>NC_054831.1:64549389-65749389 GCF_018345385.1 Vulpes lagopus
GAAGATAATGACAGTCTAAAAGAAGAGGTTAAATTTGATGCGTTAAAGATGGTCAGCTTTAAAACAAAGAAGTGATTTTTCTTGATGTATCTTGGCTTAATATAGAAGTTTGGTTTTTTCCTTGTTATAGAATTAAACATGCTAATTATAGAAAATACGCTTATCTTAAATACTTTTTGGTAGAGTCTCGTGGGATCATTCTGTTAGATTTGGAAAAGTTTGAGGTTTGAAATGAGATCTCAGTTAAGGTCATGACATTACCCCTGGTAGTCTGTGGCCTTAGGGAGAGTTTCTTATTCTACCTGAATTTTGGTTGGTTTCTTCATCTTTTAAATTGGGCAAAAGCGGGGACACCTGGGTGGCTCAGTGGTTGAGCGTCTGCCTTCAGCTCAGGTCATGATCCTAGGGTCGTGGGATCAAGTCCCACATCGGGCTACCCTCAAGGAGCCTATTTGTCCCTCTGCCTATGTCTCTGCCTCTCTCTGTGTCTCTCATGAATAAATAAAATCTTTAAAAAAATTGGGCAAATGTGGCAGACATCTTTCAATTTTCTAAGTTCTCACCCCCGTTCTCTGGAAATTGTCCTGTCCTCGCACTTGCAGGGATCAATTCTTGGGAAGCCTTACACTCCTACCGCTCTGCGTTACACATCTGACTGAAGCTGCGCTAATTGGTTTCTTTCTTTTGGAAATTTGTCATAGTTGTGGGCCTGGGATGGTAACATCTGAATTTAGGAGGCCCTGGATGTAATCTCTCCCACAGAGTACTGGGGAAGCAGGAAAGGTAGCTGGTTTGCAGAAAGAGAAAAGAGTGAAGTAAATATGCTGAGACATCTGGGTGATAGAGTGAGAATCCCCAGATTTTCATTTCCAGCATTGACCTCTTTCTAAGGCTCGCTGCCTTCCCACATCCTCCTAATAAATAAACCTTTTTCCCTTATGCTAATTCAAGTTGGTTTTCATTTACTTAAAATGAAGAGTCTTAACTCACACAAGATAAAAGGATCTCTGTACAGCTTATGCACTTCCCCATGTTGCTTGGCCTTACCTCCAAATTTTGACATTGGTCCTTGCTTGACAGAAATGCCAGTCATCATCTCATCTCCTTGTACCATTGGCTGCCTCTGCTGCCCTGTGGTGCTGCTTCAGCATGGTACCTGTCACACTTATTATGGGGGGACTGTCATGGTTTCAGTGATGTTAGATTGGGGCCCCAGAAGTCACAGCTCCTCCTGCCACTCTGGACTCCAAGGAAACACTAGAACATGGATCACAGGATCTTGTTTCCCCAGCAGCTGCCCAAAGGGCCAGATAACCCAATCTCTACTGTGGAAGAGTCCATCAGTTGGCTTTGCTATGCACCCCAAAGTGTGATGTCTTTAAACAACAAATCCTTTTTTTCTCACAATTCTGAGGGTGGCTGTGCCATTCTGGGCTACACTAGCTCCTCTGGCTGGATAGTATAGAATGGAACTATAGGCAGCTGGTTGGTCTGTGAGGCCTCACCCACATGTCTGGCAGTTGGCTCAGTGTTAGATAGGACGATTGTATGTGGCTTCCGTCTGTGGCAGCAGGATTAGCCTGGGGTCATGTACATGCTGGCCGAGGTTCCTAGCAGCAAGAGAGGGCATGCCCCAAGGCTTTTCAAGTCTCTGTTCGGTATCATATTTGTTAATGTCCCCATTGGCCAAAGAAAGTCGTATGGCCAAGACTAGATTCAGGGGGTGGAGAAATAGACCTGTCTTCTTGGTAGCAGTTGCTACAAAGTCACATTACAAAGGGATATGTATACAGGAATGGTAGGAATTAGTGTGGCCATTTTTGCAAACTCTACCATAGAGTTTTATTTTATAATTTTAATTTTTAGTTTTTTTTAGATTTTATTTATTTATCCATGAGAGACACAAAGAGAGAGGCAAAGACAGACAGACAGACATCGGCAGAAGGAGAAGCAGGCTCCCTACAGAGAGCCTGATGCAGGACTCAATCCCAGGACCCTGGGATCATGACTTGAGCCAAAGGCAGATGCTCAACCACTGAACTACCTAGGAGCCCCTACCACAGAATTTTAATGCCTACTGGGGTGAACTTGGATGATTAGAAGATAGAAAGATCCACAGTCACTTTGTCTTCTTTCTCCCCATTGGACTGTTTTGAGGTGCACTGTTTCCACATCCTCTACCTGGGGGTGTCCTGTGTGACTGCATAACTGTCTTGATAACTTTCCTTCCTTCCCTATTACTCGGTCCCCACTCTTGCTGCCCTGGGATGGTAGCCACCAACAAAGCATGCATACAGGCTTTGCCTCAGGTTTATTGCATATGTATTCTGAGCTAGGACACTATTACAGCTTCTCGAAGGGATTAAAGAGAATATGTCTCTGGGTTATATTCCATTAATTAGTATTACTAACAAAAGTATTTCATAATAATAAAATCTTAATGGACTTTAAAAGTATTGGCATATCTTGCTTTACTGCACTTCCCTTATTGTGCCTTATAAATATTGTGTTTTTTACAACTTGAAGGTTTGTGGCAGCCCTGCATTGAGCAAGTCTGTTGGGGCCATTTTTCCGACAGCATTTGCTCACTTCACGTCTCTTTGTCATGTTTTGGTAATGCTTGCACTATTTCAAATCTTTTCATTATTATTATATTGGTTATGGTGATCTGTGATTAGTGATCTTTGATGTTACCATTGTAATTGTTTTGGGGTGCTGTAAATGACACTCATATAAGACGTTCAACTTAACTGATAAATACTGTGGGTGTTCTGTTTCACCGTCTGGCCATCCCCCCGTATCTCTCCCTCTACTTGGGCCTTTCTACTCCCTGAGACAAACAATATTGAAATTAGGCCAGGGAATAACCGTACAATGGCTTCTAAGTGTTCAAGTGAAAAGGAAGGGTCTCATGTCTCTCATTTTAAATCAAAAGCTAGACATTATTAAGCTTGGTGAGGAAGGCATGTCAAAAACTGAGACAGGCCAAAAGCTAGGTCTCTTGAGCCAGTCAATTAGCCAAGTTGTGAATGCAAAGAAAAAGCTCTTGGAAGAAATTAAAAATGCTACTTTAGGGCAGCCCAGGTGGCTCAGTAGTTTAGCGCTGCCTTCAGTCCAGGGCATGATCCTGGAGATCCGGGATTGGGTCCTGCATCGGGTTCCCTGCATGGAGCCTGCTTCTCCCTTTGCCTGTGTCTCTGCCTCTCTCTCTCTCTCTGTGTCTCTCATGAATAAATAAACAAAATCTTTTAAAAAATTAAAAATAAAATAAAATAAAATAAAATAATAAAATAAAATAAAATAAAATAAAATAAAATAAAATAAAATAAAAATGCTACTTTAGTGAACATACGAATGATAAGAAAGGGAAACAGCCTTATTGGTGATACGAAGAAAGTGTGAGTGGTCTGGACAGATCAAACAGCCACCACACTCCCCTCAGCCAAAGCCTGATCCAAAGCAAGGTCCTAACTCTCTTCAGTTCTATGAAGGCTGAGAGAGGTGGGGACGTTGCAGAAGAGAAGTCTGATGCTAGCAGAGGCTGGTTCATGAGGTTTAAGGAAAGAAGGCATCTCCATAACACAAAAATGCAAGGTGAAGCAGCAAATTCTGATGTAGAAGCTGCAGTGAATTATCCAGAAGATCTAGCTAAGATCATTAATGAAAGTGGCTATGCTAAATAACAGATTTTAATATAGATGAAACAGCCTTCTATTGGAAGAAGATGCCACCTAGGACATTCATAGCTCAAGAGGAAAAGTCAGTGACTGGCTTCAAAGCTTTGAAGGACAGGCTGACTCTCTTATCAGGGGCTAATGTAGCTGGCTTTGAGTGGAAACCACTGCTCACTTACCATTCTGAAAATCCTAGGTCCTTTAATAATTATGCTAAATCTACTTTGCCTGTGGTCTATAAATGGAACTACAAAGCCTGGATGACAGCACATCTGTTTACAACATGGTTTACTGAATATTTTAAGCTCAGTGTTGAGAGCTGCTGCTCAAGAAAAAAAAAAAAAAAGATTCCTTTCGAAATTATACTGTTCATTGGCAATGTACCTGATCATCCAGAAGCTCTGATGGAGATATATGGTGAGATTAACGTTTTCATGCCTGCTAACAAAACATTCATTTTGCAGCCCATGGATCAAGGAGTCATTTTGACCTTTAAGTCATATTATTTGAGAAATACATTTCATAAGGATATATATGCCTGACATAGATACTGATTTCTCTGATGGATCTGGGCAAAATAAATTGAAAACCTTCTGGAAAGGATTCATCGTGTTACATACCAGTAAGGACATTCATGATTCATGGGAAGAGGTTAAAATACCAACATTAAGAGTTTGGAAGAAGTTGCTTCCAACCCTCGTGGATGACTTTAAGAGGTGTAAGACTCGAGTGGAGAAAGTAACTATAGGAAGGTGGAACAGCAAGAGAACTAAAATTAGAAGTGAAGCCTGAAGATGTGAGTGGCTGCAATCTCATGATCAAACTTGAGTGGATGAAGAGTTGCTTCTTACGGATGAGCACAGAAAGTGATTTCTTGAGATATGATCTACTCCTGGTGAAGATGCTATAAAGATTGTTGACATGACAACAAAAGATTTAGAATATTACACAAACTTAGTTGATAAAGAAGCAGCAGGATTTGAAAGGACTGACTCCAATTTCGAAAGTTCTACTGTGAGTCAAAGGGGATCAAACAGCACTGCATGCTACAGAGAAATCATTTGTGAAAGGTAGAGTCTGTTGATGCAGCAAACTTCATTGTCGTCTTATTTTCAGAAAATGCCACAGCCACCCCCGCCTTCAGCAACCACCACCCTGATCAGTCATCAACATTAAGGCAAGACCCTCCACCAACAAAAAAGAGTATGACTTGCTCAAAGCTCAGATAATGGTTGGCATTTTTTTTTTTTAGTAATAAAGCATTTTTAAATTAAGGTACATGCATTCTTTTTTTAGACATAATACTATAATACACTTAATAGACTACAGTATGATGTAAATATAACTTTTACATGCACTGGGAAGCCATTCTTTTGACTCATTTTATTATATTTGCTTTATTGCAATGGTCTAGAACATATGGCTGAGGTGTATGCCTTGGAAACTATAGAGGCCACATTCTCAAAACACACTGCAGTAAAACTAGACATTAGTAAGTTTAAAGAAAACATTCTAACCTGATGGATAAAACAAAACCAAAAACAAAAATAAAAACAAAACCCACAAATGTTCCTAAGTAGCATTTGGTCAATGATACAAACAACAGACTATTTACAAAGTAAGTGAACAGGGAAAATTAATGTTTAAAAACCTCCGTGTACACCCAAAACTGTTTTCTTGGTTAAATTCCTTAGTGATCTTGATAAACAACAACAACAAAAAAGATAATAAAAAGACCAAAAGTGATTTTTTCTACCTAAGAGATTAGAAAAAAGAATATAAAACCAGACCCAAGGAAAGAGTTTATCAAAATACCAGAGGTGTGCTGGTGTCTGCCCTTCCTGGCTGCTCCAACAATTTTCAGGAATTTAGTGAAATGGTTGTTAAAAGGCCATTATTAAAGAATCACATTAAATAAACTTCAATAAATGGTGTTAAAAACAAAAGTGATAAATGCTCAAGTCATCACTTCTTAAATAATTTAGTTCGTTTCACTAGTATATATGCTCTGGAGTTTATCCATGTCAATTGTATCTGTATAATGGTAATACCATTCATCTATTTGCAACTCTGCATTTGTCAATGTCACACTGGCAGGTGGAAATCGGCCATGGTGGGAGTATTTACACTATGGTATTTGGCCAGGCTACAAATTAGAGCCATTGTCTCCTCCTCTCCTCCTCCTTCTTTTCTTTTCTTTTCTTTTCTTTTCTTTTCTTTTCTTTTCTTTTCTTTTCTTTTCTTTTCTTTTCTTTTCTTTTCTTTTTTCTTTTCTTTTTTTCTTTTCTTTTTTCTTTTCTTTTCTTTTTTTTTCTTGTCTTTCTCTTCTTTTCTTCTTTTTACGTATTCACAAGAGACACAGAGAGAGAAGCAGAAACATAGGCAGAGGGAGAAGTAGGCTCCTTGCTGGGACCCTGATACAGAACTTAATCCCAGGACCCCAGGATCATGACCTGAGCCGAAGGCAGATGCTCAACCACTAGGTGCCCCTCCTTCTTTCCTACAGAGCTGTTGTTAATGAGCATACCACTGGCCATCAGTAGATAATCATTTTTAAGGAATATGAAATTTCCAGGTTGAGATTAGAATAAAAATAAAGTATGAAGATGATTTATAAAGTTCAAACATTTCATTGTGGTGGAATGATCCAAATCTCAGGGATACATTTCTTTTGTTGTGATGCTTGCAGTGAAATCCATTCTAATTAATGCAAGATGGACCTTAACATTCAAGAGTGAACCAGATCTCACAGTGTTTCTCTGGATTAGTAATAAGTAAGGACTGGATGGTACAGAAGTTTTCTGGCCAAGTTGCTGGATGCTTCTAGGTTATCTAGAATCTTAGAATGGGGGGAAATGTACTTGGGACATATAGGGATTTTTGTCAAATGAAATATACTTTATACATTTTTTTATAAAACATGAGAAAATCTTAAGTGGTTGGTGAGTATTAAGTGAAAAAATAATGAATAGCAACAGTGACTAAAACCCCTTTTTCACAGTGGGGGTTATTTTCTTTGGCTCTGAAATAATTCTTAGTAAAAAAGTCTTTGTAGCAATTTGTGTTAAAGACATTTTAAACCATACCCTTGGTTTTAAAAATACATTAATGCTAATTCAAAATACAGAATTATGTTTTTTTTAAAGATTTTATTTATTTATTCATGAGAGGCACACACAGAGAGAGAGAGAGGCAGAGACACAGGCAGAGGGAGAAGCAGGCTCCATGCCGGGAGCCGAATGTTGGACTCGATCCCAGGTCTCCAGGATCACTCCCTGGGCCAAAGGCAGGTGCTAAACCGCTGAGGCACCCAGGCTCCCCAGAATTATGTTAAATATGTTGGTTTGAGGAAAAAGAGTGAGCCAGCACGCAGCTCCTTAGGTACCCATAGTTTATTCCTGCTTTTTTTTTCAAATTTACTAAATTGATTTTAGGATGAAAAGTTTCTCTTAATTCACTCTGTATACCTGATTAAGTTTTTTTTTTTTTTTTTTAACATTTAAACATAATGCAGAATGGATTTTGGAGGAAGAGAAATTGCAGTATTATGCAAGTTTGCTGACAGTTTTCTCCTCTGTGACCAAGCTGTGCTATGACTCTGTGAGGTAAAGGAAATATGTTGGAGCAATCTACCCCGATAGCAGAGTATCATATTTGAGCAGTCTATGCCTCAATTTTTAAGAATGCTTAATTTGTGCCCAAGGTCCTTATGGCCTATAGAATATATTCCATCTTTTTATTTCTTTTTTTTAAACATCTTGTTTTGTTTTTAAAGATTTTATTTATTTATTTATTTATTTATTTATTTATTTATTTATTTATTTAAGAGAGAGAGAGAGCGCGAGCACACAAGCAGGAGCAGGGGGAGGGGCAGAGGGAAAACAGACTCCTTCTGGAGCAGGGAGCCCAATGCTGGACTCATCCCAGAACTCCAGGATCATGACCTGAGCCGAAGGCAGACCCTTAACCGATTGAGCCACCCAGGCGCCACACCCCGCCCCCATCTTTTTATTTCTTTATTTGGTTTTTATTTATTTTTTATTTTTTTTAATTTTTATTTATTTATGATAGAGAGAGAGAGAGAGAGAGGGAGGGGCAGAGACACAGGCAGAGGGAGAAGCAGGCAGAGGGAGAAGCAGGCTCCATGCACTGGGAGCCCGATGTGGGATTCGATCCCGGGTCTCCAGGATCGCGCCCTGGGCCAAAGGCAGGCGCCAAACCGCTGCGCCACCCAGGGATCCCCTTTATTTGGTTTTTAAAAAAAGAGTTAGCATTAAGCTTTAACCTTTTTCTTAAAATATTTTATTTATTTATGCATGAGAGACACAGAGAGAGAGAGAGAGGCAGAGATGTAGGCAAAGGGAGAAGAAGGCTCCTGTAGGGAGCCCCATCGGGACTCAATTCCAGGGCCCAGGATCATCACATCCTGAGCCAAAGGCAGACGCTCAACCACTGAGCCACTCAGGTGTCCCTAACCTTTATTATTATTATTATTATTTTTTATCCAAGGCCTTTCTTTATGCTAATGATTATTTTTTTTTTTACAAATTCTCTTTAAATAATGGTAAGATTTATTTTCAAGTCAGTTAGAAAATCTTCAACTTGAAAATAAACCACTTCCAAAGATGTCTTTGAACTAAGCCTGACATCTGAACTTTCTTTTTAATTTGTTCTTGGCATTGTTAGCTCTTGTGCATTCCCTGGGCTTATTAGAGCATGTGAAGCTCTTACGACTTTCAGTTAATATAATAAAATCTGTTAATGTAAATTTATCTTGGTGTTCTGCATGTGTTTGCTGATTCTGCACACTTGAGTCATTCAGATCTAAATATAAAAGATCATGTTTTAAAAGTAAGGAACTAAATGATTCTTTCCAATTATGTTAAAATATTTAAGCATTTGGATTTAGTTTTAGTCTAGATGAAATATTTCTGGGAAATATGACTCCACATGTTTTTTTAATTTGTTTTTGAGAGATAACCTAGTTTATTTGTAACATATGTGAAAGTGGATTTTCAAGCTGAATGGGCTATCTCGAGATTTGGGCTACTCTAGTAAACCAAATGGGATGAAGGACAAACATTGTGGACTGTACCACTTACTGGGTCATGAAAATGTATCCCTGGTCTGCTTAAGTAAGTACTCAGTTTGAGCCCTTAAGCATGATTTGAAAAGTCTACTGTCCCAATAGGTCTTTTACCTGCCTGAGCCAGTGTAAATAAATACTTGTTAAGTGATATGTAAGAAAATCGTAATCTAGAAAAATAGTCCATGTTTTTCAGCTAATTTTATTTTTTGTATTTGAAAAATCTTACCTTTTGGGACACCTGGGTGGCTCAGTGGCTGAGCATCTGCCTTTGGCTCAGGGCATGATCCTGGGGTCCTGGGATCAAGTCCTGCATCAGTCTCCCCACAGCCTGCTTATGTCTCTGCCTCTCTCTCTGTGTGTGTCTTTCATGAATAAATAAATAAAATCTAAATATTAAAAAAAAAGAAATCTCTTAGCTTCCTAAATATAACTTTAAGTAACAATCTGGGTTACTTTATTCATGGATTTGCCCAAGTAAAATTAAGGGCTTTATCTGCAGTCTATTTTTGTATCATGATAATTCACCCATTGGAAGCAAGTTTGACAAGTTGAGGATGAAGTGGTGACTTCTAAAGAGGATCCCCAGAATAGAATCAACATATTAATAAACCTGCCCATCACCCATTTCACCCATGTGAAATCTATTAATTGAGTGTTGTTTGTCAACTAGTTACAGATCATGCCTGTGAGACTTCTCAGTCTTTAAATTTCACGAATTCCTGGCTATTGAGCTCATTAGGTTAGTACAGGTGGTTAGTACAAAAGGGTTAGAACAAGAGGATAGTAAGCTTTGCAAAATGATAAACAGTGGTTGTTTACTTAAATTCCAAAAACAGAGTCTTTAAAAAAAACAACAACAAACCTTTTGTATGAATTTTAAAGACCCTCTAATTGGGCAGCCCAGGTGGCTCAGCAGTTTAGCGCCGCCTTCAGCCCAGGGCGTGGTCCTCGCGCCCCGGGATCAATTCCCGCATCAGGTTCCCTGCACGGAGCCTGCTTCTGCCTGTGCCTCTGCCCCCCCCCCCTTCTGTGTCTTTCATGATTAAATAAATAAAATCTTAAAAAAATAAAGACCCTCTAGTTGATACAATGATCAATTAACAATTAAATCTGTCATCACCAGAACAGCTACTACTACTTGATTGATTTTAACTAATAGATATCAGGCAACTGATGAACCTTTGTACAAATAGGATGCCCCGATTGAATATACTGTTTGGCTAACATAGATATTAATGTAAGATTTTGTCTTATTGTCAGTCAATCAAAAAGGAAAAAGTAAGGATCTTTCACAAAATACCTATGAGGGCAGCACCTGGGTGGCTCAGTGGTTGAGCATCTGCCTTTGGCTTGGATCATGATCCTGGGGTCCTGAGATTGAGTCCCACATCAGGATCCCCGTGAGGAGCTTACTTCTCTCTCTGCCTCTCTCTCTCTGTGTCTCTCATGAATAAATAAAATCTTTAAAAAAAAAAAGAAAGTACCTATGAGGGTAGGATTGGAGTGGAGTTGAAATTTTTTTTCTTTTTCTTTTTGTAAGAGGTTAAGCTTTATTTCTACTCTCAAACTCTTACAACTTTGCATAAAGTCCTGATGGTCCCGGGGCAGCCTCCACTGAGTTGATGTGTCCTACCGAGGCCCTTGAGATACAGTCCATGGGGGGGCCTTTTCACACCATGGCCACCATAGGCCCAGAGCTCAGGTAGCTGATGAATGGGTGGAAGGGCTTCCTCTACAGGTCATGGTAGTGCTGGGCAAGGATGTTCTCTGGTGCCTGCAACATCTTCATTCCCATCAGTTTGAAGCCCCTCCTCTCAAACCTCTGGATCAGATCTACAAGGAGACACCGCTGCATCCCATCTGGCTTCACCGCAACAAGGGTCTACTCCCAGGTCCAGAAGGAACCTCCTGAGCTGGCATGCAAGAGCAGGCTTGGCCAGGGGCTGGGAGCGTGTGGGCTGCTCAGCAGCCCTGGCAATGAGGCACACCCTGAGAGGCCACCCATACCCCTTCCCTGTGGGCTACCGGCTTTAAGCTTTCTTTGTGTGAACACACAGAGATAAAATTGGCCAGACATATTTACCTGTAACATGTACCCATTCATTAGTTGCTGTCTAAATGAATACATGACAATCAATTTGCTATATTCTAGCACTATGATTTTTGTGAAGTAGGCATATATCTGAAAATTTAAGAAAAGCGGTATTCATTCATTCAACAGATACTTATGTAATGGAGTATGAGATGAGGTTGGAGATGGGGGTAGGAGCCAGGCCTTGTGGTGTCCTGTAGGCAACAACAAGGACTTTGGCTTTTAATTCTAAGCAAATTGGAAAGAAATTGAAGGGTTTTTAAACAGGAGAGTAAACAAAAAAATATTTGATTTATTGTCTAAAAATATCTTTGTGCTGAGTAAAGAATAAACTGCAGTAAGGCAAGAGGTAAGGGCTTGGAATCCCTGGGTGGCACAGCGGTTTGGTGCCTGCCTTTGGCCGAGGGCGCGATCCTGGAGACCCAGGATCGAGTCCCACGTCAGGCTCCCGGTGCATGGAGCCTGCTTCTCCCTCTGCCTGTGTCTCTGCCTCTCTCTCTCTCTCTCACTGTGTCCCTATCATAAATAAATAAAAAAATTAAAAAAAAAAAAAGAGGTAAGGGCTTATTTCAATAGTCAAGACCAGAATGGATGGCAACATAAATTGAGGACGGGTCCAGGGCAACGGAAAGAAGTGGGCAGCCTCAGGTTGTACAGTCTAGAAACTGGTAGTGGAGTGAACAGAGAACTTAAACTCCATTTAATACCTAGACCTCCCTTTCCTAGATGCAAGATGACCTTGCCTCTCTTTTTTTATTCTTCAACTTCAAAACTTGAAGTTTTGGGAAAAGATCTACAAATCATGGCTTCTCGTGCATTCTATAGTTAAGTGTCTGAACAGAACTGTATTACTGGGCACGCAAAACAGAACAGGACAAATAGACCACTAAATATTTAAAAATGATGTCCTGACAGAACTTTTCAAAGTTCCAGGCGAGTGGTTTTCAATGGAGAGAGCGAGGTAAAGCTTTCTCCCTGTTGAATGATCCAATTGTTGGTAAGAACACAGTTCCTGTATCGCTAGCGTCAGTTGTCTCCTGCGTGGAGATGCAGCACCTTAGGTCACACAGGGTACGGGAAGGCCAACAAGTGACGTTGAGATAGTCTAAGCAGCAGTCCAGCATTTGGGCGATGTCACCAAATGATTTGTGATTGTCGTATGCATTCTGAGAAGTTAATTTGGTTGAGGAGTTTTTTGATTTGAAGCTTTCGGCAAATGGTTTAGGGAGGTTGGTTTGGCTGAGGACAGAAGCCATCACTTCTTTTTATGTCATTCCTACTGAGTGCTTAGCATAACACCAGTCCAAGGAGGCACTCTGCATTTTCTGTGAACACTTTTTTTAAAAAAAAAAATCTATTTGAGGGATCCCTGGGTGGCGCAGTGGTTTGGCGCCTGCCTTTGGCCCGGGGCGCGATCCTGGAGACCCGGGATCGAATCCCACGTCGGGCTCCCGGTGCATGGAGCCTGCTTCTCCCTCTGCCTGTGTCTCTGCCTCTCTGTCTCTCTCTGTGTGACTATCATGAATAAATAAATAAATAATTTAAAAAAAAATCTATTTGAGGATATAACTGATAAACAGGCAAAGCACTGAACAAAATAGCTTGAACACTGAGAATCCCAAAATGGTGGAAAGAGCCAGACTTTGAAGTCTGACACAGCTTCAAATCCTGCTTCTTGCTCCTACCACCTGCATGATTTCAGGCAAATTACTAATCTTATCGTCTCTTTTAGTTTTACCTGAAGAAAAAAAAAATAGAGGTGTGGATATCTTTTTTTTTTTTTTCCTTCCAGTTTGCTAGTATCAAATAACAAAAACCTGAATAGAGTTTTTTTTTTTTTTTAAAGAAAAGGGAAAACTGTGAACAGTAGAACAGTAATGGGTACTTAATGCATGTTTTGAGATTCAAGAAAGAAATTTTGAATTACAGAGCAGAAATCCCCCCCAGCATCCTCATGTTGAAGGAGTTAGGATAACCCATGATAAGAAAACAATTAGCATATCCATTTGTTGTAATTGTCTCAAGGTTGGAGATGAATGGGGGTGTTAGTTTTCATGCTATTGAATAATCAGAGACCAGAGAAGCCAAAAACGTGCAAATTGTGAAGTACAGGCAAGTGTAAAAGGAATTAGAAAGGGAAAGATGAGTATAGGCTTTTAGTAAACTGGAAACGATTAGCCTCAGAAAGCTGATCAGAATGTGGATAAGCACGTGGGAGAAGGGCGTGACAGGAAACTGGACATATCTATTACCTTTCTCTTCTGCACTGGCCAGCATCCGGCGGCAGGGCGAGCCAAACCAGATGATCTTTCTGTTTTCCTTTTCCTGGTTCAGTTTCTGCAGGACTCTGACTCTCGGCCAGAGTTGACTCAAAGGGTCTCTGCTTTCAGAGCCGCTTTACTGCCAGCTCCTGTGTCCACATCTTCAAAATCTTACGCTGCCAAATGCACTGGGACAAAAAAGCAGAGTGACTCCAGTTTCTTAGAAGCCACAGTCCGCATGGAGCTCCTCTAGGCCGCGAAGCTTGCGGCGGGCTCTGCAAGACGGAGACAGCCGCAGGTCGGAGCTTCCTCTCAAGGCCTGCGCGACCTGGACTCTGCCGAGGGCTGTGCAGACTGACTTGAGACGCGAGTGGAAAAATCCACCCCACCCGGCGTGGGTCGGCGAAGAGGGGCGGCTGGCCGCTGAGGCAGACCGCAGGAGACGAGCGAATGCGGACGCCGCTACCTGCTGCCCCGCACGCGGTGCTCAGCCGGCACCCTGCGTTTGGTGCTTAGCCTGGTACCCCGCCAGCGGTGCTTAGTCCGGTACCCTGAGTTTGGTGCTTAGCCCTGGAACCCCGTACTTGGTCCTTAGCCAGGTACCCCGCACGCGGTGCTTAGCCAGGTACCCTGCATTTGGTGCTTAGCCCAGTACCCTACATTTGGTGCTTAGCCTGGTACCCCACACGCGGTGCTCAGTCCGGTACCCTGCGTTTGGTGCTACCCTGGAACCCCCTACTTGGTCCTTAGCCAGGTACCCTGCACGCGGTGCTTAGCCGGGTACCCTGCGTTTGGTGCTTAGCCCTGGTACCCTGGGTGGCTCAGTCGGTTAAGCATCAGCTTTCAGCTCTAGTCATGATCCCAGGGTCCTGGGGTCCAGCCCCTTATCAGGCTCCTTACTCAGCGGGGAGCCTGCTTCTCTTCTCCCCTCTGCCTGCTGCTCTGCTTGTGCTCTCTCTGTCAAATGAATAAATTAAATCTTTAAACAAACAAAATCAAAAAAGAAACAAAACCCCAAAGCAAAACCCTAATCCACTCTGTCCAACATGAATAATATGCTAGATATACTAGACATGCTACCGGTTCTTCAAAATACCACTGTTGGTTTCAACTAAAATATAACATGTTAATCAGGATAGACAGAAAATAGACCTTATAACCAGCTTTTTTCTCCCTCCCCTCCCATAATAATTCAAGAGAAAGCAAAGGACCAATGAAGATCTACAAGTGTGCTTTGATTTGGGACTCATGAGTGTGTTTTATACACTAAAAGATTTTGTTTCTTGGCCCTTTGGCATTTCAAAATTTGCACATGTCTGTATAATGGTAATTTCAGGAGGAGTTGCCTTTTAAATATGGTTTACACATTGAAGAGCATTTTAAATTTGTTGATCTCATGGCAAACGAGTGCCTAATAATTTTAAAATAAGCATATATTTTTTGCATTGAGGAATTTATGAAGCGGGGCAACACACTGCCACCAAGTTTAATTTCAGTGGTGATGTGTTTTGCATGTTCTAATGGCAACACTTAGTGAAAGTTACTAAGCCCTTTTATGAGTTATTTGTGAATCTCTGGTTGTCCTAGTGGCCAGGATTATTATCTTAGATGGGTCAAGTTCTCACTTCTTTTTTTTTTTTTTTAAGGTTTTATTTATTTATTCATGAGGGACACACAGAGAGAGAGGCAGAGACACAGGCAGAGGGAGAAGCAGGCTCCATGGAGGGAGTCCGATGTGGGACTCGATCCTGGGTCTCCAGGATCAGGCCCTGGGCTGAAGGCGGCGCTAAACCACTGAGCCACCTGGGCTGCCCAAGTTCTCACTTCTTAGGTGCCATTTGACCTTTCCTGCACACACTCATGCAGCCATTGAGAGTGATGCCCCGTGCTACTTAAATTCTTTCTTTTCCTTTCTTCACCACCCCCTTCTGCTCATCACCAATCTACTTTTTTGTCCTCCTCTTCCCATTTTTACCCCATGTCAAAAGTTTATGGTTAAATTCCCTTGATAGATTCTCATAGATTAATTGGTATATGATGCAACTCTGCAGTATTTGGGATGTCACCATATTTTGTTTATTTTCATTTTACTTGCAATAGCACAATTCAAGAAACACAGAGTGTAGGATTAAGATCAATGCATGTTACATGCATTGATTATGTACACCCTTTTGTAGAATGGACTGACCTTCGCCCAAAACATACTTTTGATTCTCTAGGGTTAGCAAGGAATGGAACTGTCAGGGCAGCAAAAGTCAATGATTAGTTAAAGGATTTTTCTACCATCCCCTTTGTTTTCTACCAAAACCTTGTTAAGCAATATCTAGATATCACTCTCATTGGTTTTGAGGCATCGACAAATGAGATATTTCTTCATAAAATCTTGGAACAATCTTGAACTCTTATTTACTTGGGCAAAAGAGGATACAAAAAAATTTGTCTACAACACACAGCTGGGCTCTGTGACCCTGAGTACATTTCTACACCGAAGGGCCAAGTGTTCTACCCTATCTCCTCTAGAATAGAAAATGTCATTGAAACAAGGGGTGGTGGAAAGGGAGGTGAGCAGGGGGTGGGGGTGACTGGGTGACGGGCACTGAGCGGGGCACTTGATGGGATGAACACTGGATGTTATGCTATATGTTGGCAAATTGAACCCCAATAAAAATAATTAAAAAATTTAAAAGAAAAGAAAAAAAGAAGATGTCATTGAGAAGACATTCAGCCATGACTCTCTTCTTTGTGGAGGCGTGTCCATTGGGCAGATTTTTTTTCTATTAACTAGCCTTAACTGGCAAAGGTGCATACATTTTATGTGAGAGAAAAATTCTTTTTTTTTTTTTTGAGAAAAATTCTTACAGGAATTTTTGCAGACATATATTCTTTCCTTGCTGCAATATTTGTCTTTTGGGAAATGACTTGCAGAGCCTTGTGGTAAGTTGCTTAAGAGTAGTTATAATCTGTTAATTCCATTTTTTTCTCCCTAAGAGAGACAGAGGAAAAAACCATCTGATGAATATCTAGGTCCCTAGGCTCATACAGGAGCATTGGACCAAAGGTCTCCCAGAACAGCAGTGTTACTCTAAAATAAAGAGACTGGCTCTTGACCGGAGTCTATAGCAATTTAGCAACCAGAGTCCAAGGGGCATCTTTGGCTGGGCTACAAGATTCTGGAGAGCCCTCTAAAAAAAAAAAAAAAAAAAAGGCTACACTGTGTTTTTTGTAGGTACATTTCATCAGGTTTTCAAATGCTTCACTGACTTTCTAAAATAATCTGTAGCATTCCAGAAGATAAGGTTTGCATTTCAAGTTATATTTAATTCTTTTCTTTCTTTTCTTCTTCTTCTTCTTCTTCTTCTTCTTCTTCTTCTTCTTCTTCTTCTTCTTCTTCTTCTTCTTCTTCTTCTTCTTCTTCTTCTTCTTCTTCTTCTTCTTTTCTTCTTCTTTTGAGGGGGGGACAGAGAGAGAGTACAGGTGGTGGGGAAGAGCAGAGGGAGACAGAAAATCTCAAGCAGACTCCACACTCAGCATGGTGTTAGACCTCAGGCTCGACTCCATGACCCTGAGATCGTGACTCGAGCTGAAATCAAGAGTCGGATGCTTAACCAACTGAGCCACCCAAGCACCCCTAAAATTAATTCTTAATTGGTTTGCTATTGCCTAATTCCATCTTTGGGGATGGAATTTTTCAGAGCCCTTAAGTATCTATCACCCAGTGCCAACAATCACCTAGTGACGTGGCCAGGCCACTTCCTCTCTTATCCTGTACCTCCTGCCCCATCTCTGTTCTAAAGCAAGTTCTAGACATTGTATTAATTTATTGAAGAGGGTGTTTAAAGAAACAAAAATACATTTATCTGGATGAGAATTATGATCCTATGTTACATACATATTAACAGTATCTTGGAATTTTTGGAAAGGACATTCATATGTGTCATGTAATTCTTATGGTAATCTTTGAAGTGCAAATCTTTATTCCCACGTTGGAATTGAGAAAACCACGGCCTTGACAGTGATTGTCATTCCTACCCAGTCACAAAACAAATGCTACAGAGATGGGACTGTCAAATTCCAAGTCTTGGCCTCTTTCCCATGCACCGCTACCACCTCACAGACTGGTAGTTGTGAATGAACTTCAGCAACATCCCTATGTGAGGGGAAGAAAGAGAATTTAAAGTGGTTCATGCATTTTACAACCCAATCTTCCATTATTTTGGAGATTTCTGGAGCTCTTCATCCTTAGATCAGTAATCGCACTTAGTCCTGTGTTGTGAAATTGGACTGACAGGACCTTGTAGGAAATTATTCTTAGTATGAACAAGACACTGGGTTTGAATTAGGTTAATATGTAACTAGCACATTCTCTGTCCTGGGGAAGTTGGTTCACTGCTTTGTGCAACAGAATTGATATTTTGATAGTCCCTAAATGCCATGATTATGCATTTATTTTGTGCTTAAACATTCTGTGTGTTAAGGGGATATCGAGATGAGCAAAGCAGATTCTGGCCCCAGGAAACTTTCAATCTAATGGTGGGGAAAATACAGACATAAATATTTGTAAGACTTGTCAAAGTATAGATGAATTTAGGAGTTCAGAAGATAATAAGACTATTCACTGTTTATGGATTACTTCTATCTTAAGAAATAGGGATGTGTGTTGTTGGTTTTAATGATTCAACACACCTTTAAAGGCAAATATTGGGGCGCCTGGGTGGCTCAGCAGTTGAGCATCTGCCTTTGACTCAGAGCATGATCCTGGGGGTCCAGGATTGAGTCCCACATCAGGCTCCTGCAGGGGGCCTGCTTTTCTCCCTCTGCCTATGTCTGTCTCTGTTTCTGTCTCTCTCTCTCTGTCTCTCATGAATAAATAAATAAAATCTTAAAAAAAAAAAATAAAATAAAGGCAAATATTATTAACCCCAGCTATAGCTGATGAAGTTGGGGTTTGTATGTCTGGTGACTTGGGCATCCCAGGAGTAGCCTCAGAGAATTGCTGGGTGAGTGAGGGGTCTGGGAAGCAAAGAAGCTTCTCAGGTTCAGGAATCAGGAAACAGTGAATGACAAGGTCAAAAGCATATTCAAGGCCTCTAACCTGTAATGATAAGGAAAAAACATTGATGGGATATGTATTGTCAAGTGTAGGAAAAGCATGGCCTCAATGAGGTGTCTACCGATCAGTGAAGTTCGTATGGACCTTCTGAGTGATGATATGAGTACTTTGGGGGAGGCTGTGGCCTTAGAATGCACAAAATTCTGATGCATGTATTTCATTTCCACCCGTGGTTCTTTCTTTTTTCCTTTCTAGACTGTGGTCAGCTCTCTGCTATGAGCAATTCTCTAGCAGCTGAACTTTAGTTTAAGACCTTGTAAAACCCCTATATAATTATATTACTTACAAAGAATAATCTGATAGTGAGTTAAATGAACATTATTTTGATTTCATATTGTTTAACCATCTCTATTCCATGTGGCAGTGGCCTAAGCAACTTGTTCTTATTATCCAGGTGTCTCTTTGATTAATTAAATTTGATTGGTAGGTTTTTTTTACATAAGAATTAATCAAAATTAAGGTGATGAAACTATCCTTTAATAGTGGGTCCATGTCATTATATATTTGTCAAAACCCATAGAATGTACAACACCAAGAGTGAAACCCAATGCAAACTATGAACCTTGAGGGATATTGATGTATCAATTGTAGCAAATATATCACCCTGGTCTAGGACGCTGGTAATGGGGGAGGATATGTATGAATGGGGGTAGAAAAATCTCAGTAGTTTCTGCTCAGTTTTTCTGTGAATCTAAAACTGCTCTAAAAAATAAAGTCTATTAAAAAAATTAATACAAGTAGAGACCGACCAAAGCCAGGAGCCTTCTATCTAGGTAGTTTCATCTGTGAGTTTAGGAGTTGGTGGTAAAGGTAGGAGTACTATGTAATAGCACACCTGAGGGCAGCAGGGAGCCAGGATTCTTTCAGCTGTACCAAGAGTGGCAAGAGCGATTAAATTCTCTTGTGATGTGAGAATGTTCAACCAAGAAGAACATGACAGAGGAGAGATCTTAAGAATCAGAAAGAATGTCATACTTGTCATTCTACAAATACAGAATTCATCATTCTTTTCCTTCCAGAACTGATGCAGGATGAACCACTCTACTATCCCTCACTCTCCCAAAAGCCTTGTAGTGATGACTTCCCTTAAGAACACATCTTGATTTTGTCATAATAGTTGGCTCCTGGGCCATTTTTAATTTTAAAGTTCAAAACACAAACAAAAACATGTACATCTAATCTAATGTAATCTAACATAAAAATTATGTCAGATTTTGCCAAATCTCTCTCTCTCTCAATATTTTGTTAGAAAATCATGGCAGCTGGGCAGCCCGGGTGGCTTAGTGGTTTAGTGCCTGCCTTCAGCCCAGGGCGTGATCCTGGAGACCCAGGATCAAGTCCCGCGTCGGACTCCCTGCATGGAGCCTGCTTCTCCCTCTGCCTATGTCTCTGCCTCTCTCTCTCTCTCTCTCTGTCTCTCATGAACAAATAAATAAAATTAAAAAAAAAAAAGAAAAAGTAAATCATGGCAGCTAAATATCTATTTCTATCTCTCTTTCTAGATAGATGTATAGATAGGTAGGTAGATAGATAGATAGATATCTCCCTGGCATATATGTACCCTTTTTCTCTTACATGATTTTGACTAAAGTACTCTCTTTTTTTAAAGTACTCTCTACTATCACTTATTTTTTCTTCTCTAAACTCACTTGTTTTGAGTTTGCTTTTTTATTTTCACTGAATACTTTCTTTAGATTCTTAGTATTGAAGACTATAACACACACACAAAATCTTGAAAAAAAAGCAATAATACTCTATCAAGAGTTGGAACCCAGTTTCTCTGGTATTCCTAATAGCACTAGTTTCTGGAGGCCTCATAGTTCCTGATCTTATGTATCTTTGTTAGCCAAATCATATTTCCATTTGTTTAGAGTCTTGGTTCCTGGGCCAATCATTTTATTTCTTTAAAGAACTATATGAATTACAATTACAGGAAGGGACTAAGTGAGCCAGGAAATAAAGATTTTCGATCAATCCTTCAGTCACCTTCCTGTAGTGGTAGTGAAGCCAGTGAAATCTTCCTTGCATAACTCTTATTGTAAGTGTGGAGTTGCCCAGATCAATCTTACCAAGTAGGAAAGAAAACTGGTATGATTCGTTTAAGGGAGTAAAATAATTAAGTGTCTTGGATTCAGCTATCATACTTTTGTATACAATTGTGTTGTATGCTGAAATTTACTATCTTCATTTTTTAAAAGATTTATTTGTTTGTTTTAGGGACGGGGGTGGGGGGCAGAGGGAGAGACTCAAGTGGATTCCACAGTGAGCACGGAGCTCCATGTGAGACTCTGCTGTGGGGCTCAATCTTACAACGCTGAGATCTGGAACTGAGCCCAAACCACAAACTGGCTGCTTAACTGACTACACCACCTACGTGGCCAAAAATATACTATGTCTTTTTTTTTTTTAAGATTTTATTTATTTATTCATGGGAGACACACAACGAGAGGCAGAGACACAGGCAGAGGGAGAAGTAGCTTCCCTGTGGGGAGCCCAATGCAGGACTCAATCCCAGGACCCTGGGATCATGACCTGAGCCAAAGGAAGACACTTAACCACTCAGCTACCCAGGTATTCCAAAATGTACTATGTCTTAAAAGAAATATGGCTTCAGAATTCTTTTCTTGTATCTCAGTCTGCCAATCACAGAGAAATTCAGTAAATGCCTAAGAAACTAGATATGATCACCTGTGTCCTTGAAGTTTTTTTTTTTTACTTCCACCATAGTATTTTATTAGTTTTTTTTTTTTTCCACACTCCATAAAATGTCTCTGATGTCTATGTCTTGGCTGTTTTATGTTGCATAGTGGTATGATTTCTAACTGGTGCTCTCTTGTTAATCCATTGGCAAATATTTGTCTTTATTCTGTCAAATGGAACATCCTGAAATTACTCAATACATCAAAATATTAGATATTTCTTGAGCTGTTTAAAAGATTATTATTGATCTCTAAAATTGTTTATAATTTAATCTTTCAATTAGTTTTACTTTTTTTCTAAAGATTTTATTTATTTATTTATTCATGAGAGACAGAGAGAGAGAGGCAGAGACATAGGCAGAGGGAGAAGCAGGCTCCACGCCGGGAACCTGGTGTGGGACTCCATTTGGGGACTCCAGGATCACACCCTGAGCCACCCAGGTGTCCCTAATTAGTTTTACTTTTTTTTTCTTTTTTTTTTTTTTTTTTTATGATAGTCACACACACAGAGAGAGAGAGAGAGAGAGAGAGAGAGAGAGGCAGAGACACAGGCAGAGGGAGAAGCAGGCTCCATGCACCGGGAGCCCGACGTGGGATTCGATCCCGGGTCTCCAGGATCGCGCCCTGGGCCAAAGGCAGGCGCTAAACCACTGCGCCACCCAGAGATCCCTAGTTTTACTTTTTAAGTAAGAAACTAAAGCTGCTTTCTTCAAAAGACACTTTTTTTTTTTTTTTTTTTTTTTAGGAAATCAGAGATTGATATGGATGATATATGAGCATTTATCAGTAAATGTTACCTAGCTCCCTCAGTTATTTGCAGAGGTAATATACAACATACTTAACAATGCATATGTTATGAGTATCTTCCAAGAAGAATAAAGCATGGGTCTTAGAACTAGAGAAAATCGCTGGATACTCAAGAGAGGGCTCCTGGGGTAGTTGATATAGTTGTATCAAGAAGACTCAGCTAGTCACCCTTTCTATTGTTGAAGAATTGTGGCAAGAGTCTAGATTCGATCTTGACACAGGCCAGCTGAGAGAGTGATTTATGTTTACTATTATTCTAATAGAGCAGCATGACACTGAAGACAGTCTTCAAAATCAGAAAGGCCAAGTTTGGAATCTGCCTTTATGGCTGCGCGGCCCTCGGGAAATTTCTTATCCTCTGGGTGAAACAGTTTCCTTTTTTATAAATAAGTATGGTGATATCCTCCAAGTAGGGTCACCAGATAGTAATAGCTAATGTGGGAAAAACAATTGCTGGCCTACATACAGGAGGTGTGTGGTCATTGAGAGGGGTTGCCACCATTCCCTTCATTTCTGTAGCCCCACTCTTCCGGGTTGCTCTTTTGTTCTTGAACAACCTTTCCTTGGGCTCTTTGTCTTCTGCTCCTGCCTTGAACGTGAGTGCTTGCCAGCTGCCTTCTGTTCTTTTTGTGCTCACCCTTTCCTGTGATCTCATCTGGAACCCTGTCCAGATGCTGTCCTGACTTCAGCAACAACTTCCTAGCCTGAACCACTCTTCAGTATTTCTCCTGGGCTCGGAATCCAACTTGTTACTAGTAATTTCCGTTTGACTACCCTCCAGATACCTCAGACTCTGTACGTCTACAACTGAACTCACCCATCACACACTTTTTCCCATCATACACTCTCTCCTTGCATCTTCTGAGTTAAAGTAGCACCATTCGCTTACTCTCTCAAGCCAGAAAACTGAAGGTCATTTTTGAACAGTCACTACCATTTTTTTTTCATTCACTACTATTTTTATACCCAAATATGTCATGTATTCTTGTAAAATTTGCCATTTAACTATCTTTTCATCTCCACTGTAGTTCGGGCCCCCATTTTTTTTTTCTACTAACTATCTTTCCCCATTTCCAGCATCAACCCTCTCCAGACTATTCTATGCAAAACCAAGAGAATAATTTTTTAATACTACTTTCTTTTAAAATTTTATTACACCCAAAATGGCTTAAAGAAAGATAATAAAATACATATATATATATATATATATATATGTATATATATATAAATAACTACCTGTAATCCACTAGGTAGATGAAACCACTACCAAAACTTGGTACACATTCTCTCAGACTATTTTAAACTTTTAAACAGCAGACTGTGCTGTAATGTCAAACTTTAGAAGTTTTTGAATCCTTGATATGGTGAGATTGAAAATAAATAGCGAATGGGGGCACCTGGGTGACTCAGAGGATTAAGTATCCAGCTCTTGATTTCAGCTCAGGTCGTGATCTCAGGGTCCTTGGATGGAGCCTTGCTTTGGGCTCTGCATTCAAAAGGGAGTTTGCTTAAGACTCTCTCTCCCTCTCCTTGGGCCCTTCTCCCCTGCTTTTCACTTTTCCTCTCTCAAGTAAATAAATAAACCTTAAGAAAAAAAATTAGCTAAGATCTGCAGTCTGACCTGCACTGGGCAATTGACCACACACTGTGCTGACATAATAGAGTCCGACTATTGGTTGATGATTGATTCTTGGTCAATTTCATTTTAAAGGCCATATGGCCAAATCACATACCTTTGTTGAGGTTATAGCTTTTCCTGAAAGAAACCGCTGTCATCCTAGGAGTGATGGATCCTGGAGCATGAAACCTGGACAGTCAGCTGACGTGAGATAAAAGGCTTTTTTTCTCCTTAATACCAGAATTTCCTTTAGTCTACACTTGGAGGATTTCAGGGCCTTTCCGGTGAAGCAACAGCAGTGGCGACATGGGGGAAGCTGGGAGCAAACCAACCCTGCTAGAGACCAAAGAGATGCCCTGGGCATGCGCAGTAGAAACTCTGCAGGTGGTTCTTCCCTCCTCGTGTTCCCAAAACTACATACAGTGAGACTCAAAGTTACAGCCTGCTTCCTGCTGAACCCTGGGGAAACAAGAGTAAAGGTCCATTTGATACTTGAGGCAAAATTAAATGACTGAATGCATGTAACTAGAAAGGCTAGATAGAGCTAAGATAACCAGTAAGTAAATGTTTGTTGAGACACATTCACTGCTCAGTGACCTGAAGTCAGCAGTAATAGAAGTAATAGAAGACAAGTACATTGTAGTAGATATCTGGCACCTTTTCAGCACTGATGGGTCTTTTTTTTATTTTTTTTAAGATTTTTGTTTATTTATTCATGAGAGACACACAGAGAGAGGCAGAGAGACACAGGCAGAGGGTCTTAATTTACTTTCGCTATGTGTTTTATAATCCTGTGTATGGAAATAATTGGCCTTTAAAAGGTAAAATCTTCTCTAGGTGTTTGATTTTTCGCTAGATGACAATCCTTTGAGAAAACAAGCCTTCTTAAATAAGAGGTGGGCCACGTTCCTTTGTTTGATTTCATTGTTCTGAAGCCTTTCATTGTTGACCTTCATTCACAAGTTTTGTGAACTGAGGGCAGTTTCTGTGGTTAGCAGCGCCCCTCCCCCCACAGTATTTCAATATTGCCTTTGGTGGTGACGTTGCTTCGGCACTTGGTTTATGAGCCATTATCTTGTGAAGGAACTTGCAACTCTTCAATTTAAATCTATCTTGCTAATGCTTCCCTGTTTTACTAGTGGAAAGTAGATATGAGATTTCTGGAGACTCAAAGGCATTTTTATGTACCAATTATTTTAGGCTAGTTTCTTTGAAGGCAGCAATTAACATAGTATATTTAAATAGCTAAGTTTATTAAAAAATAGCTAAGTTTTTCCTCTGCATATCCTGGCCCCTGAAATGTCACTATCATGTGAATCGCATGTTATTTAGATCATGGGGACAAGGTGTTTCAAAGTAAAGTCAAAACAAATTCAGCCTTTCCAGTCCTAAAGTTAGTTTTATTTTATTGCTGTATAACAGATTCAAGTGGGAATCTACTTCTGTAAGTTACCTTTAGTTTCTTAAGAATACTCTTCTCAGAAAGTTAAGCTGAGTATCTTTTCAGTCTTTTTTCTAAATATTTTTATTTATGGATAGGAAATGGAAATATTTTTAGTTTTTATAGCACCAAAATTATGTCTGAACTTTTTAAAATGGAATAAAATAGATCAAGATAATATCTGTTGCATAAAGTATTACACAATTATAAAAGGTTTATACTAATTGAATTGAATATACACTAATATTTAAATATTCATGTACTCTAATATTTAAATATTTGTTTTCTTCTAAGGCCCAAGCTAGTGGGTTACTTATTCCACCAGATCTTCAATTTTAGTTTGTACCCTGATTACCTGGAAAATCCTGGGTCCTGTCCTGAAGAGCTGATTCTGTAGATCTGAGAAAGGCTAAGAATTCACTTTTCTAACAAGTTTTTAGGTGATGCTGATTGTTGGAAAACCACTAGTTTAAGCATTCAGAGGGATGTTTTTCATAGCTGAATATTGGAATGTTTCTGTGGCTAATAGGCACAGACAGGGACTTCTCATAGGTGTTCCAAATCTAAGATCTTTGATCTTACATCTCCATTTAATTTGATGATCTTTTGAATTCTGGCCCCCGGGGATGGAAAAAGAGCTGATGCCATTAGCCCCAAATCAGCTATGGGAGAGTAGGTAAAAGTAGAAGAATGTGTTAGTTTAGGTTCGGACAAATTGAGTTGGGTGTCCAGGTAGAAGTGTGCTAAAGGCAAATAGAAGTTATGGACCAGCACTCCAGAGCAAGAATAGGGCTGTAGAGAGAAGGAAACTAGTAACTTTCTGATGACATAGGGGTCGATGCCTTTGCTGCTTTGTTTCATTTAATTTCCACAAGTCTCCTAGCGTAGGCAAAAAGTATTCTCATTTTTATCCATGAGGAAGGAAACCAAGATTCAGAAATTAAGTAACTTATAATTAGTTGTCTAGGACCAAAATTTGAACCCCATTTGGTTTGTTTGTAAACTTTCTATTATATCTGTGGATGAGAGAGTTTGAAAGGGGACGGTAGACTTTAGTGTTCTATACTGGGGGGGATCAGGTAGCAAGAGGCTGAGAAAGTCATTGAGATCTGCTGTCTGAAAAGAAAGCCTTTGGTATTTTGGTTGAGAGTGTAAGTCCCTCGACTGCAGAGGGCAAGGAAGAAGAGGCAATGATTGAAGATTCACTTTTTGAAGATTGACTTTAAAAGGAAAAAGAAAAGAGAATGATGTTTTGAGGATTAGGGTCTTCTCTAACATAGACACCTGTTATAGACTGAATGTTTGTATCTCAGCCAAGTTCATACGTTGGGGTCCTAACCCCTGTGTAGTGATATTTGGAGGTAGGACATTTGGAAGGTAATCAGGTTTTGATTATGTTATGAATATGGGACCTCCATCATGGAATTGGTGCCCTTGTAAGAAGAGGAAGAGAGAGATGTCTATTTCTCCATGTATATGCACCCACAAAAGGCCACGTGAGCACACAAAAAGAAGGTGACCATCTGGGACGCCTGGGCGGTTCAATGGTTAAGCGTTTGCCTTGAGCTCA
Organism: Vulpes lagopus; assembly: GCF_018345385.1. NCBI lineage: Eukaryota > Metazoa > Chordata > Mammalia > Carnivora > Canidae > Vulpes > Vulpes lagopus. Next base: position 64,575,751 of record NC_054831.1, read on the forward strand.
GGGCATGATTTGGAGTCCCAGGGTCAAGTTTCACATGGGGCTTCCTACATGGAGCCTGCTTCTCCCTCTGCCTGTGTCTCTGCCTGTGTCTCTCTGTCTCTCATGAATAAATAAATAAAATCTTCAAAAAAAAAAAAAAAAGAAGGTGGCCGTCTGCAAGCCAGGCAGAAGACCCTCACCAGATCTGGACCATACTGACACCCTGTCCTTAGACTTAGACACAGCTTCCAGAACTGCGTGGAAGTAAATGTCTGCTGTTTAAGCCACCCGGACTATAGCATTTGAATATAGCAGCCTGAGCTAAGACAGCACCCATGCAAATTGGTGGGTTGTTTATTCAGACATGGTCCATTGAAAGGTGGCTCTAAGGGTTTTGAATATGTGAAATTGGTGTCTCTTGATGTTTGTTCCCATCCCTACTTCTGTTGGAACACTTACAAACAAGCAGGGTATTCCAGTCCTGTCAGCATTCTCCTGCCAAATATGCTTAATTATGTAACTGGGTGAGGTGTGCATTGCCTCTTACATAAGAACCGGTTTTTCTGTCATTTATCAAGCTGGATTGGGCTACTTCTCTTTCACTTGTGTGCATGTGATACATGAGGTGGTGAAGGTGGTGTTAAAAGCATTAATTGAATGGCTTTCAGTTTTAGTTTGAGCTTCAGAGCTGATGAACTAAAGTTCTTAACACTTAACACTAAAGAAATCAACTCTATTATATTTAGGGCTTTGAAGTGTTTAGAGACCTATCCAAAATAAATGAAATATCAAGTTATTGATTGATATGGGTCAGTGCCTTCATATAAAGGATAGTGTAAAATGTTATTTCCTTTCAGGCCTGAACTCATTTTATCTTTTCATTTTGAAGTTACAGTGGAGATGACTTATAAATGCCTTCAGATTTTTTTTTTTCTGCAGCATGGCTAGAAATGTTCGTAGTTGATTTATTACTAACCTCTTGAATCTGTAACAGGTAGAGCCAAGAGAATGAGGAGCATATTGAACATGAAGCTAGTGGGGCTGAACTTCTTCAGCCAGGAAGAATATAAAATGACTAATCTATCACCAAGATGCTAATTAGTATCTAAGAGAAAGTGAGATTGCTGACATCACATAATTTCTATGAATTGATATATGTTTTGGAAATGATTGATGGGCTTTTATTTTGTCTGAAGCATATTCTAGCTGAGGTTTTTAAATGGCAAGGAATTCTCCCTGAGGGTAAATATGAAGACTATGTGAAGCTAGGCTCTTCATATTTTTTAGCAATATGAGGTCTCAAGAGTGGACAGACACTCAAATTTCCCCAAAGTCAGCCCTGTGTGTAAGGGAAATGTAATGGCTATCCACACCAAATTAGAGAACCATCAGCAGCTTCTAAGACAGATATGGATAGAGTATATGTAGTCTTTTACAGGCCAATGGTGGCACTATCCTTCTTCTAAGTCACCTGAAAAAAAATTCCAAATATTAATATGATGTTTTGGGTTACACACTGAACAGGTGTGTTTTGGGTTACACACTGAATTATTCCCTGGATCATCTGAATGTATTATATGTATGTGTCTGGGGGTATATATATGACCATAACCTTTTTGTGTCTCATCTGTAAAATGGGGATAATAGTAGTACCCACTTTTATAGAGCTGTTATGAAGATTAACTATTAATATGTGTAAAGTCCATAGAATTATACCTACCATAGAGTAAGCCCCCAATTAGAGTAATACATTTATTACTTAGAAGGGAACATGGAATAAGTCCTCTTCCCACAGCTATTGGCAAAGAGAGAGAAGAAAAAAGGGGGGATGTGAAAGGTAGAGATGCCTCAGCCAGGCAAGCTCAGCAGTGAAGGGGCAGATTGGAAAGCACTGGTACAGATGAGGCTGCTCATGATGTGGGGGGCACATCACGATTGAGATCTATCTTGTTTCCTTGGCAGGGCACTTCTTGTGGGGACAGTGACTGCCAGTGGGTGGCCAGGGTAGGTAGGCAAGGACAACCCTCTTAATTCCCTTTCTGCGAACTAGGTTTTTGCTTTTGGATTATTGTCATATCTGAGCACAAGCGCCAGCTTGAGCAGCCTTTGAGGGAAGCTACCTTCTCCCATTCAAGACTCAGGACTCACTTAGAAGTAGAAGAGACTCTACTTCGTGCCCATGCTCTCAACTCTTGTCTTCCTTCGGGAAATGGCATGTTGTTTGCCTCTTTAAGCATGTATGGACAGATACTTTTCTTAAAGGACCTCTCTAATCAAAGAATCACAAAGCCTCCTCCAGATATATATTTAGAAGTGTTGCCATGGTCACTGTTTCCTGTTTGGGTATCTGTCATCTGGCTACTGCATCCTGCAGGTGAGACTCTTCCAACAGCTCATCACACATGTCTACGCCAGCTCAATGGGGGGAGGACCAGGACTCCAGAAGAATCCCTTGTTGCTATCAACAGTCTTGCTAATTGCTTTACAATTTTACTGTAATTGGGCAAGCCACGTGATCTCCATGGACCTCCATCCCCTCCTTATGTAAAATGAGGGTGCTGGGTGAGCCTCTGAACTCCTGCAAAGTGTGATGCCGCATTTGCTACATGTGACCCCAGTCACAAAGATGTTAACTCACTCTAGGGCGGCTAACATATTTCTTACATACCGATTACAAAAGTGATTCAACAGAAATCCCTTCCATTCAATAACAATCTCAAGGAGATTGGATCTAGTGACCCGGAAGCCAGTATTACAGTTAACTTCCCCTTGGGCTCCTTGCTGTCTAGTCTGACCAATCCCCACCCTCACTTTACTTGAAGCAGTCCTTGCTGTTATTTACTTCTTGGAGGCTCCCAAAGCTCAAATCAGTTCATCAGAAAGATTCCTGGGCTCATAAGACTTCCTGGAAGTGAGAGGTTTTAATTCCAGCCCGGGCAGGATCAGATTGATCCAGATAAGCCTGGTCTGAGTATCTTCTGGGATTCTTCTGTCATTGTCAATTGCTGATGTAGAAACTGTTTTGTAATACTTTGAATAGGGTCATTTTCCAGACATGATCATGATAGCATTTTTTTCGGTGGTTAGCAACCATGGAGAGATGGCATGCAAAGAAAATTACCAATATGGACTATGAGGTTGCTGTGAAATTGCAAAATTGGATTTTTTATATATTTTAGGGATGACAAAATGATCAGCAAGAAAGGATAATGCTGACTCCATCAGTGACTGATGGAGGGAAACTCTGGGGTGAGCATAAGTGAGCCCATGGATACTACGTCTGAAGATGAGATTTGCTCTCTGTATATTTCTAGCAGCCAGCAGTTTAAGTGTGTGGAGAGTCTACACATGCAGAACATGAACTTGGAGTGTTCCGATCAGAGGTTTTATATATTATTTCATAAACTTCTGGTGGGTAGTTATAGTCTAATGCATGCTGTCTCTGCCAAAGTACTTGAGTTCATTACACTCAAAATAAAGGCTTAGCTGCTTCAGATGCTTTTTGTGATGAAGAGAGGAGATACCTATATACATAAATAAATTGCATAGTGTGTCCGATAAATATTGTAAGTGAAAATGTGATCCTCTTGTCTGTGAGAGAATCTCATAGGTACTCTCAAACAAATTGCTTCTTTAAAATGTTCTATTTTCATTTTATCATTCTGATTTGGGGACCTAGAAGATTTAAATCATATCAGAATGCACAAAACAGGAAATTTTCTTAGTACAGTTAATATCTTCTCCCTGGTTTATTAGGCTTGAATGCTGTTAGAGAGCTTTAATGGGGATGCTAAAATCTAAAATATTTTATGAAACAGGTAAAATGATTTCAAGTAAGGGTTCACTTACTAATAAGCCAAGCTGTTACAGATATGCCTTTTTCATTTTTCCTGAGAGCTTCACAAGGCCCAAGGGTACACACCAGCTCAGTCAGCCTGGCTCAGAAATTGTTTTGAGGCTCACATCTTAAAGAGTGAGGGTTTTTAAAAATTATTTATCTTTTTAGTTACTTTTTAAAAATTATGAACTATTGTAGACCAAAAAAGTATAGATGATAGCCTAATTAATACTCAATGTACTGGTGACTTGGTGTAAGAATATCACAAACACAATTGAGATCCTCATGAAATGCTATCAAGAGTTTTCATACCTTTACTATATATATATATATATATATATTTTTACTATATCTATAGCCTTAAAATTAAGTTATTTTTGGTATATGTACCATACTACATATGTCCTTCTTCAATAACTTTTGTTTATCCACATATTTTGATATTTAACCATGTTGGCAGATGTAAGTAAATTCTATTGTGTTCACTTTCACTGATGTTCAGTATTTTACTAGGTGAATAGACCAAAACTTTTTTTTCACTTGTCCTCCTGTTGTTCAGTTGTTTTAAATTTTTCTCAGCTTCAAAAGATAACATGTTAAACATTTTTTTTTAACATTTCTCCATATCTCTTATGGAAGAACTCTTTAGGGATAAATATGTAGGAGAACTGCTAGGGCATGAGATACGCACACCTTTATCAAGACTAGCTGAGACCAAATTGTTCTAGAAAGTGGTTGTGTCCATTTATGGTCTTTCAGAATGGTATCCCTATTGCTCTGCATTTTTGCTGACACCAGTATTTTTTATTTTGACCAATCTGGTGGGTATGAAAGAGTATTCCTTATTGTTTAATGGGTATTTCCCTGGTTGCTACTAAAGTTGAGCAGTTTTTGTAGGTTTACTGGCCATTCACATTCCTGTTCTGAGAATTACATTATTATATTGTTTTGCTCATTTTTAAACATTTTTAAAAAAGATTTTATTTATTTATTCATGAGAGACACAGAGAAAGAGAGAGAGAATGGCAGAGACATAGGCAGAGAGAGAAGCAGCCTCCATGAAGGGAGCCCAGTGTGGGACTCGATCCTTGAGTTCCCTGAGCCAAAGGCAGACCAACGCCAAGCCACACAGGCATCCCTTGTTTTTAAAAATTGTTTATCTTTTCAGTGACTCATAGTTCTTTATAATATTTGGTCACTGAATTTTTTTCTCCCAGTCTGTTTTTTTAAAGTATTTTCTTTTAATTAGCAAGTCATTTTAAAAGTTTGCTCTCAATAAAGCTTTTTATACCATGGGATCATAAAGCTATTTTCCCCAATTTTGTTTCATAAATGTTTTAAAGTATTCTCCTCTCCCTATTTAGCTTTTGATTTATATACAGTTGAATTTTGGAAATCTTGTGGGATAGGGATCTAATTGTATTTTACTTTTTCATGTATGTAAGCAATTATTCTAGTAGACCTTTTTTTTTTTTTTTTTTTTTTTTTTTAGGAGAGAGAGAAAGATATGCATGAGAGGGAGGGGGCAGAGGGAGAACGAGATAGAGAATCCCAAGCAGGCTCCTTGCCTAGCATGGAACCCGAGGCTAGGCTCGATCTCATGACCCTGAGTGGAAATCAAGAGTTGGATGCTTAACTGACTGAGCCACCCAGATACCTCTCTAGGAGAACTTATTGGATGGAATTTTCAATGCTAGGAATATGTGAAGTTTTATTAATCATATTTGGATTTGTTTTGCTTCTTGAAACTAAGGGATCAGATTATTATCAATTCTGGGAAAACATAAGACATTATCTCTTTGGGTATTTTCTTTCCTGCATTCTCTTTATTTTCTTTTTTCTGGAACTCATTTTAGAACTATGTTCAAACTTCTATCTTCCACATTTCTTGACCTCTTTTTCCTGTGTTTCACATCCTTGATTCCCTGTCTTGTCTTCTGTGCAATTTCCTCCAAGTTAAAAGTTCTCTCTTACTAATTTTTTCTTCAGACATGCCTAATATGCTGCTAATATTTTCCATTTGTGTAACTTGTAAGTTTAGTCTTTTTCAAAGCTATCTTCTCTTTTAAAGTGGCGTTGTTCTCTCACGTGTTCAATTTCCCTTTGTCTTTATTTTGGCATACTTGTTTTATGTTTTGGATACTTTTGTTATCTGAAGTTCTTCCACCAAGTTATTTAGATTTTAGGTTGATCTTCAGTATGGTTTCTTTGATTCCTTGTAAATTTTGGATTGTGAAGTCATCTAAAGTAGGACTTATTGGTGGGAATCTTGTACAACTGCCAGAGCAATTTTTAATCTCCTCCTGCTAAGGATATTTCTAGCTCAGTAGGACTTTTTTTGTTTATTTGGTACCTTTTTGGTTCAGACATTGCTAGACAATGGAATAGGTGCACGATTACACATTTTGGAGAAAGATAATTATTGTTTCCTCCCAGAGCCTAGGCCAAGATAAATGCTCTTCTTTTCTAGGGTGGCTTTTTTTTTTTTCCTTCTTTTTTTCAGTCTAGTTTTTCTAGAGGGGTAAAAACCTTCTGGAACCTGTCTCGATTCAGGTTCTCAGTCCTACCTTCCTTTCCTCAGAAAGGCTCCAGGCATTGTCTGTTACTCATGTGGTGATTAGGAACCCCAAGTTCTGGTTACAAAGACAGACAAAACCCTGTTAGAACTCTTTAGTATCATCAGCTTCTCCTTACCTTTCTAGCTTAGCTGTTTCAGTCATTTTTGATCACTGTAGATTTCTCTTGCATAATTAATTAACTTTGCTTTTATAGTAGAAGCATTTCAAATCCCAAACTGCCACAAAGGGAAGTTTGTTTGTTTATCTCTTAAAGCTTAAGTTATTTAGGTAACAGTCTTGGGTGAAGATGAAAATGATTTATTCTTTTAAAGATTTTATTTATTTATTCATTAGAGACACAGAGAGAGAAGCAGAGACATAGGCAGAGGGAGAAGCAGGCTCCCTTGCGCAGAGCCCGACATGGGACTTGATCCTGGGACCCGGGGATCATGATCTGAGCCAAAGGCAGATGCTCAACCACTGAGCCTCCTGGGTGCCCCAGGATAAAAATGACTTGACCAGTAATAGAGCCAAACAATCATAGAGTGTAATACAAATGAGTTTACTTTAAAAATTGGTATTGCACTTTTGCCTCCATTCGAGTGAATCTTCAGAAAAATAACTTGCTCTTGACCAAAAATGTCTTTATTCTTTCAACAGGTTAGTACTGAGTGTCTGTGATGGTGCACTTCAGATTTCAGTGTATTGACTACTGACCTATTTCTCTCTCAGCCAATAAATAAACAAACCCATGTGTGAATTGAAAAATGACAGCTAATGTAGTGCAGATCCTCTAAATCTCCTTAAAACAAAACAAAAAGAGATTAAGTGGTGCTGGAATTTTGACAATGTGGTCATAAACTGTTGCCAATTAAAAGCAATTCGCCCCCATTGTTTTGTATTAACTGGACATGCAACTTAATGGAGCTCAAAGGGCTTGCAGTCTGAACCTGATTTGATCTCCTTTTACAAGTAATTATGACTCAAGGGAAGACTCAACAGATATGTCTACAATTATATGTATGTGTATGTCCGTTTTGTTCCCTTAGAAACAGTATCCTGTTATTTGTACCAATTTTCTAGAAAATTAACTTTTCCAGTTGGGCAAGCTCGGTTTACTTGGCAAGAGAATGCATAAAAGCACCCATTTACATCTATTGATTTGGCAGAGACATAAAGAGTATGGTGAGTAATGCCCTTCATTCAGACAGACTTCTCCTGAAAGGTTGCTGCAAAGGATTTTGAAACAAAGTGTTCTTCTGAGAAAAAAAAATAACCAAAACTTAAAAAAAGTAATTTTATTAATAAAATATTTTTATTATTATTTTATCTTATGGCTATACCAGAAAGTTTCTCTGCCCTTAAATGGCTAAGGGAACTTTAGGTATAAGGATCAAATAACAATAACTATTTCTTGTGGTAAAAGAGATCTTAGGATCTTAGAAGTCTTTTCCAAGGTCATTGTGACCTTAAGACAAGCCAGAGCACAAGCAATCTCCACATTGCTCTTTCTATGGCCTTAAGCTCTTGTGAAGTGGCTCAGAAACCACAAATGACATCCCTTGAGTATAAAGATAGAAGGACAAATATCTATTAATGCATTGTCATGGCTTCTTTGACATTTCTCTTACCAATGCCTGAGAGGTCCATGGGATGTCAACAGCCAAAGTTGATAGAAAATCTGTGGGGCCACTTTGCTTTTCTCATAGTTGAGTTGACCAGGAGGAATGCAAAGCTGTCAGGTTCCCTAGGATCGAATTTGTGATTTCTTTGACTCCATAAATCATCAATGAATGAATGATGTATTTAAAAACACTTAATGAGGGGCACCTGGGTGGTTTAGTCGGTTAAGTGTCTGCCTTTGGGTCAGTCATGATCTCAGGGTCCTAGGATAGAGCCTCCTGTCGGGCCTGCTTCTCCCTCTTCCTCTGTGCTCTCTCTCTCTCTTCTCTTTCTCAACTAGATAAATAAATTCTTAAATATAAATAAATAAAAAGACTTAATGAGAGTCTACCAGATGCTTGGGTTGAAGCAACAGAAGCAATTAAAAAGTAGTTCCTACCCTACCACTGGGTAGTGTTGGAGGTTAGTACAATCAATGAGTGTAATGTGGATGGAGTAGGGGTGCAGATCCAGTTGTGGGAACATGGGGGAGAGGGTCAGGAAGGGATCCTGGATGAATGACCTCTGACTTGAGTAAAAAGGGAATTGCAGTGTGCAACTAAGGCTATGATGGGAATAATATTGCAATAAATTAGCATATCAAACCAATACATTGCATACCTTGAACTTACACAACGTTATATGTCAATTTTATCTCCATTTTTAAAAAGTAGGGAATTAATTGCATGTGTGTTAGTCAAGTGAAGTGTTCTCAATATCAGAGATAAGCAAAACTTAGGAACACAGCAGGCATGGCTATTTTTCGTAATAAATTGTTCTATTTAATTATCCTAGTTTTTGTTTAATTTTTTTAAAGATTTTATTTTTTAAGTAATCTCTATACCCAACATGGGACTTGTACCCATAACCCTGAGACCAAGAGTCACACACTCCACCAACTGATCCAGATAGGTGCCCCTGTTTAATTTTTATTCTCTTGGTAACATAGCCTCTGCCTACTATGTATAATGACAAACACTCAGAGAATCCCAGGACAAAGCTTTCTCCATCTCTGTGCCAATGAACTGATAATTTCCTACGAAGAAATTTAGGAAATTCTTTGTTATTATCTAAAGGAAACAACTTAATTCAACACAAATTCGTTGAGTGCTAACTTTTGGACAGCTACTATAATGAATGCTGGGTTTATGATGGTGAAAAAAAGGCTTATTTCTGCCTCCAGTTGCTCACAATGCAGCCAGACTCTTAAATAGGTAACCATAATGCAATGATAGAGTGGATTTGGCTAATTTATGAAAAGATTATATCCTTGTGATCTTAATTACCACCGATTCCCTGACCAGCCTGCAAATCAGGCCCTGATTTTCCATCCCAGATCTTTCCAGAACCGCCTGTCATGCATTTCTGACCTCCAGATCTCAGTCATAATTAATAGTTTATCCACTTAACAGGACATGTTTGTGGAACTGCCCAACCTCATGCAACCCCAATTCTTTAATTTATAGAATTAGGTGTTGTCTCCAAACTCCCTCTGTTCCTGAACTCCCACCTCTGCTCAGTGTTTTTTATTTATTTATTTTTTTTCTGCTCAGTGTTTGCTCCCATCCCAGGATTAACCTTGGTCCCTATTTATCCTCTGTCTTTGAACTTGCCTTCTTCCCCTGCCACACCCTGCTCATTCAAAATATCCTTTACTTACTCAAGTCCTGCCATTTTTGAACTCCTGTGGGTTTCAGCAAGATGTATACAAAAAAAAAAAAAAAAAAAGGAAAATCACTTAAGAGTTGCATCCTGGGTGGTTCAAACCCATTGGTGGAACTTGCAAAAATAAAGTCAGGATCGTGAAAGAACTGAAGGTGGCAGTAGAGGAACAAACATGCTCTCTAGTCTGGTACTGGGGGGGAAAAACAAAACAAAACAACCTAAAAAAACCCCCAAACCCCGAATATAGGAATTCCAGCTAGCTTCTGTTCCTCTTCTTTTTTATTCCTAATTCATCTGTTTCTCTCTCTTTTCTTTCTTTTATAAGTCCAAATGCTTTAGAAGACTGTGCAGGGAGAGATATCATTTCTAGTTTTTTCATTTTTTCCCTACTCATCAAGAAATATTAAATCTGCCATCCTTTGCCTTTTCATCTGCTCCAAGTCTTACTAAATAAATGGTCTCTTGGGACTGCTAAAAGGAAAAATGACAGGCCCCAAATGGCATCACTTTGATTTAGGCCCAAGTCAGTAAACCGGGGCTTAATGCTTCATAGAATTGTACCCCAGAAATAGAAGCCTTAACTGGTCAGCAGGAATTTCCTGGTACTCACCAAAAAGGTTTCTGTTTCTGGGCCTTCTCCATCCCTCAGATGAAGAGGAGATAATCTGTAAAAATAAAGCCCTCTGCCCTTCTCCCTAAGAGAAGGTGATCTTGCCTGAAACAATCTTTTTTTTTTTTTTCTCTAGTAACTATCCTGCCCTACACTCCTTCCTATAAAAACCTTTCATTTTGTATAACTCCTTGGGGCACCCCTCTATTTGCCAAATGGGAAGCTGCTCAAATCATGAATTGGCTTAATACAGCCAATGAGATCTTCACATTTACTCTGTTTTTTAACAGAACGAATACAACCAAGTCCATTCTCTTTCATCTTGAATACAAACTTATAAAAAGAACCCTGGTTGGGCAAAATTAACATGTGATTTTTAGGCAATTGCCTGTAGAATTTTTAGCCATTGGGTAAATCATTCAGGGAATCATCCAGCTGTCCCTGAGGGTCAGATCTGGTCTGCTACTTGTTTTTTTTCCCCAAAGATTTTATTTATTTATTCATGATAGACAGAGAGAGAGAGAGAGAGAGAGAGGGAGAGAGAGAGAGAGAGAGAGAGAGAGGCAGAGACAGAAACAGGCTCCATGCTGGGAGCCCGACTGGGGACTTGATCCCGGGACTCCAGGATCGCTCCCTGGGCCAAAGGCGGGCACCAAACCGCTGAGCCAGCCAGGGATCCCCTGCTACTTGTTTTTGTAAAGAAAGTTTTGTTCTTTCTTTTTTTTTTTTTTTTTAAAGATTTTATTTATTTATTCATAGACACAGAGAGAGAGAGAGGCAGAGGGAGAAGCAGGCTCCACACAGGGAGCCCGATGTGGGACTCCAGGCTGCAGGCGGCGCCAAACCCCTGTGCCACCGGGGCTGCCTGTAAAGAAAGTTTCACTGGGATGTAGCCGTGCCTGTAACCTCTGTGTGCTTTTGCCTGAAAGCAGCAGAGTTCAGCAGTCCTGACCAGACCACTGGGCCTGCAAAGCCTAAAATACTTTCTTTCTGGTTTTTTACCGAGTTTGCGGCCCCTGCTCTAGGTGCCTGTATTAATTCACTGGGGCTAAACTATGCTGCAAGTGGCAGATGACCAAAAACCATAGTGGCTTATCATGAAGGGCCCCTTTTCACTAAGAAGATTTAGGAAAAAGGCAAAAGAGAAAAGGCAGGATCATGATCATTCCTAAAACTGATGTCCTCTGGCCGGGTCCAAGGACTCAGAAGGTGTCCCTCAGGACTCAGCCCAGAGGGCTTCACACAGGATGGAAAATCAAATGTGAGCCAGCAAGAGATGAAAGCAGAGTTTATTGAAGGTCAAGAAATGGCAGATACAGACAGGCCATTCGGGAGACCCCGAAAGGAAAGGGAGCTTGAGTCTCCTCTTTGCTTGGGGTCTAGGCTTTTTTGTTTTTGTTTTTCGAGCTTTTCTTTATTAGACAGGGATAGAGAGCACAAATAGGCAGAGTGGCAGGCAGGGGGAGAGGGAGAAGCAGGCTCCCTGCTAAGCAGAGAGCCTCATGCGTGGCCTGAGATCATGATTTGAGCCAAATACAGGAGCTTAACCCACTGAGCCACCCAGGCGCTCCAGGAGTCTGGGTTTTTTTATTGGTAATTGTGGCCTGGTACACCTGTGCTCTCATGCATCCAGGAACTGGTCAGAACAAGGACAGTGTTCAGGAGTCCTTCATGTCACTAATTCCATGAAGCCAGGGGTCTTGGCATCAAGGTATTTGCAGTCAGTGGTCTTGGAGAACATTTATGAAGACCCACCGGGTCACTCCTTAGATGTTATCTGTCGTGCTGGAAGATTCCAAAGAAATCATTAACCCTTTGATGCTTACAAGGAGGACATACATTAAGGCCTGAGTTAGGTGGGGGTGCAGGTCCTAGCAAGAATAGAAGTAGAAAACAAAGCAAAGGAAAAATCCCTGACTTTTTCTTTCATGAGGTCCCTTTGGGTGCCCTGTCTCAACCTTTGATGGCGCCTGTCACTCTCATTCATGTTTCATTGGCCAAGCAAGTCACAAGGCCAAATCTGGGTCAGGAAGTATATTCCTCTGGCATAGATTTGTGGGAGAGAAAGACCTGGTTAGGAATTCAGAGAATACTTTGAGAATAATACAGTCTATCACAGTGGCTATTCAACTTTTCTTAAGGGTTCAATCTAAAAATGGAAACTTATACAAGGTCTCAGGGCAGAAAGGCTAATCATTTTTGTCTTCTCTTAAAGCATATCAAAGAGTATGCTACAGTAAAGCACAGCCTCAGATTTCTTTGTGTTCTGGAGTTGAAAAGGGAACTTCAGAGCTTGTAGATTCTTGGCAAGACCCCCCTCACCCCCTCCCGGTCCTTCTTCTCTGGGACATTCCCAGCCTCCTCTCACTCTTTGCTTTGAGAATCTTGGGCTTCATGCCACCATTTTCCTGGCATCGCAGATGGAGTTCCCTGAGGAGATTTGAGCACAGGCATTTCACCAGGGGATGATCTTTCGGTGTGGGTGGGGGGGTTGCAGGTGCAGCTGAGGACTGCACAGATCCTGGGACCAGTATTGCAGCTTTTTCGACTCTTGTTTCCTTTAAGCATCCTTAGGAGGGCATGACTCAGGTGCCTGGGTGGCTCAGTGGGCTAAGCATCTGCCTTTGGTTCAGGTCATGACCTCAGGGTCCTGGGATCGAGACCCTCATCAGGCTCCATGCTCAGTGAGGAGTCTGCTTCTCCCTCTCCCTCTGCCTACCGCTCCTCCCTGCTTGTACACAGGTTCTCTCTCTCTCTTAAATAAAAAATTTTCAAAAAAAAAAAAGAGGAGGGCATGACTCAGGGTGTCCAGGTCTTGATCAGCTCCTGGATTCTCATCTCCACTCAGCTCTGAACATACCCTTTTTATCCTCGTTTAACCAAACTTACAGGAGTTCACTCCTTGGGGAGTTAGAGGCAAAGACCGGCTTTGTGTGGAGTTGTCACGCGAAGGAAACTTTATTTATAGCAAAGAAGGAGACCTTGGGAAGTAGCTTCCAAAACCGTGACTCCCAGAGTGGAGGTGAGTGGGTTTGTTTCTTTTGGGGTAGGATGAATATTCAGAAAGGGGAGTTTTGTCATCATGTGGAAAGGCAGGCATAAGGTTGCACAGGTGTACCTAGAAAACGTGCCCCTACATATATCTCTATGTCATGTCAGTGAAGCTCACGCTCCTCCTTGGGTGGAGATCCTAACGTTATAATGAGGTAGAGGTAACTGTCGGTCCCTCTGCACAGGTGTGAGTCACTTGTTGAGCTCAAACTGGTCTAAGCCTCCAGAGCTCTTCCTGTTGTTTGCCCCTTGAAAGATAAGGTTCACATTCCTGTGAAGAAGGGGGTGGAAGTGATCAGCAAAGGTCTTGCTGGTGACAGTTTTAACCTCATTAACCCTATGGGGCATGGTTTCACAATCACTTGCCCCTCCCCCAAGCCCTGACACTCCTGTGTTCTTTGGCATTCACTCTCTTCCCTTCTCCACATGTGCAAACTCTTCTCTCTAACCATTCCTTAACATCTTCCTGCTGGGAGTGAAACCTAGTTCTTCCCTGAGGCCACTGCTTCCCCAGCAGACCATCTAAAGGATGCTTTTTTCTCTTGCCTACACCCTGTATCCCCTTGGGTCCAAAAAGTTGGTGGGTATCTTCCTTTTCCCCACACTGCCACTTCCAGACTTTTCTCCTCCCCTCCACACTGGCCCTCTGAGTTCGGATTCTCCTATCAAGAGACACTCCATCCCCTGCTGCTCCTTGTTGCCGACCATGGGTCATTTCTGCCCATTCCTTGAGGACTTTAGCTCCTGGCACACTAACTCCTTTAACACAAGTTCACAACTTTAACACAACATCATTCTTAGTGATATAAATGCCCATGCTTTTAACTCATTAATCTCCCAGTTTGTTACCTCTTCTCCTAGAATGGCTTTGGGTCCCACTCTTCCTCATGGCATTCCCCTTCTCCATTGTCTTGATTTTGTTGTTACCAGTGATCATATGCCATCTAAATTTCCCATTTTAAGCATCCCCACTCCCTAGCCATCATCTTGTATCTATCCAACTCATTTCCTCTGGGATTCTAACTCCAATAATTTTTTGACTTCATTGGGACCTCAAATAGCACTTTCGCTCTGTCTCCTCTCTGTCCAGCTGAGAATCCATGCATGTACACATCATCCATTGCATTGTTAAAAAGTTCAATTCTTCACCCATTGCAGCTGGATAAGACTTGAAAAAAACATGCTTGTTAAACTCATGGACTGCTTTAGTCCATTCCAGCTGCTAAAACAAAATACCATGGACTGGGTGGTGTATAAGCAACAGAAATTTATTTCTTATGGTTCTAGAGGCTGGAGGGTCTGAGATCAAGGCACAAGCAGGGTCCCGCTCTGGTAAAAGCTCTCTTCCTGGCTTATAGCTTGTGCCTTCTGGCTGTATCCTCAGCTGGTGGAGAGCAAGAGCTCTGCAGGGGCTTTTTTTTTTTTTTCTAAGAGTGCCTAAGCCCATTCACCAGGGCTCCCCGTTCATTAGCTAAGCACTTCCCCAAAGTCCTACCTCCTAATATTATCACATCAGGCAGTGGAATTTTGACCTATTAATTTGGGGGATGTTCATTCTCTAGCATGAACCTTAAGTGAGGTCTTAGGGTTGTAGGTTATGACTACCACGGTTATGTAGTCTGTTTACTTCCCACCTGTTCTAGACTTTCTCCTTTCCCTCCAAACTTCCAACATCTTATCCCTCTCCTTCTCAGCTGACTTACTATTTTACTGAAGAAGTAGGAGCAAAAAAAAAAGACTCCTTCCACATGTTCCCACTTCCCCCTGTGCCCATAGAGTCTGTTTTCCCTCTTGATTCTATGGAAGAACTATCTTGGTTTCTATCCAAAGTCAAATGCCACCCCCCTCTTATATAATATATCCTTTCCTTTTCTACCTACCCAAGGACACTGTTCCAGTGTTTGCCTCCTCTGATACATAATAAAGTGATTCTCCTTTAATATATTCATACTATCAGCAAGCAAATATGCTGTCTTTTCTTCCTTCTTCAAATGCCTCTCTTGACCCCATATCCCCTTCTAGATGCTGCCGTATATCTCTGCACCTCTCAGGAGCAAAACTCAAAAGAGTTGTCTACACTCATTATCTTCTTTTCCTGTCCTTCTTCCAGCTGCAATTTGTCTTTCATACCAATTCCACCAACCTACTAAAAAGCTTTTCACATTGTAGGTCTAATGGCCATTCTCTGTCCTCATCTGACTTGACCTCTTAGCAGCATTTCACACAGTTGATCGCTTTCTCCTTGAAAGAGATTCTTTTGGCTCCCAAGACACTGTTGGCTCCTGGTTTTCTTTCTACCTTGCTGGCTAGTGCTTCTAAGTCTCTCTTGCTTGCCCTTTTCCATCCTCTGGGTTATGAAATATTATAGTACTTCAGTGATTCTCAGCAAACATTTTTTCTTCTCTAACTATGCTTCCTCCTGAGGGAGTTTATTCAGTTCTGTGACTTTATTTATTTATTTATTTATGATTTTTCTTTATTTATTAATGAGACACACACAAACACACACACACAGAGAGAGAGAGAGAGAGGGAGAGAGAGAGAGAGAGAAGCAGAGGAAGAAGCAGGCTCTATGCGGGAAGCCTTATGTGGGTGGGATTGGATCCCAGGACTCCAGGGCTGAAGGTGGCGCTAAACTGCTGAGCCACACAGGGATCCCCAGTTCCATGACTTTAAATGTAACTTTCAAATTTATTTCCACACCCTGGGCCTCTGCTTTAATTTCCAGACTCATAATCCAGCTGCCCACTTGACATTTCCACTTGGATGTCGCACAGCCAGCTCAAACTTGATATGTGCAACATTAGATTCTTGATATTAGCTGTCATGTGGTTGTTTTGAGAATCAAGTGAAGCAGTGCATATATTGTATTTGGATTATCTGTCATGGTAAGTGCTCAACTAATATTACTTATTATTATAACTGCATTGAGTATTTGTTAAATGAATGACTATTACAGTAAATCACTAGGTTAGTATTATGCTGTCTTATGTAGTCAGCAATAAGAAGTATATGGCCATGATAAAGAGAATGAGTAATATGGTTTATTTAATTTAGTGTCTACTATGTACCAGGCACAGTTATAGGCACTGGGAGTATAACAGTGAAAAATATAGACAAAATCCTTTTTCTTTTGAAGTTTACATTCTAGAGGGTACAAGGGGAAGGAGACAAATAAAATGCATACTATGTTAGATGGTAATAAATGCAATGGAGAAAAATATAGTAGGGGAGAGAGATTAAGACTGCTAGGAGTTTGGTAAGGGAGGCTCTTTTGGGTAGAATCATGTATTAGTAAATTACTGCTATGTAACAAACTTCTCCTAAACTTAAATTATCTCACACAGTTTCTGTGGGTGAGGAATTTCAGAGCATCTTAGCCCGATGGTTCTGGTTCAGGGCCTCTTATCAGTGTGCAGTCAAGATATTAGTTGAGGCCACTGCCATTTGAAAGGATGGGTAGGTCTGGAGTCGGCAGGAGGCCTTAGTCCTCCCCTCATGGACCTTTCCATAGGGCTTCTTCATTTCTTATAGCATGGAAGGTTGCTTCCCTCAGAGGATATGATCCAAAACAGATCAAAGCATAAGCCCCGTATGTTTTATGACCTAGTGTCCAAATCACACACTGTTATTTCTACAGTATTGTTTGTTACCCAGGTCAGTCAGGTCCAGCATAGGAGGGGACCACACAGGGGTGTCAGTCCTAGGAGGTGAGCTATGGACAGCTATCTTGGGATTGGCTACCACATGGCTGTACAGTCTTTGACACTCCTTCTGTTGACAAATGGGATCTATATTGTCTTCTCCCTTGTCCTAGAAAGTGAGGGTTGCTCTGAGACTGCTTAGGCCAATAGAATATAACAGAAGTGACACTATGTTAGTTTCTGAGCCCAAGCTTTAAAGGACTGGGAGCTTCCACTTAATGCTTCTTGAAATGGAACACCTACTCCACCATGTAGGATTCTGACTACCCTGAGACCACCGTGCTGTGGGGAAGCCCGAGTTAGCCATGGAAGAGATATGAGACATCTGAATGAAGAAGCCTTCATTCCACCTTCAGCCTCCATTTGACTGCAACTACGTGACGGTTCCAAGTGAGAACCTCCCAGCTGAGACTTTCCATCCCCAGGATCATAAGAGATAATAGTAATTTGTGTAAATCACCAGTTAGGGGACAGTTCCCACAGCAGATGATGGGAAGTCAGGGATAGCTACTCTGGAAAGAATATTCCACCAGGGATCTGGCTATTTGAGGAAAGGACTGTCCAGGCAACAGAAAAAAAAAATAATTGAGAGGCCCTGGAATAGGAACATGCTTGGTGAATTTGAAGGACAGCAAGGCAGCTTATGATTGAATCAAAGTAAGAGAGCCAGAGAAATGTAGGTGATGAAGTCATTTACTTTGAGAGATAGGTTGCCGAAAGGGTTTATTTAACCAGAGGCATAATGTAATCCATTCAACTGTTTTGTTTTATTTTATTTTATTTTATTTTATTTTATTTTATTTTTTATTTTATTTTATTTTTTAAAGTAAGCTTCACACTGTGGGTATAGCCCAATGCAAGGCTTGAACTCATGATCCTGAGATCAAGACCTAGTTGATATGAAGAGTCAGATGCCTAACTGACTAAGCCACCTAAGTGCCCTTAAACTTATATTTTAAATACCTCAATCTTATTCCTTTGTGGGAAAAAAAAATTCTAGGAAGGTAAGAGTGGGAGAAGAAGAGCATCTAAGAGACTGCTCTTATATATAGTCCAGGGGGTAAGCTAGAGGTGATGAAGATTGATCAAATTCTGGAAATGGACTGAAAGTAAAGTCAACAAGATCTACTTATAGATTGGATGTGAGCTGCAATCACAGAAAAAAATACATCAGGAAGGAGTCCTAGGCTTTGGCCCAACAACTAAATGAACCAAGTTGATATTTACCAAAATGAGAGAAAATGAGGAGAATTCTTTTCTTATTTTGGGGGCAGGCTAACATTCTGTTTTGGAAGCTGATGTTAACTTCCAAGTATAAATGTAACTTCAATAGATATGTCTGGGCGTCAGGGTAGGACTAGATGTATAAGTTAATGGGTTGTGAGCATTTAGATGGCATCTGATGCCAGCAGACTGAGATCATCACAGAAGTTGTAGAAGAGGTCCAAGAAGCAAGCCCTAGGGCATTGTAGCATTCATAAGTTGGCAAGAAGAGGATCTGTCAGAGAGACTGAGACTGAGTGACCAAGGATGAAGGAGAGCAAGAATGTCCAGAAAACAAGAGAAGAAATATTTCAAGAAGGAAGCATGATCATATGTGTCAAATCCTGCTGATAAGGAAGAGAACAAATAAAAGTTGATTATTGGATTTGATCACGTAGAGGTCATAGGTGACTTTGATGAAAGCAGAGAAGTGGTATAGTACCTCAAGGGAAATATGTGGACGATAGCGATATTTTAAGTTGGAAGCATGTGTAAATGCTGATAGAGATAATTAAGTAGAGAGAGAAAAGTCAATGATATAGGAGAAAGGGATATTTGCAGAGTTGAAATTGTTGAGTAGGAAAGAGGCAGGGGGATCTAATGAATAAGGACCAAGTTCATTGTTATAAAAGGGAAGACAAGGAATATGGTTATAGGTGCAAAAAGTTAGGGGATTTATGGACAGGGATTTTATTTTTTTTTCACTGAAGTAAGAAGCAATCAGTTGATCTTATAGGGGGTAAGGGGTTTGGGAGATTTGAGAAGAGAGAAGTTATGGAATATTTGTTTAGGAGAATAGACTTGATAAAAGCACACAAGAATTGTCAGCATAATTGAGCAGCATAAGGGTCAGCCTGTTGCTTATGGCTGTGATTTTACAGAACGAGCAGTCAGCATGATTGTGTCTTTTTTTTTCTTTTTTTTTTTAGCATGATTGTGTCTTGCACGGGTGCAGGTGAGGAGTGGGGAGAGAGTCAGATATGGTCAAGGTTGGAATTGTTCAGGCAGTTACTAGTAAAGGAGTGATGAAAATGACATTAAGGGTGTCTGCAAAGGAGGGCTTATGATGTTGATCATGGAATTTGAGCTGAGCGTGGAGAGAAATGAAGATGTGAGAGGGAGAATGAACGAAGACAATGAAGTGCCAGTAGGATCAAACATGGTTGGATTTGGGGTGTAAGAGAGAGTGAGCCTGTGGGAGGAGAGTCGGAGGTCTGAAAGTGGGATTTTGGATGGGATGCACTTGTTGGTTATGATGGGGACTAGAGTGTGAGCATGGAGCGAGGTGCAGCTGGGCGAGATGGAACTGGAATCTTGCTGGTGAAGAGTAAAAGGTTGGTAGGCTGATGAGTTGAATGTGTCTTCCATATGGGGTATCAAAATCCTCAACAATGATGGCAGTATTGTTGATAGTGTGTCAGCTCTAAAACCTTGAGTGAATGAGAGGCAGTAATTGAGAGTTTGTGGACAATGATGATAAGTAAAGGTTGCAAGCACCTTCTAAAGCTGATTTTATGAGATTGGCTATTTCATTCAATCAGTACTGATCTCAGTTTAGTCGACTAAAAATGAAGAAGTCAGTCCATATCATCCTCAAATTCCCCCTGTTCTAGGACTTGGCAAAAAAATTATCTATTCATTAATTTTTTAAAGCATTTTGTTTATTGGGGAGCCTGGCTGGCTCAGTTGGTTAAGTGTCTGACTCTTTCTTGATTTTGGCTCAGGTCATGAGCTCAGGGTGATGAAGGTGTGACAGCCTGCTTAAGATTCTCTCTCTTTCTCTGCCTACCCCCCACTCACACATGCACACATGTGCTCTCTCTCTCTCTCAAAAAAAAGAAAAATTTTATTTATTTAAGTAATCTCTACAATCCATATGGGGCTTGAACTCACAACCCTGAGATCAAGAGTCCCATGCTCTTCCAACCAAGCCAGTCAGGTTCCTCTTGACAAAAAATTTAAAAGAGTATAAATATATATATAAATATATATAATTTATATATATAAATATAAATATATATAAATATATATATAAATATATATAATTTATATATATAAATATATATATTTAAAAGAGTATATATATATAATATTTATAACCATCTTTGAAAACTCTTCTGTTAACTAGAGAACAGTTGAGCTCTTATTTCCAGTTTTCTGACTCTGTAAGGAAATCTATTTTTTTCAGGCTGTAATGTATGTTTGCGGCTAATTTTAAGGGCATTTTCTTATAGCTAGCAAGATCAACGCGGGTCTTGTTGGGTTAAAAGAGGTGAAAGTTCAGAGCAGAAGGGAGAGGCAAAACTCAATTCTACAAGTGTTTATTAAGTACAAACCAGGGAAATTTGGAATTAATGTAGTTGGAGATTTTACCATTAAAGAGAAATCACATGACTGTTATTTTATGAAATGAGCCAACTGGGAGTCTTTGGCACCAGAACTCTAATTGAATGAACGTCCCCACACATCAGAGAGGATTCCATCACTCCTCTGCACCCGCTTCCCCCTGACCCTGCCATCATCCTTCTGCTAAAGCACTTTCTCAATGCAATGTAGTCATTTGATTTCTTCTCTGCCACCCTGTCTTGCAATCGGAGGTCAGGGAGGGAAAGATTGTTTCTTATTCATCTTGAAAGCACAGTGCCTGATAAATATCTCATCAATTCAGGATTGAATGATAGACTAAATGTATGAATGGGAAGCAGGAGCCACACATTTATTTGCTTCAGTGTTTATTAGAAAATGAACATCTTACAGGTTGTTGTTATTCCACAATTTAGGAATTTGTAGGTATTTAAAGTATACAGTGGAATGGGAATGCGAGAGAATTCTAGGTTCCTGCTAAATGTCATCCCTTCTCTACTCCAGGATTCTGTTGAATCTCATGCATATGTATGGCAAGGTCTTCTTTCTTCCCTCGTTCAGACATATTCTGATTTAAACTTATTACATCAGGCAAGTATTTCTAATAATCTAGGTCTTTTAGATACTCTGGGATAAAAAATCCCTCAAAAGACCTAAAGGAAGAATTTTGAGAAACTGGGCCCTTTCTCGGCTTTGCTTTATAGGGGCTTTGGATGTGACCTCCCACATTGGACTGTGGTGCATCAGGGTGAAGTGTGAATGGGAGGAGCCTCACCATTTCCTTATTTCTAACTGATTTTATTATTGTTATTATTATTTATTGTATTTCTAACTGGACATTAGGTCATTTGCCTTGGCTCTAGAAATAATCAGTGAAGCTCTGACATGAACTCTGAGGTGGTGCTGGGTTTTTCAAGAACCCTCTCTTCTGACAAACCAGGCCGATTCTTGATGCCTGGGCTATCCCAGTGGCTATGCTACATGGAGCAGTTGGGACTCACCGGATGGGATAGGGGGAGTGGGGTGGTGGTGGTAGGGTAGTAGTGATGGTGAAATCATTCACTGTCTCACCTTTGTCTCCAATCAGCTGAAGGAAAGTAGGCAAGTTGCTTCCCTCTATGAACCTCTCTTCTCACCTGTAAAATAAAGGGTTGACCCAAGAGAACCCAGATGGTCTTTTGCAACTCTCATTTTCGAAATGCTGTGAACTTTTTCTTTTCCCAGACACAGTTGTTCTTCTAGTTCTAAGTGAGCCCTGCCTAGCCACTCCCTTCTTGAGATAATGTTTCCGTTGAGATTTTCTCCAATCTCCACCTCAGTCCTGTGGTTTATATCTCTCATATCATTGTTTTCTTGTTCATATCTAATATGGGTTGGTTTACAAACATTCGGGAGTCATTGACATTGACTTGGCATTCGCTTACTGAGTTATTTATTAATCTGAGCCACACACTGGGGACAAGGACAGGAAAAGCTCTGTCCCCTAGGCTCACACAGCTCAGCAGAATGTCAGTTAGTTCCATTGCTGCAGATTGTTCCATTTTAAAGAGCCTAGGTGCTCACAAGCATTACTGTCTCTCTTACTCCGCAAATTTTATTTGTGGATTTCCAAAAGGATATAAGGAAGTTACCAGTAGTAGCAGTGAATACAAATGGTAATGAGCATTTTTCTCTAGTTTTTTTTGAGCAAAAATAATATGGACCTTCCATCTGGTATTAATTAATTTGGACTATTCCGGTTTGCAGAACTGTTATCTTACTGTGCCTCTATTTTTTAACAATGGGGAAAACATTAAGTAAAAAGTAGGATGTTTAAAATTCTGAGGACTTGAAGTTGAATGGAAAGCAGTGCCTGCGAGCTCTGCGGAGCCGCCGAGCCACCCTGAAAGGAGAAGGAGGTCAACCTGCGGCGTGAAAGGCGCAGTAGCGCCCCCTCATGGTAATAGTCACGAATTACTTTGCTGACACCCGTTTACCCGTTAAGGGTGTTTGGAAAGCAAAATTTTAGCTTCACTTCTGCTCCAAGAGAAGAAACGCTATTTAAGACAAAGGAAGTCTGTCCATTCCTACTCCAGGAAGGAGCTGAGCCAGAGTAGGGGCCGGGAAATGGAAACTTCTTAGGTTTCCATAGTGAACTTCGTTTTGTGACCTCATAGCCACAGACTTCCTGTAAGCATAAAACTACTTCCAAGAAAAAATTTCAATGAGTTTTGAAGGGTCCTCACCTCTGCTCCTCTCCATTATCTTAAATATTAGAGAATTGAGAACATTACATTTTATACCCTTTATATTTGGTTACTTTTGTTGTCGTCGTTGTTTGGTAGTTTTTATTGTTTATTAATTGTTGTTGAAGTTTATCATTAATGAATGAGTCCCCAGAAAAAAATTACATCAGTTTCATATAGGATTTGTAAAAAATTAAAAAACATGCTTGCTGTTACAGAATATTTATTAGAAGAAAAAATGCATTTTAGGAAGCACATGTAATTTATCTCATCTTTTAGCACCACTTCTGAGCTCTTATTTCCTCTGCTGAATTGCTAGCTCTTTGAAGTAGAAAGAACATCATTTTGCTCAATTTTGTGCTCTTTCTCATTCTAAGTGCCTATCACAAAGGAAGAATATAATGTGTGGTTTGATGGTCATGGATTTTAGAAAAACCCTGTGATATAAGCAGTGGAGCAAATCCTTGACCCACCCGTTACTTGATAAGAGAGGGCAAGTGACTTGCCCAGGGTCATACAGCTTCAAGTGGAAGGGCCGGGATTCCAACTCAAGTAGTTTGGGTCCAGGGTTCCCCGTGTATAGTTAGGTATATGAGTTTGTGTATGTCCCTTCTTCTACCCTCCCTCTGATATGGTCTTCCTTTCCCTTAAGATTCTTGCTTTTTACACTGGCATCCCTACCCCTTGCATGCAGCTCATTTACTGTCCAGAGGCAGGGTGGGAGGGGAAGCTGATGTCATTTCTGGCTACTGAGATGGGACATGTAGCTTGGGCCTAATGTAACAATGGGATCCCCTTCTCTGGCCAGACTTATTGCACCAGTGATGGTCAGTAAGCCTGCAGACCATGCTTGCTGAGGAACTTCTGGGAGAAAAGTATCCTCTTTCTCTTTCTTTCTGGAAAAACTTTGGATTACCATTTTCTTTCTCTATCCTTAGATATGAATAGGAGCAGACCATTGTGGATAGCCAGAGTAGGGCTGCTGGAAGGGAAGTTGACATGGTCAAGGGCAGACAGATGCAGGAGCAAACCTGATCTTGGATGTCATTAGTGAGTAACTGAGTCAAATCATCCCTGAAACCAACCCTGTCTCTAGCATTCAATCATGTAAGCCATTAAGTCTCTTTTATTGTTTCAGCCACTTTGAGGGTTATTTATTTATTTATTTATTTATTTATTTTTAATCATTCAGGGGAAATTATTCATGGCCATAATTTGAGAGAGTAAGATTCTGTCTCTTTCTGAAAAAGCTAACTGGTTAGAACTTTGACCAAGTACAGTTGTTAAACCTGGTAAGAAGTAATTAGAGCTCAGTGTTTAAGAGCTACATGATAACTAGTTCATGTTATATTTACAACTCTATATTCAAATAAAACCTAAATGTCAGGTGTCTGAGTACGAATGTAAAAATATCAAGACCTGCTGTTACTGCAGCTGAACCTAAATGATGCCTCCCTTAGGGAGAATCAATACTTTTCTTTTAAGGCAAGCTCATATTCCTACATGTACTTCCAAATGACAAATAATAAATGTCCAAGGAAAATATTTTAAAAATACCTCTACAAAGGTTAAAAATTAGGAAAAAATGTGACTTGCTTCTTTCAAGAGTTAGAAAAATCATCCCTTAAGCTTCTCCCAGAGGATGTTGCTTTTCCCCTACCGTAGAGCTAACTAAATAACTTTTAGAAAGGAAGTTTTGATTGTTGGTGATTATACTGACAAATAATTCAAGGATAAAGATAAATAATCTAAAATTGAACCCACTATTTTGAAAGAGCATTTCTTTAAGATTTCAGTGGTCCTAAATTTTAAACTGGAAGAGAAGAGCTTCTGTTGGTATCAAGAAAGCCTAGAGAACCAAGTATCTTCAGAATAAATAACAATTCTTGGTTAGGAAATCTGTAAGTCCCTACAATTCTAAGGTTCCTGTTCTGTTTTTCCTTCTTTGACAGAATCTATTGGCTAAATACTTTCCTTTCCTGCTTGGAGACAACTTCTTTCTTCACCTCCTGGCACTCTATCTTGAACAAACAAAATTATAAAATACTTATTAAAGTTGGAGAAAAAAATAACCTTTATTTGTTCTTGTTTTGTCTGTATCAGAAAGAGTAGAGGGTCCCAAGCCATCTGATATAATGGATGCACTATCCTTTATTTCAATAACTAACTATTAAGGAAGAATGGTTTGATTTTCAAGGTCCTTGGACTACAGAGAACTCATGCTCTGGCTGCAAATTGTTTGCCTCAAAGAGACATAAATAACCACAACTGCCACAAAATAAAGCAGGTAATCTTTAGACATGCCTGAATAAATTAAAATGAAATATAACCCAAGACTCCAGCCCTTCAGGTCCCATTGAATACTGTGTTCTCAGTCAGCTGGTAAGATTTTAATTTATTTTACTATTACATTTCTTATGACAAAATGTAACTTAACTCATTCATGTTGTCCATTAATCCACTCTCTCCTTCATAAAAGTGGCATATATGATGATGACCTATATTAAGGTAATTGTCTACCATGTGTAGTATTGTAGTGATAATCTATAAATAGTATAAAAGTTTGTAGAAAATTAAAATATGAAGCATATGACCACAGAAAGATATAAATCTTTAAATATTTGTTTTTTTCTGCACATATATTGTTTTAGCGACTTGAGCCACCTAGTGGTAATATCTGTGAAATATGATTTCTCTTTTTTTTTTTTTTCAAGATTTTATTTATTTGAGGGAGAGAGAGAGAGCAACAGAAGACACAAGCAGGGGGAGCAGCAGAGGGAGATGGAGAAGCAGGCTCCCGGCTGAGCAGGGTGCCTGACTCAGGGCTGGATCCCAAAACCCGGGGATCATGACCAGAGCTGAAGGCGGACATTCAACCGACTGAGCCACCCAGGCGCCTGATAAAATATGATTTGCTATACTGAAAACTAACATAAAAGCTTTTAACTGTTTCCACCTTAATAAGATTGAAGTAAATAAAACAAATTATAACCATTGTGTACATTCAGATTTCCAAATTAGTATTTATTTATTACTGGACAAATAAGGGCAGCCCAGGTGGCTCAACAGTTTAGCACCGCCTTCGGCCTGGGGCGTGATCCTGGAGACCTGGGATCCAGTCCAACACCTGGCTTCCTGCATGGAGCCTGCTTCTCCCTCTGCCTGTGTCTCTGCCCCCCCTTTAATAAATTAATAAAATCTTAAAAAAAGACAAATAAATTTGTAATTAATTAATTAGCAAAATAAACTGTTAGGTTTTTATAATACTTTACATTATTCAATCTCCCAGTATGGCAGGAGTATTTGTTAATAAGCTTGCTATTAATTTATAAATTAAATAAACAAATAAGTTATAAAAACATAACCCTTTGCTTGTTTTGTTTCTTCTAGTAAAGGCCACATAGCCAAGAAAATAAAAATTTTATGAAATAATTGATGAAGGGGAAATTTTCAATATGTATAACCAAGAAATAGTTAACAAACATTTAATGAACTAAAATGACTAATACATTTAATGACTAATACATTTGAGAACCTGTTGTGTTTACTTATTTATTTAAAAGATTTTAGGGACACTGGGTGGCTCAGTGGTTGAGCGTCTGCCTTTGGCTCAGGGCATGATCCTGGGGTCCTGGGATCAAGTCTCACATAGGGCTCCCCTCGGGGAACCTGCTTCTCCCTCTGCCTGTGTCTCTGCCTCTCTCTCTGTGTCTCTCATGAATAAATAAATAAAATATATATTTTTAAATTTTAAAGACAGAGAGAGAGCACAAGCAAGGGGAGCAGCGGAGGGAGAGGGAGAAGAAGACTCCCTGCTGAGCAGGGAACTGGATATGGGGCTCAATCCCAGGACCTCAGGATCATGACCTGAGCCTAAGGCAGATGCTTAGCCAGTTGAGCTCCCCAAGCGCTTCTATAACTTGTAGTATTTAAATGTAACTTTTGATAAATGGTCTTGAGTATAACTGTGTTTTCCAAATCTGTCTTCTGTCATATCATCAGTCTCATGTCTTCTTATATTCAAAAAACAAGAGTTAATTACCAATCTGCTTTCATGGTCCATTAGAAATGCTCCACACCCAGATTACACAGTGACTAATTTTAGATTTCTTTAACTGGGAATTGTAGCTCAAATTCAGTTTCCATGTTGGCTCTGTTCTCATGTAATAACTTCCAGCAGAGCCAAATCACAAAATACTTACTAACTTCAAGTGTTAGAATCCACGTTCATCTTTGCCTTGTTAACTTTTAAGGATCTTTTTATTTATTGTTCCAAGAATGTCAGGTTCTTTGGTTTCCTGCTTTCTTAAATTGCCATATGTCTCTAAAGAGATTGTGTGTGTGTGTGTGTGTGTGCTTAAAAAATCAGAATTAGCACAAAGGAATGATAGATTTGTCCTCTTTGAATTCATCAAACTTCCGACTTAGTGGATTGCAAAGCCAGAATATGAAACCAGCAAGGCAACTATTCTCTCTTTTGGATGATCCAGCTTTATATAAACTCTGACCTCCCTCCATCTCATTCAATTGGCATTAAGTGAGCAGAAGACAGGTAGTTTTCATGAATGTTCCTAGAAGCAAAGTGTCTGCAGAACTGTGGAGAAGTGTCAGCCTGAGAGCCCGTCAGACCTCTAAGGAGTGATTTATCAGAATAAAAATGAAATAGGCTCTAAGAGAGGAGAAGTTTCCATGATATATAAGGCACCCAGGCAGATCAGGTAGGGGAATGAGGTACCAGAGGGAGGATTCTGCTATAAGCATATGGGGAATGTCTATTCTTTTGCTCTTCCTTCTGGGAATGCCATCTTTCTGGACAGAATGTGCAGCCATGGGTCAGACATGTTCCATAGGCTAGGCCAACTAGAGACTTTCCTGAGGCATTTTGAACATGGGACCAATAAGAATGAGTCTGACATGTTCTTGGGGATGAAACCTGGGGGATTTGTGGTACTTCTTGCTGCTCTGTGGAGAAAATCAGCCCAAGAAGCCAAGATACAGAGACACAGGAGTCTCTGTGTCTTAGGGGGAGTGTCTGAACCAAACTTCTTGGAATACGCTTTTTTTGCCTCAATTAGTTTGACTTGGGTTTCTGTCACTTGCAACCTGGAGAATATGCTGAAAGGTAAGGGAGAAAAGTAGGTTCTAGTGCCCTGAGAATCAGATAGATAATGATCAGAAGAACCTGCCTAGACCTGGCGTTGACCAAAACAGTACCAAGATACCTAATACTAGTTTTGGATTGGAATTGATGCTAGCTAGGTCAGCATTGCCGCCTGTTAAGTCCACAGCCCCAGTGAGTAAAATGGCCCAAAATACCCTTTCCTAAAACCAAAGGTCCTGTGCAGCCATGTTTGGTTATCAGGTGACTTATACATCCTCATCCTCATTGAAATCCTCACTCTTACCTCCTTAGACAAATTCAAATGTGAAAGTGTAGTGTTTATGAAATAACACAAATCCCCAAGTGAACTTTAGAAGACTAAGAAACCCATCCAGAGAATACGGAGGGGTAGGACTTTCCTCTGTTCTGGGTGCATCTTCAATGTAGAGTGGTAGACATCAGCAAAAGCCAGCGTCTGCTCATGTTCAATCTGGTCTTGATTCCCCACCCACTCCTCATTCTTCATAGTCTCTTTGAGTCAATTTCCTTACTCTCACGATTAGCCCCCACCATTGTGCTTGCTGATGGCTCCTGAATTTGTATTTTTACTAGTGAATTCTTTCTTGAACTGAAGATCTGCATACCTCATTGTGTTTTGGACATTTCTTCTCAGTTCCCTGGGAATGTCCAAGTCAATGCATCTAACAGGTAAACTCTTCCTAAATTTTTCATATTCCCTGTGGCAGAGAGTGGTATCACTATCTACCTGGGTGCTTAAGCCAGAAACATATGAATCATTGGTGACTCCTGCTTTTTACCCCTATAACTTATCAGTCAGTATGGTTTTTCCACACCATCTCTTTATTATTACTCAAATGCCTCTCCTTCTCTCCACCCCCACCACTATGTCCTCAGTCAAGATCCTTATTATTTCTTGTGTGGCTTATTATAACAGCTTCTTAACTGTTATTGCAGCCTTGATTATTCACCATTTGATACCATTCTTCTTTCTGGAGTTAACTTTCTCAGTTGAAGGTCTCGTAGTGTATTTAAAAAATCTTTCATGACCCCCGTAGACAAAGGACCGTAAGTTCTTCTGCATGGCTTTTCCTCTTCCTCCAACATGATCTTTAGCCAGTTGTTTCCTATTATTCCCAGCCATGTGAGTTGCACCCCGAATGGGTCGCACTCCTGCTTGCCTCAGTGAGCAGACTGCTCCTTCTGTGACTACTGATTCCACTCCATCCTAGGTCAGCCCAGCCACTCCCTTCTGGGGAAAGGTTTTCTTCACCTCCTTACTCTGTAGATGGCTCCACCATACGTTTATCACAGTGTCGTGCTATCATCTGCTTACTTCCATGTCTTCCCAAATGTGCTGTAAAACTCCTTGAAGCTAAAAGCAGCACCTGGCTATTGAATGCATAAACAAATAGAGCCTTTTAACCAACCGATGAGTTCAAAGATGAATAAAACCATGAAGCATTTACTAATTATTCTGTTTGGAGTTTACCCTCTGGGCGGCATCAATTCTGAAGCAATAAATAAGAAAAATGAAGATGGCAGTGCTATATTAGTATTGATGAAAGGCTGCAAAGGAGGATCCTCCTGCCATTATCTGCCCACTTCTAGCAGAACAGATTGGTGGGTGAGAAAGATGAAATATGGTAACTTGAACTGACATAAGCTGGGGTGGGAGGAAGGCAGTCATTTCATTCTGATGGAGTAAAACCTGCATAGAGACTCTGCTCCATTGTTCACCTTTAAGCAGCTCTAATGAACATTGGCAGGTGCCTGAATGAACAACTTTGAAAGCTTCTGAATGTCCCCCAAAAAAGATTGGAAAGCTTTTCTAGAAGCAAGCCAGAAGAGGTGCTATGTGGGATCCTTTGAGGACTCCAACAGAAAAGTAGATTTCATCTGGATTTTTGTGCTCCCAACTCAAAGGAGTTGGCCAGGTAGTTATTTTCAACCTGTTTTCTGTTGTTTTATCTATTTAGGCTTTTTCTGTCTTGATAACGTTTAGCAAAATAGCATTTGCCTTTCTTTGTGGGTCAACATAACTATTTGTAGGATTTTTCTCCTGGGACCCCAAGCCAGCTCAACTACCTGAGGGAGATACCACAGTCTTTACCCTCCACAAAGGGGAGCTAGAGACACACTTGAGGGACGTGAATCAAGGGATCTATCATACTGGTCAAACAACGAATTTCAGAAACATTTATTTGGCATCAACTCAAAAGTTGCTTCAGAATTTCTATTAAAAAGGGGATTAGGGGCACAACTTGTTAGTAAAGGGGAATGGGAAGGGGTTGAAGGAGATGTGGAGATTATGGAATGGCAGGGTAAAGCTAAATCCCTCTGGAGCCCCCTGTTTGTGTTACTATGGTAACTATTTTCTTAGTAAATTGTGCTGGACATTGCGGGAAATTAAAAAAAAACAAAAACAAAACTTGATTACAATGAACCTTGCCCTGAAGGAAATTAGAGTTCAGCCAGGAGAGACAGAAAAACTAACAGGTTTTTTTTTTTTTTTTTAAACTAACAGGTTTAAGAGGCTATTAATCAGGGACACCTGGCTCATTCAGCCAGTAGAATGTGCCACTCTTCTTCATCTCTGGGTTGTGAATTCAAGCCCCACTTTGGGTGTGGAGCCTACTGAAAAAAAATAATTAAAAAAAGAGGCTATTAACCCAGAATAATTTTCTAGAGGCCAGTTTGTGCAGCTAATTGACTGGAAATTCTGGGCTTAATGGCACCATTTAAATCCCTCCTGGTCCCAGATGCAATTTGGTACCACTTGGTGGTCATGGTGTCTGTCGACACTCTGGTTAAATATCAATAGGGATGATTCTGGGTCATGGGTGTGGCTGGACTTTCCAGAGATCTCTGAGTCACTCAGTACCCCTTTCTTTAGCCCAGTGCGGAGAATTTGGGCTGAGAGATTACTGGGGATACAGGACGCTCCTCTCACAGCCTTATCTCCTAAAACAGGGTTGCTACAATCTCTAAACCCGGTCTTACCTCCTTGTCTCATCTATTTTCCTTTCAGAAAGTGAGAGTTTCACCTGCCCTGTTTGAAAAGTGGGATTGGGTGCAGGTGAAGACACTTGCTATTTTTCAATTGCATTATATCTGAATTCTCATTATCCTGGGACATGATTCTCAAGGGGATTTTCTGTAATAATATTCTCTCTGAGTTGAAGGAAATCAGAGTCCTGCCCTGAGCAGAAAGAATTTATACATAATTAGTGCATATATGTGTAGATATGGGGTGGTTATTATTCAATGATAACAAAGGATTGTTGAATCTTTACTATATGTCAGGCATTGTTCTAAGCAATTTGTTCATGTTGTCTCATTTATTCCTCACAGTGGCCCGGTGAAGTCTGACCTGTTACCATCTCCATTTTAGAGATGTGGAAATTTGGGTATAGATAAACCAATTTGCCCAAGAGCATATAGCCACTCAGTGGATGTATAAACTCAGCCAGTCTTACTCTGAATACCATGTTTTTAACCACAAAGTTATTTTGAAGGGAAACAGTACAGGTTGTCTTGTTTTATTTTGCTTTAAAACTAGCTCAAACTCACAGCTTAGCTCAAATTCACAGCTGGACAATAATAATTAAAATCTGAGCAGCGAGCTTTGTTATAAATGGGAAGAGTACCATTGGGGGTAGGAGAGCCCTGCAAACACTTGGAATTTTAATTTCCCATTTCCAAAGAAATTCTTATTTGATTTTTAAGTCCAGCCTCTTATCTCTTCACAGAAACATTTGGCAACCATCCTTGGTTTTTTTCTCTCCCTAAAAATTGCAGCTTTCCTCTCTTAATTTCTTCTTCTTTCCATTTAGGTATGCCCATGTTTACTGCATCTTGGGGGGAAAAAACCATTGAGTGAACCATCCCCTTGGCTGCTTCCTCTAGCTTTTTAGAAAGACCTGTTTCTTCCTTTCACTCTCCCTCTACTTCCTTAATGTTTGACTCCTGAAGCTCCTGGTAATCTCTTTTTACTTATTTAAGTGTTATTTATTTATTTATTTATTTGTTTGTTTGTTTGATAGAGAGAAAGAGAGAGAGCGCGCGCACGTGTGGGTGAGCAAGTGGGGGAGGGGCAGAAGGAAAGGGTGAATCTCAAGCAGACTCTGCTTCAAGCAGGGAGCCTGATGGGGTGGGGAGGGGGCTCCATCTCAGGACCCTGAGATCAGGACTTGAGCTGAAACCAACAGCCCAATGCCCAACCGACTTAGCCACCCAGGCGCCCCATCCAGGTAATCTCTTTTTGAAGTTCAAAGGCATTTGCCATTTACATTGCTCCTGTCTTTTTCAGCTTCTGTATTACCGCAAGATCCAGCTCTTCTGCTTTTTTTCTTTTCCTTTTTTTCATCTCTCATCTTTCTCCTACCCACCTCCCTGTGGGTTTGCCCAGTGGGTATTTCTTAGAATGTTGCTACCCTTTGTATGGTTCTTCCTTTTGGAAAGGTCAAGGTCATCCTTTTTCAAAGTTTCACCTTTTCCTTTTATATGGCTACTTTATATCTGTCTCTACCTTAGTTATTTACTCTTACCCAAGTGTATTTATTTCCAAGGGCTTCCTGAAAATTTCCATGTAAGGATTCCACTGCCACCATTAGGCTCAAAGTGAACAGGACTTAGTTCATAATATTTCCCATGTGAGTGCTCATGAGAACAATGTAATAGAAAACACTTATGCAGCATGTTCACTATACACTAGCCTGGCACCACTCCAGTTATCATCCTGACTTCACAGATGAAGGAACTTAGGCCTAGAGATTTAAAGCAATATTCCCTCAATTGACATCACATGGCTACATAGTGGAGGAGCCAAGATTCACTCCAGCCAACACTTGGTATTTCTATGCCATGTTTTCTGATTTCTCACAGTCAAAATTGTATTCATCAATGTTCTTTTCTTCCAGCCCAGTTCTTAGCTTTTTGCTTTTCTTTCAAGATGTTTTTGGTGTCTATGTAAGTCAGGATCTGCAAAGGCACACACAGCCTATTCAAAAAGAAACAAACAAAACCCAGTGGTATGGTTAAGGAAACCAGCAAGGGATGGGGAGCTCCCAGGTGTTAACACACTGGGAAGCTGTCACGACCTCTAGTCTTGAAAGAGCAAGAGGGTTAAACAATGCTGAGGGAGTCCAGAGTAATCTAAATCTATGCAAGTGGGACCACCTGCCAGTAAAGCATGGGGCTGTGATAGGAATGGAGAGAACAAATACCCCAACTCTCTCTCTTAATGGCCTCTGATTTTTTACTTGTGCTTAATTAAGTACCTCACGCCTGGATCATTGTTGCTACCTTCTCAATGATCTAACCTCATTTTCCTCCACTTTATCCTGCTGCCTTATCACCAGATGAGACTCTCTAAGATGCCACATTCACTATGTGATTTTTCTTCTCAGAACTTTCAAAGGCTTGTCATTGCTTCTTATTCTATTATCAACAGTCCTCCAAATCCTGAGTCTAATCCCTCTTTCAAATGTTCTGTTCTGCATTTTGCTAACACTTTGCTCCGAATGGCTTCCCTATTCCTCTCCTCCTTTCTATAAACATACCACTCTCATACCTGCAGCAAATGCTATGGTTCACATCATTCTTTAGGCCTGAAATGCATTTTTTGGTCTCGTATTCAAATGCTATACATCCTTCAAGACTCACCTCTTCTGTAAAAATTTATCTGTCTGCTCCTGTGTACATGGGTTCCTCTATCTTCCCAAGTTTCTGCTGAACTGTGGATAATACCTTACCAAGTAAGTCTTTTCTAGATGTTTCATAAACATATGCCTTGTCTCCCCAAACTGATGGATAAAGATCCCAAAATCAAGAGTACAGTTAATGGTTTATTGGTGTGACTCTCATTTTCTAAGCTATACTAGTTTGGAGGGGTACAATTAAAGCAATGTGGGGGATGGTAAACATGCCAACAGACAGCAATCTATTCTCTAAGCCCCTTACTGTACAACTGGCGTAACCCTAGCTTTTAAGTCCCTCCCCATCCTGGCGGGGTCCTGGGTACCCTCCTTTGCTTCTAGAAGCACTTCAGAGTAAATGCCCAGGGGCATCTCTGCTGTTCTCTTTCTTTGCTTCTATAGGACTGCAGCCTATAGAAAATTGATCTGTGCTCTGTAGGCATCTTTCAACTTTCCTTTTTGTGACTTTTCATTTTCATATGGTTGGCATTCTTCTTATTCTTTTGGCATAAACCATTCTGTTTGCCGAAAGTTGCCTGTTGGGATGGGATTATTTGGTTCATAAGCCAAGAGAATTCCAATCTACTGACCCCTAGCTCGTATTTCTGGCTAAAACTGATCCGTGTCAACTCTTCCACAATATAGGGCAATGCCTGGAAGATAATCTCATTTCTAATGTTTGCTCAGGAAACTCAGTGCTGGAGCTGCCTGTGAGCTCTTTCCGGCCAAGAGCTCTCCTTAGAACAGTGCGGCATGCTTGAACATAGCTGAGTTCCCTTAATGACCATTAACAACTTGTTCTCACAGGACCCTGTCCATCTGTCATCTACTGTGATGTCTATATATTGATTTTTTTTTTCCTCTTTGCTTTTACAATCTCATACTGTAAGGCTCTAGAATTTCTTTTGTTGCTACTAGGAGGCTTAAAACTTGACCTTTTGTTTTATTTTTATTTTTAAAATGTTTCAAAGATTATTTATTTATTCATGAGAGACACATAGAAAGAGAGGCAGAGACATAGGCACAGGGAGAAGCAGGCTCCCTGCAGGGAGCCTGGTGTGGGACTCCATCCTGGGACTCCAGGATCACACCCTGAGCCGAAGGCAGGTGCTCAACCACTGAGCTGCCCCAGTGTCCCAAAACTTGACCTTTTAATAGTTAAGTAAAGGCAGGATGAGTTAGTGAATATAAATGGACTTATTCATTGGTCATTGGGATGGATTCTCTGACCTTATATTAGAAGATTTTCTCATAAAATTTTTTTTTCTATCCCATCTTTTTCAATGAATATTCCCTAAGGTGATAGGTTCTCTGATAGCTTAATCAAAACTAGAATAGTTTTTTTTTCTTTAAAAATGAACCCTAAGAAAGGCCATATTATTTCAAAGGAAGGAATAATTTGCGTAGTGAAATCTATTCATAATGGATATATATTGGGTTCATCTGACTGACATAGGTACAGTTAAAAAAATTATTTGCGTGCCCATTAATTTTGGAGCAAAGAAACACAATGCTCAACCTTCTCTAATCTACTGTGGTTTGTAATTAGGTGATGAAAAGCAGTCTCTTCCAGATTCAGCAGCTGCTAGCTATCTAGATGTTTCTTTCCATCAAGTAAAAGCTATATTGCTTTTTTGGAGATGATCACAGAAATGAAAAACATCACCAGACTAGCTAAATCAAGACATAGGGAATGAAGGAGAAAAAAAAAAAGAGAGAGAGAACCATTTAGAAAAGCAATTGAGTCCATACAAGAGCATTCCTTTTGAAGATTTTGACATCCTGAAGGAACTTATCTGTCTACCTCAACTCTGATAAAATTGCATGATGTGCAAGAGGAAGCTAGAGCTAGAGGAGGACAGAGGAGGGGGTCTGGGCTGTTCCCTTTTGCAAACACAAAAACCTTCTTTTGTTAGAATGGAGACGAAAAAAAAAAAACCCAGAAGCTGAACTTGGTGGGTTTGAGGGCTTGCAAATGCAGCCAGCTGAAACTTTGTAAACATTTAGCATAAAACTCATTTTTAATCTCATAAACTTAATTTTTTCCCCTAGCATATGGGATGCATAAAAAGGAAATAAAACTTTAGTAAATTGAGCCTTACTTGTGCTTTATAAAAAAGAAATTGAATTGCTCTAATGGCAGCTGCAGCTGGCATTCAGCTTCGAACAACCAGTGTAAATCTAGTTTTTAGTGCTTGATTTAGTAAACACTCAGCTGCAAACAGGCTTCTAAAACAACTCTGAATGCAGGGTTTTCCGTAAAGGCAGTTATGTAACCTCTGTGTGTTATGCCTTTAAAATATGTGAAGAATAGCAGAAACCCTGATTGAGATATCTGACAATTATCCTTTACTCTATATTTAAATCTGCATAGAGTTTGCTACTCATTATACACAGCACTAGCACAAATGGATTCTAATAGGCCATAAATTTCAATGTATGTGTAATTCTCATTAATAATGTAAAAAAAGTAGAGTGCTAATAACCAGCTCGGACGCCAGAGTTGAGTTGGCCTCCTCATTTGGTTATCTTATCTCCAAGCGATAATCACAGGCTGTGTTCGATTTTGCCCTTCGCTGAGCCTTGTCATGCTCCCACACGTTGAGGAGCCGCAAGAAACCCCGTTTCGTATTCTGTTTAGCAAAGGCTGCACGTGCCCGGCTTGCAATTTTTGCTAAAAATAGAGAGAAAATCTTGTCCCTGACAAACAAGATGAAACGTCCAACTGGTTTTAAATTGACGCACAAATAGCTGTTAGGATTCTAATGCCAGTTTATCCTAAATATTTCTTAGTGACCTGGGTTTAGTGGAGATTTTTGTGTTTCGCTTGTTGTTTTTACAATCACTCCCTATATTCACTGGTAGACAAAATGAGGGTTGGCACCTTATGGCATTTCTACTAAAGGAATCTTTTATAATAATTCTGGCTTGGATGGCCAAGGTTAACCCTGGGAACAATTTGGAATTAGGATAAATTGGTGCCTCTTTCTTCTTTCCTAAATGTCTTACAGTATCTCAGGCTTATTTTTAGCTGGCTGCCAACCAACCCTGTCTAAGGATCTTTCTATTTCTCAGGAGGCATTTCCAATTTTAAAAGAGACCCTCGAATGTAGAGACGTCCTTGGGCCCCAGATTCGTGTTGTTTGCAAGCCAAGATCTGGGGTTAATCTTCTGGGCAGAGGGCAGGTTGTTCTAAGGCTGGCTCTGGGCTTTAGAGAAGGAAATTCACATACACCCTCTTTCTTTTTCCCACCATCTGGTCGTTTGGCTGCCAGCAACTGGAGCTATTAAACAAATGGAGACTTTATGAAATTTGAAAACAAGACTGCCACACAGCATGGTAGGTGGAGAGAGTCACGAGCTGCTGGTTCTACTCCTGGCTCTGCTGTTACCAGCTGAGTGACCTTACGGAAGTCACTCAAACTCTCTGAGCTTCTGCCTTTTCCTACCTTTCAGGACTGTGGCAGGGCTAAAGAAAAATATGAGAAAGTAGTTTGGAAAGCTCCAGAGTACTACACAACTCCGAAGGACTTGGATTATTCAAGGTAGCGATGGTTACATATCAGTGAGGAGTATCTTACTCCTCAGGAGAGGGTAATTGTCACCTGTACCATCGTGTTTCAGAGAAAGTATGTGAGCCCATAGCAGATCCTGTTAGGACTGTGGGTGAAATTCGGGATCCTGGAGAAGATTTGATCCCTTGACTATTCAAACAACTACAAAGGATAAATGTACTACAGAAGTCAAGTGAAAATATTAAGGGGAAAACAGATGGGCTATTCTGGATGTAATCTGTTTCCACCTCTCCCCAGCCAGGACAGGCATTCAAATAATATCACATCTCTTTCTAATATTCAGGATTAGTCCAACATTTTTGTGGTTTTAAAAAAATTTTTAATTTTTGAATTTAAAATCAATAATTCACAGGCATGTAGTTTAAAAAGTTGAATAGTAATTACAAAATTCACTTTCCTGACTTGCTCTTTTTCCCTTCCCTAGTCCCCTGCCCCCAAGGCGATAGCTTTTAATTCTTTTAAAGCTCCCCTGACCTTTACAACTTTCCCAAGTTCTATAAATGACCCATATATCGCTATTTCTTTATTTGTCTGTTTTAGACATTATCTATTGAATTCCTGCCATGAAAGACAGAGCTTGCTCTTGATGCTGCTGTCATTTTGCTTCTCCTTTCCCAGCATACTTCTATCACAATTTTGGTTAAATTAGTATTAAGATTATTCTAATATTCCTTATAATTGGGCATGGTCACATGCCATGGTTATTTTTCCTTCCTTCCTTTATTATTTTCATAAAGTTAATAATGCTTGTCTTTCCTTTGCTGAGTTTTCTTTGTATCTATTTTTAATTATTTCTGTTTCTTCTAACAGCCTTTTAGTGAAACTCTCCACAAAGGTCTAACACAACACACGCAATAGCTAACCTATCAGTTCCTATCTGTGGTTTTTGAGACATTGCCACTTTGTGCCTCCAGTCTGGCTGGACTGTGGTCATCTCTGGATTACATTTGTTCCCATTCCAAACTGGGTGGACTTTCTGGACTCCCATCTTGCTCTTTTTTCCCCCACTTTCTTATTTTTTTTATTAAGGGACATCCTCTAGTAGTTTCATCTGGTAGGTGTTATAGGAGCAGACGAAGTCAGGATAACAGCCTTTGCCATGCCAATCTCTCGAATCACACTATTTCATTCATTCTTTATACTTGTGTCCAGTATTCATGAGAAATCTCTCTACCATTGTCTTGAATATTGTTCTTTTTATCTCTCCTGTTTTGAAGGGACTTTTTCTTGTATCTTATGTCTTCTTCCTCCATGTCCTCTCTCACTCTGGTGAGGGTATCAATTGCTGCCTGAGATAGTATGTCTGAAAAGCAATTTTTTTGAGATATTACACTTCTAAAACTATTCTTTACCTCACCTATAATTTATGGCTGAGTATTGAATTCTAAGTTAGAAGTTATTTTCCTTCAGAATTTTGAAGGCACTGCTCCATTGTCTTCTGGATTCCAATGTTGGTGTTGGCAAGTACAAAGCCCATGCAGTTCTTGGTCCACAGTGTTCTGAACTGATGTGCCTGAGGGCCAGTCTATTTCTTCCCCCATGCTGGCTATGAAGTGGGCCTCTCAGTCTGGAAACTGATGTCCTTAGTTCTAGGAAATTTTGCTTCTAACTTCCTCTTCTCTGTGTTCTCCATTCTTTCTGGTAATGTGATAATTCTAATGTTGGGGATCTCTTTTCTTTTCTTTTTTTTTTTTTTTAAGATTTTATTTATTAGAGACAGAGACAGAGAGAGAGAGAAAGAGAGAGAGGCACAGGGAGAAGCAGGCTCCATGCAGGGAGCCTGACATGCGACTGGATCCCCAGTGTCCAGGATCACGCCCTGGGCTGAACCACTAAGCCAGTGTCCAGGATCACGCCCTGGCGCTAAACCGCTAAGCCACCGGGGCTGCCTGGGAGATTGTTTTCTAATTGTCTTATGTCTCTAGCTGTCCTGTTTATCTTTTCCCCTGTTGTCTTTGTTTTCTAAGTCACTCAGATTTTTAAAAATTTGTACCATGTTTTTAATTTTGAAGAACACTTTTTGTTTTCTGAATGCTCCTTTTTACAGGATTCTGATCTCACTTCAGGAATGTGGTATCTTTTCTTGTTCTTCTGAGGATACTAGTTGCAGTTTTGTTTCTAAGTCATTCCTCCTCTTAGATTGTTTCAGCTTTCTCCAAGTTGCTCTTTTGTTTGCTTTGATCTTTATCTTCCACATTTGAGAGCTTTCCTATATGTCTTCCCTTGTTTGTCTGCTCATGATCAAGATGAGAGAACTAAAACTCTGAATAGAAAGTCTACAAGTGTGCTTGGGGCTTGTGAACTTTGACCGTGACCATGGGGTCATCTTCACTTGGGTCATTTGTAGGGGAGCTCTCAGTGTTAATATTTTGAAGTCTTTCTCCTTTCCTCTTTTGTCATTTTGCTAGTCTTAGTGAATTTTTTCTCCTGAAATTTCTAGCTCTATGTAGCATCATGCACTGCAGTATCTTATTATAATGCTGTGCCTTTGAATAACTTTTGTTGTTAACTAAGACATTGTGAATCTTGTTCCTTTTGTCTTTTACTGACCTTGTGAGCTACTTAACCATAAAATGTGGTTTATTGCATAGTGTCTCTTGGTATTATAGTCTTTCTGAAAAGAAGATTTTTCAATTGCAAATAAGACAAACAATGATGTCTTTAAAACAAAAGAAGTATTTCCCAGTCTCCTTACTTGAAACACATGATTTTCATCAGCTGTTTTTCTCTCCTTAGCAGCAACCATTTGGAAAATGACAGACTCAACTCACACCACCAACATGCACTCTTCCCACTGTCTGCCTTCCTTCCAAGCCAACAGATACACTCCTACCTGCAAAGGAAATCTAATCAATGATCATCCTCCAATTGTCAGACCCTACCAGTGGCACATTCATCAGCATATACACTACAGATGTCATAGGGTGTACCCAAATTGAGACAGGTGCCTTGTCTCTCTAGCTATTAAGAAGATCTCTGATATTAGACCTTGAGCTTCTCTGTCTCCCCCGACCTTTCCCCATCTTTAAAAAGCCCATAATGACACTAATTTTCAGGATGGTCATGAGTGTTAAAACAAATGATCAGGCTGGAGGCGTTTTTTGGTCACTACTTTAGACCAATCTCAGCACCTGGGGCTTTTCAAGGAGGGTTTTGAGGGTCTTGAAGCATGCTTACTATGCAGGTGGCACCCAGTGCCCTAATACACAGACTTCAGGCTTAAAACACAATACTTCAAGGTATTTCCTTCTGAGGTTGATTTTGTTCCTTATGAAAATTTTGTTGCAAAAAAGAAAGCCAGGTTATGATGAATAATTGCATTTGATTTTTAGTATTGTTGTAAGGGACAAATGGAAACAAAGTGCTGTGTTCATTCTCTTCCTTCTTTTCAACTACAGGGTCTGTCAGATGGACTCTAATGAATGGTCTTACACTAGACTGCAAATTCCTTGTCTGCAAAATGAGGTTAATGACACTTCACAATGTTGATGAGACTGTTCAGTGAAACTATGATCTTAAAGCATCTGGTACATAGTTGGTGCTCAATTAATATTCCCTTCTCTTCTGTTTAAACACTTTTTTGATCTTATTATATTTATTTTAAAATATACTTGCTATATTTAAATGTGTATTTGTTACAAAATAATATCAAATAATTCTTTTTCATAATCTTCTATATTTTCTTGTGGGTTTTTATACCTTGGCCTGAGTCAGTCTTTCAAGGAGGTGCAAGTTACAGGCTTCCATGGGTAACCACCACTGTGATTCAGAATGGTTGCTCACTGACCCCGATGAGAGCACCTCGTGGGGCCAGGCAGTTCTGTTATGAATGCATGCATGTTGCGATTAAGTTTTCTTTCCAAGATAACATCGATCTACTTAGTAGTTTAGTCAAAATGGAACCTCATAGTCCTTGCAGCAGCATTCACTCCATCTTTCTGTGTATTTGTAATATCTATTATTCTACCTCTCTATACATTTGTTTCCAACTTCATATATTTACTATCCTGTTCTTGTTGGGAGAAGGTGGAGGAGAGGATTTCGATTCATTATGAACTTTTGAGAAACAATTTGTATTAAATGTCTAATTATTTGAACTTTTAAATGAGATTCTTTATTAAAATCCAGCTATATTATATCCGTAGGACCTATGCTAGCCATGGAA
Organism: Vulpes lagopus; assembly: GCF_018345385.1. Lineage (NCBI taxonomy): Eukaryota > Metazoa > Chordata > Mammalia > Carnivora > Canidae > Vulpes > Vulpes lagopus. The sequence goes on from NC_054831.1 coordinate 64,617,228, forward strand.
ACTTCAGCCAACTTGCTATGCATTTATCTAACAGTACCGGGATGGATGGGCAATATAGTTATAAGGATCATATGGAGTTGCAATTTGAATTTTTAGGTGGGTCCCCACTTAAATGTCTGCTAAAGACCTCTGCCACACTTTTTTTTTTTAAGAAAAAGAATCATAGGATATTTGAGACAGAGTTTCTAGTACAGCTTTTTCTTAAGGAAGTTCATTGATTATCAAAGGGTAGAAAAAAGGAGGTTGCCAAAAGGTCGAAAAAAATGCCACTGCCTGTGTGTGGTCCTGTATGGATTGCATTTCCAAGCAGATTGTTAGAATCTCCCCAGGCCTTGATGGAAACAGGGTCTGCCAGGAGCAAGAGAAGGTGGTCGGTGACCTTTAGGAAACTCCTTTGTAGAAAGCTCTCATCCTGGGATCCCTGGGTGGCTCAGTGGTTTAGCGCCTGCCTTTGGCCAGGGCATGATCCTGGAGACCCAGGATTGAGTTCCACATCAGGCTCCCTGCATGGAGCCTGCTTCTCCCTTTGCCTGTGTCTCTGCTTCTCTCTCTCTCTGTGTCTCTCATGAATAAATAAACTCTTAAAAAAAAAAAGAAAGCTCTCTGTTGGCAATTTGAACACCAATAAAAAATAAATTTATTATTAAAAAAAGAAAAACCTCTCATCCTTAGGAAGATGAAGGTCTTTGTGACTATGCCTTGTGCAAAGTTTTTGGTAACTCCTAGTATTCAGCAACTGTTACACTTAGAAGTACAGTAACCACCAGTCCATAAATACTGGTTAAATACCAGTAAGAAAATGTGTGGAACAGAGAAGTAGAGTATCTAGCAGTAAAAAGCAAGTCTCAGGGTTAAAAGGACAGATTTCAGTACCATCACTTTACTAGTTGGGCGGGGGGGGGGGGGGGGTCCTGTATAAATTTTTTTATCCTCATTTTTTAACCTAAAAAATGAAGATAATAATAGTTTTCAATTTATTGGGTAATGACTATCAAATGAAATAATGATTTCACATTACTTTACATAGTGTCAATATATATTAAGATTTTTAAAAATTTTATTTATTTATTCATGAGAGACACACAGGGAGAGAGAGAGGCAGAGACACAGGCAGAGGGAGAAGCAGGCTCCATGCAGGGAGCCCAATGTGGGACTCAATCCTGGGTCTCCAGGATCACACCCTGGGCTGAAGGCGGTGCTAAACCACTGAGACACCTGGGCTGCCCATATATTAAGTTTTAAATAAAAATCCAAACAAGTGTTTTCTTTGTAGTTTTAATTAGTACATAAACATTTCATTAGACATTCATTCAGATACCTATGTATGTGAATTCATGAAGATATAGAAACCATTTTTTACTTAAATGGGATCAAATCATACATGCTATTCCATTATCTGATTTACTCACTTACCTATATGTTATAAGATTTTCCAAGTCAAAAATTAAAACCTCTATCATCTTTTAAAATGGGTATAATGCATTTTATTTAATGTATTTATCATAGTTTATATAACCATTTTCTTACATGTAACCTCAATTTGTGTCCATATTTTTTAATTAAAAATTTTGGAAAGGAAATCCTTAAGGGTGCTTTTTTTTTTTTTTTTTAAATACATGTTCACTTTTCTCTATAAGGTAAGTTCCAAAAAGCAAGAAAACAGGATCCTTAAAACACTCTGATTTTAATTAAATTGATCCACTTTGAAAAAGTTGGTCATCTATACTTGAGGCCGATCCAAATTGTGGCTTTGATTATTTTCTCAAAATGTTCCTCCCTAACATATCACACATTCGTGTTTCATTTATTTTTTATTATATAAGTAATACATAATTTTGGGGTAAAAATCTATATAAATACAGCAAAACTATTTACAATGCCAATCCCCTTATAAACAAACCACTGCTATTAGTTTCTACACCAGTAAATGAAGTTACTATATATAGACATACCATGATCTAACCATGTTTCAAATTATGGACATATAAAACATTTCCAAATTTTTCACTTTTGCAAGTAAGATGCCAGTTAATATCTTTATACATGCTTGTTATGTGTGACTATGTCTCTAAAACAGATGAGAGTGGAGTTATAGGGCCAAATGTACATATGAATAAAGCTTTAATAAAATGCTGCAAAATAACCTTCCAATGAGTTTTACAAATCCTTATGTATGAAAATAGTCATCTCCCCATTCCTTTGTCAATAGGATGGCATCAGTTTAAAATAATTTTTGCCAATTTGATGGGTGAATAAAAATGCCATTTTAAACGTATTTTAAACTAATAAATCAAATGATTTTCAAAGTTCAATGTTCTTTCCACAGCTATTACTAATTTTCTATTGGGTTTCTTATTGACTGTTGCTTGTTTTATATGTATTTTTATATACCTATGAAGATGAGTGTGTCCACAGAGCAGTTCCTGCTCTTTTATATATGTTGCAAATATTTTTTCTAGTTTATAGTCTGATTTTTAGCTTTGTTTATATGATCTATGAATGCGTTGTTTAGTACAAGATAATAAACACATTTTTCCTTGAATTTTAACTTTATATATTTTTAATAGCTTAGATATAAATCACATATCATGCAATTCTCTTGTTTAAAGTATACCATTCAGGGGTGCCTGGCTAGCTCAGTAGGAAAAGCATGTGACTTTTAATCTCAGGGTGGTGAATTCAAGCCCCATGTTGACTGTAGAGACACTTAAATAAAAACTTAAAAAAAGGGATCCCTGGGTGGCACAGCGGTTTAGCGCCTGCCTTTGGCCCAGGGCGTGATCCTGGAGACTCGGGATCGAGTCCCACGTCGGGCTCCTGGTGCATGGAGCCTGTTTCTCCCTCTGCCTGTGTCTCTGCCTTTCTCTCTTTGTGACTATCATAAATAATAAAAAATAATAATAAAAATAATAATGAAAAAAAGGGCCTTTATGAAAAATTAAAAAAAAAACTTAAAAAAAAAACTTAAAAAAAGAAGTATACCATTCAGTAGTTCCTGGCATACTCATAGAATTGTGCATCCATTACCACAACCAGTTTTAGAGCATTTTCATCAATCCAAAAAGAAACCCCATTTCCATCCCCTCATCACTCCTTTGTCTTCTCACCCAAGGCAAACGCTAATTTGTTTTTTGTTCCTGTATTATTACCTATTCTGGACATGTATAAGTGGAGTCATGTTATATGTGGTCTTTTGTGACTGGCTTCTTTCATTTAACATAATGTTCTCACGTTCTAGCATAATGTTCTCAAAAACTTGAGAACATTAACATAATGTGTTATGTTGTAGCTTTATGTTTTTAGAGTTAGATCTTAAATCCATCTGGAATTTATTGATTTGTATAAGTTGAGTAAAAAATCATATATATTACTGATCTTTTAAAAAAGCATAGCCAGTTGTAACAATATTTAAGATTCAGTCCATCCTTTTGACACTAATCCAAAGTGTCTCCCCACCCACATGTATGGACTGATGTCCGAACTCTTTATTCTTGTGCCTTTAATACATGACTTTAAGGGCTGTAGCTTTACAATATAGTTTTGCTACCTAGTAGGGCAAGTCTTCCCTCATTTTCCTTTTCCCAAAATTTTCTTAGTTTTATTTTTCCACATTTTCCCTTCTCTTGAAATTTTGGAATAAGCTTGTTGTGTTTCATCAAAATCCTACTTAAATTGTGATCAAAACATCATTTATATAGTATGAGTAGTTCAATTTCTGAAGAAATTTCATCTTTATAATATTGGGGGTTCCTATATTTTAATGGAATTTATAGCTATATTTTTTATTCATTAGAGGGAATAGAGATATTCCACCTGGAATTAACTTTTTAATTTGTTATTGATATCTAGGAAGGTCACTGTGGTAGGAGCTGCAGAGGGAAGAGGAGAGTTTGATAAAAAGATAATGAGATCTGCTTTGATGCATTCTTCCTGAAAATGTTGATGAGAAATGAAGATGCACACACCAAATGTTGCACCACTTATTTTGGTGACTTTTAAAGAATGGCAATGGGAAGACAGATGACCCCTGAGACCTTTTGAAGAATTTGGCGTTTGGACCAAGAATGTTGAAACGATTAGATTTGAAAAGAGCTTCTACCCTATAGTTGCAAATTTCTTTTTTAATAAAGAGGAAACAAGGCACAATCAACTGTTTAATTTGACTTAGTTCATGTTGAGAGGCTATTGGAATAAATAATTCTTGAGCTCATGTCTGGCCATACTCTCTACAGCCTGCCCTTCTCTAAGATCTGGTTGCAGATTATTCCATTATCCTAGGTTTCAGCATGGCTCTAGGTGACTTGAATTTTCTAGGCAACCCATGTGGTTAAAGTGAGGATAAAAGTGGCCAGTTTCTCTTCACTGTACACACAAACTCTTGTAAGATACATGATTTCCCAGTTTTTCCTCCAATATCTTAGGAAACCCTCAGAAGCATCTCGGTGGATTTCTAAGCATTGTCTTCTTAGGTTTCTTAAGGGACCTGACATCTCTCCCTCTCTGCCATGGTGACTTTATGCACTGTTCTCTCATGCCTGCCATTGATGGGTAACTCATAGCCATGTCCCATTTTTGTGTCCAGCACAGGGTCATGCTGCCTTTGAGTTGAGCCACGCTGACTTTTGACATCCTGTGTCAAATATGCTGAAGCAAATTCACCAAAGCTCTGCTGCATTCTCTACCAAAATGGGGAGACTCTTTCCTTTCTCTAAACACCATGTAACATTCTTTCCTAGCCAGAGAAGAGCTGTCTCAGGCTCTCAATAAATACCTTTCTATACTGGATTGGGTAGCTGGATGTGCTAAATGACTGAATTGTGCCCAACATCTCCTTCTTCTCCAGTTGTCTAATTTTGTGTGGGGCCTAGACCTTGAACCAAGCTTATGTATCAGCATCTTCAGTCTTGGTTTCATGCATACATAGACCTCTTGTGTCCCACCTCCAGGGCCTTCCAATAAGACCAGACCATCTGAGTCCTAGGATGACTATAGTTTAGGTTCAAGCTGGAACCCCTTCTGCTCATCTAAGGAAATGATTCAGAATCATGCATTAAGTTTGAATCATCCTAGTAGGCTTGTGTCCATCTGCTCATACTTATAAAGAAAGAGACAAATTGTGGTTTTGGACATATGGCTTTTGCTACTAAACCTTATTGTCTTCTCTTAATGGTGAAAGTGATACATTGTTTAAAACTAAGGAATTATATAGCATGTGACTAAATGTACAATAAAATACTATAAAGGTTATATTGATAATTTGATGCTCAAACTAATGGAATAAGCATGAAGGCAGGAATGGATGGAACATGAAGAAAATTGTGGCCATAAACCAAAAAAAGCCAAGTTTATTCTTTGATTCATCCTTTTTTGGGGGGGGGTTAAGAGTGGCAGGAAGTTGTTGGAGAGGGTGCCTGGATGGTCATTCCTCTTCTCAACCAGCAATGAGCCTTTTGGTAACTACTTTCCCAGTATTTGTCTCTGTCTTTACTTCAAAAGGATGAAGAGGTGTGGTGCCCTCAGGACCTGCAGGACCTGCTGTGGACGACACTCATTAAGACTTCTCTGGTTTGGATTTATCTGAGAACATAAGATGTAATTTTAGAGAGTACCACCTTGATGATTTTAAAGAGTTGTAAGAGTTGTGCAATAGTAGGAAGAGATAGAAAGGTGAGTGTCAGACATAGACCTGAGACCTGCTCTGATTCAACCTCTGCTTTTAGGCAGGACTTCCAGTTGGTTGTCCATTCCAATCTAATGTATATCTCAAAGACTCCCCGTGTCTCACAGGCATTATTATTTAGGAAGAGTTTTCTGGGCAGCCCTGGTGGCACAGTGGTTTAGCGCCGCCTGCAGCCCAGGGCGTGATCCTGGAGACCCTGGATCAAGTCCCACATCAGGCTCTCTGCATGGAGCCTGCTTCTCCCTCTGCCTGTGTCTCTGCCTCTCATTCTCTCTCTGTGTCTCTATGAATAAATAAATAAAATTTTAAAAAAAGGAAGAGTTTTCTGACCTTTGAAGCCTAAGTCATATATTCTTGTTCCATCTACAGTGAAGATGACAAACAGTTATTGAGTCCTCCCTGCTCTAAATTGTATGTGGAATGGAATGTAAAGTATAGAAGCACTAACGTCAGACAGACCTAAGTTTAAGCCCTGGCTTCACCACTTACTAGCTGTGTGACCTTGGACAAGTCATTTAACCTTTCCGAATCCTGCTTTTTGTAGCTCTACAGTGGAGATCTAAGGCCCATCTCAATGAGTAGTTAAATGAATTAAATGAAATGATAGATGTGAACATGGCTGGCATGCATTATGTGTTTGACAAATGTCCTTGACCTCTATGCTATTTTCAGATTTGCCCTATGTCCAAGAAATTATTTTGCATTGATTCTGCTGCTTATGTAGCAGGTGACATCAGCAAGGAAAGAGTTCATTACAATTAAGGAAGTCTTTGGAAATCAAGTTACAGCCTGAAGATTGGACTGATATCCAGAAGATGGAATTATTTTGCAACCTAAGATTAGTTCAGTGAAAAAGATTAATGAGTCACATTATAGAATCAGCTCAAGCTAATGACAAATGAAAATGTTCTGGTTTTTAGCTGGAGTTGATTTAATAATATTTGTGCAATAACAGCATTAAATTCAAAGTCTGTTCTAGTGAATTGGCCTTTACCCAGAGCTTTCCTCTCAGAGGTGAGGTCATTCTCCTCATCTGATTGATTGCTTTGGGGGTAGCCCCCTTGATGGTGCAGTTCCAGGGCTGACAAGAAACCCTCCAATTCTCAGACACCTTGATCTTTCTCCTCTTTCCTGTTGATGTAACTATGAGGTGATCGAAGCTTTTATTTACCTATTTCCATGAATTAAGTCATCTGCAAGAATCATAGATGAAGCAAGAATCAGGAATTAATACCTTAATTGGTATTGATTTTTCCGATTAACCCTGGCAGAAAGTACAGTTCCAGGGTAAGTTGTTTTGGGGGAAAAAGGTCAGAGCGGAGACCCAAGACCCTTGGGAAGAAGTGGGTAACGTACAGGGGCTGAGCAACTACCGGTGATGAGCTATATATTACTCCAAGCTGCCAAAACACTGTTTATGTTTTAGTTTGTATTTGGGTCAATTATGCCTTGTTTTGACATTACTGTTTCATATTTCTGTCATTCCCACTAGGCTTTAAAAATCTTCAAGGGAAGGGAGCTTCCCTTTCATATCTGACTTTCCCTCAGAATGCCTTCCTTGTGTCTAGCAGGCATTCAGTAAATGCCTGTTGAATGAATAAGTAAGTCAGTGGAAGTAAAGGGAATATTCAAAGTGAAGTGAAGAGGCATTGAAGAAAATCTGTTCTTTTTCCTTTTTTTAACCTCGGGCTGAATGTCATAATTCTCTGTTCATTTGTTGCTTCAGGTAAACTATCCTTTTGTGAAGTTTTTTCCATTTTCTGCCTACATTTAGGTCTCTCTGCCCCCTTCCTTTTCATCTCCCAGCCCATCACCTCCAATATATCTGAGCAGGCTCACCTTGCATGTGAATTCTATGGCTGTCTCTGCTGCTTTCTTCTCGTTGAAATCCTAGAGTCCACTCTGATGGTGTTCACGCTGACCAGGAAGAAATCCACCGTTTGACCCTAAAATCACACAAGCAAGAAATATTCAGGGATCATCATGCTTATGAAGTGTTTTATTTTTAAGTTCAAATTACAGTACAAAAATCAATTAATTCACTAATAGAAGCAACCAAATATCGAACACACCAGCTATATGCCAAGACGAGAAATAGTGTTGCCCAAGATATATACTGCAGGGGACTATTGAAAGCTCCTGGATGAGTAAAAATTCTGTTGCCCTGATCAATTTTTAAAAATTTTAAAATATTGGAATGGTTTTCTATTACAGAAAAATTCATCTCAATGTTTCTTTTATTGAAATGGATTGTGTTGGTTCATTCTTTTTTTTCCTATGAGAGAACAATATATTCAGAAACTTTTTATATTTAAAATCTTTATCATGGGGTAATTGTATATTTCCATGCAGTTTTTAAGAAATAATACAGAGAGACCCATGTACCTTTCATGCAGTTTCACCCAAAGGTAACATTTTTGCAAAACTACAATACAGTATCACAACAGGGGATTGACATTGATGTAGTCAAGACAGAGAATATTTCCATCACCACTAAGATCCTTCATATTGTTTTTTTATAGCTATGTCCCCCTCCCACCATGCACACCCCCTTCTTAATCCCTGGCAACGACTAATCTCTCCAGCTCTATATGTTTGTCAGTTTCAAGATGGTTATATACATGGTATCATACAGTCTGTAACCTTTTGGGATTGGCACTTTTCACTCAACATGATTCTCCAGAGATTCATTCACGTTGCTGTGTGTATCAGTAGTTCACTCCTCTTTAGTGCTATGGCATGGTTATATTGAAGTTTGTTTAACCATCCATCTATTTCTAGTTTGGGTCTATTACAAATAAATCAACTATAAATATTTGTGTATAGGTTTTGCTGTGAACCAAAGTTTGCATTTCTCTGGGATAAATGCTCAGGAATGTTGATTACTGGCTTGTATGTAGTTGCATGTTTCATTTTTAGTTTTGCTTTTTTTTTTTTAAAGAAACTACCAAACCATTTTCCAAAAAGGCTGTACCATTTTACATTCCTACTAACAATGTGTGAGTGATTAATTTCTTAGCTTTTGTGGCAGCATTTGGTGTTATTATTTTTTCTTTTAGCTATTCTGATATGTGTGTAGGGGTTTCTCATTATGGCTTTAATTTGCATTTCTCTAATGGCTAATGATGTTGAACACCTTTTTATATGCGTATTTGCCATTTTTATATCCTCTTTGGTGAAATGCTTCTTCATGTCTTTTGCTCATGTCCTACTTGGACTTTTAATTTTTTTTTTTTTACCATTGAGTTTTGAAAGTTCTTCATATAGTCTAGATATTAGTCCCTTATCAAATATGTCATTTGCAAATTTCTCCCCCCCCAAACTGTAGTTAGTCTTTCAATCCTCTTCAAGTCTTTCATTGAGCAAAAGGTTTTACATTTTATGAAGTCTCATTTATCAATTTTTACTTTATGGATTGTGTTTTAGTGTCAAGTCTATGAAATCTTTACCTCAATACTGAAGAATGTTTCCTATTTTTTTCTAAATAATTTACAGTTTTACATTTCAAGTTTGTGATACATATTTAGTTATTTTTCCTAAAGTGTAGGACAGATTGAGTTTATTTTTTTGCCTGTGGATGTCCAATTTCTCCAGCACCATTTGTTGAAAAGGCTATCTTTTCTCCATTGAATTGCTTTTGTACCTTTGTTAAAAGTTAGTGTGGCATATTTGTGTGGTGCTATTTCCAGGTTCACTAGTCTGTTACTTTGGTTTATGTGCATATTCCTCCACCAGTATCATCCTGTTTTGAGTACAATACCTGTACAGTATGTCCTGAAATCAGGAAGATGAGTTCCTCTTACTTTATTCCTCTTTTTCAGAATTATTTAGCTGTTCTAATACCTTTGCTTTTATATATAAGGTTTGATATGATCTTGTATAATATTTGCAAAAAATCTTACTGGAATTTTGATAGAAATTATATCAAATCAATCTAAGGAGAAATGACACCTTTACTCTGTTGAGTCTTTCAATCCATGAACCCTATATATCTTCCCACTGATCTCAATCTACTCTGATTTCTCTCATCAATGTTATGTAGTTGTTACCATATAAGTCCCATACACGTTTTTCAGATTAACACTTCGTGTTTAATTTTTTGAGAGGTTGTAAATGATATTGCATTTTCATATTAGGTATCTATGTGTTCGTTGCTTGTATTTACAAATACATTTGATTTTTCTCTACCTTTATTGAAAAATAATTGAGATACATCACTCTTTAAGTTTAAGGCATATAGCATGATGGTTTGTTTTATATATATTGTGAAATGGCTACCACAGTAAGTTCAGCTAACATCTATCTTCTCATGCAGATGCAATTAAAAAAAGAGAAAAAGATTCTCTTCTTGTGGTAAGAACTCCTATGATTTACCTTAACAACCTTCCTATATATCACACAGTAGGGTTAGCTATAGTCATCATGTTGCTCATTTCATATTTTGTGCTTATTTATCTTATAACTGGAAGTTTGTACCTTTTGATCACCTTCCTCCAATTTCCCCTCCCACCTTCTGCCTCCCCTAACCACAAGTCTGATCTCTCTTTTTAATGAATTTGGTTTGTTTTTTTTATAATTGATTTCTACATGTTTAGCTTATACCTAGTGATCTTGCCGAACTTGCTTACTAGTTCTAGGAGTCTTTTTTGTAGATTCTTTTGGTATTTATACATAAAAATCATATAATCTGCAAACACAGGCAGTTTTATTTCTTCCTTTCTGGTCTGTATCTCTCTCTCTCTCTCTCTCTCTCTCTCTCTCTCTCTCTCTCTCTTTTGTCTAAATGCACTGGCTAGAACTTCTAAGCACTATGTTGAAAAAGACTGGCGAGAGCGAACATCCTCCTCAATCTTAGGAAAGCTTTCAGTCTTTTACCAGTAATTATAAGGCTGGCTCTGGATTATTTTTAGATGTTCTTAATCATGTAGAGAAAGTTTCTCTCTATTCCCAGTATTCTGAGGGCTTTTACCATGAACATGTGTTAAATTTTGTCAGTGCATTTTCTTTGTCAATTAATATAATCATGTAAATTTTTTCTTTAGTCTGTTATTATTGTGAAATATGTAGGTTGATTTAAAAATATTGAACTAGCCATACTTTTCTAGAATAAACCCATTTGGTTACAGTACCTAATTCTTTTTATATATTACTATTTACTAACATTTTTTTTTTTAATTTTTATTTATTTATGATAGTCACAGAGAGAGAGAGAGAGAGAGGCAGAGACACAGACAGAGGGAGAAGCAGGCTCCATGCACCGGGAGCCTGATGTGGGATTCGATCCCGGGTCTCCAGGATCGCGCCCTGGGCCAAAGGCAGGCGCCAAACCGCTGCGCCACCCAGGGATCCCTATTTACTAACATTTTGCATCTATATTAATGCAGTATATTATTCTCTAGTTTTATTTGCACTATCTTTGGTTATGGTACTAGGGTAATACTAGCTTCATAAATGTGTTGGGAAGCATTCTCACATTTTCTATTATCTGGAAAATTGTGTACAATTGATGTTAAATCTTCTTTAAAAGTTTGGAGAGGAGCACCTAGGTGGCTCAGTGGTTGAGCATCTGTCTTTGGTCATGATTCTGGAGTCCCGGAATGGGGAGTGAATCCTTCCATTTAAAAAAATAATAATAAAAAAACAAAAGTTTGGTAGAATTCTTCAGTGAAGTTTCTAGATCTGGAAATTTCTTTTTTGAGGCTTAAAATTGTGAATTCAATTTCCATAATTGTTAGAAGGCTGTTCAAAAATCATTTATATCTTATTAAGTTGTGTTTGTGGGACGCCTGGGTGGCTCAGCTGTTGAGCGTCTGGCTTCGGCCCAGGGCGTGATCCTAGAGACCCCAGATCGAGTCCCACGTTAGGCTCCCTGCATGCAGCCTGCTTCTCCCTCTGCCTATATCCCTGCCTGCCTCTCTCTCTGTGTCTCTCATAAGTGAAAAAATAAAATAAAATCTTTTAAAAAAAAGTTGTGTTTGTGTTTTTGTTTTGATAGTTTGTGTTTTTCTTTCCTTTTTTAAAGATTTTATTTATTTTTAAGGATTTTATTTATTTATTCATGAGAGACACACAGAAAGAGGCAGAGACATAGGCAGAGGCAGAAGCAGGCTCCTTATGGGGAGCCTGATGTGGGACTGGATCCAGGACCTCAGGATCATCCTGAGCCAAAGGCAGATGCTCAAACACTGAGCCATTTAGGCCCCCCTGTTTGTGCTTTTCAAGAAGTATTTAATGTCATCTAAGTTGTCAAATTTATGTATGTAGAGTTGGTAATGTCCCTCTATTACTTTTTTACTGTCTGCAAGGTCTGTGATGATATTCCATGTTCCATTCCTATAAATATTCGTGTGTCTCCCTCAGTCTTGCTACAAGTTTGTCATTTTTTTCAATGAGCTTTTTGTTTTACAGTTTTCTCTTTTTTGTTGTTTTGTTTTCAATTCATTGATTTTTGCTACCTCTATATTCCCTTCCTTATGCTTCCTTTGGATTTATTTTTGGTTTTCTTTGTCTATGTTTTTAAGGTGGAAGCTTAGATTATTAACTTGAGACTTTTCTTTTTTTCCCCTGATGTTTGTATTTAGTGCTATAAATTTTCCCCTTCACATTGCTTTAGTTATGTCCCATAAATTTTAATACATTGCATTTTCATTTCATACAATGTATTTTTAAATTTACCTTGAATCTTTCTCTTTGACCCATAGATTACTTAGAAGTGTGTTGTTTAATTTCCAAATGTTAGAGATTTTCTTGTTATCTTTCTGCTATTAATTTCTAGTTTGACTTCAGTGTGGTTGGAGAAAACACTGTGCAACTTGAATTCTTTTAAGGTTTTTGAGGTTTGTTTTATAGCCCAAGATTTAGTCTATTTTTGTGTATCTTTCGTGGGGAGTTGAAAAGAATGTGCATTTGGTTGCTGTGGATGGAGGGTTTATAAATGTCAGCTGGGCCCTATTGGTTGATGGTGTTATTAAGTTCCTTGATATCCTTGCTGTTTCTTTTTTTTTTTTTTTTAAGATTTTATTTATTTATTCATGAGACACACACACACACACACACACACACACACACACACACACATACACAGGCAGAGGGAGAAGCAGGCTCCATGCAGGGAGCCCGATGCGGGACTCAATCCCGGGACCCCAGGATCATGACCCCAGCCAAAGGCAGGCACTAAGTCACTGAGTCACCAAGGGATTCCCTCTGCTTGCTGGTTTTATGTCTAGTTGTTCTATTAATTGTTGAGAGTGAGATATTGAAGTTTCTGACTATAAATTGAATTTGTCTTTCTCCTTTTAGCCTTGTCAGTTTTTGCTTCACATTTTGCAGCTTTGTTGTTTGGTGCATGCTACACATTTAGGACTACTCTATCTTTTTGGTGGAATGACCCTTTCATCATTATATAATGTTCCCCTTTGGCTTTGGTAATTTTCTTTGTTAAATCTACTTAGTCTGATATTAATGTATATATGAAATATCTTTTCCATCCTTTTACTTTCAACCTACTTATCCTCTTATATTTGAAGTAAGTTCTTATAAACAGCAAATAGTTTGGTCATTTATTAATTCACTCTTCCAATATCTGTTTTTTCATTGTTTTTAAAACACCATTTATATTCAGTGCAATTAGTTGCTATGTTGGTGGTTAATATTACTATTTTATTTTTTGTTTTCTATTTGTTCTCTCTGCTTTTCATTTCTCAATTTTTCCCCATGTGAATTACTTGAAAACATTTTTAAATTTTGTTTTGATTTTTCTATATAGTGTTTTTGAGTATATCTTCTTCTGTTATTTCTTTAGTTATTCTCTAGGCATTATATTTAATAATTAGGTGTCATCATTTACCAGGCCAAGTGAAGTATAGAATTTTTACCTCTCTTTACATTCCTTCACCTTCCCTTGTTTATAACATGTAGTTGATTCTTATCATCATAGTATTTAAGTTTTATAAGGTCTCTATGAACACTAAATTAGCAAATACTAAATCACTGCTCCTAGGGGAAATACAAAGTTAAATTCCTTAAGGCCTCAGGTTACATTTTCATCAACTGACCAATACATAACTGTTTTATGTATGTTTCCATTTAAAGACATCTTATTTAATATATATTGTTGATTCAGTAACATTGAACTCTTGGCTGACAGCACTATAACTCATGCCTGAATGAAGCTTATCTAACAAATGTATAGTCTCCATAAAGCACATTACAACCTTGTTGCGCTTTGGAACGTGAAACAAAACTTCAGCATTATACTTGGAGGCCATTTTAAATAGCAAATTCATAAATAAAAAGCACAAAAATGTCACACTAGGTAGATGGAGAAAACATTTGTGTACAGCATGAGAGTTGAAAAGGAGAGTGTCACTTTGTTTGACCTCAGCTTTAAACATGTATGTTGATGACTCAAATTTGCAGCCAGTCAGCACTTGTCTGCAAATACTATAAAAATTAATTAACAAATTTTAATAAGACTATGAATTTGCAAATATAGAATCTGTAAACAATGAGGATATATGTAATTGTTTTAAATACTTTTTCTATGTATATGTAGAATCACATCAGACAATGCTATGATTTTTGATAAAATCATAAAACAATTTGGAAAACTCAAGAAGATAAGAAAAGCTTACTGTATTTATTTGCATTTTTGCTTACTTAGTTCTTCCTTACTAATGTTCCAAGTTTCTTTCTTTTATCATTTCTTTTTTGTTTAGAGAGTTTTTTCTCTCCATCCTTTTAGGGTAGGTCAGCTGGTGATAGATTCTTTTTGTTTTCTTTAATCTGAGAATGTCTCGATTTCCTCTTCATTCCTCAGGAATATCTTTGCTGGGTGTAGGATTTGAGGTTGTCAATTCTTTTCTTTCAGCACTTGAAAAATGTGTCATTTCCTTCAGACTTCCATGGTGTCTGATAAGAAATTTGCTGCTGTTTGAATAGTTTCCCCCTAACTGTAAAATGTTATTTTTCTTTGGCTATTTTCAAGGTTTTTCTCTGCCCAAGTTTTTGGAAGTTTAATTATGAAATGTCTTGGCATGAATTTCTTTGAGTTTATCTCTTTTGGGGTTGATTCAGCTTCTTGAATTTGTAGCGTTATGTTTCCTTCCAGATTTAGGAAGTTTTCAACCATTATTTCTTCAAGAACATTTTTAACCCAAACTTCTTTCTCCTTTCCTTTTGAAATCCAATGACATGAATATTGGATAGTGCCACAGGTCTGAGTCTCTCTTTAGTTTTTTTCTCTGTTGTTCAATTTGGATAATTTCTAATGTACTATCTTTCAGTTCACTAATTCTTTCCTCTTTCCTCTCCAAGCTGTTGTTGAGTCCATCCCTTGGGCTTATGATTTAGTTATTGTATAAATTTCAGTTCTAAAACTTCCATTTGGCTCTTCTTTATTATCTTCTGACTCTTTTCTGAGACTTCCTATTTTTCTTGCTAAGGCTTTCTGTTTTTTTAATTTCAATGCATTCGTAATTGCTTTTGAAGGATTTTTGCTGTGGCTAATTTAAAATATTTGTTAAATAATTCCAATATCTCTGTCACTTGATGGGGGTAATCATTGATTGCCTTTTCACATTCAGTTTGTGATCTTCTTTATGGGGAGGAGTATTATGGTAACAGCAGACCTCTCCACAGAGACCTGGCTGGCCAGAAAGGGCTGGAGGATATATTCAGGGTCCTAAATGAGAAAAACATGCAGTCAAGAATACTTTATCCAGCAAGGCTCTCATTCAGAATAAAAGGAGAGATAAAGAGCTTCCAAGACAGGCAGGAACTGAAAGAATATGTGACCTCCAAACCAGCTCTGCAAGAAATTTTAAGAGGGACTCTCAAAACTCCCCTTTAAGAAGAAGTCCAGTGGAACAATCCACAAAAACAGGGACTGAATAGGTATCATAATGACACTAAACTCATATCTTTCAATAGTAACTCTGAGCATGAATGGGTTTAATGACCCCATCAAAAGGCACAGGGTGTCAGACTGGATAAAAAAGCAGGACCCATCTATTTGCTGTCTGCAAGAGACTCATTTTAGACAGAAGGACACCTACAGCCTGAAAATAAAAGTTTGGAGAACCATTTACCATTCAAATGGTCCTCAAAAGAAAGCAGGGGTAGCCATCCTTATATCAGATAAACTAAAATTTACCCTGAAGACTGTATAGTGAGAGATGAAGAGGGACACTATATCATACTTAAAGGACCTATCCAACAGGGAGACTTAACAATCCTCAATATATATGCCCCAAATGTGGGAGCTGCCAAATATATCAATCAATTAATAACCAAAGTTAAGACATACTTAGATATTAATACACTTGGTGACTTCAATCTAGCACTTTCTACACTCGGTAGGTCTTCTAAGCACAACATCTCCAAAGAAACAAGAGCTTTAAATGATACACTGGACCAGATGGATTTCACAGATATCTACAGAACTTTACATCCAAACACAACTGAATACACATTCTTCTCAAGTGCACATGGAACTTTCTCCAGAACATACTGGGTCACAAATCAGGTCTGAACCGATACCAAAAGATTGGGATCATCCCCTGTGTATTCTCAGACCATAATGCCTTGAAATTAGAACTAAATCACAACAAGAAGTTTGAAGGACTTCAAACACTTGGAGGTTAAGGACCATCTTGCTAAAACATGAAAGGGTCAACCAGGAAATTAATGAAGAATTAAAAAGATTCATGGAAACTAATGAGAATGAAGATACAACTGTTCAGTTTGTGATCTTCTTGGTTCTTGGTATGATGGAGATTTTTGATTGAAATACGGACATTTTTGTATAGTGTTAGGAGTCTCTGGATCTTATTTAAATGTATTTTAATTGGCAGTTTCTGACAGTTCTCTGGAAAGAAAAGAAGAAGCAGTACCATATTGCTGCTAGGTGGAGGTAGCAGCCCAGATTCCCTATTGGGCCTCTGCTGGCTTCAGTGCAGGGAGACTCCTTGTTACCCCTGAGCTGGGATGGGAGTTCTGGCGCCCCATGTGGACTGCATGGACACTGCAGTGGGGCTGGCCTTACCGTTGAGCCAGGGTGAAATTTCTGACTCTTCATTAGGCCTCTGATATCCCCCTCAGTGGGATATATGCATATATTTTAAATATATATATAAATATAAATATATACATATATATATATATAGAAAAAAGACATGATTAAATTTCCTTGATGAATTCCTAAACTTTTCATTTCTATCATCTCCTTTTTGATAAATTCTTTTATTTATAGTAAGTCTCTTTGCTATCTGGGCCTGGCAACTGCCCAGATGCTCTGCCTTCACCCATGGCGCATTTTTATATGCACAGCTACAGTTTTCTCCTATCTTTATTCCAGTATTTTCTGCTTCCTTTGCTCCTCCTCTATTTTTTGGCTTCTCATTGTTACCTTTTGAATGTTTGTCTGTTTTTGGGTGCTCTTTTCAGAGTACTTTGCCTTTAAAATAAACAACAACCAAGGAGGGGGTCTAGTTAAAGTGATGAAAGTATAAGTCAGTGCATCTCGATCTGAGGCATTGAGATCGAGTGCAGGGGCCATCTCAAGTTGGCCATGGAAAGGTCAATAGGAGAGACTGGGTAAGGAGCTGATTCTGAAGGCAGAAACCCCTTTCCTCTGATAAACATGGCTAGAAGTATCTTAAAGGATCATCAAAGGCTGGTCTTGTTCATGGTATTTTAGAAACTGACATGTTAACAGCTAATAGCATGATCTCTAATTTCACCTTTGCAAATTTTATTCATGGACATCTTTACCCCCTTGTCGATCTCTGGGATTCTCAGAAGTATCCATTTCATTTAATGTCCCATCCCCCTGTTCTGCACATTCTTGGGCTTCTGGATGGCCAAATAGGATTTGAGTGATTGATTAGCAAGTTTTACTAATGATTTCGATTAACTTTTTTTTGTTAAGCGCATAATTATCTTTTCTTGGTAGTTAGGATTTAGTCACAGTATTCATACTTGACATAATTTTGGATAAAGATTACCCCAGTTAAACTCAACTATATTTATAATTTCCAAATGATTACAGAACAATTTATCCAAACCTACCGTACTTCTGTCTTCTGAGGGAAAAAACTGTTTTGTTTTATTTTAAATTATGAAGAAGCTTTTGTTCATGAAAGATTACTATTAACACAGGGTGTTGGTTTTAAAAATAATGTTTTCTAACCAATTTTTCTGGATAAAATTGGTAATTGGTCTCAGTCTAAGATACAGTAACCTTTTCTTTGGAGAGGCATTTGAATGAGTTGGCCTTTTGGATCCATTTATTAAATTAATCTCTTTTCAGGATCCTAATCATGGCATATCTGGCATCTGAAAAAAAAGAGTAAAGTGTTCCTGTCCACTTATGTTCACAGACCCCAGTAAAACATATTTGTGGACCATGGCATTCAGCTGGTGTCTGAGCAGGTCTCCTTTTATCCCCTTAGCAAAATGAAGTGGTTATCTGGATTTATCCAGGTCAACAGAGGAGTGAGGCTGAGCGGGGCTTTAGCTGATCCTTCTTTGAGTATGTGGGCAGCTGTGTGGCTCCCTGAGCCCTTGCTGAGAAGAGCGGAAGCACCAGAGCACCTCCCCGGGGTGTGGTAGTGACAGCCCCTTCTCTGGCTGCCGGGATGGAAAGGAGCGGCTGCGCTTTGGAGAGTGTGCATTCTTTCAGCCACGTTCTTTTGCAAGCTCACTCTCTTGGAGGCACTAATGATGAGTGTGAACTGCTCTCTAGAACTACTTTAAGGTCATCCTAATTGGCTACTTTGTGTTATAAAGCCTTTCAAAGAGACTAACTACATATTCTTTTGCTCACAGCTGCTTATTAATAATGCTTCCTTTGGAATTTGATTAAAGCAGCATCAACTCTGATATTTGTATGATTTGATAGTGGTTACAGAATGATCTAAAGTGAAGCTCCCAGCATGACACAATTCCCCCAGCAACCGAGTGGGGCTGGGGGTGGAGGGGTGGGCTTTGGCACTGACCACTCCCATGCATCTGCTCTGCCCGCCACCTGGCTGTTGTGGATGGCGGCTCATGGGCAGGTGAGGGAGCCACGGCCAGGGGGACTCATCCCCATCAGCAGTAATGCTGCTGCCTAAACACTTTCACTCCCTCCGGCTTGGTTTTCCCACAGACACTGCTGTCTGGGACTGCTGATAGGCCAAAGAGGGCTGGAGGCCATCAATCCGGAGACTGCTCTTAATTATTAAAGGATCAACACGTCTTAAGGCACACGTCCACGGGAGGCTAGAGAACTGAGTCTCAGGGAGACAAAGGTTGTCCTTCTCTTTTAAATTTAAATTATCAAAATCAAACACACAGAACAGTGATGGGGGGGGGGTGTCTTTCCTATATTCTAATTCTAAATTTGGAACGGAAAATATTGAATGAGGAAGCACCTCTTGCTCTTCACACTCAAGCTGCTGTGTAATAGAGGAGTCTGTCTGCAGACAAATGGGCACCTCAGGAACTCAACCCTGCGTCGGCCCCACACCGTGGAGCACTTACCAAACGGCACCGAGCCTGAGCCAAGCCTGGCGTGACTACCAGGAATTAGTACTCTTATCCTAAATTAAGCTCCTTAACATACAATTATCCATCCCACACATTGAACCTATCTCCAAGGTAAATGTTTCTGCTCAGCTAACGCTGGTTCACAGTATAAAAACAATCCGCCTCCCTCTGCTCCCACCCTCATCCCCCTCACCACCACCAGGCTTGCGGTGAGGCCTTGCTGGGTGCTGGGTGCTGGGTGCCAGGTGCTTTGGGCCGGGCTGCCCTCACATTTTTACTGTGGTGATCACAAAACACTAAATGTGGGCCTGGGAGAGTGTTGGCTGTGCCTCTTCTCCCCCTTTTTTTCTTTCTTTCCATAAATGGAGGGAAAGGTGTTAGGATTTGCTAAGAGCACTAAAATTGGATGGAAGAGAGGAAAAGGTAGGGAACCCTTCAGTTGAAACACCTCCCAATGTTACCAAAGGAAAAAAAAAGGCTTCATAAAATTAATGGCTGGCTGGTTTATCTCCAGATGCATATTGCTGATGAGATGATGAGACTGTTCTGAAAAATTTGACTACAAGGACTAATTGCAAGTATCTGTTCCAAATCCAGGGAGATTAGGTTTCTGGGAGTCTGCAGGAGTATCATAGCAGCTTCCCCATTTAGTTGTTGTAATAACGTTGCACATCTATAGCAGAGGAAGAGAAGAACAGAGGCCGACAATTCACCCTGAAGAAACAATAGAGCCAAATGGCCAGTGAACACAGAAGCATGGGTTCAGACAAATTGATAAGCCTAAAATTCAAAGGAAAGCAATCTATTTCTGTCTATCAAGTTTGCAAAGATCTAAGAAACAGTCATAGCCCATGTTGGCAAAGGGTGCTGAGGAGCTGCTAGAATGAGATACCCTGGTTTTGCTTCTTGGCTCTACCTCTTACTAGCAAAGGGGACTCAGGCATGTCACTTATTTTCTCCAGGACTATTTCCCTTCTGTAAGATGCAGATAATATTAGTAACCATCTCATAGGGGGCTTAAGAGATTTCAGTGAAATGATGCTTATAAAGTGCTTAGTAGAACATCTGACACATAGTAAGTGCTCAATTAATATTAGAATTCTAATGATTATTATTGGAAGCTAGAAACCCAATACACTGATGGGGAGTATAAACTAGCAAAACCTTAAATAATAATAAAAACTTGACATATATGTGAAGTTTTAATACCCTTAATAATGGGTATACATCTGAGTTAGGCACTACACTTCTAGAAATCTATTTGGAGGAAACGAGACACAATAATATGATTACAAGGATATCATTCATGGTATATATATTTTTATAATGACAAAATGGAAGCAATTTAAATACCTAACAGTAAGGAAGTGGTTAGAATTAGGGTTTGCACACCTACTAGAGTTTCAGTCAGGTCTCTCTAAGAGCTGCAGAGCATGATATTTTTGAGGACTATTTAATGGCTGAGAGTAAATAATACTATGTGAAAATAATGGGTTTCAATAGTCAGTGAGACTGCTTGTGATTTGTAGCTTTTATTAATACTTATTTGTAATTTTAAATTTGTAATCAGTCAACAAATACTTTCTGGGCATCTGCTGCCTATTGGGCACTACAGTGGGTACCATGGATAAGGTAGTGGATAAAACAGAGTGCTGCCCTCCTGGAACTTCTGGTCTCTCAACTGAAAATGTGTTCCTTTTATAACAAGGAAGACTATTAGTAAAATAAAAGAGGAAACTATATTAGTTGGCTAGGGTTGCCATAGCAAAGTACCACAGGTTAGGTGGTTTAGACAGCAGAAATGATTTTTCTCACAGTCCCATAGACTTGCAGCCTGAGATCAAGGTACCGAGAGGGTTAGTTTTATTCCGAGGCCTCTTTCCTGGGCTTGCAGGTGGCCATCGTCTCCCCGTGTCTTCAGGTGGCCTTTCCTCTGTAACTGTGTCCAAATATCCTCTTCTTATAAGGCCACCAGTCAGAATGGAGTAGGGTCCACTCCGGGACTTCATTTAACTTACTTACCTCCTGAAAGATCTTATCTTCAATCACAGTCATATTCCAAGGTACTAGTGGTTAGGACTTCAACATAGGGACTTGGGTAGGGAAGACAATTCAGCTCATCATAGAAACCATCTGATAATATTTCTTGTCTGGCAATTACTCTTTTGAGTTATATGGTAAAGCAACCATGTGCCTCTTCCTTTTCCTTTCAGCGGGGACATTGTTAGCCTCTTTGGAGAGCCTCTTCAGGAAGACTAAGAACACATACCTCTCTTTGAAAGCCTCGCATGGGCAACTGTGGAGATTTTAGTTTAGCAGAAGGTGACCTCAGATGGGAAGTCCTAAACCATCTATAGATGATTATGATGTTATGGAGACATCCAGGGATTTCCTTGGCACTTCAAGTTTGAGTGAACTTTAAGTATGAACTTGAGACTTCTAGTGAGTCCAGGGTCCCTACCTCAGCCCAGAACTAAGCCTTCCACATGGACCGCCCAGGGAGGACTTCCTGAGGGTGGTGTCCCAATGTCTAACCAGATTCAGATGCACAGTCTGAAAATGAAATAATCTTCTGGGTGTGGCAAGGGCCATCCAAGGAGAATGAGTCATTGATGAAGAACAGTAAAACTGAAAGCTTCTTTTATTATATAAATCCAAATTTACTTTCGCTAAAAGAGAGATGAACAAAAGAGGGGATAGAAGTTTGTTTTCAGCTGGAGGATGATCACAGTGTAAGATTAATATAGATATGGAAGTGAACCTACAGTCATCAAGTTCATCCCCTTGTTTTAAAGGTTGGGAAACTGACCCACCAGAGCCACCTATGTTTCCCACAGGTCACATGTACGATGGGCAGCAAAGGCTGATGGGCTGATCTCAAGTTCAAGGATCTCAGTCTTGATCCAGTGACATTTCTGATATTATGACGGATGGAGGGAGCATATGTGCTGGAAGAAATGACGGACCAGCTACAGACTGATAGGCACTCTGAGTGCTCTCTCTGGTCTCCTGTTATTGTTGTTCTTTTACCTTCAAAATAAAAGTTAGATAATATGACCCCTTTTAACACTAACCTCCCACAAGTCTTCCACTCATCCAACATTCAAGCCAACAGAGTTGGTAGGTGGGTATGGACGTATTTGCCAGAGAATGATTCCAGCATACTAACGCAAGAAACCTTAGTGTTGTGTCTTGTCTAAGGAAGACTGAGAATCTGGAGGTTAAATAAAAAAACAACACCCCCCCAAAACAAAAAACCAAAAAACAAAACCACACACACAACTTATAAATTTGGAAAACAAACGATAGCAGTTTTCAATCTTGTGTTTGCTGCCACTTACATTAGAGAGTGAGCTTCTACTCTACCTCACTTCTCACATAGCGATTAAACGCTGATTCATTTCATTTGCTTTTTCAGATTCCTGCAATGCAATTCTTACCTTTATAAGTAAAACATCTTCATCCCATTTTCTTCTCCTCGTGCAATGCTAAGCTATAGTTTTCAGGGTGCCAGATGTCAAGGGATTGATGAAAGTTATTTTAGCTTCACTTTTTGATTAGTTTTTAATATTTTTTCTTCCTTTTTCTTTGTGTTCTCTTCAGTGTGTGATTAGATTTGTTTTCAAAAGGTGGAACCTTAGCAAAATTTTCATTAGCATTCCCCATGCACACTTTAATTAAATAAAGGAAACTCATGCTTTGCTTAAGCCATCAAAGAAATGAAAAGTAGAGTCTAATGCTAAACATGCTTGTACTATGCATGAATTTAACCAAACCCCCTTCTCCACTATAAGAACAGAAAGAAGGCCATAGACAACACCTACTCACAGAAAAATTCATAAGTAGCATGGTTCCAAGACTGTTTCCAATTATCTCATGTCCTTTTTGGTTTTAAAGGACAAAGATCTAAATGAGGAGTTGTACCTTCCTGGATGAAACAGAGCATTAATTGCTGACATTTTTACATGCTGCTGTAGAGTGTACGTGAGGTGTAATGCATATATTTCTACAAGGTTCCTATGTCAATTGTACAATTTTTACCTGAGGTTTTTGTACTAGTTCTTTTACTAAATTGCTAATTTCACTTATTTTACAAAAGTTGAAATTTCAAACATTAGGCATTCCCTCAAATATACGGAAACCTAATAAAATGTATTTTACTTGTCAAACCATCTTTTATCATGCATAGTGATTATGGAAATAGGGTTCTGAGATTTTCAGCTTCTTTTTTATTTCAGCAACAAGAGAGGACTAGCTATTTTATTTTGATATGAACTCTCATTTTCTATGACTTTAAATGAACATAATACATTGCTGTGGTATCAGATCCAAGACCTATGTTTTGAGTTACCTTCACATGATCACTTTAAAAAAATCTTTCATTTTTGTGTTCTTTTGGCCAATGTGACTTAGAAATTTCTCAGATTGGTGAGTAAATCTTAAAATAACTCTCCCATGTGCCAAAGAACAAAATCTTACAAAAACTGCCTGTTGGTTTGCTGTGGTTCCTTGACAAAGAATCTTGAACTAACCAGGAGTCCAGTGAGAACTGAAAAGAATTGGCAGTCATAGCACATGACCCCTGTCCTTAGTCCTAACTCTTTCCATCTCCTGTTGTAGGCCTCCAGCACCTTGTTCTTGCAAGTGTTGGCCATGGACCCCAGGAAGTGAAGTAAGACAATTGAAATGTCCACGGAGGGGGTTCCTCAAAGAGTTAAAAATAGATCTGCCCTATGACCCAGCAATTGCACTGCTGGGGATTTACCCCAAAGATACAGATGCAGTGAAACACCAGAACACTTGAAGCCCAATGTTTATAGCAGCAATGTTCCCAATAGCTCAAACTGTGGAAGGAGCCTCGGTGTCCATCGAAAGATGAATGGATAAAGAAGCTGTGGTCTATGTATACAATGGAATATTCCTCAGCCATTAGAAACGACAAATACCCACCATTTGCTTCGACATGGATGGAACTGGAGGGTATTATGCTGAGTGAAATAAGTCAATTGGAAAAGGACAAACATTATATGGTCTCATTCATTTGGGGAATATAAAAATTAGTGAAAGGGAATAAAGGGAAAGGAGAGAAAATGAGTGAAAATATCAGTGAGAAAAAAAAAGAAAATATCAGTGAGGGTGACAAAACATGAGAGACACCTAACTCTGGGAAATGAACAAGGGGTAGTGGAAAGGGAGGTAGGCAGGGGGTTGGGGTGATTGAGTGATGGGCACTGAGGGGGGCACTTGGCGGGATGAGCACTGGGTGTTATGCTAAATGTTGGCAAATTGAATTCCCATAAAAAAATTTTTAAAAATGAAATGTCCACAGAGCAAAGAGTGGATGGGACCCCATCTAAATCAGCTCACAATGATTGCATATTATGACCTTAAAGTAATTCACTAATTCTTAATGAGAAATCACTGTCAGAGAGATTTGAAATACTTAGAATCTACAAGTCCTTCTCCTTGCACAGACTGACGTGGGAAATCAAATAATAATTACAGAATTGCTACATGAGTATGGAATTAGAAACTGAGGAGTTAATGGCATCTGGCTAAAAGAGTTGAATGTATCCATTTCATAAAAGGATGCTCTTACTAATGGGACCACAATATGTGAAGTCCATTAGCTAACTCTCCTTTATCCCTGGATATGCTCGGATAGGCATTCTACCATTTACCTTAGTGACTCACCTTTTTCTATGTTTCCTAACTGACCAGTTCCTTTAATGATTTATACATTCTTTACTTAGACATATCAATACATTTAATCGTATCATGGTGAAATTAGCCCAGCCCAGGAGCCATGTTGTCTCTTTAAAATGATGGTCATTTGTCCATCAAATATTTATAGAGTGTCTCCTGTGTGCCAGGGCTTGTATTTCGCATTAGGCATATATCAGTGAGTGAAGACAAACAAGTTATACAGTCTTGTGGGGGGAAATAACTAAACAAACAATGATAGTCATGTGTGAAGGTGTTACAGAAGGAAAAGAGCAGGACCTCTGTGAAGAAGGTGGTCTGGCAGGAGCTGGCTCTCTTTGTCATTGAGATTAACACATACCCATGGCTGAGGATTCACAAAAACTGAAGGTGAATTAGGAAGTAGGACAATTGTAGACCTGGATGCTGTTTCATGCCAACTCTGTAAGTCACCCAATTAACAATGCATATCAGCTACAAAATGGCATCTACCTTTCTTCCACCTAATGAATCTCCCTAGAATCTCTTTGTGGTCCATCTTGGGGCATGGCTTTCAGACCAGACTGCCACCTATTTCTCTTGAAACCTTTTTCTGGGACCAGTTCTTGAAAGCATAGGAACTCGTGGGAAATTAATTCTAGGTAGCATCATCTGGCCTCTGCAGCATGGGGCTTCATCCAAGTGTAGAACTTCTAGGAGAAGCCAAAAACTTTGAGCAGCTGTTGCTCAGGCCTGGCATGTGTAGAACGAGTGTTGGTTGGCCCATAGCAACCAAAACTTGGTAGCAAAATGGGCTGTGAGGCAGTATATCTGAGGGAATCTGAAGTGCCTCATAAAATATAGCTATCTGTTGGGAAAGTTCAATAAAAATATACATAAAGGTATCTTTAAGTCTGAATGGAATTTTTTTAAAATGATTTTATTTATTCATCTCACACACACACACACACACACACACACACACACACACACACAGGCAGAGAGAGAAGCAGGCTCCATGCAGAGAGCCCAATGCGGGACTTGATCCTGGGGCTCCAGGATCACACCCTAAGCTGAAGGTAAATGCTCAACCACTGAGCCACCCTGGCATGCCTGAATGGGAAATGTTTTAAAACTGAGTCAGAAGACTTTGAAAAGTTTATTTTTGTTGGGCAAAGAAACATGACATTTTAGAAGCCTGTCAATTGAAGCTTATAGTTCTTATGTATTGACTCTAAAATTTTTTGTATGATAATTTGCAAATTTGGGTATTTTATCACTAAAGTTTTTAATATACATATATCATTTACATCACCGATGAAACAAGGGTGAGTTTGATGAAACAAGGTAGTGCTTCACTAAAATTGAGAACTATAATTCTAAAAGCTGGTTCTGGATGAGACTAACATTTCACTCAGCTTCTTAAATATTTTTATTTTATTTTTTTAAAGATTTTATTTATTTATTCATGAGAGATGCAGAGAGAGAGACAGAGACATAAGCAGGGTAAGAAGCAGTCTAGTCTCCCTGTGGGGAGCCTGATGTGGGACTCAATCCCAGTACCCCGGGTTCACATCTGAGCCAAAGGCAGATGCTCGACCACTGAGCCATCTCAGCACCCCTTAAATGTTTTATTAATAAAACTTAAGGTTAGAATTATTCCTGTCGGTTATAATGACTGGTAGTGGGGAGGGGAGAGATGAAACTTGATCATAATGTTCCTTTGTGGTTTGAAATAGTACTTCATATTATTTTTAAATCAATGAATTATCAATTAGTCAATTTTCATGACTTTCTTGTGGGGTTTAGATCAATTTGAATTTCTTGGCTAACTTCAAGTGAAAAAGAACCATGTGGTACTTTTAGAAAACTAGACTAGGAATCATCACAGGCAGCTTCACAAAGGAGATAATGGTGGTCTATAGCCATCCTTCGTCTCCATTTCAACACTCACAAAAACTTTAAAAAAATAAATTTATTTTTTATTGGTGTTAAATTTGTCAACATATAGAATAACACCCAGTGCTCATCCCGTATTGATATGTCAAGTGCCCCCCTCAGTGCCCGCCGCCCAGTCACCCCACCACCTGCCCACCTCCCCTTCCACCACCCCTAGTTCGTTTCCCAGAGTTAGGAGTCTCTCATGTTCTGTCTCCCTTTCTGATATTTCCCACTTATTTTTTCTCCTTTCCCTTTTATTCCCTTTCACTATTTTTTATATTCCCCAAATGAATGAGACCATATAATGTTTGTCCTTCTCCAATTGACTTATTTCACTCAGCATAATACCCTCCAGTTCCATCCACGTTGAAGCAAATGGTGGGTATTTGTCATTTCTGATGGCTGAGGAATATTCCATTGTATACATAAACCACATCTTCTTTATCCATTCATCTTTCGATGGACACCGAGGCTCCTTCCACAGTTTGGCTATTGTGGACATTGCTGCTAGAAACATCGGGGTGCAGGTGTCCCGGCGTTTCATTGCATCTGTATCTTTGGGGTAAATCCCCAGCAGTGCAATTGCTGGGTCCTAGGGCAGGTCTATTTTTAACTCTTTGAGGAACCTCCACACAGTTTTCCAGAGTGGCTGCACCAGTTCACATTCCCACCAACAGTGCAGGAGGGTTCCCCTTTCTCCACATCCTCTCCAACATTTGTGGTTTCCTGCCTTGTTAATTTTCCCATTCTCACTGGTGTGAGGTGGTATCTCATTGTGGTTTTGATTTGTATTTCCCTGATGGCAAGTGGTGCAGAGCACTTTCTCATGTGCGTGTTGGCCATGTCTATGTCTTCCTCTGTGATTTCTCTCTTCCTCTGTGAGAAGAGATTTCTCTTCATGTCTTTTGCTCATTTCATGATTTGATTGTTTGTTTTTTTGTGGTTGAGTTTAATAAGTTCTTTATAAATCTTGGAAACTAGCCCTTTATCTGAACTCATTTGCAAATATCTTCTCCCATTCTGTAGGTTGTCTTTTAGTTTTGTTGACTGTATCCTTTGCTGTGCAAAAGCTTCTTATCTTGATTAAGTCCCAATAGTTCATTTTTGCTTTCGTTTCTTTTGCCTTCGTGGATGTATCTTGCAAGAAGTTACTGTTGCCGAGGTCAAAAAGGGTGTTGCTTGTGTTCTCCTCTAGGATTTTGATGGAATCTTGTCTCATATTTAGATTTTTCATCCATTTGGAGTTTATCTTTGTGTATGGTGCAAGACAGTGGTCTAGTTTCATTCTTCTGCATGTGGCTGTCCAATTTTGCCAGCACCATTTACTGAAGAGACTGTCTTTCTTCCAGTGGGTAGTCTTTCCTCCTTTATCAAATATTAGTTGACCATAAAGTTGAGGGTCCACTTCTGGATTCTCTATTCTGTTCCATTGATCTATGTGTCTGTTTTTGTGCCAGTACCACACTGTCTTGATGACCACAGCTTTGTAGTACAACCTGAAATCTGGCATTGTGATGCCCCCAGCTATGGTTTTCTTTTTTAAAATTCCCCTGGCTATTCGGGGTCTTTTCTGATTCCACACAAATCTTAAAATAATTTTTCCAACTCTCTGAAGAAAGTCCATGGTATTTTGATAGGAATTGCATTAAATGTGTAAATTGCCCTGGGTAACATTGACATTGTCACAATATTAATTCTGCCAATCCATGAGCATGGAATATTTTTCCATCTCTTTGTGTCTTCCTCAATTTCTTTCAGAAATGTTCTATAGTTTTTAGGGCATAGATCCTTTACCCCTTTGGTTAGGTTTATTCCTAGTTATCTTATGCTTTTGGGTGCAATTGTAAATGAGATTGACTCCTTAATTTCTCTTTCTTCAGTCTCATTGTTAGTGTATAGAAATGCCACTGATTTCTGGGCATTCATTTTGTATCCTGCCACACTGCCAAACTGCTGTATGAGTTCTAGCAATCTTGGGGTGGAGTGTTTTGGGTTTTCTTTTTTTTGTTTTGTTTTGTTTTGGGTTTTCTATGTAGAGTATCATGTCATCGGCGAAGAGGGAGAGTTTGACATCTTCTTTGCCAATTTGAATGTCTTTTATGTCTTTTTGTTGCCTGATTGCTGAGGCGAGGACTTCCAGTACTATGTTGAATAGTAGTGGTGAGAGTGGACATCCCTGTCTTGTTCCTGATCTTAAGGGAAAGGCTCCCAGTGCTTCCCCATTGAGAATGATATTTGCTGTGGGCTTTTCATAGATGGCATTTAAGATGTTGAGCAATGTTCCCTCTATCCCTACACTCTGCAGAGTTTTGATCAGGAATGGATGCTGTATTTTGTCAAATGCTTTCTCTGCATCTAATGAGAGGATCATATGGTTCTTGGTTTTTCTCTTGCTGATATGATGAATCACATTGATTGTTTTACGAGTGTTGAACCAGCCTTGTGTCCCGGGGATAAATCCTACTCGGTCATGGTGAATAATCTTCTTAATGTACTGTTGGATCCTATTGGCTAGTATCTTGTTGAGAATTTTTGCATCTGTGTTCATCAGGGATATTGGTCTGTAATTCTCCTTTTTGGTGGGGTCTTTGTCTGGTTTTGGAATTAAGGTGATGCTGGCCTCATAGAACGAGTTTGGAAGTACTCCATCTCTTTCTATCTTTCCAAACAGCTTTAGTAGAATAGGTATGGTTTCTTCTTTAAACGTTTGATGGAATTCCCCAGGGAAGCCATCTGGCCCTAGACTTTTGTATCTTGGGAGGTTTTTGATGACTGCTTCAATTTCCTCCCCAGTTATTGGCTTCTTCAGGTTTTCTATTTCTTCCTGTTCCAGTTTTGGTAGTTTGTGGCTTTCCAGGAATGAGTCCATTTCTTCTAGATTGCCTAATTTATTGGCGTAGAGCTGTTCATAATATGTTTTTAAAATCATTTGTATTTCCTTGCTGTTGGCAGTTATCTCTCCTTTCTCATTCATGATTTTATTAATGAGTCTTTTCTCTCTTCTTTTTAATATGGCTGGCTAATGGTTTATCTATCTTATTAATTCTTTCAAAGAACCGACTCCTGGTTTTGTTGATCTGTTCCACAGTTCTTCTGGTCTCTATTTCATTGAGTTCTGCTCGAATCTTTATTAACTCTCTTCTGTTGGGTGTAGGATCTATTTGCTGTTTTTTCTCTAGCTCCTTTAGGTGTAAGGTTAGCTTTTGTATTTGAGTTCTTTCCAGTTTTTGGATGGCTGCTTGTATTGCGATGTATTTCCCCCTCAGGACTGCTTTATCTAGCAAGGCTCTCATTCAGAATAAAAGGAGAGATAAACTATCCCAACGATTTTGAATGGTTGTATCTTCATTCTCATTAGTTTCTATGAATCATTTTAATTCTTCCTTAATTTCCTTGTTGACCCTTTCATCTTTTAGCAGGATCGTCCTTAACCTCCACGTGTTTGAAGTCCTTCCAAACTTCTTGTTGTGATTTAGTTCTAATTTCAAGGCATTATGGTCTGAGAATATGCAGGGAACAATCCCAATCTTTTGGTATCGGTTCAGACCTGATTTGTGACCCAGTATGTGGTCTATTCTGGAGAAAGTTCCATGTGCACTTGAGAAGAATGTGTATAGTTGTGTTTGGATGTAAAGTTCTGTAGATATCTGTGAAATCCATCTGGTCCAGGGTATCATTTAAAGCTCTTGTTTCTTTGGAGATGTTGTGCTTAGAAGACCTACCGAGTGTAGAAAGTGCTAGATTGAAGTCACCAAGTATAAGTGTATTATTATCTAAGTATGTCTTAACTTTGGTTATTAATTGATTGATATATTTGGCAGCTCCCACATTTGGGGCATATATATTGAGTATTGTTAAGTCCTCCTGTTGGATAGATCCTTTAATATGAAACAGTGTCCCTCTTCATCTCTCACTACAGTCTTCGGGATAAATTTTAGTTTATCTGATATAAGGATGGCTACCCCTGCTCTCTTTTGAGGACCATTTGAATGGTAAATGGTTCTCCAACCTTTTATTTTCAGGCTGTAGGTGTCCTTCTGTCTAAAATGAGTCTCTTGTAGACAGCAAATAGATGGGTCCTGCTTTTATATCCAGTCTGACACCCTGTGCCTTTTGATGGGGTCATTAAACCCGTTCACGTTCAGAGTTACTATTGAAAGATATGAGTTTAGTGTCATCATGATACCTATTCAGTCCCTGTTTTTGTGGATTGTTCCACTGGACTTCTTCTTAAAGGGGAGTTTTGAGAGTCCCTCTTAAAATTTCTTGCAGAGCTGGTTTGGTGGTCACACATTCTTTCAGTTTCTGCCTGTCTTGGAAATTCTTTATCTCTCCTTTTATTCTGAATGAGAGCCTTGCTGGATAAAGTATTCTTGGCTGCATGTTCTTCTCATCTTGGACCCTGAATATGTCCTACCAGCCCCTTCTGGCCTGCCAGGTCTCTGTGGAGAGGTCTGCTGTTAATCTGATATTTCTCCCCATATAAGTTAGGGATCTCTTGTCTCTTGCTGCTTTAAGGATCTTCTCTTTATCTTTGGAATTTGCAAGCTTCACTATTAAATGTCGAGGTGTTGAACTGTTTTTATTGATTTTAGGGGGGGATCTCTCTATTTCCTGGATCTGAATGCCTGTTTCCCTTCCCAGATTAGGAAGGTTTTCAGCTATGATTTGTTCAAATACATATTCTGGCTCTCTGGCCCTTTTGGCACCCTCGGGAACCCCAATTAGACGTAGATTTTTCTTCCTCAGGCTGTCACTTATTTCCCTTAATCTATCCTCATGATACTTTAATTGTTTGTCTCTTTTTTCCTCAGTTTCCCTCTTTGCCATCAACTTGTCTTCTATGTCACTCGCTCGTTCTTCCACCTCATTAACCCTCGTCATTAGGACCCCTAGTTTGGATTGCATCTCATTTAATTGATTTTTAATTTCTGCCTGATTAGATCTAAATTCTGCAGTCATGAAGTCTCTTGAGTCCTTTATGCTTTTTTTCTAGAGCCACCAGTAGCTTTATAATAGTGCTTCTGAATTGGCTTTCTGACATTGAATTGTAATCCAAATTTTGTGACTCTGTGGGAGAGAGGACTGTTTCTGATTCTTTCTTTTGGGGTGAGGTTTTCCTTCTAGTCAGTTTGCTCAGTGCAGAGTGGCCAAAAACAAGTTGTATTGGGAAAAGGAGAAAAAGAAGAGAAAGATGGAAAGAAAAAGAAAAAAAAAGAAATAAGAAAAAAAAAAGAAAAAAGGGGGAAAACAGAAATCAACAAACAAACAAACAAACAAAAAGCAAGCTGGAGTATCCTCTGATTCTGTATACTGTAAATCCCTCACCTTCCCCTGGAACTTTCCAGTGCTGCTTGGTCAATAATTTGTTTTTCCCCTATCCTTCTAGCTGGTCTTCTGGGGGAGGGGCCTTGCTGTGCTGATTTTCAGGTGTTGTGTTAGCACTTGGGGGAGCTGCTCTGCCCCCTGCCTGGTGCAGGGCTCAGTGGGGGCTGTTCACCCCGTGAGGCCCCAGGAGGAACAGCCACAGTGGCGGGGCCAGCTCTGGGACCCTGGAGTCAGCTCCCGCAGTAACTCTGGAGCTCTCGGTCTGCAGGGCCTGGAGGCTCCGGGGCGGGGCCGCTGATCTGCTCAGCTTGGGGCAGGAGCGTCCTCACTGTCCTGGGCCCTCCTGGCCTCTGCCTGTCCCGGGGGGAGGCTGGATCCTGGGCTGTGTCCCGGCGCCCTGTGCTCCGGAGCCTGCGCTGTTGGATTCGCAGTCCCGGCCGCGCAGCCCCCTCCGCGGAGCCGCCGCCCGAGCCCCTCCGAGCTGCTCCGGGTCCCGCCGTGCGCGCTGCAGCCCTTAGGGAGCTCGGCGCACTCTCCCGGGGTGCAGGTGCCTGTTAGTGTCCCTGGGAGCCCGAGGGCATCCCCGCCCTCCTGGGTCCTGCTCTAACTCCCTGCGAGCCCCTTTCCGCCCGGGAAGGTTGGTGCAGCTCCTGCTTCTCCGGGACGGGGCTCTCCTGTCCTGGGGACACTCGCCCTGGCCTCAGCCCGGCTACTCGCGGGGCTCCTCCCCCTTGGAGGCCTTTTATTTCTTTATTTCTTTTTCCCCGTCTTCCTACCTTGATGGAAGCGCGAACTCTTCTCACTGTAGCATTCCAGCTGTTCTCTCTTGAAATCTCAGGCCGAATTCGTAGATTTTCAGGGTGATTTAAAGGTTATCTAGGTAATTTGGTGGGGACAGGTGACTTGGGGACCCTACTCTTCGGCCATCTTGCCCCTATTCCACAAAAACTCTTCAGATATTAGACAAGACTCTTTAGACTTTAAGTGACAGAAACCTGACTTGAAGTATCTTAAGCCAAAAAAAAAAAAAACAACAAAAAAACTATCAGCTCTTTAATGGAATTCTAGAAGATTTCCCATGTGGCTGAATTCAGAGACCAAGTGATATGTTCAATCTCCCCATCTCTACGTCTTATGAACATGTTAACTGTTTCTACCAAATCCAGCCTGAGATGTGCTCAGCCCTAAAACCCCTCACTGAGCATTGTCAGGGGATAGGATGTTTCAGTTACCAATATTGAGTAAGATGGTTGTCTATCCCACTGTGTAATAATGAATTAACTTTGCCCAAAGAGAGATCTGGCTTTTGTCTTGGCCCTTGGGACATGATCTCTAAACCCTTAGAATTTTGAAGTGATGGGAGTGTCTTTGTTATCTTTGGTAGGCTCCTTGCACCACATCTGATGGTTTATTTTAATGAGGTGATCAAAGTGAAGGGATGGCCACACTATAAAAAGACCAACCATTTGATGAGAAAGTTGTGGCTTGAAGCCATGAGATAGCAGCTTAAAATCAGGGGGAGGGTGGTGGTTAGAAATTGAATTCAACCATATGGACAATGAGTCAATCAGTCATGCCTAAGTAATGAAATCCCACTGAAAAGGAGACCAAAGCTTGGGTGAGTTTCCCTGGTTGGCAATATTCTTTAACTGTTGTAGCATTTTGATGCTGGAAGTGTAATGTATCCCCAGGGATGATAGAAGTTTCATATTTAGAACTGTCTCACACTTTACCTTCTGCATCTTTGGTTCTAATTTGTATCATTTTACTATAATAAAACCATACTTCTAGTAAACTGAGGATGGCCATGGGAGCCCCTAAATTTGTAGTCAGCTGCTCTGAAGTGAGGTTTGCCTTGGGAAACTCTGAACTGGCTCTCAAGTGAGGACAGGCTTGTGTGGACTGCTCCTTCAGACTTTAAAGTTTGGCCTTCTCATTGTAGTTGGTGTCAGAAGTTTTGAGGAGACTTGGTAGTACTCTAGAGGATTGTGCTCTTAACCTTGGGTTTGTCTACCTATGGTACCTACCAGTGCAGAATGGCAGTTTCTGAAAGGAAAAATGCTGGGTAAACAAAAAAGAAGAAGGAAAACAAAATAAATTAAAAACAAAAACAAATGCCCAATTAATTCCCTTTTAATGTGCCCCATCACTGCCCAAAATACAGTACCTATAACAATGCCCTGTGGCTACAGTTATGGACTGAATACAAATGTATTCCTCCCAAATCCATATATTGAAGCCCTAGTCCTCAGTATGGTGGTATTTTAAGATTGGCTTTTGGGAGCAATTAGGTTTAGATGAGGGGATGAGAATGGGACTCCTATAGTAGGATTAATGTTCTTATAAGAAGAGAGAAAGAAATCAGAGCTCTATCTCCCTGCCATGTAAGGTCTTAGAAAGAAGGTGGCTGTCTACCGTCCAAGAAGCAGTCCTTATCAGAAATTGAATCTGTTGACACTTTGATCTTGGACCTCCAGCCTTCAGAACCACGAGGAACAAATGTCTGTTGTTTAAGTCACCAGGCCTGTGGTGTTTTGTAACAGCAGTCCAAGGCAACTAAAACAGCTACTGAGACCTTTCAGGAAATACTTACCCAAACCTGTAACCTTGGACAGCACTTTATGTTTTGTACCTTCCCTAATGACCAGTCTTATAATAAAAATTTGAGTTAAGTTGCTAGTTACTGATAATGAATTAATATGCTACCTTTCTTCTAACATTTGCTTTTGAAAGTCATTGAGTTTTTAACCTAAATTACAGAGTCATCTAGAATGTAAGCTTCAAGAGGGCAAGGAGTTAGAAAGCTGTCTGGTGTCAGAGTGGTCAATGAAGACAATGAGACAAACACTCAAGCCTTTATTTACTTACTGTAATAGTGTCAGCAAAAGACCACAAAGATAAAGAAGGTGCTGGCTTCCCCACTGTTCATTGTACTCATAAATGGAGCTGGGTGAGGACCAAATAAATCCATACTGCTGAGGGAGCACTGAGCCCTAGGTTCCCACCATTTATGGAAGGAGGAATTAGAGGCAGGAAAAGGAGAAGAGCAAGGAGTGGAAAAGTACTGAGTATGAGTCAGAGTGGAGGAAGAGGTCTTCCAGTACCCTCCCGGCCATCAGGAGGTTCCCTGGGAAGCCTGCCAGGCTAAAACCTTATGATTAGCTATGGTCAGGCCTGAAAGATCACATGTAGGATTTTGGCTTGAAGTGGGACTCCTCAGGACCCTTGTCTGTTTGCTCCCTAATGCATCATCAGTACCTAAGACAGAGCTAGGCACAGAGAAGGCACTCAGTAAATTGTTATTTTTATAGCTGACAGCATAGAGCCACTGAAGATGCTCCGGGAGCTCTTCCATTGACCCTAATGTCACTGAATGTTAGAGCACCTGTCTCCAAAATTGATGAGCTCCAGGAACACATCAGATGCCCAGTCCAACCAGGTCTCCAACACAGCAGTGAACACTGGAACCGTGGCATGTGGTTCAAAGTAGAAAAGAGAAAAGAGCTGGCAAGAGAAAAAAAATGTGAAGAAATGAATGGATGGTTACTGGAGGTTTGGGGAAGTGCTCTTTTGTGCTCGTTGCATGAAAAATGTAGCTTTAGCATTCTAAACTCTCATGTGAGGAAAGCAAATTAGGTTGCAAAATTTATAACAACTCCCTGCACCTTCTGCCATTTGGCTTTTGGGCTCATTCACAGTATAATGGTCATGATGCACTTTGTTCCCAGAGGTCACCAGAAGAATGCTCTTCCTGTTTCGGATTATAGCATATTCTCATTTAAGATGGGCCTATCCTGATCTTTGCATGCTGCTCCCCCATCTGTCCTTCCAGTTTGTGCATTTGCCCAAACCCAGAGCCATAATTCACTACTCCATAATGTGGGATGTCTGTGGTGCTCAGCCTTAACTCACTAAACTGAAAGGATCAAAGAAACTAAACTTTTCTAAACAAGAAAAGCCTGCTCTGTTGAATGCTTCTTGGAAATTTGCATATTTTCATTTCTTCGCCTTATAAATTATTACCAGGAAGTTAAATCTTTGTAGTCTATAAACAATATGATGAAGTGCAATTTTTCCCCCTCTAATGGATTTGTTTTTAAAGAAACAAAGCTTGGATTCAAATATTTCAAAGATGTTTGCCATGATCCTGTGTTATTTAAAACTCATTCATTAAACATCTGATGAATAGGTCTATTACATTTTTTTAAAGCTGATTGAATGCTCATTTTGGAAGGATGGGATGAATTATCACACAATGATTTCATTTCAATACATCTTTGTAGGTGTCCAGTGTTATATGGAATTGAATCACAATGTGCTCTACAAATTGACAGGCCAGCAATCATTATTTTTCATATAAAAGCAGGATTCTATCTTTAATCTCATCATATTTTCAGTGGTAGAAGAGATGGAGGTGGTGAAGCATTATTATTTTTCCCCGTACAGAAAATTATGCCACAAAATAAATCATGTTCAGGGCTGTCATAATGGCCGCAACAGTTATAGTGACAGAAAAAAAGACTAGTGACAGCTACCCTTCAGTGCACAATGAAATAGTGAACAATTTGTTAAATATCCCTGGAGTCAATTAAACTGGCATATGATCAGTTTGGTGGCTGCCAAGCCTCAGTGGGAGCCAATTAGAATTCACCAAAAATGAAAATGGATGAATCTGGATAAACAGTGTTAGATTTATGGGAGAAAGCAAACAAGTCATTGAGCCAAGAATAATGTTGGTGAGCATCCTCTGAAGAATATTGGTAAACAGAGGACTCTATAGTTGTTCCATGTTTACAGTGTTTTGAATATTTCTTCTGTAATATTTTAAGCCATTACTGCAAAGGAATTAAATTAGTTGGATTTAGCCTACACAACATGAGAGAACCATTCTGCAAATTGCAGCCATTATTAATTTTGTTCCAGAGGCAGCCTTGCATGAAACATTAGAGTGATTTTTCTTTTCTTTTTGCATTTAAACTACAGATAAACACTGCAGATTGCTCTAGATGAATGCTATGGGGACACTGAAGACTGTCTGACAATTTCTTTTAAAGTCAGATACTTGATTGTGAAAGATGTTCGAACAATCTAATGATGTATGTTCATTAGTTCACCGCCATCAAGGCGAGTTACTACTCCATATCACTGATACTGATCATGTTTTTGCCGTCGTGATTGAGTTGTTGAGGGAGAAACACTCCACGGAGTGCTCTAGACTGTGTCCATACCAGCACCAACTTTAAATATCATTGGCTTACTCAGCAGCATCAAAGCCCACAAAGCGAATAGGTTAGATCCATCCCAGAGACTTTTCTCCAGCAGTAAATGGATTTGCCCTCTTTAGAGCAGGCAGCGGAGTTCCAACACAATTATTCTTATTGGAACAGACTAAGGAATTTACTTCAAATGAGGTTGCTGGTTGTCCTGTGGAAACTGTGTCAGAATAAATATCCAGCTACTCTTCAGAGGCAGAATTTATTCATTCTCCCATGAAACATTTGTGCCACATGAGCTGTATATAGCCAACTTTGTTTAGATGGAGGAAAAAGTCTTTCACTGTAGCCAACCTCGTATATAGCTCAGGTAGGGTCCCATTTTCATGAAAGCAGTCTAACATTCGGTTCTTTGTAAGGAGCCATTTCCATACGCCAGATGTCCTGAAGCAATAACCCTTTGTTACTTGTTCACAATCAGTTTTATTTAGGGAAAAATTCCAAGTGACAGATGTCACCAGTGAATGTCCACATCAGTTTAATGAAGACGTGGCTTTGAAATGCATCATTGTAGGGTAATTCTTTAAATGGAAAGCCTGTACTGTTACAATTTGACAAGATAGGATACTTTGTAGATTTACAGGAATAGGTGCAGACAATTTGTCATGTGGCAGAGAATATACTTTATCCTTCTTTGACTCCAAACCTCCCTAAACTTAAGATAGTGCTTTAATATAATGACTACTCAGGAGGTACTTAATAACGAAAGAGATGATGACTATGGCCCAGTGCTTTTTATGGCGTTGTTTGGCAGCTGAAGGCCAAAACTGGGGTGACTCTCATATACCATAATAAGTAGGAACAGGATGGGATGTGCTATTAAGAGCCAGCAAAACTTATGAAAGTGAAAACTCATTCATTCTTTTTAAATACAGTGTGCCTACTAGGTATAAAATATTAGGATAGAAATTCCAAGTGATATCGAGTTACCTGTGATAACTTGAATTTCTTGATGTGGCTTAGGCTATGGATGGTGGTGTCTCCTTTCTTTGTATTGAAACTTCAGGTCTTCCAACTATAAGTTTCCAGTTAACAGAAGGTCTTGATATTACATATTAATATTATATAACAATCTGGAAATGAAGTGTTTAGTGGTTAGCTGTGCCTAAAGTGGAGCCCTTTGGCAGGGCTTCTTCCACCGGACTCAAGGTTAGATAATAGAGGACCCAAGGGTAGTAAAAATGACCTTGGAAGCATTTACATAGGTCATTCCTAACAGCAACACCAGTATCTGTATTGAAAGCAACCGGCAAGGGCACTTAATGCTTATTCCTTGTCCATTGACTCTGTTTGGAAATGTCAACACCATTTTGTATTTGTCTGAGAGAGCCTCCGTTTGTATATGTCAAGCTGGGACACACTCTTTAGTGGACCTCATAAAGTAATGCTCCTTGTCAGAGACATGCGCCCTAATATCCTGGACTTGACTGTTCAAGAGGACTTGAGTGTGAAGCGGTCATTTAGAAACAGGTCCAACTGTTCTTCTCTTTGTGTGCCTTGCCCCGGTAACACAGGTGTTTCTATCTTTTGGTAGAGACTACTCTTTTCCCTTAGACATCCTAATCTTTTAAACATTTAACACATTAGGGATCCCTGGGTGGCGCAGCGGTTTGGCGCCTGCCTTTGGCCCAGGGCGCGATCCTGGAGACCCGGGATCGAATCCCACATCGGGCTCCTGGTGCATGGAGCCTGCTTCTCCCTCTGCCTGTGTCTCTGCCTCTCTCTCTCTCTCTCTTTGACTATCATAAATAAATAAAAATTAAAAAAAAAAGTTTAAAAAAAAACATTTAACACATTAAACTGAAGGCTACAGTTGAGCCTGTTCTTTCACTGGTAGCAGGGATAATAGTGGAACAGAGCTGGTTGGGAATATTTCCTTTTCAAAAGTATGGCTCTTTCTTTTCTCCACCCCCCCCCCCCATTTGGTATTTGATTAAATCAGTGCTTCCAATTTATCAGCATATCGGCAAAGCCAGTCAATTTTTGCCAGGGCCATTCCATCTTCTAGTAAAGTCTCTAGGACAAAAGAGAAGATTTATCATGAGAAGATTATAAAGGTTCACTTTGACATTTCAAGGGAGACTGATTATATGTATTCTTTTCATGAGATGCTGAAAAGCTATGTGAATATCAGCTATGCCCAAGGAACTACCAGATCTTGATGTTAGACTATTGGATCCCACAATTAGGGGAAAGGTTTACTTTTCAGATTGCTCTGACCTGAATATTTGCTCCCCTCCCATTCATATATTGAAACCTAACCCTCAAAGTGATGATATTAGGAGGTGGGGCCTTCATGGGGCGGTGCTTAGGTCATGAGATCTCTTATAAAAGTGACCCAAGAGAGAGCTAGTTTGCCCCTTCCACTATGTGAATTTACAGTGAAAAGGTGTCATCTGTGAATCAGGCAGTGGGTTCTCACCAAACACCAAATCTGCTGGCGCTGTGATCTTGGACTTCCCACATTGCAGAACTCTGAGAACTGAGTATTTGTTGTTTAAAAACCACGCACTTTATAGCTTTTTTGTGATAACCCCAAACTGACTAAGATGCTTCATAGGATTCCTAGCATGTTGTAAATAAACAGAATTTAGAAAAAATATTTTACTTATTTGAGAGAGAGAAAGAGAGAGAATGAACAGGGTTAGAGGCAGAGGGAGAAGAAGAGGGAGAAGCAGAGTCCATGCTGAGCAGGGAGCCCGATGCAGGGCTTGATCCCAGGACCCTGAGATCAGGATCTGAGCTGAAGGCAGACGCTTGATGGACTGAGTCACTCAGGTTCCCAAATGAACAGAATTTTGAAAGCTTTAAGCACATTTATAATATACTGATAATTGGGAAAGTGAATACTTTTTACAATTTGTTGTTGTTGTTTAGAGAGAGAGAGAGCAAGTACAGTGGAGGGGAGAGGCAAAGGGAGAGAGAGAATCCCAAGCAGACTCCATACCCACGGAGCCCAACCAGGAGCATATTCTCACAACCCTGAGATCATGATCTGAGCAGAAATCAAGAATCAAATGCTTAACTGACTGAGCCACCCTGGTGCCACCAAACTCTTTTCCTTAATGTTTTTCCAAATCTCTAAATATCTTCCTGTGCAAAGAAATCATTTGCTTTCAAGACTGGGGCTCCATGGGTTATATAAGAATATATGTTATTTACTATTGTTTACCATGGAAAAAATTAACATGTGAAAATTCATGTATAATTAGTTAGAAATTATTTATTCAATAGCATTAATCGCCTGGGAGGTTCTAGGTGCTTCTGTGTTGCCAGGTCACTGACGAATCACTGCAGTTTCTCCAAGTAGCCTATATGAATCCACAGAACCTTCCAGATGAAGGCCCAGCAAGCCTATCAAGAGGATGATGTCACATTGTAATTGTGCAATCTTGCAGCAGAGAGCAAGTTAAAAGGCATCCTGGACCTTACTAGGAGATCTGTTTCTGAAACCCTGACAAATCTGAATTTGGTAGGGGGGCAGGTGGTAAAGAAAACTATCTGTCAATTTTTAAAAAAGGGTTGTGTAACCATATTGGGGGAATGGAGAATTAAAAATGCTGTTAAAGAGGGTGCCTTTTTTTTTTTTAAAGCATCAAATTGGTGTCAAAACTAGAGATGAGGAGTGTCCTGGGAACATCTGAAATGAGCATGAGTCACGAAGTCTTAAGTACACTACTCATTGACAATAAATCTCTTGTAAGTAAATATGTAATGAAAAGGTGCTCATTTGGAGGAAAGTTGATGGCAAACTTCATAATGGAGACATTAAATTCATACCACACAGAAACACTGCCCAGTCTTAGCATCACTAAAATAACTGGTACAACCAGTAACTCATGCCCTGTGATATGATACAATAGGACTCTGCATCCTCTGTGAAGTAATCTTGTCTCCAAAATGCAACCTGAATCTAATCAATTTTCTAGACCTGACGTTCTGTTACAGGAAATAGGAGGAGAGAAGAACCAGTTAGTTGACATGACGAGGAAGCAACTGGCCAAGTTTAGAATGTGTGACATTCCGAGGATATATGTATGACTCAGCTTCTCTAGCAAACTAATGGCACAAATAAAGGGAGG
This sequence comes from Vulpes lagopus, assembly GCF_018345385.1. Classification (NCBI taxonomy): domain Eukaryota; kingdom Metazoa; phylum Chordata; class Mammalia; order Carnivora; family Canidae; genus Vulpes; species Vulpes lagopus. The sequence goes on from NC_054831.1 coordinate 64,658,744, forward strand.
GAGAGAGGGGTGTGGTTGTAAGATTGAAACATCTAACATATTAATTAAATGCTGTGTGTGGACCTTGTGTTGAATGTGATAAAAAAAAATAATCCAACTGTAAAAAAAAGATATTTTTGAGACAATCAGAGAAATTCAAATATTGTTCGGGTTTAAATGCAATTATGGAAATTATTGTTAAAGTTATTATCTGTGATAATGGCAAGGTATTTGTTTTTTGCTGCAGTATGTTACAACAAATCCCAGATATTGTGTTATTTTATATCTAACACTATAGTATTTATTTCTAACTAACAAGGTCTCCCTCTCTATTTTTAAAAAAGAAACATAACAGGGATGGAAGGAATGAAGTATATATAGCACAATGTTCATTATGGCTGAAGTTAGGTATGTGTAGCTTTATTACATTATACTCTCTATCTTTGACTATTTGAAAATTTCCATAATAAAAACCATAAAAGGGGCACCTGGGTAGGTCAGTTGGTTAAACCTCCAACTCTTGATTTGGGCTCAGGTCCTGTTATCAGGGTTGTGGGATAGAGCCCTGCATCAGGCTTTATGCAGGGCACGGATCCAGCTTGGAATTCTCTCTCTCCGAGGGAGACATCGGTCACTCCTCCTCCACTCACATGCACACTCTCTCTCTCTCTTAAAAAAAAAAAGAAAGAAAAAGGGGGTGCTTAGGAGGCTCAGTCAGTTAAGTGTCTGCCTTCGGCTCAGGTCATGATCCCAGCGTCCTGGAAATGAGCCCTGCATTAGGTTCCCTGCTCAGCTGGGGAATCTGCTTCTCCTTCTCCCTCTGCCTTCCACCCCCCTCCCTACACATGCACCCGTGCGCGGGCTCTCTCTCTCTCTCTCTCTCTCTCTCTCTCAAATAAATGAATAAAATATTTTAAAAAAAGAGAAAGCAGAAAAAAGAAAAGAAAAGAAAAATGGTTTTGGATAATAGAAAATATTCTATAGGCAGCAATTTATCAGGGCAATATTTATTTTTCAGCTAAACCTTTACATTTCCATTAACTTATTCCCACTTCTGCATGAAGGGATATTCTGCTAAAATAACAGTTACAGCTATCATTCCATGGGTGCCAATCACAGTAACAGACTTCACATTTCTGACGCTCTGAGAAATTACATAATTCATCTGAAACCAAAATCTTTTAGGTGTGACAATGCATTGCTCTCCTGTCCAAAAATCCTAAGAAAAGCCATAGCCTCTGCAGTTTGTGCAGTGTACAGATTTGTGCGACAGCCATTAATAATATCAAGAATGCTTAAGACAGAAGGGAGAAGAAATGGGTAGGAAATATCAGAAAGGGAGACAGAACATGAGAGACTCCTAACTCTGGGAAACGAACTAGGGGTGGTGGAAGGGGAGGAGGGTGGGGGGTGGGGGTGACTGGGTGACGGGCACTTAGGGGGGCACTTGACGGGATGAGCACTGGGTGTTATTCTGTATGTTGGCAAATTGAACACCAATAAAAAATAAATTTATTATTAAAAAAAAAAGAATGCTTAAGACACGAGATGTCACTCTTAGGGCTAGACTTTGGGTAGCTGCCAATAATGAGACAAAACTCTTTGCAATGACATATTAATGACAGTGCCATAAAGTCACCAAACCAGCACTTCTCAGTGAGGAGCACATGATTAAAGAATGTGAGTTGAAGATGGAGAAGGGGGAACAGACAACGAAATAGGGCAGTGAAGACACCGTTCTGGCTCCATTGTTCTTGGCCAAGGTCTTAACCAAGAGAGAACAGATGGGTAGCTAATCGCACAAACAGGCTGGACTTTTACTTAAATTCTTTGTAATTTGCTGCCTATCTTTGTGGCAAAATAATTAGGTTTAATTACTTTCAAACCAAACTTAGTTGCTTTTATGTATTTTTATTTGAAGACTCTCTTCAGTTTTTATTAAGGACAGTATCTGGATTAGGTGGACTTAACCCATAGATGTAGTCAACTTGTGAGTGCTGTAGGAGGTAGATTAAGTGATAATCACACTTCCAAAAAAGCTCCCAAATTGGGACGGTGTTTCAAAGAACCAACAGTTACACCTGCATTAGAGCAACACACAGACTCATCAGATTGCTTATTCTTATCATCAATAATCAATATAACCATCACAACACGGGCAATCCAGACATATCTGCCTTACTTAACTACTGCAAAGACAATCTAAATTATGTAACTCTTACCATTTAAAAACCAATGCTTTTTTAAGATTTTATTTATTCATGAGAGACACAGAGAGGCAGAGACATGGACAGAGGGAGAAGCAGGCTCCCTGTGGGGAGTCTGATGCAGGACTCGATCCCAGGACCCCATGATCACACCCTGAGCCAAAGGCAGACACTCAACCACTGAGCCACCCAGGTGCCCCAAAAGCCAATGTTTAATTACACTTGTGATACATGAGTATATTCTCCATCCCAAAATCCAAAACACTACTACTGGCAAAGCAAAAATTCAACATTTATCCTGGGGTTATAAAGGAATTCTTCCTGAATAGATCTCCACAAGTAAAGGAAAGCAATTAATTCAAATGAGCTTACTTTTTGCAGCCACTGAAGGGAAGTGTTAAGGATTGAGTCCCCTGGAATTTTCCCAGTTTTCTGTTTGCTTCCATGAGGGAGCCTGGCCATGTGTTGCATTAGTTAACAACTCATGTCTGAGGCTTACTATAAGGAATTTCAGGGGTCATGGAGTTTATCGGCCATCTGGAAGCAAGACCAGCAGGGATTCCATTTCTCAGGGGATTTGGCAATGGCATACACTTAAAAAAAGACCTTGGAGATATTTTCTGTTTTGTTTGTCTAAGATTATTTCTCTTTCTGCAGATTCTATAATCAGAATAGTATCCATTCTACTACTAAAAAAAAAAAAAACAGTAACATTTTCTGTGTCATGATTCTAAAACATATTTTTAGCTTTGTTTTTGTTATCTTTTCCTGTAGGGCTCCCATTAGAGTATGCCAATGAGATGAAAAACAAAATTAAAAGCTGTTCTGAGAAATGAGAAATTAAGATTCTTAGAGGCGGGTTTTTTTCATGTAGAAGAAAAATTGCAAATTTGAGGTTACTTTCATTATTGCTCTTCAAAAAATCACAAATAGCTTTTAATTTTTCCCTCTTATTCTTTTTTAAGTAGTTCAGACAGACTTATTTGAAAATAACCTTCAGTTTAGAAAAAAATGCAATGTGAAACTTCAGTATGGCAGAGAAATCTGGATAAATGCATAGGGCACTTATTCCCTGGGGAGTTGGGAGACTAGGCTTAACTCCTATATCTGAATTACCAGTGGGTTTTTTTTTTCTTCATACTGTGTTTGCTTAGTAAGAGCAATGCAGAATTTGAGGGGGTTGAAGGTGAGGACAGTGGTCCTTTTTCTACAAGAAGTGGTTTAGTCTGCATTTTGTCAGAAATGTTGAGAGATTCTCAAATGAGTAAACATGTGTCTAGATTCCTTCTCCTCTTCTTTTCTTTTTTGGAGAAATGCTATTGAACACCTGAACTCACTTACTCATTTCACACCAAAGATGCTGAAAAAAGCCAGGTACTTGTCTCCACCCCACTCCCACCAGCAAAATTTGAGACAATGAGGACCAATCACATACTCTCATTGGAACTTTGAATTAAGAGCAACTGGCACATAAAAAGCAGGACATTTCCGGTTCCCAACAGCACTGGCACCTTGGCCATGCTCAGTGTCCAGAGCTGGGAAGAGGGACCTATATGAATTTCTGGGCCTGGATTTCTGGCCTTGCCAGACAATTTTGGGAGCTACTTAATGTGCTTCCGACACATTGGTTTTCTGCTTCCGTCACTCAGAGTAGGTTTCTATTGTTAAGAAAGCAATCCTCATTGACCCAGGCTCTTTCAGAGATTTGGACCTCAAGATAGTCAAGTGAACCAAAGCACAGAAGCATTTTATTTGAGGGTGGGAGCAGCCTTTCTAACATCTGACCTTCTTTCCTGCATCAAATTTCTCTCAGGACACCTTCCTCAACTAAGTACCCCAAGGGAGAATGATGTAATCGCCAACACTTCTCAAGGAACAGAGTCAAAGAGGCATAATTTCAAAGAAGATTAATGCCACTCTTTCCAACCCTTTCAACATTGGTTGAATTCTTCTTCTTTCTTAGCAAGTGGTAGTTCTGGAAAAGGTAGCCATGTCTTGAAGTAGGATGTTGGAGTTCACTTAACTAAGCCTTGTCAAAGGCAAACTTGTCAGTAGCTGATAGTTACCTTTTCCTGATCCCTTTCCACCCACCCGCTGAATCCACTTATGGGTGGTGAAAAGTAGCAACCTGGAGCTATGGAGGCCTATTACCTGCTAAGGCATTCTGAGACGGAGCCTCTGAAAATGAGAATATAATTTATCAAGCAGTGTGTGTTCAATGATTCAGAAAGATCCATATGTGCTTTTGTTTCAGCCACTCTAATGAGAATGTGTCAACTTCAGTTATATTCTTCTATTATCAGGCTCACTCCTGACTAAAGCAGAGTGGCTGCTTTCCAGAGAGGCATGTTCTTATTGCAAGGATATGCTAGCTTTGCAGAGAGGCTTCCTTCATCATATGAGATCCTCAGGTTAGGACTGAGCCCCCTTCAGTTGTCAAAAACCAGTATTTTATTTCTAGAAGGAATTTGACAACATTCAGCATCATTATCCACCACCGATTTTTAGAAAGGAAAGAAAAAAGTCTAAGGCAATATCTTCAAGAGTGGGTGATTCTGAGGGGTGTGGGATGGGCTGAAGCCAGAGGCCGAGACAAAACAAGATGTCACATTGTTTAACAGACCAAAAGAAAATGACATTTCTTCCAGTTCCCTGCTGAAATGAAGGTCAAGTCTTCCGGTATGGAGACAACTGGTGTCCCAAGGGGACAGAATATTTTACAGTTACAGGAATGTGTTGTCCATCAAGTAGATGTTGAGATACATGAACGGCCAAGGATTAGTATAAATGTGCCACCGAGGGAAAATGATCGTCGCCCGAATTCAGCAAAAACCCAGACGCTTTTGTATCAAAAGAGAAACCCTGAGGATAAAAACGGAAATTTAGTGTGAAGCAAATAATCCTTTTTTTTTTCCCCAACTCAATACCCCATCTGCCTTAAGGGTGAAAAACGCATAAGAGTCTCCATGGCAGCAGAAACTAAAGCAGGGGTTTGTCCTTAAATAGCTCAATGTGCTCTACGTGGGGGCAGAGCCTAATGCTTTATTTGTGACGATGGTCACTTAAGGGTGGGGTATATATAAAGATGTAAGATGAGGTGATCAGTAGGAGCTCCTCAGAATCTATTTCTATAGCATCTCTTGGGGTGTCTGAAACCAAGATTCTTTACCCGATGCTGTGGGATGAGATTTTCATGCTGACTTCTTCCCAGGCAGTTTGCAATGGACAATCTGCAAATCAAAGATGCATCTTCACACATTTGCTTTGTTTTACTGTTTGGTGGTGATCTCTATATGAATCACCAGTCTCAGGAAACTTCACTAACAATTGTCAGCCCTCATGAGGACAACACAGAAGACAGCAAAAACGGAGTCCTCCTCGGAAAAAAGTAATCTCATGGATTCTTGGATGGAAATGCCATCTGTAACTTCCTCCATCCCTCTCTTTTGAGTGATATCTGCATGTTCATTGACTAGTTTCTAGTGTTTATGGTTTCAAAACATGCTGATGTAGTCTTGAGACTGTTGGCAGTTTTAGCAACTCACTACAATTTTGACAGCGTCCGCTCATTCACCCTTTTATGTCCAAATAATAATAAATAGTACTATATACTAATTGTCAACTGTGTGCCAGTCACCGAGCCGGGTGCTTTATGTATGTTATGCTCAATTTTTATAACAAACCATCTCTCATTTTAAGGATTACGGAACTGTGGCATTGAGATTAGCTAAGTAATTTCTGCACACCAGCTGTCTTCTTGTTTGCGATGATATTTGTTTGGTTTCGTTGCATGAGTTCAGGGGGAGTCTTGCTGGCATTGCAGGTTGATTAATGCATGCTGCTGGTATTTCGCTTCTTCATGCACATCTTCCTGCCATGTCAGTAACACCTCATTCGATTTTGTAATTGTTTCTGATCCTTTTCAAGTTAAAGCGGCTTACGTCTCCCTTTAGCAGGGTATCAAAGTTGGCTGCTGGCAGTTGATAGGCATTATCAGAGGCTGCAGATCAAAGATGCTTCATCAAATAGAGTGTGCTTTGGCTCCCAGAGATCAAGTAACTTGGGTATTCCTTTCCATCACAGCGATGAGACGTTAGTAAGAATTAACTAATTTGCTGTCTATAAATGGGTGTCTTTGACTCAAAGCCTTAAAACTATGCTAATGTTGCCTATTATCTATTTGAAACCTTTTACTGAAGGTTCCAGAAACCTTAAAAATGTATTGCCTTTGAGCACACAAAATTGTCCTTTTCTTAAAATACTAGGTTTGTTAAGAATGCACGTACATTACTTAGGTTTCTTTAAAATTTACCAACATGCTGTCAAATAAAAGAATACATATATGACATGTTTAAACCAAGAATTCTTAAATATGGATACAAAATGAGCATCCTGGGAAAGAACTATAAGATTTTTAAATAAGATTTCCCAAAATGATTATAAAAATTTATCAAAGTATATTCTTTGGGACACTAACCCCCTAAGTTGTTCTTTGGAAACAGGAAGTTAAATGGTCATATAAAGCTGGGACACAGCACATGCTTTATTTCTTCTTTGGAGAGTCACAATGCATATTAGCATGTTGTAATTTGTGGCCCTTTGCAGTAGGAAATCTGTGCTTTCCTCAAACCCATTTTTTTCTCAAATGCACTTGACCATGGAAGATTTTATCGGATCGTTTACTTTTAACATTCCTTAGACCATGCTTTGGGATATGCTAGACAGTGAAAATGGAAAGAAAAAGACAAGTTTAAGCTTTTCAAATGTGGAGTCTTCTACCATAGAGATTTTGAGAATGCTGATTCCAGCAGTCAAGTTTCTTGAAGGTTCAAGACTATGAAAGAAATTTTTGGGTTCTTCAGCAGGGGCAAATTTGTACTGATATGCCCATGGTCAGCTCTGGGCCACCTTCCAACAGCCTGGTGTGTAATGGACCAGCTCCCCATCCCACTCTGTCTCCACTCCTTGATGATACTCTCTGCAACTAGAAAGGGGATCCTGTGTCCACTCCCCTCCCCCAACCACATGCAAGGGAGAAGACAAGTTCTGTGAAAACTGGATAATCCACCCCTATACATATTTTTTTTATAAGAAATTTGGTGCATGAGAGGTTTTTTTTTTTATCAAAGTACTAGACATATATACTCTTTTCTTAATGGAAAAATAATACTTTTGTGTATTAAGAATCAGGATCCTGATCTAGGATCAGTCTTAAGGTCAGTTTCTATGCATTGATTTCTTTAGATCTATTGAACAAGAAAGGAATTCATATCTGTCATAATCCATTGCCTTATATTTGTTTTGAAGGTGACTACTGCATTTCATGTCTCATATGCTTTGCCACACCCTATTATAGCACTCTTAGGAATTATTCCAGGTAGATCATGGCCCTTTTATACTGGTCAGGCCTGCTCCTGAAAAGGAGCTACGTCAGTTTCCATTAGTGCTTTTGCTCATTTAACAAGCAACCAAGTGGAAAAGGTGCAGGGCAGAGTATAGGGAAGCACAGGATGGCTCTACTGTCAATAGATCAACAACTTGAACTTTAAAAGAGATCTCCTGTCTTTCGACTGTCCTTAGAGGGAGCAGATTGGATCAGGGCTTCATTTGTTTGGATTTTCAGGCCATGGCCTCTGACCAGCTTCCTGGCAGGACCTTAGTCAGCTTTCAGTTTTTCCAGCAGGTTTTCCCAAAGAGGGCTTTCTAGTCTGGATGACCACACTGTTACCCTTGTTGAGGTGGAATCTGGAAAGACATTCATGGACCTGTGGAATCTCATTCAGCCTAATGTACTTGGAAATGAATTCACTTGTCAGAGAACAATTGACAAAAGAAAGAATAATGTCGATTAAATTTTGGGTCTATAAAAAGCTGCTCTTAATCACTTCTTAAAATAGCAGTGCTTCATTTGATCATTGAACCCAGAAATGTGCAGGCCTGAAATTTGGTCAGCCTTGTTTCAAAGACATGCCTATAAAGTCTGTGCAGCACTTCACTACCTACGACAAAGCAAAACAACAACAACAAACAGATCAAATGCACACACACACATACACACCAATTCACTAGAAAAAAAAAAAAGTATTTTACTTCCTAAGCCTATCCCTATGATTCCTAGTATTATTTGGGAATAAAACTAGCTTTTTCTCCAGTGAAAATGTTTTTTTAAAGAGCTTTTTTTTAGCATTTGGGGAAATCTCCAGCCCACAGATAGTCAGGCCTGTGGTATTACATCTGTGTCTTCATGTGTGTCAGTCTTAGGAGATATTCATTGAACACCTCTATCAGTGAGGATTACAAAGTGTGACCCCAAGCCTGAAGGGGCCTCCACTGTCATTTCTACTTGGCCAAATTAATCAGTTCCATCAATGGTCTCTTGCTTGGGTGGAAAGAAGAAACTGGAAATCTGCTAAAGCTAAGATGACTGTTGAGGTTATCAGGTAGATAGATAAATGGATAGATGATAGATAGATAGATAGATAGATAGATAGATAGATGATAGATAAATAGATAGATATAAATACATACATAAACAATAGGGCATGAGAAGAAACTTGTTGCAAGTCAAGTGTCTTGGGGAATAGATTTGACCATAGAGAGTAGCTTACAGGATGCTTCTCAGAGCACTTGGAATCAATCTCCTTGGAAGAGAAGTAACGGCAGCAATGGAGAAGCTGGTTTGTAAAACTTTGATATTGGGGTGATCCTTCAGTGTTGAGCCAGTTGGAGCCAGGGCACTGTCCCTTCACACTATGTTGGTCAGTCATTGGATTGATCTGTCCTGAAGGGCGAGGTGGCTTGTTATCTGCTGCCATTGCCAAGGGGCCTGAGAGCAGAAGCCAGCAGATCGCCCAGCCCTTGGTCCTGGAGGGAGTGTCCACTACAAAACTCTGCAGTTATCTTTCTTAACTCAGCAGTAACTCAGTTAATGACCCTAGGGCATCAGAGCTTTGTTATTTTCAAGAAATATTCATGACTCAGGAGAAGCTGTGGCTCCCCAGGGTCAACGGTACTGTTTTCTACAAATTGGGGATAAGCTCTGGCACAACCACAACTTCTGCTCACCTGAGGGGTAAGAAAGCAATATTTAGGTTGGGAAGAGTTTGGTCAATGATACCCCAGCCTTGGCCTTAGTATTCTCTCTCTGCTGCTATGCTACCACACGCCTCCACCATGACACCTTGTCTTCTCCCCTCTACTTCACTTTCTCCCATTGCCCCACAGACTCTTTAAGGCACACATTTTTTTTTGCATATTTAACACTATTTTATTTTTAATAATTTTTTTTGTATATGAACATTCCTTTGATAACTTTTGTATTATATTTCACCCTCGGTAATGAAATTCTGACAATGAAGAATGTGTTGAACTTTTTCTTTTGTTATCATGAAAAACAGCACGTGTAGAACTGAAATGCAAACGGAGGGCCAGGCTTTGAACCTGGCCCCTCCACTCAACTGTGGTGTCAATTGGGCAGGTTGTTCCCTCTCTGGGCCTCAGTTTCTTCATCTGTAAAAGAGAGATAACAACGGCACTGTTCAGAAATTATAATAGGGTTTTCACAAAACAAGTTCTTAGAATGAAATGAGTTATTTGTGAAGCGCTTAGGATAGTACCTGGTAGGTAGTAAACACTATAGCAATATGTTCTTACTAAAAAGTAAATTAAAATACTCTAGGCATGCTATCCATATATTTTTTATCTGGGTAAGGTAGGGTTTTGGAAGTCAGAGGACAGGTTTAACATTGTTAAGCGCCTGGGGTGCCTGGCTGGTGCAGTTGGTTAAGCATCTTACTTTTGGTTTCGACTCAGGTGGTAATCTCGGGGTGCTGGAATCTAGCCCCATGTCCAGCTCTGAGCTCAGCAGAGATGCTGCTTGAGTTTCTCCCTCTTCCTCTGCCCCTCTCCCCACTCACACAGCCTCTCTCTGTCTCTGAAATAAATGAATCTTAAAACAAACGAACATTGTTAAGCGTCTAAATGCCAGAAACCACGAAGGCACACAGATTGCTTTACCTAATCCTCATGATAGCCCTGTGATGCAGATATTATTCCCCTTTTACAGATGAAAAAAATTATGATTTGCAGAATTTAGGTTGTCCACTGTCATGGAGCTGGTAAGCGGTGAGCTGGAATTTAAACGCAAGATGACCTGGCATTCATATCTTGCTTTGTTCTATTTTTGCTTGGTTCCTCCCATCCCATTCCCACTCCATGTTTAAGATACTCCCTCACAGTGGCTTTCCATTTTGCAGTGACAAAAATTGATGTACTCAGAAGTGATACAAACCAGAACTTCTAACTCCCATGAGAATTTCCCCTGAAACTGTTAGTTTCATTTTGTTTCTGCTGCAACGTGAAACAAAGAGTAATGGCATGAAAAATATGACTTGACAACATCATTTATAGCATAATTTTTCCCATATTATGAACTTTCCCCCTAAAACAATGCCCTTTACGGCAAAAAGATTAGCTTACTTTTGTCCTATTGTTAACTGCAAAAATTATGCATTAGCTTTTGGGATTTATTTGTATTCACAGAATTCATGAGCAAATATTCCTACACAGAAGCAAATTCAAAACTGAGAAGATTAATTCATAATAAGTCAAATTTTGATGTTAAAATAGTTTGATCTGAGATTACCATTGACTACAAATTGCCATCTGTGCTTACTTGTTAAAGATGTCAAGTGTAATTAATTCAGTGGACCCACTATTTGACAACCTCTGTTAGTGGGATCTGCAAAATACATACTGTATGTTAATTTTCAAATTAAACCTGCCAAGGGGTTGTTGGCTTTGTGAAAGTAACTGCTTTCCTCATTTGACCAAACTTCGAAATTCCCATAAGGGGAAAAGAAATGATAATTTATTAAAGACTACTGTGTGCCAAGCACTGTGCTAAGTACTTTTACCCATATTAACCTTATTCATCTTCCATGAATTCCTGTAAAGGGTAGCTATTACCTCCTTCAGTGAAGAAAAAAAAAGGCCCAGAAAGCTTTTTTATAGACCCTATATGATGTGAGAACTCTTATTCTATGTGCAAGACTCATTGTAACAGATCTGTGCAGACCAAATTTCCCTTTCCATGTTCTAGGGGGAAGCAGCAGAAGACAAAGAGAAAAAAGGGAATCACTTTACCACCCAGGTGTCTCAGTCACCACCAGTGTTTGAAGCTCTGAGAACTCCTCAAGGGACTGTGTCCTTACTTGAGGGCTAAAAGGGAGAACCTGGTAGATTGATTTTGTTCATGCTTGGTTAGGGAGGAAACATCATCTTGGGTGGAGGCAATAGGTAGTGGGAAGGAGGAGAGATTCTGGTGGGCTACTGCTGGTGAACAGTATTAGAAACAAGGCATTGGTCAAAGTCATAATAGTAAAGAGAAAGACTTGACCCAGAAAATTGACCCTGAAACTCTGTATCTCTTCCCCCAAACTTTGACCTAAGGCACTGCCTCATTTCCTCATTTCCTGCCTGTCTCGCCATTAGTCTTGCTTCCTCTAGCCTCCACACTTACAGAAGCTTCCATGTGTCCTGGGCTGGAGAAGCTCTCACCACAGGCTGACCTCAGATGGGAGAATGGACAAATGAAGAGGATGGTCTCATCCCACCTCAGCATGGGAATAAAGTGCATTTCTGACACCTCAGCTTGAAACAGAATTTATTTCTCATGATATAACTATAAGAAAGCTTACTGGAACTAAACTCTAGCAATAGTTTGTGAGAAATGGGTTGTTTTGTTAGTTGGTTGGTTTTTAAGGAACTGTCTTGAGGACTTAACCGTGAACAACAAAATTTCTCTAAAAAACAATATCTTCCCAATTTACTAAAAAATTATTTTTAAAAACATTTTAAACAAAAATCATAAGATGGGGCCAGCTTAAAGTTAAAGAGCAATGGATAGTCAAAAGAATCTAACAATTTTCCCCAAATTGGAATGGAACAACTAACAAATGAAATTAGAAATGGCTCATGAAAGAAGATACTAAAATTGACCAAAATGGAGCAAGAAGCTTGTTTTACTTTAAAACAATTAAGTAATTTACAAAATACATTAATGCTCGAATTTACTTCGTTGTTTACTAGCCTTTATCTCAGATAATACGCATTTATCATAAAATAAAATGCACATATATGAATTTATTTTACTAATTTCTTTCTCTTCTTTTTTTTTTTTTTTTGAAAGAGTACACACATTAGTGGGGGAGGAGCAGAGGGAGAGGAAAAGAGAATCTTAAGGAGGCTCTAAGCTCCGTGCGGAGCCAGATGCAGGGCTTGATCTCATGACCCTGAGATCATGACCTGAGCTGAAATCAAGAGTCGGATGCTTAACCAACTGACCCACCCAGGTGCCCCACTAATTTATTTTCATTTAAAATTTTATGTATTTTCACAAGACGCATATATATAAATGTGTCCTACAATTTTTTTTCTGAAACAGATTTATACTGCATTAAATATTGTGTCCAATTTTTCAAGTTAAAAATAGAGATCAAGTCCTCTACTTCTTATAGCCTTGCAATATCTCATTGTACTCTAGCTTTTGTTATTTTCAGTATTGTCTGAATCTGTGCTAAGTGGGGTTTTCTTCTGTATTTCTATTTCTGGACTTCTATATTTTTATTGGACCTTAAATTTATGTATGATCACAAACTAACAGAAAATAAATCCTTGCTTACCTTCTAGGCAAGGTATGGTAGCTAAGGAAATGCTTGCTGTTTCTTTAATATTTTCTACATAATTGGATCTATTTTAGCAGTCTGAGTTATTGCAGCTATTATAAACTGAACAATGGAGGAAGGCCAATTATTCCAAAGCTGCACTTAATGGCTGCTCACCTAGCACAGATATCTCTCTTCAAAATCAACTGCAACACAACATGCATTTTCTGAAGAATTCAAGAGGCAGGCTCATCAACACCATTAAATAAGATCATTTTGAGGTCTAGTGGCAGACATTAAGAATCTTGGACCATCTGTCCTGTTATCCTGCTTCTTTGAGTTCTTGGCCAGTTGCACTCTTGATTGTATTTTAAAAGTAATGCAGATTGATGGTTAGGAACTATGTAAAATAATTTTTGTTCACAAAATTTTCTATATGAGCAAGGTATGTTCTCACATGTCCTGTGTTTTCCCAAAATAAGCCTGAAAATTGGCTTGCGCAAACAGCTATAAGTATTAGAGGAAATATGCCGAGGTTAAAATCCAAATGAAAGGTACTAGTTGAAAGAGACTGAGAAATTAGGCAATAAAACTCAGTTTAGAAATAGCAAGTGAATAACATAAGCTAGTAATATGGCCTCTATGTGTCTAGGGGTGATGCCACTAAAGCAAACCTGACACCTAACAGCTCCCAGGCTATTTGATGGACTCCTCCTCTTTGCCTTAAGAAAAATAGTCACTGGAGGGATATTTGTTTTCAGCACCTCCCTACTTTATGTCATCTACCATCATCATTCACCTCAACATCTTGCTTCAATTTCTTGAGTACTTGGGATCCCTCCCTTCCTTACACCCTTCCTGGCTAGTGTCCCACATCACCAATCTTTCCAGCCTCATCCCCACCAAAATATGTCTGCATGTATTCACTTCCTTGAAAGCATGTCTCCCATTGAGTTAGCACAGCATGACTTGGGAATCAGATAGGCCTGAATTCAAATTCTTCTTGGATAATTAACTGTAAGAACTTGGGAAAAGTATCTATGAGCATCAGTATGTTCATAAGTGAAATGGGTATAACAAAAAGAGTTCCTAATAAGCTTATTGTGAGGATTAAAACATACAGTACATTTAAAGTGGCTAATATGATATTTGAAAAACAGTAGGGCCCAATAAATAAAAGCTATTATACCTGACTTGATGATTCACAGTAAAAGGGAAAAAAAACTTTCATATTAGTGAAAAATCTAGGAAAAGAATACACAAATACTCTATAAAAATTGTAAAACTTTATTGGGACATATTGAGGAAAATCTAAATAAATGAGGTGATATGCCATATAAAGGGATTAGAAGTCAATATACTAAATATTTGAACTTTTCCCAAACTATATTCAATACAATACTAAGAAAAATCTCAATAGACTGATTTTCATCTTCATATTGACCAGTGATATTAACGTTTATGAAGAAATTTTAAAAATCCCAAGAATGTTTGAGACACTCCTAGAGTAGGATAACAAGGAAAGATGATTTATTTTGCCAAATACTAAAACTTGTGAGGCTATGGCAATTATGACTGTGTAGTATTATTACAGATAAATAGACCAAGGGAAGAGAATAGGGGTACCTAAGACAGATTCGTGTATATATTGATATACACGTGTATGACAAAGGAAATGTTTTAGAGCAATTGAGGGAATGACTGTCTTCTTATTAACTGATGCTAAGATAACTAGGTATCTAAGTGGGAACAATGAAAAAATACCCCTTCCTCACACCACATACAAAAATCAACTTCAAGTGGGTGGTAACCTTAAATGTGAAAGAAGAAAATTTAAAATGTTTACATATTTAGAAATATATTCAGGGCATTGGGCAGTATTTTAAAATATGATAGAGAAAGAAAAGATTATAATGACATTAAAGTAATTAAGCTCATGAAAAGACACCATTTTAAAGAGTGTGGAAATAAATATCAGCCACAGAATGAGATGATATTTGCAACACATAATCCACAAAGAACTTGTATCTCCATCCACAAGCCCATCAGAAAAAAAAAGAGATAACCCACTTAAAAAATGAGAAAAAGATTTGAATAAGTGCTTCACCAAAATGAAATCCAAACAACTAATAAGAATAAGCAAAGATGTTTAAGTTCACTAATTACCAGGCAGTACAAGTTAAATAATCATAAACAGAAAGCCAACGTCACACACACCAGAGTGGCAAATAAAAAATCTGATAAAAACAAGTGTTGGCTGGGATGTAGAAGAATGAGAGCTGTCATGCACTGTTGGTGGGAGTAGAAATTAGTATAATTACTTTGGGATATAGTTTGCATTTTTTAAAAAGATTGTATTTATTTATTCATGAGAGAGAGAGTGAGAGAGAGAGAGAGAGAGAGGCAGAGACACAGGCAGAGGGAGAAGCAGGTTCCATGCAGGGAGCCCGACGTGGGATTCGATCCCAGGTCTCCAGTATCACGCCCTGGGCTGAAGGCAGCGCTAAACTGCTGAGCCACCCAAACTGCCCTGCATTTTCTAATTAAATTGGAGCTACACATAACTCATGATACAACAGTCCCATTCCTGGGTATATCCCTGGAGAAATACATGCATTTGCATGTCAGAAGATATGCATAAGAATGTTCTAAGCAAAATTTTGATAATAGTCTTAAATTGTCCATTAACAGTAAAATGGCCATACCATTAAGTGGATGAATAAATTGTGGTATGTACATTATCACACTGAAATTCTTATAACATAAAAAAAAATTAGAGCTCGTTTTGGTGGAAGTACCCTACAACCACAATATTGATCAAAAGAAGCAGAGCAGAGAAGAATGTATACAGTATATTCTTCTGATATATATTCTGATATAAAATTGAAAAACAGAGAAAACGATAATTCATAAGCATGAAACTTTAAAGAAAAACCATGAGAGCTAGGTCAGAATTGCTGTAAGAATCGGGGCAGTGGTTACGTCTAAAAAGAGAAAGTGGGTTTCAATTAGGAAGGGACACAGTGGAGCCTTCAGAGGAGCAATCAGTATTTCATTTTATATCTTGGATATTGGATACCAGCATATTTGCTACATATTACACTGTGTATTTGAGTGTTTTTGCATTCCTCTGTATGTGTGTCATATGTCAAAATAAAAACATTATGCCCACCCCAAAAGAGAATCATGTTGGTATTATTTTAGACTCCAAAATAAAGCAGTTATTATTCAGCCTCTGTGTTTTGAAACATAAAGCCAATGTCATGCTGACATCTTGAGCAGCCTTCCAACTGTCATTGGCAAGCTATATTTAACGTTAAGATAACTTACGTAAATGAAAAGCATACTATGTCCCAGGCAATGTGCTCAGGGTCCAGGACACATTAGCTGAATTAATCCTCTCAGCAACCCTGTGAGGTTAAGTGCTATTATAATTTTATAGGTAAGAGTAATGCATGGTCATCAGGGAAGTATTCGTGGAGAGCCTCACTCAGATTGAAAAAATGGCAGAGGTGAAGTCCGCCTCAGGTCGGTTTGTCCAGGAGGCATGCTGAGCTACTGTCCTGTGGTACATCCTTGTTAACACAAGACATTGTCATTCACTGCAAAATCTCAGACATAACCAGACGGCAACTCCACAGAGATGCTTCCTACAGCTTGGCATTCATGCATCCCACAGGCACCTATGTGCCGAGCTCCACGTTGGTCTTTGTGGACCAGGGAGTCTTGGTCCAGAAAGGGTATCAGAGAAGTAAACAAATAAACAAAATCAGTAGTTTATGGGAGCTCTAATAGGGTGAGGACAAATAGGGCTGGAAGAAGAAAATAAGCAAAAGTTAGAGGAAACTCTTTTAACTGACCTATAGCCTTTTAGCCAACCAACTATCCCTCTTTATGATCTGCTCCTTTACTTATCTCTAACTACTTTGAAGTTAAAACTCTGTCCTATCACTTGTTTTTTCACTGGACTCCAGCTTTTCACATTCTTTGTCTTAGAAAGTCCAATTTTTTTGGATTCCTCTCTGCCCACCCTCCTGCCGCCCTTCCTTGCTCTATACACTTCATCCTTACCTTCCCCCCACCCCTCCTCTGCTTCTTCCTCCTCCTCACCTTCTTTTGGTTTCTCTCTTTCTTTTTTATAATTGAATTTTATTTAAATTCAATTAATTGTCATATACTGTATTATTCATTTCAGAGGTAGAGGTCAGTGATTCATCAGTTGTGTATAACACCCAGTGCTCATTCCATTACGTGTCCTCCTTAATGCCAGTCACCTTTCTATGTAGACCTCTCAATCTGCGACACCCCCCCCGCCATTGGATGTGAGCATTCCCTTTCTGATATTCCTCCACATTTCATTTAGGCATTTTTTGGAGTGTATAGCATATTTGATTTTGTATTATAATTATTTATGAGCATGTGTTGTTTCCCCTGCTAGAGTCAAGCTCTTCCAGTGCAGAGACCATGATTAATTTTGCTTTGTGTTTGTCCACAGCCTTGCCTGAATAGAAATGTGCACTCAACCAGAGCTTCGAGGTGTTCGGAAGCAAGCTGACCAAAGTTTTGGAGGTTGGATGGGTCTTTTGGTGACATGAGTTGTATAACAATAACACTTACAGTAAAGCACTTTACTTACAGTAAAGTACTTACAGTACTTTAACATGTTAAGACATTTTTAGTTGGGACAAATGGAATCAACAAAAAGAGATGCAGCTATAAACCAAACACTACTGCTGTATTTTCTCCTTTTGCAAAAAAAAAATTATTTATGAGGAAACATAGCTGAGTTTTCACATGTGTAGATTAGGTCAATGGGTGATTAGAATTTAGAGCATAAAAGATATAAAAGACCATATTACTTTGTGTTTACAATTGCTTCATTTTTGCTTAATGATATTGAATACAATCATTAAAATCCTTTCAGTATTTTGGTTTGGAAATTTCTTCTATTTTTGTTTCTTAGTGGATCTCTCATCATTTCTTTATTACGGCTTTTTCTGTGGTTTTTCTCTCTTGGAAAGAATTTCCAGCTACTAGACCTATAGCGTAGTTGGGAATTTAATGAAAATCTATGAAAGTTTGATTACTATCAGAGACCTTTCCTTGAAGTTTCTTTATGTTTGTAAATGTTTAATGTTAAATGATCCCTAGGGAACTCCACTGCATAGCTACCTAGAAGTTCAATTTAAGATACTCAAGTTAACCACATTAGAGGCATACATCCAAAGGAGAGTGAATCACAGAAAAGATGCAATTTTTAGGATGTTAGTCTCAATTCCAAATTCCTCCTCTTGCTGATAGTGTCTGAGAGTGTCTGACTCTCTCTGGGATCATTTGAGTTACCCCCTACCCCCTGCCTGTGGCTCTGATCTTTCCTTCCACCATCTCTTGACATATAAGGCTGTTGTCCTTGTGACAGCATAGATCAAAACTGGCCTCTACCTGTTGGTTGAGCATTTTTCCAGGGACATACTTGGAGTGCCTCGCTAGTGGGTATTTAATGTGAGGAAGTACATAGAGAGAGGAAGGACAGGCAGGAGCCCTAGCTCTGGACTTCATGGCAAAAAAGGAGCATTGTCAGGATGCAGCATCACTCCCGTGGCTGTCCCAGCAGTAGTGGGTGTCTGCTGCTTCATATACATTTCTGCAGTGGCCGCCAAGTGTTTTGACTTATTCAGCAATGAAAAATTTTGAACATGCTTTCCCCAATATACGTATTTTTAAAAAGATTTAAAAATTTATTTATTTGAGAAAGAGCAGGCAAAGCAGGGGGAGGATTGGAGGGGAACGGAGAGGAAGGGGGAAAGAATCCCAAGCAGACTCTCTGCCCTCATTGTGGGGCCTCACCTAGGGTTTGATCTCAAGACCCTGAGATCATGACCTGAACTGAAACCAAGAGTCAGATGCTCAACCAACTGAGCCACCCACGTGCTCCAATATACATATTTATGAAAATGTACATAAATAAGAACAATGAAGAAACAATGAGATAAAGAAGTGTAAATAGGTGCTCTAAATTTTCTTTTAATGCCTCAGTGGTTTCTCTTGTAAACTTCACCTTGGACATCATTGCTTGTTTAGGGGTATCTCCATTGTTAGGGTATCTTAGCTACCATCTGTTTCTTTTGCTACTCCTGCTGCTAATAGCTAACTTTCTTCTTTGTTATGACTTCTCCTTACTGTGCTCTCTGTGTCTCTCCACTTTTGCTTTGCCTACTTTGGTGCTGATTCCCTCTGTCTGTGTCATGCATAAACTTCCTAAGAAACAGATCCAGCCGGGCCCATCAATTGCTGTGCTGTGAGGAGCTCTCTTGACAGAGTTTTCTTTCCAGGCCCTGGGAGAACTGCTTACCAGCCTAGAAAGCTCTGTGAATTGTGTGGTCAGCTCTGGTCCAGCCATCTATGGACAGCAGTACTATATTTTAGAATGCGGGCCATAGGAGGGGGTCATGGGTGTGATATTTGCTGATGGGAACCACGCACTGTTCCATTTAAAATGGTGGTGCCCCTCTCCTCAGAGCCACACAGAGTGTGGGTCACTCTAGGGTTGCTGGTTATGGATCTTAGTTTAATTCTTTCTTTCTTGTATGGTCTTCTCCAAACACCCCTGAGCCCCTCAACTTCAGAGCCACAATTTATATACTAAGGCCACAGTGAAAAGGCCCCGCTACTTCTGTCTTCTAATATCCCCAGTAAAGAAATATTCATTTAACCCACTCTTTATTAATGAAAGTCCCTGTATTGAGGAAAGAAACAATGAGTTTTCAGTACAATGCAGCATATCTTAGGGTGAATCCTCCTTTCACAATGAACCGAATGGTTCCCAGGAAGTATAGGTGTGATTTTTTGCTCACCTCTTCCACCATGTTGGAGAATTTCAAATCTAGAACAAGCTGATAGCAATAATTTGTCTGGGTACTCTTGTTTCCTGGAGCCCATGGACATTTGTCCAGATTGTAACCATGGCACTGGGCAAAATGTGCTTATTTGTCCCTTGTGCCTTGGAGGCCAAGAAGATAAGGCTGCTTCTGGGCCTCACTCTACTTGTACAAAGTGGCATACAATGAAGGCTAAGAGCGAGGGCTTTGCATAATCATAATTCATAATCTAAGGTTGGCCACATAGTCACACGGTGATGTGAACAATCATTTAATTTCTTTGTACCTTGGTTTCCTCCTCTGTAAAATGGCAATCATGATAGAGCTGCCTCATAGTATTATTGTGAGGAATAGTTGAGTCAGTCTATAAATGTTTTGTATACTTAGCATTCAGTAAATTCAGGTTTTTATTTTCTAAAAGGAATAATATATAGCTGACCCTTAAACAGTGCAGGTACTAGGGACACAGATCCTCTGTGCTATCAGACATCCATGTATAACTACTGATTTTCCCAAAACCTAATAACTTAGAGCCTACTGTTGATCAGAAAAGCCTTACTAATAAAATAGTCTACTAACACATATTTTGTATGTTATATGTATTATATACTGCATTCTTACAATAAAGCAAGCTAGGGAAAAGCATGTTATTAAGAAAATTGTAAAAAAATAAAAAATAAAAAATAAAATAAAAAAAAAATAAAAAAAAAGAAAATTGTAAGGAAGAGAAAATATGTTTACAGCCCTGTGCTGTATTTATTGAAAAAAATCCATGTACAATTGGACTCACAGAGTTCAAACTCGTGTTGTTCAAAGGTCAGTTGTATTTTCCATAATTTTTCAGACTAGTGGGGCTTATTACACTTCTTGCTGAAACAATTGAAGATGAACAAAGTGGACAAATGGGTTTCATTACCTGTGAAATGCATGAACAGCAAGCCCGTGTCTATCTCAGTCACTACTCTGTCCTCAGTACTGAACCCCATTTCTGATGCCATGTGGACACTCAATAAGCTATTAGCTATTTGTAGAAAATGTTAGAAAATATAACTACATAAAAATGAGCACTCTTAAAGGGATTTCAATACGTTTTTATTTGTTAAAAGAGAATGTAGTGATGCTCATAGACTCTAGGAACATATATCAATGATCATTTCTGCTTCTTGAAGACTTCCTCCTCCCCCAGCCAGTGTCTTATGTATGCCTCATAAAATCCTCAAAGGTAGGTATTAGGGATCACATTGTCCATGGGAAACTGGTCTTCACAGTATTTGTGACCTTCATGGAGGTTTCAAGGCATTAAGTGGTATAAAAAGAATTTGACTCAGGACCCCATGGGTGGTTCTGAAATCTGTGTCTTTTCTACTGCTCTGTTTTCATAGCAGTGAGGACAGCTCAGGGGAAGAACTACCACCCAGGACCTTAAACGTCTAAAAACTTGGGAGTGAGGAGCCACTCTGGGATATAGAGTTCTCAGGTTTTCCCGGATGTGTCACCTAAACCACCCATTATCATTCAGTTCCTAAACTGGTCATGAGAAACTGGTGTTTATCTGATTAGAATTGAGAGACAGATCAATTACTAAATTCAAGTGTTTGATGAACTTTTCACCATAGATATGTCTTGTTTGATATTTCTTACTTTAAAAAAATGCAGAATCCAGTTGACGTATTATGCAAGAAGGATCAAAAAATCAAAGATAGATATTTGCAGAGAGTGTGGAATAGGGCAATTAATTTCAAGCTTTTCTTATTGCAAAAAGAGTTAATGCCTACTTACCTTCTAAACCAAAGGGGAATTTGCAGGAAGCATTACTTAATGCTTAAAAATTGGTTTTTAAATAATTACGATAAATGCTAAAAGTAGCTAGGCAATAAACCTCTTTTAAATATTTTACCATAGTATATTGCTAACATGACTTACATTCAGACTGTGTCCTGATTTGGGTATTTTGTGTTTCTACAGTTTACTTTGTAGATCACTAATCAAAATTGAATAGTGACTATGCCTAATTATGTTGATATGTTTTCACAGGCCACAAAGAGAATGACAGTTTTAGAAATAAATGCTTTTGTTCTGAACGAATTCTCTCTGAAATAATTTGTTGCTTAGATGAGTAATTTGTTGAGATAGTTATGATATAAAGGGGTTACAACCAGAAGTAATGAAGTGAAATGAAATGAAACAGCAGAAAACTTGGGACAAATACCAAGAAGATATAAGGTTTTAAACATTTAGAATGAATGAAAGCCTTTTTGGGGAACAGGCAAAGTCCTGGGTATTTATATTGCTAAGCTCCAAAATGACTATGAGTCTGTTTATTCAGCAGGAAATACTGCTGCTTCCTAAATACCATTCAAGAATATTATCAAGCACATTTCTAACATTATCTCTTAGATCCTGAGCAGGTTAGACTTTGGTGTCTGTGAGTAAACAAGTAATTATTTCCCAAAGTAATTTTATTTAGAAGTATAAATTGTCCTATTCTATCTACTGGGAGGGATGGGGATTTTTTATCTTTAATTATCACCTCTTCTGTTATGGGAATGGAGAACTGAAGGTGGGAAACGACCTCTCTGGGTGAATCTGCTCAGCGTTCTCTTTTTGGGAATTGTTAAGTGACATAAACACAAACCTCCAACCCAGATCATAATGCAGTCATATTCGATTCACCTGGGCATTTTTCTGAGCATCAGGAATTTTTCTACATTTCCTAGCAGTTCTACAGAGCAGCTGAGATGGCAAACCACTGCCAGAACAGCTGAGATCTACATCCCAACTCTTACCTGCAGTACAAATCTCCCTCTACTCTTCTGATTCTACTGAGTCTCTGATGACTGCCTCTGTGGTTTTGCCTCACTCAAGGAAAATGGCCTATAAAACGTCTACCAAAGTTCTTAATTGTGATGGTTAATTTTATGTATTGATTTGACTAGGCCATGGTTGCCCAGAGTAGACATAGTTCATGGATGTGCCTATGAGGGTGCATTTGTATTGGCTGGATTCAGTAGTCCTCCTCAAGTGGTTGGGCTTTATTTAGTCTTTGAGGAATTGAATGAAACAGAGGCAGAGAAGGAAGAATGTGTCTCCCTTATTTCCTGCTTCATCATTTGATCTGGTGCATATCATCTCATATCCTCCTGCCTTCTAACTAGGATTTATGTCATTGGGTCTCCTGATTCTAAAGACTTTGGTCTTGGACTGAATTACACCACCAAATTTCCCGAGTCTCTGGCTTATCAGTTCCATATTGTGGAACTTATTATCCTTAATAGTTACATAAGTCAATTCTTCCTTTTATATATATCTCCCATTGATTGCTTCTGTATCTCTGGAGAACCCTGACCGATACAGTAATGCTTTTAAATTCATTCACACCTTGGGTAATCTGATAAAAGCAATAAATTCTCTCCCAGGAAAATGCACATTATCTTGGATATAATTCAAGAATATTTTAGAACTCCAGAATCTCATCCCTATAAACCCAAATTAAAGTCTCTGTTTTACCTAGATAGTGCCTGAAACCAGATGTCCCATTCTTATCTAATCAGAGTTGTTGCCTCTGAAGCCTGCACTTGAGCCTTGGAGACTACAAAATTGTCATGTCCTTTCACAAAGAAGCAGGAGAGACCACTAATGAAACCCAATGCCGAACTTCACCGATGTGGCTGTTCAAATACTATCCAGAACCCTAGAGGTACAGACACAAAAATAAAATTCAATATCAGAACAGAATTACAAAAATGCAGCCCCATAAATGTTACATAAAAATACCATGGGATCATTTGCTTTGTTCTGGTTATCAGTACCAATCTTAGCAGCAGAGCAGATGGGATTAACTTAATTGGTTTATTGGTTCTCACCCCTGCAGCCAGAAGAGAGTAAATGGACGCTACTGGGGCCACTGTGGAAATAGCCACAAAATCAACACATGTTCTCTATGGTTATCCTGCTGCAGCTCTAGGGCATGCCAGATTCACTGCAGAATGTCTAACCACATGCTCTTGGAGCTTGTGACTCCAATGAGATGACCACATCTCTAAAGTGTTCATTTGTCAGGAATCCCAATGTCTGCATCTACTTCCAAGCACTTTTTAAAAAATTGTTTCTTCCTTATTAAAGGGCTTAATTTTT
Organism: Vulpes lagopus; assembly: GCF_018345385.1. Taxonomy (NCBI): domain Eukaryota; kingdom Metazoa; phylum Chordata; class Mammalia; order Carnivora; family Canidae; genus Vulpes; species Vulpes lagopus. The sequence goes on from NC_054831.1 coordinate 64,682,606, forward strand.
CTTAAAATTTTCTTAAAATTTAAGAAACTAAAATAAATAAATAAATAAATAAATATTTAAGAAACTAGACAATAAGTACATACAGATTTGTCTTATGCCAATTTGAACACATTTTAGAATTGAGCAAGAAGCATTTGAAACTGGATTATTTTGTTTTATAAGTTGCTCAATAGAGAAATATGGTTTGAATCATAGCTGCTCCAAGTACTTGCCTGAACTGGTATTTTTTCCCATTGCAAAGAGGAAAGAAATGATGTTATCTTTAATCCAACCATAAAATGTTCATTGGTCCATTTATTTGAAACATTTAATTTTTTTGTTTTTGTCTACCCTACTACTTAGCAGTACTCAAAGTTAGAAAATTCAGCTGAAATGAATGATAATCTAAAAGAAATTGGCTCAATAAAGAAAAATTTTAGGTCGGGATCCCTGGGTGGCGCAGCGGTTTGGCGCTTGTCTTTGGCCCAGGGCGCGATCCTGGAGACCCAGGATCGAATCCCACATCAGGCTCCCGGTGCATGGAGCCTGCTTCTCCCTCTGCCTGTGTCTCTGCCTCTCTCTCTCTCTCTCTGTGACTATCATAAATAAATAAAAATTAAAAAAATAAAAAAAAGAGAAAAATTTTAGGTCATTAACTATAGTAGATAGTGAAAGACAAATATCAACAAGTCTCAAAAGGCAATAGATCCAATTTATGGATGAATTCTGCAAAACTGTCAAGTAACAGATAATTAATATTTTAAACTATTGAAGAGTATTAAAAAAGAAAAAGAGATGTTTCCTTATTTACTCTGTATAGCTAGTATAAGCGTGGTTTCAAAATTGGACACCATGGCATTCAAATAAAAAGAATTACAATCCAATTTGAAAATATAGATGCAAATACACAAGGTATTAAAAAATCAAGTCCAGTAGTATTTTAAAAATGCATGCTGACCAAGTAAGTTTCATCTCATGAATAGAAAGGTGGTTCAACATTAGTATACCTATTAATCTAATTCATGATATAACAAATGAGAAGAGAGACCAAATTCAAACCTCAATCATGATACCGATTGTGTGAAACAAGATAAAATGAATAGAAGGGAACTTCCTTAAATTCCCAAATTAACCTAATGATGAAATATTAAAACCCATTTTCACTATAATTGGCAAAAAGATGAGAAAAACCACTGTCATTGACACTATTCAATATTTTTTGGCCATTCTAATTATTGGAATAAATCAAGAAAAATTCAAGGAAATGATCTGGAAAACTATTAGAGAGGACTTATAAGAGAATTACAGATGCGGATAAAAACAAGAACCTACAATTTGATGGCGCCTACAATTACCAATTAAAAATGTAATGAATAAAATAATGTTTTTACAATTAGCAACTCATCTTTAAAATACCAGATAAGAAACGTTAGAACTATATGAATAAAATGAAAAAAATGTATAGGACATAAGTCAAGGCACATATATATCATTGTATATATATATATATATATATATATATATATATATATATATATAATAGTCACATCAAGGCATATCAAGGAATCTATCTATCATCTATCTATCTATCATCTATCTATCTATCTATCTATCTATCTATCTATCTATCTATCTCCTGGATGGGAATATCCAACACTACAAATACATCAAATCTACCTCAAATTTATTGATTAATGAACATGACACTAATCAAAATTCCATCCAAATTTGTTAGAAATTTGAAGTTTATTCTAAATATCACATGAAAGAGAAAAATGTATAAGAGTAACAGAGACATTTATGGAAAAGAAGAACAGAGAAAAGGTGGATCTTCCCTGCCAGACGGGAAAACATGCCTAGTAAAGCTATAGTAGATATACCAGTGAGGCAATGCACAGAAATAGACACAGCAATCAATGAAACACAGGAATCCTAAGACAGACTCCTCCTGTAAATATGGGATTTACTTTTGATATAGGTCGCAGTTCAAATATGAGGTAAAGAGTAAGCAACTTAATAAATAGTTACTGGATAATTTCCCACACATCTGAAAAAATATAAAGCTATAAAGTCCATAGATTTACAAGTGAGGGATTTAAGAAGAAAACAAAATCCCTCTTGGAAGGCAATTTGTCACTCTGGATAAAAATGAGAAAACAAAATTACAAAGCAAAATTCTAAAATTATTAGAAGGAAATATAGGAAAAATCTTTTTAAAGATTTAATTTATTTATTTTAGAGAAAGAGTGCATGTGCACATGCACGTGGGAGGGGGCAGAGGGAGAGGAACAGGTGGTGGGAGAAAGAATATCAAGTAGACGCCACACTGAACACAGAACTCAGGTGGGGCTTAATCTCATGACCTCCAGATTCTGGGACCATCGCCTGAGCTGAAACCAAGAGTTGGATGCTAAAAAGACTGAGCACCCCAGGAAATGCTTTTTAAGTAGGCTCCATGCCCAACACAAAGGCCATTATGGGGCTTGAATCCAGGACTCCAAAATCAAGACCTGAGCTGAGATCAAGAGTTGGATGCTTAGGGCAGCCCCGGTGGCGCGGCGGTTTAGCGCCGCCTGCAGCCCAGGGCGTGATCCTGGAGACTCTGGATCGAGTCCCGCGTTGGGCTCTCTGTATGATGCCTGCATCTCCCTCTGCCTGTGTCTCTGCCTCTCTCTGTCTCTATGAATAAATAAATAAAATCTTAAAAAAAAAAAGAGTTGGATGCTTAATCCACTGAGCCATCCCAGCACCTTGAAAAATGTTTTCATAATATTGAGTTGAGATTGGCCTTCCTATACAAGACAAAACTTTCAGAAACACAAAGTCAAATCAGAGAATCTCTTCTTAAAAATTAATATAAAAAAGACAGTATAAGTAGAATTAAAATATGAGCAGTCAGCCTGAGAAAACATTGGGGCACTGGGTGGCTCAGTCAGTTAAGCATCTGCCTTCTGCTGGGGTCATGATGCTGGTGTCTTGGGATGGAGCCCTGCATTGGCTCCCAGCTCAGTGGAAAGTCTGCTTCTCTCTCTTCCCCCTACTTATACTCTCTGTCTTTCACTTTATTTCTCTCAAATAAATAAACAAAATCTTAAAAAAATGTTAAGACTGAGAAAATATTTACAGCATATTTAATAGGTAAAGATTACTACCCAGAACATGTAAAGAGAATATATAAATCAATAAAGAAAACTCAAAGTAGTTGAAAGATGTGAACAATTCATGGAAGTGGAGATAAAAAGGGATAAATGAAAAGATTCTTAATGTCACAGGCAATGAAGAAAATACAGATAAAACCTTAAGATATATTTTAACGGGGATCTCTGTGTGGCTCAGCGGTTTAGCGCCTGCCTTTGGCCCAGGGCGTGATCCCAGAGTCCCGGGATCCAGTCCCACGTCGGGCTCCCTGCATGGAGCCTGCTTCTCCCTCTACCTGTGTCTCTGCCTCTCTCTCTCTCTCCTTCTTTCTCTCTCTCTCATGAATAAATAAATTAAATCTTAAAAAAAGAAAAGATACTTTTTAACTATCCAACTGTCCAAATTGGAGAAAATGCTTGTCTGCACTATTTGGCGAGGACGCGGGAAAATATACATTTACTATAAACTGTAGGTGAAAGAATAACTTGATATAATTATTTCTGGGATTTAAGTCTTTGGGAATATTTACACTTAGATGTAGAAACATATGTACAAAGATATTCCGGTATTGTTTTTTAAAAAGATTAAAAAATTGGAAATAATCTAAATCTTCAGTAAAACATGGTATTTCTGCTACTATTGAATACTATATGGCCTTTAAAAACAACACTAGAAAATTATCAAGTCACAAAATATATAGCTAGTAGATCCCATTTTTAAATCTTCCACCACCTAAACATCTGTGTGTGTCTGGATGGATGAGTGTTGGTGTACACTTTCATAGGAAAGGTTTAAGAAGGATGTATTAAGTAACGACGACCAATACTATGTCATGAGCAGAAAAGAGGGAAGAAGAAATGTTACATTTTCTTCATTTATTTTTATTTCATTGTGGTTTTTAATAAAGAGAGCATATTCATATATTATGTAATAAAATATAAACATAAAATAACATTATATAAAAAATTTTAATCATACTACATAGTATGATGTCCAGGAATTCCTATTCTTTCTTGAGGCTATAGATACTCTTGACTACCTGGCAGCAAAACAAAAGTGCTTAATCTTCCTCTATATGATAAAATCTTTAGGTTAAGTGGCAAAGGACAAGCTTAGATCCAGAGTGAAAGGTGAGACATGAACTGGGAGAAGATATTCACAATGCATATATTTGACTAAGGACTTGTATCCAGAATCGATTAAAAAGTTAAATGGAAAACTCCTATTAATCAATAAGAATTAAAATAAATGTCAGAAGCACATCTAGAATGACAGATTAAGGCTCTCCAAAAATCTTCTCCTCTATTAGAGCAGGCAGATAAAAGTAGTCAGAATAAAACTTTTTTTTCAGAACTCTAGAAAGTAGTTAAAGGCTTACACGAATCCAAGAAGCATCCAAAGACATCACAAAAAAAGAAAACTATGGATAAATATACTTTATAATATTGACACAAAATCCTCAAGAAAATATAAGCAAACACATAAAATTGAACATAAAAAATAAAATAAAAGCAATACATAAAATGAATTATAAACCATAACCAAGTGGGTTGATCCCAGGAATGCAAGGTTGACTTAACAAACAAAAATCAACCAATGTAACACACCAAAGTAATACAATAAAAGAGCAAGAATCACATTTTATTAATAGAAACAAACAAACAAAAAAAAAGCATTTGACAAAATTCAATGCCTTTTCATGATGGAAACACTCAAACACTCAACACACTAGGAGTAGAAGGAAATTTCCTGAAACTTATAAAGTCCACCTATGAAAACATTACAGCTTAACACTTAATAGTGAAAAACTGAATTCGTTCTCCTTTAGATTAGGAACAAGACAAGAATATCCATTTTTATCACTTCTGTTCAACGCTGTATTAAAGGTTCTAGCCACTGCATTTAGGTAAGAAAAGACATAAAAGCCATCCAGATTAGAATGGAAAAAAATGAAACTATCTCTATACATAAATGACACAAGCTTACATGGAGAAAATCCTAAGGAGTTGCACACACACAATGTTAGGACTAGTAAACAGCTAGGTTGAAAGATATAAGCTACAGAAACAATATGCAAAAGTCAATTGTATTTCTATTCGTTAGCATTGAAAAATCTGACAATGAAATTGGGAAAACAATTCGACTTACAAAAGAATAAAATTTTTAGGAATAAATTTAACAGAAGAAATGTAACATTTGTACAATTGAATCTCAAAATATTGTTGAAAGAAATTAAAGAAGACTTAAACAGAAAGACATCCTATGCTTATGGTTTAGAAGTTTTAATATTCAGATGGCGATATTTCCTAAATTAATCTACAGATTCAACACAATCGCTATCAAAATCCTAGGTATTTTTTTTTTTACCAGAAATTACCAAACTAAACTTAAAATTCATATGGAAATTCCAGGAATCTAGAATAGCCAAAACAATCTTGAAAAAGTTGGAGGACATTTCAAAACTGATCTAATTACTACTATAATCAAGAAAATGGGGCACTAGCATAAAGTAGGCATATAGATTAATAGAGTAAATTGAGAGCACAGAAATAAACCCTTATATTTATGGTAAATCAATCTTTTTTTTTTTTTAAGATTTTATTTATTTATTCATGAGAGGCACAGAGAGAGTGAGAGAGAGAGAGGCAGAGACACAGGTAGAGGGAGAAGCAGGCTCCATGCAGGGAGCCTGACGTGGGACTCAATCCCGGGCCTCGAGGATCACACTCTGGGCTGAAGGCAGTGCCAAACTGCTGAGCCACTGGGGCTACCCGTAAATCAATCTTTGATAAGAATACTAAGAAAATTCAAGAGAGAAAGAACAGCTTTTTCAACAATTGGAGTTGTAGCAACTCTATATTCATAAAATAATGACCCTTGGACCCCATTATACTATATACAAAAATTAACTCACAATGGATCATAGAACGAAAACTTCAAAATTCTTACCAGAAAACTTGGGAGTAAATTTTAAGATCTTATATTATGCAATAGTTTCTTAGACATAATAACCAAGGCATAAATGACAAAAGGAAGCCTGAATAAATTGGACTACATAAAAATGAAAAACTTCTGTGTGTCAAAGGTCACTATCAAGTTAAGTGAAAAGACAAACCACAGAATAGGAGAAAAACATTTGCAAATCATTTATCTACCTGTATAGACATGCTGATGTATTATGTATATATAGATATACATAAATATCTAAATACATATATTATATGTTAATATATAGATATCTTTTATAACTCAACAGTGAAAAGAAAAACAATCCAAGTTAAAAATGGCCAAAGAATTTAAATAGACATTTCTATCAAGAATGTACACAAATGGTCACTAAGCTCATGGGAAGATGTTCAAATCATTAGTCAATGAGGAAAGAAAAGTGAAAATCACAATGAGATACCAGTTCAAACTCGCTAGGATAGCATACCTTTTTAAAAAAAATTTATTTATTTATTTATTTAACCTTTTTTTTTTTTTTTTTTAATAGGCAATAACAAGTGCTGATGAGCACACAGGAAGAATGGACACTCTATTCATTGCTTGCATTTTTACATTTTTTCATTTGTTTATTTGAGAGATAGAGCAGGAACCAAGAGAGGGGCAGAAGGAGAGGGAGTAGCAGACTGCCCACTGAGCAGGGGACTTGGAAGGAGTACTTGGCGGGGCAGGAGGTGGGGGGGGGCGCTCCATCCCAGGACCTTGGAATCATGACCTGAGCTGAAGGAAGGTGTTTAACTGACAGAGCCACCTAGGTGCCCCTGCTAGTGGTAATTTAAGACAGTGCAGTTGCTTTGGAAGTTTGGCAGTTCCCCAAAATGGTAAACACATAGTTACCATAGGACCCAGCAATTTTTTGCTGGGTATATATCCAAGAGAACTGAAAACATATGTTCATTTAAAAACATGTATACAAATGTCCATAGCAGTATCATTAACAGCCAAAAAGAGGAAACAATCCAAATATCCCTACATTTTTAAAAAATGTAACATGTTCTTTCTCTTCAACCAGGTGGTGGAGCAGCCGCAGAGATACAGACCTTTGGAAAGACCTTGACAGGCAAGACCATCACCCGCAAGGTCCAGACCAGTGACACCACTGAGAACTTCAAAGCTAAAATCCAAGGCAGGGAGAGCATCTTACCTAATCAGCAACTTTATTATTATTATTATTATTATTATTATTTTATTTTTATTTTATTTTTATTTTTATTATTTTGAGGAAACAGTTGGAGGGTGTCCGTGCACTCGGTTTATAATGTCCAGAGAGAGTCCACCCTGCACTTGGGGCTTTGCCTGTGGAGTAGCACCCCTCAGCCTCCCTCCGCCAGCTCACCTAGAGATACAACTGCAACAAGATGATCTGCCCTAAGTGTCATGCTCACTGTCAACTGCCACAAGAAGTAAGGCCATACTGGCAACTTGCACCCCAAGAAGAAAGTCAAATAAACCCCCCATCTACTTTTCTTTTGCCCACAGGAGGTGTGAGGCTCAAGGCCCAAAAGGGCTTTAATAAAGTTTCTCTTTCATTGAAAAAAACATGTGGCATAACCTGATAAGATAATATTTTCAACAATAAAAAGGAATAAAATATGACTGCATGGTACAATATGGTTGAACTTTGAAGATACATTCAGTAAAAAAAAAAATCCCCCCCCAAACTAGTCACAAAGTGTCACACATTGCATGATTTAAAAAAAATATGAGTGAATATGACTATAGACTGAATGTAAATCACTGGTTGCCAGGGGCTGGGGGTGTGGGTAGGCAGTGACTACTAATGGGAATACAGTTTCTTTTGGGAGTGATAAAAATGTTCTGAAATTAGATGATGCTGATAATCGTAGAACTCTGTAATATACCAACACTCAATGGGTTTGTACCTTAAACACCGTGAAATTTATAGTATGTGCATTAAGTCTCAATAAAGCTATTATTTAAAAAATGGGCAAAAGACTTTCACAGGCACTTTCTAAAAGAGCATATCTAACTGAGGGTAAGCATCTAAGAAGATGCTCAACATCATTAGTCATGGAGAAAATTAAAATTAAAACCACAACAAGATACCACGACACACCCACTAGAATGGTTAAAATTAAAAAGATTGACAACACCCAGTTTGGCAACAACATGAACCAACTGGAACCCTCATACATTGCTGGTGGGAGTGCAAAGTGGTACAAACACTTTGGAAGATAGAATTCTGTACTCAACTAAATAGATACCTACTTTCAGATTACCAGTAATTCTATTGCAAAGTGCGTATCCAACGGATATTAGGAGAAATTTCTACAAAAAGACATGTACAAAAATATTCAGAGTGGGTTTTTGGGGGGCTCCCTTTTACCACTCTCCTCCTAGTTCCCTCATTCCTCAGGCCCTGTCAACTACTTTCCTAATCCTTTCCATGAGTTCGACTTTTTTTAGATTCCACATATAAATGATGCTATATCTGGTATATTTCAGTGAGTAGAATTGCCCTCCAGTTTTATCCATGTTGTCACAAATGACAGGATTTCTTTCTTTTTTTTTAAAGAACTGTGTAATATTCTATATATATTTAAAATATCACATTTTCTTTATCCATTCATAGGCCAATGGACACTGAGGTTGTTTCCATACTTTCTTTGGCTATGTGAATAATGCAGCAGTGAACAAGAGTGCAGATAATCTCTTCAAAGTAGTGATTTTGTTTCCTTTGGATATATACTCAGAAATGGAAGTGCTGGATCATATGGTAGTTTTGTTTTCAGTTTCTTCAGGAACATCCACACTGTTGACTATAGTGATTGTACTAGTCTACACTCCCACCAACAATATATGAGGGTTCCCTTTTCTCTACATCCTCGCCAGCATTTGCTCTCCCTTGTCTTCTTGATAATAGACATTTTAACTGCTGTGAGGGGATGATATCTCATTGTGGTTTGGATTTGCATTTCCCTGATCAGTGGTGTTGAGCTCCTCTTGTACCTGTTGACATTTTTTATGTCTTTGCTAGTCAGGTGCTTTGCCATTTCTTCATTAGGTTATTATGCTTTTAAATTAACCTTTTATCAGGTATGTGGCTTGCAAACATTTTCTCTCATTCCAGAGGTTGTAGAAGCTCTATAGTTTGATTTAGTCCCACTTGTCTATTTTACTTCTGCTACCTTTGTTTTTGGGGTCAAATCCAGCAAAAGGACACCTGCACCCCAATGTTCATAGCAGCAATGTCCACAATAGCCAAACTGTGGAAGGAGCCATGATGTCCTTCGACAGAAGAATGGATAAAGAAGATGTGATATATATATATATATATATATATATGAAATTCCATATGTATGAAAATTACTCAGCCAACAGAAAGGATGAATACCTACCATTTGCTTTGATGTGGGTTGAACTGGAGAGTATTATGCTCAGTGAAATAAGTCAATCAGAGAAAAACAATCATCATATGGTTTCATTCATATGCGGAATATAAGAAATAGTAAAAGGGATTATAATGGAAAGGTGGGACACTGAGTGGGGAAAAATTAGAGAGAGAGACAAACCATGAAAGACTCTTAACTCTGGGAAACAAACAAAGGGTTGTAGAAGGGGAGGAGGGTGGGAGGATGGGGTAACTTGGGTGAGCACTGAGGAGGGCACTTGATGGGATAAGTACTGGGTGTTATATGTGGGCAAATTGAATTTATTACTTATTAATTTTTAAAGAGATTTTTGTTTATTTATTCATGAGAGACACACAGAGGCAGAGACACAGGCAGAGGGAGAAGCAGGCTCCCTGTGGGGAGCCCAATGAGGGACTCAATCCCAGGACCCTGGGATCATGCCCTGAGCAGAAGGCAGACACTCAACTGCTGAGTCACCCAGGTGTCCTGGCAAATTGAATTTAAATAAAAAAATTTTTTTAGAAAGTATTGCTAAGACCAATGTCAACTAGTTTAGCCCTTATGTTTTCTTTTATAAGGTTTATAGTTTCAGGTTTACATTCAAGTCTTTTTGGATTGATTTTTATGTATGGGCCCAAGGGCAGGGGGTCCAGTTCCATTCTTCTGTGTGTCCAGTTTTCCCAACACCATTTATTGAAGGGACTGTCCAGAACAGCTAGACATTCCTGATTTTTTCCCCAAAAGACAGAAATCATAATTTAATTTTGTAAGCTCTCCTAATTTTTAAATGTTGAAACTATATCATATTTGGTTTTAAAATCACTCTGCATAACTAACAAAGCATATTGGCATGTTCCATTCAGGTCCATGGACAGCCATTTTGCAGCATGTGCATGACACTATTCTTGTCCTCTTTTCTGGGGTTGAGTAATTATAATAGATTTCTGGATAAATGCTTATTTAAAATGACTTTGTAAGTAGCTACTTTACAATAATATATAATTAGTAAAATTCAACACTGAGAGTTTTAGTTCAGTAAGGATGACATAAAATTAACAGGTAATCCATTTGTCTGGGTGTTAATCTATTGTGGAGCAAAGTAATATTCTTTCTTTTGTGAAAAATTGTAGTAAAATATGATGTATTCTTAGAAGCATTACTGGCAAGTGAAATAGGGAATAAGAAGGAATAATAAGATAGGAATGCCTTTAAAATAATAGCACATAGAGAATATGAGAAAAAAATAGGTCTAATGACAGGAAGTCAGACTTGTAAAAAGCATATGAATATATAATCTCCTGAACACAATAAAATACTAATTCTTTCTTGTTTTTCCTGATTTCATTTAAAAATATTGCAGTTTTCTCTGAAGTAGGTTGTAGTTTTCGTGTGTGTATAAATACAGCAGACCTGGCAATCACAATATATTTCACAGGTAGAATTTACTATCTGATAAGGTGTAAAAAGCTCTTCAGGGTCACATTTCAAGGAAGTAATGAGTCTGGGGTAAGCAGAAGCCTCTAGGGTGAGGCTGAGGTGGACTTGGACTGAGTTCAAAATTGAGCAAAACTTGTGGGTGCTGAGAAAGATGGATGAGGCGAACTGTTGAAAAATAGTGAGGCTGCAAGGCTAATGAAACTTACTTCTAATTATAAGAAAGTGAGCCAATCCTTTTTGTATTTGAGTGGCAGACAGAACACATTTGACAAGAGGAAAATGTTGGGTTCCATCACTCAAACATTAGTGGGTGAATGTAAAGGCTCTAAGGCTCTAATTGACAGTGCTCTGTATGATTACCTATAGAAATGAAATTGCCCTATTTAAGTGACTGTACTACTTTATGATTGTATTTTTCTACACTTAAACTTTTGGGTAAGTCACAATATAGAATGCTAATTAATGCTTTTCTCCAAATCACCATTGTTCACCTAATTTACTTTATCTATACTGACTTTAACTACCACAATATTCTTCTGTTTCTTTAATCTCTTCTTGTCATGAATTTGTCTATCCCTGAATCAGCATCTAATTGTTTAAATTTTTGTAGTTTTACAATATATGATAAAGTAAGTCTTTTCCATATTTTTAAAATATATCTTTGCTCATTTCAAGTTGTTCTTTTTTTAAAAAAGATTTTATTTATTTATTCATGAGAGAGAGAGAGGCAGAGACACAGGCAGAGGGAGAAGCAGGTTCCATGCAGGGAGCCTGACGTGGGACTCCATGCCGGGTCTCCAGGATCACGCCCTGGGCTAAAGGCAGTGCTAAACCGCTGAGCCATCGGGCTGCCCTCAAGTTGTTCTTCAAGTAGAATCTTAGCATCACTTTTTAAAGCTCTAAATAGATTTTGTTTGGAATTACAAATGAGATTGTATTATATTTATAAAGTGCTGCCAAGGATAGCAGAACCAGAGCAGGTATGGAGGATGTTCAGATGGTGCGGAGTCTGGAGTGGGTTATCAGGGCCCAACTAGGATAAAGAGGGAAACCATGGAGAACTGTCTCTTTGTATTAGTTGTCAAAGCCTGAGTATGGCTTGGAGGACAACCACAAAGGTGGGGACAGCCCAGGGGGGAAATCAAGAAGCCCTGGTTCATATCTATGACATTCCTGCTAAGGATGCATAACTTGAATTCAATCACTAGGAAACATCAGAGAAGGCCAAATTGAGTTACATTCTACAAAACAACTAGTCTATAGTCTTCTAAAGTATCAAGGTCATGAAAGTCAAAGGAATACTAAGGAACTGTTAAGAGTGAAGGAGATTAAGAGACATAATTAAATAACATGCATGATTCTGAACTGGATATTTTTGTGGCAAAAGATTGAGACAACTGATGAAACTTGATTATGGGGTTTAACAATTAGATGGCAGTACCACATCAGTAATAATTTCCTTATTTGGCGGGATGAGCACTGAGTGTTATGCTAAATGTTGGCAAATTGAACTCCAATAAAAAAATTTTTTAAAATAATTTCCTTATTTGAATGATTGTATTGCCATTCTGTACAGTCTCCTCGTTTGTAGGAAACACACATTAGAGTCTTAGATGATAGGGAAACAGGGAAAGCAATTTACTTCAAATAATTTGGAAAAAAATAAGTTTTCCGTAACTACACAATTACTACAAAAACAATTTTTCAAACAGGAAACAATTATGCACTGACAATAAATTTATAGATTAAATTGAAAGAGAACTCAATGTTTTCATGATTGAATTTTCCCATCTAGGAACATCTAATATATTTCCATTAATTCAATTTTTGTATGTGTGTTTTGATTCTATGTTGTTCAGGAAATTATTGTTTCTTTGGCATAGGCTTTGATTATTTTTTTTTCTTAGGCATTTTTAAAAAAGATTTTATTTACTCATTCATGAGAGAGGCAGAGACACAAGCAGAGGCTGGAGAAGCAGGCTCCATGCAAGGAGCCCGATGTGGAACTCCATCCCGGAACCCAGGATCACGTCCTGAGCCAAAGGCAGATGCTCAATCGCTGAGCCACTCAGGCATCCCATTCTGAGGCATTTTTATAATGGTTTTTGCTATTGTGAATTTGTGAATGCAGTTTTTTCTCCACCCCCCTCTTTTTTATGCTGACACATAAAAAATCTATCGAGATTTATATGTTTATTCTTATCTTTGGCACTCAGCTGACTTCTGACCTTTTATTCTATTATATTTTCAGTTGTTTCCCTTGTATTTTCTTAGTAATAAATCACATATCTACAAATAATTTTGGTTTTATCTCTTTATTTTATGAATTTTTAGCTTATTTATTTTCTTATCTTATTGCTAGTAATTCTAGAACAAAATAGCAGATAGTCCTAAAAGCTGATATGCTTGTCTTAATATGCTCACTGGGGGTGCCACTGAACTATGGTTTTACTACTTGTTTTTAATAGATACTCTTTATTACATTAAGGGAATGTCTTCTTATTCCTTAATTTGTGAAGACTTTTTTTCCCCCTAATGATTGGGTATTGAATTTTATCAAGTTTTTTTGCGACAATATTCATAAGATTTTTCTCACTTAACTCATTTGAGTAATGAGTTGCCTCAGCAGGTTTCCTAAAGTTGAGTGACTAATAAATCCTTAGAAAAAATTCAGCTTTGGAATTAATATAATGTTGGATCTATTACTTTATTTTTATTTTAAGGTTTTATTTGTTTTTTCATGAGAGACACACCGAGAGAGGCAGAGACATAGGCAGAGGGAGAAGCAGGGTCCCTGTGGGGAAATTGATGCAGGATCTGATTCCAGGACCCAGGGATCACACCCTGAGCTGAAGGCAGATGCTCAACCACTGAGCCACCCAGGTGTCCCTATAATGTTGGATTTAATGTGGTAATGTTCTATATAAGATTTTACAACTACATTTTAAAAAATATATTGGTGCTCATTTGTTCATGTCTATTACATTCTTGTACATCTTTAACTTTAGAGCAATGGAAACCTCATAAAATTTACTGGAGAACATTCCAGTGTTTCTGTCTTTTATAAATGCACAGATAACATAGAATGTGATCAAACCTTCAAGGAATAGAGGGAACTTGTCTATAAAGCATGTAGGTCTATTGTCTTTTCTTTTCCATATCACTATTATTATTTTCTAACCTTTTTGGTTTCTTTCTTAGTTATTATGCTTCATGAATTTGCTGGGCTTTTGGGTCAATTTTGGTATTTTACATTCTCTTATAAAATTATCTCTTTATTATGTGTATTCTTTTCTCTGATGATTTGAAAGCTACATGTCCAATTTTTTTCTATTACTGGTTATCTTTTGTTAAAAATATATTTAAATTAAAGTTCTCTGTCATTCTTAAGAACAAAATAATGTCTATATGCTTTTCCCACTCTGACTTTCTCTCCTTCCCCAAAAAGCTGTAAGTTAGCATGTTTTATGCTGTGCCTCCTCTAGTCCTCTCTTAGATTCTAAGTAACTCTAGGTTATTTTAAAATATTATACGTTTTTCCATGAACAATATTTATAATTGCTTTACCCTTTACAACCATAATAATTATTATTTTTTAAATTTATTTCTTGGGGTGCTTGAGTGGGGCTCAGTCAGTTAAGCTCCTGCCTTCAGCTCAGATCATGATCCCAAGTTCTTGGGATCAGGCCCCACATTGGGCTCCCTGTTCAGCAGACAGTCTGCTTCTCCCTCTCCTTCTGTCCCTCTCCACTGCTTATGTTCACTCTCTCTCCCCCTGTCTCTCTTTCTCAAAAATAAATAAATAATTTTTAAAAATTAAAAAAATAAAAATTTTATTTTTTTCAACATCAAGTAATAAAAGAATATATTCTAATTGTAAAGATTCAATCTTTATGCATGAAACTAGTCTTCCTTCATTACCACTGACAATGCCACTTCCTTTCAAAGAAGTTATTGCTGTTACGAATCTGGTTTATATTCTTTCAAGTATATGGTGACGTATGCCATTTATACTCAAACCGCGTGCTGCATGTGCAGTATTTAGAATAAATAGTTTAATATGGCACAAATTATTACATAACTCTCTTTAAAAAAAACTTTCCAACATATATTAGAGATTTTTTTTGTGTTAGAATTTATTACAAGCCTCTTTTTGAACAGGCACAAGTGTATAACTAGAGTCATATAATAATTGCACTTTAACTCAGGCAATAGAAAATACATTAGGTTTTCCAAACATTAAAGGATTTAATGTAGAAATAAGTTCTTGATAAAATTATTGTAAGTGCTAAAGATGTGGAAATCAGGATATTCCACTGGAACTTTGACTTCCATTTTGACCACTGCTGATGTGATCCCACCATTAGATGATTGCTGCTGTCACCTGCTACCATCACCGCTGTCCAGTGACTAGACAGGCATGATGAAGTTTGTAACTCACTTACCCTTAACTGTGTGCATGTCTGTCCACACTGTTGCAGAAAAATGGCAGAACTCCTTCTGCCTTTAAAAAAGCTCATGAAATTCCATTGGCAGAACCAAATTTATACCCAGAATCCTAGCAGTAAGAGAATCTGAGGAATGTAGTTAGCTTTCTAATACTTCCAAATAAGGAAAAAGGATGAACTAGGAGTTAAGAGAGTCAAGCCAATCTATCACAGAGTAAATCTTTGCCTACCCAATATCCATAAACACGTTTTTATGCATATGGAGCCTTCCAGGCAGTCACAATAGCGACAACTTACTCTTATCTAACATGCAAATCTGCCCCCATACCAGTAAAACACACTCTCTTCCCAAAGAAAAGGCACAAATCTCATTAAATGCTCTATCTACCCCTGAAGATGTTCAGTCCTTTTCTAGTTCAATCACATACCTATCTTGGTATCCAGTAACCTCAAAACTAAGTTAGAGTTAACCACCACCTCATAGATGTAGAAGTGAAAAGGAGAAGAGAAAATAGAAAATTGGTTAATACATACAAATACACACTTAATAAAGCAAGCAGGAAAAATAGGTATATCCCTGAATATCTTCCAGTCCTGTAACAGGCCAGAAAAACATAACTGGTATTTATTTCTTTGTCCACTACCAATCTTATGGGTCAATTTGCCTTCAGTCATCCGCTCAATGTTCTATATCTTAGTGGGGTGACTCTGAGACTTACTTCCGTAAGTGCCTGAGTTTTGTCCATGTTGTGCTCCTGTGGTCCTCCATTAATCTTTAGTATTGGATATAGAAGTATTAGGAGACACCCCCAGGGGATTCTCTGGGTTATAAATACTCCTTCCTGTCCTTAATATGTACCAGCATCTATTTGTGCTTGATAAACAAGGTCAATCGCTCAAGCTAGAGCAGCAAATCCCTTCTTTGTCTTTGTTCTTGTTCAGTAACAAAAGCATCCAAAGGTGGCCAGCTGGCTAACTCTTTTAGTTCAGTGAAATCATTGTCGTGTCATATAGGTGGAAATATATATCCATTGGGAAATAAGAAATTTAGGCCAGCAGAGCTCAAAATCATGGCAAAGAGAGGTAAACATTTTGCAAGTGAGTTTTATAATAGAAAGAGGAACCACTCACACTTGACTCTCTTGATTCTCTGACCCTCATATTTTATTGACAGGGGAATCTGCACCATATTATAAGACTGTCCCCAATATTACAGGAAGTTATCTTTTAGCTGAGGCATAAATGAGTTTTCAATGAACCATCTCACCATTGTATAAAGTGTTGGGATACAGAGTTAAGATCCATAAATCTTGGAAAAATAAGTCCATTGTCACATTTAAAAATACTTATATAAAATAAATTCCTTAGTCAGAAGGAATATCATGTGAAATACTATGACAATGAAAATCACATGCAGTAAGATCATGGATGATGATTTGTAGCAAAAGCACTTGGACAGAGAAAGAAAATCCATATCCAGAATTCGATTATTTTCTGAGTTATATATGAGGCTAGACCCAAGCAGGTTATGAGGGAAAATTCATAAACTTCACTTGCTGACTGCCCACTCACAGATTGAATAGTCAGCTGGCACTCAAAGGTATGACCATGTCAGATGTAAGAATATTTAAACACTTCTGTATGATTAGTAAATAGTACTTCCAGGGCTTTTTCTCTGAACTCCCTGGCTGCCCCAATTCCTCCTTTCAGATCAAGGCAGTAGGATGAGGAAAGGCATAAAAACTGATCTGCTTTTGATTTTGTTATCATTGTCTTAGGGACCAAAAAAGATGCAGGTAAGAACTTTCACTTTTGTTCATATACTATCCCTGGCATTCCAAATTCAACTTTGATAGATACCTTCTCCTTAATGAGTAATAGCTACTGCAGCTTTTCCTGCTCTGCATGTATATCTTGCGAATACATAGTACTCCTTCACTATATTTAGTTTGATAAGTTAAAATGTCTTAAATTAAACTTTGATTTGAAACTTTTCCCCTGTGAGTTCCAACTTGAGACTGAAGTTCAGGACTCAACTTCAATTTGTCTTGGATTTATCCTATCCCATGTTAAGGAGCTTATGGAAAGGTTAGGGCAGTGCCTCTTACTTACCTGACTCCAGGGCAATAGACACCGATGGGTTGGTAGTGATTTTGTCTCACTATATCCCTCCCTGTTTTCACTGACCATTCTTCTCTGAGAAGTTCTTAGTCCTTTCACAGATGCTGGCATCGTACTCTGGTTTATATCAGAGTCCTGGAGTTTGTTCTTCTATATAGCTGCCTCCCCCCAGTGGAAAAGTATAAGGAAGGAATCAGATGGAAAGGTTCAGGCTGCAATGTTTGCCTCAAAAAAATCTCTAATGCAGCAGCAGCACCAGAGTAGCACAGTTGGTGAAGCAATCATTCTTGATTTCAACTCATGGTGATGAGTTCAAGCCCTATGTTGGACTCCAACGTAGGGTGGAGCCTGCTTAAAAAAAAAAATGTCTCTAATGAAGTTTCTTTAAAAACTCTACTATTTAGGGGTGCCTGGGTGACACAGTTGGTAGGGTGACCAATAATTGGTTTCCATTCAAGTCATGATCTCAGAGTCATGAGATCAAGCCCCACTTTGGGCTCAAAGCTCAAAATGAAGTCTGTTTGAGATTCTCTCTCCCTCTCCCTCAGCCCCTCTTGCTCATGCTCTCTCTCCCTAAAATAAATAAATAAATCTTAAAAAAAACTCTAATATTTATTCTGATTATAAAAATAATATATGGTCATTTAAAACTGATACCATACAAAAATATATGAGAAGTGAGATTCTCTTTTATTCTCATACCCCTCTTCCAGTGATAACCATTAGTATCAACTTTGTATTTTATGCACACATATATATACACATATGCATGTATATATACTAGACCATAATAATTTATTAGTATTTTTATTAAAAGGAGTATTAGTATGCATTTAAAAAATTTAATAGTATATTTATTAATTTATCCTTCACAGATCATCTTATTCATCTTATTCTTTTTGGCAGTGAGTGGTATAGTATTCCACAGCTGGTCTGCATCATAATTTATTTAATCAATGCAATAGAATGGATATTTAGTAGCTTATATGTTGTGACTTTTTATATCTATGCACCTATGTGATGATTTTTAAAAGTAGAAATTTCATCTTTTCTTCCTTGGATCTTGGACTCTTTACAAAAGTTTGCAAAATATAGAGACCACCTAAACTTATGGATTCACCAATGCATTTGGGAAGTTTGACTTGCTGTTGAGTGTTAATTCAGAATCATTTCTAAGCAAAGCAAAACGGGCTTCTCCGTTTTTGTTTGGAGAGGAAGGAATTGGAGCATGTAGTGTTGGTAAATGTAGTTTGTGTACAATTGTTCCTTAAATAAATGTATGACATAGAATGCTTTCTAAAGAATTAATGTATCTGTAAGGCACATTTAAAATAGCCTTTATTTTTGTCTTT
The DNA here is from genome assembly GCF_018345385.1 of Vulpes lagopus. Taxonomy (NCBI): domain Eukaryota; kingdom Metazoa; phylum Chordata; class Mammalia; order Carnivora; family Canidae; genus Vulpes; species Vulpes lagopus. The sequence continues at coordinate 64,701,458 of NC_054831.1, forward strand.
AAAGACAATAAAAGTAATCTGCATAATGATATTTTAACTGAATACCCCCCCACATGCACACACTGACACATACCCACCCCCCCACACACACACACATACCAGAAGTTGCAACTGCTTGAATTTGAGAGGTCTTTATACTCTATTTGTGATAACTTTAAGTTTTTTAGTCACTGAACCATTCTATCATCAATTTTCATTTCTTTTTATTTTACTTTGAGGTGGACTGGTTCCAAGCTGACTAAATCACACATTTAAAATAATTAAAAGTTTCATACTGCAGAAGAAAAATATACTCTTTCTTCCACCTTGGTGTGTGTCCTTTTCTCCATTCATTTATCACCATAATGCTGAAAAATAGTAAACCAAAGCAGTGTCAAACCTTCTTGCCTCAAACATCCAAGATGAAACTCTTGAGTCTATAGGTTCCTGTGTTTGGAGCCTATAGTCTCAGCAAAGACACTGAAACAACTAAGTGTTTTTGAAACTATATTTACAGATAATGTTTATATGTTTATATAATTGTAATATTTTTAAAGAGTACTTCATGCTAGAAACATGGGTCTATACAAACAATAACCAAGGTGAAGGAGAGAAGTGCTATGCACTGCTAAAGGCAAACTCATCTTATTTGAAGACAGATGGCAATGTCCATGATATTAATGAGGTCACACTAGCTTGTGAATTCTCTTCTCTTGCCATCTACACTCCTCCTCTTCCCATCTCCATAAACTGCTCTTGTAGCTACATTGCATTCATATTTATTTCTCTAATTTTAGGTGATGGAGCCTCTGGAATTTCTCAGCACAAAGAATTAAGTGGTGGTTATTGTGGGGGAAGAACTGGAAGCTGGATTTATAATGTTCTTTACAAAAATTTGAGAAATTATTATGTTAAAGAATGCCTTTCTCCACCTGCAATCCAATAATACCATGGCTTTTATTTTATTTTATTAAATATTTTATTTATTTATTTGAGAGGGAGAGAGGCAGCACAAGTGAAGGGGAGGGCTAAAGGGAGAGGAAGAAGCAGACTACCCACTGAGCAGGGAGCCCCATGTGGGACTCAATCCCAAGACCCCAAGATCATAACCTGAGCCAAAGGCAAATGCTTAACCAACTGAGCCACCCAGGCCCAATATCATTGCTTTTTTTAATCAATCAATTAATTAATTAATTAATTAATTAATTTCATTGCTTTTAGAGTAGAAAAGGAACTTAGAATCCTCTCTGATTCTCTTACTTCATAAATGAGACTGAGGCCCAAGAGCTGCAGCTAATTGCCCAGTCTCACAGCTAGCTAGTCTCCTGCTTCTTATTCCAGCTTGGTATTTATGAAGTATACTCAAAGTGATAAATAATTACCACAAACTTGATATTTGGTTTAGGAAATTGGCTTCATACTTACACTTTAATGTTGCTATTCTTGATTTTTATTTACTGGTAAATTTAGGATTCCACTTTAAATGAAGAATGAAGTCATGCAGCCAAGACCTGACTTAGGGGGATACAGAATTGAAAAAAATTACTTGTTTCCTGTTTCTCTCTGCAACTTCTCTTGAAATTTTCCTAAAATAGCGTTGCAGTTGAATGTCCAAGTGTTCTTTCTACTGCATGACAATTTAATCATTTGGATGCACTAAAAACAAAGTTTCAGCAAAGATAATTAGGGAGTTTATTGTAGGTTCTTTTTTAAAAGTGTTGAAGAAGATTTTCTAGGGAGAAGCTGTAATAAGCTTGAAGGTAGGATGATCGCTTTATCTATAATGACAGTTTAATTTGTGATTATGTGTGGAGATTTGGAAAGACTGTCGCGATGGGATCTAAAAGCCCTTCACACCATATAATGTTCCATCTCCCCATTTGTACATTTTCTTAGTCTTTACTTTTACCCAAACAGAAAAACACACGGGTGCCTTAAAAGTACACTCACCACCACACAAAGGTTGGTGTTAAGAACTTCCATGCTTATTTGCAACAACACCAAGATTGCTTGTGGAAGTAGATCTCCACATGATAATATGCGTTGGATGTTAGAGTGAGTGCTGTCTCATAGAAATGCTTGTTGTATTTCTGTCTGTGTGCAAAGGTCCAGAGATATGAGAAACCTTGGCCCTTTCAAAAAAAAGTGCAAAATGTTCAGTAAAAGTGAGCAGTGCTGTCCAAGAGAACTTTCTTCAGTGATGGAAATATTTTACTCCAATGCAGTAACCACTTGTTAACCATGATAACAGTAGTCCCATGTGGTTCCTAGGTGCTTGAAAAATGGCTAGTATAACTAAGTAACTGGATTTTAATTAATTTAATTTTGATTCATTTACATTTATATAGCCATGTGTGGCTAGTGGGTACCATGTTGGTCAGTGTAGTTCTAGATCATAAAGGAATGGATGAGAGTAAGAAGTGATGAAGGTAGAATAAGCCATGATAGGAAGTATGGCTTTTGTCCTCTAGGTAAAAGAAGAACTGAATGGCTGATGGCTCAGGGACCTAAAGTTGGCATGAAAAAATAAGCTCACTGGCATGGGTAGAGAGCTTGGCCATGGACTATAACACCTCACAGCCTGGGATGAGAGGAAATGGGGCCAGGGTGGTTGTGAGAAAAGCTACCATTTACAGAGGCAAGGGGAAGGGAAGGAAAATTTAAGGCAAGTTATACAGATTCATTTGTTCCCAAGTAACAAGAGACCAGTTTGTCTACTGAACTTCAGGGAATGAAAGATGAGCAGAATGCTTGGAAGATATGAAGATGAAAGTAGTGTTGGTTTGAAATATCACTTGGGACTGACCAAGTGATATATAAATAATGGGACTTCCTGGTGGCAAGACTGATGACAGCACTGGCTTTAAATGACTCCCATCTGCAGTTACACTAGGGTTTGGTATTCATCTGGGTATGAAATGGAAGAAAGTGTATTGGAGTAGGAATCTAGGAATGTAGCCCCAAGCAGCTCCTGCAAAAGGCCTGGGATACAAGAAAATTGAATTAAGCTGGTGAGGGAGTGCTTCAGATAATAATTTGAGGTCCTGAAAGACCTAGAAGACTAAGTTAGAGCAAATACTAGAAGATGAGAGTTGAAGACTTCAGAGGCATGCTTATAGATAACCACAAGATCCATAGTGCGGCCATGGTGATATAAGGCTGAAAAGGATTAGTGAAAGTTACTGGAGTTGAGGTGCTGAGGAGCATCTATATTAAAAGTAAACAATATGGCAAGACTTGGGATAGAAAACAAGGCTTTAATCCACATGTAATTAATAAGTGAGAGAAGTTAAAAAAATAAATGAGAGAAGTTATCAAGACCTCAGAAATAGGGCTGGTGGAGAAGCAGTGTCCCTCAGAGTAGCAACACATTTCAGTTAAGGAAGGAGATGAAGTGTTCACCAAGTTAACAATGTCAGGGAGTTTATTTAATGGATATGGAGATTCCAGAGGGGCTGTGGGTTACATAGCAGTGAGGGGACCAGTAAGAGGTAGGAGAAATGATAGCAGAGGGACACGAGCATGGTCTTTTCATAGTGTGACAAATTTGATAGTAGATACATAGTCATTTTTGCTGATTTTGGAATTTTAGGGAAAAAAAACAGAATTTAGACCCTCCCCAGTTAGACATTGAGTCAAACAGCCTTCGCCACAGGCACAGGATGAAGATGTCTAGAATTTTACTTTTTTTTCTCATCCAGAACAGGGCTATGCATTCCGAGAAGCAGGGTATAACATAAGAGGTTTGTTGATCTGCTTTTCTGACCGTCTTTAGGAAGAATAAATTCTCCTTAGTCTCAGATGATTCAGGTGTGACTGCTTACCTGAAAGAGAAGGATAGATTACATTACCTTACAAGTGTTTTTACATTCCAATGATTTTGTGAATCTAAGCTAAATTATCTTAGATTCATAAATATTGTAAACATAGCAGAATATTTTTTGAGGGCTCATAGTGACCTTATTTTAAAAACTTAAAATCAGAACACACGATCCAGCAGTAGATGTTTTCCAATCTCTAAATTGAATAATATTAAACCACACTTGCTTAAACATTGAATGCACTGGCTTTGTAGAAAAGAAAAAAAATAAATGTATACTGGAATTGTCCCAGAAAAGTCTAAGATATATGACTACTATGCTTATAAGTGAGAATAATTTATCAGGTGGATTATTTCAGTAACTATACCTTTTTGGATCTAGTTTAACAAACTCTGATCTGATATATGACTACTATGCTTACAAGTGAGAATAATTTATCAGGTGGGTATTTCAGTAACTATACCTTTTTGGATCTAGTTTAACAAACTCTGTGATCTAGGGTACAGAATGTCCCAGTGAGATTCCAATGGAGATTTCCCAACCCAAGGAATGAAAGATATAACTTTAATTGAATGATTTAGACTTTTCTTCTCTACTTCAAGCTCCTCTGGTCTTACCTTTCTCCTGTTTTTCCAAGTATCCCTGCCTTATATAGGTTCCTTGTTTTATTTTACTGCTGAGAAACATATTATCTCACTTAAAAAGTGGAAGCCAGTGAGATTAAGTTGGCTCTGTTTGCAGTATTGTAAACTCAAGGAAAATTCCTTCTTCTGCAAATGATAAAGAATTCTCAGCATGTTTAGCCACAGCTAATTCTATTCCTTTGGGTGTAGTGTGATATCGTACATTGGAACGTTTTAAGAGCATTACACAGCTAAGCAATAAACATGCTTTTAAGGGCTTATAGGTAGTATGCTGACTCAAAGCAGAAATAATATTTTAAGTTGCTACATTCTCATTCATTCTTTCTAAAGACCCATGTAGGCTTTTCAAGGTCTTTCGCCCCCTTTGTGACAGTTTGCTTATACAAGAGATATCTCAGAATTCAGTTTGTTTTATGATCTGAAAACAGAACAAATCAAAAACAGACAAGAAAACCTCAGTATATATTTGAAATTTCTTGAGGGGAAGACTTCTCAGTCCAGGGATCAAGGTCAGCCTCTTCTTACTGGTGACATACCTAGAGGCACCTATGAGCTATGGCTGGGACTTGCCCACACTGCAGAAACCACTTTTTGGTGACAAGAACTTTGGTTGAGCTTATGGGAACTGGAGGAAAAGAAAAATAAAGGAGTGAGAAGAGGACGAGAGGAAAGATACCTCATTAGAGTTGAAGGTGCAAGTGCCTTGATGAGTTGAAGTAGGTAAGGTCAGAGCTAGACTAGGGGTTTCTGAGATTAAGAACATGGGAACAGAAAGGAATTTTCCATAACTTCTAGAATCTGAGGTAAAAAGATGCTTAAAATACATATTATTAAAAACTTGGGAGCTTTTTCTGAAAGTTCCCACATACTAAAAACAGGAGTTAGGAGCTATATAGTCCATGAGAACCTTGTAAAAGAGTCTCTGAACCTCATATCATGATTCCCAAGTTAGTATTATTACAGTTATATGGTAGACTAGATATGTTAAAATCTTGCAACAACAGATCACTTAAAATACCAGGAGATTTTTATTTTTGAAAAAAATCATATCAAAGGAAATGTCAAGAAAAGCACTGTGGTCAGGGACAAGGTGAGAAAGCCAGTCCTAGGAGAGCAGGGATTGCTGAAACTGCTACAATCACCAGGAACATCTAGACAGCCTCGTGCTTAGCACTTTGCTGAAAAGAGGTTTAGGAACTGTTACTACCTAAGAAAAACAAGAAGAAATTAAATCTAGAAGACTCAGCAAGGAAACTGTCTCAGCCTCAATTAGGAGTGGGGATGAAAAAGAATCTCCCTCAAGATTTCAAGGTCTCCAGCCATGAGGAGGGGTTTCAGTTTTGAACTTGTACTATTTGTGTGATGTATAAAATCGCAAGATAAAAGGGACCCTGGTTAGACATGACCTCACATGACCTCAGAAAATAAAGTCAAATTATTCTTCTAGGTATGCACCCTCCACCTAGGACATTCACTCCCAAAAAGGGAGTTCCCACAACTATGAGCCCTTAAACACACACACATACATAGGCAAAAACAAGCCAATATGAATGAGTTAGCAGAAATAACACACAAAAAACTGCACGCACAAAGAATTATCAGAGGCAATAAAGCAGCTAGGCTCAATACTTTTAAAGAAATGAAAGAGTAACTTTTTTTTAAGTAAGCTCCACAACCAGCATGGAGCCCAATGGGGGGCTTGAACTCATGACTCCAAGGTCAAGACCTGAGCCGAAATCAAGAGTTGAGTGCTTAACTGACTGAGCCACCCAGGCTCCCCAAAAGAGTAACTTTTTAAAACAAGTAAGGAAAGAGAGGTTGTACAATGATCAGCCAGATTAGAAGAAGAGCCAGACTGCAATTTGAGAAATGAGAAGAGTGATATTTAAATGAGTCATTTGGGGGGGTGGGGGTGAATGGGTGATGGGCACTGAGGGGGGCACTTGACAGGATGAGCACTGGGTGTTATTCTGTATGTTGGCAAATTGAACACCAATAAAAAACAAATTTATTATTAAAAAATAATAAAATAAATAAGTCACTTGGGATGCCTGGGTGGCTCAGTCAGTTAAACATCTGTCTTCAGCTGGGGTCATGATCTCAGGGTCCTGGGATCAAGCCTGGCACAGGGCTCCCTGCTCTGTGGGGAGCCTGCTTCTTTCTCTCCTTCTGCCTGCTGCTCCCCTTGCTTGTGCTCTCTGTCAAATAAATAAAATCTTTAAAAAAAAAAAAAGAGAAGTGCTTACTGGAATGGGCTAGATCACCAAATAGACATAGCTGAAGAGAAAATTCTGAGGAATACATGTTATTAAAACAGTAGAAAATATGAAAGGAGGGTCAAAATTCCTGATAGTTTTCCAGGATTGTTGCAAAACATATCTCCAATCCAGAAGACCAACAACACATCTCTACCTCGATAAATAGAAAGAAATTCAAACCTAAACTCATCTTAGTGAAACTGCAGAACACAAAAAATAAGGAGAAGCAGTTAAGAACTGCCAGAGGGAAAAAAGGCAATTTACCCAAGAAGGAATAATATGCAGAAGGAAGTCCGAGTCCTCCACAGCAGCGATGGGGACTGCAGACAGCAGAATATTAAAATTTGAAAGTACAGACAGAAAGCAGCTGTAAGACAAGAATTGTGTTCCTTGAAAAATTATCTTTCACAAACAAGAGGGAAATATCTTCCATATAAGTCAGGGAGGATTTACCACCAACAAATTTTCACTTATAGAATTTGCCAAGGATGTTTTTCAAGTGGAAGGAAGAGATCACCAAAAGGACATTTGAACTATAGGGAAAATGTCACATGAATGAAATCATAAATATATCTCTAAATCTACTCAATATTAAGAGTGTAAAGCAAGAATACTTAATTTGTGGGGTTCATGATAACAATATAGAGTTAAAAGACTGGACAAAAAAATTTAATGTAAGCTGGGGGATGGGTTGGCAACAGTAGGAAATAAAATAAATCTCTGTGTGTCATTTAGAAAGTGGGCAAATATATCCACTAAAAAGTTACAACACCTCTAAAAATATATGTATATGCCTATTATAACAGACTAAAAATATGTGAAGGAAAAATTAGCAGAACTATAAGAATAAAGTGACATTTACAACTGCACAGTAGAGAATTTTAACATACCTCTCATTATTTATAGATCATGAATTACAGCAAAAAATATAGAAACTTGAACAACACAATTAGTAAGCTTGATTCAATGGACAATATGAAATTCAGTTAAAGAATACAAGTATTCTTGGGGCACCTGGCTGGTTCAGTGGTTGAGTGTCTGCCTTTGGCTTGGGTCATTATCCTAGGGTCCTGGGATGGAGTCCCACAGAGAGCCTGCTTCTCCCTCTGCCTCTCTCTCTGTGTCCTTCATGAATAAGTAAAATCTTAAAAAATATGAATATTCTCTAACAGCATGGACATTTACAAATTGATCATATACTAAGGCATAAAACAAGTCTCAATGAATTTTATTTTTTTATTCTTTTTTAAGGATTTTATTTATTTATTTATTTATTTATTTATTTATTTATTTAAGAGAGTAGAGTAAGCAAGTGAGAACACAAGTGGGAAGGGAGGGGCAGAGGAAGAGGAAGAGAGAAAAGTAGACTCCTCACTGAGCCGGGAGCCCAATGCAGGACTTCGATCCCAGGCCTGTGGGATCATGACCTGAGCAGAAGGCAGACACTTAACTGATTGAGCCACCCAGGCTCCCTATTTTATTTTTATTTTATTTATTTTATTTCGCTTTATTTTTAAAGATTTATTTATTTATTTGAGGAGAGGGAGGGACAGAGAGAGGGAGAGAGAGAGAATCTCCAGCAGATTCCCTGCTGAACACGGAGTTCAACATGGGGCTCAATCTCAGGACACTAAGATCATGACCTGAATAAAATCAAGAGTCAAAGGATTATTCAACTGAGCCATCAAGTCCCCCCTCAATGAATTTTAATAAGCGGTTATCATATAGACCACATTCTCTGACCATGTTAAATTAAGAGTTAATAACAAAAAATGAGTTAAAAATCTCAATGTATTTGGAAACCTTAAATAACTCAATAACTCATGGATCAAAGATGGATAAAATGTAAATAAAAAATACCTAGAAACGAAATGATATGAAAACACCATATATTGAACTTGGACGATGCAACCAAAGAAGGCTTCAAAGGATATTTATAGCCAAAAAATGTATATAAGGAAAGGAGACATTTAAAAATTAATTCAATTTCCAATTTCAAAAGTCAGGAAATGCAATAACAGATGGCGGCAGTAAAGGTAAAAACAAGAATCAATGAAAAAGAAAACAAAGATACAGTAGAAAGAATCAAAAAAGTGAAATGTCAGATGTCTAAAAAATAAAAACAGAAATCTCATTAAAGAAAAGGGACACAATTAGAGAGAGATACAATAAAGATAGAGAAGGCAGGACAATACCACCAATAATATTTTTTCCAATAAATTTTTAAATCAGATGAAATGGAAAAGTTCCTAGAAAGATATAACTTACTACAAGTGGGTATTAAAGAGATTAAAGCAATTACTAAAACTTCTCAGAATCAGAACGGTTTTTAGATGAGCTCTATCAAACATTTCGGAAACAGACCATTCCAACCTTTTATTAACTGTCTCAGATACCAGGGAGGCAAAAGGACGATACTCCCAAATTCATTCCATGAGCCCAGTTTAGCCTTGTATCCAAACCAGATATGAACAATAAATAAGTATATTTATGAAAATAAAACAAATAAAAGACAACAGAATTAAAAAGCTAGATGATGATGGTATGTAAGCTTTGAGTTCCTGGACTAAAGCATCCTAAGCCTTTATATTATTCAGTATGCTTAAAGATACTGATAACTGTTAGAGTTTTAAATGCAAGATGTTAGGGGCACCTGGGTGACTCAGTCAATTAAGCTTCCAACTCTTGATTTAGACTCAGGTCATGATCTCAGGGTCTTGAGATCAAGCCCTATACTGGGCTTTGTACTCAGAATGGAAACTATTTCAGATTCTTCCTCCCTCTCCCTCTGCCTCTCTCCCTGCTCATATGCTCTCTCTCTCATTCTCTAAATAAATAAATAAATAAATAAATAAATAAATAAATAAATAAAACCTTTAAAAAAATGTAAGCATGTTAAAATTTCAGGGACAACTACTTGAAGACTAGAAATAAATATATACCTTCTGGATCATTGTAGGGGAGAAAAAAATGAAATGAAGAGAAAAAAATCAACTCAGAAGACTAGAAAGAAAAAAAGGTGAACTTTAGAAAAAAATGGATAAAATAAGACAGAAGAAATAAAGCCAAATATATTTAGAACCACAATAAAGGTTAAAAACCTAGATTGATAGTCTAATTTTCAAAAAGTCCATCTGTATATTGTTTACAAATAAAAGTTGATGGAGGTTTTCTTCACCTGGCTTAACTGTCCTAAACTATCTTAATTATGTCTACTCTGCATACTTCTAGTGCCTAACATAATAGAAATTCATAGATGTCTGAGCTAACAAATGTCACAGAAGTCAGAATTAATTTGCCTCCAAGTTTCTTGGAGACCTTCAGAGCCATGTTTTTATTTCATCAGTCACTGTCTTGAGAGTGAGATATTTTAGGTCAGCCTGCAGTTCTTTGAGAAGTCTCTCTAGATCTAAAAAAAATTGACCACTTGACCAAATACTTGTACAAAGCTCTTCACTGTTACAACACCATGGATCTTGGCTTAGGACTTCAGCCTCAAGATGTTATTCTAGGACCTTTTCTGAGGACCGAATTCTTTCTTGGAGAGCCTAAGGGCTGACTTTACTAAAATCCGATTCCACATTTTCTGTCTGCAGTGACATTTAGTTATGTCAATTTTATAATGTCAGGACCAATCTGATTATATAGGCTGGTCGTCAGCTGTCTAGGGCAGCAAAATATTACTGGCATTAAAGTGCTGGGTGACTATTTATGTTGGCAGAAAAAAATTCTTTTTGAAAGACCACAAAAAAGAAAATAGAGTTGAAAAGAAAACTTTAAAATATAGGAGTTCCTATGCCTTTGCTTCCTTTAAAGAATAAAAGCTGTATGAAGAAGCAGGTCTGAAACTTGAGAATCATGCTGTGCTTCCTTCCTTCCCCAGAAGGAAACTCACAGGGCCAGCTCTAGACCTAGGAAGATTTGAAAAACAGAAAACAGCTTCCCTTTTCTCCAAAAAACATTATTCTGCAGACTTCCACTCTGACATCTTTATGATAGCCAATGGCTGTTAAAAATGTTTAAATTCTCTTTTTATCAAAGTTTAAAAACTGCAAAGCGCATGGGGTTTTAAAAAAATTAACACAACCAATCAAAAAGAGTTGCCCTAATACCTGAATTGGGTTTCTTAAAAGCACCCTGTTCATTTTTTTCAGCTCTTTCTTCCAATAATTACCTATAACTCTAAATACTACTTTCACTTAGATTTTTCAGTTTTACACATTGTCTGTTGACTTTTTTGTATGAACAATGAGCATTTGGAACTCTTATGAGATCACTCCCAGCTTCCTCTTTCCTCTATCCACACAATATGCTTATATAACACTTTTTAATGAAATCAGTAATCAATATTACATTTCAATGGCTATGAAAGTTTTATTTACTGCTGAGCAAAATCTGGTTCTATGATTGTATTTTTTTTTTCCTCAAACTTTCCATTTTCCTTGGAATTGACACTGCCTCATTTTTATTTGCTATATTATTTTTCAAGTTCCTATCACAAATCCATTTCAAACTCTTCACAAGATTGATTATATCTGTGCTACTATTTTAAATACTTTCAGATGTGGTAAAACATTGCAGGTAGTCTATCAAGTCCAATTTGCTTCCCCCTGGAAATGTATTTCTTGAATCCTTCTATTCTCTTCTAATCTGGTTGGTGTGATCTGGCTTATTGAAGAGATGGCATCTTAGGACTCCCCCTTCCTTCACTTCTGTATTAGATCCCCCGTTGCCTTATATTTGCTCTCATTGTTTTTCATATTTACTCTCTGATTTTTCTATGTGACATCATCCTGTAGCTTCCTGAGATAAAGTGCATGGGAATTGCCAGGTACTCAGATGTCTAAAAATGTGTTTATATTACCTTTGTACTTTTGATAGGTTGACTGGATATGGAGTCTAATTTGTTTTTCAGAATTTTGGAGATGGCTCCATTGTCCTCTAGCCTCTAATGTCTCTAATAAGAAGTCTAACGTCAAAAAAAAAAGTCTAAAATCATTCTGATTTTTTAGTCTTTGAAGGCAACTAGTCATTTTTCTCTGGAAACTTTTGGAGTTTTAAGAAAATCTCTGGTGCTTTTTCAATTTGTAACAACATGCTTTGCTTAGGTCTTTTGTTACTCATTTTGCTGGGCTTATCATTTCAATGCTAGGAAGTTATCTTGAATTTTTTATTGGCCAAATGTCTTCTTCTTCTGAAGGCAGGTGCTAAACCGCTGAGCCACCCGGGCTGCCCTCCTTCTCCTCCTCCTCCTTCTTCTTCTTCTTCCTCTTTTTTTTTTTTTTTTTTTTTTGCTTGTTTTCTTGTTTTGGATTGTGGTTCTTTCCTATATTATCTATTATTTAGATGCAGAGTTTTGAATTAATTATGTAGTTTTCCAAAATTTTTCATGTTTTATATACTTTTTTCTTAGGGTCTATGTTCTGGGAAGTATTTCTCAATTTATCTTCTAGCTCTTCTGATATTTTTAATTTTGTTGACTGTGTTTTGTTTTCCAAGGATTATTTATTTTTCTCTAATTGTCTTTTATTATTATTATTTTAAAAGATTTATTTATTTTAGAAAGAGAGAAAGTGTGCATGAGCAGGGAGACGGGCAGAGAGAGAGGGAGAGAATCTCAAGCAGACTCCCCTGAAGTCCAGTGGGGGTAGGGCTTGATCCCATGACCCTAAGACCATGACCTGAGTCAAAACCAAGAATCCAATGCTAACTGACTGAGTAACCCAGGCATCCCTATTATTATTATTATTATTTTTTATCAAGTCAATATCTTCTCAAAGCTATCTTTGGATATTAAATGCAGTCTTAAACTTTTTTTTCAACTTTCTGCATTGTTTTGTTTCTCCTGAATGCCAATGGCTTCTTGGATGTCTCTTTATATTAAGAAGCTATTTGGAATATATGTGTGTGCAGGTAGGACATATCTACTAGGGCGTCATGCAAGCTGCATAGCATAGGCCCCGCTCCTGCAGTGAGTAGTATCAAATGTCAGTATATGCAAATTTTTCCCTCATCCTCCACTCAATCTTTTTATATCTCAAGAGAAAAGAATTATCTAGTCTCCAGCCTTGGGGAATATGCCTAGTTGCCTGCATTCTTGGAGTTGAGTCATGGAGAAGTGGTGGGTGTCTCAATATTCAGTATATAGGTTTTTAAATTTTATTTTTAAATTTATATACAGTAGCATTCACTTTTTTTGGTTTATAGTTTTATGAGTTTTGACAACTGCAAAGAGTCACAAACCACTGCCACAGGAGAAATAAAACAGTTTCATCATCCTACAAAATACCCTCATGCTTGCCCTTTGTAATCAATCTCTCCTCCAAGCCCTAACCATTAGCAACCATTGATCTCTTCAACATTCCTAAGATTTTGCTTTGCCAGAATATCATATTCATGGAATCATTCATTTTTTACCTTTCTTGTCTAGTTTTTGGCATTATGCATTTGCGATTCATCCATCCTATTACACACATTAGCAGTTCATTTTTTTTCACTGACTAGTATTCCATTATATGGATGTATCACTGATTGTTCATCCAATCTCTTGTTGAAGGACATTTAGATTGGTTCTAGTGTTTGGTGATTATAAATAAAGCTTTTATAAACATTTGCCTACATGTCTATGTATGAAAATTTTCATTTAAATCCCACCCTCTAGAAGTAAGATCATATGGTAAATGTATATTTAACTTGTAAAAACCTAACAACTTTTTTCAAAGTGGGTGTACTTTTTTGCATTTTCATTAGCAATGAATGAGTTCCAGTTGCTCCACAATCTCACCAGAACTGGCATTAAATTTTGTTTGTTTTTAAAGTCATTCTGTTAGGTGGATAGTGATATCACATAGTTGTTTTAATTTGCATTTCCCTAATGGTGCTGATGACTAATGGTGCTGATCATCTTTTCACATGCCTACTTGCAATCTATATATCTTATTTGGTAGAATAGCTTTTGAAACATTTTGCCCTTGTTTCCTAGGATGTTTGTTTCCTTCTTGTTGAATTTTGAGACTTTTTCATGTATTCTGGATGTATCACTGTTTTTTTCAGATATCTGGTTTGCAAATATTTTCTCCCAGTCTGTGACTTGTTTTTTCATTCTTTTGATAGTGGCTTTCACAGAGCATAAGTTCTTAATTTTAGTGAGGTGCAATTCATCCATTTTTTCTTATATAAATTGTGCCTTTAGTGTTATATCTAAGATTCCTTTGCCTACTCAATGTCATAAACATCTTCTTCTGTATTTTCTTATGCAAGTTTGTTTTCCTACATGCATTGAGATCTATAACCCACATTGAATTAATTTTTGTAAAGATGTGAAGCATAGGACAGTGTTTATTTTTTCATACATGTATGTCTAATTTTTCTAGCAACATTTTTGAAAAGATGATTCTTTCATCATTGGATTTCCTTACCCCTTGGTCAAAAATAAATTGACCATATTTGTATGAGTCTATTTCTGGACTTTATGTCTTATTCCATTCATCATTCCTTGAACCAATATCACACTGTTTTGTTGGTTTAGTGAAATTTAAGGTCAGATAGTATGTGGCCTCCAACTTTGTTCTGCTTCTTCAAAATTGTTGTGGTCCTTCTCTTTCCTTCTCTTCACAGAAATTTTATTTTATTATATTTTTTAAAGATTTTATGTATTTATTCATGAGAGACACAGAGAGAGAGGCAGAGACATAGACAGAGGGAGAGGCAGGCTCCTTGCAGGGATCCCGATGTGGGACTCGATCCTGAACTGGGAACACACCCTGAGCCAAAGGCAGATGCTCAACCGCTGAGCCACAAAGCATCCCTCTCCACATAAATTTTAAATCATCTTGTTGATATCAACATAAATTCCTCTTGGGTTTTGATTGGGATTGCAGTTTAAACATTTGTGGAGGGTATGTGTAAGATATCTCTCAGAGGCTCTTAGATATAGTTGAGAAAATTTTACAACAGAGTCCTAAATCAGCATGTGTTTCCAACAAACTTTGACTTGTGACCCCTGCTTCTAGTCACAATGGAGTAACAGGAATTATTTCCTGGTAGGAACAATGACAACAAAAAATCTAGAAAGGTATATTAAACAAAAGATTCCAAGAAATTGTACGTCAACGAATGAAAAGTAGTTTCCCCTGAGAAGTGGGAAACAAATGGGGTGAGCATTATGCATGACAGAGTTCAGTATCTGGGGATATGAAGTCTGCTAAAGTTTGTAGAATCAAATACCAGAGAGGAAAATGCTGGACTGAGAGGGAAGTCCAGAGATCTCCAGATGTTACCTTTTTAATATTTTTCTGGGTACTGATAAACACCTGCATGTGGGAAAACTACTCTAAGCAGGGGAAAGGAGCACTTAAAAAGATTAAAATGAATGTACTTAGTGTTTACATTGGGCCTAAAATAGTACCTGTTGCTACCAGCCAACATGGAAAAACTCAATTCTGGGAGAAATGATAGAATGCTCAGGATGCTCCTGCCTAAGAATTTGGGTAAATAATTAGGCTTAGATTGGCACTACTCTGAACCTGCCTAACAAATCAGAAAGTCCAGATCCAAACAAATATAACAGTTTTGTTATAACTTAACTGCATCCAAGAACAAAGCTTAAGGAGATTTATAGGCATACAAAAATATCCAGTACCCAACAAGATAAAATTCTTAACTCTTGGCATCAAATCAAAAATTACCAAGCATGCATAGAAGCAGGAAAATATGACTCATAATGAGGATAAAAACCTGAACCAATCAAAGTGGACCCAGAACTGAAACAGATGCTAGAATTAGCAGACAAAGACGTTAAGACAGTTATTATATCTGTATGCCAGATGTTCAAAAAGCTGGAGGAAAGATTGAACAAGTAGAGACATGATATAAATAAAAAGCCTAAATCATACTTCTGAGATGATAACTAAAATCTCAGAGAAGAAAAAGTCACTGATAAAACTATTGGCAACTTAGACATTGCAAAAGAAACAATTATTAAACTTGATGACACGGCAATAGAAACTAGGCAAAATGAAAAACAGAAAAAAAACAAAACCAAAAATCAAAACAATAATGAGAGTCACTAAGATATGGAGTCATTCCAATATTTCAATATGTGAACTTGAAGTTTACAGGAGAAAGAACAGTGAGGTTGAGACAGAAAATATTTGAAAAAATGATGACTGCAAGTTTTTCAAATTTGATGAAAATTAAAACCCATATGCTTAAGATGACCAACGAATGGCAAACAAACAAACAAACAAAAAACAAATGAACACAATAACAAAAACGACATCAAAGCACATAAAATCACATTCAAACCATGATAAGGACAAAATATCAAGAGGGGCCAGAGGGGTAAAAAAGACATGGCAAATAGAGAGAAATAAAGATAAAGATTGCAGCAGATTATTTATTTATTTATTTATTTATACAAAAACAATACAAGAGGAAAGGCAGTGGAACAACATCTGGAAAGTTTATTGGAAGAAAAACTGTCAACTGAGAATTCTATACTCAGTAAAAATAACTTTTCAGTTCACACATGAAGTAGAGTTTTTCAGATATACAAAGGCTAGGGACACTTGGGTGGCTCAGGGGTTGAGCCTCTGCCTTTGGCTCAGGTCATGGTCCCAGGATCCTGGGATCCAGTCCCGCATCAGGCTTGCTGCAGGGAGCCTGCTTCTCTCTCTGCCTGTGTCTCTGCCTCTCTTTGTGTCTCTCATGAATAAATAAATAAAATTTAAAAAAAGATATACAAAAGCTGATAAAATTAATTATCAACAGAGACACAATACAAGAGATATTAAATGAAGTCCTTTAGACAGAATGAAAGCACCAGATGGAAATATGGTTATACACAAAGGAATGAAGAACATTGGAAATAATAACTAAAAGGACTTTTTCCTGTTTACTTAAATATCTGTGAAGGATATTTGACTATTTACACAAAAACAATAACAAGGTATTATGGAGTTTAAAGCATATGTAGAGGGCAGCCTAGGTGGCTCAGCAGTTTAGCGCTGCCTTCAGCCCAGGGCATGATACTGGAGACCCGGGATGGAGTCCCACGTTGGGCTCCCTGCATGGAGCCTGCTATTCCCTCTACCTGTGTCTCTGCCTCTCTCTCTCTCTGTGTCTCTCATGAATAAATAAACAAAATCTTAAAAAAAATAAAATATAGTAATAAAACATATGATTGCAACAGCACAAAAGACAGGTTGGCTGAAATGGAAGTATACTGCTACTGTCCTTTTATGACGTGTGATGTGATATAATATCACTCAAAGTTAAGGATAAGCATAAGGTGTATACTGAAGATAAGTGAAAAATGAGTACTAAAGATCCTAAAGCAACTACTTAAGTTACAAAATGAAGAGTAAAGGAGATAAAATAGAACTATAAAACTATTTTATTAATTCAAAAATATGAGTAATGAAGAAAATGAGAACAAACAGATGGGACACATAACAAGATGATAAATTTAAATCTCACCATATAACTAATCACATAAAATTAAAGGGTTTAAAACTTCAGTTAAAAGGCAGAGACTTTCAGAATGGTCAAAAAGCATGACCTAACTACTGGCTGCCTACAAGAAACCTACTTTAAATATATTACAGTTAAGAGTAAAGAAATGGAAAAGGATATACCATGCTAATATTAATCTAAAGACAGCTGGAGTGGTTTATTAATATCAGACAAAGTAGACCTCAGAAAAAATATTATGTTGGATAAATGATAATTTCACAAGGATAAAAACTTTAATTCATCAAGAGGACATGAAAATCCTAAAATTGTATGTACCTAGTATAAAAGCTTCAAAGTATATAAGCAAAAAACTTACAGATCTGATTGGTGAAAGAGACAAACCCACAACTGCAATCAGATAATTAAATCTAACTGATAGGATAAGTAGACAAAATACTAGTAAGGATGTAGAACATTTGAATAACACTATAAATCAACCTGATCTAATTGATATTTATAGAAAACTTTAACAGCAATAGAAGGCACAGTTGTTTTAAATGCATATGGAACATTTGCCAGGACAGATTGAGTTTTGGACCATAAAAAAGTCTCAACAAGTTCTCAGACCACAGTGGAATTAAGTTAGAAATCTATAACTGGAAGTTTCTGGAAAATTCTGAATATTTAGGTACTGCATAACATACTTCTAAATAACCCATGGGTTAATTAAGATATCGAAAAGAAATCAGTAAGTATTTCTTAAGTAAGTAAGTAACAGAAAATATCAAACTATGTGGGATACTATTCAAGGAGTAATTAGAGGGTGATTTATAGCACTAAATGTCTATATTATTACATAATACAATTCGCAAATCATTGAGCTCAGTTTCCACTTTAAGAAACTAGAAAAAGAGCAAATTAAATGCAAAGTAAACAGAATATAGGACATGATTAAAGATTAGAATGGAAAACAAAGAAACAATATAAAAAATCAGTGAAACAAAAAACTGATTCTTTGAAAAAAAAATAAAATTGACAACCTTATTTATTAGAAACAAAAAAGAGAAGACAAAAGTTACTTGTATCAGGAATAAAAAAGGAGACATAATTGTAGATTTTACAGGTAACAAGTGGATAGTAAAGAAATATTATGAAGACCTTTATGTCAATAAATTTGACAACGTTGAAGAAATGAACAAATCCTTTGAAAGACACAAAGCACTAAAGCTCTCACTTAAGAAGAGAAGTCAGATAACCTGAATAGCCCTATAACTGTCAAAGTCATTGAATGTATAGCTAAAATCCTCCCTTAAAAGAAGAATCTTTTTTTTTTTTTTAATAAATCTTTTTTTTTTTAATTTATGATAGTCACAGAGAGAGAGGGAGAGAGGCAGAGACACAGGCAGAGGGAGAAGCAGGCTCCATGCACCGGGAGCCCGATGTGGGATTCGATCCTGGGTCTCCAGGATCACGCCCTGGGCCAAAGGCAGGCACCAAACCGCTGCGCCACCCAGGGATCCCAAAAGAAGAATCTTATTTTCATTGGTACATTTTACTAAACATTTGGGGAAAAAAACAATACCAAATCTCTATGAACTCTTCCAGAAAATTGAAGCAGAGGGCATCCTTTCCATCTAATTCTATGTGGATGACATGCCTTTGTACCAAAACCAGACAAATGTGTTACAAGAAAAAAAAAAAAGAAAGCAATATACCTAGTGGACATAGATGTAAAATTATTAACCAGACTAGCAAATCAACTGAACAAGGTATATTTATTTAAAAATATATTGTGACCAAGTGAGGCTTATCCCAGGAATACAATGGTTGGTTTAACATTTGAAAATCTATCAATATAATTCATAATATTAACAAGCTGAGAAAGAAATGTCATCTGAATATCTCAATATACACAGAAAAAGTATTTGGGGAAATTCCGTTTCTGATTGAAATTTTTTTCTCAACTTGGTAAAAGGCATATATGACAAATCTGTAGCTGATATCACCCTGAGTGGCGAAGGACTGAATGCTTTCCCCCTAAGATTAGAAACAAGGCAAGAATGTGCAATCTCACTACTTCAGCAGATCATTACATGGAGTTTCTAGCCAGTGCAGCCAGGCAAGGAAAAGAAATACAAGGCATCAAGATCAGCAAGGAAGAAGTAAAACTGTTTTTATTCACATATGGCATGATTGTCTATGGGGAGAGTTTGAGGAAAATGCATAGAGGAGTTACTGGAACTAATAACAACTCAGAAAATTTGCAAGATACAACATCAATATACAAAAGTCAATGTGTTTCTGCATATTAGCAATGAGCTATTAGAAACTGAAATGAAAAAATATCATTACGGCAGTATCAAAATTATGAGAGATTTGGGATTGAGTCTGACAAGCAAAGTGCAAGATTACAAACCATGCTAAGAAGAATTTGAGGTAGATTGATTGATTGATTTGGTAGATTTAAGTAAAAGGTATATTGTGCCCATGTGTTAAAAGACTTAAAACTGATCAGATATCCATTCTCTTCAAATTGATCTATAGATTCAACATAATCCCAGTGTAGAAGGGCAAGGTCTGGGCTAACATTCCACTGACACTTTTAAGCCACATCGTAGAATTGGCTAGAGGAGAAATATAGCCATTGTTGCCACTGCACTAGAAACTTGACTTTTGCAAGGCTGTTGCAACTTAATTTGGCCTCAGCTGGTCCTGCTGCTTACACTGATTCCACTTGAAAAGACTTACCTTGCAATCTCAGCTTCTGCTAAAAGCCAAAAGTCTTTGCCATCTCTCTCTCTAGTAAATTGGATGCTCTGCACAGACGTGGTTTCTCATGCTGCTTACTTCTGGACTGAAGTCCCCTTGAGGGTGTAACAGACTACTGACATCAAGTTACTTGCTTGTGCTCTAGCTGCAAAGGAGGTTGAACAAGTGAGATAGCCACATATTTAATCTCAAAAAGGTGAAACTCACAAAGTGGAACATTTCCCCAAATTAGAAAGGTGTTGGAAAGTGTTGGGAAACCAGAAACATGACATATGTCCCATATATAGGCCAAATACTAAAAATAATCAACATAAAATAATTGGACTTTAGCTGTATTTTTAAAAGTAACTACCTACATTAGAAGTATGGGAATCCTTTCGTTAGTCGTCAAGGCAAGAAAAGGCCTGTATTTTGATCCAGGATGTATGTTCATCTCCACTTTCAAAAATGTGGATGCGGGTGGCAGTCAGAAAGACAAAATATAAGAAAAAAGACATAGCCTAAGGGATGTGGAAAGTCTTCATCAAAAATCTAAGAAGGAATGACCTATTTCCTTTTGCCGGATCTGCATTGTTTTCCAGGGAGTCATAGAGACAGTGGGGACCAGGGATCATATGCAATTAGCCCATGATCAGACATGTAAATCTTGTATATCTATCGGTGAGCCCTACCTTGAATCCTGAAGCTTAGGTAAAGGAAGTGTGGGAAATGAAGTTTGTGGCTTTCCAGCATCTCCAACTCTTTGGGGGTGGGATGATGAATGAGTGAGTCAATGAACAGTACTAGCCACCAGTGGCCAAGAGGGAACTCATACAGATGCTCACTCCATTCTAAGAGAGAGGAGGTGTCTAATGGAGCTGGGCTGCAGCAAGGAAGGGGTCATTTTGAGAACCATAAATGTCTATCATTCAGATGATTCACTCACACCCCATCATCTTGTGTCAGCGACTTGGAAAGAATTCTAATAGAAATGAATGAGCCGTTTCACGGAACCGTTTCTAACTCCCTAAGCAAATGGAACAGCGCTGCTATGAGCCTCAGTAGTGAGGTGCATATACATGAGGGAGGGAACTTTCCTTCAATGGAAACACAGCAGAAGTAGGATTGACTATGAATACGATTGGCAAGAGGGAGCACCAGCTCTATCCACTGTGGCAGCATGGCAAACCTGACGCAAGAGGCCAGCTAAATGGAAGAGCACACCACAGGGAGGTGGCTCTCATGCCGTCAACAGCAATTCAGAGGGCACATCCCTGGTCCCCTGGACCACCCAGGAACCAGACAAAAGGGAAACCACATGTTCCTCAAGGTAGCTGAGAGTAGCTTTTCATGAATATAGCTTAGCAATGATTGGGGTATAGAGGGTTAGGGGCTGCTGATTAAAGGTGATAGAAAGATAGATTCATGCCTGAGGAGCCCTGAACAAGTCTTCTGCCTTTTTATGCACCCTTGGATGAAGAGGAGGAAGGGGAGGAAGGACCAGGGATGGAAAAGTACTGACTCAGAGTTGAGAAGAATGCCTTGGTCAAGGTTCCCATAAGGAGGTTTCTAAATGGAGGTGTTTATGCTGGGAATACAGATGAGGGTGGGCATGGCTGGGCCTTGGGGACCCCGAATCTTGGATTGCAACTGCTTCTGGAAAACGGAAATGCAGTGGCTGTGTCACCAAGACTGGTGTGGAGAGGACAGCTTCCCCTCCACAGGACCTGCCAGGCAAAGCCTTGGTAATCTCTCCTTGGCCCTGGAAGATCCCATGTAGGATTGTGGCCTGGAGCTGGACTCCTCAGGACGATGCAAGGAATGCTCTTTAGGTGGAGGACTGGAGTCTTGTAATAGAGTGTGGGGGTGGGATTATATAAATGCTCTGTGTGTGTGTGTGTGTGTGTGTGTGTGTGTGTGCCTATTAAGTCTCCACTTTTATGGTGGCCTGGACAAACAGATTACATATTTTTAGATTACATCCACTTAAAGCTATATAAAAAAATTTTTTTTAAGCCAAGAGGCTTTTTTAAAGCCAAGACTTACCCATAAAGAAATGTACTATTCTTCAAAGCTTACTTGCTTATTGTTCTCCAAGACTGCCAATAATGCCTTAAATTATAACAGGGATGTTAACAATGACTCTGGTGCCTGAATTTTTCTTCTAGAACTTCTGAAATCCTTTTAAAACAACAAAAACAACAACAAGAAACAGGTGAGGGGAAAAGCCCCAAGAGCCAAGCACTAACTCTTCTTGGAACATGTCCAAAGAGGTGGCCCATGAAGCAGGTGGTCAACTTCTTCCCAGCTTTGGGTATTTCTACTAGCAGAGAAAGTCACAGAAATTACCATTTCCCTGCATGGGCAGTCTTCTGTTTTCTGAATATCCAGAAAGAGCTGTACCAGTTCAACAGAGGTAGAACATATTTTTGAACTCATCACTCCCGTGGCATACTCAGAGGTCATGCCTGGCCTAGAAGTTCGGTTTGGTATTTTTTTTGCATGGGATTTCTGGAATCTTAGGTCAGTCAGAACTTTTTCCTCTAGATCACCAAGGATTTGGTGAGCCCTTAATTCTGGACACTGAGTCACTGTTTCTCAAAATATCTGAAGTACTTTCTGTTTCTCCCTCTTGTAAGTAGACCTCCGGGATGCAAGTTTAAATTCAAGCTGGAACATGTTTCACCTTAAACCCACCTACCTCTGCCACTATAAATATTTCTCCATGGATATATTTTTTTCCTGCCCAGGACTAAGTAGCATATAGCCTCCAATGGTGTTTTAAGTAAGAATATACATAGTTTAAAACTTCAGAAGCTTTTGCTACAGAACAGGTACAGTCATTGTACACTTCTTCTTTAATCATTTTAATGGGTATGTTCCAGAGGGCATTTTGACTTGCATTTCTCATTTGCCATGGTGTTTTACACACGTTTCAGGATTAGGTCAAGACAGCTTTTTATTATTAAAAAAATTTTTCTTTTTTAAGCAGCTGCAAGTGAAAACATACACACCTAATGATTATTTTGGTGAATTGGATAATGTTTCAAATGATAAGATCTTCCAAAGTCAGCTCCGTGTACTGTAAAAATCGATGGGTTTTGCTCTGCTGGAGAGAACTCAGAGAGCCAGGATTGCTGCGTACAGATTCGGGGGCTGTGCCAGAGGCTCTCAGCTCTGTGGCCAGCCAGCGGTTCTTTCTGGGAACTATGCCTTAGGTATTTTTGTGGCAGTGTCAAAGGGATTTTTACTATATGGTGCTATATCCAATTAATGCAGAAGACTAAAAATACAGCCCGAGACACTGGAATTTTTGATGGCAGAAGTCTCTGGCCAGGGTTCCTATTTTGGCACATTAGAATAACATTACTGCCTTAGAAGAAAGCCCCTGGGTACAAAGTGAGGAAGGCAGGGAGCTCCCTCTTCTTAGGTAGTCAAATTATGCGAGGTTTTCCATTTTATGTGGTACTGCTCTTTCAACACCGTATATTTTCAAATGCCATGGGTATTTTTGGGTTCAGAACCTGTCTGCCTAATGATTGAAGCTGGGGTGCTAACTTAATTACCTCAACCTGGCAAGTTTGTTGCAGGAAGACATCAGCAATGCTGCTTACTGCAAACCAAGAGGTATTTATCAATTGTGTTTTCCCCAGTTTTTTTTGTTTCCTCCTTTCCTCTGAGTTTGAAAATGGGAGGCAGTTCACTGTTTTTGCCACAAAGTCAGACTAATTTTCTGGTTGCTGTTGAATCAGACAGTGAAACCTCAACCCACTTATAGCTATGGCCGTTAGTAGTTACCAGTGGCTAAAGCTTACATGAATGCCCCAAGGCCGTAGATTTCTTCCAATAGGTGAGTGTGGCAATCTATAACTCTCATGCTCTCCTTTATGTGGGGCAAATTATACACTCCCGTCTTCTTGCTCAAGGTACTCCTTTAGGACACAGAAATCTTTTTTTTTTTTTTTTTAAGATTTATTTATTTATTTATTTATTTATTTATTTATTTATTTATAAGAGATACAGAGACAGAGGCAGGGACACAGGCAGAGGGAGAAGCCAACTCTCTACAGGGAGCCAGTTGCAGGATTTGATCCCAGGACCCCGGCATCACGACCTGAGCCAAAGGCAGATGCTCAATCACTGAGCCACTCAGGCATCCCACGACACATTTATCTTAGCCATACTTAATTCTGGCTGTGTTTTGGGGAGGAAAAGGCTGAAAAGGAGATTACTTTGAATAATTTGCAACATGAATACAACTTGAGTATCACCCTGCCATTTCTGTATCTTAGAGGTGGGTGGAGGAAAACCACAGGTGCATCTCTCTGCCAGAATATATAGGAACATATTTTTGGAAGATTGTATAATGTAGTGCCCATTATACCATTGGTTTCATGAGATAATTATGAAGCACTAAAGTAAATCAGCATACTCAATTGGTTGAATATGTTAACATTCTAATTTTGTATAGAGGGTGATTACTGTTATTATTATTTATAAAGCACTTCAAGTATACATAATGCTTTATAAACACGTAGGCAGAGGAGGGCTCTGCCCAAAGGTACCTAAGTTCTAATTGCTTGCATTAGACAATCTAAATGAAAAAAAGAAACAATAAAAACAATAAAAAAAAAAACTACTCTGTGCAAAAGCAGGAGGAGACCAAGCAGAAAATGGGGTTAAAGAAATAAGTGCTCTAGAAGGACTGAAGGATAAAAGCAAATGTACTTTCAGACTTTGATTGAAGCTGCTCCATGCCATTCAGGGAGAATCAAAGCACTGTAAGACATCCACTTAAAAGGACTTCCTGGCGCCTCTTAAGAAATTCTAATTGGCTCCTATAAATTCAGTCCTCCCTACTTGTCCAGGTACAAACTCAAAGCATAGCCCACAGGGAGTCACATGGAAAGCAGGAAAAGATACCAGATGGTAGCCTCTTTGAGGACAGGAACCAAGTCTGATAAGTACTTGACCTTCTAAATCTATTCTCTTGACCAAGATTTTTCTTGACTTGATATCAGTGATGGGAAAAATAAAAACTTTAGCTCGCAGCATTGTGTCCACATAGAAGCAAATCTATATATAAAAGCACCCCTTATAAGGGCTACCTTTTGAGGAAGCCCTCCCCAAAATTTGAACTGAAAACAACAAACTGACTCTTTACTATTTCTCATTAGGTTGTATAATGTGACAAAAATGTTCTTTGGTGTCAATACAGTCCTTTTAGGAGGAGTAGTCCATAATTTATGAAAAAAGCAGATCTAGGGGATGGTCTAAATACTGTTTGAATAGCTTTAGTAAAGTAACATGATAACATATGAACAGATGTGTAAGTTAAATGTTGTAATATTTTAAAATAAAATAACACCAGCCAATTCCAGTTTTTAATCACAAAATTATTGTTAATTTGCAATAGTACTTTAGGAGTACTACTTATAAATATATCATGTTAATGACTTGTTTGGGCTATGACATTTTTGAAATTTGAATTTATCAGTTTAGGACTTTAACTTTTTAAAAGAAATCAGCCACTTAGATTTTATCTTTGAACTTAACTCTACTAGGATTAGAAGTTACTATACAAAGCTATACAGTTCAAATACAAATATTTCATGAGGCATAAAATATTAAGAATAAATCCAAGTCCTGAGAGAAGTTACAGGAAAATGTCAGTGTTTTATACCAATTTTTACTACATCCTGAAAACAAATGTTTACACTTTTTTGGTGCTTCCTTTATTATCAGCTATTTTAGGCTCTTTTTATATCTTTTAAAAATATATTAAATAATTAGACAGATTTGTTAAAATTATTTTGACCATAATCTCTCTTTATAAACATATATAATAGAAATATACATGATATATGTGTTAACCGGTTTTTTAGGTAAGCCCTATGTGAAATAATTTTTTTCAGTTTTTTAGGTTTCTATTTCAATCCCAGTTAGTTAACATACAGTGTTATATTAATTTCAGATGTACAATATAGTGATTCAACACTTCCATGCTGCACCCTGTGCTCATCATGACAAATGCACTTCTTAATCCCCATTACCTGTCCCCCAAGCCCCCTCTGGTAACCATCAGTTTGTTCTCTATAGTGAAGAGTCTGTTTATTGCTTTGTCTTTCTCCTCTTATTTTCTCCCCTTTGCTCATTTATTTTATTACTTAAATTCCACATATGAGTGAAATCATATGGTAATTGTCTTTCTCTGACTTATTTTGCTCACATTATACTCTCTAGCTCTATCCAGATCCTTGCAAATGGTTAAGTTTTCATTCCTTTTTATGTTTGAGTAATATTTCATTTCATACACAAATATACACACACACACATATACCACATCTTTATCCACTCATAAATCACTGGACATTTCGGGTACTTTCATATCTTGGCTATTATAAATAATGCTGTAATAAACATAGGGGTGCATGTATCCCTTTTAATTAGTGTTCTTTATTGTCTGGGTAAATGCCCAGCAGTGTTATTCCTGGGCCATAAGGTAGTTGTATTTTTAACTTTTTTTAACCTCCATACCATTTTCCTATGTGAAATGATTTTAATCTTCATTCATGTCCCCTTTTCTCCCTTTCCTTTTCTTCCTTTCTTCTTCTTTCTCCTTTTTTTTGGAGGGGGGGTGTTGCAGAAAATGAGAAGTTGAATCAGTTGAATCCTATAAATTCCAGAGCTTGTTTTGCTCTGGAGATGGCTTCCTGGAAAACAGAATTATGAGTCTCCATAGTTTTGCCAACATGTATTTGAGAAAAGGTTTTGTTTAGAGGCTTTAATGGGTAGAGTGTGTGATAACAAGCTGCTTTTAAAAAGTGCTCCCTCTGAAAACCCCCTAACAGAGGCATTCTGTCTCCTAATAGAGCTATTCCTTTTTTGCAAACATGATATTTTGACGCTATAAAAGCTATGGACTGATGTATATGTGTAGATAATTTTCCACCTGGTTCCTGGACTGTGCCTGATAATTGAACTGCCTGGCCATAGGTATTTTGTGTTTGAGAGCATGGTCACAGAAACATTGGCCTGCAGCCTATTGGGCCATATTGGCAGTGCCTGGACCACTGTGAGCTGTCCTTGCACTGATTAGGGCTTGCAAAGTCCAGGGCAAGTTGAGCTAACAGTTCTTAACTTATCAGAAATGCATGCACCCAACTTAAATGATTTGCTGCATTCTGACCTATGGTAAAAATATTTGTAATGCACTTTGGACAGTGCTTCTGCGTTCAAACACCAAACTTTTAAAACATGTAAATGTCAGTTGACAAACCTGAAAATATTTTTATAGGATAAGATCAGCAAGTAATGTTTCTCTGGACCATTTAACCCCAACTCAGTCATTGACAGTTATCTTTTTAAGAAGTGATTTTTTTCCCTTTCCTCTCCTTTTCATTTTATATATAAATATATATGTATAAATATATATAAAAGATAGATATAGATATAGGTAGCGTATATTTTGTTTCACATAGCCGGCGCGAGAACACTTTAAAACACTTAGGTTTTCAATGTAGTTATTTTATACTCTTTAAAAAACAATTAATTCAATCAACATGTATTTATTAAGTGCCTGTCATTTACCAGGCACTGTGTTGCCTCCTATGAAAAGACAAAATTCCTGCTCTGAAGGAGATTTTGAATTTAGAAAAGAGACAGACCTGCAAACAACCAATCACATTAGAATGTGAAAAAAAAGTTATCCTGGAGCTGTGAACAGAATATAATAGGAAATCAAGGAAGGAGTACTTAGGCCTGCCACATTAAATAGCCATTACTTACTTGGCTCTGTCAGCCAGCTGTCATACTTATTAAGATAGCATTACTAATTAGCTGTTGACATTGAACACTTGGAAGCAAAATTGTGCCCCAACTTAGAAGGTTCATACATACCAGTGTGGCTGCCACTTTACAATCTTGTTTTCAAACCATTCCTTTGTCAATGACTTGCTTATTCCCACACTGTTAATCTGAATTAACATTTTTAGGAACAGTCATTCCTGCTGAGGAATCACAGTTTCTGAAACTTGCATAATTAGGATCTACTTATGTAATTGCTTTGTGATGACAGGGTGTTTTCAAACTTATATTAAAAAAAAAAAAAAAAAGGATGATTGCAAGAGGACCTGGAAGCTGATACCCTATGCCCTTCTCCGAAAATTTCCTGTTCTTTTAATTAGGAACATACTGCATTTTTACTTATTTTAATTATTCTATTGATTAAATCCAACTAGTAGTTTAGAATATCCATGTATTGTCGGATTAGCTAGAATTCTAATTTTCAAATATAGGAATTCCTGGGACTCTTAAATGGAAGGCAGGAGACCAAGATCTCAAACTTTCTTCTATTCTGTTGAGCTTCCATTTCAGTTTCAAGAATGCAATGAAACTTTCTGCTGCTTCGACCAGAGCTGATCCTAATTTTAGGAGCTTTAAGAAGCTGAAGTTAAAAAGTATTTGTGGACAGAGGATCTTTTTCTCCCATTCTGTTTACTTCCCGCTTCCCACCCTTCACCCTTCCCGTAACAAGTAATTTTAATGAAGACGAGGCATCTGAGAAATCAGTGTTCAGGAAGGAAGACGCCTGCGTTAAAAATCACTGCCACTCAACTGGGGCAAAATTGCTGGCTGCTCCTGCGGTCACTGCAGTGCGCACCTGACAACTCGCTCCGACAGCGGATCCGGCCGCGGCGGGAGCGCATTGCACATTTTGCTCCAGCCGGGAGGCGGCGGGCGGCGGGCGGCGGGCACTCCGGGCAGGGTACGACCTCGCGGTGCAGAGCTCTGCAAGCGCACGGAGCCAGGCATCCTGCCCCAAAGATAGCTGGGTCGCTGCTAAGGGACAAACGCTCCAGGGACAACTTCAGCCATCCCAGAACCTCTTGAAGATCCCTCATGTGGTTCCTCTGCAGAAATTGTCTTCTATTTTTGATCCCCAGGAGAACTTCAGAGAACCAGGAAAGTTGGGTGGCGGCGACTTAAGGTCTCTTTGCAGAGTAAGGATTTGGAGTGTGGCCGACTCAAACTGTGGCCTAACCCTGATGATCTCTAGGCCCTCTGCGCAAAGTTCTGACCATCGCATCCTCAGACCCAGAGCCCAAGGCCAGGGTATCGAGCATCTAGAGCCCAGCCTGGGCCTTGACCCCCTTCTCTGGTCCCGGGTGCCTTGGTCCAGCTGTGGCGGAAACTCCCCTCTCCCCGCCCCCCGGTTCACGCGGGGCGGAAAATTAGATGGGTAAGGCCCGGTCCTCTGGATCCTTTTGCAGCAACTTCTCAATACACGGCGGCCGCGGGCTGAATGTCTGAGCAGAGTAGGCGACAGGCACCCTGGGCGGACCCAGGCGGGCTCCTTCCTAGGACCTCTTGGCGGGAGCGGAGGACCCTGAGAAGACCCTTTCCATCCCCATGCGCCTCCTTCCTACTGGGGTGAAAATCAACCCTCCCGCACGGTTTACTCCTCTCTGCCTCCTAAGCCTCCAGCGCAGCTTTTTAAGGGCGTCCAGAGCATCCTGCAACTTTGGGGAGAGAGAGTGCCTAACTCCCGCTCTCCCGGGGTCCCTATCGCCTTAATCCGTTTCCTTCGGTAGCCTCCAAACTCGAGGAGGGTCGCATCCTCGCCCCAACCTGGAAGCGAGCGCCCCCGGCTGTTCGCGGCAGCCCCTCGGCGCCTGTTTGCAGGGAGCTCGGCTTCTGGCTGGTCGCAGATCCAGCTGCGGTTCCGACCAGTTCCCCAGCCTCGCGAGGCACACGCGCGCGTGCACACACACGCGCTCACACTCCCGCTCACACCCTCGCGTCCTCGCTCCCGCACCCCACCCTCCGAGCCGCTCCTCCGCGGGGGGGTGGGGGGTGGGGTGACGTCAGGACTGCAGTCCCGAGGAGAGCGGCTGGAGAGGGTTGCGCGCTCCTCGCCTAGGAAGCTGGAGGCGCACTCGGGCAGGCGCCGCTCCCGCGCTCCTCCCTCTCCTCTGCACCCGCTGTCACGCTGCCCGCCCGCGGGGGAGCATCGCGAGCCTCCAGGTGAATTGAAAGTCGTTTCCGGGGGAGGACGGAGAGGGTGCTGCAGTCCTGGCATGCCCTGAAACTGCAACTCGGACCGAAGCGACCCCGCGGAGGAGCGGGCGCGCGGCGCCGTGCGCAGCCTCCCCGGGCCGCTGGAGGCGGCGGCTGCACAGCTCGTCGCCGGGCGCGGCGGCCGCACCTCCGCCCCGGGACTCCGGCCCCGGGCGCCGTCGCCCGGGAGAGACCCCCAGCCCTGCGCATTTCGCAGCTGCGCTGGTGCGGGGAATGCGAGCGCGGTGGCCCCGGGTCGCCGCGGAGCAGCTGCGTGCGCGCCGGAGAGGCGAGGCGAGGCGAGGGGGCGGCAGCCGCGGCCCGAAGTAAGTGCAGCAGAAGTTTGCGTCGGTTTCCCCGCCGCTCCCCTGGAGCGAGCGGGAGGCACTTCTCCTCCCCTCGTTCTCCGAGGATGCGGAGGGCACACTTACGAGGCAGTCTCGCCCGGGAGGGAAAGCGAGCGTTGCCCGAGGGGGCGAGGACCCCGGGGGGGCCGAGGCAGGGAGGGTCTCCGACCGGGCGAGGGTGCCAGAGGGGAGACCCCAGCGGGGCCGCGGGACGCGAACGGAGCCCGACCCGGGAGCTCTCGAGGGGGGAGGGCGGGGAGAGCGCAGGTGGAGGTAGTCACGACCTCCTCTGGTGACCTTGGCGCCCCCCCCCGGAGCGGCGAGCCGGGGGTTGTCAGAGGTCGCCGACAGCGCGACGCGGACCTCGCGTGGCTTCTCCCCGGGGCTGCGCCCAGGCCGTCGCGCTCCCGGACGCCGGACGACCCGGCAGGAGGAGCGAGCAGCCGGCGCTCTGGGCGGCGCTGGAGGGCGGGGGCGCCGGCGAGTCCGGACCCGGCGCTCGGGGCGACGAGGTCTGAGGTCTTCCGCCACGCTCCGGCCCGGACGGGCGAGCCCCGGGTGGAGGGAGGAGGCGGGGGTGCAGCTTCAGGTCGCGGCAGTGGCCTCTGCGCGCCTCGGGGCCCCGGGTGGCGGTGCCCGTCCTTGCGCGGCTTCTCCGAGGGCGAGCGCGCCTGCAGCAGGCTGGGCCCCGGCTGCTCCCCCAGGCCCCGGGCCCGCCGCCGCCCCCGGGTCCGCAGGCTCTTCCCGCCGCCGCCGGGCTGCCCGAGACCCGAGCGTGCAGCTCGCTCGTTCCCGGGGCACGTTCAGCTCTTTTTGGCTCTCTCTTCGCTAACCGGGCTCCCGGAGGAGCTTCTATCCTTTAACCCACCCAACTTCTAATGGGGAAGAAAAGTTCACGGAAGCCGCGCGCCTGCCACGGAGCAGAGCCCCGCAGAGGGCGGGGGGCCGGGGGGCGGGGGGGGGGCGCCGAGGGCCGGCTCGCCACCCCCCTTCTCACCTGGGGGGGATCTCAGGGGATTTTATGCGAAACGTGCTGCGATTATTCCGGGAAGGCAACGAAGGCATCTTCTTCCAGAGTAGGAGTGTCTGTGCCCAGGAAACCGGTATCCAGCTTCTGGTACCTAGGGCAGATGGACTTTGGAGGAAGAAGGAGATGGTTGATTAAATCTCAGCTTTTAAAGTCATTCACGATGCATCCCGATTTCCCAGTTTCATTTACTCAGATTCATTCATTTATTCATGCAAACATATTTTATGGGGCTCAGTATGGTGCCAGGCATTGGGTTAGATGCCAGGGCGACAGAAACAACTGACTGTGGTTCCAGGACTCACGGTCTGTAAGATCAGTGGTCGGGAAAGAAGATGGGAAAAATACATGTCCTACAGGGAAGGGCAGGTGCTACCTGGTTGTCACCACAGTGACTCACTCTCGGCTCAGTAACTGGAGATTAGGATCTGCTAGGTTTCATCCTCCCTGAAGGCAGGGTCACTATATCTTTCACGTTGGACGCTCAGAGGCCAACACTGTGCCAGCCACATAGTAGGTCATCACCAAAGTCTGTTAAGTGAATGGATGAAGGGATGAATTATGCATAGTGAAAAGTGTCTTTTAAAAAAGTATTTTTAAAATTTTATGTATTCATGAGAGACACAAAAAGAGAGGCAGACATAGGCTGGGGGAGAAGCAGGCTCCCTGCGGGGAGCCTGATGCGGGACTTGATTCCAGGACTCTGGGATCACGCCCTGACCTGAAGGCAGATCCACCACTGAGCCACCCAGGTGCCCCTACTACTGACCTTTTGACCAGTAGTAAAAGGTCAAAGGTTTTGTGTGGATAACTGAAGCCTTGGAAAGTGAACCTATGTGTTTTCTACTTTAACCCAATGGAAATTAGCAGGACCCATCTCAGTGTTCTCTCTCTGAAATACATGCATCTCCGTGGATATTTGGATTATAAGTTTTTTAGAGCAAAACCTCGGTTAATTACCATATGGAGGCCACGCTGCCATGTTTGTGTGGATATGTTGGTGATTTGGATGTGTCTAGAACATACTTTATAATTACCAAAATAATTCCTTCAAATATCTTATAATATTTTGCTACTTAATGTGCAAATTTCTACTCCTGTATTTTAACCATATTTAATTTAAACTTGATTAAAATGTTTATATATAGATTTTACCAATGAAGATTAAACACGGATGCAGGTCTCCTTGGGCTTAAGTAACTGAACTCATTACACAGGTAGAAGGTGATAAATTCCCAGGTGAGTGATAAGGGTTTTATCTCCATTAATTTAATTTTATTACTTTCACCAGGAGACTAAAACTTCATATTTTTTCATTATGTGTGCAACAGAGTTACTCTTTTTAAAACCAGTATTTGTCAACAGTAATAATAATTTGGCAATTTGAGTCAAGAGTTTATAGGCAATAATCCTGGATTTAGTTATTGGAACCTTTTTAGTGCTATGGAGTTCCAGAATTTTTATAAACCTCATTTTCTCTACTTATGAAACAAGATTATTTTACTTAAATGATTTAATTAGGCATTTAAAAACAAAATATGTCGGGACACCAGGGTAGCTCAGAGGTTGAGCATCTGCCTTCAGCCCAGGGTGGGTCCTGGGACGGAGTTCTGCTTTGGACTACCCTTGAGGAGCCTGTTTCTCCCTCTGCCTGTGTCTCTGCCACTCTCTCTGTGTCTCTCATGAATAAATAAACCATCTTTTTTAAAAAATCAGAATATGTTAATGTAGAGTATGTTATTTTTAGACATTGTAATCTGTGGTTTATGTCATTAATTTAGTATACCAAAACTGACAACCAATTTGTAATTAATAAATAGAAAATACCCATATTTTCCATTATTAGGTATTTTGAAGATGTTTTGGGACATTATCAAAATTCTAGGAAGACTATTGTGATTGTGGACAATGTACAGTGATTAAGAACTGTATTTTAATAAATATAAATGAATACTTTAAAAGGTAGCTAAATTTTGGGATTCTTTAACCAAACACTGAACTGTTTCTTTTGTTGTGGATATTTGACTTGAATTATTATTATGATTGCACTGTTAGATCAAATGACTCTTTCAGTGACTCTTGCAGATTTGACAAGGAGTCCATTCTAGAGGGCAGGACTTTATTTTGGGAATGTAGTTAGGGTTAACCTTAATGCTGAGGTTATAGGAGTGTGAGGTGATTAATTACTGAGTTTAGAAATTATCTAGCTTTGTTTTTGCAGGTGAGAAAGCTGGGGCCTAGAAAGGTGAAGGATGTAAATCTCCCAGGATCACATTCACATGCAGAAGAGTCCCAATATAGTGTTCATTGTAGGCTTGACAAGGAATCATGCCCTCGGGGCACCGAAGCACAGGGGCAGTTTAATGGATCTGCTATCTTTGGATTTCCTCTTTCCTCTTTCCAGCTCGCACCCTCTCTTCTGTCCCAAGTCTGAGAGGGGTCCCACCTGCTAACCTCCTCCTCTCTCTGTTCCTGCTGCTTTTCCAGGAGCAGTGAAGGACTTGCTCAGGGGTCCAGGTCCATGACTTCCAGCCTCACACACAAGTCTCAATCCAGGCAGAACTGTGGTGTAAGTGAAGTTTGGATTGGGTGCTTCCCACATATACTTTTCTACATTTTGATACCACTGAACATCACAGGATCATAGTTTCAGAGCCAGAAGGGGCTTTGGAAATCATTTGGTCTTTACATTGATTGTCTTATAGAGGAGCGCACTCTAGCCTGGAAAAGGTTCTGTGACAGTCCATTACAGCCATTCTGCAGGACTTCATAAATCGAGTTCTGATTCTCCTTGGCTGTTGTGTTCTGTCCCCACTGAATGGCACTGGTTGGTGTTTTATCACTCCATTAACATAAGGGTGTGGGCTCCCGAGAGAGACAACTTGCATTTACTTTATTACACTGTCTCTAATCAGCTCTGCAACCATGGGCAATTACTTAAATTCTCAACATCTTTATTTATTACCAAATTTTTGTTTTGTTTTGTAAATAGGTATGAATGTTTGCATAATTATCTGTTTACTGCTTCCGCTTTAGGTTGTAAGCTTCATAAGAAAAGGAACCAAGTGTTTCTTACTTGCATGTCCTAGACAAAGCACACTGTTTGGCATACAATAAACAGTAAACATTTGTTGAAAAAAGGAATGAATGAAGGAGTGAGTAGTGAGTATGTAATGACAGAGTGAAGGAGGGAGATGTCACTTGGGTAGAACTGGAATTCTTTTTTTTTTAATTAATTAATTAATTAATTAATTAATTAATTAATTAATTTATTCTTGAGAGAGAGAAGAGGCAGAGACACAGGCAGAGGGAGAAGCAGGCCCCATGCGTGGAGCCCAACGTGGGACTCGATCCCGGGTCTCCAGGATCACGCCCTGGGTGGAAGGTGGCACCAAACCGTTGAGCCACCCGGGCTGCCCTAGAACTGGAATTCTTAATATGAGAGCCATGTCCTTGTAAGGATTCTAAATGTAGAATGCTGTTCTCTTTGCATATCTCTTTCTAGATAGGTGGGACCCTGAAATGCCCCTTCCCTGAGCCTACTTCTCTCCATCACTCCTTCTTTCGGCAGATAACAGATCCATTTTCCTGGCAGCTTGGGCCAAAAACTCTGGAGTCATCTTTGACTCCTCTTTCTTTCCCAGCCAGCATTTAATGCATTCACAAATCTTGCAGCTGTCCCTTCAAGATACATTCGAAATCTGACCAGTCCTCACCACCTGCCTTGCTGCCTGCCTAGACAAGCCTCCATGATTTCTCACCTGGATTATTGCAGTGGCTCCTCACTTTCTCTGCTTCTGTTCTTGCCCCACCCCAAATTCTAGGTTCCCCACAGAGCCAGAGCAATATTACCAACACCAAAGTCAGGTCACACTACTCCTCTGCATCCTCTCATCTTACCCTTACATTTCATTACACCTTCCCATTTCTTTCAGAGTAAAGAATATGATCCAGCCCCATCTAGCACTCCTGATTTCTCCTGCTTCTCCACAATCACTATGTTTCTGCCATACTGTTGTTCGATGTCCTTCCGGCCTTCCTGTTCCTACAACACATATGCTCTCTCTTAAGCAGCTTTGAACTTGTTCTACCCTTTGGAATGCCCTCCCCTAGACACCTGCTTGGCACTCTTTCACTCTCTTCAAATTTTTTTTTTTTTGAGAGAAAGAGAGCACCACAGGGGCACCAGAGCACATGGGTGGCCTGGGGGGGGGGGCGGGTGGCTGGCAGGGTGGCAGAGGGAGAGGAAAGCAAGAATCTTTAAGCAGGCTCCACCTCAGCAGGGAGCCCTTCCTGGGGCTTGACCTCACAACCCCAAGATCATGACCTGAGCCGAAATCAAGAGTCAGTTGCTTAACAGACTGAGCCACCCATGCTCCCCTTCAAAGTTTTTCTTAAATTCCTCTTCTCAGTAAGGCTTCTCTTGGCTACCCTATTTAAGATTACACCCCTCTAACTTCCAAATCCCTCTTTCTTGTTCTAATTTCCCTTTTAGCTCTTGTGACTATAAATACTGTATATCCTATCCAAGTATGATTTGTGTTTCTCTGTGCACCTGGCATACAGTACATGCTTAATTAGTGTAAGACATTATTCTTATGGTGTCATCTATGGTCTCCTGGCCTTTTAGTCTCTCCTTTGACCAGGATTGTGGTCAGGGGCAGAATTTTGCCAGGATCTTTAGCTGTTATATTTGGAAATGACCTTGAAGGACTCCCAATGGTTGTTTACATCTGCTGCTAGAAATAATTAGGACATAAAATGCAGTTATCTCTCCAAGATATGGCCTAATCATTTCCATGAAATACCTTTTGACCTGGGGCTTCTGGAAGGTTGCTGCTGTAAGGTCCATCCTTAGGGCTACAGGATCACATTTTATCATGATATCCACGAAAGTCTTTTCTAAATGGGGCAAGGGTCTTCTTCCCCTAAGGGATCACACTGTATTTCTTTCTTTCTTTTTTTTAAAGATTTATTTATTTATTTATTTATGAGAGAGAGAGAGGCAGAGACACAGGAGGAGGGAGAAGCAGACTCCATGCCGGGAGCCTGACATGGGACTCGATCCCAGGACAAAGGCAGGCACTAAACCGCTGAGCCACCCAGGGATCCCCACACTGTATTTCTTAAATGGCATTGTGTATGGGAGGCTGGGGAGCGTGGCATTCCAGGAGTCAAGAGTGGAGGTCAGGGCCAAATTGGAAAACAGAGCTGTTTCTGGAACATTATTTCTTAATGGATTCACTTACTGAAGTCAGGATTAAGAGCATGAGCAGGAACAGAGAGAGACTTTGTAGATCATCAGTTGACCACCCAGGTTGCATTTTCACTGCTTTTCTTTTTCTTGTCTCTTGCTACTGGGTTTTCTTCTTGCTTGTTTTAACATCACTATTCTTATTGGTTGTCCTCCTGAGGAGGAATTATGAAGTCCTATCAATTAACCAATGAGACATTATGTGAAAAAATAATAATTAAATAAAACGATCCCTGTAAAGCTATCCCCAGGGCTGGGAACAGCCTGTGCTAAATAACACTCCTTAATTGCTTAATAATAGTCTGTACCTGTTTAATGCACTGTTGACTGAACTGATGGGATGTTTTTATGGGTTCACAGTTCACAGGATACTGTGAGCAGATATAATGCCTATGTGTTAAAGTTGGGTACACTATTATATTTCTGTAAAATTACCATACTAAACTCTGCAACTTGTAATCCCTCCTAGCTCAGAGTAGTCTTGAGCTCAGGGCAACTTGTGAAGTTGACTTAACGGGCAGTATTTTTGGTCCTAAGTGCTCATAATGGTTTTACTTTAACAGAGAAAAATGTTGTGTTGTGCCCATTTTTTGCTCTAGAAATAGAAAGAGAGCCTTGGGTTTAGTGCTTGTAGGTTACCAGTTCTGTTCTTAGCACTCTCTGTGACCTTGTCCAATTTACATTAGTTTAGAGTTGCCTTTCTGGAGCCAGGAAAAGTTACCACAGCAGCAAAAATGGAGCCAACAACTTGAACTATAGCCGTGAGAAATCCATTTTCTTATAACTATAAAAGATGCAGCCAAAGCAACTCTTTAGGGGAGACTGTGTGTGTGTGTGTGTGTGTTGGCAGGGTTGGGGGTGGTGGTGGTGGTGGTTCAAACTGAAGGATAGAAACTCAAACTATCATCACAATGAAAATAGGGAGTGACTTTTAGCTTTTCAAACAACTAGTATACACATAATTTTTTACCTCGTTTACAAACACATTTAGTTCTGAATGGTTTTTGTAAATAGATTGTTTAGAAATATTCTTCTCATAGAAACATTGCTAGATGTGGAATTTAGGTTCCCAGATGCCTTGGGAAAAGCCTATTTAATTCATTGTAGAGTGTTAAAAAATGATAATTTGTTTGATTTTTTTACATGGGAAAATGAGTATTAATTTTTAATTACCAAAGTCCTTATTTCTGTCATATTACACCATGAAGATCTAAGTTGGCATTTTTGTAAGGAGTCTCTCTCTTGACTCCATACAGATTTGTTCAACAGAACAATGTGGGGTCAGGGGTGCTAGTCCCCAGGCATCAAATATCTGCCTATAACTTTTGACTCCCCCAAAACTTAACTAATAGCCTGCTGATCGATGGAAGCCATATCGATAACATAAAGCCAATTAATATATATTTTTTATGTTATATGTATTATATACTGTATTCTTATAATAAAGGAAGCTAGAGAAAAGAAAATGTTCTTAAGGAAATTATAAGGAAGAGAAAATACACTTACAGTATACTGTACTGTACAAAATGTGTGTATAAGGGGACCCAAGAGTTCAAACCCACATTGTCCAGGGGTCAACCCTGTATTTTGTTATTTACAAGCTCTTGAAAACAAGTTTGTAAAATCATGTTAAATTAACAGCATAAATAAATAAAATGCATATCAACATTAAGTATGTAGACATCATTGAGAATTAAGATTTGTGTAAGGCAAATATCAGTGCTGATGTGGGGAGTTAAGATGTTCTAGTTTCCCACACTGAGACCTCTGCTGTGACCCCATTCTACATAAGATGAGGGGGCTTTGTTGAAAACTCTGCTGAGAATTCTGATGCCAGTTTTCTCAATTGCACCTGTGTCCTTCTCATCACCAGATGTAGATGTACCTTGTAGAAGACACAAAACATTTATCCTTTTCTCTTTACTTCGTCCTCCTTCCCTCTGTTCTGCAGTCTTCCCCTCCTTCCTTTTGGCTTCATTCGCTGATAAAACCTCAGCATTCTGGTCCTTTCGAGTACGGTTATGCAAAGTGGTATCTGCCCACCCTCTAGTGGTGATCAGGAAATCTTCCCTTCCCTTTGCCTCCCCATCTACCCCCAGCTTTATTGAGATGTAATGGACATACATTGTGTGAGTTTCAGATGTACAGAGTATACCATCTTCATCATGTCACATAACTACCATTTCTTTTTTGTGGTAAGAACCACAAAATAGACTCTCTCAGCAATCCATTGCCTGGGTTAATGCCAGGAGCTTGTTTTTACCTACTGCAGTCTTGGCAGTGGCTGGGTCTTTAACCTCACAGCAGCTTCCAGAGACTTGGGCCTGGAGATTCTTCTGGCAGATGCATGAGTATCTGAGTGTCCCAGAATAGCAGGGGCCAGGGGCAGGAGGATCAGAGATAGTCACTGTGAAACTCTAAGGTTTCTTTCGAGGACCCCAAACATTGCCCTATGTACTTCCCTATCTATTCCACTTCTAGTTTTGTACCATGATATCCTACAGACACATTCCCAATGGACCAGAAAGTAGGTTCCGAGCCTCTTCTTTACCCTCTCTTTTCTGAAAAGTATAGAGGGGATAAGATTTTCAGAAGGTTTCATTAAAAAGTGTGCTGGGTCTCTGGAAGAGGGAAAATTGTAATTAGTTTTACTATAGTCGACGTCACCATGCCATCAACTGGCTCACAGAACTCATGAAAATTTAATAATTAGCTCTCATGAATCTGTACAAGCTGGTTTCCACAGTCTACTCTTCTTATTATGAACAATGATGTTTAAAAAAAGGATATAACTTTTCCTCTTGTCTTCTAATCACCCTCCACCCTGCATGCTTGCCTTTTTCACTCAATGAATCAGAATAAAATTATATAGATCCAAGAGTCATCATATTTGTTTTATAAAGGTTCAGATAGTAAATAAATATATTGGATTTTGCAGCTCACATTTGTTTTTTGGTCACATACTCTTTTTTTTTTAAACAACTCTTTGAAAATGTAAAAACTGTTCTAAACTACAGGACAGAGCAAAAACAAAAATACACTGAAGGTTAGATTGGGCCTGTGGATCTTAGTTCGCTGACCCCTGGAGTAGATGATCAGGATATATCTTTGGAAATTTTAATTTAAGAAGTTCGAAATTTATAATTTATAATATATAATTTAAAATGATATATATTACAAATTGTATTATATATATATTTCAAAGAAAAAGTCCAGACTGGGTGAAGTTATCCTGAGCATTTTACTGGAGGACAGTAAATGGAGTTTACTGGGGTCTCTGTTGGAAAAATGAGGTCTCTGGGATTGAGGGCGGGCAGAGGTGAGGACACACACTGAAGATGGTGAGCCCTGCTAAATAAGGAAGAGCATGGCTTCAGGGCATGTTTTTTTTCTTCTTTCTTTAAAAAAAAAACAACAGTTTTTATTGAGATATAATTCATATAATATAAAATTCATCCATGTAAAGTATACAATTCAATTTTTTTTTTTACTGAATTCATAGGATTCGTGGTCACCACGATCTCATTTTAGAACATTTCCATCTCCCCAGAAAGAAACTCATACTATTTGCCATTGCCTTCCTACTTGCCTGCCTCCTGTGCCAGTTCCTGGAAGCCATGTACCTATTTTGAGTCTCTGTGGATTTGTCTATTCCTGACACTTCGTGTGAATGGAATCATAAATAGGTGGCCTTTTGTGACTGGCTTCTTTCACTTAGTATAATGTTTTCAAGGTTGACCCATGTTGTATCAGCACTTTATTTCTTTTTATTGCCAAATAATAGTCCATTATGTGGATAGATCGCATTTTATTTACCCATTCGTCAGTTGATGGATATTGGGGTTATTTCCAATTTTTGGCTATTACAAATTATGCTGTTAGGAAAAGTTGTGTGCAAGTCTTTGTGTGGATATACATTTTCATTTCTCTTGGGTGGATATCTAGGAGTGGAGTTGTTGAGTGCTATGATAACTTA
Organism: Vulpes lagopus; assembly: GCF_018345385.1. Classification (NCBI taxonomy): domain Eukaryota; kingdom Metazoa; phylum Chordata; class Mammalia; order Carnivora; family Canidae; genus Vulpes; species Vulpes lagopus. The sequence goes on from NC_054831.1 coordinate 64,742,026, forward strand.
GGTTTAGCATTTTGAGGAACTGCCAAACTGGTTTCCAAAAAGGCTGCATCTTTTTACATTCTCACCAGTGGTATAGGAGGGTTCCCTTTTCTCCATATTCTCGCCAACACTTGGCTTTTGTTTTTGATTACAGTCATCCTAATGGATGGGAAATGTATCTCATTGTGGTTTTGATTTGCATTTCCTTAATGGATAATGTTGAAGGATAAATGTCTATTCAAATACATTGTCCATTTTTAAAAAATATTTATTTATGTATTTGAGAGAGAGAAAGAGAGAACATGTGCATGTAAGGGTGAATAGAAAAGGTGGGCAGAAGGAAGCATACTCCCCACTGAGCGTGGAGCTTGATGCTGGCTCCAGGCTCCATCCCACAACAGACCTCAATCCAGACCTAAGCTGAAATCAAGAATCAGATGCTCAATTGACTACACCACCCAGGTGCCTCACATGGTCCATTTTGAAATAGAGTTGTCAGATATATGATTTGCAATATTTTCTCCTTTTATGTGGGTTGTCTTTTCACTTCAATGATGGTTTAGTTGGCGGCACAGAAATTTTGATATTTTGATTAAGTACAATTTATTTTTTCTTTTGTCACACAAATCCAAATTCAATAGCATTCATTCTTATGTTTTCTTTTAAGTGTTTTGTAGTTCTAGCTCTTGCTTAATTTAGGTCCAATACATTTTGAGTTAATTTGTGTGTATGGTGTGAGGATAGCATCCAACTTTATTCTTTTGTATGTGGATATCCAGTTGTCCCAGCATTGTTTGTTGAAGAGTTGAATTGTCTTGGCATCCTTGCTAAAATCAATTGAACATAAACAGGGGGGTTATTTCTGGACTTTTAGTTTTATTGCATTTACCCATCTATATGTCTATTTTTATGTCAGTGCCACATTGTCTTGAATACTGTGGGTTTGTAGTAAATTCGAATTGGAAAGTGTGAGTCCTCCACCTTGCTCCTTATTTCTCAAGATTGTTTTGGCTATCTGAGTCCTTTGAATTTCCATATAAATTTTAGGATCTGTTTGTCAAATTCTGCTAAAATAGCTAGTGGGGATTTTGGTAGGAACTATGTTAAATCTGTAGATAGATCTGAGGAGTAATACCATCGAAACAATACTAATTCTTCTGACACATGAACACAGAGTGGGTTTCCATTTATTTCGGTCTTAATTTTTTCATCAATGTTTTGTAGTTTTAAAGGCATAATTATTACACCTATTTGTTAAATTACTCTTTAGTATTTTTTCCTTTCCATTCTGAATATTTGCTTTCTTCCTCTCCCCCTTCCTCATTTTCTCCCTCTTTTCCTCTCTTCTTTCCTTCCTTCCTCCCTTCCTCTCTTTCTTCCTTCCTTCTTTCTCTGTTGCCCTGGCTAGAGCCTGCAGAACAATGCTAAATAGGGGGGTAAAATTGGATATGCTTGTCTTGTTTCTGATCTTAGGGGGAAAGCATTCCCCCTAAGTCTTCACCATTATAATAATGAATATCCATGGGTTTTGCATAGATGCCTTTTATCAGGTTGAAGAAGTTCCTTTTCTCTTCCTGGTTTGTTGAGTGTTTCCATTATAAAATGGTACTGGATTTTGGGGAATGCTTTTTCTGTATTTATTGAGATGATCATATGATTTTTGTTATTTATTCTATTAAAGTGATATATTACATTAATTAAATGCTAAGCCAAAGTTACATTCCTGGGATAAATTCCACTTGGTCCTGTTGCACAACCCTTTTTATATGTTGCTGCATTTAGTTTGATGGCATTTTTAGGGTTTTCATGTCTATATTCACAGGGGATATTGGTCTGTAATTTTCTTTCCTAGTGATATCTTCATCTCATTTGGGTATCAGTGTAATAGTGGCTTCTTTCCTGTTCTTCATTCTCTATACTGCTACTCTAGCCACTAAGGGACTAGATGCCAAATGCCAAGATGAGAAGAGGAGGGAGTCAGGAATGTTGTGGATCCCAGGCAGCAGCATGGATATGAGGAAGAGAACCCTTACAGGACTTTGCAATGTTACATTTAAGGGACTGGAGAACTTCCACCAGGAATTTGGATGTGCTTAAACTAGAGAAAAGGGCTGTGTGGATCCTCCCTAAGAGAGCTGGGTTCTTTTGGGAGTAGATGTGTGGGTTTTCCCTGAAGCTGTTCCACCAGCAGTGGGGGAAAATACCTAGAGAAAAAGAAACTTAGGTCCACCCGAAATGCCATTCTTTCTTTTGTGATGGACAAACGTTTACCTGTTCTTCAAAGACTGTCTCCAATATTTCTTCTCTGTGAAACTTCAAGTTGGTTATGGAACACTTACATAGCATTTATTATGCCTGCCTAGCCCTTCATACTATGTCTATATAGCTTTTATTGTGCCTAAAGTACTATCATGATTTCTGTTTAACACACAGCAATATGAAGCATGGAGAGATTAGTCACCAAGAGGTGGCCTGGTTCCACAGACCCATGCTTAGCCACTTCGCTGTGTGGCTTCTTGCTGGGAGTTCTCTGTGTAGAATTACTGACTCCTCTTGCTTTCAGTGACCTTTGTTATAGCACTTGGCAGATGGTGTGAAGAGCTGATTTTTTAAATGTTTTTCTGTGAACAAATTGAAGGCAGGAACTGTGTATTGTTTATTTTCATGTCTTCAGGGTTGGGCACAGAATAGATGCAGAATGAGGGAATGAATGATGAGCATGAAGGAATGAATGATGTCTGAGGGAATAAGAAAGTAAAGTAGCAGGAGTGGAATGGGGCCTTCTGTTAACCTTCTGCAGCCTGCATTTTTTCTAGGCCAAAGAATCCCTGAGCTGCATTATTATTCAGGCCAGTGTAATTTCTGGCTTTGCCATCATATTGTTTTAGAGTTTCCATTAATGCTTTGTTGTGTCCTAATCAAATAATGCTATTCTGAGTTAAACAGATGATGAAGCTCCTGCTCTGGCAGGTATTATGCTCTTTAAACACAGTTGCTCTGTTGTCACCAAGGACATTTCTGCATCTGATATTGATTTAAATATTCAGTTATGAATGTCATGAAGACGACTTTATAACTAATGAGGATTGTATTGGCTGAAGGAACTGGCAATGTGAACAATGGAGTGCATGCTTCTTAATTCCCTGTGAATGAATAGAATAGCCTCGTTGATCAGCATTCACAAGGCTTTTTGTTCTGTATGGAGAGAAAATTGAAAACTATTGGGTGTTATGATTTTACTGTATTTTAGCATCAAATAGTAAAAGTATTTTTGGAGAATTCATTATATTTTGCAGATGATTCATGTTGTGTTGAACTCTCACTGAAATTTAGATTTATACAGGTGTGTCTTGATTTTGAGAAGTTTGTTTTATGAAACCTGAATTGCAGAATAGAAACATTAGAAACAAAGTCTGTCACAAGAGCATGTTTGGGTAGTTCATCAAACAAATATCTATGGAGTGGGTGTAATGAGTTTAGGGGACGGGGTCACCATCTACTCTTCTCATTCTCCAGGATTCTGATCAATAATGCAAACCAACCCTGGCAAGATTGCTAGCCAGATGGAAAAGATGAATAAGAATTTTTGTCTGTATAATCTTCAGTGCAGAGTTTTGTGAACTCTATATAAGAGTCTGTGCCTTAGGCTTCATTCAAAGTGAGACTTTTTACTCCTACTCTTTATTGAGAATTGGGCCCACAAACTCAGTGTGCTTGCAGAGGGCAGAAGGGACTAGATATTCAAAGCAGGCCCTGATACCACCTGCTTGGATGTGGAAGAGGCTGGCAGGCTGCTTCCAGAGGAAGATATGGCCAAATCATGCCCCCACTCCCTTACCCTGCCCAGTGTCCACATCCTAATTCCCAAAAGCTGTGAATATTTTACCTTACATGTGAAAGAGACTTTGTGCATGTGATTATATTAAAGATCTTGAAGAGAGGGATATTATCCTGGATTATCCAGGTGGGCACATTATAATTACAAGGCTCCTTATAAGAGGGAGCAAGAGGGTCACAGACAAAGATGTGATGACAGAAGCAGTGGAGAGCCACAGGTTGTGGATGTGGACCATCTCCAGGAGATGGAAAAGGCAGGGAAGCAAATTCTTTCTTAGAGCCTCCAGAAGTAACACAGCCCTTCCAACACCCTGATTTAGCCTCATGAGACTTCTGACCTATAGAACTCTAAGATAAGTTCTGTTGTTTTAAGCCACTCACTTTGTGGTTATATTTTTACAGTAGCAATAAAAAACTAATACAGAAGGTTGGCGGTGGGGGCGGGGGAGTGCTGTCCAGGTGTGCTTACCACACGGAAGAAGAAACAAGGAAGAGGACCCAGAGTCCAAGTGAAAGATGAGGTACTGGGACACCTGGATGTCTCTGTGTTTGAGCGTCTGCCTTTGGCTCAGGGTGTGATCCTGGGGTCCTTGGATCGAGTCCCGCAGTAGGCTCCCCATGGGGAGCCAGCTTCTCCCTCTGCCTATGTCTCTGCCTCTTTCTCTCTGTCTCTCATGAATAAATAAGTAATTTTTTTTAAATAAAAGGATGAAGTACCCCTACTTGCTAGTGAAACATTGTCCAATTAATATCAAGCTTCAACAGATCAAACCAACCACTTCTCTCCTGGGGAAGAGTGAGGGAGAAAATGGAAGCTGATTAAGACATCCCAGTGGGGACAAGTTTAACTCCAGGAATTAGAGACTTACATGACCAGTGGAAGATGGGAGAGCCACACCCAGGACAATTGCTTTCAGGAAATCTGGAAATACAGATCTCTGGGTCAAGCATCACTTCTGTTGTCTGCGGATGCCCATGAGCATACCTCTGGCTGCCATCTTAAAGCAGTATCTTGCACCTTCCAAGTTTCACATGAGGTCCTCTCAATGGTGAACTTTTCATGAGGACTTTGCAGGTCATGGAGAAGTGTAGTGTTTGTCTAGACTCTACTCCTCTAAAGCTCAAGGGCTGAACCATACAGGGTTATTAACACTACCTGGCACAGAAGGTGACCGCAAAATGGTGGCAGAAGTTGTTTGCTTCTCTGTAGTTTGAGGGAAGAACATGGAAAAAAGAGTTTAAACATCTGTTCCTCCATTCCCTGGTTTCTTTGTTCTCTTGACCTGTTGAGGTGGGACTGTAGTTACCATTATGGGGCCGAGGAATGAGTGGTCTGGCAAATTCTTTGTTACTGCAGAGCTGTGCAGTAAACCCCTGTTCTGAAGAGAGGAGGTGGATGTGAAATTGAATGCTAGTGGATAAATGTAAAATGATTGTGTTGTAATGTAACTGAAACTTAACCAGGTATCTATTTTGAACCTACATTATTTCAAGGGCATTTTTCTTTGAAGCTTTTAACAAATAATTGAAGCCAAATTAATATTCATTGCAAATGTCAGAAGCAGTTGAATTTTATTTTCGTAGGGCCTTTGAACTTATGTGTTTACTGTGAAAGATCAAATGTTATGCCATTTTTCTACTTTTTAAAAATTTGATGAAGTTGTACATGTAACCATAATCTAATTATTAAAAGTCATAAATACCATTTAATTAAATAATGCATGCCTTATTTTTTACTACTCTCAGTCAAGTATTTTCAGAATAATTTGCATATTACCTATTCAATCTTTAATTGCCTCTTAAGAGTTAGATTTGCTCCTGGTATGCCAAAAGCAGCAGAGAGGGGTGCTTGGGGTGGAGTGTGGCAGGCAAGCATTTGGTTCTATGTAATCTCAGAGGATGAAGGTAGGGAGCAGCCAAAGTTAGCAATAGGAGGTCAGTAGGAATCTACAAATTAAGGGGGAAGGGGAACCAAGTCAAGCCAAGGTTTCCAACTGTGATCTAACGGTTTGGAAAAGAGTGAGAGAGGGATATGTCATGGATTAATTGACATAGCAAATGGTAGGAGCGCAGAGAGCCAGTTGCTAGGGCATTACTGAATAATACTGTTTGAAGCTATGTGTTTTGGACTGCCTTTACTCGCTCAGATACTCGGGGGTTATTCTTGCTAGCCCATCGGGCACAGGTTCTGGTCTGTAAAACTGTATTCATTTGGCTTTTTGCTCCTGGTTATCATACTGAGTCATTTCTCCATTTCTAAGACCAGAAGGCCAATATCAAGAGCTGTTGATTTCCATTCACGGTCACTAATCATTTCAGTTTTATTATATCACCAGAAATTTTGTTTTTGTACTTCCAGCAGATTAGTTTGATTCCTACCCAGGCAGACTATCACAGGCCAGAAGGCAGATCCAAATACCGTTCTTCTCTAAAAATACATCAGCAAACATTTTAAAAACCCTTTTCCTGTTTACTAGCACCATAGAAATGGTCATTTCAATAATCACGACCATTCTACAGATCGTGTTTTCAGTTAATTGGGAAGTTCTGCTCTTCTATGGTCTAATTATTAAGTTTTTGCCTAATTTTTCTCTGTCTAGGAGCTTGTGTTGATTTGCATGGTGATATTTTTGTCATGATCATCATTAGCAGTAGGAGTTATTCTTACACAAGATGGCTGTTAAAACTCTTCAGTATCTCTAATAAAGTCTTTAATTCCCACTAGAATATGTATGTCATTCTGGAGTTGAAAAGATTCTAAAAAATAGTCAATTTAGATTATTCTAGTCCTGAGCAAAATTAATGCTTCATGATCTCCGGTACTTATAGGCAATTTCCTTTATATCCTTGGCTTCAAACTTACTCTCAGCTAAGAGTTCTCTTCCAAAACCAGACCTGCGTATACACTAATTATTAGGTACCCTACCTGCCTGTGTCACAGGCATCTCATCTGTAATACATACAAATTGGAAATATCACTCCTTCTTCCATTTTTCCAGATCTACTTCCCATTCTATATTTGCTTACCCAGAGATAGATCTCAATTAGTTGTCCAAGTCAGGTATCTGCATTTATCTTAGATTTTTTTCTTTGACCTTATCCAAATATATAACCAGTAGCTGAGACCTGTCAATTAAGGTGTGGGGTGGTTCTTCTATTCCCAGGGTAGCTTCTTCTCCTATGCTTTCACAAGATAGGGAAGCACTTCTATTATGATAGTTATTTTATTATATTGTAACTGTTATTTGCATGTCTGTCTCTTGCTTTTGATAGTAGAAGAGAGAGGCGAGGTCTCTTCATTTTTATCCCTTTGGTGGTTAGCTCAATATTTGTTTAGTCAATGAAGTGAGTGAAAGAGTAAATAAATTTGATGAAAGTACTATGACCAGAGTTTGAGTTTGTACATATAATGTCCTAAATAATTTATTTATGATGAGCCTGTGATTTCTTATTTTACCTTACTTCCTCTTTACTATTGAATATTGTACGACTTAATGGTAAAAGTTTTAATTTTGGAGTCTCTTCGATGTAGCTATAAGGTTTTACATTTATTTTATGCTTCACAACGTAAAGTTTCAAATATATACGAGGGAGTATTAAAATGACCATGAAGCAGATGGCTATCATGTAACTTGGGAATTTCATTTTCTCTCATCTGTAGACATGATCTTCACAAAAAATAAGGTAGAACTGATTCTAAAGGAAGTAATCACATTACCCAAATTTTACGTTAAATTTGCCCGTGAAAGAAAAACAAAGCTTACATGACACTATAACTTTTACAACATTTTATTTAGAGGATAAATGACATTACTAAGTTCACCAAAATGACTTTTGAAGGACATGACCTTTTTTAAAAAAAAGTTTTATTTTAAAGGGAAACACTTTCCCTCAGTTTGCAAGTTAATAGCTGTATTTTTACTTTAACAGTGGTAAAAAAGCAGAAATTGTGGCACAAATGTTACAAATAGTATGTTTCTGTTTTGAAAGGCACTACTGTTCTTTTCATTTCTTAGATAAGCTTTTATGGGAGCATTCTGACTAATGCCATATATAAGCAATTTATGCTTATACTTCCATTAGATGAGAATGTATCATTAAAATATATGAACTAGTAGATTTGTCCACACAAAATACAGCAAAAGTATGCTCAGGGCATTTGGAAAGTTTCTCCTTATGAAATAAATGAACAATAACTTTATCTAAATCCATGTAAAACAGAACTCTGATGTACAATATAGGGCTTAGTTTGATCATCAAATTCCCTTGGTATTGGATTCTTACACATACATTTTGTAGTGGTTCTAAATAGGTAAACTCATCATCCTTTTTTGCTAGGCATCCCTTGTGCTAAATCAACTCTGTATGTAAAAATTTTGGATTACAAATTACATTAAAACAAATTCAGTATACACAATTAGGATTTCCTGCATTTACAGGGTAAACCTGCTTTGTCTTTTTTTTTCTCCTTGTCAAGTGGTTTTATTTTTATTTTTTTATTTTTTGTATATTTTTTGTTGGAGTTCGATTTGCCAAAATATAGCATGACACCCAGTGCTCATCCCCTCAAGTGCCCCCCTCAGTGCCCGTCACCCAGTCACCCCCACCCCCCGCCCTCCTCCCCTTCCACCACTCCTAGTTCATTTCCCAGAGTTAGGGTCTATCTCCCTCACTGATATTTCTCACTCATTTTCTCTCCTTTCCCCTTTATTCCCTTTCACTATTCTTTATATTCCCCAAATGAATGAGACCATATGATGTTTGTCCTTATCCGATTGACTTCCTTCACTCAGCATAATACCCTCCAGTTCCATCCATGTCGAAGCAAATGGTGGGTATTTGTCGTTTCTAATGACTGAGTAATGTTCCATTGTATACATAGACCACATCTTCTTTATCCATTCATCTTTCGATGGACACCGAGGCTCCTTCCACAGTTTGGCTATTGTGGACATTGCTGCTATAAACATTGGGGTGCAGGTGTCCTGGTGTTTCACTGCATCTGTATCATTGGGGTAAATCCCAGCAGTGCCATTGCTGGGTCGTAGGGCAGTTCTATTTTTAACTCTTTGAGGAATCTCCACACAGTTTTCCAGAATGGCTCTACCAGTTCCCATTCCCACCAACAGTGCAAGAGGGTCCGCCCCTTTCTCCACATCTTCTCCAACATTTGTTGTTTCCTGTCTTGTTAATTTTCCCCATTCTCCCTGGTGGGAGGTGGTATCTCATTGTGGTTTTGATTTGTATTTCCCTGATGGCCAGTGATGCGGAGCATTTTCTCATGTGCTTGTTGGCCATGTCTATGTCTTCCTCTGTGAAGTTTCTGTTCATGTTTTTTGCCCATTTCATGATTGGATTGTTTGTTTCTTTGCTGTTGAGTTTAATAAGTTCTTTATAGATCTTGGATACTAGCTCTTTTTCTGATATGTTATTTGCATGCTTTGTCTTTTTTTGAATAAAATGAAATTTGCTGGACCTTCCCAAGTATTACATTTACAACCAACTTCTCCATCTGGAGATTGTCTCTCATCCTCATCTCCAGTATGGACCAACATTAAACACAGAATATTGCACAGTCAATGGGGGAAAGCTGTAAGTCAATAGAGGAAAGTGATCTAGTTTACTAGGAGCAGCTTTTTTTGTATCTGCATCATGTAAATTGAAGGGTATTTATAAACACATAAATACAAAGTGACATGTGGTTTTTTAAAAAAAATCTTTGACATAATCCATAGTTCTTTAAGGTCCTTATTTTTCATTTTCTACTTCTCATATGTAAGGTCTGTTTATACTTGTCAATGTCCCTGTGCCTGTCATGGTGTATATTCATGTTTGACCCATTTTTTTTTTTTTTTTTAAGGAGGGTAGAGGAAGAGAGAAGGAGAGAGTGTGTGTGCGGCCAGGAGCATGGTTGGGAAGAGGCAGAGAGAGAGGGAAGGAGAGACAGAATCTTGAGCAGACTCCCAGCTGAGCCCTCTCTGAGGCAGGGCTGATTCCCACAACCCCAAGACTATGACCTCTGGGAGGAAATCAAGAGTCCACAGCTTAACCAACTGAGCCATCCAGGCACTCCACATGATTCACCCATCATAAAAACACAAACATGCACAAACACACGTTAAACAAATAAACAAAAACCATGCATGAAAATAGCATTTTCATTAAATACTAAACTCGTTGTCTACTTTGCCCTTCTTTTTACAACCTGTCTTTTTGAGAGAGTTGCCTGCACTTGCGGTCTTTACCTCTTCACCTTATCTCCAGGTTTCTCTGAACTCAGAATGCTTCTTGGTATTAAGAAATACTTGGCTACCCCTGTGCCAGTGTATTTTTAAAGGAAGTACATTGGATTTTGCTTTTATATACATATATTATATGTATATATATTTTTTCCTCTAAATTCAGCTTTCAGGAGGACTTGTTAATATATAGTAGCTAATAAGAGCTGATTTTTTAAAAAGATTTTTTATTTATTCATGAGAGAGAGAGAGAGAGAGACAGAGAGAGAGACACAGGCAGAGGGAGAAGCAGGCTCCATGCAGGGAGCCTGACATATGGGACTCCATCTCAGGTCTCCAGGTCATGCCCTGGACTGAAGGTGGCACTAAACCGCTGAGCCACCCGGGCTGCCCCTAAGATCTGATTTTTATTGAGCACTTAGTATAGTCCAGATAGAGTACTAAACTCTTGGCATGGATTGTATAAGCTATCCATCACAACCATGTGGTAAGGCAAGAATTTTGCCTCCTGATTACTGAGGGAAAATGAAGCCCAGCAAGTTGTGCTGATGCTTTCAAGCACAACAGTAAAGGTCACCCTAAGATCACCCTAACCTTGAATGATTATAGATTGCTGGAAAGATACCAAATAAGGTTAGAGTTCTAAAAATCACAAGTCCAGTTGGGATTGGGATGGCTGGAGATGCTGATTTCTTTATGTTCTTACGTTCTTCCTTTAAGTTTTAAGTCTGAGCAATAAAGATATGTACAATGAGAATGGAAACAGGAGTAAGAAGACAGTGACCCTAAGATGAGATTAGCATACAGAATGTATGTATGCTGTGAAATCTTCCTCCTCAGAGATGTAGGTCATAAAGTTGGGCTCTGAGCTCATTAGCAGCCAGTGCAAAGGTAAAAGCATCATCGGTGACATGATTCACTGTGTCTACAATCTAAAAGCAAACCAGTTGTTCAGGAACAGTGCAGCTAATCTTGATAATGAGACCCGGATCCTCATAGCAATGATCATAGCGGATTACATATAAATCCTATTAAAATATGTGTGTCTTTTTAAAACATTTTTCCTATGGGTTTCTTAACTTTCTGGAGCTGGTTTTAGTGTCATTTAGAGTCATTATGGTCAGGGTTTCCTGTTGGTTAGCATAAATCCTCTTTTTTTTTTTCCATTTTAGCCTCATCAGGGTATGATTCAGTAGGTGCACAATACACTCAAGTGTCTGTCCCTCCTCACCTTGTATCCTCATAGCATGGTGCCAGTAGTTAACATAAGTGACTGCCTCTGAAATGGCCCTTCATCTATTAAATATCTTTGTACCTAGGAAAACAGTTTTCTTTTTCAAAAATATTTATTTATTTAAAATTTTTTTTAAAAAATTTATTTACGATAGTCACAGAGAGAGAGAGAGAGAGAGAGAGAGAGAGAGAGGCAGAGACATAGGCAGAGGGAGAAGCAGGCTCCATGCACTGGGAGCCCGACGTGGGATTCGATCCCGGGTCTCCAGGATCGCGCCCTGAGCCAAAGGCAGGCGCTAAAGTGCTGCGCCACTCAGGGATCCCCCTTTTTCAAAATATTTAAATGTGGTTTATAGGATAGCAGAAAATATCCTGAAAAGCCATTTGTTTATAAGCAAGTTTTGTGTCACAGGGAAATATTTTATGATTCAGGATTTGTCTCAAATTTGTTTTTTCCATGTTTAAATAATTCTTTTTGCTTGCTTTGTTATTCATCATAAGCTTGAAGCAGTTTTAAAATTGCATTATTTTTTAGTTACTGATAAATCCTTTATCTTGGGAGAAGAGTATGTAGGTGGGGAAGCATCAAGACTAGTCGGATGTGGAATACAGAGATGGAAAGCAAGGAAAAATCTATACTTTTTTAAAAACTGATATCTGTTTAGTGAAAGAAGATAAATGATAGGATTTCTCTTTGTTAAAAAGGACTATATTCTTTACAATATTTTCTTCTAGAAATATCTGGGTTTACATAGATGAAGTATCTATTGAATAAGTCATTTTGGAGCATCTAGGGAGGCGTATCAGGAGCCATATAACCTGGAGAGAAAGAGAGAGAAGGAAGGAAGGAAAACAAGCAAGCAAAATGCAAACTTAATTAAAAGGAAGGCCTTCCATTCAATTTAATTTCGTTAGAATGTGTACACAAGATAAGTGCCTGTGCTTGATGACTCCTCCAAAAGCTAAGCATAGAATTACCATATATACTTGCAATTCCACTCCTAAGTACATACCCAAAAGAACTGAAAACAAGTATTCAAACAAGTACATGTATTTGCACAGGTGTGTGCAAACAACAGAATACTACTCAGCCATAATAAGGTGATACGAGGTGGTGATACATTCTACAGCATGATGAACCTCCGGAACATTATGGTAAGAAGCCAGACCCAAAAGCTTATATATTGAATAACTTTATTTAAAGGAAATATTCAGAATAGATAAATCCATAGAGATCAAACACAGATTGGTGGTTGCCATGGACTGAGGAGAAGAATAATGGGAAGAAATTGCTTAATGGATAAGAGGTTTTACTTTGAGATGAGGGAAATATTTTGCAACTAGTTAGAGGTGGTGATTGTACAACATTGTGGATGTACTAAATTTCACTAAATTACTCACTTTAAAATGGTTAACTTTATGTTATGTAAAGTTTGCCTCATTAAATCAAGAAATAGCTGTATATACATATTATGTGGAAATGAGGAGATAGGTAAACACCAGTTCAAATAGCTGAGAAATTCAAAAGTGTTTGCCTCCAGGACAGAAGAGAGTTGATTTGGAAAAAGGATGAGAGGATGTCATGATATTTTTTGTTTGTAAACTTTGCAATAGCATTTAACCCATTTAACCAATGTGTGTGACTTGATAAAATAAAATTAAAATTTTAAAGAGTCATTGCTTACCAAGATTTTACAATAACATACAGTAAACAACAGTAAAATATCTGGATCCCAGAGAAGTGTTGAATAAAGAAACCAATTGGAATACCAAGAGTTATTTTTAAAAATCTTTTTTTGTGAGAATGAGCTCTGTGCTGGATTTTGAGGTCCAGCTGACTAGAGGGATGAAAAGAATGGCCCGGGGCAACAGGAGGTGAGACCGGCTGAGGGACCGGGCTGAAGTATTGTAGCATCACAGAAAGGACTTCCCCAGAGATGAAAGTAGAGGTCACAGGAATCCAGAAAACCTGTTAGCTCCTTTCCACTTTTTTTTTTTTACCTGCCCTAAACACTTCTCTTTGCCTTCAATTTTCCATTTGGTTAAACAAAAAAGGATATTGGAGTTTCAAAGCTACCTCTTGGAGATACTATGAGAATACTCTGTTCTGGGATAGGAAAAGCCATCCTAAATTTCAGAGATAAAAATTCAATATAAGTATATTAGCCACTTTAAGCCTAGAATTATTATTATACTAACATTCACAGGTCAACCATATAGAAATGGCTCATGTTCTCTAAGGGATGAAAAACCTGAGAGTCTAGGTTTTGCTTAGAAAATTAAAATGAAAAGGTATGAATTCCACTGACACCTTTTTAACTTATCAAAGACCCTAGGAATATTTTTGGATTCCGGGTATTAATAATAGCTTCTACGCACACAATTTTGTATAGGCTTTTGTTGTCTTTAAGCCCTAGTTTTTAAGGCCCATTAAAAAATCATTTTTAGAATGAAATATGTGAGAATTTCATAAAACATCTGGGAAATTAGCCAGTTTCCCTGAGGGAGTGCCCTTGAAAAGTCAGATAGAACTTCCAAATTGCCATCAGAACCCACTCCTTCATCCCATCCTGACCACTTCTGCCCAAAAAGTGCAATCACTAGGCAAATTGGAAAGTGGGTTAGGGCTTCCTGTTCCCAGTATTATTTTAATTTAATGTCTTAGAGTTGTCACCTTTCACCTGCCTGCCTCTGATAGACCCCATGCACTGCACAGCATGTGGGTAAAATAATAGGTAAAACATTATTATTATCTGTTGGAGTCAGGGTCACTCTTATAAATAACATCTTTTAATCCTTTTTTTTTTAAAAAAAAAAACATGATGAAATCCTGCCATTGCTGTCACTGCTGGGGTATGCTACTCCTTTCCAATGCTTATAAAAGTAAATAAAGGTAAATCAATAATCCCTGCTGTTTCTTACCTAAACCAATCCAAACCAACGAAGGTAATTAAAAATGTTCTCTTAGTATGTTTACCTTTAGTATAAGTAAGGTGTTAAAAATTTCAAGAAAAATTTCCTCATTTAGGCATCAGAGTGTTTGCCTTTGGGGAGGAATTTTTCTTTTGCATTAAATCAGATACACAAGGTTTCCTATATTTTCTTTTATTATTCTTGTTTCTATTCAGATTTCCTATCTTTTTTGCTTTAAAAATATTTTGCTATTGCAACCCAAGTGTCCATTGACAGATGAATGGATAAACAAAACGTGGTAAACACACACACACACACACACACGCACACACTAGAATATTATTCAGTTTTTAAAAGGAAGAGAATTCTGACACATGCTACCATAGGCATGATCCTTGAGGACATTATGCTAAGTGAAAGATGCAAGTTACCAAAAAAAAAAAAAATCAAATATTATGAGGCACCTTGAGTAGTCAGATTCACAGAGACAGGAGTAGAATGGTAGTTGCCATGGCCTGAGGGGAGAGAGTTTGGGGAGTTAGTGTTTAACAGGTACAGTGTATCAGCTTTGTCAGATGAAAAGAGTTGTGGGTTAAATGGTGGCGATGAGAACCCAACACTGTGAAGGTACTTAATGCTACTGAACAATACACTTAAAATGGTTAAGATGGTGCGAGTGCCTGAGTGGCACAGACAGTTAAGCGTCTGACTCTTGGTTTCTGCTTAGGTCATGATCTCAGGGTATTGAGAGCAAGCCCCATATTGGACTCTGGGCTCAGTATGGAGTCTGCTTGAGATTCTCTCTCCCTCTGCCTGTCCTTCTCATGTGCTCTCTCTCTTTCTCTCTCACTCTCTCTAAAAAAAAAAAAAAAGAATAAATCTTGTAAGAAATGGTTTAGATGGTAAATTCTGTTGTGTATTTTACAATTCAAATTATATATAAATTACAATATGTTATATGTATTAATAGCTTTTGTTCTTTCCATTAAATCTATTATTAGCTCTTGGAATAGGATAACTCATTGTCATGTTAAAGAAAAAGCTTCTTAATATTTATTATTCATTATCTTAAAATTAACCTGGATAAAAATATTTTCCAAATGTATCTAGCTTCTGAAGTATGGTCTATTTATAGTCTTGATTTTTGGGATGTGCTAGCCTTTGCAGGAGCAGACCGTATGTGATGCAATATGCTTTTGCTCTGTTTTCTCTTTAAAATTTTTCCTTTCATTTTCACAATTGTCAATGAGGAAACTTTTATCAATGAAGACTCTGAGGCTCAAAGAAATTAAGTAACTTACTCCAAGTCGTTTACAGTGCCGCAGCCAGGTCTTGAGCTTAGTCTGTGTAATGAGAAGCTTTGGACTGCGTGGAATGGAAATCCCAAATGAAAAAGGCTTCAATGAGTAGATACTATAGTTCATATATTACAGTTCCTGATGGGCAGGTTTCTGGTCCTGTATCTTGGGTCTAGATGTTCCTCTGTTCCTTGCTTAATTCTGCCCTCCCATTGTGTTTGGCACAATTCTCTATCTGTGGCCAATGGCCAATGGATTCTTGAGGGAACATCACACAGATCTCGTTGGCCAGGATGGATTCACATGCCCATTTTTAGACTGGTCACTGGCCAGCAGAGACTGATGAACTTGTTGTAATTTGGGGTCAAGTTGGGATGCCTGGGTGGCGTAGCAGTTGAGCATCTGCCTAATCCTGGGGATTAGTCCTGCATTGGGTCCCCATGGGGAGCCTGCTTCCTCCTCTGCCTATGTCTCTGCCTCTCTCTCTGTGTTGCTCATGAATGAATAAATAAAATCTTAAAAAAAGTTGGGGTCAAGTGGATATTGAGGAATCCACCACCAAGACCATCAGCCTCTTTGATTTTCAGGGACCGTGTCACTTTCTTAGGCTACTGATATGTTTGATCTCTTTATGCACTGAATGGCCCTAAACTTTTTTGCTTTTTTATGATTGTGTCTGGTTGATTAGTTTCTAACTCTTGCTGTCATTGTAAACTGCTGCTTCTGGTTTGTCAGTGCACCTGTTCCCAGCAGTATCGCCCTTCCCCCTCTGATTATTTAATTATCTGCTTCTTAGCTGGTGTGTCCTAGGAAAATGAAAAAAAAAAGTCACCTTATTAGGGCTTTATGTACAAATTTAAAAATAGACAAATAGTAATGGCACATTGGTCTTTTCTAAGACAAAAATATGTGAACTTTAATGCATGTAACTTGCATTATCACTTTTTGCTGTTCACATTCATTTTTGCACATTTAAAAAAATATTTTATTTATTCATGAGAGACACACAGAGAGAAGCAGCGACACAGGCAGAGGGAGAAGCAGGCTCCATGCAGGGAGCCCAATGCAAGACTCAATCCCAGGACCCTGGGGTCATGCCCCAAGCCGAAGGCAGACACTCAATCCCTGAGCCATCCAGGCGTCCCCATTTTTGCACATTTAATCCTGCTTTGTAGGTTTCTCAACAGTCAAGATTGGCTAATGAGTAACTCCTCTGAATTTTTGAAATTATACAAAAGAGAACATAATACTTATACATTTTTAAAACTTGTTTTTTAAAGATTTCACTTATTTATTTGAGAGAGTCACAGAACATGAGCTAGGTGGAAGGGCAGAGGCAGAGGGAGAAGTAGACTCCCCACAGAGTGGAGCCCAACGTGGGACTGGATCCCAGGACCCTGAGATCATGACCTGAGCTGAAGGCAGATACTTAATCAACTGAGCCACCCAGGTGTCCCAATACTTGCACATTTTTTACACAGAATTAGTAGAAGTAGAATTTTTAGCATTCTTTAAAAAATATTTATTTATTTGACAGAGAGAAAGAACCACAAGTGGGGGGAATGGCAGGGAAAACAGGAGAAGCAGGCTCCCCGCTGAGCAGGGAGCTCCATTCCAGGACCCTGGGATCATGACCTGAGCCAAAGGCAGACGCTTAAGGACTGAACCACCTTGGTACGCCAGTTTTTAGTATTCTTAAAATGCTGTTCAAGCTTCTTTTTTTTTTTTTTCACAGTGTTATTAGATTGATTGACTGTAGGGGAAGATTTATTTATTATAGGGGAAGCTAAGGTTGAATGGTATGGAAGAAGCTGATTGTGGAAGATTTTTATTGCCATATTGGGTAACTTAGCAGATTCTCTTCAATTTTACTCCTAAGTAAATATCCTTAAGGGAGGAAGAGAATGAAGTCATACTACCAAACTTGGGTTCAAAATGGTGGATAAAATTAATAAAGAAATACTTCCTTGAATTCATATAAATGGTTAAAGAAAAAGCCCATCAAAATTTATTTAAGCCCTTGTGTTGCAACTTAAAAATTTATCTAATTTTGTATTCCCCTCCATAATATGTGTGTAATTATTTTAATATGAGTTATGCTTTGATTACTTGTCATTGAGTTAATTGATGCACCAGAAAGACATGCTGTGTTTATCTGATGACTGCCTGCAGACTGTCCCACACCCAGGAGAACTCGCACATCTGGCCATGACCTTGGTCCTGAGTGGAAGTTGAAGCCCTCCAAGTCTGGTCTTCCAACTACTAAAGCCATTGTGTCTGCCTCACTTTTACACAGTGGGATCCCTCTTATACCCAGTATTTTACACCAGCTTTTCTCGCAAAGTGCTTACCTCCAGCCTGCTGACATTACCGGTCTTCTTTCCCTCTTATGTCTTCCACTATAACTGCTTTGATGTTTCTGGCAGTTTTCTACCCTTCTGAACTTTGGATTTTGACTCTAGCTACCCTGCTGTCTGCACCCTGACTCAGCCCATGCGGGAGAACAGTACTGAAAACCGAAGGTTTTCATAAAATAGTGTGACTGAGTCTGAGTCTTTCTGGAAACTTGCCCTGAGAATGGTCTGTGAGAAGGGCTTAAATGGGCAACAGTATAGTCAGGGACACCCATTAAAAGACATATAGAAAGCCTCTTTGGCAGGAAGGCTGGCATGATTTGGTGTCTGTTCTATGTAAGGACTATGGAGACCCTGTGAACTAAGACTTGAGTCAGACTTTTTCCCTCTTTAGATTAAAGATGGTCATGTGGGTGAAATGTTGATTCATGTGAAAAGTTTAGGTATTTCCCTATGTTTAACTTTATGATTGCAATCATATATGGGATCTATGAGAATAAGACATAATTAAATATAACTTACCAAATGAGCTAGTTTCCCCCTTTCTTCCAAGTAGAATAAAATTAAGAACACTGTAGTTAATGGAATAATTAACGTCCACTACTGATTAAAGTGAATTCTTTGGTTCGGAACAATAAATGTCATTCTGCTTACATACAGGGCTTGTTTATTCATTGAACTTTTGACTTACGGAAACTAGCATTTTACTGTAATAAACACTTGGTTACATCTGTTATAAATTGAACACAACTGGTTATTCCAAGAATAGTGTTCCAACTCTAAACCAAAATTATAAGCAGCTGTCTGTTAATAGATAGGCACATTAACTTCCCACCTTTGTGTCCTGTTATTTAAAAATGTGTATACCTCAAAAAGTCAAGTTCAAATGGATGTACTTTCTTATTTGAGAAATATGTTTTAGGGGTTCATGTTATTTTCTTTGCTCCCTCTAAAAAAATGAATCATTCTGTGTGGAGAGAAAAGGGCCATTGCAACTTTTTTTCTTTGTGTTGTCCTTTTATTTGAATTCAAGGAAATATTTCTCTATTAATTTTATCCACCATTCTAACTAAATTTAACTTTCTGTTTTTTAATTCTTACAGGGATTTAAATTCACTTTGTTAGGTTTTCTTTTTTTTAGTTTTTTTTTTTTTTTTTTGGTGTTTGTTTTTCTTTAGTACCAACTTGGATAATATTCCTACAACTTTGGGGGAGGTAAAACTAATTTGTTTGTAAATGATAAGCCTGATATTTAAGCATTAGTTTTTCATTTTCTTATTAACTTTCTTAAATGATAAAAGAAATAAAATATGAAAATCTTGGAATGTAGAGAAAAGTAAAAAATTACTTATAGTGTTATCAACCCAACAAAACTATTGTTATAATTCTGGAGTATTTAGTTACATGACTTTTTATAGGCTTGTTTCTTTTTAAAAGAATGGTTGTCATCTTGATGTGTATACATCCTTATATTTTTTTAATTTTTTTTTTATTTATTTATGATAGTCACAGAGAGAGAGAGAGAGGCAGAGATACAGGCAGAGGGAGAAGCAGGCTCCATGCACCGGGAGCCTGACGTGGGATTCGATCCCGGGTCTCCAGGATCGCGCCCTGGGCCAAAGGCAGGCGCCAAACCGCTGCGCCACCCAGGGATCCCCATCCTTATATTTTTTTAGAGTTTATACACATTGCTTTTTTTGTTATATAATGTTCAAAACTTTCCATTTTTTATGCCTTTGAGGAGATAGATATATGATGGTTTTCTTAATATTTTTTTATATTGTTTAATTTACTTTTCACTATGATGAACTATAAAAATAAAGATTAGCAAAGGTAAGATATTCTTAAAGTAAGAATATTTTCAGATGCTAAAATGTCTTGATAATTGACTTTTAAATAGTATACTAGTATATTAAGCTTCTAGGATTTTAAGTGTATAATAGAATTATAACTATACAATAGCTGATAATTTAATTGGGAGTAATATGTGTCTTCAAGAGGCAATTTTCTGGATTTTAGGTGAGACTGAATCTTTTTCCAAGTTTATTTTCTTGGTGCATTTGGTCTTTTGTAAATTCTTCTTTGGTACCTGACAACTTATCTACTGCATTTCTAACATTTGTCTTGTTTATCTCTATATTAACTGACTGCTCCTTATCATGCTAAGAAGTATAAAATTTTTCTTTCAAATTTTTTTTTTCATGTAGCACTTGATACATAAAAAATATTGAAGCACACATGTAGGTTATAAAAATAAATCTATGTTATTATATTACCTTGGTAACTGGAACCATGCAGCTTACCTGGAATCCAACTTAACCAGAACATCAGCATTCAACTTAATGGAATCCTAGCCCAGTAAATCCACTGGTGTGTTCTTTTTAGCCTTTTTTTCATTGGTAAGCTCCAGTCTTTGGGATTTATTGTTCTCTTAGACCAAGTCAGAAGAAATAGAAAATCTGAACAGTTTGATTACTAATAATGAAATTGAATCAGTTGTCAAAAACTCTCGGGGCCCCTAGACAGTGCAGTCAGTTAAGCATCTGACTCTTGGTTTTGGTCCAGAGCATGATTTTGAGATTATGGGACCAAGCTCTGCAATGGGCTCCAAGCTCAGCAAGGAGTCTACTAAAGTTTCTCTTTCCCCCTCCCTCTGTCTCTCTGCTCTCTCTCTCTCTCTCAAATAAATAAAGAAATCTTAAAAACAAAAAGCAAGAAACAAAAACTCCCAACAAACAAAAGTCAAAGACCTGATGACTTCACATGTGAATTCCACCAACCATTTAAAAAAGAATATCTATTTTTTCAAACTTTTCCAAAAACTCGAAGAGGATGGAATGCTTCCAAATTCATTCTATGAGGCCAGTGTTACCCTGAGACCAAAAAACTGGGCAACACCACAGAAAAAAAAAAGTATAGGCCAATATCACTGATGAACATAGATACAAATATTATCAATAGTGTATTAAAGGAATAATATGCCATAATCCAATGAAATTTATTCAAGGATGCAAGCATGACTCAATATCTACAAATCAATCAATGTAATACATCACATTAGTAAAATGAGGGATAAATATCATATGATCATCTTAATAGATCCAGAGAAAGAATTTAACAAAATTCAACATCAATTTATGATAAACACTCAACAAAGTGGGTATAGGGGGAATATATCTCGCCATAATAAAGACCAAACATGACAAACCCACAGCTAATATGATACTCAAAGATGAAAAACTGAAAGCATTTCCTTTAAGATCAATAACAAGACACGAATGCACATTCTTGCCTCTTTTATTCAACATAGTATTGAAAGTTCTGACCACAGCAATCAGATAAGAAAAAGAAATAAATGGCATCCAAATCAGTGAAGAAGGCGTAAAACCATCAGTATTTGCAGATGACATGATACTATATATAGAAAACCCTAAAGACTTCACCAAAAAAACTATTAAAACTAATAAATGAATTCAGTAAAGGCACAGGACACAAAATTAAAATACAGAAATCTGTTTCTATAATGAATCATCAGAAAGAGAAACTAAGAAAACAATCCCATTTATAGTGGCATCAAAAAGAATAAAATAACTATGAATACATTAAACCAAGGAGATGAAAGACTTGCACATTGAAGTTATTTTTAAAGTTTTGTCACAAAAAAATAAAGTTTTGTCACATATGTTTGCATTTTAAGCAATATTTTGTTTACTTTTGCTTTTTCTAGTTTTTAAAAAATTGTATCCCACTCTATGCAACTTGGTACTTCTGCAATATGATATTTCTATGAATTATCTGTGTTGTTGCATTTAGATATAGTATATCCATATTTATCCTGATAAATTTTTGGTTGAAAGAATATACTACAATTTATTCATCTGTTCTCTGGTTGATGAGCATTTGAGTTTTTTTTCCAGTTTGTTACTATTATACATAATCCTTCTATGAATGCTGCTGTAGGCGTCTACTAATGTGCACATGCAAGAATTCTTTAAAGTGTGTTCCTGAGAACAGATATACTTACTGGGTTACGGGGTATGAAGAGCTTCAGTTTTAATGTTAAGGTTGCATTTTTTTAAAAGACTTTATTTATTTATTCATGAGAGAGACAGAGAGAGAGGCAGAGACACAGGCAGAGGGAGAAGCAGGCTCCATGCAGGGAGCCTGATGTGGGACTCGATCCCAGGTCCCCAGGATCACGCCCTGGGCTGAAGGTGGTGCTAAACTGCTGAGCCACCCAGGCTGCCCAAGGTTGCATTGGTTTTTGAAGTGGCATACCATTTTAATTTTCCCAGGGATTTCTAAGAGTTTTTATTGACCTGCATCCTTTTCTGTGCTTTGTATTGTTATACTTTCAGTTTTTTATAAATATATCGAAGTAAAATGGTACATTGTTATCATTTTAAAATTATATTTTCCTGATTACTAATCAGACTGAGCATCTTCTTATTAGTTTATCATTTGTAGTCCCTCTTCTGTGAAATGCCTATTGTGTCTTTTGCCTATTTTTCTCCTGTATTATTTGCTTTATTCTCATTGGGTTCAAGGAATTTAAAAAATATGAATACTATTTCTTTGATGGTTATATGGGTATATAGTCTTCTTCCAGTGTTTGGCTTGTCTTTTTACTTTCTTTATGATATCTTTTAAAAAAAAGTTTGAGTTATAATTAACATACAATAAGCTGAACATATTTTAAATGTACAACTAAATAAAATTTGACATCTGCATACATATGAAACCATTAACACAATCAAGATAGTGAATTTATTCAGCATTCCCAAAAGTTTCCTTGTACCTTTTAGTAATCCTTTTTTCTTGTTTCCTACACTCCCATCTCCATTGATCTACTTTCTGTCACTGTAGATTAATTTAGATTTTTTAGAGTTTTATACAAATGTAAGCATACCGTGTGTATTCTGTTTTGTCTGGCTCCATTCACTCAACACAATTATTTTTGATTCATTCATGTTATTGCATATATAGTTAATTCATTTTTATTACTGAATAATATTCAGTTCTATGGGTATGATACAATTTGTTTATCCATCCCCCCCTTTTTAGAAGATTTTGTTTATTTATTTATTTTTATTTTAATTTTTTTATTATTATTCATTTATGATAGTCACACACAGAGAGAGAGAGGCAGAGACACAGGCAGAGGGAGAAGCAGGCTCCATGCACCGGGAGCCCGACGTGGGATTCGATCCGGGGTCTCCAGGATCGCGCCCTGGGCCAAAGGCACGCGCCGAACCGCTGCGCCACCCAGGGATCCCGAAGATTTTGTTTATTTATTTGAGAGAGAGAGAGAGAGAGAGCATGTGCATGAATGGCAGTGGGGGAAGGGCAGAGAGAGAGGGAGAAGCAGACTCCCCGCTGAGCAGGGAGCTCCACCTGGGCTAAATGTGGATGCTTTACTGACTGAGCTACCCAGGTGCTCCTGTTCATTCCCCTTTTGTTGTATATTTGCATTGTTTCCATTTGTAGGCTATGAAAAACAAAGCCATTCATAAAAGCCTGTGAGTAAACTTGTGTTTTTTTTTTTCCTCTTGGCATACCTAGCAGTAGAATGGTTCGGTGTATGACCCATGTACATTTAAATTTTAAGAGAGTGTCCAACTGTTTTCCAAAGTAGTTGGACATTTTACAATCCAACTAGCATTGTATGAAGTTTTCTTCATGGTATCCTTCTATGAATAGATGTTCTTAATTTTAAGGTAGTTGAATGTGTTGATAATTTCTTTTTTTTAAAGATTTTATTTATTTATTCATGAGAGACTCAGAGAGAGAGGCAGAAACATAGGCAGAGGGGGAAGCAGGCTCCCCGTGGGGACCCCAATGCAGTACTCCATCCCAGGATGCCAGGATCATGCCCTGAGCCAAAGGCAGATATTTGCTCTACCACTGAACCACCTAGGTGTCCCTATATTGATAATTTCTCTCATTACCTCTTTTTTTTCATGTTATTTAAGAAGTTCTTCCTTACCCAAGACCATAGTGATATTCTCCTATATGTTTAAGTTTTTTAGGTTTTGACTTTTGAATTCAAGTCTTTAATCCTTTGGTGTGGTGAGGGTGCTGTGATATGGAATCCATTTTATTTTTCCCATGTGGAAAAAGTTGTCTTAGCACCAGATATCAAACATCTATTCTTTCTCTTATGATGTTTAATGCCACCTCTGCCATACATCACATTTTTATGTACGAGAGGCTCTAGAGTGTCATCTCTGTTCTATTTCATTTTCTATCCTTACATCAGTGCCACACTATGGTGTTCAATCACTACAGTTTTATGATAAGTCCTAAGATCTGGTAGTGAAAATCTTTTTATTTTTTTGTCTTTCAAAGGCTGTTCTTGCTTTTTACTCTTCCATATGCAGTCTGGAATCAACTTTCCAAGTTGTATTTAAAAATCTCTGGGATTTTTTTTTTTTAAATCTCTGGGATTTTTAAATTCTGATTGAATTGCATTTAATTCAAAGTTCAATTTGAGAAGAAATGAAATTTTTAAAAAATTGAGTATTCTGACCCAAGACATGACATTTCTTTCTCTTTGAGTCTTTAGTGTCTTTCAAAAGAGTTTTATATTTTTCCATGCATGTTTTGCACATATTTGTTAGGTTTATTCCAAAATTTTATATATTGAAGGGAGGTAGTCTCTTTTAAGTTCTACTAGCACTTACATTAACATTTTAAGGACAATTTAGTTTCTTGCTTTTCATTTTTCCCTCCCATTATCTACTCCCTCAGTGTGCACCCAGATTTATCCTCCTATGAATTTAATCTGGAAGTTAACACACAAAAAACTAAATCTTTTGGAATAACATGTCCTTTTTTTTTCAATAAATGTATGTTTTGCATTGTATTCAGTTACCATAATTGTAACAATTAAGATATTTGTTAGACTATATTTTTTCCTCATAACTATTATGTATTTATTGAATTATCTCTAGGCAGTTAACCAGTTTTTATAGTACTGATAGTTATTTCTATTAAATGCCTTCAGTTTTTGAACTTAACAGTTTTATTAGCTTCTTGCTGAGCTGGACTACATCATCATTCAATTTTTGTAAAAAACTTATTGGGTGGTAAATTTATTTTTCATCTTCTAGCTGGTATTTTTATAACATTCTTCATTTACAGGTATAATTATTTAACAGATGTTATCCTAACATGAATAGCACATAGATATTTATAAAATTCCTAAATCATAAACTTTCCTCCTCCATGTGCTATAAACTGCCTTGTTGTCTGGCATTTATTATTATAGAGGAGATATTGGAAGAGAAACTGTAGCTGGTTTTTGTCCTCCAGTTTGGATGATTTTAGGACTCCTTAAAAAATTTTCTAAGTTCTAAATTTTTATGAGGCCATGTAATAATATTTATTTCTACTTGTTAAGTTTCTCTAGAAGATGTTAAACTATCAATTTCTGATGTCAAGTTTGCTTTTTTAGCTCTGGAATATTTTATCCTCTCCTACTTCCTATTATTGCTTCTCATCTATACATTTATTCTTATACTGGTGGGTTTTCTGTCTAAGATTTGTCCTTCGAGTATGCCATTCTCTTTCTGCATGTATTTTTTTTACAACTTTATTCATTTTGGCCTTTATTTGGGGGATGCTTCTCAAGTTTATTCTCTATGTCATGAATTGATTTTATGTATATCTACTGATTTTATTTCAGTTACTATATATTTAATTTTGCTATGTTTGTTTCTTATTTCAAACAGTTCTTATTTAATACATTCTTTGATTATATTGGGCTCAAAAACAGATGCTCTTAAAAATGTTTTTCTGCTTCTTAAAGTAGGTGTATGAGAAAGAGCAGGAGGAGGCAATAGAGGATTTTTCTTTAAGCCATATACTTTGCTTTTTCTTTTCTTGGGCAAGAGAAATTTACAGATAGATAATTGATTAATTTAGCATATATTAATTGCATATATTTATTGAGCACCTACTACATACCAGATACAGTTCCAGGCACTAGGGATATAGCGGTGAACAAAATGCGCGCACACACACACACACACACACACACACACACAAACCTCCACTCTCATAGAGGTTATAATCTGCCGAGGAGACCCAAGGAATAAGCAAACCAATAAAGCATTTATATACATCAATGGAGAGATGTGATCTAGAGAAAAAGTGAAAAATAGCATGGAGGGTGCATTTGGGCTGCTTGGAAACTAAGAAGGTAAAGATATTTGGGGGAGAGGATTGGAGGTGGAAAAAGCTGCTAGTCCAAAAGCCTTCAGCAGGAGCATGCATGGTGTATATGAGGACTGACAAGATTACAGAGGTGGGCACCTGGGTGGCTCAATCGGTTAAGTGTCTGCCTTCAGCTCAGGTCATGATCCTGGGGTCCTGGGATAGAGCCCCAAATCAGTCTCTCTGCTTGGCGGGAAGTCTGCTTTTCCCTCTTGCTTTGCCCCTCCCCCTGCTCATGCTCAATCTCTCAAATAAATAAATAAAATGTTAAAAAAAAAAAAAGAATGCCAAGTTGACTTAAGTTGAATGAATGAGGAGCCTAGTAGCAAAACTGATGTCACGAAGGCACCAGAGACCAATCACACAGGGCTCCTTGGATTTGACTTTTGTCTTCATGAGATGGGCATGTAGCAGAGATTTGACAACAGAAGTGTGACATGATTTTACCTTTTATTTTCTTTTTTATCAGGATTACTCTGGCTTCTGGATTGGACACTGACTGCAAAGGTCAGAAGACCAGCTGAGAGACTGCTACTGTGGCCCAGGTAGGAATGCTGGTGACTTGGGCCAGGTGGCAGTGGTGAAGTGCCAGGTCTAGTTCAATTTTTTGTATATTTTGAAGCAGAGCTAACATGGTTGGCTGAAGCTTTGAATGTCAGGTGAGAAGAGTGAAGAATTAAGGATAAGTTCAAGGCTATTTGCCTGAGAAGTGAAATGGAGTTGCCACCTCTGAGCAGAAGATACAGAGAGAAGATCAGATCTGGGAAGATAAGCGCTTCTTGTTTTATATGTAATAGGTTTGAGATGCCTCTTGAATATGTTAGTGGAGCTGACATGTAGGAAATTAGACACCCCAGTGTGAAGTTCAGGGGAGAGGTCAGTCTAGAGAAATGACTTGAGAGTTATCTGTGGATGACTTGTCTCTAAAACTCTGATTCTGGATGACTCCAAAGGGAGAACTGTAGATAAGTATGCTGGCATTTTCACCTGTTTAATTCACTTTTGAGTTTGCCTTTTTGATCTTTACTTCTTTCTGCCATTGTCCTAGAGGATTGGCTTTAGGACTTCTCCTGCATTTGTGAGCATGTTGGATTGCTTTGTTTCATTCATTTTGTGAACATAGAAGGTCCATCTGGGTCTGTGTGGGAGCAGATACAGAGTGGGAGGTTTGTGCTCACCTCATCTCTACTGAGTGCAAAATTTTTCTTCTAGACCTAAAGGTTGTGTGCAGGTTGATATAGAAAACCTTGGTCTTACCTGGGATAAAAGAGACATTTATTGCATCCTGTTTTGTTTTACTAGAGATGAGTTTCCCACTCCTTCAGTTCGGTTGCCTAGCACATTGTCCAGCCCAGCTCTGTTGCTCTTCAGCTAACAGACCATGGGGGTGAGCACTGCACTCAGACCTAGGTAGTACTTGTATTCCTGAACAAGGTATGTGGTGGACATATAGGCCCCTTGAGTCATTCCTGGGATTGATGCAAGGCTGTTGGAAGAAAGAAATCCTCTTTCCACTGGAATTACTTAATGAATACAGTCCTGGAATTGACAGCTATTACTCCCCTGCTGCATAAAGGGAACATATTTACAGCAGGAGAGAATACAGCTTTTGCAAAGAGGAAAAGCCAGGCAAAAGATGGGAGAGAAAATGTGCCCTAATAACATTGTTTAAAGATCCTTCCCTGAGCAATATCTGAAAACACTGTTGGATGACTGCTCACTTGCTTGCTTCTTTGCTTTCTCTTCCCTCTCCTTCCTTCCTTTCCTCTCTCCTTCCCTCTCTTCCTTCCTTTCTTCTTCCTGGAATATGCTTCTTGACTTTCTGTGTATTTGCAATTGGAATAGTTCTAATTTCATGCCTGCTCGATCCTTCAGGCAATCCTCAGGCACAGGTGTGGGAAATAAAGGTCCTTACAAATGGTTCATTGCATGAAAGAAAGCACGTTCAGATGCTTAGCTAAACTCTTTTTTCTGTGTCTCAGGGATGCCATCACTAAGTAGTTTCAGGATAGGTTTTTCTGTAGGCACACAGGCCGAGCACACAGAGCCAGCTCTGGGCAGCTTGAGCTGCCAGCCAAGACTGGAATGTGGGTCAGTGGTGAATGAGTTTGCCAAAGTCCTTTCTCCCTTGTTTTTATTTTAGTGGAGGAGGCAGATATCAAACAAATTAATGTAATTTAAATAATAAAACAGAAAAGGGATAGAGAGCTCAGGCTCAATTATGGATAGGATGGGCCACTCTCAGGCAATGTCTTCGAATATCATAGAAGCAAAGTAAATGTGTGATCATTTGGTTATCTGGAAGGATGGAATCCAGGTAAAGAAATAGTAAGGGCCTTAAGGGGGAATGAGCTTGTGTAAGCAATTGCCAAAGTCTGGTATGGGGAGAACAGAATGAAGGATGGTAGGAATGGCAGTCAGAGTTGTAAAGGGACCTAGTTCTGTCCAACATTGGGGTGTGATATAGTAAGAATTTGGGATATTTTGAAGAGATGAACTCCATGTGGGTGAAATTAGGATGTTGGGCTGCTGGGAGGAGGTGGTAGGGCAGAAATGCTAGCTTGAGCTCTTCCCTTCTCATCTAGGCTCCTTTCTCCGTCACTGCAATCTTGGGGTGGGGGGAGGAGGGGAGTGGATCAGGGTCTGCAGGCCACAGCAGGATCTTGGTATTTGTCCAAGAGCAACAGGGAGCCATGGAAGGATTTTAAGCTGCAACAGGATATGGTTGGATTTTCATGTCAATATAGTACTTGGAACCAGAGGAAGGGAGCATTATATAGTAGGAATCCCTGTTATTCGTTCCCCTGAAAATATGTTTAAGACTGTCAACAACAGAAATAAAATTCCCTCTAATCTACACCTTCCCCCACCCCCTCAAGAAAAAAAAAGAAAAAGAAACCAAACCACTTCTGAGTGTAATGAGGAGCTTTAGGTTGGCACCTTTTTATTTTAAAGATTTGTTTATTTATTTACTTACTTATTTGAGGGGAGGAGGGACAGAGGGAGAGTCCCAAGTGGACTCTGTGCTGAGCATGCAGCCCCAAGGCAGGGTTCAGTCTCACGACCCCGAGCCAAGCAAGAGTGGGCATCAGCCCACTGTGCTACCTAGGCACCCCTGAACTGGCTTTGGATAGAAAAGTGATGTGATACAGTTTAGCTATAAAACCATCACTAGCGTTAGGGGCTGACACCATGGTCCAGGGGAGAGGCACTGGTGACATGGATGGAGTGGTGGAGGCAGAGAGTCATCAGAAAGCCAAAACTAAAGCTAATGGGATTTGCTGATGGAGTAATCATGGGGTTTGAGCACATGACCTAAGTCTCATATTGCCTGAGTGAATAAGTCATGGTGCCCTTACTGATATGGGGAAGCCTAAGGGGCACATTTCCAGAGAGGATATAAAAGAGTTTTGAGTGCTGTTTGTGCTGACATTATAGGCTTGCACAGAGATGCTCTGTATGTCCAGCTTGTAGGAGATGTCTGCTGTGTGGATTTGTCTAGAGCTTTGGGAAGAGGCCACAGAAGGAGATACTTGGGGAAGTCAATGACATGCAGGTGGATAAGATGGTCAGACTGGATGAGAGGTCCTGGGCTGTGAGTGTGAGAAGTTGGAAGCCTGAGTTCCAAGAAGGTCTAAAAGAAGTAGCTCCTAGACTTGAGAAGGGCTGCCACAACAAGAGGACACCAGTTTAGTGTGACATCCTGGGGACCATGTGCACAGGTATTTTCGGGAGAAGACAGATCTGTATAAAATATTGCTGAGTGGCTGGGTGTAATTGGAGTGGGAAATGTTCATTGGATTTGCCTTTATCATCATGTAACACCAAGGCCAGGGTTTGAGAGAGGTGGAAGAGAGTCCAGCCAGGGTCGATTCTTGACCAAGCATGGAAGGGGCAGCCCCTCTTATGAGCCAACCACTAATGCAGAGCATGATGTGCAGAAGCTGCCTGAACCCAGTCCTGCCTCTGTATTAGATGTATTACAAGTAATTGTTGGCTTATGTGGTGTAAAAGCCAAAATGGCACCCCTAATGCTGTGGTGGAGAAAAACACAGATTGCTGGGAGTTTCAGTAAGATTAAGATTATTTTATCATCTTGATGTAATGTTGAGTGTGACATGCAGAGGAAACCTGAATGTTAAACCCAGGACAGAACTGAAGCTGCCTCCCAGGGGCTCTAGGCGACAAATGAACTTTGTAAAAATCAGTGAGTGTTTATGGCAGTTCTTAGCACAGTCTTTTGGTGATCCCATCCAATGTCTATTTCTACAATTAACTCAGATTTGTTGTTTCTCTTGCAAATCACATTTAAGTTGAACACATGATATGTGCTAAAATCAGTCCGAGGGAGAAAAACTCTGGCATTTACGTGGATTTGACATGTGTTAGTTTGGAAAATTGGGGGGACATTTTGTTAGGACTTTCCACTGGAATAGATTAATAGTTACTTGAACTATTTTGAAGACAGTACAATTCCATTCATTCTTAGGGATGAAGAATCTAAGAACAGAGGTAACGAGGGTGGTTATAATATAAATAATTGTAATTATGGCGCTTGCACTCAGCTAAGTGGAATGAAATGACCAAGGACCTACCTTATGAACACTGTACAATAAGTTTTGATATTATGGAGTTCTAATATTTGAGGGTTATGTATGATTTATGACCTACCTAATCTCTGGGAAGTAGCCTGTCACTGAGCTATCCAGTGCTGTGAGCCTGTGCTTACAAATTGCATTTTAAAGACTGTTACTGAGAGAACAAAATATAACTGGTAAAACTTGCACCTTCTCATACTTAGACCAATTTTCTCGAACAGATTTCTTTGGGCTGATGTTTGAATGTTTGGTTAATATGACCATGTTTTTAATGTGTCCTTTCTAATCTTCAGAAGAAATTTAAATGTCTCTGGGAATACAGTTAAAGGAGTAATTAACTTTTTCTGGTTAGGATAGACTTCAGAAAAAAATGTAACATTTGAGGCAAGGCTGGAAGAATGGATAGTTGTCTGGTAGAAAAATGAAGAAAATGTGCCAGGCAGAGGGAAAGCATGAACAAAGGCAAGACCATGTGGAAGTGCCTAAGGCCCTTGGACCCAGACCAATCCCAATGAGAAAATGACTACTTTGGGATTAAGAACTTTAAAGACAGGAGCAGACCTTTGTGATGTCCAAGGTTTCTAGTTAGCAAGTACATGAGCTCCTAGGTGGCCTACTGTCTCTGGGACAGGACTGATTGCCATTTCCTACTGTGGCACTTTCTTGCTGCTTTGACATTTGCATGAACCCAGTAGAGGATGAAAACTGGTGTGACTCAGAACTAAAGATTGATTTTCAGTACTGGGAAGGTTTGTAGGTGACATTTATAGCCAGCTGAACTGGGTGATTTCTCAGAGAACACACTAGAATGAGTGATGTTAAGGAGACACCAGTGGTAGGTGCCCAGGGGTCCGAATTCCAAAGGGCAGGCTTTCCTTGGTAGCTGTTAACCCAGGTGGGGTCATACCCAGAGTGTATCTTGAAGGCCTTCAGAGGAAAAGCAGGTAAAACCAGTTCCTCCAGCATCAGTGCTGGCAAGTATGTGAGGGATGCCGCCATGGAAATGAGTATGAGTATGGGTATGCTAATATTGGAGACTTGCCCATCAAAATCAGAATATCTCTATATTAGGGTTCTCCAGAGAGATAGAATTGGTAGAATGTGTGTGTGTGTGTGTGTGCATGTGTATACATATACATACATATAGATAGAGAGGGAGAGATTTTTAAGGATTTAGCTCATGTAATTTAAGGAATTAGCTCATGTGATTGCTGAGACTGACAAATCCAAAAATCTGTAGGTCAGGCTGGAGACTCAGGGCAGAATTTGTATTGCAGTTCAAGTTTGAAGGCCGGGACACCTGGGTGGCTCAGTGGTTGAGCGTCTGCCTTCAGCTCAGGGCCAGATCCTGGGATCTGGGATCGAGTCCCTCATCGGGCTCCTCACATTGGGCTTCTCCCTCTGACTGTGTCTCTGCCTCTCTCTCAGCATCTCTCATGAATAAATAAATAAAACCTTTTAAAAAAAAGTTTGAAGGCTGTCATCTACTGCAGTTTCATCTTGTTTGGGGGAGGTTGGTCTTTGATTTTTTAAGGCCTTAAGCTGGTTGGATGAGGCCCACCTACATTATGGAGGGTAATCTGCTTTACTCAATGTCCACTGATTTAAATATTACTATTTGAGTGCTTGGGTGGTGCAGTCAGTTGAGCATCTGACTCTTGATTTTGGCTCAGGTCATGATTTCAGGGTTGTGGGATTAAGCTCTAAGTCAGCAAGGAGGAGTCTGCTTGCCCTTCCCTCTCTGCCTATTTAAATAAATAAATAAATAAATAAATAAATAAATAAATAAAATCTTTAGAAGTAAAATTTTTAAAATGTTAATTTTATCCCAAAAACACCCTCCAAGGAACATTCGGAATAGTGTTTGGTGAAATATCTGGGCACCATTAACCATCCCAACCTCTAAAGACTGATGTAGAGTGAGCATTGTCTATAAACAGTATCTGTTTATCATCTTTTTGCCAACAAAACAGCAGGGATTTTTTATTATTCTTTGCCATGTTGCTGTATCCAGTACCAATAATGTTCCTTGGCACATGGTGAATGCATAAGAAGTGTTTTATAAATGAATGAATAATAGAATAAACATTTGATTTCAATTATTTGGAGACACAGTACCTGATAGTTTTTTCCATCCTGGCCAAAATGTTTGTGCTAAAGTAATATGATTGCACAGAGCTGCTCTGTATGTCTGACTTGAGTCTCTTTGTCTTCCCAGATGTAAATTAGGCATCTATGGAAATTGATTATAACTTTTTTCATGTTGCTGATTACCATGGTGACACTGGGAATAGACTTCCCTGCATCTTGGTTTGGCAGATCTCTTTGAGCAGTAGCTCTCCACCCAGTGAACAATCCCAATGATCAGTCTGAGGAATCTCAGTTAGTTTAGCTGTATGTATATTATAGCACTTTGAAAACACGAAGAGATGATCTCTTTTCCTTCACCAGCACAGCTTGTGAAGGCTATTTGTAACTGTACATGGCCCACAGATCATTGGTAGCCTTTGAACACAAGATGGACAAGATGGACGTGGGGAAGCTCTCACAGAACCCACAGTAAAGTGATAAGTGGCAGCCAGTGCGTGGATGGTGAAGCAGAGGGAGAATGCGAAGAGGAAGTCCATCAGGCAGTGGGTACAAATGCAAAGGGCAATGAATAAAAACATCTGCTTCTGATTTTGTCCACAAGTGAGTGAAGACTGATTCACGCTTCTGTTTCGCCTGTGGTTCAGATTTTCCTGTTATTTTGCACCCTTCATCAACACTGACATTATTCTAAGGACTGCACTGAATATTCACACGCCAAGTTCCCTGCCCAAACATCCCAGATAGGTGTTTGGGACAGAGGTGCATATTAATCTTTTCTATAAGTTTTTTATTAAGATTTTGTTTATTTATTCATAGACACACAGAGAGAGAGAGAGAGAGAGGCAGAGACACAGACAGAGGGAGAAGCAGGCTCCATGCAGGGAGCCCAGCGTGGGACTCGATCCCAGGTCTCCAGGATCACACCCGAGGCTGCAGGCGGCGCTAAACTGCTGCACCACGGGGGCTGCCCCATATTCACCTTTTCTACCTGGTGTGACAACATTTTTTTTTGTATGAGTTAGAATTTGAGTGAGAACTCCTTCTTTTTTAAGATTTTATTTATTTGAGACAGAGAAAGAGAGAGAGAGAGAAAGAGAGAGAGAGAGAGAGAGAGAGAGAAAGAGATTACAAGCAAGGAAAAGGGGCAGAGGGAGAAGGAGAAGCAGACTCCCCGCTGAGCAGGGAGCCGGATGCCAGGACTCCATCCCAGGACCATGAGATCCTGACTTGAGCTGAAGGCAGATGCTTAACTGACCAAGCCACCAGATGGTCCTGAGTGAGAACCTCTGTGGGAAAACATAGAGGCCAGGGTGATGGATTAGGGGGTCATTCTCTGCCAGCTGCAGTGAGGAAGGGGGTCTGGAGATGGGGTTGGAGGGATTAAACAAAGTACCAAACAGTATTTGCTTGGTTGAGGTGAAGGAAGGTAAAAGACAATAGAAGATGAAGAAGACAGCCAGAAAACTGGCATAATGCCTTTAAGCCACCTGAGGTAGCACTAGACTAAGACTACAGGGCCAGAGAACCATTCTGACTTATTAAAAATATTTCTTTTGAAAATCACTGTATAGAATGTAGCACTCGGCTCATAGGGATGTGATATCAAAATATTTGGCAAGAAACAAGACCTCTTTGTGTCTCCGCAAATGAAACTAGCAAGAAACAAGGGGGTAGCTGAGGAGATGGCAGTAGCTAGAGTTCTGTCTTGAGGAATAAAAGAGAAAAGAGGGCAATGAAGGTGTTGGAGAAAGTATTGACACTTTATTTCTTCTAGAATTTGGATGAGGATGGTGATGCATTCTTTTATTTTCTGGTCTTCTGACCCTGGGTGACTGGGGTGGCCCTCAGAAGTTTTATGAGGTGATGAACAATGTGGTGGGCTAAAGACTCTGGTCTTTAGGCAACAAAGAGTTCAAGAAAATATACTACCAACACAACTGCAGATCAACATCTTGGGTCAGACTAGAACATGTCAGGATGGGGTGACTATCAAGACCATGGCAGTGGAGATAATTATGGGAGCACATTTGTTATAGGAAAGAATCAGAACTGGATCTTGGAGGAAGAGTCA
Source organism: Vulpes lagopus (assembly GCF_018345385.1). Classification (NCBI taxonomy): domain Eukaryota; kingdom Metazoa; phylum Chordata; class Mammalia; order Carnivora; family Canidae; genus Vulpes; species Vulpes lagopus. Next base: position 64,776,856 of record NC_054831.1, read on the forward strand.
CATATGGTGAGGAAAATGATGAAGATGAGCATCAAGAAGATACAAAGGTTCGAAAGATAACCAAGGTCAAAAACTGGATTCCTTCAGAACCACCATCTAGAACTGGCTGGCTTCTTTACAAAAGGTCCGGCTTCCTCCCGAGCACTAAGGCTGTTTCTGTCACAGACACTGGAGATAAAGATCCTCATGCCTCCCACTGTCCTGTACTCAGAAATCCTGGGCACCCAGTCTAAACAGGTCTAGGCTGGTTTTGTAATGAGAACCAAGTCCCGGAAACTACCGTCGTGTTCCACATTTGAATTCCTTGAGAAGCCCTATTAATCAGGATCTGCCCATTTGAGATGAATTACACTGGAAACCCCAAGGCCTATTAGCCAGTTCCTCTAGGCTTCTTCTGTGCAGTCCAGCCTGCTCTGCCCTTCCTCCCCCGACCCTACCTCCTCTGCTGCCTTTCTCCAAAACCTAAGCACTGGGCCTTATGAAGGACCAGTTTCCTAGTGAACAAAAGTCCCTTCTTTTGCCCTCCTTTTTGCTGGAAGCTATTATCTTTGGATTTTATTTTAAGATTTATTTATTTATTTGAGAGAGAGTGAGCTAGAGGGAGCATGAGCTGGGGGAGGGATCAGAGGGAGAGGGAGAGGAAGAAGCAGATTCCCTGCTAAGCAGAGAGCCCAACTCGGGGCTCAATCCCAGAATCTTGGGACCATGACCTGAGCCAAAGGCAGATTCTTAATTGACTGAGCCACCTAGGAGCCCCTACTTTTGGGTCTTAACTGACATTTTCCTCTATCATAAGACTTCTACGTTTACAGCAGCCTCCCTACTGTAGCTTCTGGGAAAGCAGGAAGCACATGTGATTTGTTTATTAAGAATCTTCACAGCATCTAGCACAGCCCCCAAAGTAGCAGCTATTCAAGAAATACGTCTTGAATGAATGAATGAATGAATGTAGAATTTGCTCATTTGCTACCACATATGTTCTGAAAGCCAGGAATGGGGGTTGTGACTCCTTTGTTTCCCCATTATTGTCAATAGCTATCCTCACTTCTATCCCCTGTGTTATAAAAGTCTTTGCTCTCTGGCTCCTGCCTTGCCGCTGCTACACCAAGCCTGGAGTAATCTCAGTGCCATGCCACCACTCAGAATTATGCCACATCTGACATGTTTGTTTTCTTTGGTGGAAATTTCTAGAAGTAGGCATTCACAGTTCATGAAAATGTTCTTTGCACTCTTACCTCCAATCCCTCACCTCTGAGTGAATCCTAATTCAGTCCACCGAACATTTGTACAACCAAGATTCCCAGCTCATCCATCATCCTTCTCCTTTCCTATTATATCCACTTCACTCTTCAAGTTCAATTGACAACTTGACAGCACTTGCCAGTTTTGACCACGACTGCCTTCTTGAGATCATTTGTCCTTGGCTTTCTCTATTACTCTTATAGTTTCCTTCTTCTTCCCCTTCTCTCTTGATTGTCCTCCCTCTGTGCCCATTTCTAAAATGTTGGTGCTTTCTTACTATTTAGTCTTCTGCTCTTTTATTTCTTAACCCTAAAGTTTCTACCTGTGCTGTCTCTGCCACCCCTTGAATAATTATTTACATTAGAGATGTCTTCCAAGTTTATGATCCCCCTCCCACTAGCTTGTGAGGTCCAGATAGGTATCTCACTGCTATGCGCTGACTAACTGTACATAAGGGACTAATATTGACCCCAGATGCAACCTGTTATAAATTTAACACATGATTTCCCTACCATCTTTCCAAATTTGCTTTGTTCCCATTTTTTTTTTTTTTGGTAACCCTCATTGTATGTCTTGATTCTGTTTCATTCTTTTGAACCTTGCTCCCACAGCCTTCTTCTAGCCATCAACATTTATTGCCTGGCCTAATACAGTCCTTCTTAAGCTGCTTTCTGGGTATCTACTCCTATCTGTATCTCATTTAATATCCCAACTGTCATCCTTCTAAAAGAAAAATCTGATCATGTCATTCTCTTGCTCAAAGCCCTTCACTTCCTCTGCATTGCCCTTAGTAAAAATCTACTTTTTGGCATTGCCTGCGACAATCCTTCAAAATCTAACACAGCATATACTTGTTGAATCAATGAATGACTAATATAAGAGTGTGAATGAGAAGCTGTGACAGAGTAATGGTGGCATAAATGCAGGAGAGCTCCAGGAGCAGCATCCTGGCAGAATGAACTTTGTCTTGTTTTATATTATCATTAATATATTCAAGTACTTCCTTAGCTGGGAAATATTTGAAGTTTAGTGCTTTATCAGCAAACATGCACGTTGTCCTTCCTACCTGTAAGAGGCTGGCCATTAGAGTGCCTCTTACAACGCTGTGTGCAGTGTCCCATGCCCAGGAACAGATGTGTTGTTGGGGAGGTTTATTCATTCACAGATTTTAATAATTTAAACCAATGAGAGTTTTATGTGCTGAAGCATTTTGAAATGTAAGCAGAAACTGTGTCTTCTAGTTTCCACCTCCCCACGTCATGAGTCATGAGGTCCTTACAGGAGCTAAAATGTCTTTTGGAGAATAGGATACCATTTCTCCATCTCTTCCCTAGTGTCCTTAAATTTACTTTCAAGATGAAAAAAATATATATTCAATTTCATCCCATTTTACTGTGATTGATGAAATTAATTTGTCAGTGTGGCTAATGGTCTTGCAAATCAAATAATTTCCTTGGTTTAGTAACTCTGGTTGAAGAAAAATATGAAGAAGGAGTTTTAACCTCCTGGCTTTGTTTACTATATTTGGAGACATCTCTAGGGGCTTCCTGTCAGATTATGTGTCTTGAAAGTATTTGTGACTAATTATGGGCAATGGAAGCTCAGGTTCAGGTTTTGAAAAATGTTGAGAGGAGGGAACGTCAGCAGACATATTTTATTGTGTCTCCTTTTAAAATAAATTTTCTGGAAAATTGTCTTTATAGGCAAAAAGTGGGTCTGGTGTGTTATTATTTGTTTTGCTTTTGACAGCAGATTCTGTGTTTCACATCCCTCAGGTTAGAGGGAAGACAGAGAGGCAGTTTGTGGGCATTTGTGAGCCTTTGCTAGAGCCAGCTGGATCCTGGCTATCCATGTTCAATTATCCTATGGTATATGTTCAGCCCAAAATAGTTTTCATAAAGAAGCAGATTGAATTTCACTCTGAACATTTTCATCAATTCCTGGAATCTCAGAATGTCATTAATTAGCAGTTGGAAGTGCTGTGCTATGTGTCAGGAGCAATTTAATGAATTGAAATAGTATTAACTTTGACTTTTTTTTTTTTGATTCCTAAGACATTTACATTTTATTTACTCTTTAAGTGGGCTTAAGCAAGCCTTTTTTTTTTTTTTAGAGTGGAAATCATTGAACAAAATATTTGTTTGCTTCAAAGGTATGTTTATTTTATTGCTTTGAATTGCATAGGGAAAAATTGTACTTTGATCCAAATGTTAATTGAATGCTGAAGAATTGTTTCTGAAAATTTGACTATTTTTAACCACCTTGATATAAGCTCTAATTAAAATAACCACATATGACATTTACCTTTATTTTCATTAACTCAAAATTAAGAAGCATGTTATAGATATAATTTTCCACTATTCATGCAATATTGCACTTTCTCTATTTCCATGAGGTATTTTGTTTGATTATGTTTATGTTGAAATGATTTTTCTTCCTCTTGTATCAAAAGCATTAGTTATGACATGTTACTAATGAATGTAAGCATAGAGGAGAGACATTTTTATTAAATTCTACGCATTAGATTTTATTCAGTACCTTTGGGTTGTTAGCTTTTTAAAAAACATCATCATGAACCAAAGTAATTAGGTATTTGCTGAGTGCCTTCAGTGGGTCAGCCCTGTGTTAAGCTATGTATGCTGCATATGTTATTGCATTAAACCATATAAGAGCCCTATAAAGTACTATCTCTCCACTTTCCATAGAACACAGCTAAGGCACAAAGAGATGGAGTACTTAACCCAGGTTTGCATATTGATGTATTTGGGATCATAGACCTTTGACATAAGTGATAAATGCTCCGCAAACCTATTCACCAGCTTAATGCTTCTTATTTTTAATGGGTCTTTAAATCTTATATAGAGGCTATTTTTGCCTAGTTGAAAAAGATTCCATATTTGATAAACAGTGGTACCAATGAAGTAGATGTCAAACAATAATAGAGGACAAACTGGCTAAGACCAGTGTCTTTGGTTATAATCAGAGTAACAGAAAAGATAAAATCCTCAGTACAAGGAAAAGGAGATCATTGTACCCAAAGAGGCATGACCACTAAACTCACAATTAATAGAAATAATTTGGGAGCTTTGGATTGCAACATGCTCTATCTGTTATGCCTGTTTCATCTGTATATTTGCTTGTGAACATAATCAAAAATCAAATAGCTATTCACCTGTTTCTTGGTTGAAGAAACTATCATAATTGTAGAAAATTTAGGATGCAAGCTGGGAATTAAGTTTGGAGCTTTGCACTTTGCATGCATTTGAGTTGACCCAACTCTCTATAATATACTCTCAAAACATTCGAGAACAGGAATCTCATTGATTGAAGCAAGAGTTATCCACACTTCCAGTTTTTAGAAGAATGTTGGAGAATGGAATTGTGGTCTATTCTGTAGTAAGAAAATTAATCTTTTTTAATTATTGAAAGCACCATATGTCCAAACTCTGAACTGATCTCAGCAGTTAATGAAAAATAATAAAGATGTTTTGATGTATCAACCTAACAAGAGTTTTAAGATATCTGTGCTTTAGAACGTAAAGGAAATCATAGATGATAAAACTTTGAGGCAGCTTACTTTGGCAGCTTAATTATTCTATTCCCTCCTTGTCTTCCTGGCAAACTCCTACTTACCTGCAAGACACAGCTTAAAAATGTCCTCATTTATGAATTCTCCCTCAACTACTTGCTCACTGTTCCCTCCTCTGAGCTCCCATCAGAATTAAACCCTCCCAGAAGTCCCCTACACTATTTAATGACCAGCCTCCCTGGGCATCTGCTCTGCTGAGCTGGGAGTGCCTGGGGAGGAGTGGGATTTGTTTCAGAATCTGCAGGGTATGGTACAGTGCCTGGAACATAAGAGACACTCAGTGTTTGTTGAACAAATGCATCAGTGACACAAGGTAACCAATGTGTCTGTGTACTGGAGACAATCATATAAAAAAAAGAGAAGAGGAAGGGGAAGTTGGTTTCCCAGAAGAATTCAAAGACAGAAGAATCCCATTACTGATTAATCTCTATTTTAAAGGAAACAGGGTGATTCCTCGTGGCAGAGTGCTCCTGGAACCATGTGACCCTCAGAAGGAGTTTCTTTGATTGAAGCTTCACTAAAGGAGTTTTGATGTTTGCTCAGGGACTTTCCCAGCACTTTTCCAGATAGCCTAACAGACCGACTCTCCCTCCTTTCTTGTTATGATCTTTGATTAATCCTTTTGGATATTCTAATCCTGACAGCCTTTAATGGAGCACAGTTGAGGCTTCCAGGTGGGAGTGCTGGAATTCACGGCTGCTGCCTCCATATCATCCCCCACCTCTCTCGATGCCTCCCTAAATCCCTATAACCATCTATCCCCTTTATTTTTTATTATTTTTATTTTTATTTATTTATTTTTATTTATTTATGATAGTCACAGAGAGAGAGAGAGAGAGAGAGAGGCAGAGACACAGGCGGAGGAAGAAGCAGGCTCCATGCACCGGGAGCCCGATGTGGGATTCGATCCTGGGTCTCCAGGATCGCGCCCTGGGCCAAAGGCAGGCGCCAAACCGCTGCGCCACCCAGGGATCCCACATCTATCCCCTTTAGATTCTACTTTCTGTCTTCTCTTTAGGACCCTTGAATTCTGACATTCGGCTTCCAAATGCTCCTTTTTTGTTATGTTCTCATGTTTCTTTAATCTCTGGGCATCCTCTGAGGGAAGGAGCTGTGGGGTCCATTGTAACATTTCCTACAAGTTTTTTTTAAATGAGGACTGCTATTTCTTTTCACTTGTGAGCCATAATTGGTGGTATTTAATTGCTACATTAAGAGGAAGGATAGAATCAAAGGAAAAGGAATTTTAAAATACCATTGGCAAATGATTTAGAATCACCAAATTATCAAAACAATAATTAAATACAAACTGAATTTCATCCTCATTATACAAATACTCAGCAAATCACAGACTGTGTAGCCACCAGGGTTGATGCTTCCGATCCAGAGGTCTGCAGCTGTACTGCCCCCATGCAGACTCTTGTAGGCCCAGCTGCCTCAGGCTGTGGCCCACATTCTTTCCTGAGCTGCAGAGCAAGTGGAACAAAAACGTTTGGGAAAGAAAATAACTTGGATCCTTAGAACTGGCCAAGAGAAATTAAAATCCTGAGGAAGTCCTCTGAACCCAAATCTATAGATAAAGGAATTTTTAAGAATATATATATGGCAGTTCCTAAACATGGATCTTTTGCCATGATCCAGTGAATGAAGACTCCTGGTTTAGTCCCAATACAGTTGAGTAACTCAATTTTATTATTCAGCTGACCATATAATTTTATCCGAGGCACTCCATCTCTGTCATCTTCAGTGATCATAATAGTTCCTAAGAGTGATGAAGTTCAATACCTCTGTGATCCTATTGGTGAGAGCATTCAGGATGTGCAGCATAGAGATGAATGGAGATTATCTTTTCTCTCCAGGGGCCTCGAGTGAGGAGTGAAATACTTACAACTACATAAATGCAAAGCAAAAACAAATGAAGAATGAAAAGAGAGGAGAAACAGAAAACAATAAGGCTGGAGGGAGAAGATTATATTGTGTGGGAGTACCAATACCAGCAGGGAAAAAATAGAAAAGTCAATAGTCAACACAAGAAACTTGGTTGTGCTGTGTGTCACTGAGAGCCTGATGGACCGAATGTGAGCTAATGATTACAAAAAGAATTTCCGTTTGCCTCAAGTAGCCATCTACACCTCTTGTTGTTTCTGATTATGAAGTGGTACATTATCGCATTGATATTTCCTTTTGCTTTCTATTGGTTCACATGGATTTGTATTACCAGGTTATTATGTGAGGTTGTTATGTGATTCTGAGGCCTGCTTTAAAGAAGTTTAAGGTTAAAAAAAAAAAAAAAAAAGGAAACCTTTTGAATTAGTGTTTTCATTTTCTTTGGCTAAATACCCAGAAGTGGAATTACTAAATTGTATGGTACTTCTATTTCAGTTTTATTGCAGCATTATTTACAATGGAATGATGAAGGAATGAACAAGATGTGGCATATATATACAAGGGAATATTAATGGAATATTTCTCAGCTACACAAAAAAAGACTGAGATCATGCCATTCACAACAACATGGATGGACCTGGAGTGTTTTATGCTAGATGAAATAAGTCAGACAGAAAGACAAGTACCAGAGGTTTCACTTATATGTGGAATCAAAACAGCAAAACAAATGAATGAACTAATAAACAAAGACATAGACTCCTAACTATAGAGAACAAACTGGTGGTTTCCAGGGGGTAGAAGAGCTGAGTTGCAGATGAAAGAGGTGATAGGCCTGAAGAGGTAGAAATTTACAGTTATAAAATAAATATGTCATGGTGATGAAAATACAGCATTAGAAATGTAGTCAATAATACTGTAATAACTTTGTATGGTGATACAGATAGTAATTAAACTTATGGGTGAGCATTTTGTTATGTATATACTTGTTGAATCACCATATTATACACCTGAAACTAATATAATATTCTGAGTCAACTATGCTTCAATTAAAAATTTTAGAAAGGAACAAAAAAGTAGAAACTTATAGATAAATATATAAGAATTAATGTGGATTAATATTTTGAAAAATAATATTGGGAATGCTAAAGATAAGTTTGATGGTTAAATAGATGGTGTTTTTAGTGTTTGTTTTTTAAAGAATTGCTATCGATTTTCAGATTATAAGTTAAAATATTTTTACATTTTCCATTTTTTACTGGAAAACACACATAACGTATAATTTATCTTAATCATTTTTAAGTGTCTAGTTCAGCATTAATACATTCATATTGTTGTGCAACCATCTCCACTATCCAACTCCAGAATGTTTTTTATCTTGCAAAACTGAAACCCTATACTTATTAAGCAATAACTCCTCATTCCCTCCTTCCCCCAGCTGGTGGCACCCACCATTCTACATTTTGTCTGTGTGATTGTGACTGCTCCAAGTCCCTCATATCAGTGGAATCATATGGTATTTGTCTTTTCTTGACTGACCTAGTTCACTTAGCATAATGTCCTCAAGCTTCAACCATGTTGTGGCACAGAGCAGAATTTCCTTCTTTTATTAAGGTTGAATAGTATGCCATTTTATGTATATACCACATTTTGTTTATCCATTTGTCCATCCAGTGATGGACACGAATTGTCTCCACATTTTAGCTATTGTGAATAATGCAGCTTGAACATGAAAACAGATATATCTCGTCCAGATCCTGCTTTCAGTTTTCTTTTGGTTATAAATCTGGAATAGGAATTGCTGGATCATGTGGTCATTCTATTTTAAAATATTTGAGGAGCCACCGTACTGTTTTCCACAATGGCTATACCATTTTGCATTCATATTAACAATGCACAAGGATTCCTTTCTTCATAACCTTGCCAAAATTTTTTTTCTGTTTTTTTTTTCTTAATAGTCATTCTAATGAGTCTGAGGTGGTCTCACATTATAGTTTTGATTTGCATTTCCCCAGTGATTAGTGATGTCTAGCATCTTTCCAGGTGCTTATTGGTCACTTATATATTTTCTTTAGAGAAATGTCTATTCAAATTCTTTGGCCATTTTTGAATCAGGTTGTTTGATTTTAAAATTTTCATGGAGTCCAATTTGTTTACCTTTTCTTTTGTTGTCTATGCCTTTGGCATCATATACAAGAAATGTAATACTCTGAAGCTTTTGTTTTCTATTGTCTTTTAAGAGTTTTTTATATTTTCAGGTCTTACATTTAGGTCATGGATCCATTTTAGGTTGATTTTTGTATACAGTGTTAGGTAAGAGTCCAACTTCATTCATTTGCATCTCTGGATATCCAGTTTTCCTATAACTATTTGCTGAAAATACTATCTTTTCCCTGTTGAATGATCTTGGCATCCTTTATCAAAACTCATATGACCGCATATGCAAGGGTATATTTTTGGAGTCTATTCTATATCCTTGGCATATATGTCTCTTTTTATGCCAGTACTACACTGTTTTGATTAGTGTAGTTTTGTAGGAAGTTGAAATCAGGAAGTGTGAGAATTCCAGTTTTGTTCTTCTTTCAGGATTATTTTGGCTATTTGGGGTCCCTTACAATTCCATGTGAAGCTTAGAATGATTTGTCCTATTATTGTAAGAAATGTCTTTGGGATTTTGATAGGGATTGCATTGAATCTTAAGATTGCTTTGGCTAGTATTGACATCTTAACACTGTTAGGTCCTCCAACCCATATATAAATGCATTTCATTTGTTTTTGTCTTGTTTAATTTCTTTCAAAAATGTTTTCTAATTTTCATTGAACAAGTCTTTCACCTCCTTCAGTTATTAGGTAGGAAATTATTTTTGGTGGTATTACAAATGGAAATAGTTTTTTTCAGTTGTCAAATTCTTTTTTTTAATTTAAATTTGCCAACATATAGTATAACACCCAGTGCTCATCTTACCATGTGCCCTCCTTAATGCCTATCCCCCAATTGCCTTGCCCTCCCACCCCCACCTCTCCTTCTGCAACCCTTTGTTTGTTTCCCAGAGTTAGGAGTCTCTCATGGTTTGTCTTCCTCTTTAAGTTTTCTCCACTCAGTTTTCCCCCCTTCCTTATGGTCCCGTTCACTGTTTCTAATATTCCACATATGAGTGAAACCATATGATAATTATCTTTCTCTGATTGACTTATTTCACTCAGCGTAATACCCTCCAGTTCCAACCACATTGATGTAAATGGTAGGTATTCATCGGAAATTGTTTTTTAATCTCCCTTTCAGGTTCATTGTTAGTGTTTAGAAATGCAGTTGATTTTTGTGTGTTGACTTTTTATCCTGCTACTTTGCTGGATTTTTTTGTTAATTCTAACTTTTTTGCATGGAATCTTTAGAGTTTTCTGTGCATAAGATAATGACATGTGAACAGAGATATTTTTACTACTTCCTTTCTAATTCAGATGCCTTTTATTTCTTTTTCTTGCCTAATTTCTCTGACTAGTAGTTCCTGTACTATATTTTTAAATCCTCCCCATTTTATTGAGAAATAATTGACTTACATTACTGTGGAGTTTAAGGTGTACAGCATGATGGTTTAATTCACAAATATTGTGAAATTATTACCTAATAGGTTTAGTTAACACTCATCGTCTCATATAGATACAGAGAAAAGAAAAGAAAAAATACTTTTTGTGTTGAGAACTCTAAGGATCTACTCTCTAACAATTTTCTTATATACCATAGAGCAATGGTGGCTATAGACACCATTATATCTGTAGTACTTATATATCTTACAACTGGAAGTTTGTACCTTTTGACCACCTTTTTCCAATTCTCTCTCTTCCCACACTCCACCTCTAATAACCACAAATCTGCAAATCTGACCTCTTTTTCTTTGAGTTTGGTGTCTTTTTATTTTCATATTCCACCTCTAAGTGAGATCATGTAGTATTTGTCTTTCTCTGTCTAACTTATTTCATTCAGCATAATGCCTTCAAAGTCCATCTATGTTATCACCAGTGGTAGGATTTCTTCATTTTTTATGGTTGAACAATTAATTGTCCCTTGTACATGTGTACCACAACTTGTTTATCCATTCATCTGGTGATGGACATTTAGGTCGTTTTCATGTCTTTCCTATTGTATATAATGTTACTGTAAACATCAAGGTGTAGATATTCTTTTCAAGTTAGTGCTTTTATTTCCTTTGGATATATTTCTAGAAGTGGAATTGCTGAATCATATGGCAGTTCTATTTTAATTTTTAAAGGAGCCTCCATACTGTTTTCCATAATGGCTCTACCATTTATAATCCCACCACCAGTACACAAGGATTACCTTTCCTCCATATCCAAGCCAGAATTACCTCTTATCTTTTTGTTGATGGCTAGTCTAACAAGCATAAGGTGATATCTCATTGTGGTTTTAATTTGCATTTCCCTAATGACTAGTGATGTTGGGCATATCTTTATATACCTGTAGCCATTCATGCATTTTCTTTGGAAAAATGTCTATTCAGATTCTTTGTCTATTTTCCACTCACAAAAACTAGCTCAAAATAGATTAGACTTAAAAGTAAGACATAGAACTTCTAGAAGAAAAGAGGAAAAATACTCCTTGAGATGGCTCTTGGTTGTGATGTTTTTGGAAATCCCACCTAAGGTACAAGCAACAAAATAAAAAATAAACGGGTAGGACTATGTCACATTAAAAAGGTTGCACAGCAAAAGAAACCATTAGCAAAGTGAAAAGCCAACCCACAGAATGGGGAAAAATATTTGTAAATACATTTATGATAGAGGATTAATATCTAGAATATATAAAGAACTCATACAATTCAACAGCAAAAAAACAATACTTTGTTGAATAGAAGTGGCAACAGTGGGTATCTTTGCATTGTTTCTGATCTTAGAGAAAAACTTTCTGATTTTCACCATTAGTATGACGTTTGCTGTAGGTTTTTCATATATGGCTTTTATTATGTTGAAGTATATGAATGCTTAATTTTGAATGTTACAATGTCTCTGAAGGCCTGATTTCAGAATAGGTAGCTTTATTGAGTAGAAGGCAATAACAGAAGCAACAGTAATATTAGTAATCATGATTGCTCATGATTATGTTTTTGGGTCTTAGTATGGTCTCAGGCACATACTTAATGCTCAGTAATGATAATGATGTAGAGAGTGAGGATAATTATGTCTGATAGACCATGGGCTGATTCATAACTCTTCTGTTTTCTGGATATCTGATTGGAACAAGGTGCCATCGATTTCCTGTCTGGAATTTCCCTCAAAAAGTTGTATGTGCACTTTCAGAGTTTCAGGTTGTTTCTCCATCCACACCTGCAATGCTTATATGAAGAGTGCATTACTTTCCTTTGCTTCTTAAGTAGAGGGAAGAGGAAATTATTTCCTTGGATTTGATACCACATTCCCATTTAGCTCCCTTTTCCCATTGCCCCATGAACACCTTTTTAGGGGACTAGCCAATTTTATTTTATTCTGAGCTCTTTCTCTCTTCTCAAGTTTAGTGAAGTTTTAACTCACTTGTCCAGGCTGTCACATATATTTTCAGGCAATGTCACACACAAGTTAGTAGATATACATGAATACCAACAAGAGGATGAGAAGCTGAAGATACATTCTACCATATACTTGTTCCTCCACAGGTCAGGCTCCTTTTCATCTGAGGCACGGAGGGTATGAGGACATGGGCACTGGCCATGACAGGGCTACAATCATGCGTGGGGGAGATGGAAGTAATTCTTTTCATCTTAGTGCTGGTTGATTTAGACTAGTCTTCAGTGTTCCCATACCATCTGAATAGGACTGGAGGTCAAGTTAATAAAGAACTTGTGATATCCTAAAGTTGCATCAACATACACTGAGATGGAAATGTTCAGTAATGATCAAAAAGTGATTGGAATGGACAGTAGTGCAAAAGTTGAATTCTAGCAGCTGCAGTTGAATGTTTACACTATTGTCCAAAGATTTTTTAAAAAACCTTTTGCCAACAATAAGGAGAAGCCTTATTGCAATAAGCAATAAGAACCAAAATAAGTAGCAAATTGGAATGAAAAAAATGAGTCAAAGGTTAATAGTAAGACCAAGGCTCTGCATATGCTTATGTTGAGGCTGTTTACCAGTTGGTAAAGAAACAAAAGCTACAGAGTTGAATAAGTATCCACTTCCAAAGCTGATCTAGTCCCAAATTCAGTCACTAAAACTTTAATGTGATTTTTAAAAATTTAATTGGGCAAGCCATGTACTTTGAACTTCCTTATTAACACATTGCAGTGTTAGTAATGATAAACACTGTAGAACAGCTGGATAGAAAACTCTTTCCCTTCTTTTCTCTTTTCCTTCTTTTATCGCTTCTTTCCAACCCCAGAAATATGCATTAAACATTAGAATAAAAAGCATTCACTTACTATCCTTCCTAACATTTGCAACTTTCAAATTCCCATGCCTTATCAGGGTTACTCAGTAATTTAATTTTTTGAATATTTCCAGTAAGGGAGAATTTGAAGGTGACTTGCAGAAAAAAAATGTGGCTAATGAGAAGTAGACGGCAGTTAAATTTCTTTAATTAACAATGATTTCACTATTATTCTACTCTGTAGGAGATTGGAGTCAGATGACAAGTTGGAAATCATGTATTGTAAGAGAAAACTGGGTCCTTCCCCAAAAGACTTTCACAGCTTCTTGTAATATTTAAAGAATAGCTTTTATTTATGGCAGTGATCTTGACATTCAGACAAACAGATGATAGTTTAATCAAGTTTATCATGATGTGATTTTCTCCAGGCACCACTTAACAGCAAAGAACAATAATCTGTTTTTCAACCCCAATGTTAACTGGAAGTTCATTCAACAAATATTTAGGTTCACGGAAGCCATTTGACAGCAGAGGCAGGGTTATCACTCTGTGCTCATGTGGCCTCTCTGGCAACATGCCATCCTTAACTCTCATCTCTGTTAGTCATTCCTTCAGCAAACATTCATCCAGAGCCAATCCTGTGATAAGCAGAAGAGATACAGAGGTAGTCATGCAGAATCCTACTCCTTAGGACCTTATGGATTAGCTGGTAGATGCAGGAATATTCAGAGTACTGTGGGAACACAGAGAATCAGGGAATAGTTAGATATTGGGGAGAAAGGGTGGTCAGAAATGGTTTCTAAAAAGAGATGGATAAATAGATTGGTAAGTGAGTGGGAATAGGCTGAACATGTTTGTAATGCCCCCTGAAAATTACAGGGGGGGTTGAGAGAAGATTGGATAAGACAGGCATGTCACATGAAGAAGCTTTGGGGAGACAGAAGGGTTCCAAGCAAGAGAGTAATATGATCAAGTTTGCACATGCCTGGTGAGAGGTGCTAACGCCCCAACTAAGGACATATTTACACTCTACCAGGAAAGAATTGGAAGGGTGAGTAACTGACTGTAAGTAAAGGAGAAGAAGGACACTAGGACCGCTTGAGAAAAGAAAAGGCTGGTGATGAATAGGGGTGGGGATGGCATTTTAATGCCCTTCTCCCTTCTGTAGTTCCCTGACATAAAAGTGTATACATAAGAAAAAGTTTGAATGAGACATAAAGCACTGCTTTGGTAATAATCAGGTAAGTAAGTACCTTACACAAAATAAGCCCAGACACAAGTCCGGCCTAAGTCAGAGACTCCAAGAAAGGCTTTCTCCTTCCTCCTTGAACAGGGATGGCTGAATCTAGGAGGCAGATGCTGGGTTGTCTTCTTCTTCTTCTCCTTTTCTTCTTCTTCTTCTTCTTCTTCTTCTTCTTCTTCTTCTTCTTCTTCTTCTTTCTTCTTCTTTTTAAGATTTTATTTATTCATTTAAGAAAAAGAGAGAAGAGATAGAAAGAGAGAGAGAGAACATGAGCAGGGGGGAGAGGCAGAGGGAGAAGCAGACTCCCCATTGAGCAGGGAGCCTGACATGGGCCTCGATCCCAAGACTCAGAGAACATGACCTGAACCGAAGGCAGATGCTTAACCATCTGAGCCACCCAGGTGCACCAAAACTGGATCTTCCAGTAGAGGAGACGAGAATAAGTGGGATGGCTGGTTACCCTCAGGGAGTACTAACCTTGGAAGAGCAAGATATGGGAGAAAAGTTTTCTCTGAAGTAAAAAGTGATAATGATCTGAGTGAAGCCTCATTTTGTCTCCAAAAACAGTAGCCCACCACTTTCTCAAAATGGGTCTCAATTAGTATTTCAAGAGCTTACCAATAAGATTTGTAAATTTTCTGTCAAGGAATAAGCAGTAAGGAGGTGGAACAATGCAGCAGGGACAGTATGTCTTCTTTGGTCAGAGGTACTAGCATAAGGACGGTGACAGAAGCATGTTCCTTTTCACATAGCCACCCCCAGCACTGGACACAGTGACTCTGGAGGCTCTCACACAACCAGGAAGAAACATGGCAGGGGTTTTTGCTCTGAAGAGAAAGAGTTGCATAGGAAGTCATCAGAATGTTGGTTGTAGTGAAGCTTGGGAATGGGGGAGGTCACTGAAGAAGAATATTTCATGAGTAAGAAAGGAAGTTTGTTGAGGATGGAACATGGAAGCACCAGTGTTTAAGGGATAGATCAAAGAAATAGTGTCTCAAAAAGTAATTAAAAGCAGGAAAAAGAAAAACATCATCACTGAATCCAAGAGATGAGAAAGTATCAAAAAATGTCAAGAAGAAGGGGATAATCCAGAAGGCAAAGTGCTGTGGACAGATCAAAAGTGCCCATTGAAGTTTTCAAATGGGGACCATAAGTAACTGTTATAGTGTTGATGGGTAGTTGGAAAGAGAAGACAGATTCTGTGTACATCTAAGGAAAGAAGAGAGGAAAAGTCTGGAAATGCTGGGGGCAGTAGGGATAAAAGAAGTAGCAAAGTTCTCTGATGGCTGGGAAAAGTGGATGGGAGCTGGAGTCTCACCTGTACCATCCGCCTTCCTGTCTCAGGGACTTGACATCTGTGATCGAACTTCTGATTCTTTAACCTGCCAACTCCTGCTCATCTTACATGTCACTTCCTCAAAGAACATTCCCCAGAAACCTCAATCTAAATTAAGAACTTCTATTTTATTCTTTCATCAACACCATACATCTATTCGAATTTCAGAGCACTTGCTGCTGTTGGCATTTACATAACTTTCTTTATACTTATTTGTTCAATGCTTGCCTCTCTTACTAGACTAAAAGCTACAGGGATCACACCTGGTTTTGCTCATGATTATGTTTTTGTGTCTTAGTATGGCCTCAGGCACATACTTAATGCTCAATAAATATTGGTTGAATCCATCAATAAAATTTCTCGGACTACTCCTATCTACTAAAATATACTTTTATTTTAATGTTCAGGAACAAAGGTACATTTGTGATATTTGTGAACTCTTTAAGGAAGTATAAGTTGCCATTTTAAGAATATAGGGAAAATTAGTCCTGATTTTTTTAACATAGCATTTGACCTTCACTGTGTTCAGTATTATAAGAGATGCGGGGTTGAAAAAAAATACCTGAATATGTCTCTTTACTATTTAGCCCAGAAATGGGTTAATTCAAGGATCATTGACTTGCCCATGGACAGTCTGGGGCTGAATTTGCCTGGAGCAGAAGGTGATGCAGGTTTGCCTGGAATTTCTGGAGCTACACAGAACTATAGCAAACAACCTTCCAGAACCATCCCAGAGAGGTCAGTGAGTATTGATCCCTGCCGTGAGCTGTTCCCACTGCTAGGGGCTGGGTGTCCTCAGCTGAACAATGAGTAACCCCTCATTCCCACAGAATTTCAAGTCTGGTGAGGACTTAGGGTAATGGAGAAGGAGGTGAGCCAGCAAATGTGTTTTATCAAAGGAGTGGGATTGATTGCTACTACATTATTCTTTCATTCCAGCTCTCTCACTGGTTTTGCTTTAATGACTTTGGAGTCTAAGAAGCTCTATTCAGAACACCAGAGCACATTTGGTTCTGACATATGCAATCAGTGCATGCCATGGGAACTCGGCTCCCTTTAAACTCAAAATTAATTATAGGCATTTATATTTTCAGAAACCAAAATGGGTAATCAGACTTAATTAACTGGTAATCAATCAATGCTTCTCTTCCTCACCTTGTACAATGGCAAATGAGTGAAGATAATTTTGATTCTGAGATTAAAAACCCTTTGAAGACTGGGGAGAACCATTCTAACATTATGCATATGGAACCTGATGTGTGGTTTCCACTATTGTTAATGACATATGGTAGATGCGTGGCCATCTTTCGCATGCTCCAAACCCACTCCTGCTAGTGGTTTTCATGTCCTCAGGGCCAGAGGCTGTACTAAAATTTACAAATCCCATTTTTCAAGTAGTTACACCCTGGAAGAGTCTTGATACTTGCTATCTTTCTTGTTCAGGCTGCAGTTGAATTAAATTGAGTTACACATTGTTTATGATTGTTTCAAAGATCCTTTCCTTCTAGCTTAATTTTCACCAACTACTTACTAATAGGTAAAATTCAGTGAGTTCAGATATATGGTGCTGGAAGGGAAAAAGACAGGAGCTGGTGACACATCACAAGAACAGTAGCAAAACATTGCTACGTTAGCTTCCAAGGATGGAGAAGACCCTTTGAAGAAAGTTATTATATTTTATTTTATTTTAATTTTTTTTGTTTATTTATTATTTATTTATGATAGTCATACAGAGAGAGAGAGAGAGGCAGAGACATAGGCAGAGGGAGAAGCAGGCTCCATGCACTGGGAGCCTGATGTGGGATTCGATCCCGGGTCTCCAGGATCGCGCCCTGGGCCAAAGGCAGGCGCCAAACCGCTGCGCCACCCAGGGATCCCCGAAAGTTATTATATTTTAGCAGCAATCTAAAGTGTTATTTTCTAAAAGAAAGTTATGATATAGTAGCACCAATCTAAAATGTTTCTAAGAGATCATAAAAGTTCTCATTTCAAGAAAAAAAAATTGTAACTATGTTAAAAAAAGAAGTCGATATTCCGTGATCTTTTTGAGTAAATGGTAGTAGCTTCCCTCTTATTCACCACTGTGTCAATCTAGATCCTCTAGAGTCTCCATGATGCACAGGTCTTCCCAATTTCCCCAAATAAATTGCAAGACAGGACTAGCTTCTGTGCGCAGATTGCCCTTGTGTGTCTCCAGAGTCCCCCAAGAGCCCATCTCTTTTTCCAATGTCATGAAACTCAATGGACTGGGAAGCCTGATAGAATTAAGAAATACACTGGTTACAGAACACAAGTCAACTTTTTATGACTGACAATATTAGTGCTGCACATTCAAGGTACTTCTAGTCAAGTTTGAGGCACATCCTTACTTAATATGACAACATAAGTTAGCATATTATCAACCCAACATTCTTTTGATGATCAGTCTTTCTCTCTTTCAAGCCCTTCATTACTTTGATAGAAATCTTTGAGTTTTTCAAAGTTTGAAGGAAGTGTACTCTGTAAGAGCTGACATATTATTGTAGTGATGGCACCCGGTACAGTATGTAATGTAATGATGCCACCCGGTCTTTCTTATGCCACTGTTAGATCTCCTCCAGAGATGGTTTCCTTTTTTTTTTTTAATTTTTTAATTGGAGTTCAATTTGCCAACCTTTAGCATAACACTAGTGTTCATCCCGCCAAGTGCCCCACTCAGTGCCCATCACCCAGTCACCCCAAGCCCCTGCCCACCTCCCTTTCCACTGCCCCTTATTCGTTTCCCAGAGTTAGGTGTCCAGAGATGGTTTCCAAAGACATAGCCTTGCCTCCTATGTAGTGTAAGTTGAATAAGCTTTCTCCTCCTTCAAATTACCTAATTTGTAGTTTCTGCAGTGAATTGTAGAACCTAGTTGTTTCTCCACTTTATATGGTGTGTTTTTGAACCACTTCCTTGTGCTAGAGGTTTTGATTTAGGAAATGCAGGCAAACTTTTAATATTAGTGTGAGTAAGATACAATTGGAAAAATACATGTCTTACTACCAAATCCCCTAAATTGTATTACTCTAATTCAGGCTGTTAATTTGTGGAGGGTAATGGTGCTTCTTGATGATACTTTGTAATGTTTATGATGTTATATATGGCAACCCTGGCCACTGTACCAAAGATAAAATTGAAAAAAATTTTTTAAATTGAAAATTTTAAGGGCTAAACACAATAGACTTTATTTCCTAGTCACATGGTGTGTTCGTGATTAGTGGATAATACCCTTCCAAGTAGTAATTTAGAGGCTCTGCTTTTTCTCTTCTTGTGGCCATGTTACCATGAAAGAGGAAAAGGCTCAAGGGATCCCATGTATTCAAGGACCAGACTTGCAAGCAGCACACATAATTTCTGACTCAATTTCCTTGGCCAGAATTAAGTCACATGAATAGAAACTGAGACTGGAGTCCAGCCGTGGAAGACAAAGCTGTAGTCCATGGCCAGCCTGTCTCTGTCACGATTGTTTCCTTTTCCTTTTCCTTTATATCCTCTCTATTCGTTTGCAATTTGTCTTTTTTACTTCTAAAATCTAAAACTTGGCAGAGTAGCCCAAGTGTTGAAAATTTAAGAAAGCTTTTAGAAATATACAATCTGTCAAATTTTATGAATTTTAAACTATGCGAATTTAAAAAGTGTGATTTAAATGTTAGTAAATATTAGCAGAATCTCATTTTATGTGTAAAATTTGAAAAAACCAAAATATACCAAATTTAAAACGAATCTAAAATGTATAATTTCAAAGTTGGCTGGCAAAAGGAATCGTGAAGTATTTCTGCCATTGACACAGTGGATGCTCTCTACCTTATGCAGTAGCAGAAATAGCCACCATCTTCGGTTGGTATAACATCAGTCATAAAGTTCTTTATGTGCCTTTGAGCTTCTGATGATTATTTTAATGACTGATGTCCTTTCATCTTAATGTCCATGGTAATTCTAATTTAAAATCCTTTTTATATTCTAAAACAATCTTAAAGACTCATCAAATGGTGGTATTAGGGACAGTGTTGGAAATGTGCGTAAAAGTCAATACCATTGAAATGGAAAGTGAACAATAGTAATCAGAAGGTGAAGAGAATAAAAAGATACAGAGGAAGAACAGAAGGAAAAGATTAGCTAACATTTGTGAGTACTGTTCTAAGCCCTTGTGTTGTATTGATTCTTTTAATCCTCACACTAACCCTCTGAGGTAGGTAGGAAGTTACTATTATCACTCTCGTTTTATAATACTCTGGGTTGAAGGCCACACGCTGCCATATTGTGCCATGCTATGGTGTTAATTTAGAATGAACAGTCTATCAACTATTAGGGATATTGCAGAAAAGAATTCTGTAAGAATTCATAACAGAATGATAGCAATCTTTTCACCCTAGCTCATTCTAGAATTAATCCTTTAGGATAATTAACAGTTGTTTGTTGTGATAATATAATTCCTCAGAAACTCATCTCTGGTATACAAGCAGCTGCCTTCTAACTTTCTTTGTATACAACCAAGAAGACACACCCTTGTGAATTATTTATATTTACCGTTTCTAGCTTCCCTTCCTTCTGTGTCCTCCTGTCAACAGCCTGTTTCACTCCCATCAGTGGAGTAGTCTTATTTTTAATTCCTGGAACACCAGATGGATTTAGAAATCCAAACATGAGAATGGAAATTAAGGAGGAGAACAGCAGGGATGTGCCAAGATAGAGACATAATTGATCGATTCATTCAGTAATTTCCTCATTCATTCATTCAACTGTTGTCAAGGGTGCTATGTACCAGGCATTTTTGTAGACTTGGGAGATTCCAAAATGAGGGAATAGGCAAGGTCTTGGGGTCTACTAGGAAAGAAGATTGTTAGAATATAAAAAGAGAACTACAGGATGTTTCTAGCTTCCTTGGGAAAAGATTTCACGTGCTTCTTAACCAGACAGGAAGAGGTGAAAGGACACGACATATTCCAGAAACCAAGAGGCATTCCATGTTGTTGGTCTGTGGAGTATGCTGGAGAACCACACTGCCCTGTCACCCTTCCTTGATTTGGCTCTTGTACTTCAGAGGGTGTCACTTGGGTAAGAAGTTCGTGGAGCTGGGGTAACCTACCAACCTGGAGCTCATGCTCCCTATCCCCAGGTACCAGGTACCCCAGAATACCCTGCTCAGATAGCCCCCAAGCTCACCTTCAAGGTCTGTGCTGACCGCTTCCACTGGCAGTTCTCCCGAAGGTGGGAGTTCATGGTGGACATAAGCATTTCTAAGCCTAGGTGGGTATTTTCAGTGGTGTGTGATTAAGCTCTGATATCAGCCAGGGGTGTCCACAGACTGCCCAAAAGATTGTTCAAGGAGGAATCTAGGAATAGAAGCAATGGGGGATGGGGTGATGGAGTACAGGCTGGAGGCCCAGAGTATTCCTATGCTCCTCTTTTCCATGTGAAACTCTTCCATGTGAGGACTTCAAGCATTCTAAATTCCTCCCTGGTCTCCAAGTCCTTTAAGTGGTTATATTTGTGAAGATAGAAGACTTGAGTGTATTTAACAGTTTATTAACTTGATTTATAAGTTTTGATCCTCATACACATGGTATGTGGGCCTCCATTTCTGCTCTTGCCTAGGCCCTCAAGTGGAAAGGGTGGGCTTCTTGCAGAACATGAACCTGATGAGATAGATTGCCATAAAATGATAAAGATCTTATATGCCAAGTAGCAACAGGGAGTCAACAGACATTTTTAAGAGGAATTTAAAAAATTCTCAATTTCTGTAAAAGACAACCCTGGGGGAAAGATGAGTGAACTAGGGCAGGCCTTCTGGCAATAAGCCAGTTAGAAGCTGTTGCAGTTGATTAGCTCATATATGAGGAGGAACTGAGTAAAGTCTATGGGAAAGGCAGAGAATGAGAAAGTAGGATTGTGTGGAGTTTCTGGGTTTGAGAGACATTTACGAGGTGGCATCAGTGAGGTTTGCTGATGGATTAATAGGTGTATGGGTGGAGTGACAGAATGGGAAAGAGGGTATTAGAGAAACAGCACTCAGGGGAGGGGAGATTGAGAGGGCTTATTTTGTTGTTGTCTGAGAAACTGTAAAGGTGGTGGTGCCATTGGTGGAGACTGAAAAGCAGAGGAGGTTGGTGGGGAGACATACACGAGTTTAGTTTCAGGAACCCTGAGTTGACAGTGTCGGTAAGACATGCAGGAGCAGGCTTGATGCAGTCAGTGGGCAGTATGGCACACACACTGGGGAGAGGTCAGAGCTGCAACACGACCTTCACCCTTCCACATCCTTTAAACCACACACATGTTGTCATGTGTGAGGATTGACCAACATTTCATATACAATGAATGACCAACATTAATGATCACTTTGACTAAATGGAATAAATGCTTGAGTTAATTCAAGATTGTTACCTTACTTTTTGGTTGACTTAATGTTTTAGGTCATGCTAGTATTTCATATTATATGAAGCTTTGGTGCGATTAAATTACCTGTCTCTAAGTATTGGATGAAAATGGGATAAATCTGCATTTTTTTCCTTTGATGTAACTGATGTAATTGATGCAAGGCATTTCCATCATAGACTTTTTCCCACTGATCAGTGGCTTCTCTCTGTGTTTTATATAGTCTTAATTTACACCATTTTATGTTGTAGCCCTGTTAGCTTCTATAACTATAAAACACAGTTATCCCTCAGACATATCAGAAAATGTTATGAAAGTAACATTGAATCAAAATGACTTTCACTGAGTCAGGTAAAGATCTCTAATGATTTCTTTAAAATTATAGGGCAGGCTATGTTCAGAAAAGAATCAAATATTAAGTAGAGGAATTACATTGGATCAGTGCCCAGATTCTTGAGAGACCACTGAAGATGGTAATCTGGTTTCCTTTGGAGCCTGAATCCAAATCATCTCTTCTTGATATAGCAGTCCCTGACAGCAAGCTTGAAGATGAGCCTTATTCTTCAGATTATTTTCTTTTTTAAAAAAATATTTTATTTATTTATTCATGAGAGACACAGAAAGAGAGAGGCAGAGACATTGGCAGAGAGAGAAGCAGGATCCATGCAGGGAGCCCAATGTGAGACTCAATCCCAGTACTCCAGGATCACACCCTGAGCCAAAGGCAGACACACTTAACTGCTGAGCCACCCAGGCATCCTTTCAATAGTGGTAATAGTCTGGTTTATTACTTGATTCTTTAGGGAATTTAGTCAATGCTGAAGATATGAACTTTGGGGAACTATTGGGTTCCCCCCAATATATATATATATATATATACACATACACACATATATACACACACAATTTATATATATGTATACACACAATATGTGTATATATACCCACAATATATATACACACACACATATACATATGTAAATGTATATAAATACATGTACATATATACACAATATATATACATATACACACATCTATATACATATCTATATACACAATATATATACATATATACACAAATACACACACATAAATAAATGTATATACTTTTCACCTATAAAGATGTAGATGGTAATATTCCTATGCTTAACTCATTATTGCTTTATTCACAAATTTATTTCATAAATTTATTCATAATATTATCTTATGTCAGGCTCTTCTTCCAGGTGACAATTATATACACTGTAAGGAGCACGTGTGGCTATAAATATTACCTGGGGCTAGTACTTCAATAAAATATTAATATTCATAACATCTAAAGACACATTAGTATTTTAAGACATATAAATAAAATTCCTAGAAAAAATACATTGGAATTACTAGTATGTATACTGAATGGAATCACAGTGGGTACTTTTTTTTTCCTTTATACAAAATCCTATATTTTCCAAAACTTCTCCAATGAATGTACTATTCTTACATTTGGGAAAAGGAAATCTATCATTTAAAAAAGAAGAAACAAGATGCATAAGGGACACATATTGTTAAGGAACAAAGTGATGAGATCACAAGAAGTCATATGAAGGCTCATGTGCATGTATGTTCATGCATTCACTCAAAGGAAATAAAAACAAGAAAAAGAAAAAAAGAGAACAACTGTAAATATCTCACCATCCTTGTAGGATGGATAGGAGGTTGAATTACAGAAAATACTTGCTTTCTGTCTTTAAAGTCACCGACTACCAATATTAACAAAAGATGTATTTGTGGCAGATAGAAGCATGAGTTCCTGCATAAGAAATATTTTCACTTCACAGCTGGAAGAGTTACCATTACAATTGCTTTTTTAGTATTGTTAAAGATGTAAGTACATGGAAAAGTATAGAGAAAAATGTAACAACCATCAGCCCACAATCCAGCTTTGTCAAAATGTGGCATTTTGCTAGATTTGCTTCAGATATTGTATTTGTGTTAAATAAAATATGACATCTGTGGAGTGGGAAAAGTGAGTTCAGGTATGCCCTGACTGGAGGCTCTTGGTGTGGGGGGGGAACTGTGGATGGGCTGAGTAGAAGTGGGGCACCCTCTGTGATTGGCTAGGGGTATATAGTTGGCTTTTTCTGGTTGGTCCTAAGTAGGGAGCAAGACAGAAATTAGAGAAGTTATTAATCAAGTCCTGGCCATCATAGACCACCTGTTATAGAAATTATTGTGCAGCCTTCTGAATGGTCACTATTTTAGCTGTCTGGCTTCCTGAGAATCTGACTTAAAGTAGGCTGGCTTCCTGGACTGTTTATTGGAGATAAGGGGTTGCTTTCCTGGGTTGTTGGTCAGAGTTCTGTTCTTATATGTGGTTTGGCCATTGTCTGTTGATATGTTCTGTCTCTCATGATACACAAGCCTCAAATTCATTTCTGTTTACCTGTTGAATATTTCAGTATATGAATATACAATGTTTATCCATCTTGCAGTTGACAAATTTGTACTCCAGCTTTTTACTATTATGAACACAGCTGCAATTAATATTCATGTCTTATTTGTAGAAGAGGTAATGTTTCTTTTTTCTTTTTTTTCTTTTTTTTTAGAGGTAATGTTTCATACCATGACTTTCCTGCTATATATCTTCTTTTTGGTTATGAGCAAGACAAAGACAAGAAGCCATTCTTTTTGTCAGATCTAATGTCTAAGATCACTAGAATTAGTAAATACTATTCAGGACTTTTGGAACCTACAGAGGTAGGCCAGCAAATCACATCTGCCTGGTGTTTACATTCTTCTGATTAAAAAAAAGCCCTATTTCTTCTCCTGTAAAAATACGAATTTCATCTTCTCTTCCTCCTTCTCTTCTCTTCATCTGGAATTAATAAGAATGGCAACTTCAGCACTTCATCAGCATAGGTATCTCTTTAAGCTAGCCATTATAAATAGCCTGCAGTGTTGCGTATTCAGGACATTCTCACATAAAGCTTACTGAGTGTGAATGTTTTCAGTCAAGGCCATGTGACTAATAGATACTTAACTAGGAGTTAAATTGACCGCAAGTTCTAAGACGAACCCTTGGTATTGAATAATTGTCAACACACTTATTTTATGTCTACCCTCTCCTTGAAAAGCTCTACTATGTATTGAATATTAATATTGTAATACAGCCTTTTTATCTGTATACGCTTTCGAGGATTTTCATAGTTTTTCTCTTCACTCCAGGTAATCACTTAATGCACAACTCATGTAAACAGTGAATATTTATTTCAAAGAAATAGTAAAAAAAAAATAAAAACATGCCTGATAGGAAAAAACATGAACTATGATCCTTATTTATGTAACCAGGTTTTAAAAATCAGATCTCTTTAACTCACAAACCCTGTTCTCTTTGGTATATTCCATTGCCTCTGTTATTTCTTGCCTGAAGAACAAAAAAGGCACTTTTTTTTTGTTTTAGGATCCCATGTTTAATATAATTTCTAAATAAAATCGTACATACACACAATTATTTTTGTTCTGATTTAACATTTTTGCATGGAAATTAAAAAAATTAGTCCTAGTGAATAAGTATTTAGCCAGTATTTCTACCTCTCTTTCAACAGTTGATTTTTTTTAGGGATTATTGGATTTACAATGATATCATGTAGTTTTAATTGTTTCTTTCTTTCTTTCTTTCTTTCTTTCTTTCTTTCTTTCTTTCTTTCTTTCTTTCTTTCTTTTTCTTCTTTCTTCTTTCTTTTTTCTGGTAAATATATTTTTTATTGGTGTTCAGTTTCCCAACATATAGAATAACACCCAGTGCTCATCCTGTCAAGTGCCCACCTCAGTGCCCGTCACCCAGTCACTCCCACTCCCTGCCCACCTTCCCTTCCACCACCCCTAGTTCATTTCCCAGAATTAGGAGTCTTTCATGTCCTTTCTTTTTATTGGAGTTCAATTTGTCAACATATAGCATATCACCCAGTGCTCATCCCGTCAAGTGGCCCCCCCAGTACCTGTCACCCCAACCCGCCGCCCACCTCCCCTTCCACTATACCTTGTTCAGTTCCCAGAGTTAGGAGTCTCTCATGGTCTATCACCCTCACTGATATATTCACTCATTTTCTCTCCTTTCCCCTTTATTCCCTTTCACTATTTTTTATATTCCCCAAATGAATGAGACCATATGATGTTTGTCCTTCTCCAAATGACTTACTTCACTCAGCATAATACTCTCCAGTTCCATCCATGTTGAAGCAAATGGTGGGTATTCCTTGTTTCTAGTGGCTGAGTAATATTCCATTGTATACATAGACCACATCTTCTTTATCCATTCATCTTTTGATGGACACCGAGGCTCCTTCCACTGGTTATTCTGGTTATTCTGGAAAATGCTGTTATAAACATTGGGGTGCAGGTGTCCTGGTGTTTCACTGCATCTGTATCTTGGAGTAAATCCCCAGCAGTGCAATTGCTGGGTCGTAGGGCAGGTCTATTTTTAACTCTTTGAGGAACCTCCACACAGTTTTCCAGAGTGGCTGCACCAGTTCCCATTCCCACCAACAGTGCTAGAGGGTTCCCCTTTCTCCACATCCTCTCCAACATTTGTTGTTTCCTGTCTTGTTAATTTTCCCCATTCTCACTGGGGTGAGGTGGTATCTCATTGTGGTTTTGATTTGTATTTCCCTGATGGCCAGTGATGCGGAGCATTTTCTCATGTGCTTGTTGGCCATGTTTATGTCTTCCTCTGCAGTTTCTGTTCATGTCTTTTGCCCACTTCATGATTGGATTGTTTCTTTGCTGTTTAATAAGTTCTTTATAGATCTTGGAAACTAGCCCTTTATCTGAGACGTCATTTGCAAATATCTTCTCCCATTCTGTAGGTTGTCTTTGAGTTTTGTTGACTGTATCCTCTGCTGTGCAAAAGCTTCTTATCTTGATGAAGTCCCAATAGTTCATTATTGCTTTTGTTTCCCTTGCTTTCATAGATGTATCTTGTAAGATGTTGCTGCGGCCAAGTTCAAAAAGGGTGTTGCCTGTCTTCTCCTCTAGGATTTTGATGGATTCTTGTCTCACATTTAGATCTTTCATCCATTTTAAGTTTATCTTTGTGTATGATGTAGTGAATGGTCTAGTTTCATTCTTCTGCATGTGGCTGTCCAATATTCCCAGCACCATTTGTTGAAGAGACTGTCTTTCTTCCAATGGATAGTCTTTCCTCCTTTATCAAATATTAGTTGGCCATAAAGTTCAGGTCCACTTCTGGGTTCTCTATTCTGTTCCATTGATCTATGTGTCTGTTTTTGTGCCAGGACCACACTGTCTTGATGACCACAGCTTTGTAGTACAACCTGGAATCTGGCATTGTGATGCCCCCAGCTATGGTTTTCTTTTTTTCCCCAGTTATGGTTTTCTTTTTTAAAATTCCCCTGGCTATTCGGGGTCTTTTCTGATTCCACACAAATCTTAAAATGATTTGTTCCAACTCTCTGAAGAAAGTCCATAGCATTTTGATAGGGATTGCATTAAACGTGTAAATTGCCCTGGGTAACATTGACATTCTCCCAATATTAATTTTTCCATTCCATTAGCATGAAATATTTTTCCATATCTTTGTGTCTTCCTCAATGTCTTTCAGAAGTGTTCTGTAGTTTTTAGGGTATAGTTCCTTTACCTTTTTGGTTAGATTTATTCCTAGGTATCTTATGCTTTTGGGTGCAATTGTAAATGGGATTGACTCCTTAATTTCTCATTCTTCAGTCTCATTGTTAGTGTATAGAAATGCCACTGATTTCTGGGCATTGATTTTGTATCCTGCCACACTGCTGAATTGCTGTATGAGTTCTAGCAATCTTGGGATGGAGGCCTTTGGGTTTTCTATGTAGAGTATCATGTCATTGGCGAAGAGGGAGAGTTTGACTTCTTCTTTGCCAATTCAAATGCCTTTAATGTCTTTTTGTTGTCTGATTGCTGAGGCTAGGACTTCCAGTACTATGTTGAATAGCAGTGGTGAGAGTGGACATCCCTGTCTTGTTCCTGATCTTAGGGGAAAGGCTCCCAGTGTTTCCCCATTGAGAATAATATTTGTTGGGCAATCCGTGTGGCCTCAGTGGTTTAGCGCCGCCTTCAGCCCAGGGCGTGATCCTGGAGACCCGGGATCCAGTCCCATGTGGTGCTCCCTGCATGGAGCCTGCTTCTCCCTCTGCTTGTGTCTCTGCCTCTCTCCCTGACTCTGTGTCTCTCATGAATAAATAAATAAAATCTTTTTTTTTAAAGAGAGAATGATATTTGCTGTGGGCTTTTCATAGATGGCTTTTAAGATGCTGAGGAATGTTCCCTCTAACCCTACACTCTGAAGAGTTTTGATCAGGAATGGATGCTGTATTTTATCAAATGCTTTCTCTGCATCTATTGAGTGGATCATACGGTTCTTGTTTTTTCTCTTGTTGATATGATCTATCACGTTGATTGCTTTACAAGTGTTGAACCAGCTTTGCATCCTGGGGATAAATCCCACTTGGTCGGTGAATAATATTCTTAATGTACTGTTGGATCCTGTTGGCTAGTATCTTGTTGAGAATTTTTGCATCTGTGTTCATCAGGGATATTGGTCTATAATTCTCCTTTTTGATGGTCTTTTCTAGTTTTGGAATTAAGGTGATGCTGGCCTCATAGAACGAGTTTGGAAGTATTCCATCCCTTTCTTTCAGAACAGCTTTAGTAGAATAGGTATTGTTTCTTCTAAACGTTTGATAGAATTCCCCTGGGAAGCCATCTGGCCCTGGACTTTTATGTCTTGGGAGGTTTTTAATGACTGCTTCAATTTCCTCCCTGGTTATCAGCCTGTTCAGGTTTTCTGTTTCTTCCTGTTCCAGTTTTGGTAGTTTGTGGTTTTCCAGAAATGTGTCTATTTCTTCTAGATTGCCTAATTTATTAGCATATAGCTGCTCATAATATGTTTTTAAAATTGTTTGTATTTTCTTGGTATTGGTGGTGATCTCTCTTTTTTCATTTGTGATTTTGTTAATTTGAATCCTTTCTCTTTTGTTTTTAATAAGGCTGGCTAATGGTTTATCGATCTTATTAATTCTTTCAAAGAACCAACTCCTGGTTTTGTTGATCTGTTCCATAGCTCTTCTGGTCTCTATTTCATGAGTTCTGATCGAATCTTTATTAACTCTCTTCTTCTGCTGGGTGTAGGTTTTATTTGCTGTTCTTTATCCAGTTCATTTAGGTGCAAGGTTAGCTTTTGTATTTGAGATTTTTTTCCAGTTTTTGAGGGATGCTTTTATTGAGATGTATTTCCCTCTCAGGACTGCTCAAAAAGGCACTTTGTAAAGACTCTCACTGTCTCTGGACATGTGTCCTTCATTGTCCTCTTCCAACTGCTATCAGACTGAACTTTCTAAAATGAACATATAATTCTTCTCCCACTTAACATCCATGAAGTCTCTTTATCACATGTAGGATAAATGAACAACTACTTAGTCTGATATGAAAGGCCCTTTGTGACCAGAATACTTTTTCTGGAAACTTCCCTTCTGGCATGCCCCAGCATAGCTGTACAGCAGGCAGCTCTATCCCCAGCTACATCCAGGGTTCCCTGGATTCCAGAGAGCCCTAGACCCCTTTCCTGGAGTATTCCTCCTTTCCCTATTCATCTAACTAATCCACCCTTCAGGACTCACCTCCAGAGTGACTTGTTCCATGAAGCTGTTCCAGAGCTACTCTCTTGCCCACTGAGTCAGGAGCGCCCTCCCCCTCTGTGCCCTGGCCCTACCTATGCCAAATAGGTTTGTAATTGAAAACGTGTTTGCCTCCCCCAGTTTGGCTGTGGGCTCTTTGATAGCAGAAACTGTCTTGAAATGTTAATCTATTTTTGTTTTTCATAGTTTGGAATTTAAAATTTAAAAATATAAACACATATATACATGTATACAAACACACACACACACACGTATACTTAACCTCAAGGCTTCAGTTTTCTTTTTTTTTTTCTTTTTTTTTTTAATTAATTTTTATTGGTGTTCAATTTACCAACATACAGAAAAACACCCAGTGCTCATCCCGTCAAGTGTCCACCTCAGTGCCCGTCACCCATTCCCCTCCAACACCCGCCCTCCTCCCCTTCCACCACCCCTAGTTCGTTTCCCCGAGTTAGGAGTCTTTATGTTCTGTCTCCCTTCCTGATATTTCCCAACATTTCTTTTCCCTTCCTTTATATTCCCTTTCACTATTATTCATATTCCCCAAATGAATGAGAACATACACTGTTTGTCCTTCTCCGATTGACTTATTTCACTCAGCATAATACCCTCCAGTTCCATCCACATTGAAGCAAATGGTGGGTATTTGTCGTTTCTAATGGCTGAGGAATATTCCATTGTATACATAAACCACATCTTCTTTATCCATTCATCTTTCGATGGACACCGAGGCTCCTTCCACAGTTTGGCTATTGTGGCCATTGCTGCTAGAAACATCGGGGTGCAGGTGTCCCGACGTTTCATTGCATCTGAATCTTTGGGGTAAATCCCCAACAGTGCAATTGCTGGGTCGTAGGGCAGGTCTATTTTTAACTCT
Organism: Vulpes lagopus; assembly: GCF_018345385.1. NCBI lineage: Eukaryota > Metazoa > Chordata > Mammalia > Carnivora > Canidae > Vulpes > Vulpes lagopus. The sequence goes on from NC_054831.1 coordinate 64,807,464, forward strand.
TTGAGGAACCTCCACAGTTTTCTTATGAGGAAATTGAGCCTGGTAAGATTTGGGGACCTTGGAGAAGTCATTGAAAATCTGAACCAAAGATCTACCAATAATCCAAGGCCATTTCTCTGGATTCCTTTTTCTATCCATTGCACCTAGGGAATACCTAGCTCAGCTCCTATTCACGAACCTAAAGGAAAAAAGAATGAAAGAAGAAGGAGGGTGGGGAAGGAAGGAGGAAAGAAGAGAGGGTAGGGGGAAGGCGAAGGGGGCAGAAGGGGTGGGGGGGGGAAGGAAAGGAACATGTAACAGTATGAAGTACTTCTTGAGATCTGTGTCAGTGAGGGAGATACCTAACCAATATTGGAATTTCATTGGAACGAAGAAACTGAGTGAGTAAGCAACAAACAGTGCCCATACCAAAAATGTTTCTGGGATATAAAACTAAATCAGACCTGAAACTTGCCCCCAAGGAACTTTCTCTCTAGTAAAGGAAGATTAAAATATGTGTCAACACGGAACTGAAAAGCAACTGATGAGAATTATCTGGGGCAGTAGGCCTTCTGTAAAAGTCTATTGAATGAATAAATAAGTGTGCAAACAGAAGAACAGATAAAGTTCTTCTGGGACTTCAGAGGAAGAATAAATTTTATCTAGCTGAAAGACTCTGGGAAGATGAGAAACAAACTTAATTGGGCCTTGAGGACAGGGAGGATTCAGAGAAAGTGAGTAAGAGGCAAGGTTTTGGGGTGAGTGAGGATGAGAAGGGTAACATTCCAGGTAAAGTGAAGAGTGGAGAGGAGTATATGGGGATTGGAATGAATTCTGTTTGGCCAAACAATTCATTTTCATGGCTCACAATGAGGATGAACATGCCGCTATCGCCACAAATCCTATAAATTAAACATGCATTATTCTCTTGTCTTGGCTTTTCTACTGCTATGGTGCTATCAGGCACCACTTCTACCCCTCCAAAATCTTGAAAATATAATCAGAAGTAACCAAAGGAATAATAGTCAAAAGGTGCTAGGTGACTCTTGTACCTCTGGTCCTGTTCCATGCACCAAACCTGGGGACTAGGAGGCATGCTCCCAAGTGTTGGAAGTGTCAGTTTTCATAGCCTTGTTGCTTAATGGGCGATTAAAGAAAGATCCTTTAGCCAGAATCAATGAAAGGTTAAATGGGGTGCTGAGATCAGTGTGTGCTGCAAACCCGGATAGAGACTGAGATGTGCCCAAATCTGATCACATGGCATTGTACTTTCTGCTCGTGCTGCTCAGAAGCCGGAGTTAAAAAAAAAAAAAAAAAAAAAAAGAGTACTTTGCTGTCATCAAACCTTAACCTTTAATGGTCATGACAGCTATGTTTGTGTGCCACTTACAGGTCCATATGACAATGAGAAAGGAAAAAATGTTTTGTTTTATAGACAGTTAAAAAGTGTTAACATTTAATATCATGATCTTTTTCTTTCTAGTAACATTTAAACTTTGAAATAGATCCATGAATCACTTTGTACTTTAAGCAATTGTATAAGAGATAGCAAAAGGGGAAGTTCAGTATATTTTTTAAATGTTAGGAAAAAAACTAATTTCCTGATTATCAACGGTTATCTCATGTTTCTAAATGTTCACCAATTACATTGATTCTCTGGGGTAGTTTTTTTTTTTTTAAGATTTTATTTATTTATTAATGAGAGACAGAGAGGTAGAGAGATTACCTCTCTCAATTAATGAGAGAGGTAGAGACATAGGCAGAGGGAGAAGCAGGCTCCTCTCAGGGAGCCCGATGTGGGACTCGATCCAGGACCCCGGGATCATACCCTGAGCCGAAGGCAGACGCTCAACTGCTGAGCCATCCAAGAATCCCTGGGGTAATTTAAATATAAGACTTGATAAATGGGAAATCCTTTTACCCGACAATAGAATGAGAGTATATGAGATCCTAAGAGATTTATTTATCTTACTCAGCTTTCAAAAGCTGCTGGCTACCTGCTACTGTGTCTGCTCCTAGGCTGGGTATTAGGGGTATAATAGTACAGACACTTCCCTGGCAGTGTCACAGGGGTGTCAGGAGGAGTAATCAGAGCCACACAGTTCTGGGCCATGCAGACAGAGACAGTGGTAAACACAAGTCTTCAGGAGCTTGCTGGAGGGCAGGTAACCCAATCTTGAGGACAGAGGAAGGATCCTGGAATGACATCTCATTGAGAAGAAATGTTCTGAAACAGAAGTTAGCATATTTGGAGGCTCAGAGGTGAGAAAAAGCAGTATTGCAAGCTGCTGTGAGAAAACCAAACCAACCAAACCAAAATCCATTATGTGGCCCATATATCCCATGCTGCTACACACTGTATTTTCTGAAACAAAAATAGCCTTCCTTGACTGATATTTTGCTACTAAACTGGTTGGTGAAGCAATGACTTTTAAAATATTTATCTATTATAATTTATTCCTCCTGGAGTATATTCTTTAGGACAAATATTTGTGAAAAGTCAGTTGTCTCATGTTTAGATCTTGTCACTGGCAATTACTCTTTTAAACATCCTTGGCTATTTGAGAAAAATTAAGATCCCTTTTCTTACTATTTGTAGATAGCCTGATGGGAGAAACACCAAATTCCAGATGGAGTAAGCACCTTGACCAAGGTCACTCCATTTCTGCAGCTAGAGATCTATCCATATCCAGCTCAGGTTTTTAAAGTCTCCATCAAGTGCTCCTCCCCAATACCCGATGTTTTGTCCTAAATTTTCCTACAGTGGCTTTGTAGGGATCTGCTTGTTCTTTTGTTAGGTGTCTACTGTGACGTTATCCTTTGCTCCCACTTCCGTCCTCCCCCATGTGGAGCTCTCAAGTAATTAATGAAAGGTCAGGTGACAAATGATTTGCTTCCTGATGGGATTTTGATAAGAATTGTTGAACATGATTATGTGTGCATATTTTGGGGACAGTGGTTTCCTTACAGCCCTCATTTGCATGGCTAATTAACTGCGTGCAACACTTTCGAGCCAACTCTGTCGGGTAGGGCAGGACAGTGACAGGGAGACACCACCAAGGGCATTAACACAAAACACCCAAATTATGCTCTTTTATAACTGGACAATCAAAGGCACATTTTAGATAAAGCTGAGTGAATTGTTATTACCATTCTCTAAGTCCTTTTACTTGAGGTTGTAGATGACCATAGAACGCAATGACATGAAAGAGATGAGCTGCAGGGCACAGGGGGCTGCTTTTGATAAATTTCTTTACAGCAGGAGGGGGTAAGTGAGCTCTCGATTACCAATAAAATGCAAAGCGCTTTTTACAGCTCTTTAATTCTTAATAAAACTCTTATGGAGACCAAATGAGAAAGCCTTGTTTTTTTTTTTCTATTTCCCTCCAACTGCCAAATAAATGTGTAAGAGAAAAGGGGAATGATTTAACTTACATTTTATTCTTTTGTTTTTTTTTGTTTGTTTGTTTTGTTTTGGTTTTTTTCGTATTTTTATTCACTGGACCTAGTTAAGTCATCAAAGTTAGAGCCTTGTGATTCTTACCAGTGTTGGTGATTTTTGTTTTTAATCTTTGGCGACTAAACTTTTGTATTTTGATTTCTGAAACAGACCACTGTGTGAGTCATCTGGGATCACACAGTACGCTGGTCATGTCCAACAGAAAACTGCCATTTCTTAGCTTCTCCTTTTTCTGTAGACATGTGGTTCAGTGCCTCTTTTGAAATCTGACATTTTTTTCATTCCTTTCCCACCTGAACTTCAGAACCTCTGAAAAACACTAGATAAGTTTACTTAAACTTTCTAAGGCTCAGTTTTCCTACCAGTACAAGTGGCATTACAATAGTGTCTGTATTAGATGCTAGATTCTCTAGCATCTTTGCTAGGCTGTCATATGAATGCTTGCATGTTGTTATATATAAACACGTATTTTAAGTGAATCTTATTACCTTTTTATGTAGAATGCATATTTTTAAAAATCTGGGATTTTGTTTTTAGTTTGGAAGAACTACATTGTGCATATAATTTAAATTACAGTAGCACAATATTGACTACAAAATTTGATTTTGCTTTGCAATTGACTACCAGTCAAGAAGTGATATGGAACTTTGTTTTCCCCTTTGGTTAAAAAAAATAGTGTCCATATCACAGGCTCTAAGGATTCAAAGAGATAAAGTGGATAAAGCCCCTTAGCAAAGTACCTAGACAGACCATCATAAGAACTCAGTAAATGCTATCAAAGTATAATGTGACTGCAAGACATAATTTTTTAAACATTCTAGATTGTACTTGATATTTTAAACTTTCATAATGCAGTGACCCTGAATTCTGTTACTGATAAATGGCTAACTTTATAAATCACAAAGTTATTAGTGCTGAAACATCTATTTCTCTGACATTTACTAAGTTTTCAGTAAGTGATCATGTTGTTGATATTTGTAGGAAATGCTGTGCAGAAATTTTGGGGTTGAATATAGATCATTTTTATTTTTATTTATTTATGTTTTAAGTAGGCTCCACACTCAGCGTGGAGCCCAACATGGAGCTTGAAGTCATGACTCTGAGATCAAGACTTGAGCTGAGATCAAGAGTCAGATGTTTATCCGACTGAGCCACCCAGGCACCTGAGGGTGAAAATAGCTCATTTTTAAAGAATAAGTGATGTTTTCTCATTGTACTACCAAGTAAAATGAGAGAGAAAGGACTGCTTGGTAGATCTGTAAATCTCTTGATGCACAGTCCTGTTGTTTGTTTTATTGATGTAAATATCCATAAGCTAATAATATTATGACTTCTGCTCATAATAATAACCAAATATTTGAATGCTTCTTTTGAAAACTTTGTCTCATGAAAAGTTTCAAACATATACAAAAATGGATAGAATGTTATAATAAATCTCTATGTATATATCATCCGGCCTCTATAATTCATATATGGACAGTTTTTAAAAGTGTTTTGTTCTTTTTTTTCTAGCTTTATGGAGATAGAATTGACATATAATATGTGTAAGTTTAAGGTGTGCACTGTGATGATTTGATACATGTATATATTGTGAAATGACTACCCCAATAAGGTTAATTAACACCTCCATCAGGTCACATAATTACCATTTTTGTGTATGTGGGGTGGGCAAGAACAGTTAAGAGTTAAAATTCAAGCACATAATACAGTTTTGTTAACTATAGTCACCATGCTGAGCATTATATTTCCAGAACATATTCATGTTATAGGCATAAGTTTGATCAATATCTTCCTGTTTCCTCTACCCATCCCTTGGCAGCCATCACTCTACTCTCTCTTGCTATGTGTTTGGCTTTTTAAAATTGCACATATAAGTGAGATCATAACAGTATTTGTCTTTCTCTAACTGTCTTATTTCACTTAACACGATGCCTTCAAGGTCCATCTATGTTGGTGCAAAAGGCAGAATTTCCTTCTTTTTATGGCTGAATAATATTCCTGTGTGTATGTGTGTGTGTGTGTGTATTCTTTATCCACTCATCTGTGCATGGACACCTTGATTGCTTCTGTCTTGGCTCTAATAAATAATGCTGCAGTAAACATAGGGGTGCATATATCTTTTTGAGTTAGTGTTTTTGTTTCCTGTGGTTTTAGGTCTTGCATGTAAGTCTTAAATCCATTTCAAGACAGTTTTTGTGTGTAGTGTAAGATGGGATTCCAATTTCATTCTCTTGCATGTGAAAATCCAATTTTCTCATCACTGTTTATCAAAGAGCTTATCTTTTCCTGGCTCCCTTGTCAAATATTAGTTGATTGTATATGCATGGGCTTATTTCTGTTGTATTGGTCTGTGTGTCTGTTTTTATGCCAATACCATTCTGTTTTGATTACTACAGCTTTGTAATATAATTCAAAATCAGGAAGTGTGATGCCTCCTGCTTTGTTCTTTCTCAGAATTGCTTTGGCTGTTCAGGGTGTTTTGTGATTGCATACAAACGTGAGTATCGTTTGCTCTATTTCTGAAACAAATGCCATTGGAATTTTGACTCAGAGATTGCTCTGAATCTATAGTTTTGGATAGAATGGACATTTTAACAACATTTGTTTTTTTGACCCATGAACAAAAGATATCTTTCAATTTATTTATCTTTTTTAATTTCTTTCACCAATGTCTTACAATTTTCAGTATGCAGATCTTTCACCACCATGGTCAAATTTATTTATAGGTATTTATTATTTATATATGCATATGAGTATTTTTGATGATTCTCTAAAGGAGATTGTTTTCTTTATTTTTCAGATAGTTTGTCATTAGTATAGAGAAATATAAACTGATTTTTGTATGTTGATTTTGTATCCTGCAATTTTACTGAATTTGTTTATTAGTTCCAGCAGGTTTTTGGTGGAGCTTTTTAGGATTTTCTACATAGAAAATCATATCATCTGTGAACAGACAATTTTACTTCTTCCTTTCCAATTTAGATGCCCTTTCTTTTTCTTTCTTTTTTCTTTCTTTCTTTCTTTCTTTCTTTCTTTCTTTCTTTCTTTCTTTCCTTTCTCTTTCTTTCTTTTTCTTTCTTTTCTTTTCTTTCTCTTTCTTTCTCTTTCTTTCTTTCTTTCTTCTTTCTTTCTCTCTTTCTTTTTCTTTCTTTCCTTCCTTTCTTCCTTCCTTCCTTCCTTCCTTCCTTCCTTCCTTCCTTCCTTCCTTCCTTCTTCTTTTTTCCTTTCCTTTCCTTTCCTTTCCTTTCCTTTCCTTTCCTTTCCTTTCCTTTCCTTTCCTTTTTTTCTTTTCTTTTTTCTTTCTTCTTTTTTTGACTCATTGTTCTGGCTAAGACTTCCAGTGCTATGTTGAATAGGAAAGGTGAGAGTCAGTACTTTTGTTTCTTATTGCAGAGGGAAAGCTTTTAACATCATAGAGTATGATGCTAGATGGGGGGTTGTCATATATGGCCTTTAAAATGTTGAAGAACCTTTCTTCTATACCTAATTTGTTGAGAGTTTTTATTATGTAAGCATGTTGAATTTTGTCAAATGCTTTTTTTTTGCATCTGTTGATGTATCACATGATTTTGACCTTTCATTCTATTAATATTGTGTATCACATTGTTTTATTTCCATATGTTGAACCATCTTTGTGTTCAAGGGATAAATCCTGCTTGAATGTGGTGTATGATCATTTTGATGTGCTGTTAAATTCATTTCACATTTTTTTCAGGATTTTCACATCTATATTCATTAGGGATATTGGCCTATATTTTCTTTTCTTGTAGTGTTCTTATTTTGTTTTGGTTATCAGGGTAATTCTGGCCTTGTAAAATGAATTTGGAAATGATCTCTCTTCAACTTTTTGGAAGAATTGGAGAATAATTGGCATTAATTATTCTTTGTAAAATGAAGTATAACTAGCATACAGTGTTATATTCATATCAGTATACAGTATAATGATTCAATAATTCTAAATTACTCAGTGCTCATCATGGTAAGTGTACGTTTAATCCCCTTTTTCTATTTCACATACTCCTATCCACCTCTCTGGTAACTACCAGTTTGCTCTCTGTATTTTTTGTTTGTTCGTTCTTGTTTTTGTTTTTTTCAGTTTGCTCTCTGTAAGAGTGGTTTTTGTTTATTTCATTTTTTCTTTCTTCATTAGTTTTATTTTTAAATTCCACATATTAGTGAAGTCATATGGTATTTGTTTTTCTCTGACTGACTTATTTAATTTGGCATCATACCTTCTAGGTCCATCCATGTTGTTGCAAGCGGCAAGGTCTCATTTTTTATGGCTGAGTAATATTCCATTGAATATATACAAACCACATTTTCTTTATCTATTCATCTATGGATAGATACTTGGGTTGCTTTCATACCTTAGTTATTGGAAGTAATGCTACAATAAACATAAAATCCTGCATATATTTTCAAGTTAGTGTTTTTGTTTTCTTTGGGTAAATACCCAGTAGTGAAATTGCTGGATCATATGGTAATTCTATTTTTAATTTTTTGTGGAACCCCTACACTGTTTTCCACAGTGGCTGCTCCAATTTTCATTCCCACCAATGTTTCTTTTTCTCCATACCTTTGCCGACACTTGTTATTTCTTATCTTTTTGATCTAGCCCTTCTGACAGGTATAAGGTGATATCTCATTGTGATTTGGATTTGCATTTTCCTTATGATGAGTGATGTTGAGCGTCTTATCATGTGTCTTTTGGCCATCTTTATGTCTTCTTTAGGAAAATGTCTATCCAGGTCCTCTGCCTATTTTTAAATCAGATTTTTTTCTTAATGTTCAGTTGTATAAGTTCTTTATATATTTTGGATATTAACCACTTATCAGTTACTTCATTTACAAGTATCTTTTCCCATTCAGTAGGTCACCCTGTCATTTTGTTGATGGTTTGCTGTGCAAAAGCTTCTTATTTTGGTGTAGGTATAATAGTTTACTTTTGCTTTTGTTTCACTTGGTTAAGGAGATATATCTAGAAAAATATTTCTATAGCCAATGTCAAGGGAATTACTGCCTATGTTTTCTTCTAGGAGTTTTATGGTTTTGGTCTCATATGTAAGTTTTTAAACCATTTGGAGATCTAAAAAAGTGGTTCAGCTTTATTCTTATGCATGTAGCTGTCTAGTTTTTCAAGTGCCATTTGTTAAAGAGGCCGTCTTTCCTCCATTGTGTATTCTTGACTTCTTTGTTATAGATTAATTGGCCATTTAGTATAGGTTTATGTCTGGGCTCTCTGTTTTGTTTTATTGACCTATGTGTCTGTTTTTGTGCCTGTACCATCCTGTTTTGATTATTAAAGCTTTGCATATATCTTCAAATCTGGGATTGTGATACCTCTAGGCTTTGTTATTTTTCTCAAGATTGCTTTGATTCTTGAGGTCTTTTGTGTATCAGTATGAATTAGTATTATTTAGAAAGCTACGGTCAATATCTCTGATCAATATAGATGTGAAAATCCTCAGCAAAATATTGGCAAGCCAAATTCAACAATACATTAAAAAATTAAATTACCACAGTCAAATAGGATTTATTTCAGGGATGCATGGGTGGGTTAATATTTGCAAATCAACCAACATGACACATCACATTGATAAGAAAAAGGATAAAAATTCTATGATCATCTCAATATATGCATAAAAAACATTTGACAAAGTATAACATCCATTCATGATGAAAACTCTTAACAAAGAAGGTTTAGAGGGAATATACTTCAACATAATAAAGGCCATATAGGAAAAACTCATAGCTAACATCATGCTCAATGGTGAAAACCTGGGATTTTTTTCCGTCTATGATCAGAAACAAGGCAAGGATGTCTACTCTCACTACTTCTATGCAAAATAGTATTGGAAGTCCTAGCCACAGCAACCAGACAAGAAAAAGAAAGAAAAAAGCATCTAAATTGGTAAGTAAATAAATTGGTAAGTGAAGTAAACTCATTATTTGCAGATGACAGGATACAATGTATAGAAAACTCCAAAGACTCTACTAAAAAAAACTACTAGAACTGGTAAATTAATTCAGCAAAGTCACAGGATGCAAAATTAAAACACAGAAATCTGTTGCATTCTTTACACTGATAATGAAGTAGGAGAAAGAGAAATTAAGAAAACAATCCCATTTCCAATTGCACCAAAAACAATAAAATACCTAGGAATAAATTTAAGCAGGGCAGGGAAAACTATATTTTGTTAAAAATGTCCATACTACCCAGAATCTACAATTTAATCCAATCTTTATCAAAATATCAATAAGATTTCTCATAGAACTAGAACAAACAGTACTAAAATTGGCATTCATTCTTTAAATATTTGGTAGAATTCACCTGTGAAGCCATTTGGACCTGGGCTTTTCTTTGTAGGTAGTTTTTGATTACTGATTCAATCTCCTTGACATTATTGGTCTATTCAGATTTTCTATTTCTTTGTGATTAATCTCAATAGCTTGTATGTTTTTAGGAATTTATCCATTTCTTTTAGGTCTTCAAATATGTTGGTGTATAATTATTCCTGGTGGTCTCTTATGATCCTTTGCATTTCTGTGGTATCATTTGTAATATCTCCTCTTTCATTTCTGAATATTTACTTGAGTTTTCCCCTAGTCTATCAGAGGGTTTGTTTATTTTTTTCATCTTTGCAATAAACCAGCTCTTAGTTTTGTTGATCTTTTCTATTGTTTTTCTGGTTTCTATTGATTTATTTATGCTCTGATCATTGCTATTTTTTTCATTTTGCTAATTTTGGGTTTAGTTTGTTCTTTTTCTAGTTTTAGGTTTAGAGTTAGGTTGCCCATTTGAAATCGTTTTTTTATTCTTAATATAGGTATTTATCACTAACAACTTCCTTTTTACAGTTGCTTTTGCTGCATACCATACATTTGAGTGTGATGTATTTCCATTTTAATTTATTTCAAGATATTTTAGATTCCTCTTTTGATTACTCCTTTGACTCACTGGTTGCTCAGGAATGTTTGTTTAATTCCATATGTTTGTGAATTTTCCAATTTTCATCCTGTTCTTGATAATGATATTGACTTCAGGCCATTGTAACTGGAAAAGATACTTCATCTGATTTCAATCTTCTTAAATTTGCTAATACTTGTTTTGTGATCTAACATGTGATCTATCCTGGGGAATTTTCTCTATGTGTTGAGAAGAATGTGTATTCTGCTAGTGTTGGATGAAATGCTCTGTATATGTCTTTTAGGATCATGTTGGTCTAAAATTTAGTTTAAGTCCAATGTTTCCATATTGATTTTCTGTCTTGATAATTTATCCATTGTTGAAAGTGGGGTGCGGCAGTTCTACTATTATCATATCTATATATCTATATCTCCTTTAAGATCTGTATTTTTGTCTCTTCTTACCATTTTTTTTCTTAAAGTCAACTTTATTTGATATAAGTATAGCTACTTTGTTCTCTTTTGGTTTCCATTTGGATGGAATGTCTTTTTATCCCTTCATTTTGAGCCTATGTGTGTCCTTAAAGCTGAAGTGATTCTCTTGTAGGCAGCATATAGTTTGGTCTTGTACATTTGGGTTGGAGAATTTAATCCATTTACATTTAAAGTAATTGATAAATTAGGACTTACTTATGACATTTTAATTGTTTTCTGGCTGTTTTGTATTTCCCTTGTTTCTTTCTTACTTATTTGCTGTTTTCCTTTGTGAATTGATGATTTTCCTGTCTCTGCTTCCCACATTTTTGTTTTTCATATCACAGCTTACCTATTTTCATATTGTATATCCTTTAACAAATTATCATTATAGTTTGCTTTAATACTTTCATCCTTTAATCTTTACACTATAGTTAAGTAATTAGCACACTGCCATCTTATGATATTAGAGAATTCTCAATTTGACTCTTACTTACCTTTACCAACAAGTTTTACATTTTTACAATAGTAAAGAGTTTGCATTGTTTTATTTCAGCTTGAAGAACTCCTTTTGACTTTTCCTTTAAGGTATGGTGCTGAACTCTTTCAACCTTTGCTTTTCTGGAAAGCTTTTTACCTCTCCTTTAGTTCTGAAGGACAACTTTGCAAAGTATTATTGGTTGGCAGATATTTTGTTTTCTTTTGTTTTGTTTTCAACATTTTGAATATATCATTCCATTCTTTTCTGGACTACAAGGACTGCTGAGAAATTGGCTGATAGTCTTATTGTGCTTCCTGTATGTGTGAGGAATTTTTTCTCTTGCTGCTTTAAAATTTTGCACTTTGTCTTTGATTTCAGTTTGAGAAGATTGTTTTAGGCTGGAATTTTGGGGTGACCAATTATCTTTGTGAATTTGGATGTTCAAATACCTTCCCAGATTTGGGAGGTTCTTCTCTATTATTTCTTCAAATGAGTTTTCTGCCCCTTTCTCCCTCTTTTTCTCTTTGGGATTCCAATGAGTATAGATTGTTCTGCCTAATAATATCCTGTGATTTATATAGGCTTTCCTAATAAATTTTTCTTTTTTCTTTTTGCCCCTCTGACTAGATGATTTCAAATGACTTATTTTCTAGTTCACTAATTTTTTCTGCTTCGTTTAGTCCACTACTGAAGCTTTCTATGGAGTTTTTTTCAGTTCTATCCTTAAACTCTAGGATTTCCATTCAAGTTTTTTTTTTTTTAACGTTTTCTGTTTCTTTGTTGAAATTCTCATTTTGTTAATGCATTGTTTTCCTAATTTCTTTTAGTGGTCTACCTGTGTTTTCTTGTAGTTAATTCAATTGCTTTAAGAAAATTATTCTTAATTCTTTGTCAGTTCATAGATTTCCATTTCTTTAGAGTTAGTCATTGGAACTTTATTAAGTTTGCTTTGGTGTTTTCTTGATCATTCATGATCCTTGTGGTTTTGTGTTGGTTTCTATTTGTTTGAGGAAGTAAACACCTCTTCCAGTTGTTACAGACTAGACTCAGTAGGGAAAGCCCTTCATGAATCAGTGGGTTGTCTGGTGGTGTCTGTGGACAGCCTGCTGCTGGAGTTCTGATGCCTGGGTAGGCTTTGCGCCTGGATCCTTGGAGGCAGGCCTACAATCTACAATTACTGGAGTGAACTAAGTGCTCAAATCTATGATGATTGGACCTGGACCTGTGTGAGTAGACCTGGACCCTGGGTCCATGGGGCTGATCCAGTCTTAGGATAGCCTGCACCTGCATGCTAAGGTTATAGAGGCTGGTCTGAAGCCTGGGTATGCAGAAGCAAGTCTAGAGGCTAGGTCTGTGGGGGCTGGCCTGGCCCTGGGACGGACTGGGAGCCTGGGCCCATGGGAACTGCATGCAGCCTGGAGCTGTAGGAACTGGTTTGGAGCCTGGATCTTCTGGGACCTGCCTGTAACTATAGTAGGCTGGGAGCCTGGATTCACAGGAGCTAGTCTGAAGGTTAGATCTATGGAATGGCAGCCTGGTACTAGAGTGGGCTATGATCCTGGGTTGTAGGAGCCTTCCTAGACCCTAGGGCCTGAGTCCATGGGGATTGGCCTGTGCTGGGGTGTGCTGGGAGACTGGGACTGTAGGAGTTTGCCTGGAGCTTGTGTGGGCCTGGTACTGAGATCTGCTGTGAAGTCAGTTGCTTACTTCAATCTCCTTTCTCCATGGGGACAGGATCTTTCTTCACCTTGAGCTGCCAGGGCTTGGAGGAGAGGTGATGGGAGAAATGCAAACTCTTTCCTACCCTCTTCAATGTATCTTTTCTTATTTCTGTGCTTTATCCAGGTGCTGTGATCCCTCATCTGGAATACTTAGCTCTTATGAAGGTATTTTTGTGCATGGATAGTTCTTGAAATTGATGTTTCTGAGAGAAGATGAACTAGAAATTTTTGTACTATCATCACTGAGACTCCACTACACTGAGGCCTGTCTTATTTCATCTAAATCCCCACTATGTCCCTCCTGCCCCATCAACACTGGGTTCTTTTGAAATAAATGTCAAATATCATTTCATTCCTAGGAATTTATAACTAGAGGATAAAGACTCTTTGATGGTCGTATAACTACAATACCATTATCACCCCTTAAAGCCATTAAGTTTTCAAGTCCTTACCATTGTCAAATATTCAGTCAGTTCTCAAATTTCCCCAAATTGTTTTATGCATATTGTTAGACAGTTTGAGAACTACTTTTGAATAAAGGAAAAATTTAAAATATATTAAATAAAAAATAATTTTACTGTGAATTTATGTTCATGTGATACACCCTAATTTCTGGCAATTGCCTCTTAGAGAGTAAAATTACGCCACCTGAAATATGGAAAATACATCTTATTACATGAATTTTACCATTCTATGGAAGGTTTCATGACCTTCCTCTGTAAAAGTGCTGAGTATCCTAGGGATGAATTAAACACCAACTCTTATCTTTTGGGTGATTATTTTATGTTTTATCTTCGCAAACTATGACACTAGAAGGCAAAATAAATATTTAACCCATCCAGCGGGGTTAGGAAAAGCACCAACCTCTTCCCTTTATATCATATATATTCTAGAATGGTTGCAGGTAAATAATACTTTCAGAGTGAAGCCATGGTTTCAATGTCTACAGAAGTTGGCTTTTTATGGAGAAGTACAGATAAATCTTTCTCAAAGTGAGGAATAGATTGTTCTGAACCTTGAACAAATATTATTAATTTAATTCTATTATAGTAAGTTTTCATATATTAGCCCTTTTCAAATGGATTCTATTTGAATGTTACTATTAAAATATTATTCTTACCCTTTTTGTCTTAAAGTGAAAATGGATATAGGTATAAATTCTAAACTTCTATGGCATTGTAATTGCTCTATTTTGCAGAATTGCATTTCCCTGGGAACAGTTTGCTTTCTTTCTCTGAGCCAGTGTTAGGCCACACCAAAGCCAGTGCACATTCTTTATTTCTGGATGCCTCACAGATCATTAGGCCCTTGAGTTGAGTGATTGTCCAGAAACCATTACTTTCCATGTGGGAGAAGCGAGGACAGGAGGGATACACGATCATTTAGGCTCTAGACCAAGTCATGGAAGAAATGAGTGAAGTCTTGTGCACAGTTCTCTTTCAATGATTAATAATTTGTGTATTATATCCTTATCACTCTATATACCATACCATTGGAGCAAGACCTCTAACTCTATTCAGTTGTCCCACTGTGGTCCCAGAGGGAACCCCACAAATGAGCATGGCCAGCTCAAAGAACCCACTTGCGCATGGAAAAGCAGCTCACAGGGTGTGCTAATTAGGCATTGGCATCACCTTGTGCCATCCCCAGATAGTGTGTGTCCAATATCCGTTTGGTACTTTTTGCTTGTTCTATATTCCATGGACTTGGAGCTGATGACTCCCTCACTGATGGTTAGATGTCTGTGTGGGCCAGTAGCCACATTCCCTTTCATACCTTCTGTCCTCTTTTCCTTCTTTTCTTCCAGTCATGATGGTGTTTTCTTCCTTGACAGTATGCACTGCTTCCAGGGGAAAATTCGGTCATTCAGTGAAGGTTTAGCACTGTTAAATGTACTTCTACTGAGAACATTCTTGGCAAGAGAAACAGTGCCTTGGCCGGCAATCCACTGCCTGAAACACTCTGATAGTTCCTAACCATGCACAGTTTTGTGTATAAAGTGTCTAGTTTGAAAGCACCTGCTTCTGGGCCTGGATTATTTGCTTTCTCTGGTGCTGGAGCTGCTGCCACCACCTTCTGACTAGCAGCACAGGCTAGCCATGGACAAATATGATGCATATGTCTGTGTGAGCTGTGGGCTCAAAGCCGGCAGAGGTAATTTAGGCTTCTGTCAGTAAAAGCACTTAAAAGCAAAGGAGATGATGTCAATTTGACCTTTTCTCCCCACAGTTCAAATCAGGTGAAATTAATTTTTATAGTCATTCATCAAAAGCGGTTTGGCTATTATAATAAAATCATGGCTTTTAAAAGTAAGCAAATGCCTGTTAAGAGGAAATTATTGGGCTTTCAAATAGTCTTCAATTAAAAAAATCCTTTAACAACATAAAATCATATAACTTCTAGAGCTTCTTCAACTTTGCTCCACAACTTGCTTTTAAGCCATTTATTTATAGACCAAAGTGCAGAAAGAATATATCATTTCTTCCCACCTGCTTGGGAGGTTGCTTTTTTAAGTGGATGCTTATGCATTATCCGTTTCTTCTGAGGTGACGGTTTCTGGTTGATGGTCATGATCACTAATCAGAAAGTACTTAAATATTTGTGGGAATATCTAACACATTTGAAATGAGTTTTGGAGGGGGGAGATAAAAATCTTTTATACAATAGCTTGACTTGTGGGTAAGTTGAGTCATAAGACATCTGTTTGGCTGGTTCTGCTTTCTTCCTCCTCCTGATTATAAGGGACCAGGCAAAGCTTTAGTTTTCACTAAAGGGGAACACATTTTTTTCCTCAAGCTTTTGCTTACAAAAGCAGAAAAAGCTGTTGTTCGTGTTTTCATGTAGCTGACAAAATTGCAGTTATCTATTTTAGGGAGTATTTGATTTTTGTTAACAACTGTGAGTCATTTCATATATAATACATGCTTTGGTTTTCATTCTGTCAAATTTCAGAACAAAATTCTAGATTTCCTGAAATAAACATGGAGTGTGTGATTTAGTCAATGTAGTATAAACCAGACATACAAAGGTGATGAACTAAAATAAATGTGTGATGACTTCCCTTCACCTAGGAACTAGGGATCCCTGGATGATCTGAAAATGTCCTGGAAAATTTATGCTGATTTTAATGGATATGTGCATGTCTCTTTTGCTGATGAGAATATAAAGATACATTTTTTTTTCTGCTTGTCAGAGGATAGTTGACTATCACTTGATGTTACCCCTTGCAACATGATGTCACGGTGGCCTCCTACACTGAAGAGCTACTTACACTGACCTGTAGCAGCTTGTGACACCTCAAAGTCTGTGGGAGAACCAGGAGGCTTTGGGGCTTCCTTCCCCATGGAAGGAAGTTGGAGTTGTTAGAGCTAAAGATGTAGTTGTTGGAGCTAAAGATACAGGCTACAGGGGAGACCTCAGCCTTAGAGCTCCCAGGTTTGTGCAGTAGTTCTTGCCTCCCCTGGCCCAGGCTGGCCATATAACATAGCCTCTTTCCCAGTCAGGTTACAAGAAGAACTCCCATTGATAACATTCCCTTATTTGAATAGCCATTTCTGGTGATTTGGGGGACATGGGGAGGGATCATTCGAGAAGACCTCTCTCTGTGTCTCCCTGGTTCCACCTCACCTTCTCCTGATCCCTTTCCTGTGCATTTGAACTAAAGAATCAGATTCCTCCACTTTAGGCCTCACTGGTCCTCTTGAAGTTCTCAGCCTCTAGATATTTTATCTGGTGTTTATCTAGATATTTTCCAAAGGAAACATGGAATATAAAATGATCTCCATCTTTTTTTTTTTTATGATAGTGACACAGAGAAAGAGGCAGAGACATAGGCAGAGGGAGAAGCAGGCTCCAAGCACCGGGAGCCCGATGTGGGATTCGATCCCGGGTCTCCAGGATAGCGCCCTGAGCCAAAGGCAGGTGCCAAACCGCTGTGCCACCCAGGGATCCCAAATGATCTCCATCTTGTTACATGCTACACAAGGATATTGTCGTAGGTTCCCAAGGGGCACAGTGGCGGGTTAGGGGAGAGCATTTATCTCTCTAAACCTCAGTTTCCCCACTGTACAATGGAGGTAACATCACTGGCTTTGCCTTCCTCAGCAGCTGCTTGCCATGTTTGTATCTTTTGCCCTCCCCTCCCCCTGCTCCTGTCCCACATCCTGTAGGGTAATGCTGCTCTAGTCTTCTCCTTCAGCCCACTGCCTATGTGATTACAGGACAGCTATACCCTCAAAGGCCATAGGGTAGGAGCCTTCTTTGGAGGAGCAGAGTACTTTGGGTAGTGACTTAAGCATTTTGTAAAAAGTACATTTTAATACAATATTGGCCATGCTATCATCTATGTCTGAAATATTTCAGCCATATAACCCCTTTTGTGAGACATAAGGATATTATCAGGCTTGATGGAGTGACAGTGAAGAACCTTGTCCCCCTTGTGATAGGGATGTCTTCACTGAACACTCCTGGTGCCATGGGCACTTTATGTTCATTTTGTATTTACTACTCAACCACTTTAAAGATAAAATATTTTTATCTCTAGTTCAGGAAGAAAGAAACCTGGATTTCTGAGAGATTAAGCAACTTGCTCAAGGTCACACAATTAAGAAGTATGTCTGATTCCAAGCGTGTGTATGCCTGACTCTAAAACTCATGGTCCTCTTATTCCAAGTTAGGGTGGAGATTGTCATTCATCTTTGTGGACAAATAGCATCTGTACTTCCTACAGTCATTGGTTCTCTCAAACCATAGAAGATTTAAACTCAGAGGAGCAATATATTAAGAAGACTTTTCAGGTCACTGCCACTTATAACATTCTGAAGGGTTACAAATCCAATTCTTCAGCCACACGTTAAACTGGATGTTCATGAAAGGGATTTCTTTATTCCTTGCTTTGTCTTTTCCTTTATAACAATGCTCTCTGGAATGTTATATGAAAGACATTAGGGTGTGGGAACAAGATACCAGGCCAGAAGAGGAAGTTGCCAGGCTCTTAAGACATGGCCTGGAAACCAGCATTCTGTATTCTGTTGGTCAGATGTTCACAGCACTTTTCCTGACTCAAGAAGAGGAGGGAGGCCCCCACCTCTAGATGGAAACAGCATCACAGAATACCTTGCAAACAGCTTTTTGTTGGCTATATGCTATGCTTCTGTTTTCCACCACCCCCACCCATGGGCTGGAGCAACTGACCATCTGACTACTCCAGGGTGTTATTAAAAGATGTATCCCAAGTTGTTGGAACTAAAGATGTAGGCTACCATTTGAGTTTAGCAATCTTCAGCTATGAACTAAACAGAAAACTTAATGGTGTAGTGAATATTGGTTCCCTAGAGTTAGTGGTCTATTTCATGATACTGGAAAGCAAAGGTACAGAATATGTCTCCCCAAGTCTTCTGGAATTTGTAGTGATCCCTATTGTGTGAGGCATTCTGCTTCTATGGATTAACATCATAGTAGCAGGTAGCAGATATTCTTTGCAGAGTCTTGACTAGGATGTTCAGTTTGGCTAGAATGTAGAGTCCACTAGAAGGAAGGATAGGGATGATGCCAGAGAGGAAAGAGGGGCAGATCACAAAGAACCTTTGTATTGGTTTGCTAGGGCTGCTGTACGGAAGTACCACAAACAACAGCTTACACAACAGAAAATTACTGTCTTACAGTTTTGGATGTTCCAAGGCCAAGATCAAGGTATTGGCAGGGTAGGCTCCTTGTGAGGGCCGTGAAGGAGAATCTGTTCCTTGCCTCCTGCCTAGTTCTTGTGTTGGCAATCTTTGGCATTACTTGCCTTGTGGAAATGTCACCCTGATCTCTGTCTTCATCATCACATGGCATCTCCCCTTGTGTGTCTGTCCTCAGATTTCTCCTTTAAGTGAGGACACCAGTCATTTGGAATTAGAACTTACCCTACTGACCTCATTGTAACTTGATTACCTCCCTAAACCCCTACCTTCCAATGAGGTCACATTCTGAGGTACTGGGGGTTAGAGACTTCAACATATGGATTATGGTGGAGGGTAGGGGAATTCAACCCATAGCAGCCTTGTACACCAGAAGAGTTTAAACTTTGTCATCAGAGCTTTTATTAAGATTATGTAAGATAATGTTTATGAAAGCACTTCACAAAGTGTGAAGCACAACACAGATGTGGGCTATTGCTATTGTAATTGCTATGTATTTAAGTTTCTCAGCCTGTTTCTTCCAAGTTTCCTCTGATTTTGGACATTGCAGAGCATTCTCTAGAAAATGTGAAGAAGGCAAAATGCTTCTGCTAGTAGAGGATTATTAAAAGAGTGAGAGAGAAAGCTGCCCTTAGCATATTTTTCTAAAGAATTAAGATCTACTAATTAATTTCTGATTTTCTGAGGGAATTTGAGAGACTTCCTCCAGAATTTTTATTGGACTTTTTAAGACTCACTCTTGTATTCAAGGCCACTGGGCTTATGTATGAAATTGAAATGTTCTGTTAAGGGAAACTTAGCAGCTTCCATTCTCTGCTTAAATGAAAAAGCCTGAGGACCACCTTCTTTGTAATGTCAGATTGAAAATATAGGAAAGGGTTTATATTAAAAGAAGCAGCAAAGAGAATAGGGTTCTAGTAGACTAAGAATTAAGAATATATTAGCCCTACAAGAAATGCCTTTCCAAGATATAAACAAGATTAATTTTAAAGTGATTTCTTTTTCTTTGCCTGTATAATATTTTTCCAGGAGCAATTTTGTTTGCTTTGAAAACTATCACCACCGGGTGTCTTAGAAATCTCTTGATTGCTTTTTCATTTGTTTATGGCCCACCAGTCCTCCGCCCTAGCCTCTTACATTTTCACAATAGAAGATCAAAATTCATTTAAACAGGATGAAGAACACCCATAAAACAGAGCAAATAGCAAAATAGGAAACAAGACACTCATCTATTCTATATAGATTTGTTGTTCTGTTTAGGTGTACAATACCTTTATTACTCAATGGATTTGTTGTGGTTCACAAAACCACATAAATTACAACAGGATTAAATAACAACTGAGGTAACAAGGGCCAAGGAGGGAACATGGGTGGTGAAATTATAAACTAGGGGTAGGTTTAATATAGTGAAATGCATAGTACATGGCGATGTGTCCTTACTGGAGCTGGCCTCAGATGGTCCCTGGTTTCTCAGAGGCCATGGCATTCATCAGGAATAATAAAGCTAATGAGCTCTTCACCTGACAGCTTCCTTGTTTCTTTGCCTACAGAGAGATTTCTTCTGAAGACAGGCAGGGCCTGTAGATAAGCAGTGGGTGCCATGTGGTTGGCTTCTTGTGTCATCCTTCAGTGAAAGCCAGTGGTATAGTACTAAGGCCTAATTCAAAAAGAGCAAGGACCGGAAGGACCTAGTCCAAATAAAAACTTTCTGATGGCCTGACTCCATTGAAGTTTTAACTGAGAATATCCAAAGCAGTGTTTCTGATCTTTTTTGGAGTTACAGACACCTTCAATAAGAGGAATAGTGGCAAATCTAAACTGAGCACGTGGTCAGGCATTGTTTGAAGTGGCTCAGCCAGATACCTGAGATTTTCTTGTTAATTCTGCACAGCAACCCTGAGCATAGGTACTATTATCTTCCTGATACAGATTAAGTATTTGAGTCCCTGGAAGATAAGTAACTTACCCAAAGACACACAGTAGTAGAAGTACATATAGTTCAGGCAGTCTGAGTTCGCCATACAGAACTGCCAAGTCCTTTGAGGGACCCTGGGTGTCTCAGTGGTTCAGTGTCTGCCTTTGACTCAGGGCGTGATCCTGGGGTCCAGGATCGAGTCCCACATCAGGCTCCTGCAGAGAGCCTGCTTCTCCCTCTGCCTTTCTCTCTCTCTCTCTCTCTCTCTGTCTCACATGAATAAATAAAATCTTTAAAAAAAAAAAACAACCAAAAAAAAAAAAAAAAACCAGGCCCTTTGATAACCTGATGAATATCATCATGCTGTCTCTCTAGAACAATACATACATGGACATAAACATAAAAATGCACATCTCATCTTTACGGTGTTCATATATTCCCTGAATTTTCTCCCAAATACATGAAGAGCCCCCACCTGTGAAGACTGAATGATGAATGTCATTCAGATATCCTCAGGAATATTCATCTCATCAGGACCCCAGGGAATAGACCTGCTAGGTTGCCAATTAAGGACAGGTTCCTGAGCTTTTAGTCAGGTAAATTGTTGGAAAGGCAAAAAGTTCTCTCAGTAAAGCTGAGGATGGTCGCTGAGTGGGTAGCCCCTCTTGCCACACAAAGCAGAGAAGTTAGTCTGGGAATACCTGCAAAAATATGTTCCATGTCTGCCTCCATGAATGGATGAATGAGTGATTATGGCCTGGCATGTTTTTTGCCAACATAATCATTTTAGCCAGGAAATATTGCCCCAGTAACACAAGATGGCCATATGAAAATTTCAGTAAAGCAGCCACAGTGTATCTTCCTTTTAAATGGTGCCATTTCCTGGCAACCTCCTTAGATAACTGTCTCCAAATAGGGCCTCCAGGTATCTGAGTGACTTTACTTGTTGTATAAAATTAATGCGTATGAGCATTAAAAGTTAGGGAACATATGACAGTGATAATAGATTTTGGCTTTAAAATATTTGACCTGA
This sequence comes from Vulpes lagopus, assembly GCF_018345385.1. NCBI lineage: Eukaryota > Metazoa > Chordata > Mammalia > Carnivora > Canidae > Vulpes > Vulpes lagopus. Next base: position 64,829,114 of record NC_054831.1, read on the forward strand.
TGTTTTTGTTTCTGCTTATTCTCAATTGTCTAAGCTGTGTCTCCTGACAACAAAACCAAGAACAGAGGAGACACTTAGCTTTTTTTTCTTATCAGTGCCATGGAAGTCAACCAAAGGTGGTGTGCAATCATTGGGCTACCACCAGAAAAGAGGTGAGTGGGAAACATATCACAGGAACCTAAAATGCTAGGAGACTGAGCAGGCTTCTGCCTCTGACCCTTGAAGTAACTTGTGAAGCAGATTCTGATAAGGATTAGTAACCATGAAGTGATACTGAGTTCAGAGTTTTCCAAAAATAATAATGCTGGTTATAGCTAAATGTGTGACAGGTGCTCTTCAAGACCTCTGCATGGATAATTTAGTTTATTCTGCACATCCATGAAGTAAGTACTATTATTACCTTCCCTATTTTACAGATAAAGGAACGGAAGCCTCTTCCACAAGTGGGCAAGCATTTTATGCCAGTCAGATTTCCCTTCAAGGTGATTGAGGGCACTTTTCCATGTGGAAAACCTGGAGTAAAATTGACTCACTAGCCCTAAGAAACAAGATTATCAAGAAGAAAAATCATAAAGTTTAATTGGAATATTTCATAGAAGAGTGGACTTATAATTTGGAGTAGGAAGTAATGGCCCTCATTAAAAATGAGTCGGGGGCACCTGGGTGGCTCAGACAGTAAAGGTCTGCCTTCTGCTTGGGTCATGATCCTGAGGTCCTGGGATCGAACCCCGTGCCAGACTCTCTGCTGTGGGGGGGGAGGTAGTCTGCTTCTCCCTCTCTCCATTCATCCTGCTCCCTGCTTACATGCACACATTCTCTCTCTCAAATAAATTTTAAAAAATTGAAAAGTGAGATGAACCATGAATGTCTTGTAGTGATGCTGTGGTACACCACCCAGCCCCCCCAACTTTTCAGGTCCAAAGCTTGCATTTTCCCAGCTTCTTGGTGTGTCACTTTTAATGGCTCAGAGCTGAGTCAACCTCCAGGCATTACCAAGGTTGTGCCCCTTCACGAGGGGCAGCCAACACCCTAAGACTGGCCAAGACAGGAGTGCAAGGACCCAACCCCCTTTTGAAACTGAAAGCCACTCACTTCCAACCTCTGCCCTAGCCTGCTGTCATCACTCCCTATAAAGGTGCTGCTTCCAAGGGTACTCTCCAGTAAACATCACACAGACACATGTAATCTCAGAATCTGCTTCTTGGGGAACCTAACCTATGACATCTATGTTTGTTTACAATATTCCCTTCTCCAATTTTAAATCAATGAGAGATTGCTTTCTCATTTCAGATAGGATATCTATTAAATCAGTTTTTTATGTATAAATTTATTTTTCTTGCATCCCACTGCTTTGTGGAAGAAATACATCTTCAATCGCAGCTTAATATGATTGCCATGAGAATACTGTGAATTTACTTGGTGGACTTATACACACACAATACACCTCTGAGGACCAAGAAAGTGATGCAGATTCATACACATATATGTGTGTTTATATAAAATTAAAATTACTAATATAACTTCATGAAATAGTGTTATAAACATGGACAAAAATATAAACATGAAAATAAAAATATTTTTCAAACACAAAATCATTGTGCATGGTTCTATAGACATACAGATTTAAATATAAACAAAAATGTAGACTTACAGACAAGAGAATAGCCAGGGATATAAATACAACTTTTGTTGTTGGCCCATCCTCTTTTTCTCTTCACTGCTGGTACTTCACCTTTATTAGGAGAACAGGTGAAGTGAAACTGTTCAATTGTGGCTTAAATCAACTTCTGGGATACTTCAGGGAAAGGTATAATTATATGTTGCAGATATGCTGCAAAATCCTGCAGGGCAGTGAGTATATCTTCCTGAACCCCTTGTCAAGTGACTTTCTTTCTGTAGAGGTGAGGGTGTTAGGGAGTTGGTGAGAGGTGCCTTTAAACATTCTGAATTTCTTCTCCTTGTGTGAGTGCAAGCTAGAGGAACCACTCACTCAGATGCTTTGCCTTTGTTAACGTGACACACAACCAGATTTCTTGCCTATGTGAATAAATATTGGCTTTTTTCACGTGGGCAAACTTTAAATAATTTTTTAAAAACAGAGACTATATGCTTGGGCAGCAAGAGCATGAGTCTTGCCCTTGATGTCAGTCAGCTTTGTGCTCTGAATTACTTTTCTAGGGCAGTGCTGGAGGTATCCACCCTTGCCAGGGTTTCCTGCACTGATGGTATGTGTTGAGAGGTAGCTGGTTGGATGAAAGTATGTAGTCTCAGATGGAGCACCAGATGATGTCATTCCCATTAGTCCTCTAGTCAGTTAACCAATTTTCATGTATTGAATGAAACCTTGATTTGAACTCAAGATCAAGGGCCTGGAAGAAGACACTGTAAAGCAAATAATTTTAGTTAAATCTTTTATCATCTGGGGGTGCCTTGATGGCATAGTCAGTTGAGTGTCTGACTCTTGCTTGCTTCTGGAGTGGTGATCCCAGGTCGTGAGATCAAGCCCCCTGTCCAGCTCTGAGTTCAGTGTGGCATCTGCTTGAGATTCCCTTTCTCCCTCGCTCTCAGTCCTTCCCACTTATGTGCGAGCTCTCTCTCTCTCTCTCTCTCTCTCTCCAAAATAAATAAATGCATGTTTAAAAAAATGAAAATAAATAAATCTCTGATCAGATGAAATTCCCCATCTTGGGAATTCCTAAAACATTCAACCCAGAGATGCCTGAGAGGTGATTAAGGTATGTGTGTGAGAAGGAATGGAATGGGAAATGTATGTTGAAAAGAATCTTGTCATTTGATGAGTTATAAGACAATATTCCCCCAGGTAAAAAGCATGCATATCTAAGTGCAAATTAAAAGTAATGGAGAAACAAGCCCAAATATAAAAATAAATAAGAAATGAATGATAAATGGGAATAATTTTTTTACACTAAATTGACTCTACTTTTAGGTAATAGCATAAAACTGGAGAGGCAGTTATTTTTCATTTCTTCAGATTCTGTTCTAATTACTAAAACTCTGTTTACCTTGGTGATGACCTTCTATTTTAACATTCATCAGCCTTCCTAAGAATACCATTCTGCATTCTTATGAATCATGCTATGAAAAAAATTCTCAAAACAAACATCTTTTTTTTTTTTTAGTATTCACATTTCATATTCTATTACTTTCCTCTGTCATCTCTTCTAGGAATAATGATTTTTTGCTGGCCTAGTTGAATCTTCTTAGGTTTGAACCAACTGTCTTTACTCTTTTGAATGAGTTTAATTTGCATTGCTACTTTTTTTTTTCTGCAAACTCTTTGAAGATTGCAATCAACTCCTTTTTGGCCTTCACTGTACATTTTCAAGTTATTGATTCACTTGCTATGTGGTATATAAATGAAGCTTACAAATGCAATTTCTTTGGTTCCTAAGGTGTTTTTTTTTTCCTCTTCAGTTCTCTGATGTCCTAGCACTTCTAACTCCACATTCACAATACTTTGGCCCATTAGTGTCCAGGATTTGTTTGGGCACAGTGAACTATATTTCCTTGCTCTAATGAAGCTCACAAAATATAACTGCTATCTCCTCAGCAGGCTGCTCTTCCTAAGGAGGGAAGAATGAATGTTCCCTGAGAGCCAGGAGCTCAGCCCTGAGAACTTAATGAACTCCAAGGTACTGTTTACATGGGACAATTGCATCTGAATGAAACTCAGCAACTCATTTCAGCTAGATCAGCTGCTCCTGTCCTCATAGCCTTCCTGGCCTTTTGATTGGACACTCTCACTGTTCTGTTTGGGTTTTGTTTAGTTTAGCTTTGTTTTCTTTTTCAAGATTTTATATATTTATTTGAGAGAGTGAGAGAGAGAGCACAAGCAGGGGGGCAGAGGGAAGGGGAGAAGTGGGCTCCGCCCTGAGCAGGGAGCCCAATGCAGGGCTCGATTCCAGGACCCTGGAATCATGACCTGAGCTGAAGGCAGACACTGAACTGACTGAGCCGCCCAGGCACCCTTGGGTTTTGTTTAGCTTTAAGGCATTAGTGACCTCAATGACAAAAACACAGCCCAGCTGTGCTTTTAAACCCCAATTTATATTTTTCTGGAATGGAAGATTCACAGAGTTTGAAATTTGAAAGTTCACGCCTTGATGAAGGTAACAAAACATCATTATGAGAAATAGAAATTGGACCTAGAAGCCACCCTTCAATGACATTCTGAAAGATGTGATGTTACATGGAATATTGGGGAATGAGCTCTGGGTTGCTGTTGCTGAAGTAGGGGGTGTGGGAGTTAGGGATATGATTGCAGGTGATATTTGGGAGCCAGAATCCCACCTGGATGTGGAGTTTTAAAAATAGCCAGAGAAAGAGGTTGACTTCATTCTTCAAGCAAATAGGTACCCATTAAAAGCAATATGATCACATTGTGTTTAGAAATTTAGGATGAGTTTGACGGAGTTGATGTGAAACAGCTTCCTGGCCTTTCATTTCATCACACAGGAATGTCAGCAAGATGTGAAAATGTAAATACTGAGCCCAGGTTCAATAATCAAGAAATGGAAATCCCAAGCTGTCAGAAATGAAGAACTCAAAGCCAGATCAGTGAGCAGGAACTGAAGCTTAAATGGGCCATGAGAGAAAGCAATTAAAATGTAGGCCTTAACTGTTGGCAACTGAAGTTTTAAGACTCTCCCTCCCGAGAGGGAGGTCAGGCCACAGTCTCAGATCTGAGCTACATTCACCAAACCAGGAATTACAAAGGGCTGCCTTGCCCACAAAAAAAGGACTAAGAAGAAAACTGTGCATAGGCTCAGAGAATTGGTGACAAAGCTTACTGTACATCTGGGGCCACAGAGAAAAATATCACCCAGGAGAAATGAGAACTCCAGGCTATTGTTACTACAGATTCACATTATTCATGAGGTATGGACCCCAATATTGAGAAAGTAACATGAAAACATCTGGAGCAGGAGGAATTAGTAGACCTCTGGCAGAGGCACCTGCAACCATCACACTGGTATTCTTCCCAACAGAACTCTGATGGAAAACAACTCCCATTGAAAATGAGCTCACAAAAAGTACAAACCGTTTGAGTAACAAAGTGCCACAGGACTAGAAGACCCAACAAATGGAACAACATAAGCTCTAAAAACTAGAAATGATAAAATAACCAGGAACATCAGTAAAATATATTTACAATGTTCAAAGAAATAAGGTAAGTCCAGAACCCGTACAAGTACATGTATTTGAAAATAACCAGTAGCCTTTCTAAAATTGGAACTGCAGCCATTTTAATTAAAAAGTGGGTTGCATAATCAAGAAAAATACAAAAAACGGTGAACTAGAATATTAATTGATGGAAATTATGGAGAATTAAGTGCCGAAAAATGGAGGTGGAAGATATATAATAGAAGTTAAGAGAAATGGAGGCCACATTGAGAAAAGTCAACACACATTAAATACAGGTACTGAGAGGAGGGAAAATAAAGAATGAGAAAGAAGCAATAGTCAAAATGGTAGTGGTGAGAATATTCCAGGTTTAAAGTGAAGGAGCATTGAATAGAGTGAACAGATAATAAAATAAAAATAAAAACTGACACAAGTCACATGACTGTGAAAATATAGAACATCAATATAAAAGAAAATTTTATAAAGTTTTAGAGAGAAAAGTAAACATCTAAGAAAGAAGGATAGTTAGAATAGCAGGACTCTTTGCATCTATAAGACTTGTCATAAAACAATGAAATGATTTCTTCAAAGTGCAGAGGAAAAATAATTGTCAGCTTAGAATAATATGCCCAGATAAATTATTTAATAGTGATAAAATAAAGATCATATCTGACTTACAAAGAAAAAAGCATTTACTACTCTCATTCCACAGTTGAATGATGTTGTTCAGAAAGAAGAAAATTTAATCCAAAAAATAATGGTCAATGAGAAAGTTTATAAATAGACATGCAAGTAAAGTAATATTTAAAACATCTCATTATGGAGATTTAACAAAAATGTAGACATTAAACAGTAATAACATAAGATGTTGGGGATGGACAGAGAATCAAGTCCTTTGTTATTCAGAAGGAGATTTAAAGACACAGGTTATATATAGACATACAAAGATTAAGGTTGATTGTGAAAACTTTAAAGGTAAATATTCTGAGAAGTGGAATGTATATATTTGAAAAAGAGAAGATTTAGCAGAAAAAATTAAAGAAAAAAGTTAATTCACCAAAAGTGAGTTAAGGAGGGGAAAAGAAAGAAAAAGCAAGGGATGTTCAAAATAGAAAATAAATTGGTGCAGTAAGGCTAAATGTGTAAGCTATCACAGTAATTATAAATACTTTAAGCAGACTTTGTGAATGATAAACTCTCTCACAAAGAATTATAAATTATTAGGAATTTAAAAGGCCACTAAATTGAATTTAAGTATATAAAAGTTGCATTTCTATAATATATAATGGTGACAAAATACATTTTTAAAGATAATACAGACAATGGCTGCTGGGAAGAGGACAGAGTAGGGAGCATGGAAAATGTGTTTCCCCAGGTAAACAGCAAACTGCCCTGGCAGGGTCTGTCTAATGTAACTATTTGGAGACTCTGGAATCTGTGGAAGGCTTGCAACTTCCAGGGAAAGGGTTGAGTGGTAAATTATAGTGAATTTCAGCTTTTAGCAAGGTAGCAGCTACCTACCCCCCCACATTGTACCCCTGTCCCATGGCAGGCAGCTGTGCATGTGTTCCAGGAGCAGCTTGCTTCCAGCTTGGGGCAGCCAAGGTGGATGGAAAAGAACCCTCTCCTTCGAATATCAGGGATATAGACAAAGAGTCAGTAAGTCATCAGTTGTTGTATCTCCTCTCATTTTTGCAAGCCCCTCCTCTCTGGCCCAGGTGATTTCCAGGGGGCTTAAAGGGGCAGATCCCTTATATTCTCCTTCTTTTTGTTTTTCTTATTTTCCTCTTTTGGGAGCCAGACATTGAAGACTAAGAAACTCAAAAGTAACTATGTATAGAGGGGAAATTAGAAAGTCACTGTACTTGTCCATGGAAAGGCACAGGGTCAGAAAAGACCTGAGAAGACCTTAAATTTCATCTCTGGCTAATCCTCAGCATAGAGACAACCTACAGCAAACAAACACAATAACCAAAGGACAGCAAACCCTGCAGAAGTTTACCCTTGATTGATAGATGGTTTCTAGATTTATCATATTATTAGATGCAAATGTCTGTTTTTTAACAAAAAAAAAATCACAAAACATACAAAGAAACAGTGAAGTATGGTCCATTCAAAGGAAAACAAATAAAATTAATGGACACTATCCCTAAAAAAAGACCAGATTATGGGTCTACTAGGCAAAGACTTTAGAACAATTGTCTTAAGGAGGCTCGACGATCTAATAGAAGATGTGGATAAAGCCAAGAAAATGATGTGTGAACAAAATGGAAATATCAATAAAAAGAAAAGTTGGAAAGAAACCAAAAATAATTCTGAAGCTAAAAAGTACAATAACTGAAATGAAAATTTCACTAGAGGGAATGAAAAGCAGCTATGAGCAGGAATAAGAAGGAATCAACAACTTGAAGATGAGAATGGAAATGATCAAACCTGAGGAACAGAGAGAAAAAAATATCAAAGAAAATTGAACAGAACTGAAGGAACACATAGAACACCATCAAGTGGGCTAACATACATATTTTAGGATTCCCAGAGAGAAAAGGCAGAGAAAGTTGCAGAGAGAATATTTGAAAAAATAATGACTGAAAACATCCCAAATTTGATGAAATACGTGAATATAAACATCCAAGAAGCTCAATGAACTCCAAATAAGAGGACTATAAAGAGACTCACCCTGAGACACATTTTAATCAAACTTTTAAAAGCCAAAGACTGAAAGGGACACCCGAGTGACTCAGTTGATTAAGCATCTAACTCTTGGTTTCAGCTTAGGTCATGATCTCAGGATCTTGTGATTGGGTCCTACATCAGGCTCTGGGCTCAGCAGGGAGTCTGCTTGGGATTCTCTCTCTCTCTCTCTCCCTCCCCCCTCTGGCCCTCCACCTGCTCTCTCACTCTGTCTTTCTTCCTCTCTAATAATTAATCAATCAATCTTTTTTAAAAAAGCCAATGACAGAGAGAATCTTGAAAGCAGCAAGAAAGAAGTGACTCATCACTTATAAGGGATCCTCGATAAGATCATCAACAGATTTCTTCTCCTCGGAAGTCTGGAGGCCAGAGGCAGTCAGCCAATATATTTGAAGTGTTAAAAGAGAAAACTATCAACCAAGAATCCCTTATCTGGCAAAATTGTCCTTCAGAAATGAAAAAAAAAAAAAAAAAAAAAAAGAAAGAAAGCATCCCCAGATAAGCGAAAACAAAGGGATTTCATTACCATTAGACTACCCTGCAAGAAATGCTCAAATAGTTTTGCTAGTTGGAATGAAAGGACTCTAGACAAAGCCTCAAAACCATATGAAGGAATAAAGATCTCATAAAGGTCAACACATGGGCAATTAGAAAATCTAGTATTGTAATAGTGGTTTGCAACTCTACTTTTTGTTTTCTACATGATTTAAGAAACTAATACATTTTTTAAAAGAAATGTTTCTAAAGCAGTTTCTTCTTTCTTTGGGTCCCTACAAATTATACAGATATTTCTGCTTTCTCAGGTTCTTCTGAATCTGTTTATTCCTTCTGCTTAGCTCTCAAATTCCACTGAATTCTACCCCCCACCAAACTCAAATCTCTGCCTTAAACTCATAGCAATGTCCCAGTTTCTTCTTTCTGACCTCACTGTATTATAAAACTCTACTTCTCAGCCACCCCTTACATGTACTATTGTCTTTTTCATCCCCTCTCACCTAGACAAAACTCATTCTTTGTCAACAAAATTTTTCTGAACTTTTACCCTTTCTTCAGAAATTATCTATTAACATTTTCATCAATACTTTCTCCAACCTTTCCTATTAATGATATGGGCCTCCTCTTCTTCTATGTATGAAGCTCTGAAAGGTAATTCTAGTCATAGTCACTAATGATGAATTCACATTTCAAATTCATCTTCCCCTGTGTCTCAGTTTACAGTTTCTGCTGGAAAATACAGACCCATTTAATAATATCATTGTTTATATTTTACATGTCTAATCTGAAGAACCAAAAGTTCTTTACATGGAGATATTTGCACAACATTGTGAATATAATCAATACCACAGAGCCTTACACTTAAAATGGCTAAAATGGTAAATTTTGTATCATGTACATTTTATAATGATAAAAAATACAAGGAAAAAATTTAACAATAGTGTCAAAAAATAAAATAGCAAAGATTAAGTCCAATAAAGATATGCTCGACATTCACTTAGTAAACTATTAAACATTGTTCAGAAAAGTTAAAGAAAAGCTAAATAAATTAAAAGCCATTTCAAGTTCATAGATTGGAAAACTCAGTATTATACAGAAATGAGATTATCCTAAATTGATCTAAAGATTCAATGACATACTAAATAATAATCCTAGAAGTATTTTTATCAAAATGGAATTAACTCTTCAAAAATTATATAAAAATACAAATGGAAAAGGATATTTAGGATCGTTTTGAAGAACAAATTAGGAAAACAAATGATGTAAGATAATCAAGACTTTTTTTATAGTAAATAAATGAGCTTGATATTGGTACAAAGACAGGCAAATGGACTAATGTACAGAATAGAGAGTCAGAAACAGATCCAATATATTAGTAACCTGACTTACAATGAACGTGCCACTTCACCGTAGTACAGTAAAGATGGACCTGTCTTTATGGAAAAATAGGCGTTGATCTCTACTCATACCATATACCCAAATTGAATTTTAAATCAATCATATATCATCATAGTACAACAATAAAAACTCTTGAAGAAAACGGCTTGATGGTATAGAAAAAAAGTATAAGGAAAGATGGATAAGACTTCATTAAAATTAAGAATTTCTGTTTACTCTTATGATTAAGAGAATGAAAAGTATGAGAGAAGATATTTATAACTGGCATATTTCTTAAATGTCTAACATCTAGAATGTATAAAAACACCCTCAAATCAGTGGGAAAAGGAAAAAAACCCAATAAGAGATGAGCAAAGGACTAGAACAGACACTTTGCCAAGGAAGATCAGCATGGCCAGTAAGTATACAAAAAAGTGTTCGAAATAATTTATCAGGGAAATAAAATTAAAACTATGAATAGACCCATCATAATGGCTTTTTATTTTATTTTTTTAAAAGATTTTATTTATTCATGAGAGACACAGAGAGAGAGAGGCAGAGACATAGGCAGAGAGAGAGGCAGGCTCCATGCAGGGAGTCTGATGTGGGACTTGATCCCGGGACTCCAGGACCATACCCTGGGCCCAAGGCAGGCACTAAACTGATGAGCCATCCAGGGATCTCCATTATGGCTTTTTAAGGGGGGAGGGCCAATGCCACATACTTGTTATGATGAAGAGCAATTAGAACTTTCATTTACTACTTTTGGGATTGTAAAGGTGGAAACTGGAGGTACCTGCTAACACTGAACATGCACAGACTTAATGACACACTAGTTCCATTCTAGATACATGCTCAGCAGTAATATATACATATATGTTTCAAAAGATGCGTATAAGATTATTCATGGCAAAATTATTGCTTATAGTTCAAACTGGAAACATACCAAATGTCCACCATGGAGTATATACATAAAATGGAACCCTATACAGTAATGAAAAATAGTTACTATCTACTATACTTAGCAACATGGATAAACCTCATAGCCATGTTGAATGAAAGAAGTCAAATACAAGATAGAACACATACACTGTATTCATTTATTTCCAATCAGATGGCATTCAAAAACAGGCAAAATTAGTCTATGGAGATAGAGGTCAAAATAGTGGTGATGGAAAGTAATGACTAAGACCAGGGGCTGATGCAAAGGAAGATTCTAAGGTTCTTGATCTGAAAGATGGTGATACAAGTGTGTTCACTTGGTAAATCCATCAAGGCATACCCTTAAGATATGTACCATTTATTGTATTTATGTTATACTTCAATGAAAAAGTTAACAAATTTAAAGCATATAAAGCAATATATACATTGTACAACTGTATATATGTGTGTTAAAAGTAGGTACTGGAACTATGCACCTACATTTATAAAACATTCATAAAAACACCTTTGGAGCAGGGAGGAAGAAAATGAGACTGGAAAGAGAACAAGGGTAAACTTAGTTTTGGCCAAAATCTCCATTTCTTCTTAGAAGAAAAAGTATATTTACAGCAAAACTTACATTGTGTTAAGATGTGTTAGTTCTTTTCTTCTTTATGATTTTCTGTACTTAAGTGTGTTTTCACCTTTTAAAAATGCAGCTTAGAAGAGAAGAGAATTAACTGTTAACTGTAACCTGAGGGCAATAATTGGAGGGAGAGACTGGAGTGAGAAGTGTGATTTAGGAAGTGGTTGTCCTGTCCTAAGTGAAGATGGGGAAGGCATATGAACCAGGTAGTGTGAGAGAATGGAGCATTCCCTACAGCAACGTTTAAGAGATAGAATTATAAGATCTTGGTGATGGCCTGGGTTGGGAGCTGAGGCAATGAACAGACTTAGGTGATTCTGAGATTTCTCGACCTGATTTCTGGGAGGATACCATGCCATGCTCTACATGAGAGGTGGAAATGGGAAGAGGTGTGCATTGGGTAGAGCAAGGAGGGGGTAGGAATGGAGAATTAAAATACCCCCCCCCCCCACACACACACACACTCGCACATAACCCTTCTCTCCATCCACCTTCCAGCCCTTATTTCCCATATCTCTAGATTTGCCTATTCTGGATGTTTTGTATGATTAGATGCATGCAATATATAGTTCTTTACCACTGACTTCTTTCACTTAGCATAATGTTAGTAGGATTTACCCATTTTGTAGCATGGATCAGTGCCTCATTTCTTTTTATTGTCAAGTAATAGTTCATTACGTGGCTATATCACATTTTATTTATCCATTCATCAGTTGCTGAATAATTGGATTGTTCCCGCTTTTGGCTATTATGAATAATGCTCTTAAGTACATTCATGTACAAGTTTTTGTGTGGACTTATGTCTTTATTTCTGTTGGGTAGATACCCAGAGGTGGAATTACTGGGCAATATGGTAACTTACTGTTAAAGCATTAGAAGAATTGCCAGATTGTTTTCTTTTTTTTTTAAAGATTTTATTTATTTATTCATGAGAGACACACACACACACAGAGACAGAGACATAGGCAGAGGGAGAAGCAGGCTCCATGCAGGGAGCCTGATGCAGGACTTAATTCCGGGACCCCAGGATCATGCCCTGAGCCGAAGGCAGAGGCTTATTAACCACTGAGCCACCCAGGCATCCCATCCAGATTGTTTTCTAAAGTTACCACTTTACATTTCTACCAGCAGTGAATGAGGGTTCCAGTTTCTTTACACCCTCCTCAATATTTGCTGTATTCTGACTTTTCTATTATAACATCCTACTGGGTGGGAAGTGATATCTCACTGTGGCCTGGTGGCCTGGGTTTGTATTTTCTTGATAGCTAATCATGTGCATACATTTTCTTTTTTTTATTTTATAAAAGTTTTATTGATAATACACACCCATATAATTCATCCTATTAAATTGTACAATTCAGTAGTTTTAACTCTATTTACAGAATTGTGTAACCATCACCACAACAAATTCTTACCTCATTTAGTCATAATACCAGTGTCTCAAGGTTATTATAATTGTTATTTTTCTTACATTTGTTTTTATTTAATTTTGATAACCCAGTGCTCATCCATCAAGTGGCCTCCTCAGTACCTGTCACCCAGTTATCCCATTCCCCTGGCTACCTCCCCTTCCACAACCCTTTGTTTCCCAGAGTTAGGAGTCTCTCATGGTTTGTCTCCCTCTCTAATTTTTCCCATTCAGGTCCCCTCCTTTCCTTTATACATTTTCATGTGCCTGTCATACAGTTGTATATCTTCTTTAGATAACTTAATTTCTTTGGCTATTTTAAAAATTAGGTTGTCTTTTTTTTTAATGAGCTGCAATACTTCTTTATATATTCTAGATACAATTCCCTTATGAGACATGATTTGCACAAATTTCCTCCCATTCTGTAGGACGTCTTTGCACTTTCTTGATGATATCCTTTGAAGCACAAAATATTGATGATGTTTATTTTTTCATTTGTTGCTGGTACTTCTGGTGTTATATCTAAAAAATATTGCCTAATCTAAGTTCATTCTCTTTTGATTTTTAAGAAATAACTTTTATTACTTTTTGGTTATTTTTTTTAGGTTGAAATTTTTTTATAAATTTATTTTTTTATTGGTGTTCAATTTGCCAACATATAGAATAACACCCAGTGCTCATCCCACCAAGTGCCCCTCTCAGTGCCCGTCATCCATTCACCCCCACCCCCCGCCCTCCTCCCCTTCCACCACCTCTAGTTCGTTTCCCAGAGTTAGGTAAGTCAATCGGAGAAGGACAAACACTATATGTTCTCATTCATTTGGGGAATATAAATAATAGTGAAAGGGAATATAAGGGAAGGGAGAAGAAATGTGTGGGAAGTATCAGAAAGGGAGACAGATCATAAAGACTCCTAACTTTAGTTACTTTTTTGTTGTTTTTTAATTATAGTTCTTTTTTATACATATTAATCTTGTCCTTTTCCCTCTTTCTGTAATAATCAATCTTTAGAAAAGGTCTTCATGCATACAGTGGTTTATATGTTTTTGTATATTTTTCCATATCATAACAATATTTGGAAAAGATCACATAAAATGGCTGTAAAACTTGAAGTGTAAATTATGTATTATAATATACATAATCATTTACATATTCTTACACGTTTATAAACTACTTTCAATGTTGTGGTGTTTCTATTAAGAGTTAGAAAACATGCATATAAACATACCTTGGTCCAAATATCTAATTATTTCTCTGGAACAGATTCTAGTTAAGAGATGGAGTTACTGGGCCAAAGGACAAAGCATCTTTTTAGACTGAATGCAAATTGCTTTCCAGAAAGTTTTGTAAATTCACCCTCTCCTAGTTAGTGCCTGTTTCATTGCATCTGCATGAGAATTATTTTTAAAACTCAAGTAGTGACTATAAGGATCTTACTTTTCTTTGTCCCTTTATTTATTTAAAGCTGAGAATGCAGCTGCCAATTCCAGTATGATGTAGTCCCCCTGGGACACCATAAATTCTGCCAAAGCTTTTACAGTATTTCTGTGACTTTTTGGTGACTTCACACTTCGTTTTAAAAGACATAAAACAATTACCAGGTCATTAGCAAGCACTTTTTGCAAGGAACTTCAAAAAAGCTTTTCTAGAAATGGCTTGTGAGCTGGTGTTTTATTTTGGAGGGAGAGGTGGAGGATGGGATAGTGATAGTTAACAGAAATGAACAATTTAAAGTCAGTATCACATTATGGCAAGAATGAATGGATCACCCTGCTCACTGGATCTAGGTGATTCTTTTCAAGGCAGTGGTTCTAAGTTTACTCTTATAATGAGAGGCCCTTAACAACATAGCCTCTAGGCAGACAGATGCGTGTTAGAACTAGACACAACCATTTTCTGGCTGGGTGACCTTATGTTGGCTTTAACTATACACAGAACACTTACCATAGCTAAGCACATACTATGTGTTCGATAAATATTAGCTATTTTTGATACTTTTCATGTCTGTATCCCCAAAAGGACAGCAAGCACTGGGGATAGCTGATAACAGTACAATTATTAAATAAGTAAATGAATAAGTTATGGAAAATCTAAAAAGAGTGTGTATGGAAGAAACCTTCCAATTTCCATATTATAGGCCACTCATAATCCTCCATCTCAAATTTGAGCCATCTCACATTTGAAACTTCCTTAGGCTATTATCCACTTAGGCTCCTTGGTGAGATTTTACTCTGAAATAAACCATTATTTGTAGCCTGTCATGTTTCTGTTCTTGAAGGGATATGCATTGTACTTCAGTTCTGCTATTTTAAATCATTTAGCAGATAACACCAAAAAAAAAAAAAAAAAAATCACTTAGAGTCTGATTTAATCAAGAGGTGCAGGATGAAGTGTGAAAAATCCAGTGTTGTTCTGATCCTTAGCTTTATTGAGGGCTGCTAAAAGGTATAAATTAAGTGACCTTTCCAGGTCAGGATTTTATGGCTCTGATAAATTCCCTAGGCTTAGCAGTTGTCAGTGAAAAACATGGAGTGAGAATATGAAGATCCTTTTTCCCAACCATATCTTTCCAATGAGTAGTGAGATAATGGCTTTGAAAGTGCCTCGAAAAAAGTAGTTTTATAAATTTAAAACATGATTATTGTAATGTAGATGATATAAGTATAACAGAAATTTGAGAGGGTTAGAATTGAGGAAAAGATTTTTTTCCTAAACTATAAGATCTTACAACTAAAGAGATTGTAAGGGATTTTGTGGTCTCAATCTCCCATTTTTATATATGAAAAAAGCGTAAAGTTACACTGTCAAGATCACATTATTTAAAACTAAAGTCTTATTACTTTATATAAAAATAACAGATCATAAGAATTAAAATTTAAAATGTTCCTAAGAGACTATATTATTTATCTTCACAATTCAAGAAAATATAAACTTACAAGAATGTGGTTTATTTAAAAATGAGTTTTAGTGCATTTTAAATGTTACTAAGGTAACATTTTGTCCTAAGGTAAATTTAAAAATCTGAAATGAGAAATTTCAATTAAGAAGGCTTTCTTGGAATTGATTTTTGTGTTTTGCAAATGTTTTTGCTGCATAAGCAGCACAAAGTTTAAATTCCCAGTCTCCACACTCCTGGTCAGTTAACTGAACAGCATCTTCCTTTGGAAAACTGCTTACAAGCAGGGTGTAATCTTTCCTGGAGGTTAATTTACACTGGAATTAATAAAGGTTAATGAAGTCTTTTGGGAACTCCCCTTTTCCCGTGGGGTGCCGTATTTAAGGTTAAGCTGCTTCCCTTAAGCAAAACTTTAAGAAAGTGATTTCCCAGTAGCCAGCATTCACATTACCTTCAGCTATAAAAGTACTGTATGCAAGGTATTGAGTGACATTTTGAATGTACAAAAGCAAACACTACGTTGCCAATATTTTTTTGCAAATATTACTTTGGTTCTTAGGAGGAGCAGTTTCCCACACTCACTTTTGGATGGTATTCTATTTAAAATACAATTCTTTTTTTGTACAGGTCTATTTGGAAGAACTGAAGGGAGGGGGTGTCAAGGGTGAGAAATCTAAACCACTTTAGAGAGCTCTAGAAAAAACTACATTTTACCATTGTAATTTGAAGGACAAATGGACAAATGGTTGGATGTTAAAGCTTTTGTATCACTTGTCATTAGCTGGAGCGGCCCAACTCAAGAGGTTAGCACTGGGAATTGTCCAGTTGGACACTGTTTTTCTGAATCCAAGTGGGGCACTCACAGATTCTGGAAAAGAAGCAAAAGCAAAAAAAAGGGAAATGGAAAATGACTGTGCTCTTCTCAGGCTACCACCTATACTGCTGCCCCTTCTCTGAACTTGAATGCTAGAGTATGTATTGCATAAGTATTTGACGTCAGATTATCTTGCATAGTTGTGAACCAAGATGATTCTTTTCCCCTTGAAAAAAGAAGTACTTATTCATCCAAAAGCAGTACTCTAAAACTATTACATAACACTCAATTTTAAATGATTTGAAATAATTTTAATTGGTACTTACCTGGGAGCCTATATCACTTTCATTTCACCAAGTCTCCCAAAATGGCTTCGAGAATTGCCACTCATCAGCAGCTGTGAAAGTATGATAAGACAGGATGATGTATACAAACGATTTCTTCTTCAGAAGAATTCATCCGGAAGAATTGTCAAATTATTTTTAAATGGCTGTAGTTCTTATTGAGACATTGCAAAAGGAGTTTAAAGCTTCACTTGCATTCTGTGACCTTGCTATTTGGGAATCCTACAGTAGAATCATGGGATATATTTGAGCTGGAACATGCTTTGGGGACTATCTTTTGTAAAGCAGTCAGTTTTTTCAAATGAGACAGAGATCCAGAGAAGTTAGGTAACTTGAGAAATATAAAGTCAATTCGGAGCTAAAAGGAACCTTCAGAAATCCAAAAGATCATAGTCACTTATAGAACTGATTGCGAAGCAGATTGAAGGGTATTTAGTTTCTTCAGTTTGACAATGGGACATTGGAGGTCGGAGCAAGAGAGAAGGAACCAGGTTGTTATGAGAACAAGTACTCCATTGATTTTGGTTACAATTCCAATAATACTAGTTTCATTTTGAGATAGTATTTCAGTAGTTTGGGGCTGATAGTAATGTAGGTTTTCTATATGCATACGGGGATCAGGCTTTTATGCTGAACAGCTATCTGGGAAGGTACATATTAGGTCCAATGTAAAAAAAACATTTTGCATTTATTTAAAACCTAAATTTTGAGTGAAATTGTTTCTAGACCCCTCTAGGTAGTGTCCCCAGCATAAGGAATAGAACAGAAGAATCCACAATTTTAATCTCTGTAGTTTAGATATAGACAGCAAGACACAGGGCATTCTGTGACGGGCAGAAACCAAACCTCAGTCTGTGACTTCTTCCTCTGACATACTTGTCTGGACATAGGCAACCAGAATCAGCTGGGGAGAATGAAGAGCCTCAGTTGCCTTGGCAATAATTTGACCTTTGGCAGGGCTTAAGGGAGTAGGAAAGAGGCAAATGAGGTGGGTGAAAGGGGCTGGCCAGACTCTTGGAGAAATTGCCCACTCTTATAAGCTCTCTTGACAAATATCATGACCTGGTGACTAATTTCTTGCCCTTTGAAAGATTTTCTAATAGCCCTGGGATTATTTTGCTGCTGTTAGTAAGGCAAAGATGTGAACTTATAATAATTGCATTCTAATAAAAAATTCCTTATGTACTAAATGTGTTTAAAATGATTGTCATTGTGCTGGTTCATATTACTTTATCCCTATAAATCATAGCAGTCTATTTTAGTACCTGGATTATTTGCATAATATTAAGGCCTTCTTTGAATTTATCAAGAAGGGCTTGTTGAGCAGAAATTCTGTGAAAAAGCATGCTGGTAGTTCCTCATATTTATTCTTTCCTTCTTGCCTAGTAACAGAACGCTGATATTAGTGGGGGCACATGGCCACCATGATAAAAGACTACGTGGTCTAGAGTCCTTTGCAGCCAGGTGGGGCCACATGACTAGGTTATAGTTAAGATGATGTAAACAGAACTGTTGTTCACAAACTCCAAGAGATCTTCTAAAGGAGCGAGGTGTGCCTTTTCTCTGCTCCTTTTCCTTCTTACTGGATGAATTCAGAGGACATGGATGAAGCTCCAGGGGCAACTGGAGCTCAAGTGTAATATGGGAAAGACTGGGGCAGAAGGGACATGGCCCATACCAGTCTTGGGTCTCCTGCTGCTAGACTTCTTTAGGTGATAGAAAAATTAATATCATTTTTGTTTAAACCATAATTATTACTTGGAGATCTCTAGATATGCTCAGCCAAATATAATCTTAAACAATACACATCTTAAAATATTTTGCAAAACATTTAGCCCATATAATAAAGTCATCAAGCAAAAGGTTTTGACAATAGACACACAAAAAAACATGATTTCATTTAAGTGTCAATTTTCCCTGGTGGTTTGGAAGTTTTTATATTATAATACTGAGTACTTGACCCTGATTTCCTGTTACATGCTGTAAGGGGACTCTTAAGAGCAATGTTGGACTACTGTACAAGAGCATGAATTCTGTGCCTTAGGAGTCACTTATTTGTGCTTTGTTCTTGAATAAGCCATCCTGACCTCAGTTTTTCCCTCTATAAAATAAAAATTCTAGGCTAAGTAGTCTCCATAATTCTTCCAAGCTCTGCAGGCTATACAATTATAATATTGTCTATGTCCTTTCAAGATGGCTCCATGCCCAGCACAGAGCCTAACTCAACTCAGAGCTAGAACTCCTGACCTTGAGATTAAGACCTGAATCAAGATCAAGAGTCTAACATTTAACTGACTGTGCCACTTAGGTACACCCTGCCTATTTCCTTTTAAAACCACTAAAACTAAATGGTCCTAACTACATATGCAAATATGTGGTAACAAATACTTACAGTGTGCCTGATACATGCAGATATATGCAGATGGTCAGCCAGCTTTGCATTATATGGGATACATCTCTCTTGGGAAAAGAGGGCCACAAGCCCATTTTCAACGTATTTCCTTTCTTTTTTTTTTTTTTTTTTAATTTATTTAAGATAGTCACACAGAGAGAGAGAGAGAGAGAGGCAGAGACACAGGCAGAGGGAGAAGCAGGCTCCATGCACCGGGAGCCCGACGCGGGATCCGATCCCAGGTCTCCAGGATCACGCCCTGGGCCAAAGGCAGGCGCCAAACTGCTGCGCCACCCAGGGATCCCCCGTATTTCCTTTCTAAATGTGTAGAAAAACTAGGCAAACATCAAGTCACAGGATTTTGAATGACCTGTGACTCCTCATTCAATGGTATTTCATGCCATCTCATCTCAGAGCTATCTTGTCTCAGTGCTATCCCATCTAGTCTATGTTCCTTCTCTAACAAAACACATAGTTGACAGAGGCCTACTAGCTTTGTGGTTTATAGAGTTCTTATTAAACTCCAAACATTTTATTTAATGTAGAACAAAATACAGTTCTACTCTATTATTACTCATCTAAGACTGATCTGTTTGCTGTGATAAGTGTCATCCAACCACTCTCTAATTAATATTAGCTGTGCTTTATCTCACTTAGAAAGCTACATGTCAACAAAGGTGAAAGATTCTGTTCTTAACTGGATGCCCATGTGTTGGAAGGGTTCATGAAACAGTTAAATCAGAAAAGGCTTTCTGGAGAAGGTGAGTTTTGATCTAGAGTTCGAGAGGTGACAAATGTGAGTTGTTAGAAAAGTGGTCAAGTCATTTTAAAGGGTGTAAACGATATTTGCAAAGAGACTGAGTAAAAATTAATCAAGCAGTGTGGGCAGATGGTGGCCAGGTTGGCTGCAGTGGAGTGTAGAATGGAGCTGTGGGGAGTACCACCTGAAAGTTTCCCTGCCGTTCTTTTTCTGCCCTGACTCTTCTTCTTGGAATGAAATATTCCCCTTAAGTCCAAGTTTGTTTGGAATATAGAAAGAGCTCATTTGGAAGAGAGGTGAATGAGAGTATGACTCTGGTGGAAGTAATTTTAAAGAAACAGAGCAAGAGATGGCTAAGTCATCACTGCAAGAATGTGTCCCTTTTGTACAAAAGATACTCCGTTTGCATATTTAGGTTTCATGCTTCACTGTGTGCTTACGTGGTGGGGATGAGATAAAGTTGTAGAAGGAACTTAGAATTCCCTGACTTTTGAAAGTTAAGTCAGCTGTGACTTTCTACTAATAAAGTATCTTCATGGGCTTAATTTTCTTGAGGGGGTATGTGTATGTGTGTGTGTGATATTTAATGAAGAGAATAAGCAGGCAGCTGATTTATCACAAGCAGTGTATTTACCCGGGTGTATCAGCACTGAAATTATCATTGACATTGGAGGTGGAAAAACATCATGGTGTTTGGTGTTAGCCTCAGCCTCTTCTGTTGGCAGCACAAACCTGCCCAACAGAGTCATTACAGCTCCTAAGCACTGATTTGACTTTGTCACAGGACTAAAACACATAGCCACATGTTCCCATAACACATCACAAATTGTCTCCAGCAAACGAAATTGGCCAAATGGAAAGGACTGCATGCACACTACAACTCAGTATTAGTATTGGTTTATGTTTTCTATCAGAGCCATAGAAGTTCTTCTTCCTTGGTCTTCATCCAAGCTTCTCTGCAATCTTGCTTGATTGTGCCTAGTAAATACCCATGAACATGCGCAAACACAAACAACAGAGAAAACCTTGAGAAGAAGGAGGAAGCAGGGCCCTTTCCACTTTCCTTATTTTTTTAAAGTAACTAATTTCCTGGATCCCTTTCATTTACTCTCTCTCTCAACTACCCATCCATGCATACCCACATAATTGGCATGAATTTCTCTGCAACAATCATGCAAAAACATCACATTACTTTATGTTTCTATTTCTAATTAAATCTTTGTTTTAGCATCTGTTTGCTAGGATAGCCAGAGATCCAATACCAGTCATTATTGGAAGCCTCTGCACCTGAGAATGGCATAAGGGGCCAATGGTATTGTGCAGTTTAAAAAAATTGAGGAGGGCTTCCAACTCTTTAGGCAGTTGCGGTTACTGACATGCACATTGTTCAAGCACTTGTGGTCAATTCCAGGGAAGGAGGCCCTTCTTCTACAGTACCAAATGTGGACCTGAGTATCATTCTCCACATCAACGAAGGCCATAGCTCCTATGCTCAGGCTCCAGCATCCCAGACAATCCCTTGAACTAACTATCCCCCCCCCCTTTTTTTTTCAGCTTGGCAACGAATTTATTAGTTCAGAGTAGAAAGAGCAAGAGTCCAACTGCTTTCATTCTTCAGTAAAAACTGAGCCTCTTGATTGGAGAGCTGCCAGCCTGCCCTCCCCCCTACTCTCCAAAAACCTAGCCCTACTATTAAGGCACTTGAGAAAAGGGGGAACAGAAAAGTCTCGGACTGAACCTCCCTGGATCCTGGAAAGGGCCAGTGTTGTCCCACCAGTCCCCCTGGGCCACAGCTGAGCGAGGGAAGAGCTGGTAGAGATCTCTGCAGGGCCAGGGGGACAGGCCCTCAAATGCTGGTGTTAGTTCAAGGACAATCCGACATACTGGACAGAAAACAGAAATTGGGGGCAGCGCCTGGCACTTACACTACTCTCTTCTTTTGGTTTTGATTCAAAGCCACATCCAGTTTTTTGTCTAATAATAGACTTAAAGGCTTGGATAAGGGTTCTATCAATGTCTGTTTTCATCTCCTAAACCTAAGATTTCTGAAGGCCTCGAACTCGGAACTCAAGAGTTTGTTCTGTTTAGAAGATGGGGGGAGGCTACAAAATATGCCTTATTTCTCCTAGATCCTATTGTAGTAGCAGGAATGAGAATATAAATTCATATTTTCATAGACTATCTTGCCATATATCTACTATAGGAATTTGGGGCAGTTGGGAAGAAAAACAGGAATTCTTTACCAGAGAAAACTGGCAAAACTTTTAATTTGTTTTAATTTTTGCTGTTGATGTTGTTTGATGTTATAAGGCGCAAGAATTTTCTGAAGGTTAATGTGACTGAAAAATTGAGTCAATAGGGCAGAATCAACTAGTTGTTTCTGCATCATGGGTCTAACAACCCATTGTTCTATTTATAAATTTAGGTTAATTATTCTTACATTCTGGTAGTGTGGTGGAGGATAGTATATCCCTTGAATGCTTGAAGAAGCAAAATGTTTTGCTTACATCTCTTACAAGAATGAAGAAGTATTTAGAAAAAAAAACAAATGAGGAAGTTTTTCCCAGATAATTTTGTGAGAATGATAGCCAGCTAAGTGTTGACAGTAATGATGTGTGTTTTGAGAATGAGTCCCTCTAGATTACTAAGTTTATCCTTTGATCTGAAAACATGACAATGATTGTAAAATCAATTAGCACATGCACCATATGTCCAAACAGCCTAAAATAAAGATGAGAGAGGCAATTCTTTTATCTTTTATTTATGAGAGCCACCTCTCCTCCCCAAATCAAACAGGGTAAATATAATGTATATATGCCATATTAGTTTTCAATTGCTTCTGTAACATACTGCCACAAATTTAGTGGCTTAAAACACCTATCTATTATCTCATAGTTCACCCATCTATTATCTCATACTTCTTGAAAGTCCTGATACAACCTGCCTCAACTGGGTCCTCCGCTTAGAGTCTCCCAAAGCCAAAATCAAGGTGTTGGCAACTGGGGGCTCTCTCTGGTCTTTGCATACGGCTTCCTCCATCACATGACCCTCTCCAGCAACAGCTTTGAATCCTTCTCAAGCTTAGAATGTCTTTGACTCTCTTTTTTGCCATGTCTC
This sequence comes from Vulpes lagopus, assembly GCF_018345385.1. Classification (NCBI taxonomy): domain Eukaryota; kingdom Metazoa; phylum Chordata; class Mammalia; order Carnivora; family Canidae; genus Vulpes; species Vulpes lagopus. The sequence continues at coordinate 64,852,120 of NC_054831.1, forward strand.
TTCTGTCTCTACCTGGAGAAATTTCTCCACTTTTATAGACTCATTAAGTGAATTGAGGTTACCCAGATAATCCAAGATGATCTTCTTCTTTTAAAATCTATACATTAATCATGTCTTCAAAATCCCTTTTTCCATGTAATTTACATATTAATAGGTTCAGACATTTGGGTATAGATCTTTGAGGAGTCTATTCTACTTACCAAAATGCCTTTTTTTGTAGAAAAAGAAATATGAATGTCCAATTCAGCTGCTTTTAAGTTAAAAAACATAAAACACAAAACTATTCAATAAACATGAAACATTTTAACCTTTATTTAAGTCCCAGGTAATGGCAAATTGGGATGGGCTTGGCAGGATGGAGGCAATAAAGAATCTAGAAGAGAGAATTCATCATAAAAGGGAAGAGTGGGTGGAGTATCTGGCTGGCTCAGCGAGTAGAGCATGCAGCACTTTTTTTTTTTTTAAAGTAGACTCCACACCCAATGTGGAGCCCAGTGCAGGGTCTGAGCTCACAACCTTGAGTTCAAGACCTGAACTGAGATCAAGAGTCAGACACTGAACCACTGGGCCACCCAGGTGCCTCTAGAACACGTGACTTTTGATCTCAGTGTTGTGAGTTACAGCCCCATATTTGCTGTAGAGATTACTTTAAAAAAATACAATCTTTAAAAATAAATAAATAAAAATAAATAAAAGGGAGAAGAGGGAAGAAGGAGAGAGCTTCATGGATAGAGAAGGACAGAGCCATGGAAAGAGAAGAGAGAAAGGGAGGGAGAAAGAAAGGGAAAGGAAGGGTTGGAACTAGAAGTAAAGATGAAGAGAAGATGAAAAGGAGGGATAATATGTAAAGGTTAAAAAAGATACATAATTATCCAAAGGAAATAAAATCAGGTTGTCAGGGAGCTCTTGCCTTCCTTTGTTCACTGCAGCATTATTGTAAATAGCCAAGACATGGAAAAAAACTAAATATCTTTTGACAGATGAATGGAGAAAGAAGATGTGGTCCTTATACGTGATGGAATATTATTCAGCCATCAAAAAAAAAGGAAAAGAAGCCTGCCCTTTGTGTCACCATGAATGAACTAGAAGTACATTATGCTAAGTGAGATAAGCTAGTCAGCGACAAATACTGCATGATCTCATTTATTTGTAAAATCTAAATTTTACAGTACAATACAATTGTAAAATCTAGTTCTCACCACACCAAAAAAAAAAAAAAAAAGTAGGTAACTGTGAGGTGATGGATGTACTAATCAACTTGGATTGTGGTAATACTTTCACAATGTATACATATATCAAGCCATCATGATGTACACCTTAAAAATATACAATTTGTATTTGTCAATTATACCTCAATAAAACAAAAAAAGAAAGATGTATAAAAGTAGTTAAAGGAGAAAAGAGATGCTTGAGGACATGTAAATAGAGTTCAGTAGGCTGTAAAGTGAAGGTCAGTTGAAGACCTTTTGGGCATTTAGGGCATTTGTCATCTGTTATGGTGACCATACCAAGACAGTTCCAGGTTACACAGGTTGTCCTGGCATATTTGCTTAGTAGCATCCCTTCACACTCACAAGTATCCTGATTTAGACCACATATTATATAGTAATCCTCCCTTACTAGGGTTCCATCTGGAGGTATATTAGCTTTTTACCATTTTTCATAGCTCTTAACATGGTATCAGAACATCTGCTCCACATGCATTTGGTCTCAGAATTCTGCCAAATGCATGACATTCATTAATGACAGACTCAAGTCCCTGAATCAGGTTTCTAACTCCTGAATTTATCTATTGTTTATTTGTTTCTAACATTAACAGTCTGTAAGCTCTACTAGTGATATTAGAAAATGGCTGTTTTCTTTTCTTTAAACAAGTTTCCTCTCTCCCTTCAGTATATCATCATATAACATGCAATTTACAAGGTAATGTTATGCTTTTTGGAAGGAGAAAAGTGAAAACTTAATATCTCTTAGATATTAAAATATGTTTTTCCACATTAAAATCTCAGCTTTTCCTAATCATTTGTATGCACTTTAAGTGATTTAAGTGCATCACATTAAGTGATTTAGAAGCCATATTCATGTTTGCCTGCCAATTAATCTGTATTGATGAACGCAGATATAAATAATGATGATAAATAAAAGAGCAGCAGGTGACCAACAGAAAAATTAGCTCTGGCTTTAATGAGGCTGTATTTCAGGTTGTTTTTGGTTATTAAACAACATATAAAGCTCTTGCCTTACAGTTAATACACTCAGCAAGATCGGTTATTTGATTATGAGATAGCTTAAATATTGGTTTAAGTAAAATTGATTTTCACAGAGTGCAGTTTAATTCTGAATGATCTGTATATTATTCTGATTTGTAATGCATTTAGGAAGTAGCAGAAAAAGGAAATATCCAGTTTGGCATAGATTATCATGGCATGCTTCGCCCAGGTCTGGTAACATGGCAAGGTGGTAAAATAAAGCAAACTTGGGAGTCACATGGACCAAATGCTAGTTTGGGTCCTTAGCAGTTATGTGACCTCAGACAAATTGCTCATCTTGTCTGATACCCAGTATCTCTGTGTGGAAAATGAGGACACTGGCATCAACCTGGGCAGGTGGGATGGTTAAGAGTTAAATGACATTAATGAGAAATCCCTAGTACACTTGCTGATACTCAGGCAGGGCTCAAAACTTACTAGTTATCATCTTGCCTTTTGGAGTAGCTAGTACACTAGTATGCTAACGTATCTTCATCACCCAGTCTGAACAGAAACCCTAATTTTGTGATGAAAAAGTTGGTCTATTTAGATTTAATATCCTTTTACATTGTTTTACTGTATTTGAATTTTTTTTCAGCTACACCCTCAGGGCATATTAAAATAAGTTTAAGTGTTTCATCTGATCATTTGCTAAATCAATAAAAAAGTGTATTTTTTAAAAAGATTAGAAAGTGAGGGATGCCTAGGCAGCTCAGGGGTTGAGTGTCTACCTTTGGCTCAGAATGGAATCCCAGGGTCCTAGAATTGAGTCCTGCCTCAGGGTCCCCATGGGGAGCCTGCTTCTCCCTCTGCCTATGTCTCTGCCTCTTTGTGTCTCTCATGAATAAATAAATAAAATCTTTAAAAAAAGATTATAAATTTGAAATTTCATAGCAGGGCCAAAAACAATAAAATTTTATTATCTTAATGGTTTTGATTGGTGATTTGGGAGCAGGGTCATTGTCTCCCTACAGTTCCTTTGGTGCTTCCTTTATGACTCCTTGGAGATGCCTTGTCCATGGTACTGACCTCCAGATAGTCTGTACTACAGTTTAAGTATTTGCTGGCCCAGGGTGCCAGGGACATAAAGAATGTCCTTTGGTTTGTAGCTGCTGTTCTTCTGTGTTGGGTCTGTTGTCATTTTAAAGCTCTTCTTAGACTCCTCCAGTGCTCAAAGGGCCCATTTATTCCTGGTTACTTACTATTTTTTAAATACTCCAATTCAGTGTCTTAATTTCGTGTTGGGGTTCAGATTTCTTGAAATGTTTCTTGGCCCAACTAACTCCTGGTTGTTGAAATCCAAGTCACCTACAGTTCTATCCACTCATTTATACCACAAAATTTTGCTGATCCCCTTCATTTAGTAAAATCTCAGTCATCCTCCTGTGTTTCTCTTTTAGTATCACACTCACAATACTTCAGATGCCAAGTGCCAATAGCAAGTCCTGATTGTCACCGGTACTTCTGACCAATTGGCTACAGATCCCAGGTTCCAATGACTCCACTCCTTGGGTCCCATTAATTTGCTAGAGCATTTCACAGACCTCAGAAGTATAGATTATTGATTTATTATAATAGGATATAACTCAGTGATCGCCAAATGGAAGAGATACATAAGGCAAGGTATGGGAAGAGCCAGGGAACTTCCATATCCTCTCTGAGTATATCACTCTTCAAGCACCTCCATGTGCTCACCAACTTGGAAGCTTTCCTAACTTGTCCAATTGGGTTTTTATGGAGACATCTCCACATAGTCATGATTGATTAAATCATTGGCCATTGGCAGTTGTTTCAACCTGCCGCCCCTCTTCCCTCCCTGAGGTCAGGGAGTAGGACTGAAAATTCCAACTAATTACATGGATTACATGGTGGGGCCCGAGGCAATTAGTTACCATACTTAGATTACCTAACAGCTTTCCAAAAGCCACATCATTAACATAACAAAAGACACATTTATCACTCTCATCACTTAGGAAATTCAGAAGATTTGGGAGGCTTTGTGCCAGGAATGGGAATGAAGACCAAATATGTATTTCTTCTTACATAACATACCTCTGAAGTATAAATTCCTATCGCAGGCACTATAGGAAATTAAAATAAAAAGTGAAAGTGATTTGGGATGCCTGGTTGGCTCAGTGGTTTGAGTGTCTGCCTTCAGCTCAGGGCATGATCCCAGAGTCCTGGGATCGAGTCTCACATGGGGTTCCCTGTGAGAAGCCTGCTTCTCCCTCTGCCTATGTCTCTGCCTCTCTGTGTGTGTGTCTCTCATGAATAAATAAAATCTTTTTTTAAAAAAAAGGTGAAAGTGATTTGATAACTGACTTCAAGAAGCTTAAAATCTGGTGAGAAGTGGTGGTGGTAGGGGAATTAGTAAACAGATTCAGAAAAATGAGGTGAATAAACTAAGTATTGTAGGAGAGATACAAGTAGTGTGCTGTGTGATCCTACAGCAATGACTCTCAACTCTGCCACCCAGAAGAATCACTCAGGGGAGGGAAAGCTTTTAAAAATCTTGATTCACATGCTCAATCCCAGATATATTCAGAAACTCTAAGGTTGGAGGTCAAGGCATCAGTAGTTTGCAGTCCTCAAGTGATTCCAGTGTGTAGATCTTTGTTTTTGTTGATTTCATGTACCTGTCTTTATGCTCCATATTGGACTTTGATGACGACCCTTTTCAGTGTCAGTAGAACCTTGTATAATTAGAATATACTTAATAAACATTTGTTGGTAGAGGAATACCCACTTTTTAAATCCCCCCATTAACAACAAACATTTATTGAACAGCTACTATGTTTGGGGCACTGTACTAAGTGGTGGAGATAGGGCAGCAAGCACATGAAAGCCTGAAGGTGCTGTGATGGTACTTACAAAGCCACACTGGTGGGACAGACTGGGTAAGGAGAGCTGTGGGTGCCACCACAGAGAGGCTGACTTCTGGGGAGCCAGAAGATAGTGCTGGGAGGGGGTGGCCTTTGAACTGGGTCTTCAAGGATAGGCTGTGCTCACATGGAGGCAATAGGAGAGAAAGCATTTCAGGCAAAGGAAGACTGAGTCAAGTCATGGAGACATGAAAGAATAGGGCACAGTGAGGAGATTTGAGGCTATGAGGGGCCTTTTGTAATTTTAAGCTAATTAACTTTTATTGATTTCCTACAGTGTTCTAAGTATTGAGCACAGAGGATGGCAAACTGCTCAAGGTACAAGGTATTCTTGGATCTGGCTCTTAGCTCTTGTTTGGTTCAGCAGAGTGGTGCCAAGCTCTGGAAGTCTCCCAAGAGCCCAGAGGGCTTCTTGATTCAGAGTACTGAAGCCACACCCTGGTGTGGCAGTGTCTGCAGGAAAGGCACAGAGTTTTTTCTGACTCATGTGATCAAGATCACCTCTCCCTGATGCAGCCCTGACAGGTGGGTAGGGACTTTCCATCTCCAAGCATCTAGGAGGAGGCTCTAGAAGGAGGCAAGAGTCTGGTCTGGGAGATTGGGCATGGGGGTTGGCTCTCAGAAGTAACAGCCGGTAATCCTAAGAAATTGGTAGGTTGGTTTTATAATACTATTAATGCCAGGCTGTAAACATTATGGGTAAAATAGGCTTTGGTATCCTAACCTGGAATTTTAACCACCATTTACAACTTGTCTGAGACAAAGAGTAAAACCATATTCCAAAGACTAAAATTTTTTGAGTAACAATAGTAGATGCTCTGAGTTTTATCTTTATTTCTCATAACTGCTTATCTACTTTTCTCACCAACCTTCTGAGATATGCCATATTATTCTGTTTTACAGATTGTGTGACCAGTAACTGGCAAAGTTGGGATTTGAACCCAGTGTGTAGCATTGGAAACTGAGTATGTAACACCATTTGGGGCTATTTTTGGAATGGAGATTTTTATTAAATTGATCATTTTCTCTGCTTTCTTATTTTATATACATATCTCATAGTATCTGTAGAGGCTTTGGTGAAGAGTGAAGGTAAAACAAATTGAAAATAAATAAAATGCCCCAAATGAATAGGAAGAAAAATGCTTCCCCCTTTCTTCTATTTTTCTGCAATGCTCATTGCTATACACAAAAGCTTTCCTCCTGAGTACTTTTGCTTAAGGAGTGACAGATAAAGGGTTAAGAAAATGTAAAGCTATTCAGTTAAGCAGGAATTTCAGCTAAGGCTGTAAATCTGATTACTCCAAGTAATGTTTTCAGATATAGTGGTTATAAGATGATTCTGCTTCTGTAAAACAAAACTTGGAAGGTTAGGATGAATTCAACAGAGTTGTGAAAACAAGCATTGGGATTTGCTATAAGTATTTTCCTTGATCATCTACTTTTGCCCCTGATACATAGATAATTGTGTAGGGCTTGAATCAATTTACACCTAGCCATTTGATTGTCTGCAGTAGCTGAAGGGAAGAGTAAACTATTGACTCTGTGGATTCTATTTGAAGGTTTCTCCACAGGAGAAGCACAGAGACTGCTTTGGTGAGAATTTGTAGTTGAAATACATGAAAGGGGAGAACTGCAGAAACAAAATGACTTCACAGTGATCTGCAGTTTCAGTAATATCCAGTTATGATTTATTTGCTCCTTTTTCAAAAGTTGAATTATTCACACATTTACAATTTTCTGCATGGCTTGACATCTAATCCAACTGTTTTATGTTTATTCATTGGATAGTCTAAACATGTTCCCTCTTTCTAAGCTATTGCTAATATTTACAGTCATTTGATATGATTAAATTATGTCCTATAATTTAAATAACACTCTACTGAGTGCCTTCTATATACCAAGTATTGTATTTGTAACCTTTTTTGTACATGTGGTAATTTCTGGTACCAAAGGGTTAACAAAGCATTGCATTGTTGTTAGACATCTCAAAATATTTTTAGTGAAGATATGAGTTGACACAACCTCTTAGTAAAGAGAAATTAATTGAGCTCATGCTGTGAAACTAAATAAATCAGTAGGAAGAAAAATGGCAGGGTTTACTAGCGGAAGTAATTAGATCAAAAGATTCTTCTCCATTGTACTAAGTTGCCTCTTTTTGTTTCTGAACTGCTGCTAATGTTTAAATCTTTGGGCTGCCAGATTTTCACTATTTTGCCAACAACGTTTTCTCTACTCCAAGTGTTACTGGAAAACTAATCAGATGCAGTAATTGATTTAATGACAGAATGATTGAATAGTTGCAATCTTCTGTAAAATCTCCCTTCTTCTTTATTCTTAAGGTAAATTATCAATTCCTGGGTCTTCACAAAAAAGCAGTTCTCTTTGCTACCTTAAAAAAGAAGAGTTGTCTATGCTCAAATTTGTTTTGAGGTAGAATATTCCACCTATGAAGCCCTGTGCTGGGGTGCAAATGCTTCATGAATGATTGAGCCAAAAATGGTAGTCCTATGTGATAATTAGATGGTTGTTTCAAATTGCATGTAATCAAAATTATGCAGCCTTGATAGAAAGATGACCTTGTCCAGGGCTGAGAAGAATTCAGTTGTAGAACTTTGTGTACTTGCCTGTTTCTGTGATAAAGGGTCTAGGATTTTGTTTTTGGGAGCCTTCGCTCTATCTGAACAACCCCTGGTGCCAGTCTTTGGATGGACAACATGCAGTCCTCCCCTTACAGGCATGTGTAATGTAAGGATATACACATAGCCACATAGATGTACGTGATTTGTATGTATGTACATATGTATAATCACTACAGAAAGTACCAAACAGACATGGAAATTGCAGATTTCATGTCTAGGCTCCTCCATGTTAAGTATTTTCCAATGCTCACAGGTACTGAGTGAGGGTTGTAGTGAGGGAAAGGGGCAGGAGACACCACTCTCTAGAACTCTAAGCTGAATTGACCACCCCTGTTTCTAGAACTGCCTTTTGTACTGATTCCTGGGTAATTGGCATCTTTTTTCCCAGCAGCCAGGGACTCTCTTGCTTTCTACATGCCTCCACTGCCTCCATAGCTGCTGTTTCATACCCCACTTGTACACTTGAAGGATTTTTATTATAAATGTCGTATGCACACTGATAATAAAATTTGAATAGTACAGAGATCAGAAGACAGAAAATAAATATCTCTCCCCTAACAGTATCCTTCCATTTCTGTTTTTAGTTCTTGTGGCTAAATCTATAGTGATCCCAGGTAATGTGCTGATACTTCCACCTTTTATCAACACTAGACAGTAGATATTCTCTGAAAGATTATGAATATAGCATACTTGTACAATTGCTTCCGCCTCTTAAAATGGTTTTATTTTTATTAATGGTCCATTTATTAATTGACTTTATAACTCTAAATAACATACTTAAGTCTCTTTTTTCCTGCTGTATCCACCTCAGGCACTATATCTAGACTCTTCAATATATCTGTAAAATGGAGATAATTATTTTATAAGGCTGTTATGAGGATAAAATGAGAGAATATGTTTGAAGAGTTTAGCAGGAGCCTGGCATTTTAGCAAGGGCCTGGCACTTAGTGAATTCTCGATAAATTTGGCCAGTAGCATTCTGTGAGGGCAATTGCTAACCTTCAGCTCTTCACTAAACATCCACTTTAGTCAGTCAGGGAGCATGACTTACACATTATCAATGTGAATGTCATTTACATTCCAAACTGCAGCATTTCTTGTTGACATAAAAACAATTGGCTGCCTTCAACTCATTTCTAGCATCATCCAGCTCATTAATAGCCCAGTTTGTTACATTTGAAGACATTCCCTTTGGGTCCTTTGCTTTCCTACTGGAGTTTGGACTGATAATTTTCTAGCTCTGCTAGATGGCCATCATCTGATTATCTTATATAAAATGCTTAAGGAATACCTAACTGGAAAAGTGATATTTGAGCAAGGAACCAAAGAGGGGAGAATTCTAGGCAGAAGAAGCAAGTGAGAAGGGCCCAAGATGGGAGTACCTTTGTCTGCTTGGGACATGCCGAAGGGTCCAGTGTGGCTGGAGTGGAGTTAGCAATCAGGCTGGAAGCAATGCAGGTAAAATGAGAAGTACTTTGAAGACAAAACTAAATGGATTCGATGTGGATGAAAGGATAGAAAACCAGGACAACTCTAATAATTGAAACCATCAGGGTGCTGTTTACCATGAAAACCTTGGGAAGAACAGGTTTGGGCCATGTGGGGTAGAAGCACATGTGGCAGGAGGGGGCAGAGAGCAAAAGTCCCATTTTGGAAATATTCATTTAGAATGACACCCAAATGGAGATGTGACTTGCAGCTTTGGATGTGTGCCCTGGAGTTCAAACATGTGGTAGGTAGGCCATGAAATGGGTGAAGTCATGGAGGGGAAGAATGAAATAAGAGATGAGAATAACTAGAGCTGAGGGTCAAGCTCTGGGTTATGCCTAAGTGTAGAGGTGGGGGAGATGCAGAGGAGCCAATAAAGAAGACAAGGAGAGGCCAGTGAAGTACAAATAGAAAGAGGTGGTTTGGGGGAAGTCAAGTAAGAAAGCATTTCAAGAGAAGAGAGTGAAAGAATTGCAAGGATTAAAAATGGAAGAAGAAGAATGAAAAGGAGGAGAAAATGAAGAAAGGAGGAGGAGGAGAGTGATCAAACAGATTGAATGCTTGTAATAAAAAAGGACTGGGGAATTTTGAGAACTGACTGGTGGATTTAGTTAAATGGAGCTCATTAGTAAACATCATAAAAGCTAAGTGATATTTTTTAACTTCTCTAAGGAGAGAAGGGGGACTATCCCTAATCCTTGCAGCATTTTTATTCCCAGAGATGATGAACACCCTGCTGCCTGCTAGCATCTGCATTAGCACTCAGCAGGGTTGGGCATTAGCCATTGATGTTTCTGCTCTGTTCCTAGTCCAGAGTGATATTTATTTCTTTAAAAGTCTGCCTATGAGAAAAAAAAAAAAAAAAGTCTGCCTATGAGCCGTTCCTGGCCTGGCTGGGGCCCAACTTCACCACAGCCTTGTGGCAGCTCCCACTGCCTATCAGCTCAGCCCCTCTCTGTTCATGTTCCTGAAGGAGGAGCTGAGTGTCCCAGGCTGAGGACTGGCCGACTCTGCTGCCAGTCCCACGCGTGTGGGCAGGACACTCGCCGTGACACCTGGGGAAGCCTACCCCCAGCAGGGTAACTGCTCACACGTAATTCCTGCTACCGCTTTTATGATTTTTTTATACTTAAATCCTTAATCTACCCACATCAATTTTTATTTATTTTTTTTAAGGATCTTTAAATGTGTTTGTTCATGAGAGACACAGAGAGAGAGGCAGAGGGAGAAGCAGGCTCCCTGCGGGGGGCCTGATGCGGGACCCCAGGATCATGACTTGAGCCACCCAGGTGCTCTCGCAATTAATTTCTGAATCTTTTTTGCTGAGCTCCCCAAAATTGTCATAAAAAAAATAAAAAATAAATAAAAGTCTGCCTATGTTGTCTTTGTTTGCTCTTTTTCTATTTGATCACATTGGCATGTGCTTAGAGAAGTGGAAGTATGAGAAAGTATGAACCTCCTAGATTATTTTTACTTAAATTTCTTTCAGCTAAATCTTTAACTTGTTTACTAAATATTCCTTTCATCTTTTGACCTTACCTGCCTCACCATTGAGGATGTGATATTTGTGGTCACTTTCTCAAATGGAGAATGCTTTTTTTCCCTCCCTCTCCACATATAATTGAATTAGTGAAATTGGTGTCTCACTGTACCACAGTGCCACTAAAAGTCATTTTTCCTTCATTTATGCTCATCTCATTTGATACTGTCCCCTGTGTACCTCCTAGTTTTGTCACTTATCAACCTCCTGGGCACTGCCTGTTATGGGCTGAATTATGTCACCCTCCCCAAATTCAAATGGTGAAGTCCTAACTGGCAGCATTTCAGAATGTGACTGTGTTTGGACATAGGATTTTTAAAGAGATAATTAAGGTTAAATGAATTTATTCAGGTGGACCCTAATCCAATATGACTGGTGTTTTTACCAGATAAAGAAAATAGGACACAGATATACAAAGAGAAGACCATGTGAAGACAGCCATCTGCAAGCCAAGGTAGAAGAAGTCTACCCTGTCAACACCTTGATCTGGGACTTCCACCTCCAGAGTTGTGAGAAAAAAATCATGTTTCTTAAGCTACATACTATATGGTACTTGGTTATGGCATCCCTAGTAGACTAATTTACCCACATTACCCACGGAAGACTTGGCACTTAGTTCACAGACCTTCTTTCCACCCAATATCCTGCTTTCCTTATGGCTAAATTCAAGGCCAGTAAAAATGGTTCATTCAATTGAATCATCCTGAGGCCCTCTTCCACTCTATTCAAGCCAAGTACCACCAAGGCTGGTCTCTGGTTTTCACTCAGAACTCTTTAACCATTGAAATGACATGCTCATTTTTCCAGCAGTTTCTTTTTTTTTTTTTTTTAATTTTTATTTATTTATGATAGTCACAGAGAGAGAGAGAGGGGCAGAGACACAGGCAGAGGGAGAAGCAGGCTCCATGCACCGGGAGCCCGACGTGGGATTCGATCCCGGGTCTCCAGGATCGCGCCCTGGGCCAAAGGCAGGTGCCAAACCGCTGCGCCACCCAGGGATCCCTTTCCAGCAGTTTCATTCAATTATTAATATACTGATTCTTCAACGACTTTGTTATACAGACTATTAAAATCCTCTGGATTTTCTCTGTTTAGGCAACTCTTTCCATGACTTCCTCCCTACCCATCTTAGACTCCATGAACCATTGCTTCAACCAAACTCTCTACTTTTAGCCTCACTTTCTTGTTCTGTTGTCTTTCTATTGCACCTACTGAGCAAACCACAAACATGGATGGATCTGAATGCGCATGTTCTCCATGTTGGCACTGAGACACGTTATAATTTGTTCCATGATGATTGAACATATGGAGATTGTTTCCCTTTTTACTATTAAACAAGACTATGATGAGTATCATTCATTGTACATATATTTTTGTGTGTTTTAATTACTTAAACTAAATTCCTAGAAATGTAGTTACAAGATCAAAAGGCTTAAGACTTCCAAAATATATCTGATTGCCTTTCAGTGAATTTGTAATGATTTTTCATCAATGATGTATGAGCATACATATTTCACTGTAAATTTCCCGGAGTTGAGAAAAGTGAGTTTAAATTTCTTTTGCTCAACTAACAAAATGAAAAAAATAACACCATTAAGATATTTTTGGGGATCCCTGGGTGGCTCAGCAGGTTAGCACCTGCCTTTGGCTCAGGGCATGATCCTGGAGTCCCGGAATTGAGTTCGGTGTCGGGCTCCCTGCATGGAGCCTGCTTCTCCCTCCGCCTGTGTCTCTGCCTCTTTCTCTGTGTCTCTCACGAATAAATAAAATCTTTAAAAAATAAAGATATTTTATTTTATTGCTAGGAAGATAATAGATTAATATGTTTATTTATAATTCATCTTCTTGGTTTTTTTTTTGTTTAATTCTATTTCAGGTATGTGGCATTTAAATTAATTTTATGAGACCTTTTTCTCATTAAGTAATTATTTGATGTATTGGTGACTCAGGACCTTCCTAAACTCAGAAATGTTCTGTTCTATTATGAGTTTGAATGTTGTTTCAATAATCTATTGCATATTTCATCTTTAGGATTATGGATTGTACATATATAAGTTTTTTTTCTATTTCATATTTGTCATACTGTTTATCAATGTTTATGTCTACCCTTTTCCTCTATATTCTGGAAGATCATCTCCATTTTTATTTCACATTACCTTGATATTTTGTATTTTTTAGTTCTTTTTAAAATAATGTCACACGCAGATTTTTAATTCTACCAATACATTGGTCATTTTCTTATAGCATCTCCTTATTTTACCTATTTCCCTTTTCTTCTCTTCTTATGTCTTAAACAGCTTCTTTTTAATTTCTTGATGTCTAACTCTTTTCTTTTCTTGTTTGACAGCCTGTTTAAATTTTGGCAACACAAAGCTATATTGCTGGAAATCATGTGAATCTTATAGTTGACCTTTTTCTGAAGCATTTAGTTCCTCTTCATCTTACATATGACATTCCTCTTCTTTTGAGTTACAGAATTTTTTTATTTTGGTAAAATAAAAATAATCATCTTTGCTCATCTTAATGAGAAGGTCACTCTTTAGGTCTGATTTTGTCAAGATGGGGTGAATGAGTTCTTTTTGGTGGCCTGCATTTTTCACTCGGTTGGGCTTAAAATTTCTCTGTCACATAATAATAGCCTGGATTATTTTACACAAATCTTTTCTGAATTTCCTGAGTTTAGCGGTCATTTATTATACAGTATGATTATGCTGCACTGCAAGAGGATCTTCTGCTCTCCCATTGTCTATTAATGTGAAGAGGAATTTATTCTAGATTGTCTGGTGACCATCCTTTTCCAGAAATAGTGTGAGAAAACTATCCACTTCCCAGTTTGCATGGCTCCTCACACAATAGATTTTGTGTCCCAGGATTGGTGCTCCACAAATCTGTCTTTTCCACCCCAAATCGTTTTATTGAAAATGCATGTGTCTGAACAAGTATGAAAAGCTATTTTTTTAATTGATAGAAATGGGTGGGGAAAGGGGACCTGCCTGCTGCATGCCACAGCTTCTGCATTTGGTTGATGGCTTCCCTCATTTGGTCCAGAGAATATTCTGAAACCTGAGGCAGGCCTACTCCATGAGCAGTAGTAGAAATCATCTAATGTCCTCTCCTTGAGTTCTGTCACTGTTTGGTTAGTATATCTGATATATTATTGACCAGTATTCCTTATTGCCAGTGCTCTTGTAATGATGCCTCTCTTAGAGTGTTGTTGCATTTCAATAAAAATATAGAAAAGGGTGAATGGGAACTACTAACTCTTCTTCATCTTAAGATGGAAGTCTGTTTTTCTTAGAAGTTACAAAATTTGGTTGTAAAAGTAAGTTTAATAGAAGGAAAAAAAACATAGAAAATAGAATGAAGAATTAGTGATATTTTTACATTAGCTTCCATTACATTATGTAACAAAACACTTAAACATGATTGAACTTTTATGTCTGAAGGTTTTTCACCTATTTAGCACATTTTTAAGTTTTATTTTAATTCCATGTAGTTAGCCTTCAATGTTTTATTGGTTGCGGATATACAGTATAGTGATGCTACAGTTCTATACATTACTCAGTGCTCATCATAATAAATGGACTTACAATTCTCTTTACTTATTTTATTTTAGATTTTTTTTAGTTGATGAAGGTACATTTATTGTAAGTTATAATACATTAGCCATAATTCTTAAGTATTTGCAGATCATCTTCAACCTGTAAGGAAATTCACGGAAATGGACATAATCACTAAGACAATATGAAATATTTAAGTTTCCTAGATAGTAAGAACTCAGGAGAGCTCATAATAGTTGACTTTCTTCATATTACTCTACTGGTAGTCACATTTCAGCCATATCTCATTTTAAGAGGAAACTGCATAGTGGTTAAAAGCATGATCTCTGGGGCCAGACTCCCTGAATTCGACTTTCATGTTCCCCAATTACTAGCTACAGGTCCTTAGGTAATTTTACTTAACCTGTGTGTATTTCCATTTGCTCCTGTATAATGTGGAAATAATAATGGTATATGTACATAAAGTTGATAGGAAGATTAAGTAAGTATGTGAGTATAGAATTTAGCTATGGTAAGCACTATGTACATGACTTTTATTAGTATTAGTTCTTTGTGATAAATGTAGGACTGTTTAGCAATTCCTATAAATGTAATTTTTCCATAAGATTGTGCAGAAACCTGAATATTGGGAAGACAGCTGCAATATGAGACTAGAAGGAAAACCATATCTAGAAGTAACAACTGCAAATGTCCTGAGGCAGGGGTGAATTTGTCATGTTCTTGTCCACTGTGTTCTTCGGTGTAGGATAACATTAGTTGACCATTTTCCTTCTAGAAAACCAATGTCAGTTTCTGTGGGCTTTTTTTCTTGGCCTGGGCAGATTTTCCAGATTTGAAGGCTCAACTAATCTCTTCCTAACCATACGACAACAATATATAAATCAAGAAAGCTTTCCATACATTCTGACTTAAGTTTTCTTTCATTCAACATGGTACTCTATTTCAGTTTTGACTGGAGTCCACCAGTCCAGAGATCTTGTTTTACTCTGCAGAGAATAAATATCCCTTTGTGTGTTGGCATGGGAGAGGGACAGCTGTATAGCTACGTGGTGTAAAAGGGGGTAAATGAAGATATAATTGCTTTTAAATTATTTTCCACCAATTCTTCTATTTTTAGCAATCCTTCCAACCACATGTCCAGAGGGACACAGTGTCACAATTTCTTGAGACTTCTGGTATGATCTGAGATGTAATTTGTGTTGCTTTTTTCTTCCTACCAGGTTAGGATCCAGAGTTTTAGAGTGTTCAATGGATTCTATCTTCTCTTCCTTTCTCTTTATAGTTTATACCTTTTAAAAAATCCTTTAACTTCTGTTTTAGTGAGGTTTTGGAAAAGAGATAAAAGTCTTTTTCAACCCATCATCTTTAATTGGTGGTCTCTCATTCTCTTTTACCTTCCTCAAGATAAAGTTTCTATCTCCATTATACTACTAAAATATCCCTTGCTAAGTTACTGATGACTTATGTCATAATGGAAATACAGGTCTCATTATGATTTTACTTGATATTTTAACAGCATTTCATTATGTTGACAACTTCTCTTTGAAAGAGTCTATCTTCTGAATTTCAAGATAGCATACATACTCTTTTGGTTTTCTCTGTCTCTTTGGTCCTCTCCTTCTCAATATCCTAAGCTAATAAATGTTGGAGTGCCTCAAGGCTCAGTTCCAGGCCTTTTTCTGAGCTCACTCTATACCATCTTCATAGACATCCTTATCCATGATTCTGCCTTCAGTTTTCTTCTTTTTCCTCATGGCTTTCAAGTTTATCTCTCTAGCTGGGAATCACCTCAGAACTACAAATGCCCACCCAGCACCTCTATTTCAATGTCTCAAAAGAATCCAAAATCAACATGTCCAAACCTGAACTTAGCATCTCTTGCAACATGCATGAAACACATGCACTATCTGTCCCCAAATAATAGGTGTCTTGTAGCCTTTCATATTTTAATGGATGACAACATCACCCATGAAGCTTGATAAGTCTCAGGGGGTACCACCCTGTTTGTCACCTTGCATATCTAATATATCTCCATTTTCTCTGGCTTTTTTTTTTTAATTTATTTATGATAGTCACAGAGAGAGAGAGAGAGGCAGAGACACAGGCGGAGGAAGAAGCAGGCTCCATGCACTGGGAGCCTGATGTGGGATTCGATCCCGGGTCTCCAGGATCGCGCCCTGGGCCAAAGGCAGGTGCCAAACCGCTGCGCCACCCAGGGATCCCCATTTTCTCTGGCTTTTAACTCCCGTCTATACAGTGAGTTGCCATTTAGAGGACACTTGTTGCCTGCTTGAAGAATTGAATGGTTCCATAGCAAATTTTTTTTTGCTGTGAACAAGAAATGTACCCTTGTTGTTGCAATGAGATGTTGAGATTGTTTGTGGCCACGGCGTTATTTAGCTCATCCCAACTAATACAATAAATGTCATAATTTGTAATTACACATTCCTTTTAGTTATTAGCCTAATGTCTTCCTCTCTTTCAGTTGTTAGCTTGTGTAGGAGAGAAGTTGTGTCTATTTTTTTGTATCCTCAGAATCTGGTACAGCTCTAGCACATAGAAAGGGCTCAGAAGTATATATTCATTAAAAGACAGTAAAAGACAACATCAAATAGGTAGCCATTAGTATTGATAGAAGAAATGAATAAAAGACTTGATCTTTTGCTATAATTTATAACATTTTGCCAATGGAAGCCTTAAAATATGTAAAACTTTAATGGAGAAATAGGAATTTATGTTGAAAATGAGCAAGAAGCTGGCATTGAGTTGTATTTTCTGGGAACTAGGTCTCATTTACAGATGCAATTGGCATCCATTCAAATTCTGATGTTTAGGGAACTTCAATAGCAGCTAGTTCTTGTGAAAAGTTTTTTGCTCACCCTCTTCTCAGGACAAGCCCTCTGGGTCTGTGTTGAAATTAGAAGTGAGGCAGTTGCTCTAAAATCACTTAGAGTAGCACTTGGTTAATAGCATGTTACTTCATCAATCCCTCCTAAGGAATATTCTGAACATTCATATCAAGATAACATTCTCTTAAATACAGTTGAACCTCACACCTCACTAATGCTTATGAATTGCTTTTTCTGGCTTTTCTTATCCTTCCAGCTCTGCTAACTCCCCCCTCATTCCCTAGATTAGTCATAAGGCTTTCTCTTTGAATTCACTGTCCGCTATGATGGCCTAAGGTCTTCTGGTGTGCCAGTCTCTTCTTTGTTGACCTTTCTCTCTTCTCTCAGGAGTCTCCTACCAATCTCTAGCCACTTGTAAACATTCATGCATATAGCAAACACATTGCAATCTTGCTTGCTTTCCTGTCTGAAAGCCTATATATCCATCCTTCAGGGACTGCTGTGAATTTTTTATTGTGTGCTCAAACCAGGAGGCTATTTTTAAACACCATTTACAAATTGTACTTTGGAAAATGAGGTGGACCAAATTCTAGCATTTACCCACAGTAAATGCCTGAAAGTCCATTCCATTAAAGAGTTTTTAATTAAAAAGAACAACCCACAGGTGCCTCATTGTTCTAGCACACAGGATCATTCAGCAGCTTTTGGAGAAAACAGAAGAGTTGGATCCATGGTTAATGTCTTCTTGACAGAATTAACCCTAGGTATGAGCTGGGATGGCCATTAGAGGCCAGGGTAATTTTGTTTGAAGTGCTATCAGCTCCTCCCTTTCACTTCTTTAAGTTTCCTAGAATAACAAAGAAAAGAGTAATTATGGTCTCAATTCTTTTATTTTCTCCAGACAGTATTTTAATATGAGTCTCAAAGGATGCCAGCTGACAATACCACTGTAGGAGAAATTCAATGCAGAAGTATAAATAAGGATAGGAGAATTCTTTTCACTACTAAACTGTGATCATGAAGGAGAGGCAAAGATTAACACATCGGATAGAGTACATCCAATGTAATAAGCTTTCAATCAACAGATGTTGAATGGATTTACATAAGATTTTACAGTTTTCAATTAATAAATTATGATCTAAGAATGATAAAGTCTCAGTGATTTATTAACTTATAATGGATTTCAGGGATCAGTAAATTTTATTTTTCGGGCTATGAGAGTTTCCTCTGTCACCACTACTAAGCATATTGTCCAAGAGAGTTGATCAGCTCACTATATTTATTAGAGGAACAATGACAGGACTGAATAGGAGGCCAGAGATAGAAAGGGCTGGGAATTGGGGCATCTGGATGGCTCATTGTTTGAGCATCTGCCTTTGGCTCAGGTGATCCTGGGGTCCTGGTATTGAGTCCCGCATCAGGCTCCCCACGGGGAGCCTGCTTCTCCCTCTGCCTATGTCTCTGCATCACTCTTTGTATCTCTCATGAATAAACAAAATCTTTAAAAAAAAAAAAAAAAAGAAGTGGGAATCAAATGGCCAACCAAAGAAGGCAGTTGCTAGAAGCAAAGCTCTCTCATAAATAATGACAATCTTCACTTGTAATCAAAACTGCTTTGTAGATTCATTCACACCTGTGTGCCTTGAAGGAGAGGTCCTCAAGTCTGTGTTTGTATCAGAATCACCAAAGGGAATAATGAGTTCAAGTAAAAGGTGTTGAATCAGAAACTTTAGTGCTAGGACCCCGGAATCTATATTTTATAAGTGGTTCATGTGTCTCTGATGCACAGCTAGTTAGGAGACTACATTCCTCTAAACATATCCAGTATGAGTGGAGTGTCATGCCCTCCCCTTTAGGGAAGGAATGGAGAGTCATTTCTCAAGAACTTGACATTGATAGATGAATGAATAAAGAAAATTTGGTATAGGTACACAATGGAATAGTATTCAGGCATAAAAAAGAAGGAAATCTTGCCATTTGTGACATTGTGGATGGAACTTAAGGGCATTATGCTAAATGAAATAAGTCAGGCAGAGGAAGACAAGTACTGTATAATCTCACTTATATGTGGAATCCTAAAAAAAAAAAAAGACATGGTGATGTAATGTCACCAAGACTATAGTTAATACCATATTGTATATTTGAAAGTTTCTAAGAGAGTAGATCTTAAAAGTTCTCATCACAAGACTTAGGTGAGGAATGTTAACTCATTGTGGTGATCATTTTTAACTTAAAGCAAATATCAAATCATGGTGTATACCTGAAACTAATATAATGTTATATGTCAATCATATCCAAATACAAAAAGAAAACTTCAGAAAGAATCAGTTGTAATACACTGAAAGAGAAAAGCAATTTCATGATTAAGAGAAAGCTATGGATATGGTAAAAATTCTTCTGATGTGAAAGTTCAGGGAAAATAAAAATTTTATTGAGTCTATGTCAAAAACATTTTAAACTTTAATCTACTTGAAAGAAGGCAGTAGTTCAAAAGACTTCAAGCAGGAGGCAGCAGAGAGGAGACAGGCCAAGACAATCAGATAAGGAAGTGAGAGAACTAACAAGCAGGTGCTACCCTGTAGCTTTCACTTGGATGCAGGAGGTAGAGCAATCAGAGGATTGCCCTGACCTCATAGAGGGGCAGCCAGGACCAGATCCCCTGCTTCTATTGACTCCACCTATGATATAGTGGGATAAGCTGGGCTCTGGGATGGCTCAGACAGTAGTTTGCCATGTTGTCCAGGGAAAGTAACTTAATTTTGCCAAGCCCGTTTCCCGTCCTGAAAAATGAAAGGGATGAGAAAAGCAATGATTTTTCAATTCAGCACGAGAATCTGTTTTTCCACATCACCGTTTTTATGTCATGGTGAGGAAATCAGAATGATGGCCATTGTCATTTTAGTGACTGTTGATTGAAAAATTCACAATACTGCAGCCACTCTGGAAAACAGTATGGAGGTTCCTCGAAAAGTTAAAAATAGAACTACCTGATGATCTAGCAATTGCATTACTAGGTATTTACCCAAAGGATACAAACATAGTGATTTGAAGGGCACATGTACCCCAACATTTGTAGTAGCAAAGTCCACAATAGCTGAAGTATGGAGAGCCCAGGTGTCCATCAACAGATGAATGGATAAAGATGTGGTGTATATATATATATATATATATATATATATATATATATAGTTATAGTTATATAGTTATATAGTTATATAGTTATATAGTTATATATATGGGTGAGTTGTATATATATATACACATACACCACATATACACACACACATACATATATATACACATATATATACATATATATATAGATATAGATATATAGTTATATAGTTATATAGTTATATATGGGTGAGTTGTATATATATATACACATATGCCACATATACACACACGCATATATATATATACATATATACACATATATATACATATATATATATATATATATATATATATATATATACTCACCCATCAGAAAGAATGAAATCTTGTCATTTTCAATGACATGGATGGAATTGGAAGGTATTATGCTAAGTGAAATAAGTCAGTGAGAGAAAACACCATGATTTCACTCATATGTGGAATTTTAGAAACAAAACATGAACATAGGGGAAAGGAAGGAAAAATAAAATAATACAAAAACAGAGAGGGAAGCAAATCATAAGAGACTGTAGGAAACAAATTGAGGATTGTTGGAGGTAAGATTCTGGGGAGATGGGATAACTGGGTGATGGGCATTAAGGAGGGCACATAATGTAGTGTGCATTGGGTGTTGTTCGCAACTGAGGAATCACTAAATTCCACCTCTAAAACTAATCATACAGTGTATGTTAATTAAATTGAATTTAAAAAATTTTTAAAAAGAGAAATTCATAATACCTGAAGAATGACAAACATCATGCTGCTTCTAATTAAATTTTATTTCATTTACCACAATAGCATCTACATATATTGTCAGAGAAGTTGTATATATGTGTTTATAGCACGTATCAGTATTACTCCATAAATTCTGGTACATATGAAATGTCACTTTTTAAAAACAACTGAAATCTGGCTCTGAATATCACAAAAATGATTTTGCCAGAAGAGTAATTTATCTAATTTCAGTCATTATTGGGATTACCACTGAAGCACTCAGTGTGCAAAACCACCACTCTTACAGTCATATCATTTGCTGGCTCTCTGGGAATGGTAAGCCTTGCCAAGCCTAAGAGGCCTGGTCGTCGATTGGCAAGCCTCCCCAGACACACCAGTCCTATTAGAAATCTAGAAAATTCCCTACCACATAGGTTCTATCACTCTCCCAGTCTACAGACTTCTATAACTTTATCAGGATGGAAAACCTTCCTTTGATTTAAAGCTTCTGCCTCTCTTCTCTGCTTGTAACTTAATTCATTCAGGGAGCTTAGAAATAAAAAATCTGGAAGAAATTCAAACCTATTCTGAGCCAATGCTGTACAAAGAGCCTGACTACCATCTTGGAAAGGAAAAGAGAACACAAATGATTTCAATGTCTTATAATTGAAAATGTAGTAAGTACATGTGGATGTAGTTGTGTGTGTCTGTTCATGGACTATACATACGAGGCTTGTTGCATTTATAGATTTATAGTTCCTTTTTTGTGCTAGCAGCTGGAAGCCCATGGATTGGGATCCTCTGGATTAGAGGATCTCTCGGATCCATTCAGCCCTAGTGTTTAGTGCTCCTAGGATCTATTTGCCTTTTGTTATTGACCTTGATTGAAAGCTGCTGCAACCTACAGCTTCCAAAAATAGGCACTAAACTCTCCATGTGTAATGACAGGAGTAACTTCGGATAGGATTGTCATTGTTGGTTGGTTGATTGGTTGATTGGTTTTCTGACCTGAGGTGAAATAAAAATATATTAAGAGTGATATCTGCAAAAGTAATGGCAACAACCTTCCACTAACCACATGCCTTGAGGCATTCTTTGCTCTCATACCTAAGGGATAACCACTGCCTACAACAGTCAGGCTGTGGGGCAATGTTTCATTGGTTCTTCTACATATAAGCAGCTGTTCTTTAATATTTCACATTTAAATTTGAACTTTATTTACTTCTGGCCATGGCATGTTGGGAAGCTTTCAATCCAGAAAACAAGTACAGTGTGTACTTCAGAAAAGGTTATATGCTTACAGCAGCTTTTCTAAATACACCTATTTACAACATTTTAGAGATGGGTTTATTAGCCTCATAAAAGCATCACTGTGGTTAGACTGAAGTGTCTAAAATGACTTTACTCTGATTTTTTTGGAAGCCAGTACAAAAACAATTACTCAGGGTCACAGACGTATCAGACTTTCGCTTCTGGTTTAGAATAGCATATAGACTTTCAGTGGCATACACGCTCACTGCCATATGCTCATTTGCCTAATGGCATTTGCAGCCACTGTGCTGAGTGTCATTCGTCTGAGGATAAGAGGGGTGAGGGTAAGCTGGAGGACTCAAGTACACAAGCAGCTCTGCCTCTCCCATGTGCTGACCTCCACAGCCTTTTCGTCTCAACACAGGGAGCAGTGCAGACTAGACCTCATGGCCCAGCACAGGATCTTGCTTGCTTTTGCTCTTGCTGCCTGACTTGCTTCTCCTTGATGCAGCTGAAGGAAACGCAGGTTTTTATCTTGACAGGAAACTCAAACTGACCCTAATGGTGAAACCTTTAAAAGTTTATACCTCTGGTTTCCTAGGTGATCATTTAATATCATTCCAATCTAGCTGGAAACTATTCCATTTCACTTTGGTCCTTTTTCTTAGTGTGGTTTCCGTATTACCCCCAACAAAGCTGCCAGGAATCTCTTGCCACCTATAAAAAAAGTATGCCATTTAATGACTATTAATATTACACCTAGTAATGGAATGTCTATATATATGCAGGACTAACCATGTTTAAAATAAATATATTTAATAGAGCTTTGGGGTGAAGAATTGTCATTCTAGGATAAAGAAGATGTGGTATATATATACAATAGAATATTGTTCAGCCATTGGAAAAGTCGAATACCCACCATTTGCTTCGATGGGTGGAACTGCGGGGTATTATGCTGAGTGAAATAAGTCAATCAGAGAAAGACAATCATGGTGTCACTCATGTGTGGAATATAAGAAACAGAGAAAGGGATTATAAGAGAAACGAGGGAAACTGAGTGGGGAAATATTAGAGAGGGAGACAAACCATGAGAGACTCCTAACTCTGGGAAACAAAGGATTGTAGAAGGGAAAGTGGGTGAGAGGATGGGATAACTGAGTGACAGGCACTAAGGACGGCACTTGATGGGGTGAGCACTGGGTGCTATACTATATGTCGGCAAATTGAATTTGAATAAAAAATTTTTTTAAAAGAATTGTTATTCTAAGTACTTCCTCTGTTCCTTTATTTATAAACAATTTAAGCATCCATTTTTTAAAACTATTCAAATACATTACTGCTACAGTACTAAAATTAAGTAATAAAATAGCACTAATCATGCAGACTATAACTATCTTTATGGTCTATTTTCAGCTTGCTATGGGCAAAATAAAGGTCAAGAAACATTAATTTTTTTTAATGTTCTTTCCTATCTTTTCTTCTTCTCCCCACACCCCACCCCGGGAAAGGTTCTCTATTCCTGTTATACAAGGAATCTGAATCTTCAAAGTTCTTGGTAAGATTCATAGATAGAATGTTTATGTCTCCCTAAAATTCATGTGTTGAAACCTAATCCCCTCTGTGATGGTATCTGGAGGTGGGGTCTTTGGGAGTGATCCCTTATGAATGGGATTAGTGTTGTCATAAAAGAGTCTCCAGAGAACTCCCTGCCCACTTCCCCCAGGTAAGGACATAGAACAGACATCCATCTATGGAGGAAGCAAGCACCAAATCTGCCAGGACCTTGATCTTGGACTTCCTCTACTCCAGACTGTGAGAAATAAATGCTTATTATTTAGGCCACTCAGTGTATGGTATCTCTGTTACAGGAGCTCTAACAGACAAACCGTAGAATGTACCTTGTCTGATAACACAGGCATGAAACCTGCATGAAGGAAGGCACACTTTGCAAGATTTCAAGTTAACTTGGGTTAAATAATGAAATACACAGACATGGGGAGGGGAGTTGGGGTCAACATTTCATGGACTAGAGCAGTGAGGAAAGCAGAATGGATTCCAAAAATGTCCTTGCTTGAATCCCTGGAAACCATGAATATGTTATATTACATGACAACACAGATTTTGCAGATGTAATTAAGGTTATAGGCCTTAAAATAGGGAGATTACCCTGGATTATATGAGTGGGCCCAATTTAGTTGCATTAGTCTTTAAAAGTAGAGGACTTGCTCCAGCTAGGATCAGAGAGGTGGCAAAAGGAAGATTCAAAGTATAATGAGAGAGTCTGGGGTGCCTGGGTGGCTCAGTTGGCTAAGTGTCTGACTCAGTTTCAGCTCGGGTCATGATCTCATGGGTCCTGAGATCAAGCCCCATGTCTGGCTCCCCGCTGAGCAGGGAGTCTGCTTGAAGAGTCTCCCCCTCTGCCCCTTCCCCCCTCAAATAAATGAATACATCTTTAAAAAAAATAAGAATGCCTGCTGTTGCTGGCTCTGAGAAAGAGGGGATTTTATCATGGGGATGTAGCAAGGAAAGGAAGACCCCAGTCCTACAGGCACTTGGAAATGAGCTTTTCCTATAATGGGAATGACCCTGAAAGTGGATTCTTCCCTCAGAGCTTTCTGATAAGAGCCCAGACCAGCTGACACCTTTATTTCCACCTTTGGAGCCATAGAGTAGAGAAATCGGTCAAGCCACTAGGATTTCTGACCATGATAACTAAGGGAACCAAACAGAAGAGCATGAAAAACAGTGTTGTTTCAAGCTACTAAAGCATCACCGATATTTGGGTGCTCAGGGATTCCATTTGGGGTGAATGCACTAACTCTGTGGTTCTCAGTGTGGATGCATTGTATTAGCACCTGAAGAACCTTGTGAACCTATCACTGCACAGACCACACTCTCAAAGTTCCTGAATTAATTGGTTGGGGCAGGGCCTGGCCATAAGTATTCATTAAAGCTCTCCCAGTGACTATAAATTGAAATAAGAATTGAGAAGTGAGGGCATTAGGTAACACAGGAAGTGACTTAGATGTGCTTTCTTTCCATGCCTCCTGAATACAAGTGATGTAAAACGTCATCAAAATTTTTAAAATCACATTAATGCTGAATGATCTGCCATAAAATTTCTTGAAACTTCTTGGAGGAAGGCATATATAAATAAAACTAAAGGGCAAACCCCAGTTTTGCTAGAGGAATTTCTTCAGTGCTGTGTATATGTAAGAGAGAGAGAAAAAAATCATTAATAATATATTTTGAGCCCTCCTGAGAATTATCTCCACATGACTTTCTCTTTGAATCCCCCTCACCCTCAGTCTTAAGATAAAACATCACTCATTCCTCATTTATACTTGCCTTCTTGCAAATGCAGCTTCCTGTCCTCTTCCCCCCCAAATCTGACTTGAGCCTTTTCATTTGTACAAAATGTTTCCTGGTTGACCTCAACTCACTGTCTCTCCAATGAGTCTCATGTGCTCTGTTTTAGCACTACATCAACTTGTGGTACTTCAATATTTTTTGTGTGTGTGTGCGTATTATATACACACAATTAAATTATAGGCTTCCTGAGAAGAAGTACACATTCTCTTAGATAAATTTAATTCTTTTAACAAATATTTTTGAGTTCCTATGGTGTATCAACAACTGTTTCAGTTGTTGGAGATACTTTAAGGAACAAAGTCTCTCTTCTCATGGAGCTCATATTTGGTGTTGGAAGACAAATGTTAAATAAATATATGGTTATGGTGATGAATGCTCTGAAGAAAAATAAAACAAAATAAAACAAAAAGAACAATGGAGGGTCACAGTGGTTAAGCAACTGACTCTTGGTTTCAGCTCAGTTTGTGATTTCAAGGTAGTGAGATTGAGCCCTGTGTTGGGCTTGGAGCCCAACTCAGCATGGGATCTGCTTATGACTCTCTCTCTCTCTCTCCTTCTGTCCCCCCACCATGCTCACCCTCTGTCAAATAAATAAATCTTTTTAAAAAAAGAACAATGGAAAATAATGGGATAAAAGGAATGCTATTTCGAATAAGTTGATCAGGGAAGGTTTCTGACAAAGAAACATAACAAACATGCTGGGGAATAGTGGTTCTGGCCAAAGGGACAGTTTCATGGGGAATATAAAGTCCCCACGAAAGGAGAGCATGTGTGCACCAGGATCAATGAGGAGGCCAGTGAAGCTGCAACCCTGAGTAAGTTGGTTAATGTCTCTGTTCTTCAATTTTGTCATCTGTGAAATGGCGAAGGTAATCTTAACAACTGTATAGAGTGTTGATAGGGTCATAAGAGATAAGCATTCAATAAATATTAGTTATTGTTGTGTCCCAAACCAAACTTTTCTTTTCTTTTTTCTTTTCTTAAAGATTTATTTATTTATTTTGGAGAATGAGAGAGAAAAAGAAAGAATGCAACAGTGGGAGGTGGGGAGGAGCAGAAGGAGAGAGAGAATCTTAGCAGGCTCCATGCTAAGTATGGAGCCCAATGTGGGGTTTAATCTCACGACCCTGAGATCATGACCTGAGCCAAAATCAAGAGTTGGTCACTTAACCATTTGAGCTACCCAGGTGCCCCCCAAACATTTTATCTTATACCCTTCTCCCAAACCTGCTTCTTCTCCCTTGGTCACAGCACTATCAACTCTAGGAACTTTGATAGCATCTTTAATGTTGAACTAATCTTGCAGCTTTTACATCTGAGGTCCTCCCTTTCACTCATTCCTACTGCCTCCACCTCTTCCCTCTAAGTGTGTCAGCTATATGCACACACACACATCCTTTCCCTTATGCTACTCAGGGTATATTGAAATACTCTACCAACCACTGAACTACTCTTTGCAAATTTTGATGGACTCTTTTAATGGTCCTCCAGTAATCTCACACGAGCTCTAATAACAATAACAAAAATTATGCGAGTAATAAAGGTACTACTTTGTGCCAGCACACCAGCATACTGAGTGCCTTTCATATATGATCTCATCGGATACTCACAAAGGCTTGTGGAGGTATTATTATTAATCCCATTTTATGGATAAGGCACTGGATCTCATACACAACAGATCATACTCAAGGAAGTCTGCTTATTTAAATGTCAATCACATCTAAAAAAAGATCTTCAAGGCACTGTCTAGACTGGTGGTTGAGCAAATATCCAGGCACCATAGCCTAGTCAAACTGACTTAGAAAATTAAGCATCACCATGCATTTCTTTATAACTGGATCTTTCTCACAAACAAGGTATTGATATTCTTCTATGTCAGTAGCTACAGATATCACTTATTCTTCTTAATAACTACACAACATTTCATGTTTTACATATTTTTAACAATATGATGCACCGTAATTTATTTAGCCTTTTGTCAATTGATGAATATTCAAGTTATTTTCACTGATTACTTTCCTCTATTTTTACAGAGGGAGATCAGTACAAATAATGCTACACATTGCAGTTGTTTTGCTAGGTATCATTGAATTATTTTTTTAAACTACAGTATCCATGTTTTCACCAGCCATATAAGAGAAATATTTCCTTTGTCCTGACTGGCACAGGGGGCTAGTGTTCTTTGTTTTTAGTACCAATCTAATGGATATGATATGGCATCTTATGGTACCTTTAATTTGTATTTTCCAGTTAGTGAAATTGGGCATTTTTTATGTTCATTAATCATTTAGATCGTCTTTTGTGAATTGTATTTTAAGAATTGCATTGTATTCCTTTCCCATTTTTGCATTGATTTCTATGCCTTTTAAAAAAAATCAATGAATATAGAATTGAATTCTCAAATCTCTCATGCAATTTCAAATAATTTTTGCAGTCTGTCATTTGTCCTTTGATACTGTGGAATCATTTATCATCCCAAATATTTTTTTAAATTTCTTTTTTAATCAAAACTGATGGATTATAGCTTTGGAGATCCCCATTTTGCTGGAGAACTCTAAGTTTCATCTTCTCTTTTAATTTTTAAACATGTAAGTCTTTAGTTCATCTGGAATTTATTTTTGTATCTGGTGTGGGAAGAAGACTAAATTTGTTTTCCTCAAAATGGTTAGTCAGTTATGCTAGCCAAATTCATCAAAAAATTATTAAATTTTAACTTACAGGGGATGGTTAAGTAAACCATCCTTTCTCCTCTGAATTAAAATAACATTTTGTCCTATGTCAATTTCCCAAGCATACTCAGATCTTTTCTAGACTCTCTATTGATTTATATATTGCTTCTCTGTTGGTTTGATCAAAGAAACTTTAAAATAAGTTTTATAGCTGGTAAAGCAAATCAACAATTTCTTCAACCTCAAACACATTATGCTTTATTCCTGTTTCTCATAATTTCATAATACTATTGGAGGCTTATTTCTCCATGCAAACATCAAATTGCTTCACCCAATTCCAAAAATAAAATAAATAAAATAACCCCTACTCTACTAAACCAAACTCACAACCCTCTAGGATTCTACTTATAATTGCATTATGTGTTATTTCAGGGAGAAACATTGCTGTCTTCATGATATTAAATCTTGCCATCTCAATAAAAGTTGCTTATTTGCTGAACCAATATCATAATAGTTGCTTCAAGTTGATCAGGTCTCAAGGAGGACACCCCCCTTGAGTCTGGGTGATTGTATTTCATTGATTTAAAAACATTAAAATAAAAATAGGTGAAATTTAGTAAAATAAAATTTATATTTTATAGTTTCATTGCTAGACAAAGACCTAATACTTTCTGCCAGTATATCCACTCTTTAGTATTCCAAAAAACAAGAAATCCCCAGAATGTCAAGAGATGTCAAGGTGAGGAGGCAGCGGGGGCGGGACAGTGATGAGAGAGCGGCTACTGATTTCCTATGCGCAGCTGCACCCTTTCCCCAAGCATGTCTTCCTCCAGTGTGGGGAGGGACCCACCTCCTGTGCCCCTGTGCAGGCTTAGGAGGGAAGGTGCCAGGAGAGGTTTTCTGATGGGTTCTCCCTCACCTTTCTGATCACCTGAGCCTCCTGGCTTGGCCATACTGTTTTCAGAGCTTTGTGTCCTGTAGATTCTAAGCCATCAGGCCACAGCAGAGGCAGCAGGAGCAAGCCTGGCACCCTGGAGCTCCTGTCCTTGGAGCCATCCTGGTATGCACCTCCTCATGTTTCTTCATTTCCCTCGGGTTCAGGCCTGTTTGTTTTTGTGTTCTTTTTTTACCCTTTCTCTCAACACACCAAATAACTCCCGGCCACATGGTTTTCTTCGTCGCCGAGAAAGCCACCCAGCTAGATGGCTGCTCAATTAAAGCCAGTCTTGGCATGAAGAATTTGAGGACAGACCAGCAAACAGTCTGAGCAAAGCCTAAGCAAAGATTGCCCTCACCCAAGGGCACAGTGACACTCAAACCAGGCTTACATTGTGCCCAGGGCTCTGGAAAGAATGGGCAAGAGTATTTGCCTAAATCTCTGTCCTTGTCTGTATTCTCTTTGTATGGATATTAAAAAAAGAAAAAAAAATGTGTCCATCTGTCACCAAACCATGGCTCTTCTGGCAGTCTGCCTGAGTCAAGCTGCAGTGGTTATTTCCTTATTCCTTCTGCAGGTTGACATTTTCCAACATCTGCAGCCTCAATGTTGAGCAAATAAATGGCTGTCAATTCACTCAGAGGGAATATCCTTCATTTCTCTCATGACCTCCGTCTAGGACACATGGCAGGCCTGAGCTGTCCTATCTTTGTTATTAGACAAGTATCCCAGCTCTCAGGCCTGCTGCATGATCCGGATGTTTGCAAAAGCACTTTGTCAGATGTAGTAGCTAATAAAAAGTTAGCACTTGGTATCACAATTTGGGACTACACTTTGAGTGCATAATTTTGAATAACAGTTGAAAAAGCGGCTTTTCTTTGGAAAAGCTAGAATGCCTCTTATAAAAATAGACCTATTCTAATGTCAATTTTCTGCCTGAATAAAAGTGAATGAATATTAAACATTGCTGCAGGCCATCTTGTCATTGGAATTAAAGATTTTCTGCCATAATAAATAATTCTATAAAAACACAAATTTTGTCTAAGCAACATTCAGCCCCAATTTTTTCTAAATGTATTTTCAGTCCAGGGTACATATATTTGCAGCCTAATGTTGTGAACATGAAATGGATGTTTTAGCATGAATAGCATGTATTTTGAAATAAGTCGTATAGTCCTGTATAAACGTGGTTCCGGGGCTAAATGGAGAGTAGACGATTCTTCCTAGTGGGAAGGTAGTGTCTGTCTCAGAGGAAAAGTGAGTCACATCCAGCACTACTAAATTGTTATTCATTTGAATAGCTCATTAGGTGTGTGCATGGGGAAATGTGATGTGTCCTGTAGAAAGAGCATTGGATTCAGCAGCCTTGGTTTCAGGTGGGTGACGGCTTTGCTACTCGCTAGCTGCATGACCCCAGGCAACTTATTTATGCCTTCTGAGCATCACTTCCATCGACTACAAAAAGGAAATATCCGCTATGTGGGAGTTCTAAACCACATTATTTTACACATTGGCACGTCTCAATCGATTCTGAGGTGAGTAATTTATTGCTACTAGAAACAAAGTCCTGACGTTTGCAAACAATTTATGGTTGTAGTGGAGATAAGTTTAGTTAGCCCTGTGATGTCATTCTCACCAACATGACTTCTGAAGGGGCTTTTTGAGAGAGAGAGAGAGAAAGAGAGAGAGAGAGAGAGAGTGTGTGAGTTGTGATGGCCACACTGGTAAGACAAGTGACCCTGCCACCAAAAACTTCCAAATGACCAATTTCATTATATTTACCATAAAATGTTTTCAAGGATATCATGCCCATAAAGTTTCTGGATATTTGCCTTGCTTCCATACAAATATTTCTTGTCAATGTTGTCTCAGTATTTTTAAAAAGATGTTATTTATTTATTTGAGAGAGAGAGAGAGCAGGAGTAGGGAGAGGGGCATAGGAAGAGGGAGAATCAGACTCTCTGATGAGCAGGGAACCCAATGCAGGGCTCAATCCTGGGACCCTAGGATCATGATCCAAGCCAAAGGCAGATGCCCAAATGACTGAGCCACTCAGGCACCCCTTGTTTCAGTATCTTGTCAATATCCGGGCACAGCATGAAGGCAGTGTCTCTTAAAGGTGGTCCACCATGCGTGAACTGATGGGCTGGATTTCCCCCCCATACTCCATCCAGTTACTGCCTTGATCAGTAGCCTAAGCACTTTTATGTGGTCACCAATCTTCATTCCAGGGTTCTCAATGCAAGGTTTGTGAAAATATAGCATTGCAGGAAAAAAGCCAGCTGACTAAAGTGAAAGTTGAATTTCTAATGACTGTCCTCAGTGGAAGCTCCTTACGCATTTACTTACAATTAATTTTTAGAATAGAAATAGAGATATATCTTCAGTTGTTCTTCCTGGAGTTTGTCAAGGACATTCAGTATTTGAGATCAGATTTCCAGCATTTGCAGAATAAGCAAGTGAACAGTCCAAAATGAAGTACCAGTAAGTGACAAAAGTCTGTTAACAAAACCCATGCATTTTGTCCAATCAGGAATGTAGAGAGTCTCATGGGTTAGAAATTATGCAAAAGAAAGAAAGAACCAAATTAAAAGCAGGATATTCTGATAATGGAAATCAGGCTCAGAACAACACAGTATAAGGACAATAATCTGGAGCCACTAAATGTAAGGACAAATGATTTTTCATACCTGAACATCTTTTCTGAGCACCACAGCTTTTAAATAAAACAATTGCTAGTCAAATTCTTCTCAAATAAAATAGAATTAGGTTTAGCATAGACTAAGAAAAACAGGGTCATGATTAATGTTCTTTATAAATAATTCAATAAAAATAATATTTTTCTGAAAGATAATTCAAAGGAATATAATTTATCAGAAATAGATTTGTGTGGAATACTTCTGTGAAGATGCTAGGTGATTCATTAGTATTTAAAATTGAGCATGGTGCATTCTATCTTACTTATAAGTTAGGTATTATACTCCCAGTTTTAATATGGAGCAATGGTAAGGTGAATGGACTTAAGCAGTGTTTGCACATGCCAGGGCCAATGCAAGATGTCATTACTTCTCCAGTTGCTAACCTCATCCTATGCAAGTGCAACCTAGAAGGTTGAAGGGAAAACATGGAGAGCCCCATTGCTATCTTCTTTTGATCATCCAACCAGTCTCTCTCTCTCTCTTTTCTCCCCCTATGCTCTCATTGCTCTAAATTAAATTGAAAGTTAAAATGTTCTTTGCTTTAGGTAAATGGAGATTATAAAATTTCGGCCTTATGCCACTGTAAGGCAAGAAAACATGAGTACACAGTACAAAGTATTCCAATTATATGAACTAGCACCATACAATTTAGTTGGATTTTGCATAGTGGTAGCAGTGAACTGAAGCAGCACCTATCACTAATTGAGCACTTACTGTATGCCAAGCATACACTGTATGTGGTACATGCTAAGAACATATCCAATATGACCTTTACTTACATGGTGAGAAAATATGCAATATTTGTAGAATCATTTTTGTAATTCATCCAAACCTATATTTCTTTTGATATTAACCAAATCATGTTTGGTTTGATTTTTACCTTGACCTTCACAACTCATGGTTTGCTATCATGTCAAGCCCACCCCCTGCCCCCAGCTTCTCCTACAAGTCTGCTATGAACCGTAATAGATTTATCTAATAATATGTCCTTGAATGGTGTTATGACCTTCACCTCTTGATTGCCATATATATTTTCTGAGTAAAGCTATCACTTCCTTTAATTTATATTCTAAGTATTCTCTCCTAGCTGTCAAGGATTGTCTCTTCATTGTTTAGTCGTTTCACAAGGTCATGTGACCAGAGTTCAGGCTCTGCCACTAGTTTTGAAATCTTGATTTGTTGTTGTTGCTGTTGTGTTTTTGTTTTTGTTTTTGTTTTTACATAGAGTGTGTGTGCAAAAGGAGTGGGGGCAGAGGGAAAGGGAGAGACAGATCTTAAGTAGGCTCCACACCCAATGGGGAGCCGGAGGAGGAGCTCAGTTGATCTAATGACCCTGAGATCATGACCTGAGCCGAAATCAAGAGTTGAACATTTAACAGACTGAACCACCCAGGCACCCCTGAGGTTTTTTTTTTTTTTTTTTTTTTTTAAGATTTATTTATTTATTCATGAGAGACACAGGCAGAAGGAGAAGCAGGCTTCCTGCAGGACTCGATCCTGGATCCCAGGACCAGGCCCTGAGCCAAAGGCAGACACTCAACCCCTGAGCCACCCAGGCATCCCATGAAATCTTGATTTACTCAGTATCCCTTGACTTCAGTTTCCTCGTCGTTATAATAAAAGGTGATCCTTAAGCTTCTAATGTCCCTTGCAGCTCTAAACTGTGTTGTTTTACGATTCAATTCATACCCTTCATGATTTCATAATCCTTGCTTGTATCTCCTTTATCTAGAACAGTGCTGTAATTATAAAGACACTATCATTTGGAAAATATCTGATACGGGACCCCCACTCCAGGCCAATTAAATCTGGGGGTATAGTCCAACATATTTTCAAAAGTTCTTCAGTTTATTTGAATATGCAGCTAGAATCTGGAACTCCTGGTCTTCAGTAAAGCATCCTGATTTTATCTTTGATGCCTCTACTTCTCACTACTACAAATAAACAGCCAGAAGGAAAGGGGGAAAAATGTTTTCAGAACCTACTTTATAGAAGTAAGGGGCCAGAAGTCTGGTAGGAGGAAGGTAGCCAATAGCAGAAGAGGTATCATGGCTTTGGAAGATATTATAAGGGAACCATTATTATTTAGGTACAGAATATAATTCTTCAAAGTCTTCACTGGTGGAGTTCCAGAATAACCAAGAGAAAGAGTGTTGGGTCTCCACTTTAACCACCGTTTAAGTTTGAATTATCACCACAGAAACACACCTCCAGTTTTATAAGGCACAGTGGCGGATATGGAGTATGCTTTATAAATGTGCTTTGGGGGTCAACATTGCTGGAACAGAGCACCGCAAACATGAGGCATGCACACATCTGTGACAATTCTGGCTTGTGTCCCATGTCACATGGCCTCCCCTTTCATATGGCCTCCCCTTTCATAAATTCCATTTCCTCCATTTTGCAGTAGTTGAACTGGAATCTCCAATTCAGTGCTTCTTTTCTTCACTATAACTTTTACCTTTTTTTCCCATAAAAAGAAGTGGTTGGATTTAAAGCAATATATGCTCAGGGCTGAGACCACCATGAAATTCTACAACTATTTTTATTTATTTATTTATTTATGATAGTCACAGAGAGAGAGAGAGAGAGAGAGAGAGAGAGAGAGAGGCAGAGACACAAGCAGAGGGAGAAGCAGGCTCCATGCACCGGGAGCCCGACATGGGATTCGATCCCGGGTCTCCAGGATCGCGCCCTGGGCCAAAGGCAGGCGCCAAACCTCTGCGCCACCCAGGGATCCCTCTACAACTATTTTTAATGACAACAATAAGGGGTGAGTTATGAAGAGTTTGGTTTAGAGTGAGAGGTGGCATGGAGCCATAGAGACACTGACTTAGGTGTCCCTTAGTCTGGAAATTAGACTCACTCTGCTACTGAGTGATTTTATCCTGCAGTCTTCTTTTTAACTTCTAAAAGGTTTCCATTTTCAGAATTGGGGAATAGAAACAGGTGATAAGGTTCTCTCTAGGGTCCCTTTCATCAGTCAGGTTCTTCAGTTTTAAGCTTATGTGTCACTAGCTGCACTTTCTTTGGCTAACAGATGGATTGTCTAATTTTCCTCTTTAATTGGTACTGAAGTTTCTAAAACTTCTATGAGATGGGGTCATGTGGAAGGCAGAGAGCCCAGTTGCTGTCTTCTCCAGAGTAGGCATTAGACCAAGGGCCAGCCATGATGCTACATCTTGATTGACTCCTCACTTTAATTTTCTATAGGCTTTTATTTCCGCAGGACAAAATTTGTTTTTTATATGTCCTGATGTGTGAAATTCTATTTATCATTTTTAACATTTCTAGGACAGTTCCCCTTGACCTTCAGGCTAATATTTTCCATCCATGAGCAAAACTCTTTCCATAGCTAGAGATATTGAATACTGGGTGTGTGCCACAACTTCATAATTGACATGTTTGTATTGGCAATGTGCATGCCTTAGTATCTTGAGAAGTTAATATATTTTTGCCTAAAGTAGTTATAGTTTCCCTACGAGTACATGGACAACTTTCAGTGAGCCATATATCTTTTTCCCTGTCATATATGTACAATTGTCTTTAAAAATTAGGAAACTAATTCTCTTTGATAGCTTCTGAATAAATGTTCACTATCACAGGCTTTAACATTAGATATGATCTGACATGGGAATATAAAATAGGCTTTAAAAAATCTCTCTTCTCACTTGGCTATCATCTGTTTTGTTATATACCACATAAACATGGGTATATAAATGATTCATATTGGGATGCCAATGTTCCTGATAGAGGGGTTCATGATACAGAGAAATCTTGATTTGCAGCCACATAAAGGCACCAGTTTTCCACTGTTTCTTGTCAAGCTCCTGCAGAGGCACCAGGGGAACCAGATTGCCCAGGGCACATAGTTCAGCCACATCTACAGCAAGTGCAGGAGAGTTACCGTAACACAGATGCATATTGTCACAGTAAAGAGCCACAGATGCCTTCCACTTTTTTTCCTGGCAGGAAGGCTCTAAAACACAAAGACTGACTTATGAGACAGCTTGGCTCTGAGCAGCGTGAGACATTGAGTCAGATCACAGCAAGAAAAAACCCAGACATGATTTATATTGAAATAACATACTCTTCACATACAACACTTTTTTTTTTTTTTTTT
The DNA here is from genome assembly GCF_018345385.1 of Vulpes lagopus. NCBI lineage: Eukaryota > Metazoa > Chordata > Mammalia > Carnivora > Canidae > Vulpes > Vulpes lagopus. The sequence goes on from NC_054831.1 coordinate 64,888,248, forward strand.
GCGGAGGCATCGTTATGTGCCAGAATTTTTTTCAGTATCTCCAAATCACTGGATAGCATCAAAGGGTGGTGCTCCAACCACGGTTTGGGTCAACTCTTCCTTCTTGCTTAAAAGGATCATGCTATTTTTCTCTTTATTTAATTATAGAAGTTTATTTCCAGAGGAGTTTGTTTGCTAGGATATAAAAGATTCAGTCATTCATTCAACAAGTATTTATGTTCGTGTTCTAGGTTCTATTTCAGATGCAGGGCCCTCTTGAGTCTGTATTTGAAGGAAGTGATAGAATTAATAAACAAATAAGTAAAAGACATAGTATGTCACGCTGCGATAAATGCGACTGAATAGAGTCAAGTAGAGAGCAGGAATAGGGCATGCAGTGTGGGAGAAGGTGCTTTTTAAAACAGTGTGGTCAAGGAAGGTCTGTGTCTCTCTGAGTTGGTGATTTCTGGGCAATGAGGTGAAGGAAGTAGGGAGCAAGCCATCCGCATGTCTGGGGGAAAGTGATGGGATTTGGAGCGGGGTGGTAGTAACAGAGGTGGTAGGAAGTTACAGGTTCTCCAACTATTTTAGAAGTAGAAATGACAGTTTCCTTCCAAATTGCATGTAGGGTGGGACAAGTGATCAGGGATGGCTCAAGGATTTTAGTTGGAACAACTGGAAGAGGGAGCTGTCCTTTACGGGCATGGAGAAGGCTACTAACACAAGTTCAGAGAGGGTAGAATTAGGCCATCTGCTTTAGATCTGTAAAGTGTGAAATACTTATTAGACACCCAAATACAGAAGTCATGTGGGCAGTTGGATATTCAAGTGTGGAGTTCGGGGGGCAAGATCTGTGAAGGCATATACTACAGGGTATCAGTTCTTAGATGACATTCAAGGCTATGAAGCTGGGTGAGATCATCTGATTTTCAATTGGTGCCCACCTTCACCCTGAGAAATTCCTGTCTGATTGGTCTGTCATGGATCCCAGACATTGTAGAACCTCTCCAAGATGATTAGTATATGTAGAGTGGGTTAGGGGATATGTGTGGTTAGGGACTAGCAAAAGGCTAAGACAGAGTCCAGGGCATCCTACCATTTGGAGGCCAAGGAGATGAGGAAGTACCAGCAGAGAGAAGGAGTTACCGTGAGGCAGGAGGAAAATCAGGAGAGTGAGGGGTTCTGGAAGCCGAGTTAACAGAGTACAGAGGAAGAGGGATTGACCAACTGTATCAAATGCTATGTGCAGGTTAAATTAGTAAAGCCTGAGACCTGACCATTAAATTTAGCAATATGAGGCCACGGTGGTTTTCACAAGAGCTGTATCAGTGGCTCAGTGGGGTGAGAGCTTGTTTGGAATGGATTCAAGAAGGAAGAAAGGAGAGAAATTAGAGCAAGACCTTATAGACAGCCCTTTTGACAAGTTTTTCTATAAAAGGAAGCAGAGAAGTGGGGAGTTAGCTGGAGGGAGAGAGATGAGAGTTTTGTTGTTTTAATGTAGGAAACATAATAGCACATACAAATAACATATTTGTATACTCTTGGGAATGATCCAGTAGAGAAGGGAAATGTTGTAGGAGAAAGAAGGAAGACTTAGTGGGACAATATGACTGGGGAAGTGGGGGATGTGTGTGCAGTGGATGGTTTATTTTGAATGAAGCATGGCCAGTTGCTCTATAGTAACAGGGCAGGTTTGAGTTCATGGACCATCTGCAGATAAGCAAATGCTTCTGGTGACAAGTGTGAAGGACATTGTCTTCTGAGTGCTTCCACTTTCTCAGGAAAATAGGAAGCAAATCTTCAGATGAGAAAGGGAATGTGAAGGGAGGGGGAGAAGAGGCTTAGGGAGAAAGCAAAGCATGAAATACACATAGGGAAAATAAGTCAACAGACAAGGGAAATGACTCGATGGTCAGTTCAAGGATCATGGGTTGGGGTAAGACCAGCAACATGGCAGTGTGTGCGTTTTCCAGCCATATTTAGCTGCTTGCCTGGTGCAGAGAATCTGGAGCTCTGGATTCAAGCAGGGTGGAGTCGCTGTCAAGTGAATAAAATGAAGAAAGAGTGGGCCACAGAGTCAGTTATTTGCAATGGTACAATAATAATGATGAACCCTCCAAGTTAGGCTAGTTGGGATAAAGTGAGGACACCATGGAGATGAAGCATAGTGGAAAGGTGGTAGGATTAATGGATTAGAAGTCTAGATAGGGTCAGGAAGTTGCTGAAGACATGGTTCCAGTAGTTTATTTATGCCACAAAACCACTGTCTATTTTGATGAAAGGTAAGCACATTCTTCACTGAAGCTGATTTCACTTTGAATCTACTTAATTAAGTTTTCAACCATTAAAATTAGTTAAGTTATGCAAAAGGACCACAGCTTTGAACATTAGTATGCATTCTTTCACTTACAATTATGAAATGAATATATTAGTGTATAATCTAAAAACAATTAGTGATTGCTAGAATACATCTCAGTAATCTGTCTCCTGTAAAGTAATAAATTGCCAAAGACAGAATTAAACTATCCTGAGCACTTTTTAAATATTTATGCTTCTTTGTAACCCCAGTGGTTTGGGAAAATGATGACAAACAACATAATGTATCTCTCCGTCTATTTTATAAATCACTTTAATTTTGCTAAATTGCTAGAAAGGGATTTTCTATGGTTAAGAAACACTTTTCAAAAATGTAATTGATAAAATTGTGTTATATAAGACTGAAGTCAGAGCTATAAAATGCTTGACTTTGAGGTTTTATCCATTACACTTTAGAATTCCTAAATGTGAATGGGGATTTAGCCATCAGACAAATGATCTAATGACCTTTGACTCCACTGCCTGGAAGGAATGATTTGGGTGCCTTGCTCCATGCCCTGATTCCCTGATTGGACGAAGAATGCCAGCTATTTCTAGCATGAGGACATGGTGGGCATAGCTGCCCTCCTCTGATATAGGCATGTGGCCAGGTCACTTAACACCAACTCTGTTTTGACTGGTCCTGGCTTATATTCTCATGTCTGCTGCTGGAACTCCACCGTCCCCTCATCCACTCACTAAGATATAATCACCTGTTAAGTGTGAGGGAAACATGAATTTGTGCTGTTTACCTCTTTCAGATAAAATATGGTTTCATTTTCAGTTTCAATTCTGAAAAATGAAATGCCTCTTCATGGCCTCAAAAATGTTATAACTTTCACCACCATCAAAGTTAAACTGAAACTTTGAATACACTTAAAAACAAGAAAAGCTTATAAAATTACCCCACAATTTTGAGGTTTCCCGGATACCTGGTTAGGATGAGATGACTCAGTGTTTGCTTCCGTTTCTCAACTTGGAAGCTTTATGTCCTCAGCCTTCTTCCACACTCACTCTCTTGGTCCAGTCATACCAGTGGCCCTATGTTTGAGATGAGGTTAAAAGTACTCACTATTGTCCTCCAGATTCTCAAGTCTAGACCTATTGACCATTCTCTTGTCTTTAAATAAGATCAGTCTGGAGCAGCAAATGGCCTTTTGTGGAATTACTCCAGAAATATTGCTCATGCTAAGTATTAAGTACTGGAACACCTCCTACTTCATTTTAGGGGCTTAAGTGTATTTAAAAATTATCTTTGTGAAGCATAGTATAGATTGGAAAACATCTGTGTGATTCTTCATGACACTGGGCTAAAGAATGAAAAACTGTGAGGAGTGCCACAATTAATAAATTAATTCAGAAAATTAATTCAAAAAGTTTGGGCAGAGATGATGAGACAGAGTAACAATCTTGTCGGGAGAGTTTACTCTTTCAGAATGGATTTATCTGGTAAGCCATATAATGCTTTTACCTACAGTGTTTTCCATTACAGTAATAGCTGCATCAGTTCATCATGTTCCATTTTTTTTAGAAAAACAGATCAAAGCATCAAAGGCAGAGATAAATGTCTTCCTTGAATTACTTTGGCTACTTCAAGAGCCAGTCAAATAACACTATACCTTATTAAAACCACAGAATCTTGAAATAAGCCAAATTGAGAGCCACAGTCCCTTCTAAATTAAACATCCAGGCAAAGAATTGAAGATGGAGTTCAGGGGTTAATGCATAACTGTGGAGACCTGGCATTATTAGCATCCTGGGGAAACCAGCAAGTGCCAGACCCTTTACTATTCCAATTCCACTGTCTTTGTCGTCGTCATTGTCCAGTCATTGTTATAACTCATTCTTGACTTTAGGCAAATAACCTAAAGGAAAAGCATGAGACTAGTTAATATTTCAGATTCTAGCTTTTACTTTTTAAATTGTGCAGAATAAAAAGTAGGAGGCAGGTGAGCTATTTTTGCCTCTAGCTTAAAAAATAAAATTAAATTTAAAAAATATTGTACCTAAGTATTGGTTGCTATATACAAAGGAAAATATTGGTGTACTTTTCTTATCCATTCTTGATTATTCTGAAGCCTGAAAGTGTCTCTGTCGGTGATCAGAGATGTCTGATAATTGGAAACATGTTGACAACAGATTAAGGGGAATGTACTGTCAGTCTAGTGACTGCCTATTTGTCCTACTTCTCAGAGCAGCAAGTGGGTATGCCATAGCTCTCATTCACTGGATCATCTTTTAAACTAATCTAACCTGGTAATGCATTGTCAGTTCTATAGTCTCAGAAGGAAAATTATTTTTCAAGGTAGGGAGGCCTCTCTCTCACTAGTAGCCAGACTATTATCCAGGGAAAAATAAAATCCAGCCACTATAATACGTAATTTCTTGCTTTTCCAGTTGCCTCTTTAATTATCCTATCTCAGGCACTGATACATGGTAGAGAAATTTTTCCAGAAGATTTGCCCATCACTGCAGGCTTCAGGCTTGTTCAAGTAACTTGTATATTTTATATCCTATTCTTTGGAATAGTAGAGGATCTGGCACCTGCTGGTTTCCCCAGGATGCTAATAATCCCAGGTCTCCACAGTTACTCATTAACCCTAGCACTCCATCTTCAACTCATTGCCTGCAAGTTTAACTGAGAACAGAACTGTTTGGGGTGGGTCACCCTTGCCACTTTTCCCTCTCTCCTCTCTGTCTTATCATGCCACACTATTCTCTGCTGGTTGCTTAAATTGCTATTTTGTGGAAGGAGGTATTTCTGCTTCTTCCAGTCAAAAGAACTGGGTGGGTTTTGAGTTTTACACTTTACAATGTACTGTTTTAAAGCACATAAGCTGAAATTTCTAGATGAGGACAAGAATGGAAAGCAGACTTGAAGATAAGGGACCTCACCAAAGAGGAGGGTCAGGTGGAAGAAATACAGGGAGCAAATCTGAATGACAAATGCTTCTCTCACCAGCTCTTTTATAGACTTGACCTCCGTAAGTTCAGGGAAAGTGCCTTTTTCATTTTTGTACCTTCAGCATGTAGCCATGTATTTGGCCCTTGGGAAGTACTTGATAAATATTTGTTGCACTGAATAGAACATAAATGCACACAGCTGAAGGGGGGACGCTGGACAATTAGTGACTGAGTACAATTGAAGATGGAGTGATGGGAGAAGGAAGGAAATAAATTTTTCATCCCTGCTTCTGTCCCCACATATCTATTTTTCTCTGCTGTATCCCTGTTTGAAGCTGTATGCTTATAGAACCCATTCACACAATCAGCTCTAAATGGAGCTGTCTTCCAGATCACCGAAATATTAGCAATTGTTGTACTCATGTGTAGTGGATTATTTGTGTAACCAAAGGGGCACAGACAAAATAGCTGTTTTCCATGATCACTTCACAAATGTGAAGCATTGCCTACTATTTGAAATGTAATGATATGTATTTCTGATTCCATTCTGGATATGATAGCGTTGATGAAGACTTCTGTGCCAAGGGTGGCCGTAGTGTCTGCGGCTGTTAGTAGATAAATCATTATTGTGATATTGGCTCCTGTTTATCATCTGCCTAGATTTTACAAAGAGTCAAAAAAAAAAAGGGAAGAAAAACTGACATTTCAGTGACACTGTAGTGAGCTTTCCTGATTTCCCACAGCCAGGAACACCAAGTATCACTTTTATAGTTTTTATTGCTAACTTAATGGATGTCGACATAGATATCTCTGTATTTGAATCAGAAAACAGTATTTCTTTAAACACATCTCTTTGAAAATCTGATGTCTTCTATTTTATTCAAAAGCATATCACCAGTTTACATGGACCCTGAGTCTACCAGTTGTTGCTATTTATTCAAAGTCCTGCCCAAAAGACAAAAGCTCTGTATGAAGCATGGTTGGGGGACATGATTGAGAGAGAAGCCCTATCAATCTAGTAGTGACAGATTAAGGGGTCAGACCAAAGAATATGCCAGGTCTTGGTAAATTTATTTCATTTTGATCAGGAATGGATGCTGTATTTTGTCAAACACTTTCTCTGCATCTAATGAGAGGATCATATGGTTCTTGGTTTTTCTCTTGCTGATATGATGAATCACATTGATTGTTTTACAAGTGTTGAACCAGCCTTGTGTCCCGGGGATAAATCCTACTTAGTCATAGTGGATAATTTTCTTAATGTATTGTTGGATTCTATTGGCTAGTATCTTGTTGAGAATTTTTGCATCCATGTTCATCAGGGATATTGGTCTGTAATTCTCCTTTTTGGTGGGGTCTTTGTCTGGTTTTGGAATTAAGTTGATGCTGGCCTCATAGAACTCTTCAGAGTGTAGGGATAGAGGGAACATTCCTCAACATCTTAAAAGCCATCTACGAAAAGCCCACAGCAAATATCATTCTCAATGGGGAAGCACTGGGAGCCTTTCCCCTAAGATCAGGAACAAGACAGGGATGTCCACTCTCACCACTGCTATTCAGCATAGTACTGGAAGTCCTCGCCTCAGCAGTCAGACAACAAAAGGACATTAAAGGCATTCGAATTGGCAAAGAAGAAGTCAAACTCTCCCTCTCCGCCGATGACATGATACTCTATATAGAAAACCCAAAAGACTCCACCCCAAGATTGCTAGAACTCATACAGCAGTTTGGCAGCGTGGCAGGATACAAAATCAATGCCCAGAAGTCAGTGGCATTTCTATACACTAACAATGAGACTGAAGAAAGAGAAATTAAGGAGTCAGTCCCATTTACAATTGCACCCAAAAGCATAAGATACCTAGGAATAAACCTAACTAAAGAGGTAAAGGATCTATACCCTAAAAACTATAGAACATTTCTGAAAGAAATTGAGGAAGATACAAAGAGGTGGAAAAATATTCCATGCTCATGGATTGGCAGAATTAATATTGTGAAAATGTCAATGTTACCCAGGGCAATTTACATGTTTAATGCAATCCCTATCAAAATACCATAGACTTTCTTCAGAGAGTTAGAACAAATTATTTTAAGATTTATGTGGAATCAGAAAAGACCTCGAAAAGCCAGGGGAATTTTAAAAAAGAAAACCATAGCTGGGGCCATCACAATGTCAGATTTCAGGTTGTACTACAAAGCTGTGGTCATCAAGACACTGTGGTACTGGCACAAAAGCAGACACATAGATCAATGGACAGAATAGAGAACCCAGAAGTGGACCCTCAACTTTATGGCCAACTAATATTCGATAAAGGAGGAAAGACTATCCATTGGAAGAAGACAGTCTCTTCAATAAATGGTGCTGGGAAAATTGGACATCCACCTGAAGAAGAATGAAACTAGACCACTCTCTTGCACCATACACAAAGATAAACTCAAAATGGATAAAAGATCTAAATGTGAGACAAGATTCCATCAAAATCTTAGAGGAGAAGACAGGCAACACCCTTTTTGAACTTGGCCACAGTAACTTCTTGCAAGATACATCCATGAAGGCAAAAGAAACAAAAGCAAAAATGAACTATTGGGACTTCATCAATATAAGAAGCTTTTGCACAGCAAAGGATACAGTCAACAAAACTAAAAGACAACAACCTACAGAATGGGAGAAGATATTTGCAATGACGTATCAGATAAAGGGCTAGTTTCCAAGATTTGTTAAGAACTTATTAAACTCAACAGCAAAGAAACAATCCAATCATGAAATGGGCAAAAGACATGAACAGAAATCTCACAGAGGAAGACATAGACACGGCCAACAAGCACATGAGGAAATGCTCCGTATCACTTGCCATCAGGGAAATACAAATCAAAACCCCAATGAGATACCACCTCACACCAGTGAGAATGGGGAAAATTAACAAGGCGGGAAACCACAAATGTTGGAGAGGATGCGGAGAAAGGGAACCCTCTTACACTGTTGGTGGGAATGTGAACTGGTCCAGCCACTCTGGAAAACTGTGTGGAGGTTCCTCAAAGAGTTAAAAATAGACCTGCCCTACGACCCAGCAATTGCACTGCTGGGGATTTACCCCAAAGATACAGATGCAATGAAACCTGCACCCCGATGTTTCTAGCAGCAATGTCCACAATAGCCAAACTGGAAGGAACCTCGGTGTCCATCGAAAGATGAATGGATAAAGAAGATGTGGTCTATGTATACAATGGAATATTCCTCAACCATTAGAAACGACAAATACCCGCCATTTGCTTCGACGTGGATGGGACTGGAGGGTATTATGCTGAGTGAAATAAGTCAATCAGAGAAGGACAAACATTATATGGTCTCATTCATTTGGGGAATATAAATAATAGTGAAAGGGAATAGAGGGGAAGGGAGAAGAAATGGGTAGGAAATATCAGGAAGGGAGACAGAACATGAAGACTCCTAACTCTGGGAAACGAACTAGGGGTGGTGGAAGGGGAGGACGGTGGGGAGTGACTGGGTGGCAGGCACTTAGGGGGGCACTTGACGGGATGAGCACTGGGTGTTATTCTGTATGTTGGCAAATTGAACACCAATAAAAAATAAATTTATTATTAAAAAATTTTATTTCATTTTTAACATGCTCACTAGGGTGCAGCAGTGAGAAGTTGTATGCGTCCTCAGAGACTGAAGCTAACCACCACCGAAAGACAAATAACTGACTTAATTCAAAGACAACTGAATGAACTGAAGCGACTCAAAGTTCGGGTTCAGATTCATGTTATGTGTGTTTGTTATCTGGAAAGAGAAGCCTTCTGTTGCTAATTTCACTTCTCTGAGATTGGGTGGTTTTATTTTTATTATGGTTTTAAAGTATTGTTTCCCCTAAAAGGGTGATTTGTTAACAAATTAGTAGTTATTAAGATACTAGGAGCTAAAAGAACATTTTATTTTTTTTTTTAATTTTGAAAGGAATGTATAGCTGGAATGTTAATCACTTTAAATTTTGGACTCCAGTTCCTCAACTGCTGGACGAAGAGAGAACATGTTCTATTGCCTCATCTTATAAGTCTACCAGTAATGTTAGGGATTTGAGGTCCCTCTTAGCTTAATCTTTGCCATTAAGATATTTCTGGCTATATTTGATAGAGAAACAGATTAAAACTCAGGAATCCTAGCTGTTAGGTTTTGTATCGACAGTTTCTAGCTTTCTTACCTTGGGGACGTCATTTAACCACACTGAGCCTAAAGTTTCCCCAATTGTAAAAAACAGATGGATAATAGTATCTTGCCCATTGATGATCATAGCCAATAAACTAGGTCAGAGTATTTCTCAAACGTATAAAGCATTATGTAAGTGTTTTTATTTAAGACAGGATATGGATGCAAAAGATGCATTGTGTAACTCCTGGGAGGTGGTGTTTGTTTTTAGTCTCTAAATCACATTCTCTTCAAATTTTTCCATTACTGATGTTTCAAAAGAAAGAAAGAAAGAGAGAGAGAGAGAGAGATAGAAAGAAAGAAAGAGAGAGAGGGAGAAAGAAAGAAAAGAAAGAGAGAGAGAGAGAGAAAGAAAGAAAGAAGAAGAAGAAAGAAAGAAAGAAAGAGAAAGAAAGAAGAAAGAAAGAAAGAAAGAAAGAAAGAAAGAAAGAAAGAAGAAAGAAAGAAAGAAAGAAAGAAAGAAAGAAAGAAAGAAAGAAAGAAAGAAAGAAACACAGCTATAGGCAGCCATTAGGATAAATTAGAATCTGTGTTTCAAGAATATAAGGCTTTCACATCTCTGTCCTGAGAGGTCAATATGTACAGTTACCCCCCAAAAAACAAAATTATATTTACGAATACAAGCCAGTCCTGAAATTTACTTATAATGATTATAATCAGGATGTAAGAGTGAGTGCTCATTCTTAGTATCTTTTTAATATCACATTTTTGGTTTCACATTTTGGTTTAAAAAAATCTACTTGTTCAGCTTCCATGAAGATCCAGATGTGGTATGTGTGCACCTGTGCATGCATGTTCTCTCTCTACCTCTCGCTCAAAAATAAAAATCATCTGCCTATGGTTTGAAATTTAGGGATAATATTTAGTATGTTGTTTCACATTTAACTTTTAGCTAGACTTTTTCTTACAATTTGAGTATAGAAAACCAGATAATGTACAGAGACAGATGAGAACAAGACTATTTTTAAATGTATAATTTAATTAATTTTGCCAACTATATAGGCCCATGTAACCAACACCCAAATCAAGATATATAATGTTTCTGTCACCCAGAAAGTTCTTTCCTGCAGTTTGAGTCAAGTGTCTCTCCTTTCCCCTAACAATTACTGATCTGATTTCTGGTACTAGAGTTAGTTTTCTCTGTTTCAGAGAGTCATGTAATTGGAATCACACAGTAGTGTACATATTCAACTGCGGCAGGCCCTTTTTAGTCAGTATTACACTTTTGAGATCCATCAATTTTGTGGCATGTATCACCAGTTTTCTTTTTATTGTTGATGAGTTGCTGTAGAATGTTTGTGCCCCACTCCCACCCTCAAAATTTACAGGTTGAAACCTAATTCCCAATGTGATGGTATTAAGAGGTGGGGCCTTTGGGAGGTGATCAGGTCATGAGAATGGAGTTCTCATGAATGGGATTAGTGCCCTTATAAAAGGGGCCCTACGAACTTATCTTCCCTCCCTACAGTGTGAGGTTGCAATGAAAAAACGGTGGTCTGTGAACCAGGAAGTGGTTTCTCAACAGACACAGAATCTGGCCGGTGCTGTGACCTTAGACTTCCCAGCCTCCAGAACTATAAGAAATAAATTTCTGTTTTTAAGCCACATAGTCTATGATAATTCTGTTATAGCAGGATGAACAGACCAAGGCAGTAGTATAGTTGTCCCCTCTAACCTGTTGTCTTGCTTTCTGGGGCTTCAGTTACTCACAGCCAATCACCATCTGGAAGCAGATGATTGTCTGTCTGACCTATTGTCAGAAGGCCAGTGGTAGCCTAACACTACATCATGATGCCTATGTCATTTACTTCACTTCATCTCATCACATGGGCATTTTATCTCATTATCATCACACGAAAAGTGAATACAGTTCAGTAAGATATTTTGAGAGAGACTACATTCACATAACTTTTATTATAATATATAATTATAATTGTGTTTTATTATTAGTTATTTTTGTTAATCTTTTTTGTGCCTAATTTATAAATTAAAATTTATAATAGGTATGTAGGCATAGGAAAGCATAGTATATACAAGGTTTGTACTATCCATGGTTTCAGGCATCCACTGGGGGTCTTGGAATGAATTTCTTGCAGATAAGGAGGGGGACTACCATATTCTTTCTTATGAAAATACCACAGTTCACCTTTTCTGGACATTTGATTTGATAATATGGGGCTATTATGGTTAAAGCCACTCTGACTCTTTAGTGCAAGCTATGGTTTTGACATATGTTTTTACTTTGCTTGGGTGAATATTCCTGGTCATAGAGTAAGTGCATGTATAACTTTAAAGAAATTACCAAATTGTTTCTAAAGTTATGGTACCATTTACACCCCTACTTCTAATGTATGAGAGTTGAGTTACTCTACATCCTTGTCAACACTTGGTATTATTGTCTTTTTTTTTTTTTTTTAGGACATTCTAATGAGTGGGTATTGGTATCTCATTGTAGTTTTATCATACATTGCCTGTGCATCTTTCATAGGTTATTATCCATTTGCAAGCCTTCTTTTGTGCAATTTCTATTCTTATCTTTTCACCATTTATCAAGTTGTTATTTGATATATTATATTTGATATATATATTGATATATTGATATATATATATATATTTGTTATATATTACGTATGTAGGAGTTCTTTGTAGATTGTAGATACAAACTATTTGGTAGATATGTGTGTTGCAAATATTTCTTCCCAGATTGTGCTTTGCATCTTAATTTTCTTAAAAATACCATTTGAGGAGCAGAAGCATTTAATTTTAATGAAATCCACTATATCAAGTTTTCTTTTATCCTAGCATTTTATTTTTTTCCTATTTAAGAAATATTAGTCAACCTCAGACAGAGTCAAAAGGGTTTTGACCCTTTGGTTTTGTTCAGAAATACAATTGCTTTTTGTTTATCTTGTATGATTAAAAGCTAAAAATTCAATTATTAATTCTTATTAAATATTTATTTGGCTTTTTAGCATTCTCTCCTTCTGTGATTCCAATGACATATATTAGACTATTTTATATTGTTCCATAAGTTCTTGAAACTCTGTTCATATTTTTTACTTAAATCTTTCCAATTGGAAAGAACAGAGTATCTTCCAGTTGGATCATTTCTACTAGTCTCTCTTCAAGCTCACTTACCCATTTATTCTTCCATCTCCAATGCTGTCATTGTCTCATCTAGTGAATCTTTCATTTTGGTCATTGTGCTATCACAGTTCTAGAACTCTGCTTAGCATATAATTTCTATTTCTCTTCTGATAGTCCTCCTCAGTGGAATTATTATGATCATCTTTTTCTTATGTTCTTGAATTTATTTTTAAAAAATATTCATAAAATCTCTATCTGCTAATTTCAACATATAGATGGTGTTGGGGTCTGTTTGTATTGGTTATTTTTTCCGTTGACAATAGGAATCTTTTTTCTCTTTCTTCAATAAATTCAGGCTGATACTGGAAATTATAAATAATATGCTATAGAACCTGGATTCTGTTTTCTTCTTCTAGCATACATTGATTTTCGGTCTTATAATAAGTTTAATTTCCAAGTAATCATGTTGGACTTGTATTAACTTCTCGTATACTTTGTAGATTGGATCTTTGGAAAGCTCAAAGTATTTCCTAAGCTTTTCAAATTGAAAAATCTCTGAACGCTATCTCCCCTGTGGATCTTGATAAGTTATAATGTTGGTTTGTAAAGACAGGCATAGTGGAAGCCTTTCTTTAAGTTTTGCTACTTTCTCCTAAGACAGAGCCTTTCTAGTGTTTCAGCAGTGTCAATATTGTATATCAGGGTGTCACCAAGGTCTCTCTCACCTGATTGAGCCAGAATGCCAAAATATCCCAACATTGCTTGATTTCACTATCTGTGTTTGCCTCTCAACCTAGTAGCAGCAACCATCTGATAAGCCTTGAGTATTTCTCTGTGCATGCACAGCCCAATCCTGAGCCAAGGACTTGTGGGAAACATATATTTAAAGTCCTGAGTCTATTTCCCCCATATTTTGGCAGTTCTCTGCCCTCCAGGCCCCAGCTGTTCAAATTTCAGGAGATTCAACAACCTCAAACTCTAATCTTTGCCTTCTCAGATCAGTTGACCCACTATGCTTTGCTTGGGCTCCAACCCCTCATATAAGTCAGGAAATTGTTCTCAGGCAGAGTTCCAGGGTAATTATGGGGCTCACCTCAGGGTGAGGGATTGCATTCTTGTGCTTCTGTTGTCCATTGTCCAGAAACTATTGCCTTGTATATTTTGGCTAATTGTTTATGGAAGAAGATCTGGTCCTATTGAGGTAGAAGTTGAGATCCCTAAATTCTTTCTATAAATTCCTTTTATCTGTTTCCCCTTACCTCCAGGTGTTATTTTTCTGTTATTTATTACTTCTTGTTTTTCTATTCTCAGAACTATTTATTTTTACACTTTTTAATTTAAAAATTCATTTCCCTCTGAATTCTTATTTGTTTGATTTTAAAAATGAAAAATACATATATATATAATTTGATATGTATAAATTATGTTTGATGTTTGAAAAGTAAATGCCATTCATTTACACAAACCATTAATCAAAATATAAAGAAAATATAATCATCAAATGCTTTAATGTCTGTTCAATTTGAAAATTACCTTTTAAATATTGCTCATAACTTATAATATATAGAGGTTTCTTTTATGAGAACGTGGGTAACATTTAAGCAAACAGTACCTTTTATGAGATTTTCTTTTAGTCTGGTTTCTTCTAACTAATGGAAATAAAATTATCATTACAGTAAGCTGGAAGGCTGTTTCTAGTCCCCAGTGGCATGCTTCAGAAGCCTTTGAGTTTTGTGGTACATCTAGTATAGCCAAGTGAGTCATCTTTCATAATATGTTCAGTGTCTGCTGGCCTCGGGACTGGGAGTCTACTGACGAATGTTAGCCTCTCAGTAACAGAAATCAGCCTTTGAATTAAGAGTTATTAATGACATGCATTAAGCATCAGTTTTCATTTCCTCCAGGGAGGAGAAATCTCATGGACAATTTGCACAATCTACCTCATTTATTGTGTTAAACATCTTTTAATAATGATGGTTTAGTTTTTAATTTTATTCATTTGTTCAATGTTGTAAGTAAAATATAAGACGCCTCAGTTAAGAATTTTGATAGAACTGGGAAAAAGAAAATAAACCTACAACTTAAAATAAGTAATGCCATCATCAAGCCATGACCTAGTGATAAAAGAAATAGCATCCTTATTCCTCTTGGCTGATATATGGTACTGAAAACATAACAGTACATTGAAATCTCTTTGAAAAGTGGAAGAATAAACAAAGGCAAATGACTCTAAACTTCTTTATTCAATTTGCAGGATCATTTGGGTCCATTTTGCAATTCACTTTTTGTTAATTCTATAATCATTGCCTTTACCATCCAGTGTACATTAGATGCATCCTTAGATTTATTTCAAAAAGTGAAAAAATACTTCTGAGTGAATCTATCACACTTTCAACAGCACTCATACCCCACATACTATAAGTTCTTGCTTTATACCACCATCTTCATCCTTCCCCGCACCCTCACCTCGCCCTAAGGAAGTCATCACCTGACTCTAATACCTTAGTTTCAGGCTGTGAATAGTGATCTTAGTGGGGACCCCCACAGTGCTTTTTATTCTTTGGTAAATCCTATCTCATTTCGTTTTGGCCTCTTGACATCTTTGGCCTATTACACAGTTGAGTAATGTTTGATGAGGAGGACTTGTGAAGAATAATTTTAAAACAAACTCATGTTTTATTGCTGCAGTAGGTTGTTTTGGGAGTATCATCCGAAATACTGGGGGAAAGCTTGAGAAGCCAAACCCGGACAACACATGCATTCTTTACTGTCTGGACTTGAGATGTTTTCCATTATAAGTTATTATTTTCAATTTTTTGAGATTGCCTGAGACCTAGGTTTTTGTTTTGTTTTTACAGAGTTGAATCAAATGCAAATAGGCTTTGTACATTGAAGCTTTGACTAAGAGAGGGTGGTGATTTATGAGTTACAAAGGTTAGGAACCCCACTCAAAGGGGATACCTAAGAATTTTTATGCTTCAAATGGTTGGCTGGCCTCTCTCCATTTTGTTAGAAACAGTTGTAGTCAGTGTTATACTTTAGAGACATTCCTACGTTTCCTTAATGATATTTTTTGGAAATAAATAGTGAATTTTTGGAATGTAATTATATGAACCTTCCTAGACATTCATGTAGTTCATATTTTCAGGATTGATTTTAATGACCTCATTGATAGAAATAAAGTTCTAATGTAAATAATGCCACTCTTTATTAACAGATACCAAAGATATAAAATGACCTTGTCAGCTCATCAAGTCAGGCATGTGATTGGAGATCTCCATCAACTTCCTCCATTCTCATTTTACTTGTAAATGAAAATAAAATCATTTTGCTCCTTTATTTGCAACAGTGGCCTAAGTCGTCTGAAATGCCTAAAATTTTCTCAGTGTCACATCTTGATTTGATTTTCCCCTTGCTTGATTTGATTTTCCCTATGCTGCCCTGCCTGTCTGCTCTTGGCTGCCCTCTGGACCATCCACAGACTTTGTTAATGCTCCCCAATGTAGAAGGAACAGCGGACCTTGGCTTCAGCTGATAAAGCTTTCACGGTGGCCAGTGGGGAGAGTGGAAGTTGCAAACACTGGCAGATTAGGCCATCTATGGAGCTAGGGTTCATGGACGGATCATAGCCTTTATATATTGAAGATGTTTCCATTCCAGTCCCTGGAACCAAGAAGAATGAAAGCTAACTGACAGCATGGAGCCCTGCCATAGTCTTCAACTTTCACTGAACTCTGAATAATAATAGGGCAATGATTTTTAATTTTATTTGACATGAGGACAAATCAGTGTTCTACATGTAACCAAAAAGTTATTCTTTTCTTTTCTTTTTTTAAAGATTTTATTTATTATTCATGAGAGACACAGAGAGAAAGAGGCAGAGACATAGGCAGAGGGAGAAGCAGGCTCCTCACAGGGAGCCTGATGTGAGACTCGATCCCAGGACCCCGGAATCACGCCCTGAGCCAAAGGCAGATGCTCAACTGCTGAGCCACCCAGGCATCCCAGGTTATTCTTTTCTAAGAAAAAGAAAAAAAGAAAAAAGAAAAAAGAAAAAGAAAAGAAAAGAAAAGACCTCTTTAGATTTCTTTTTTTTCTATAGAGTATTACAAAAATCTAATTTACTAAAAAATTCTGATGTGACATTATATTTTATGTAATACTAAACAATCCTTATATTGTTTTTCTTAAAGTTATCTCTCGGATCCTCAATTCCCCTTCTTTTACAAATAGAACTCTATTTGGGGTTAGGCCAATAGTAAGTAATAGTTTAGAGAGAAACTGCCAGAGTATCTGTGATATGGCTGGGTTTTTTTCAGTGCCAGTGCTTAGCGATAGCTTTCATTACAAGTTTAAGAAAACAGTGGCTACTCATATTTTATTGAACAGGCTGCACATAAATTCTGACTCTAACCAGGAGATCGGGAGCTTTCTTGCAAACAGAATGACTTTCTAAGCTGGAACTTGGTTTCATATATTTCATCATACTGATCTTAATTCTGACATTCAGATTACAGCTTTTTGGCTTGAAAAGAGTTTATGGATTTATAAGATATATGTATGATACATATATAACCATGAAACTGTATCCAATCCTCCAGTCAAGAGTTTGGACACAGCAATCATCATTGAAGACCCCATGCACTCATTACTTTTTGTTATAGCTTTATCATGAATGTTTGTATCTCTAAGAATTATATGGTAAGTTTTCAGGTGTTTGAGATTCATAAAAATCAAATTATACCTTGTTCATTCTTCTAAAACTTACAAAAAAGTTTTGATTGTGATAAAATGCACACGATGTAAAATTTCACATCTTAACTATGGGCAAGTGAACAGATCAGTATTCTTAAGTACATTCTATTCATATTATTGTGCAACCAATCTTCAGAACTTTTTCATCTTGCAAAACCAAAATTCTATACACATTAAACAAGTCCCCATTTTCTCCTCCTTCCAGCTTCTAGCAACCATTATTCTACTTTCCATGTCTATGAATTAGACTACTTTAGGTCCTTTATACAAGTAAAATCATATAGTATTTGTTCTTTTGTGACTGGCTTATTTCACTGAGCATGATACCGTTGATGTTCATCCACATTGTAGCCTGTGTTAGAATTTTCTTCCCTTTTAAAGTTGAATGTGAATTTCTTTTGATCCATTCAACATTATATTCGTGGGCTAAATCATGAAGATAAATAAAATTCTTCTTGATTTATTTTCACTGCTGTATGTTATTCCATTAGGAACCATTCCATAACTTATTTATCTGTTCCATTTTTTTCTGGACTTTGAATTGTTTCCAGAGTTTTTAAAATTCACTTTATAACCAATTTCCCTGGAGCCTTGTAGCTCCTGGCATCTTGTTCATGTAGTGTGTGCCTGTGCAAGAGTTTCTCTAAAGTATAAACTTAGAGAACTGCTGATTCATAAGGTATATGCATGCTACCTTTACTAGATAATGCCAAATTGATACCCAAAATGTTTATAGTGATTTACAATTCTATATGAGAGTTCTTGTTGCTTCATATCATTGCCAGTACTTGGTATTGTCAAAATTTTTAATATCTGCCAATTTAAGGAGAGGCAAATAACCTCATGATGGCTTTATTTTGCATTGCCCTGATTGATAATGAAGTTGAGGTATCTTTTTGTACAACTGATTTGAATCCTTAAATTTATTTTTGGACTAATGGAAAAGAAAACCAAGTCAAGCAAGAAAAAGAGTAAGTACTCTATTGCCAAACTTTGACTATATAACTATAACATAACTCACCATAACTGGCAGATTTGTTCCCCATTGGAGCAGCCAAAACATATAGAATTAGCACCATCCCAAAATCTCCTGTTGAATGACTTCTTTTTTTATTGACATATAATTGATATATAAAATTATATTACCTTCAGGTACACAGCATAATAATTCAATATTTATATATACTGCAAAATGATCAGCATAATAAGTCTAGTTCACATCCATCACCACATATAGTTACCTTTTTTTCTTGTGGTGAGACCTTTTGAGATTTACTCCCTCAACAACTTTCAAATATGCAATACAGATTATTAACTATAGTCACTGTGTTGTACATTACATTCTTGACTTATTTATTTGATCAATGGAAGTTTGTACCTTTTGATCTCCTTCACCCATTTCACCCTTCCTCCATGCCCTCCCCTCTACTTCTGTTCTTTTGGTACTGCTCAGAATCTTTGAATGAAAGGAATCACATGGTCTACTAATGAGACCATGAGAAAGGTCAGAGGAACAGAGTCCCAACTTTTTTGATTGTATGTGAAAGCGTGTGTGCAAATGTATTTAAAATACATAGAAAAATAACACAAAAAATTCATAAAGTTATACATTTACTAAGTACATTTTTACTTCAATTGATTCTGATATTTTTTTTCTTTTTCCCTTTCTCTCTCTTTCTCTCTGTCTCTCTTTCTTTCCTTCCTCCCTCCCTTCCTTCTTTTTTCCCTGGTTAGCACCAACCATATTGATTTCATAATCCAAAAATGTGGTAGTCCTCAATGTGGACAATACTGCTCCCAGGGAATGTGTTGGATATTTGTGAGGGCTTTCATGCATTTATTGGCCAGGAACCAGAGATGTGGACATATGATACAGTCCTAAATAATGAAGAATTATTGCACATATCACAGAACTTTTGATATTGGTACAGGTGATTATTGGAGATGCCTGTAAGTTAACAAAAAACTGTTTACCTAAGAACTCCCTTTACAAAGTAGATGTTGGATAGTTTTAGTATATCAGTCTTATAATATGTCAGTGACAAATTGGACTTCTGTCTGTCTGTCTCATAAAATTATAGCCTGTCACATGCTAAAGTGGAAGCTCCTTGAAGGTAGGCATGGCATAGTATTCATCTGGATAACATCTACACTTGGTACACTGGGTACTTGGCAATGGACTTTATGTCTAGGAATTCGGGAGGAGTGAGTACACAGGCTTCAGTTAGTGAAAGATGTAGTTTAAATTCCAGCTATATCATGCTTGCTGCTTGTGGGTAAGGGTTATATCATGAAGCTTCTCTAACCATCAATCAGTCCTCTGCAGAATGGATCAATAATGCACATATCACGAAATTTCTCTGGGGGATTAAGTAAAATAATGTTTGTCTTATTATAACTATTATGAGTGGTAACAATTCTTTTCCTTGAAGAAATATTTGTCCCATTGATTTTTGACCCATCTTGTTCTAATCTGTTTTTTAACGACAATAACAAGCACTAATATTTATTGAATGCTTGCTTTGTGTCAGAAAAAAACTTTATAGGACTATTTTCTTCAGTTAATGTTTGGTACAACCCTGTAAGATAATTATTTTTTTTTCTGTAAGATAATTATGTATCTATCTATCTGAGAAAACTTAGGTAACTAGCTCAAAATCTCATCATAGTGCAAAAGCTTTACACTGAGGGAGTCTGATACTAGCATATATCTTAACCATTTTGCTATCTTGTTTGCTAATATAAACAACTTTTTAAAAATTCCACAATACAGTCTTCACTTCAACTGGTTTTGAGTTTGACAAATCTTTGATATTGTTCTTCAGAAATTAAAGTATACTGATATAAAGCAAGAAACATGTGCCCAAGAATACAAACATGAGACACTGTATGCAAGTGTTCTAGAAGTAACTTATAATGAAAATCAAACATCTAGCTCCCAAATATAATGTGTGAATTAAGATTGAATCTATCATGGAACCTTATTTCTCTGATTGTGCTATTACATTAATCAACTAAGCAGGGAAATATTAAATTGCTAACATATTTAGGTGTGAATCAAGATAATAGAGTCAACCATAAGGGTAATATGGTTATAATAGTAACAATATTATATATAACATAATAATATATTTATATTGTATTAATAATAATATTATTTAATAGGGCTTATAGATATAGGTTAATATATAAGGGTAAACTTCAGGTAAATATAGAGAGCTTCTGTACTGAGCCTAGCATGAAGTACAGTACTTACAGGCCCTGCCTGTCTCTTCTCAGTTCTCTGTGTACTGGTCTACAGCCCTCTGACACATGGCCATGAGGGAGTTGTATTTTTTACCTGCAGCTAAGTGTCAAATTGAAGCCTCTAATCTCGTGGAGATGGAGAAGTCAGGATGGTTTGATTTGAACACCTCACTACTACTGCAAACACAACTCAGAGTACCTTACCATCCCAGGCTGGGGTCAGCTGATGTTTCTTGTTTATGATGTAATCTCTGTATATGATGAATTTATGCATGAGTGTGGGGGAGGACATGGATGCTATGCTGAGCTCCTGAACCAGTTCATAGCATTCCTTAAGAGGCCACATCAGACATCAGATGGCAGACAGGGCTGTGCTTTACACTCAGCCCAACAATATTGCGAAAGAGCTCATTTATAATTTAATTTTGCTGACAACAATGACCGACTGTTGAGGTACGGTAAAGTTAAGACAGGAGGAAAGAATCACTCAGCAGAGCTGGGGTCTGAGGATAGCTGCAGAACTGCCCCACTGATTTGACAATAGTGTCTTTGACCTCAGCTTCATAATAAGGCACAAGTGACCCATAGATGAGAGGATATTATGGAAGGAGGATGTTAGCAGAACAGTTGAGGAAAAGACTGAGAGAAAGCCTTGTGCCAGAGAGAAAGCCTTGAGGGGCAGGGGTGGGGGTGTTAGTGACAGGAAGGATCTTAAAGAAATGTGGAGCAGTTGAGACTGGAGCCAGTTTCTCTGTGGCTTGAAAGAATATATGTGCATAGGAAAATGACGACCCCCAGTTTCTTACCGTAACGTGATTTTTGTCGCCAGCCCACACAAATGCCAGAAATGAGAATGAAGATAAGGAAGATCACTCTGCCAACCTTTTAGTTTGTTGCTGCTTTTGTTAATTTATAAAATTGAGTCATCTCAAGTTTTGATGTTCCTTAAAAACTTCACGCATGATGAACTTAGTTTCTTTTTTTTTTTTTGAACTTAGTTTCCATCAGGTGTGGGTGATTTGACGGATATTAGAAAAAAAACATCCGGAAACTCTTTCTAGTCCTGGGGCTTGAGGATGGGTGTATGGTGCGTCTTTTAGAGTGAATGAAGGAAAATAACTCCATACAAAATCAGCCAGGTATTTTCAGATTATCAAGAGTTGGCAGGCTAATTTGCTCAAATAAAGTTTAGAATTCCTGTGATAGAATATACAAATTCATTTCCACGTAGTTCTTGAAGGACAATATTTCTCTATATTCTGAAAATTTTTTTCAGCTCTGTACCACCCAACAGTAACCCGGAGTGTTCTACAAAGTGAAAGTCTTTTTAGTATGAATCTTTGGTTTGATGATGAGCCATCGTTATGTTATCAAAAGACAGGCCAAATGTAAATGCAACTGGAATTTAAGATATTTTAACCTCAGAAATAAATATTGCATATATATTGCCTGGCATAATATCAGAAACATGGTGGGTGCTTTGTAGACATTTGATGATAGTAATGAAGTGATGAGAATGAGCCACCGTAGCTATAGTCCAGATATTTCATCATGCTACCATGCTATCTTGCTATGATGTTATCATGCTATCATGTGTGTCTTCTGTTAGTGTTTCTAACATGATCTTTATAGATACCTGCAATGATTGAGTTGACTTTTTTTGAGTGTGTTGTATTTTTCTTATATGTATTTGTCAGTGTAGGCTAAGTTTTGTTGTACGTATAACAATCTCCAAAATATTCTTGGTTTAACACAATAAAGATTTATGCCTCATTCTTGCAAAGTCAGCTGTAGGGTGAGATGGTCCTCCAAACAGCAGATCAGGTCTGCTTTTGCCTGGGGCACTCCCATGTCAATGTGTGCTACCGGTGTCCTACCAGAGTCATATCACAGCAGGCAAAGAGAGAATATGAAAAATCCTCTACTAGCTCTTGAATGCTTCCACCTGGAAGTGCCGCATGTCCTTTTTATTCAGATTTCATTGGCCAAAGCAAGTCATGTGGCTACATCTAACCTCATGGAAGTGGATAGGTACAATCCTGTGACCCAGAAGTAAATGATAAAATGATATATTAGTGAGCGGCAGTAACATCACCACACCTACATTATCTTATTTATCATTTCATCTTTCAAAGAGTTCTATGAGGTTCAAAATTTTAGTAATCTTGTTTTGCAGATGAAAGAGAAAAGAATCAGAAAAATGAAATAACTTACCTGTAGCCAGGCAACTAATTGAAATGGGTGAGCATTTGATCCCAACCTTCTAACTCCATAGCTCTTATTTTTTTCCATTCAATAGACAGTTATGAGTCTATCGCTGAGAATATGTGTTTAGAAACAGACTTTACATCAGCTTGGGTTTTTTTGCAGAGTTGCCACCATATTGACAAGTATGTAGTTGTTCCTGAAGTATCAATATGAAACTAATATCAGGAAGGGGCTGCTTATTATATTGTTTCTGGGAAATTTCCTGGGTAGAGTGGGAGAAAATGTGCCAGGACTCTGGAACACATGTACTGCCTGCTAAGTGGGTCCAAAGGGTCTGAGTACAAAGAGTAGTTGGAGCTAGTCTTTAGGTCTCCTGAGTTAGAGACTGGCCTTCTAAGTGTCTTGTGCTATGATCTGCTCTACTCCTACAGCCAAGGAACCTGGAGATGAAGGAGCGCAGTCATTGGTTGACCTTCCTTGACCTTCCTTCAGGGGCCTGAAGGGTGCTTTCTACTTTATAGATGATGATAGCAGATTCTTGAAAAGGTTCAGTAATTTGCCCAAGGCTGGGAGCTAAGGGGGTTGGGGAGATCCTAGGATTCCACAGACTTAGGAAGATTCTTTCCATTTGTACCATATGCGCTCTTGAAAGATGCCCCACGAAATGCTTTGCCAGACTTCTGAGAGCTGATAAGAGGTAGAGACAGGAGTTACACCTTTCAGCCGGAAAGAGCTTATTTTTTGGTGAAAAGGGGGAGGAGTTAGTGACTATCTTGTTTTTTCGGATAACAGTGTAATTATCATCCCCCACCCCCAACAACTTTGAAATACTGAAAAGTAAATATGATCCATTCTTCCAAAATTCCAAGACAGATCACCATGGCAGGGAAGTACAAACAAATGTACACATGCAAACACACACAAACACAAAATATATAATCAAGGCTTTTCTGATGATCTTATGTTCCTAAACTTTTCATTACTCACTTCTTTCTCAAAATAGCCTCATGTAAAATGGAGTGTAGTTAAACAACAAATGAGAAGTGGAGAAATAAATTACTTTTGATGTTTGGGATTTTTAAATTATGTATGATCTTATTTTTTGTTGTTGTTTAGAGTAAAACTATAAATAGGGTAGACTTTTATTTTGATTTGTGCAAAGTAGTCTTATTACCAAAATATTTCATAAGCTCCCCAATTGCAATTTCTTATAGAATTGTGTCTAGGAAAATAGTTCTAGGTGGACTCCTTAAGAAAACTCATCTTCAGGCACCTTGGTGGCTCAGTTGGTTGGCCTTCTGCCTTTGGCTCAGATCATGATCCCAGGGTCGTGGCATCAAGCTCTGTATTGGGCTCCCAAGTCAGTGGGGAGTTTGCTTCTCCCTCTCCTACTGCCTCCTCTCTGTTCATGCTCTCTCTCTCTCTTTCACTTGTTCTCTCTCTC
Organism: Vulpes lagopus; assembly: GCF_018345385.1. NCBI lineage: Eukaryota > Metazoa > Chordata > Mammalia > Carnivora > Canidae > Vulpes > Vulpes lagopus. The sequence goes on from NC_054831.1 coordinate 64,912,430, forward strand.
AATAAATAAATAAAATCTTTTTTAAAGAAGAAAAAAAGAAAATTCATCTTCTCCAGGACTAAATCCCAGCATGCACTTAGTTTCATGATTGTTAAAAGGTAATGAGCCTGGAATGCATGAGAGCAGCATGTAGGAGAAAACAAGAACTGCATGCATTTCTTGTTACTGGAGCCCAACAGATGTGTGACATCAGTGGAGGAGAGAAGTCTTGCTGTAGGGCTGATGTCAACTCCCCCTATCCTGTTTCCATTTCTTTGTAATTAAGGATCGTACACACCAGTGCCACCATGACAGAGTTCCCCTACATTTTATGAATACCTTTTTTGAGAACATGTACAGTGTAATGGGATAAATTCTATTACAGATAGAATGTTTATGAGGAAAGAAAACTGCCTTTCTCAATGACTGAAATATTTATACACTGAGGTACTGAGAACACCATATATATGAAGCTGTCGGAGGCAGTGTAAAGCCCTTTATGGATTTTTTTTTTTATGGATTTCTGTATATAAATAATTGACATGAAAACTGCAGACCATTCTCCCATGTGTATTTAAGCAAATGGCCTAAGGGCCTTTTATTGGGCTGCTGCTTTGGTTGAGTTTTTCAGCAAATAGGCTGCATCTATATTCTTTTCTTTCTTTATTCTTTTCTCCTTACACCTGTCCTCCTTCCTTCTTTTTTTTGACAAATGATTATCGAGGGCTACTAGGTGCCAGTCCCTCTTCTAGGCCTTAGGAAAACAGCCATGGACAAGGTGTAGCTCTCTTCTCATGGAGTTAACATTTGAGTGTGAAGGGGAAACACAGCATGACATATATGAAGTTCATTTTAGGAAGTGGGGAATGCCTTGTGGTTAATGGCATGGGGCTTGGCAGTGATGCTGGGTTAGGTAGTCAAGGAAGGAGTCTCTGAGAAGTTTGTACTTGAAATGTGAGCCAATGACTGCAAGAAGACGGGAGGAAAGAGGATCTCAGGAGGACTGAAGAGTGGAAGCAAAGGCAGAAGGCAGAGGGCAAGGTTAGTTCAGAGCCTGTGTGACTGGAGCAAAGACATCAGCAATGGCAGGGCCAGGATGAGGTGTGGGCAAGATCCATATCATATGGCAGTATCTGCCACTAAGGAACTCAGGCTTAAGAAGTTCTTGGTATATTGTTTGGTTTCAGCATTTTTCCACAATTTGGATTTCATTTTCTAGCTATTCTTCCTCCAGTTTCAAAGCCAATACTCTCCCCTTCAGAACTAGAATCCCTACCCCACATTGGTGGTGGCATCACTCTCTCCTTTTCTTCCCACCTCTCTGACTCTTTACCTCTGCTTCTTCACTGATTCTCTTCCTTTCTCTAGACACCTTCTCTGGGTGACCTTTGAACCATGGTTTCTACACCCTTAGTTCTTCAACCCAGTTTTGACTTCTCAGCAGAGCTTATGGGCCAGTTCCACTGGAAGATGTCTCCTCTTTTCAGTGTCAACTTTTCCAATGTCTCCCTACTCCTAAAAAGATGAAGCTAGAGCTCCTGAATGACCCTTATGATCTGTCCTTGCTTCATCCCAACCCTATACCTGCCTCTTCCTCCCAAAGCTGTGAGACACAAGTAGGGCATTTTGTGGGCTACTGTCACCAATCCAGTTCTTCCCCAGATGTGGATTCAGTGATGAGCTTGTTCTCTGAACTGCTGGCCACCTATGGTGTGTGTCAGATGGTGCCCTATGCTCAGCACATGAAGGTGAACAGAACCTCCTGGATTCATCCTCAAGGTGGAGGATGATGGAGTTTGAGACAACTAGCAAGCACTCAGAGAAAACAAGTGAAAGTGAAAATGTGCTTAAAATTCCTAAAGGTCAAAAAATTTTTAAGACAGGAAGGTAAACAGAGGCATGACTTGAGGAGAAGGGAAGGGATAGAAAATGGTTAGAAAGTGGAAGTTATATAAGGAAGGAAAGCTGAAGAAAAAACATGGGCAAACTCTTTTGGAACCTTAGGTGAAACAGCCTTCGGAAGAAGCAGGGGAAAGTGGGAATTTCTAGATAGGAAGGAAAGAATAGGGTGACTCCCAGGGAAACTTCCACATTGTCTTGACCAGACCATTGGCAATGGGTCCAGCTGCACTCTTAGTGGACATTACAACCTTAACCAGGGAAAGGAAAGTGATCTCCCCTAAGAACAAGGCTCAAAGTTAAATGAAAGGAAATGAAATTGTCTAAGGAAGAGAATTAATTCCTGGGTATAGAAACCTGAGGCGTGACAAATGGCAAGGCATATAAAAAGAGCCTGAGGATGTTCATTTCAGTAGGACATGAGGTGTAAGCTGGTCCCTCCACACTACTGCTGTGAACAGCCCCAGGTCTGAGGGCTAGCCATGGTGGTCATATCTGGCTCCCAGCAGCATAAAGGGGACTGACCAGGAGAGAAATCAAGCCCCTGTCCAGCTCCTATGAGCAAGATACTTGAACCTGACGGGTCCAGCAGCACAGAGTTGCAGATGGTAGACTTCAGGACTCCTCCAAAGATCTTTTGATCTGTACAACTAAGGATAAGAGTTGGAAATGAACAAGTCAAAGATGATCAAGAAGACTATTCAAGAGAATTATTGCAGTGCGGTTTTGCAGTAAGGGGAAAGAGAGGGCTCGACTCCAAATACAAAAAGGAAAAGTGCAGATTTATGCCTATGAAACAGAGTGGGGGGTTGGTGGATGGAACATTTCTTGTCACATGCAGTCTAGAATTTCAGGGATATGGAAGGTGATCTCTGGTCCCCAACACAATGGAGATAGATTCAAGCAACACTTCAAGAATATCTACAATGTGCGAGGTACTATGCCAGGTACTTCCATATTTATTTTCTTTCATCCGCACAACTATCCTGTCCCTGTGATATATCAGGATCCCATTCAAAATTGAGAAAATTAGAGGTTGAAGAAGCAACCAGGCCATAGTCATAACTTTGGTAAATGAAAAGCCAGGATTCAGGTCATCTGGCTTCAGGTTCAGAGGTATTTCCATGGCTATGTAACTGTCAGTACTGACCTTATTATTTTCCTGCCTCTGGGCCCTTTATCACTTTTAAATGGTAAGAAGACATCCCAAACAACTTCAGTTCTCCACTCCTGCCCAGTGGGTATTTCAAATTAGAGCTGTTTTAATCACTGACAGCTTTAGAGCTTCTACCATTGAAATGCACACGACTTACCCTTTTTATGTTACCTTCACACATAAGAACAGATGCTGTAAGGAACAAAGGTGTGTGTGTGTGTGTGTGTGTGTGTGTGTGTGTATTTGGGAGTTTTGTTTCTCTATCACACCATTTTCCCCCAACAGCCCCGTAGATTAAAAATAAATTCACAGTACGCTTGAGAACGTAATTTTATTTACTACGGGCATGGTAAAACTGGACTGCCATCACCCGGGGTTCTAGGAAGGCTGGTCATGCCTTCCACAGTGAGGGTGAATGTCTAGGCACAACATTAATGACTATGCAAGCAAGTCAGCAGAGGCCTTCAGCTCTGACTTCTGTGCAGAGCAGCACTTTGCAATTGGTGGGCAGTTGGGATAAGACTTCTTCATCCCTAGCCACTTGGCTCTGCACACTCAGAAGCTCAGTTGTGGTAGCACCAGCTGCTTCAGGTAATGATTTGCTTCAGGATGGGCGCAAATCAAATGCTCCACCCCTCTGCTCACATCATCATTAGGAGGCAGCTTCTGCGAGGTGTGGCTCCTTCATAGGCTCTTACCCCACCCTCAGGCTCATCCACGCATAGATTCTGTTAACAAACAATAAAGCCCCCCTCCCTCCTCGGTTTTTAGGAGAGCTCTAAGTCCAGATGCTCTTGAGGAAGGTAACACACTGACCTACACTGACAACAGAGGTGATGGTTCCCAGGGGATGAGGCCTCTTTGGGAGCTCTTGTCCACCGTTTTGCATCCAGATGGGAATGAGCCCATTAAAGGTCTGGCAGCTCCAGCATGAACTGCTGTGAGTCTTTAAATGCAAATTTAAGGCAGTGCATAGCAAAAGAGAGAAGACCCCAGTGTGATTGAAGGAACATAACACACATTTTGCTGGAAAGAATTTGAGAGGCGGAAACACAGAGCAGACAGTCCAGCGCTGGCAGCAAGAGGAGAAGGGGTTGCCAGCCTTCTCAGAGCCACTTTGTAAATAAGGTGACGCGGTCTCGCCTGCTCCGGCCAGTCCATCACTGGTGTTTTCCTCAGTGTCACTTTCTCTCCTGAGTTGTCTGTAGTGCCTTCAACTCAGCATGGCCAGCAGGAGAAGAATGAAAGCAATGTGATTTTGATTCATTCATCCTTAGGAACAAAGGTCACCCTTGGTAACTGTTCTTCCCTAAGACAGCTTCATAGTCACAATGACTTGTGACAGGCAGCCAGAGTCTTAATGGAAACCTTTCTTCTACTGAGAAGAACTCCCCCCCCACCCCCCAAAGTCTCCGCATTAGCCTCCTTCACTGTGGGGCAGATAAAAGGAGTTGTCACACTGAATCACGGCCAGGGAACAGACATCCTATCAAGCACACGAGTTCACACTGGCAAGGGAGACTAGAAAAGCTCCATCGTACTGTTCTTTTACCCAATGTCCTTTGGTTCCTACATAGAGAAAAGGCGGTCTCCGCTGCTGCATTATTACTCCTGCCCTGACAACCTGCCTTAGGAACTTGCATGGAGGCCTGGAGGTTCTTGTTAGATGGACATGGGGTGCAGGGAGAGTGGGGAGATGTATTTATTTAATTAGAAGACTGGGGACTGGAATGGAGAGATAAGTGAGGGCATAAACCAGAGGCTGCTGGAGACTCCAGGCTCAGTAGAGCACAAGGCAGGCTTCCAGGGAAATTCCAGCTTCCAAAATAGTTCTGGCACTCTTGGTTGGCATACACAGGCATACCTCAGATCTTGGGGGTTTGGTTCCAGACCACCGCAATAAAACCAATTGAATATTTTTTTGTCTCCCAGTGCATATAAAAGTTATGTTTATACTATACTGTAGTCTATTAAGTGTGTAATATAGCATTGTATCTGGAAAAACAATGTACATTACTTAATTAAAAAATACTTTAGGGGCACCAGGGTGGCTCAGGCGGTTGAGCGTCCGACTCATGATTTTGGCTCAGGTCGTGATCTCATGGGTCGTGAGACAGAGCCTCACATTGGGCTCTGCCTCAGTGGGCAGTCTGCTTGAGATTCTCTTTCCTCTGCCCCTCCCTCCACTTACATACAAGCATGCTCTCTCTTAAATAAACAAATCTTTAAAAAATAAAAAAAAAACACTTTATTGCTAAAAAGTGCTAACCATCATCTGAGCTTTCAGTGAATCATACATACCAGATACCAGATCACCATAACAGTATAATAATAATAATAATAATGAAAAAGCTTGAAATATTGTTGAGAATTATCAAAATCTGACACAGAGACAAAAGTGAATAATGCTGTTGGAAAAAAATGGCTCTGATAGACTTGCTGGCTGCAGGGTTGCCACAGACCTTCAATTTATAAAAAAACACAGTATCTGTGATGTGAAATAAAACGAGGTATGCCTGTACTCCAGATTCTCCAAACAGACTAATATCCCTCCTCTAATTCTGCCTTTACACACAGATGAGGGAAGATAGGCAAACAGATGAGCATCTTCGGGGTTTGGCAGAGAAGATAACTGCTTCCTGCTCCTTTGATCTGTGTCCTCACACATGGAAGGCATAGCTGGCCAGTATCTACTCACCCATTTTGCTCTTCATGCATTTAATCAAAATTCGTTAGAGCCCCCCCTCCACCCCACTAAAGCCCCAGACATTTTGTGATGCTGGTGGCACAACAGGTAGCATGGACACATTCCCTGCGCCAGCAGAAGGCTGGGTGGCACCCAACACAAACCCAGGAGAAGAGCTGACTTAGAGGAGAGAGAACACCAGGCTAGCCTGAGGGCTTAAATAAGACTGCTTTGGGAAGGAGAAATTTGGATCAGGGTCTGCAGGATGGGTGGGCCTTGACCAGGCTTCCTGGTAGGGAAAATCTTTCCAGATGCAAGGAAACTCTTAAAGACACAATGCTACACAGAGTAGGCTTGCTTGAGGGCTTGCTTGAGGGTATGACTGGCGCACATCTGAGGCCAGTCCCTAATGTATACACTTCTACCTTTTTCTTCTGTCATAGTATGAAATTCTGATGTCATGTCTTAGCCACAATGGCTTTGAGGACATAGTCAGATGCCACAGCAAGTTATCCCACTTGCCCCTCGGTTACCCCAGCCTGGGCTTGGAGACAGTGTGAATACCTGTGCAACGCTGTGTGTTTAGGTCCAGGATAAGTCACCTTTTCAGTTCTGTCTACTCAAACAAGGATAAAATAATTGCCAGGTGAGCTGCCTGTTTTGTTATGTGTGGCAGCCACTGTATCTAACTTAGATACAATCCAAACTCCCAACCCAAAACAAGGTGTGACAGTGTCTCAGAGTGCTTTTGGCTAGCAGGGGAAACCTATAGCTGGAAGGGAGGATGCAAATAGTAAAGGGAAACTGTTTTGAAACTAGCAGAAGTGGTCCAGGTTGCAGAGAAGCCATATAGCTAAGGAATGAGAGCTTTCCTTGGATTTACAAACACGTGGGTCATCCACAATCTGGGAAAGGCTGTTCATTTTAGCAGTGGCAGTGGGCTGAGGGGTGAACAGCAGTTAATCTGTAAAGAAGGGACACAAGGCTGGAACTGAAGGAGTGTCATGGGTTTGGGACGGAGGCTTTTGTTATTTGTTTTTAATATTGTATGGACTTGGTTATGTTAAAATGCTACTGAGGACAGAAAACAGATGAGAGGAGACTGGTGAAACTGAGTCCAGTCTGGAGTTTAGTTCACAGCAATAGACCAATGTCGATACCTTAATTTTGACAGACGTGCCCTTGTAATATAAGATGTTAGCATTAGGGAAAGTGGGGTGAAGGGCATGCGGGAACTTTCTGTACTATTTCTGCAACTTTCCTGGAAATTTAAATCTATTTCAAAACAAAAGATTGTTTTGAAAATGAGCTATTGGGAAGCTCCCTCTAATGAGAGACCAAGAAAGGAGCAAGACAAGTAGGAAGGCAGGGCCAAGAGCAGACGAAGGAGGCGGGAGGTCTGGGCAGAGGGACATTTATAGAAGCGGTGGGAAGCTCAAGGCCATCTCCCAGATGGCATCTTTCTCTAAAGAAAAGGTCCCGTCATTGGCTGAGTTGAGGGAAGAAGGAAATGGAAGATTGAGACAGTGGAGATACTGTTAAAAGCCACAACATATAATGGGACAGAAAGAATCTGAGTGCCATGGGTGCCTTTTAGAACCTTTATTGTTTGCCAATTGCTGATCTTCTCTCCTGCCACTTGAGAATATTCAGGCATTGGTTGTATAGATCGCAGTCCAAGTCACTGTTGTCAAATTGTCTACCGGCTCGATTCTAATGAAAAAGTTCATCTGAAAGTAGCTTTTAGAGAAAAGCAGCATTATTTACATTAGCCAGCGGTTGGGAGCAGCCCAGGGGCCCATCAATTGATGAATGGATAAAGAAGATGTAGTATAGATACGCAAAGGAATGTTACTCAGCCATAACAAAAGAATGAAATCTTGCCATTTGCACAGACATGGATGAACCTAGAGGGTATTATGCGAAGCAAAGTAAGATGGTCAGAGAAAGACAAATACCATATGGTTTTACTCATATGCAGAATTTAAGAAACAAAACAAAAGGAGCAAAGAAAAGAGAGAGAGAGAGAGAGAGAGAGAGAGAGACAAACCAAGAAATAGACTCTTAACTATAGAGAACAAACTGATGGTTACCAGCGGGGAGGGGACAGGGGATGGCAGGATATGGCAGGTGGGGATAAAAAAGTACACTTAGCGTGATGAAAAAAAATAAGATAAAAAAATAAAAGTGGCTTTTATGGATTGACTAATGTCTAATGAGGGTGAGCGAAACTTTCAATTGTCTAGATTCAGAGTAACTGGTGCAGAGTGCATCTATTAAATTTCACTGAAGCTGTGGGTTTGAGGAAAGTTAAATTAATGCTCACTATCCCTTGCTTCCCCTTTGGCTCTGAGCCGTTCTGACCCAACCACACTTAGAGTGTTCTCCCCCCAACCTCCCCAGCATCCTACCCAGGCAGTGTTAGTCACTTCCTTCACTGAGCACCAACACTTTGTATGCTTCAATGAGAAGTCACATTATCTCATCACATTGCAATCACATGTTTATTTAATACTTTGGAGGTAGATTAAAATAAATACATCATACCTTTCAAATGCCCCATATAAAAGTACCTCCTTGTAAAAGTTACTAGTAGTGGCGACTGGAGAGTTTCTTCCCCATGTAGCTTAAAACCATATCGTTACACCCTAGTAAAGTAGAATTGGAAATGTTTGGTTTAATATTCTTTTTCTCACTCTCTCTCTCTCTTCTTATGACATAGAATATATGTATACCAGTGGGACCCCAAATTTTAATATTTTAAAAATTTAAATCTTGCTTCCAAGTTCATTTTAGTGTGTTAATGATCATGTGGTGACTATCATGCCCAAATTAAACAGGAAATACTGGAGGAAAATGCAGATAAAGACAGCATTGCACAGAGACCCTAAAATTGATTCAATATGCAGAATGAAAATTTGCTGAATTGCACTTTCCAAAACCACTGTTACTTACCAAAAAGGAACCACTATGATTTCAGTCCAGCCAGTGGCCAGATCAGTAGGGCTTCCAGAACAGGGGGAAATACAGATCCTTATTTCTCACTGTAATGTTCTCAAGAGTGCTTTTTCTGTGAGAATACTTACAACAAGCCTGCAGTCTGGTCCAAAGAGGACAATAGAAACAAGAAGTGGAGATTCTGGCCTGCTATAAGGCAGGGGCAAGGAACAGTTGTGTTTGAGAGCCTCAAACAGAGAGAGAGAGGGACAGCAGGACTAAGTAGCAGATTGGAGAGTGTAAGTAGCAAGTGACTTGAGTTTTAATTGTGAGATGTTATTTTCTAGAGCTTGTCTGTTACAAGCTCTACGAAAAGTCAACACAAAAGGGCCAGCAGGGGAATCCCAAGGAGGTAACACAGAACTCTTCCCCAACTGTCCACACAGCTGTCATGGACAAGTGATATCTGGCATCTGCTCCTGAAGCTCATCCCAAGTATAATCATCAAGAGAGGACAAAGAAATCTAGTCCATTGCCTAAAGCTAAGAGGGGCCTGTGACTCTATCTTGCCTTTGGTAAGGTTTGATCACTTGACTACTCTGTTTTTAGGTTGAGGTATGTATTATGTATTTCTGTATAGATATATGTGTGCCTATAATCAGCTGGACAGGTTTTAGTTTGAATGTTTTTAAATAGGATTTTTCTTTAATTGAGAGGCAATATGCTTCTTTTTTTTTTTTTTTTTTTTGAGAGAGAGAGAGAGAGAGAGAATGCTTACATGAGCAGGGGAAGAAGGGAGGGTGGCCCAGAGGGTGAGGGGGAGAGAGAATCTCAAGCAAACTCCCCGCTGAGCATGGATTCAAACTTGGGGCTCCATCTCACGACTCTGAGATCATGACCTGAGCTGAAATCGAGTCAGACAGTCAACTAACTGAGCCACAGAGGTGTCCCTGGATATACTTTTTATCCTGCAGTTCTTAGAGAAAAATACCAAGAGGCTAATGAGAAATTGGCTCATCTCATCCATGTGAAAAATAAATGGAAAAACAACCCACTGTAAATGGATCTTGTCGCAATAACGTAGCATAACTGACTCTTGGCAAGTCCCTTCAGGAAACCGTTTTAAGCCATGGTAACCTCTGCACGTGGGCTATTCCAGTGGAAGGTCATGGTTGAGACCCCTTGGGAAAGTCACCATTCCCACTATGGCTTCAGCAGGAAGGCACATGAATCTTTGCTCCATCACAGACCTGTTGTCAGGTCCTGCTCATGACAAAGACAACAAAGTTAAGAGTGCTCCCAGCATTGAATGGAACATGAATAACTTTACACCCCATCTAGATAGAGGTAGTTATGTGATCTTTAGGAAGCTAAAGAAAAATGTACAGTCTGTGTCAAAAATGCCTTCAAAGAGCAAGTTTTCTGAGAACGGATGTTGGGGCAGTTGTCTTTGCACTAGTGGGCCTGCTACAGAGTCAGAATTGGGTGTCCCTGAGCCTGATTAGAAGCCACCCTACACAGGTCTGTGACAGTCCCATGGAAGTTAAAGCCATACCTGCAAGGAATAAGGGAGCAGGGCTGCTTGGCCTCAGTAACTGATGAAAATGACTCACTTCCAGTCTATCATGTTGAGAGAAATAGAAATGACTCCCTCTACTTCCGTCACTTAGTGTTTATTGTCCTTGGTTTGGGACCATCGGGGGAAGGTTTAATGTCATTGAATGGTAATATGGGAATCCCTAACCAGGAAGGTACCAAATGTCAAATGTCAGCCATATATATTTGAAGCTAGAGTCACAGACTTTGTAAAATTTATTGACTTACCTTGGCTACAACCTCTCTCCACTAAATCCCTGGTAGACGATGGCTACATTGGTTCCTTCACTCATTCATCAGATGTTTATTTATACATATTGAGTGCTCAGGCACAGTCTTGGGCTCCAAGTGCAAATGACAATGTTTATTAACCCAAGACTTCAGTCCTGAACCCAATTTTTCGGCACTGGCCAACAGAGTGGGCCTGAATCTGGCGTAGTCTCTGTGACAAGACTAGAAAAAAAAAATTCTGCTCCCTGCCTCCTTGCCTCTTGACCATCTAGCTTACCTTAGGCTTCTCTAGGGCAGAACACTTTCTAGAGCTTTCTGAGCTCTCAAGCAGGGACTTTCATGGGACAAGTCCAGAATGAAAGAGTTTCTAAGAAAGTCTAATCCAGGGGATAGTCTTCCAAGAGAAGACACCAAATGGGGTAATTTTTTTAAAGATTTTATTCATTTATTTGAGAGAGAGAGAGAGAGAGAGAGAGAGAGGCAGAGGCATAGGCAGAGAGAAGCAGGCTCCAGGCAGGGAGCCTGATGTGGGACTTGATCCCGGGAATCCAGGATCACGCCCTGGGCTAAAGGCAGACGCTCAACCACTGAGCCACCCAGGCGTCCCACATGGGGTAATATTAAAGAGGCATTGCCCCATGTGCCAAAGATCGTTAATCCTGCAGTCCACACTCAACAATGCTAGCACAGGACATTCCTTGGTTTTGACATGCCTCATTCCAGTGCTCCCACTAACATGGTGATTGTCCTCTCATTTCTGCTTTGATCCACTTTAGGGAGGACTCACCTGAGGAAGAGAGGGCCTGCATGTTCTCTTCCAGGAGCTCACTTGAGTCAACCTTGGGGATGCAGATTCAGGTGTGGCAACCAGACCTTTTCTCTATCTACCCTGTCCTACCCTATGGTCTCCTTTGGGAAGGCCCCTGGTTGGCTGGATTGTTAAAGTACACTCCCTTTCTGGACCTAGAACATTTGGTTTGAAGACACCTTGAGCTTTTTGGCTGGCCACAGAATTCACTGGTCTCTCTGAGGTCTTTCAGGTTGATACTAAAGATGAGTCATCAGATCTCTTTAGAGACAGCCTTGGAATAATTAAGCATCGAGCTTGCAAGAACCTTTGAGAATATGAAAACTGATCGTCTTCTCCATTCTCCCGTTTGTCACTTAAATCACTTTCCAAGAGGTAGTGATCTAGTTTCTTCTAATTGTTTTAAAAGATTTTATTTATTTATTTGAGAGAGAAAAACAGAGGGAGTGAGGGAGAGGAAGAGAGAATCTGAAGCTGTACTCAGCGCAGAGACCCATGCAGGGCTTGATCCCATGACCCTGAGAGAGTGACCTGAGCAGGCCCAGGCACCCCTAATCTGACTTCTTTTTGAACACAGTCAGTGATGGGTACTTTACACCTGAAGAAGGCACAATCCACTGGTAGTGCTCTAATGGAAGTTCTGTTGTTACGGGAACCCAGTTTCAGTTTATACTAAACTTGTTTCCATTTTAATGACAATGTATTTTCATCTTTATGGAGAACCATTTCAGCAACTGGCACATTTGTCTCTGGTGAAGTGCATGTGTTAGGATTCCTGCACCCAACAGGAAATGACTGATTTCTCTAAGGAATTGGGTCAGAAAGACAGAGCACTCCTTCTCTGCATCTAGAGTCCAAAACAGACAACTGTACGCTCTTTTTGGCCCAATTTTCCAATCCAGTGAGCAAATTCCATCAGAGAGAGCATTTTGGTTTTCCCTGGCTCCATCTGCTTGAAGGATTTAGGTTGAGATACATGCACTTTGCTGTCACTTCCTTCTCTCATGGTTGGAATAGTGTTGCCTATCTGCTGTTTTATTGATGTTTCATGAATAGTGCAAGGATACCTCTTAAACTTTGTGAGAGAAGTCAGGATCCAGGCCCCAGATGTTTCAAATAGCCCCTGTTTAAAATATGTGATGTTTGAGATGAATGCCCAGCATAGCTTTTGTGGAGTAATGATTTTCTTCTGAGCAGATGCCTACAGATTTTCCCAGCTGGCTGTTTGGTTACAGAGACATGCCTGTTCCTTTCCAGAACAAGAGCTAGTGCATTCGGCTTATAGCTCTCTGCTCTTAACTTGTTATTAGCTAAATGTTGTTATTTTCCAGGTTGTGACTATGTGTATCCTTGACTCAAGAGATGAGAACATCAGAATTTAACAGGTGCTAAAGACTATAAGGGGGTTATTTTGACGACAGAGAATTTGCTAAAGAATATGCTTGGATGCGATAAAGTAAAGATAAACAACCAAAACTAAGGGTGCTACCTACAAAGAAGGTCTCTTAGACTTTTTGGGCTACTGTGTCATAAACTAGGTGGGCTTATTAAGAGAAGTTCATTGCTCCAGTTCTGGAGGCTAGAGTTCCAAGATCAGGGTTGCAAAATGCTGACTTTCCTTTGTGTCCTCATATGGCAGAAGCGGCAGGAGAACTTTCTTTGGCCTCTTTTGTAAAGACACTAATCCTATTTATGAGGATTCTGTCCTCATGACCTAATTACCTCCCAAAGACTGGACCTCCTAACATCATCACCTTGGAGGTTAGGATTTCGCTGTATAAATAACAGAACTAGTAACACACACAATACTTTTGAAAATCGTGTAAAGCACTTAGTTTTGATGTAGGTTATCAGGTAAACTAAGTAAGGCTTTTTAAAATAAGAACTCTGCCCAGAATGATGAGAGCAGCATACTCTGGTAGACTGAATAATGATCCGTACAGATGTCTGTAACCTAATTCTGGAACCTGTGATTGTTACTTTGTATGGCAAAGGGAGTTTGCAGCTACGTTTAAATTAGAGATTTTGAGAGGGGGAAATTATCCTGGATTATCTGGATGGACCCTAACCATAATCTCCAGGGTCCTTTAAGAGGGAGGCTGAGGGAGATGTGACCACACAGAGGATGTGCAGACATGGGTGATGTGAGGGAGGGGTTACAAGCCAAGGCATACAGGTGACCCCGAGGGCCAAAAGGCAAAGAAATGGCTTTTCCTCCAGAGTTTCCAGAGGAAACCAGCTCTGCTGACACTTTGATATTAGCCTAGTGAAACTGATTCCTACAACAAGCTTCTGACCCCTACAACTGAGAGATAATAAATTTGTGTTGGTTTAAGCCACTAAGTTTGTGGTATAATTTGTTACCGGAGCAGTAGGAAACCAATACACATACCTTTATGTACTTTTTCCAGTGATTAGAGCAAAATTGAAAATCCTAAAGACTGATCAGAGGAAATTATAACTACCAGAAAGACAAAATGGAAAATTCTAATCATGAACATAAGGTTGTTAAATGAATTGGGAAGCATCTGCATGAGAAGAAAATGGAAGATTGTTTAGTACCTTACATTGTAAGAAGGTGTAAAGATCATACAAATTTTGTGAGAAAATGAGAACAGAGAACAGTGGTAGAATCAGAGTATTTCAGAAGGAAAGTGACCTTGAAGGTCCAGATTCTTCAAAGTGACCTTAAAGGTAACTATGTTCATCCTCCTATATTGAAGATGAAAGAATTTGGGCATGGATTGCTTCAGGAAATAGTCCAAAGTTACACAGCCAGGCCACTGTGAGCTGGGACCACACTTCTGCTTGCAGATTCCACATCCCTTCAGGGACTTTTCTCCTGATCTATGCATTTGACAGTCTGCAAATAACGTGTAACAAAAGAAGAAATGCTATAGATGAGCCAGTGCACAGTGCTCGGTAATAGGCACCAGGTCTTTGTTAGTCTTGTCTTCATTATGACTGTTACTGGGTCAGAAAGAGGGAGAGGCAGGACATTATTGTGCTTTGCAAATGCTACTAAATCAGGGTATAAAGTTGGTTGTTAGGGAAAAAGTGAGTAACAAAGAATTTAGAAATATTCTTTAAATTTAGACAATTAAAAGGGCAGATTTACTGAGAGAAGACCTTTTAAATTTAACCTGGTAGGCATAATAGCATAATTCTGAGCAATCTGGAAACTTGACATTTTTTCCCCACCCTCTTGACCTGAAATGTATTTGAGGTAAAATATTCCCAAATGTTTTGGCCCCCAATATGTTAAAATTATTTAGAAATGTGGAAGAAAGAGGAGAGGGAGGGGAGGTGGGGCACAGCAAGAAGAGGGGGAAGAAGAGGAGAAACAGAATCAGTGGCAGTGGAAGCAAAAGGAAAAGAAATTGAAGGAGACAACTTGCCCACTTTCTTTCTTCTCTTCCAGCAAACACTGGCATGCACCCATTCAACACTTATTTATCAGGCTGGTGTCAGGCCCTGGGGAGGCATCCATGAGCAGCTTCTCTCTATTTATGTGCAATGAATGATAGAGGTGTTAAGAGAAGATAGATACCAAGTCTTTCCTTCCTCTCCCAGCCCAGCTCCACCCTGCCTTTTACCAGGATCAGTATCTTCTGATTTTTTCCAGTTTGTTTAATAATTTTCTAAGTTTCTGAAAGAATTTATTAAGTAAATTGCAGCTTCACATTAGCCTTGATATTGTTTCATGCTTTGTCATCTCTGATGGCGATGGTGCCCTTGCCCTTGAGTGGTATGCCCAAGTGAAAAAGCAGAAGGAATGCTGGAGGAATGCTCCAGACAGGCTCGATTAATTTCTGATCCTTCTCTATTTCTAGCTGTATGGACTTGAGCAAGTTATTGGATGTCCCTAAGCTTGGGGCTTGGGATCTGAAGAGGGCCCATAAAATAACACTCTTCTTTTCTGCCTGAGGTTTCTTTCTTTCTTTTTTTTTTTTTTTAAGATTTTGTTTATTTATTGAAAAGAAAGAAAGAGAGCGAGAGAGAGAAAAAATGGGGAAGAGGCAGAGGAAGAGGGAAAGAGAGAATCTCAAACAGATTTTGCGTGCTGAGCCCAACATGGGGCTTGATCCCAGGACCCCAAGATCAAGACCTGAGCAGAAGGCGGGTGCTTAACTCACTGAGCCACCCAGGTGTCCTGGTAATTATTTTATTTAAAGACTAATATGGAAATAATATGAGAATTACTATTGTATAAAACTTCCAATAAATTAGAGATAGAATTTTGAGGCATCAAAACCAAATTTTAGGGCAGCCTGGGTGGCTCAGTGGTTTAGCGCCGCCCTTAGCCCAGGGCCTGATCCTGGAGACCTGGGATAGAGTCCTACGTCGGGCTCCCTGCATGGAGCCTACTTCTCTCTCTGCCTGTGTCTCTACCTCTCTCTCTCTCTGTGTCTCTCATGAATAAACAAAATCTTTAAAAAAAAAATTTTACTGTGAAAGAAGGATGATACCATGCAGTGAGATGCTCAGATGTGATCCACAGTGAGAATATGAGTTCAGGAAAGTAAAATCTTAAGGAAGATAAAATGGTGATGCACTAAGCATTGGGACAAATCTTTTCAAGATAGAATTTACAAACCCTCTATCTTTTGCCAGAATAAATACTTCTGAATGTTTTCTTGCTTGGTGTCCCCTGAATGTCACCTGTTTTTGGTGTTGTGGGTCCTGTAGCACAGATGCAGGTATAAACAGATGTGTTGTTCTGGCCTCTAGAGACTTCGAGGTCCTTTTCAGGCTTAGTTCTGAAACTAATGTGCAATAAACCAAATGTCACATTTAAAGACTGGGAACTCGTATGTGAACATAAACATCATGATAACCACTAATTAAATGGTAAAAAAAAAAAAATTTAACCATAAATCTGCATAATCCAATCACTGAGAACCGGTGCTGCTGAACATTAGGTCAGATGCAGCAGCTAGTTCCCAGCAAACTGGTCAAGTTCCTGACATGGTGTCTTGCTCTCTGTTTCAAAGCATCACTTAAAAGAAAAAATGGTTCAACTGTCTACCTCTGTAGGCTTAACTGACTTTTGCAGAGTCATCAAGCAATCCAGTCTCTCTTTGAGACACTGTGCTTTTGTATTTCGCAAACAAGCCACATCTGGAAGCTTTTGCCGAGCACCACAGGGTCCCCTGGGATTAGGTTAAGCTTGAGAAGGCCGCTATCCAGATCTACGTGGTTTCCAGCTCTTCATTTTCGAAACAAATAACACATTCTAGTTTAAATCATTGCCTTGAAAACCAGGTACCTGAGAAAGTAGCTTCCCAGAAATTGCAGTGGTGCAATTCTAGTTTTCATTATCCTGATAGATCTTGCTGTTCACATGTGGCCATGTATTTAGTGGTCAGTTTGTTTGTGAACTTATTTATAAAAACGTATACAGTTTAATCTAATAAGTAGTTATGCCTACTACATCCTGGCATTATTCTCAGCCCTGGGGAAAGAGGATTGAACAGGGCATAAGAAGGTCCTTGTTTTTGTGGAACTTAAGAGACTTCAGGTGCGGAAAATAGCTCATGAACCATAGATTACACAAAGGTGTACGCACACACACACACACACACACACACACACACAGTGCTTGGCATGTGCTGTGCTCCCAATAACCTTATGAGGTAGATATCATCATCATCTGGAATTTCCAGAGAAGGAAATGGAGGTCCTTGCCACTCAAAGGCTCACACAAGTAGTAAGGAATTTGAACACACACAATGGAGCTTCAGATACCTGTGTTCTTCATCTCACATGGAAAAATAAAATATGGTGAGGCAAGAGGTGCTGAGCAGCCTCTCTGGGTTGAGAGCAGCAGGCATCTCTTTCTGAGGTGCTGACCTGTCAACTGAAGTCTGAATAACAAGAAGGCAGCCGTGCAAAGGCCCGAAGGCACAAACAAGTTTGGCACGATGGAGCATCAAGAGGGAGGCCAGGGTGGCTGGCAAGTTGGAAGGAAAAAACACCAGATGAGGTGGTTATGCAAAGGCCAAATCAGGTAAGGCTCAGTAAACCAAGAAAAGGAGTGTGAACATTTTTTTTAACTGCTATACCCACCCACCCCCCAAATAAAATACACTTGAAAATACAAAAACTTCCATTTGCTGTTGGTTATTCATACAAGATGAAGTCTGCACCAGCGAGAAAAGGAAACAAATGGACACACTGAAATAAGGCATATTACTTAAGTATTTATTGATTCATTTTAGAGAGAAAGAGAAAGGAAGAGTGTGAGGAAGGGACAAAGGGAGAGAGAATCTCAAGCAGACTCCTCTTGGAACGTGGAGCCTGATATAGGGCTCAATCTCAGGACCCCTAGATCATGACCTGAACCAGAATCAAGGGTCAGACAGACCACTAAAATAAGGCATTTTAAACCCAGCCTCTTGATCTTTCAAAATAAATACAGAAAAATGTCACAGGATTCTGACATCTGTGTCTGTGTCATCTTATATAGTTATTATCTGAATTTTCAAACTGGAAAATGGTTGGCATTCCTAGCGCACAGCAGTATACTTCAACAGGAAGCAGTTGTTCCATATCGTACACTCTTTGCTATCAGTTCCAAGGCAGACATCTTCTCACATTCAAATGTTTTTGAAATTGGTTTGCATCTTGCAATCAAGATGTACGTGTAGATACCACCAAAAAAAAAAATAAAAAAAAAAAACAAACCCTGACGGGGTCTTTTAGAAATTGCAATTTCTGCAGTCTTGCAGGGCAGTATGAAAATTGAGCTCTTCACAGTTTCAGCAGGAGCCAGGGTCAGTGACATAGATCTTTCCAGGGTATCCATGGCTCCTTGGGAAGGAGTTAGACGCTGAAGGATGTGCTGCCTTTTCCTTCATTACACTCTAGCTCCGTCTTATTCCTGCAAGTTAACTCAATGTGAAGACTGTGTCTCTAAAATAAGCTTAGATTCCAGGCCTTCAACACTCTCTTGCCCCATGTGCTTCATCACAGTCCATGGCCCCTCGGGATTGACCCTGTCCTTTCCCAGATGTGTCCCTCCTTTGTTCTCTAAAGGATACAGACAATTATATGGAACTTCTGGTTCAAATACCTTACTGTCTTTTTCAAAATTAAAAGACAAATAAGATCTTAAGTCTGGGTGGCTCAGTGGTTGAGCGTCTGCCTTTGGCCAGGTGGTGATCCCAGGTCCTGGGATCGAATCCTGGATCAGGCTCCCTGCGGAGAGCCTACTTCTTCCTCTGCCTATGTCTCTGCCTCTCTCTCTGTGTCTCTCATTAATAAATAAATAAAATCTTTTTAAAAATATATCTTACATCTGGGGGAGTATCATTGTTGTAGAGAATGTAGCAGCAGCATATTATATTACCTGCTTTTCTGTATTTTTCGAGTCCCTATTTTTAGGCTATGAGCTAATCCACTCTATCTACTCCTATTAGGTATCACTTCTAACAAGTAGCATTTATTAGCGTGCTTCTTAAGAGTCAAACACTATGTTAAGTTCTGTACTTGACTGCCTTGAGTAATTCCTACACCACTTCTGGATGGCATTAGCATCTCCATTTTGTAGGTGAACAAACTGAGTGCCAGAAAGAATGTGTAATTTATCTGGTCACATAACCAGACAATAGCAAAGCTGGGATTTGAATCTAGACCATCCTGTTCACCTAATGCTCTTGCTTTTCATCCCTATTCCTAGAGATAACAAGAGAAAGAAGACTTACTGCTTCAAGGCCACTCTTTATATCACTTACCTAGAGCACCAAACTAGACTTAAACTCTTTGAGACAGAAATTCTGTTATAGTTTTCCTGTGCCCCGCCCAGTGCCTGACATAAAAATTCTACCAGATAATTATGGTGGATGGATTATCTCTAAGTATAGGAAGGGTTATCAGATTGATCTGAAAATATTAGCTCACCTAAAACAAATGACCACCATTTTTCCTTTTTTATTGGTTATTTGAGATTTGTATTCTAATATTTTATTTGACTATATGGCAGATTTGCAATGTCTTAGAACTCATATGCATCAGTCAGAGTCCTGGCAGGAAACAGATGAGTAACAGAGGACTGTTTACTCAAGAGCTCTTTGCAGAGGGATGGGCCGGGTTTTAAGAAATATAGAGAAGGGTCATGCAGTCCTCCAGGGGTTAAGGCTGGAGGGTCCTGTCATCACCCCCTAGCCTGAAAAAGCAAGTGGGTGGTCAGTACTGGACTCCAGAGAGAAAGAGTGTGCTGAATGGACAAGACCAGGTTGCAAGAGCAGTGGCTGTTGGTTGAGGGAAGAAAACCCTCAACAGTAGCCCAGCAGTGAAAAAAAGGGCAGATGAACAGCTTGGCCTCTTCTCTCACATGTATCTTGTGCCGCTTCTCCCATCGGCTGAAGGTAACCAGAAGCCAAGGCACATGGGATACCTTACTGCAGTTCTAGAGTCAGTCTTCTGGACACAGATAAGGTGCGGAGAGATGAGAGTGCTGAAAGCTAGGCCTGTACCTGTATAGTTCAGAACTGTACTGATGACATCAGATAACTCTCACTTACTCCATACACTATGCCTTCATTCAACAGCCGGATGTCGATGGTCTCACATGTGCTAGGCAAAGTATATAAATTGAGCCAGATTCTTCTAGCCTTTAAAGTGCAAGTTAAGAGAATTTTGGAAGCATTAACTCTTCAAAGACATTTGAGTCATATAATGCATCATCAACTCCAGGAAACTAACACGCAACTTTGAAGAAATTTATACATGGGGAGTGTGGAATAACTATAAAATTTCACACATGCAGAACTCTGTAAGAGACCATTGAATCTTACCCTCCTGGAGAATTTTCTTCATGATTTTTAGAGAGTAATATTTTAGCACTATTTTTACCTTTTACCCTTATATAATTTTTTCCACTAAAAACATGAGCTCTAAAGTCATTAGGTGTTATTTTTCTTCAAAAGAGACAGATAGATGATATTAATCATTACTATCTAGTTTGCAGATTGTTGAAGGTTCAAATGATTCCCTTAAAGTGTGTTGGGCTAAATATTTGTGATAAGGAGGAGGCAAAAATAAATGAATGAATAAAGTTTTTTTACAAGAATTAATAAATATTAGGGTAAAATTCAGGCCATTTGTAGGTAATGCCCTTGTTTTTTTTATTGTTACTTTGACAAGCAAATTGAATATCATAAGAAACCATTACAAACAATTAGTCAGTCAATTACCTAGAATTACAGGCGGCTTATAAGGTAAGTGCCATAGAAACATTGTATTAGCATTTCAACATTGCTTATGATTGCTATTATTTTGCCCATTCCACTTTCTATATAATAAAATCAGCATATTCTGTTCTGAATATTATGGAGCTAGGGTCTGTTAGCACATATTCTGTGTTTACATCTTCCCTGCAAGCTGTTTAACGACACTCGGAAGGGAGAGCTGATAATTGAAGTTGATAGAATTTCAGACAAAAGGATATTATTTGAAAAGCCTCAAAGGGCAACAGTCTCTTCATGAGATGGCTGAGTTTGTTTCTGAAATGAATGTTCTGCTTTGGACTAGGGCCCCGCGAATATGAGACATGCTCTTTTTAGGTGACCAACCCTTGTGCCTAGAGCAAGGCTCTCGTCTCTTTCTATTTCTTCAGTTGTAAAATCATTACACTAACTTTTAATGAACATTAGGTTTCTTTTCAGACCTAAAATTCCACAAATTTATGCTCACCAAACTATTAAGTCATCTTGGAATATATTTTTTGAATTCTCTCAGATAAAACATATTCAAAACAAATGCACATTAATCCTTCCAGCCTCCAAAGATAATGTCTACTGCGAATATTGACCAGAGTATGGAACTGATTACTCTAAAAGTCCATGGGCTATTCATATTTTCTCCTGTCACATTGGTGGCCTATCTTGTTAAGATAAGTACGGTATATGTTCTATAGGGAATGAGTGACATTGCAGAGAGTGATGATACCTCTTGTGCATTGAATTCTTGGCCTGTCTCAAAGCTGAGAAAACCAAAAGATGGATAGCGAGGCATTTAATGACCATGGGCTTGCTGCTAAGTATTAATCTGACTTCAAGTCAATATAAATGGGCATGTTTATCCAAACGTCAGGCTTCTCTCAACTCCAGACCACTGAGGGAAAAACCTCTGAACATTCAGAATAATTGTCAGAAAGCCTCTATATTAACCCTTGCACTTTATTTTGTCTACCTTTACTCATCACTTATCAGATCAAATATAATCTGGAATTCTCAATTTAACATGCAATATAACCTGAAATTCTATAAACTAGATTTTTTTGATCCTTTAGATCAAAGTATATTAGCAGCAAACTAGGAGTTACGTAAAGGGAGACACAGAAATATACATAATAGAGGCAAGGGAAGTGAGTCTTCAGAGCCTGGATCTGAGGAATAGATAAAATAAATATAGAAAATTATATAATTACAAGTATAACAAATATCCGTAATAAAGTTCCTGTTTCATTAACTTTATTAATTGTGCATTAAATATATACAACATTATTATATAACAATATTATATACCATTAATTATACATTAAGTTATTTGCACCAGCTCATTTAAGATGCAGTATATAACATTATCTCTACAGGTTTTCATCAGAATGGTTAATTTTTCCTTTATGTTTGGTGCTATAAGAGATGAGCATTTTAAAAAAACAATCAGTTATTTAGAAGAAGTGAAGCCCAACTGGTGTTGAGGTCCCAAAAGGAAACAGATGGTACACACAAATTAGGATAATTCTAGATGGCTTGTTAATAAAAGGACTGATTACAAAGGAGACTGTAAGATAGATTGCAGGAGCTATCAGAAGCCAAGCCCTTGGTCCAAAGAGCAAGAGGAAGAGTTTACTGGAGGAGGTAATGAGCCACAGTCAATTAGAGCAAGTGGCCTGGCAACCTTCCGTCAAGGTACACAACAAGGCTGGCATCACCTCAGAGAAGGAAACCAGGTAAATAAATTCTCTGGCCTTACTCTTCTGTCTCTCCAATCTATTTCTGGGGCTTCCCATTTCACTGAACCCAATTAGAAGCCAGAGGTTATGGGAATCTATTGATGTAGCCCATATAAGTCGGCCTCTAGGAGCTGAAAGAATAGTAGAGAAGGTTGGAGTGTAGAACTGAAGGTCAAAGGAAGATAGCTGACACATTACACGTGGTGGGTTGAATTGTGTCTCCCAAAATACATATTGAAGTCCAAATCCTGGTACCTGTAAAGATGACCTCATTTAGAAACAGGATCTTGGTAGGTGTAATCAAGTTAAGGCCTTACTAGATTGAGGTGGTCCTAAGTTCAGGGAATGGTGTCTTTTTAAAAGGAAGCAGAGGGATATTTGGATACAGAGACACACTGAGATACAGAGAATACACACAGGGAAGAAGAACTCCATGTAACGATGGAGACAGAGATTGGAGTGACGGTGGCTAAAAGCCAAGGAACACTGAGGACTGCCAGCTACAACAGAGCCTAGGAAGGATTCTTCCCTAGAGCCTTCAGAGGGAATACAGTTCTGCTTACACCTGGATTTCAGACTTTTGGACTCCAGAACTGTGAAAGAATAAAATTTCTGTTGTTTTAAGCAACCCAATTAGTGGTGATTTGTTATGGCAGCCTTAGGAAATAAACACATATAAAGCATTTCTGTTGCTCAGTACCATTATAATACAAATAGAGTTGAATTAACCTTCATTGGATTCTTTTTGCCAAGTGATCATAGACCCCAAAGTTAGATAACATGATGTAATTATAGTTATGGAAATGTTTGGAAGGGAAAGAGGAGAGTATATGTACTAGGTCTAAAAAAATGGTGTCCTGGGGTGGATAATACTGTGGTCACAAGTAAATAAATGAATATCTGAAACATGTAAAATAAATTCTCCTGTACCCAGCAGCCCTGTGGCATGTAACCAACCAGCTTGTCCTGCTTCCCTGGTTCTCCGTCCTAGAATTTGTCCTCCCTCTTCCTTGTGGCTAACCTGGCTTATAAGTGTCCTTTCAGATCCCATCCTCTTCACTATAAACATCAGGCAGCAATATCTCAATTCTGTTCATCAGAAACTGCACCTCACCCAACCTTACCACCCAAGGTTTCATATGTTGCTTTGAAAAAAAAAAAAAGAAAACAGAAAAACCCATCATCAACAACAAAAACCAGGTTACAAAAGTTTGCTGACAGGAAGATCCATACAACAGCCAATTAATCCCTTCTTTGCTTCCTTACAGCACATTGCTAAATTTGGCATCATCATAAATAAATAGAAGCTTTTGCTTTAAGCCAAATTGGAGTAATAGGCCCAAGTTTTCCTTCTTCTCTAAAACAACAATTAAACTGAGAAAACATAAGGAGCAATGGTTTTCAGACATTGAGCAGCAGGCAATGTGGGACAGTTCCTGAGAGAGAGGAAACAAATGAAATGAGCCCAATTGTTGCTGTAGTTTGTTTATGTCCTGGAGTGGCTGTCCAGACTCCAGGACAAAGAAAGAAACCCAGGGAAATCCCAGAGGAATCCCTGAGGTGAGGAGATAGAGTTGGGAGTTCAGGACAGCCAAGATGGTCAGGGTTTCCAGAATGGGGTATCAGAGAGAGAAGACCTGCCAGAGACCGAGCACTGGAGATCTGGAGAAGGTCCCTCCAAATCTTCAGCACATACGTGTGACGAAACATCCTAAGATTGGAGAATAAACACTCAAAATAGCAAATGATTTTTTTTCAGAGGTCACATAAGATTTGAAATAGTAGGTGTTATAACCAGGCAGAGTAGGAATATTTCATAATATACAGGGAATTAGGTATAGTGCTTAGAGAAGTATTGACTCAGTATTGGAGGAGAAAATCAGCCCTAGATTAAAGTCTGCCTTGATCCTATTAATTAATCTTAAATATAAGTCTCAAAAAAATCAAACTGTTTCCAAATAACTAAAATATAATCTTTTTTTTAAAAAGATTTTTATTTATTTATTCATGAGAGACACAGAGAGAGAGGCAGAGACACAGGCAGAGAGAAAAGCAGGCTCCATGCAGGGAGGCCATTGTGGGACTCGATCCTGGGGATCACGCCTTGGGCCAAAGGCAGATGCTCAACCACTGAGCCACCCAGGCATCCCAAAGTAACTAAAAAATATTTTTAAACAAAGCTTATACATGTGTGTACATATGCATAGTACTCAACCCAGTAAGATCACAATGTGTTATATTCAATCAAAAATTAATAGGCATACACAAAAGTAGGAAAATATGACCTATAATGAGGGGGGAAAGCCATTTTAAGCTAACCCATAAATAACACAGATGGTAGAATTAGTAGATAAGGATATTAAAACAGTTATAACTGTATTCTATAAGATCAATTAAATAAAGGAAAGCATAAGTGTTAAGGAGAGATATGGAAGATACTCTGTTCAGTTAACAGTATACACTATAAATGCTATCACAGCCTCTTAAAAAATAAGTATAGTTAATAAACCAACAAAATAGATATAATGAAATTTCAAAAAAATAACTAACCAAAGGCCAGAAAAGAAGGGAAAAAAGAGCAAAGAGCAAGTGAAACAAAGGGGGGAAAAGTTAAGATGATGGATTTACACTCAACAATATCAAAGGTCACTTTAAATGTAAATTGTTTAACCATTCCAATTAAAAAGCAAAGATTGTCAAATTGAATACTCTCTGTAGATGCATTTGTGTATTTATTGTATGTACTTTAAATTTAAAGACACAAGTAGATGAAAAGTAAAAAGGTGGAAAAAGATATACCACTAATGAAAAGAAAACTGGGTGGCTATATTTGACTATATTAAATATCAGATGCAGTACATTTCAGGGGAAAGAATATTACAAGGGATAAAGAAACTCCTTTCTCAATGACAGATGGGTCAATCCTCAAGAGAACTTAATTATCCTACATATTTATGCACCTAATAACAGAACTTTGAAATACACAAAACAACTTGTACAACTCAAAGAAACAAGTAGACACATCTATAATTACAGTCAAGATTTCAATACTTGTTCAATTAATGATAAAACAAGTAGACAGAAAGTCAGCAAGGATATAGAAGACTTGAACAGGACTTCAATCAAAATGACCTAGTGGACCTGTATAAAATGTTCCACCCAACAGCAGAATACACATTTGTTTTATAAGAGAACGTCTTTTTACCAAAAATAAGCCATATTTTAAGCCATTAAACCCAAGTGCCGGTAAATTTTAAGAGATTCCATAACACAATGTATATCCTGTGACAATATGGAATTAAAAGAAATCAATAACATATATGTGAAAACTCACCCAAATAACTGGAAATAATATACTTCTGAGTAACTCAGGTAAAAGAAGAAATCTTAAATGTGTAGGTATTTTATACAGCCTTTCTAATCACAGTGATTATATTTCAATTTCTTATTTCTATTTCTGTTTAAGACTGTGCCAAACTGGGATGCCTGGGTGGCTCAGTGGTTGAGCATCTGCCTTTGGCCTAGGGTGTGATCCTGAAGTCCCAGGATCGAGTCTCACATTGGGCTCCCTGCATGGAGCCTGCTTCTCTCTCTGCCTGTGTCTCTGCCTCTCTCTCTGTGGGTCTCTCATAAATAAATAAGCAAGCAAACAAACAAATAAATAAAAAGACTATGCTAAACTAAATGAAAACATAATAATCCACTAAAGAATAAGTAAGCAACTTGAGTTTTTTTGACAAAGTAGATATATATGTCTGCAGGTTTCTACATATGAAAATGGTTCAGGTGCCTCACTGGAAGTATAGACAGGTATATCGCTGTTATTTAGGCATAGACAAAAATCTGGAGGTAAAAACTTCAAATTTTTAACAATTGTCATTTGGGTAGTGAAATTATAGGTAATTTTTTTCCTTACTATATTTCTTGAATTTCGACATTCTTCTATAAGAGAGTGAAAATCTATTTATAAAACACAAAAAAAGGGGAAAATTATCCTTATTAAACATATATTTGGAAGACTTCTGGGACTACTAACAGTGGAGAGGGTTAGATTGGATTAATCATCCAACACAGTAACAAATTTAACTACTGACAAAATATGAACAATAGCTCTTCAGAGTCCCTACAAAGAAAACCAAAGCAGGAAGGAACTGGAAGAGATTTGATCTTGGAGAAAGGGAACCATATTGACTCAGACCAACATTTGTACAGCTTTTGGCCTAAGGCTACCCCCCTGCCTGTACAGCATTGGATGACTGGAACTCACATTTAGCTGCATTCATACTGGCTTAATTTGTCACAGAGTTTGGAAACAGAGAGGGAAAATTCCAGAAGGCAGACGTAGGATGTGGAGCTTGCATATTTGTGTACAAAATCTCCTTAAATTCTTGGTTGACTCCCAATCTGAACATAAATAAAGGAAATTCCAAGTATGCCAGCAGAAAGTAACAGTGAAAGGGTGAGTAGTTCAACTACTGCCTGGCATGAAGGTGACCGTTTGGAACTTAAATTCAGTTATAAGAGGGTTTTGGAACACATTAAAATATTCTCTTGAGGGGTACGTGGGTGGCTCAGTTGGTTGGGTGCCAGAGTCTTGGTTTTGGCTCATGTCATGATCTCAGGGTTGTGAGGTTGAGTGCGCCAGGATGGGCTCCATGTTCAGCACGAAGTCTACTTGGGATTCTTTCCCTCTTCCTTTCTTTCACCCTCTGTCTCTCTCCCCACTCTGTGTCCTCTCTCTCTCTCTCTCTCTCTCTCTCTGTCTCATAAATAAATAAAATCTTTAAAAAATTCTATTGTAACTCCAGAAGAGCCAAGCCTTAGGAGTCATCAATTTCCTAAGACTAAGTATTCATCCTAAAAGTAAGGGTGAAAACTAAAACCTATCCCAAAAAAAATGAAAAAGCAACAGTTGACCAGTAATGTAACTTCCCACTAGGACAAAGATTTACAATTTTCAGAGGAAGAAAACAGAATTCAAATCCTCTGTAACATGTCACTGGCAGTGCCTAGTATAAAATGCAAATATATACTAAACATGCAAAGAAACAAGAAACTGTGGTCAGGAATCAAGAGAAAAAGGCACAAACAGAAACAGTTACTGAGACAACATGCATATGAAGATTGGCAGAAAAGGACTTTTAAACAGCTTTTATAAATATGTTAAAGAACATAAGGGAAAAGATGGTAATAATGAATGGGTAAATAAGGGATATCAAAAAAGAAATGAAAACTTAAAGAAAAGAACCAAATAGAAATTATAGAACTGAAAACTATAATAACAGAAATGAAAAAAAAAATCACTGGATAGGCTTAATAGCAGATTGGAAACTGAAAGACAGTTTATTAACTTGATTTCAGATTAGCAGATATTACACATTATGAAGAGCAGAAAGAAAAAAAAACTTTAGTGAGAGGAAAAAAAGAGAGCAGAAACAGCATTTGAAGAAATGATAGCCAAAAAAAAAAAAAAAGAAATGATAGCCAAAAAAAATCCCCAAATTTATGAAAAACATTACCTTACTGATCAACAAATCTCAGAAAACTCAACCCTGATAGACACACACACACACACACACACACACACACACACACACACCTAAGCTCATGATGGTAACATTGCTAAGCATCAAATATAAAATCCTAAAGGCAACCAAAGGAAAATGATACATTATATACAATGGAACAAGAATAAACAGGAATATTTACTCTGCCCACTTTTATTCATTGTGCTGGAGACCCTAGACAAAGAATATTTGTATTTGTGTATGTATAGGAAAGTAAGGAAAAAATAAGGGAAGGAAAAATGAGTAGTAAAAGCTGTCTAAATTTACAGATGACAGGACTGATTTTTAGAAATTTTGAGCAATCTACAAATCAACTACTAGAACAAATACATGATACTTGATACAAATACTTGATAAATATCAAGTTTTCATAATTCTAGGTCAGCATGTAAAAATCAGTTATATATCTATATAGTAGCAGCAAGCAGGTGTAATGTGAAATTTTTTAAATAAAAATATGAAATAATTAGGAGTAAATTTAACAAAAATATATAATATCTACACGTGAAAACTTAAAAAACTATGGAGGGAATATATAGAAGATCTATATAAATGAAGAGATATACCATGTTTGTGTATTAGAAAGTCAATATTGTTAAGATACTATTTCTTCCAAAATTTATCTATAGGTTAAGTGCAGTTCTGGTCAAAAGCACAGTAGACCTTTTCTGAGTAGAAATTGACAGGTTGCTTCTAAAATTTATATGGAAAAGCAAAGACCCTAAAATAGTTTAACACATCTTGAAGATCAAAGTCGGAACCATAATACCTGATTTCAAGACTTCAATAAAGACAAAACAATCAGGACAGTTAGGTCATATGCTAGGGATAAACAAATAGAAAATGGATCTCATTAGGAGAAAAAAAATTGTAACAATGTATGGTGATGGATGTTAACCAGACTTATTGTTGTGATCATTTCACAATGTATACAAATAATGAATCATCACACTGCACATATGAAACTAATATAGTTATATATCAATTATACCTCAGTTAAAAAAATAAAGAATGGAATAGAAAAGTCCAGAAATAAACCCATACATATATAGTTAGTTGATTATTTTTTTTACCAAGTGCCAAGGCAGTTCAATAAAGAAAGAAACTTATTCCTGTATGACATGGGGGAAAACTGGATACACAGTGGAAATTATACTTTGATATGTACTTTATCCTGCACAGGTATTAATATTGGATGGATCTAAAAATAAAAGCTAAAACTATAAGCATCTGAAAACAAAAATAGGTCAAGCTCTTTACCATTTTGTTTGGCAAAGATTTTTTTAGAAAGTACACCAAAAGCTCTAAATGTGAAAGAAAATAATGAAAAACCGGACCTAAACTTATGCTCCTCAAAAGATAACTGGCATTCAAAAATGAAAAAACTAGGGATCCCTGGGTGGCGCAGCGGTTTGGCGCCTGCCTTTGGCCCAGGGCGTGATCCTGGAGACCCGGGATCGAATCCCACGTCAGGCTCCCGGTGTATGGAGCCTGCTTCTCCCTCTGCCTGTGTCTCTGCCTCTCTTTCTCTCTCTGTATGACTATCATAAATAAATTTAAAAAAAATTATTAAAAAAAAACAAAAATGAAAAAACTATAGTCTCAATATATAATAAATTCTAGGAAATGATAATAAAATGACAAAAACCCAGTTAAAAAGTTGAGGGAAAAAAACCAATACATAACATCATCAAAGATGGTATACAAATGACCAATAAACACATATAAAGGTGGTCAACAGTGGTCTTATCAGGGAAATGTTAAATAATTCCACAGCAAGGTATCATTTCACACCAATGAGGATTTCTAAACTTGGAAAGATCAGTGACACCAGCTGGAACTGGCATGCATTGGCAAGAGATGCACATTGGGGCGAGGAGTTTGGCAGCTTTTTATAAAGTTAAACATCCATCTAGTCTATGATCCAATAAGTATTCAATGAAGAAAACATATTTCCACAGAAAACATTCCTATAGGAATGTTCATAATGGCTCTGTTCATTATATCCAAAAATATTACTATTTCCATTAATAAAAGAATAAGCAGGATGCCTGGGTGGCTTGGTGGTTGAGCGTCTGCCTTTGGCTCAGGTCGTGATCCCAGAATCCTGGGATCGAGTCCCACATGGGGCTCCCCATAGGGAGCCTGCTTCTCCCTCTGCCGATGTCTCTGCCTCTCTCTCTGTGTCTCTCATGAATAAATAAAGTCTTTAAAAAATAGAAGAATAAACATAAGCAAATTGTGGTATGTTCATACAACAGAACACACTGCAACAATAAAAAGGAGTGAAATATTGACATGTGCAACCACATGGGTGATTTTCAAAACCATTAAGAAGCCAGGTACAAAAGACTGAATCCTCTATGAGTCCACTAATGTGAGTTTTCAAAAAAGACGAAACTAGTTTGTGGTGTAGAAATTAGAAGCGTGGCTGCAGGGCCCCTGGGTGGTCCAGTCAGTTAGGAGTGCAACTCTTGATTTCAGCTCAGGTCATGGTCTCATGGTGAGGAGATGGAGCCCTTCATGGGGCTCTCAGCTCAGCTCTAAGTCAGCTTGAGACTCTCTTTCTTTGCCTCTCCACCCTCTTGTGCCCTTGAAAGAAAGAAAGAAAGAAAGAAAGAAAGAAAGAAAGAAAGAAAGAAAGAGAGAAAGAAAGAAAGAAAAAGAAAGGGAAAGAACTTTTTAAAAAATGAAATTAGAACAGTAGTTGCTTATGGGGGGATGTGGGGATTGGCTGCAATGGGGGCAAAAGGAATTTTCTGAGCTGACAGAAATGTTTTATATTTCAGTTGAGGAAGTAGTTACAGGAGTGTATACATTTACCAAGATGCAACAAATTTGACACCTAAGATCTGTGCAATGTAAATCTTACCTCAAGGAAAAGGTCCTTCAGAAACCTCATCTCAGGGAACTCTAAGAAGCTATTAAAAATCTTTCCTTATGCAGGATATATTTTTGAAACCAAATATTTCTAAAATTAAAATAAGTGATGCATTTGCTGGAATTTGGAAATGATTCTCCTATATATTTAGTTTCTAATAGTAGTAGTGATAGTTAAGAGTTCACCTCTGTGAGATTCCACACATATGAAATGATAGGACTGTTTAGCAAGAAAGAAGCAGAATGTCTTCTGTGATGCATGAAGGCTATTCCAGCTGCAGAAGGGCTCTGCAAACCCTTCTACTTATTTTTTTAAAGATTTTATTTATCCACTTGACAGAGAGAGAGCACAAGCAGAGGGGAGAGGCAGAGGAAGAGGGAGAAGCAAACTCCCCGTTGAGCAGGGAGGCTGGTGCAGGGCTCAATCCCAGGATGCAGGCATCGTGACCAGAGCAGAAGGCAGATGCTTAACCGACTGAGCCACCCAGGTGGCCCTCTTCTATCTATTTTTAGGTCTTGGGTAAGTGTAAAGGCTGGTTTTTACACCCTTAGAATATCTGACTATGGAACTTAGCTCTTGTGGTTAGTAAAGCTCTATATAGATAATAGTTATAAACCACACACACTTCATTTTGGCCACACCCATTTTATGAAACCCGACTCACCCCTTTGGGCAGCTTCCTATCCTTCGCCACCGGTTTCTGCCTGCAGCCTACGGGCTTCCGATGTCTGTTCTTTTACAAGGGAAAAAAAAAAGTAAGGAAGCTATTTGGCATGGAGACGAAAAGATCATGTAGGAAAACTACCTGACTAAAATCTCATTAAGGCTTTCTGATTTATTTCAGGGGCTGGGATTGTTTAAGTGTTTCCTTAATTATGTATGTATTTATTTTAAATTCATATGTTACCCATACACACAGCCACTGTCAAGTTTAAATTCACTTGCCCATACCAAACAACAAATTTTCAAGCAAATGCAGTTGATGTCTTCACCTTCCAGAGAAATTAAAAAGCCGTAATGTAGAATAGCGCTGTGGAGAAATGATGACTGCTAAGTGCTGTTGGTTTTTTTTTAATATATTTATTTATTTTGAGAGAGAGAGAGAGAGAGTACATGCAAGTGGGGGTAGGAGCAGAGGGGGAGGGAGAAGCAGGGTCTGAGTGGAGCACAGAGTCCAATACAGGGCTCTGTCCCTTGACCCTGAGATCATGACCTGAGCTGAAACCAAGAGTCAGGTGCCCAACTGACTGAACCATCTAGGTGCCCCTGCTAAGTGTTTTTTTTTTTTATTTTTTTTTCCTTTTGTTATTCTAATGCTTACCTGCAGGACAAAAGTGTCATCACATAATCACAGTCTATATATATAGACTTTTTAAGAGTCCATAAGAACCCATCTTTCCAATGGGTGAAAGGTTTGGATAATATTCTAGTTGGAAGGGATGGGTATAGGAGGAACTTTAGAAAGACTGCTTTCTTTATCCCTAGTAAAATTAAAATAGAAGGATCAAAGTGTATATATGTATCATGAAATATTTATGACTGGAAAATGTAGTTAAATAAAAATATTTCAAAAGAGCCCTTGTTTAGCTGGCCAAAATCAGGATTATGACTTTTATGCAATGAATAAGTGCTATGCATAGATGAACATCCCAAGCTTTTCTTTTACCTGATCCTATAAACTTCATCTGGTACCGAAGCTTTTTGCCTAATTTCTCAAAGCAGTAAAACTAGCCTTTTTGCATTTTATGATCTTTCTTCTCCTTCTGTCTTTTTTCAACAAGAGATATTAATAGTTGGTGACTGTAGTAAAGTTACAAATGTATGATTACCATTAAATTCCTCCATTTATCCAGTAAGTTTTTATCGAGTGCCTTACTATGTGGCAGGCCCTGTTCTTGGCAAGGAGATACAGCAGGAGACCACATTGACAGAAATTCTGCCCTCATAGAATTTGTACTCTAGTGCAGGATACAGACAATAAACTAGATAAGCACATAGATAACATCATATGGTGGTGATTAATAAAAGGGAAAGTTAGAAGGAAACACCTAGATATGAGGATATGCACCTAATCTGTTTGGCATAACAGAAATTCCTGCATTCCCACCAACTCCAGCCCTGGCAGAAAAGAGGATGATTTTTCTTGTTATAAACTTAAATCTTTCCAACCCTAGTCATTTCCTGAGTTAACCTTTAACCTATTGCAGCATGAGTGCAGAGACTTTGCAGCATGTCTATGACTGATCTGGTATCTGCGTTATGTGTATCTTATATACAGAATTATATATTGTCAATTTGTTTGCCTTCGGGAGTTGGCTTAGCCTGTTTGCTGGTGGTGCTGATGGCAACCCAGTAGAAACAGAAGTTAGTTTGTTAGTAGATAAGGTCATAGACTCTAGAGAGAAATGCCTTGGCTCAAATCCCAGTGCTCACCAGCTGTGTGACCATGGGCAATATACTGAATTTCTCTGTGCTTCATTCTCTTTAGCTATAGAGTGAGGAGGTCATGGTGCTTACTTCACAGAACTCTCATGATCATGTGTTTATACTAATCATTCAGTACAGTGCCTGACAAATTGCTACTTAAGCAAAACAATACAAAGAAAACCACTTTGGGCATCTGTTCACCAGGATTTCAAATTTAGGTTGGGTTGAATGTGATGTTTGATGCCACATCCAGTGCTCAAACGTTACAGGTAAATGCCATTTTGCTTAAGACCTTGCAGTGACACTGAATTTAGTAGTTTTCTTTGAGGCTTAAAGATTGGGGAGAGGCTGTGTCTCCTAGATGTGCTGTGGGCTTGAAAAGAGAATGGAGTCCCTATATATCAGAAAAGTTGCGTTTGTTGTTTACTCTTTATTGTCATTTTTCTTCCACTGAAACGTAAGCTACGTGAGGGCACAGATTTCTTTTTTATTGAGGGCACAGATTTTTGTTTTGCTTTGCTTTGGCTTTTGCTTTTCATTGCTGTTGTTGTTTACAGATGTATCCCAAGTGCCTAGAATAGTGTTCGGCATATGGTAGGCATCCAGTACATTGCATGAATAAATGAACAAAAGAATGAATGAATGAACAATGAATGAACGAATGAGTGAAATTCAGTGTAAACAAAAGTCTCAGGAGCCTGGTTTAATTCCAGCTTAGTCACTGATCCCACTTAGGCATTGTTACTTCTCTATCTGAAAAATTTACTCACTTTTGGAACTTTTATAGAAGGCTAGTCTATGTAAGGTAATCTGCTCAACTGTGAACCCTCAAGTTCATAATTTGAACCTAGTACGGATAGGAAAGGGACATAAATAAATAACACAAGGTAGAAAGAGCTAGGTATTCTCACAGAAAAAATAGAAACTAGGAATTATAAAGTGAGAGAGAGAGACCCGAAAGAATCTGAGATTTCTTACTGCTGTTTTATCTTTTAGGGTTACTTGAGCTGATTCAGGCAATCTCACCATGAAGGTTTCTTACATAAATCTTTTGAAAATTAAGATATTTGTCAAGTTCACAAACCTGTGAAACCCTGACAGAGAATGCATGGAGAGTTCAAGTAAAATGAGATACTCTCATGTACAAAAGCAAATAAGCAGTGAGAGGACAGTTGTTCTCCTGGGGCCTCTGATGAGATTTTGTAAGTCTGATTATTTTTTAGTTGATTCATATATATATTTACATTTCCAATTGTTTTGTTACTTCTCAGAGTTATGTATGTTATTTAACTTATAGAAATACACAAGATTGTTTGATATACGCATAGTGAGAATTTGTTTCTCTGACAATGATTACTTATATTTGTACAGAATAACATTACCAATGCATTAAATCCAGATACCCAAAAGAAATTGCAGCTATAAATTTCATTTACCAGAAAAGTAGACATCAACAGTTCTTTATTTTTTGCCTTTTTTAGATTTAATCTTTATAATATTGAAGACAAGATTGCCTAGTTTTTTTAAAGCAACTCTACTGAAAGTCATTTATGATCATGATAATGCAAGTACTGTGAATGAATTTTTTATTTTAAAAAGCTGGAGTGTTCAATTTTGTATGTAAAAAGTCATCGAGAAATATCAAAATGAGAAAATAATAACTTCTTTATAATTAAAATTCTCTGTTTACTAAAGCATCTCCAGTCTCATTATAAAGGGAATAAAGTGGGACCGCATGACAGTCTTGAATCAGAACAGTAACAGCCAATATTTACTGAACACATCTTATATGCCAGACACTCTTCTAAGACTTTTACAGGTTTAACTCATTGAATCCTTATAGTAATCATGGGAAGTTGATGATTTGATTATCTCAATCATATAGATTAATAAATCCAAAGAGAGGCATGAAGGGAATTGCAATCTTCGGGGCCAGTAAGTAACAGAACATAAATTTGAACCAAGACCCCTCTCCCTCTAAAACCCCACAACTCAGAAAGCCCCTGGACCCAGTGTGTTGACCCACCAGGTAGATAGTGGTTATATAGTAGTTGTAACCATGGCAATGATCCAGCCTCTGTCAACATGGTTTGGAGCTTGTCCCCCATAAGATTACCAGAATTTTTGTTTTTGTTTTTTTTTTTTTTTTTTTGGTAATCATTATATTGAAGAGCTGTGAGAATTCTATGAATTCTCTATGAGAAGATAGTACCTAAGGTAAATTCGAATGATGGATACTGGAGTCTTTCAACATTTTTTCTTATATGTTTTCATAATGTTAGCTTTAGTCCTCATTATTTCTGACTCCCAAAAGTTTTTAAAGAAGTAAATGACAAGAGTCAATTGCAGGCAGGAGGATGGGTTGGGGTGGGGTGGGGGCAAAACATTTATTAAGCACATAATAGGGCCAGGCCTGTGCAAGAGCCTTTCTTGACATTATCTTAAACAAACACAAAATAATTCTGTTATACATTCATTCGTTCAGTCAGTCAGTCATTGGGGATAGTGATGGAAATGAATTTAAAATTGGAAAAGTGTAGACAAATATGGAATAGGGTTAGAGACTGGGATGGAGGATGGGGTTGGGCCAAAAGATGTGGAAAAGGATGGGATGGAGATGGCTTTAAGTTGGCGTAGAGATGGGTTGAGGTTGGAAACAGCATATCTATGACCATATGACATACTGTATATTCTACTTATTCATTGGTTGTCTCATTCTCCTAACTAGAATTTAAGCTTCCAGGGGATTCAGAGTATTTTTTTCTTTCTTCTTTCTCTTTCTTTCTTTCTTTCTTTCTTTCTTTCTTTCTTTCTTTCTTTCTTTCTTTCTTTTCTTTTCTTTCTTTCTTCTTTCTTTTCTTTCTCTTTCTTTCTTCTTTCTTTCTTCCTTTTTTTTAGAGAGAGAAAGAGGGGGAGAGAGAGAGAGAGCAAGCGAGCAAGTGAGCTGGGAGAGGGGCAGAGGGAGAAGGAGAAAGAATCTTAAGCAGATCTGCACTCAGCACAACTCCATCCTGGAACTCGAGATCATGACCTGAGCCCAAATCAAGAATTTTAGGATACTTAACTGACTAAGCTACCCAGGCACACCTATTCCTTGTTTTCTTTACTGTTACATTTCCAGAGTCTGAAACAAGGCCTAACATAGTAGGTATAAATATCTACTTAATGAATGAATGAATGGTTCCTTAAGTATTCATTTTGCTGTGCTGGTCATTTCACTAGTGCTCGGGTGTCCATGACAAAAAAAAAATTGCCTTTGCTTTTAATAAACTTGCAGCTGAAGGATGAACACATAGGCAGGATACTACCATTGATGTGAAAGATACTACAGTAAAGGAGGAATTCAAGAAGCACCTGTGTGATCCCGTGAACCTAATCCAGGCTTAAGAAGGCAGAATGGCCATCCTAGAAGAGGCAAGAGCATCTACACTGAGACCTAAAGCAATAGAGGAGCAGCCAAAAAGTTGTAGGGAGGATGTTCCAGGCAAAGGAAATAACAAGTAAGAATTGTCAGGTAGAGGAAGCATGGCAGGTTCAGAGGACTTGAAGGTTGCTCTTAATGTTCACATTTTAGTTTTGAGAAAATTGAAGGTCAGAAAAGTAAACGATTTGTTCTTAAGTCACACTGAATCAAAAGTCCAGCTAAGTTCTGCCTGCATTCAAATGTCACAGCTTTTCCAATTTGCCACATGTATGTGACCTAATGGACCAGTCTCCTAGTCAATCAAATGCCCTCCTCCTGCTTATGTGGCAATAGCTTTCCAAATGGAAAACATTAGTCTCATTTCTTACTATTTAACATATTCCTTAGAGACTCTCAAAGCTAATAACTTGTCTGTTTTGTCTCATGTGATAGAAACTGGGACCAAGCTAAACATACAGGAAGTTGTGTTCACTTTCTTAGGACACCAGAGATATACTTTGTGGACTGGTATGTCCATTTAATGAATATATCTTAAAAGGATAGGAGAATTCTTGCACTATCCAAAAAAGCTCATTTTCTCCTGGGAAATAGTTGGTACATAGGGATTATCATCCCTGTTCCAAAAGAATAATTGCTCAACAATTGTTGGAGCAATGCTATATAGGCATACCTCAGAGATACTGTGGGTTCAGTTCCAAAGTACTGCAATAAAGTGAACATTATAATAAGGTGAGTCAAAGGAAAGTTTTAGTTTCCCAGTGCATATAAAGGTTATGTTTACATTATAGTGTAGTCTATTAATTCTGCAATAGCATTATGTCTGAAAAAAAAAACCAATGTATATATCGTAATTAACAATACTTTATTGCTAAAAAGAAATACTAACCATCATCTGAATTTCAGCAAATTGTAAGCACTGATCAAGATCCCCATAACAAATGTAATAATAATGAAAACGTTTTAAATGAAAGACTTACCAAAATGTGACACAGAGACACAAATTAAGCAAATGCTGTTAGAAAAATGGTGCCAATAGACTTGCTTGCCATAGACCTTTAATTTGTAAAAAATGCAATATCTGCAAAATGCAATAAAACAAGGCATGCCTGTAATAAGCTGACTAATTGGTGGAAGTTTCGGCCTGTGTCCAGCCAATATCATCTGTGTATACAGCATTCATCATACATTACCTGTTAGCCAGCTTTGCCTTCTTCTGGAGACTGTTTGCCCTTGCCCATGGAACCACATTTTTTTTTCAGTTAGAAATATTTCTATCCTTTTATTTTACATTTTTGCTGTAACCACATTACTTCTCATGTGCTCTAGACCTTTCCATCTCCCCTTCATCTTTGTACACTCAGCAGGTATCTCACAAAGGTGGAACATAGTGAACTTCAGGTCTGTAGAAGGAAGCCATATTGCTATCTGTTCCTGAAACCTGTAATAATCCACTTCAGGGAGAAATTGGCTCTGACCAAATGCTACAAACAGGGCTCTTCTAAGTGTGTGGAGTAACTTGGTGGTGATTCAAGAGCTCTTCTATTATGGCAGTATTAACAAGACTCTTTAATACTCTTCTTGGTCATTTTCACCTATCTAGGAACAAGGTACTAGGGTTTGGAAAATATGAGTCTCAGCTTTGGCTCTGCAATTCAGGTTTCCTTAGGCTTTTTAAGCCTCAGTTTCCTGATCTGTGAAATGGATGTAGTAACACTGGACTTCCTACTTTATAGTGCTGTCATGAGGGACAAAGGAGATAATATGTGTGGACATAATTTGTAGACCATAGACATTCTATAATCATAAACTTTTAATATCATTATCATCCATGAATTGAGATACAATTAATTGGATGTTTTCATTTCAAGTCACTATGACCAGTCATCCTTTCAAGCAGGAGGACTTAGTTCAATGATGTAGAAATATATTGCAGAGTGTCAGTTGGACCTCAGTATCACTTGGACTGCCTCCATTCACAAAAGTGAAGAAGAACCGTATGGACTCCAGTAATATCACACAAAGAGTTCTATTAACCACTTTTTGCCTACTTTCTGAGATGTGATGCATTCTATATTCCTATTCAATCATATCTTAAATATTATTAAAAGACTAACTTTGGGACTGGGTTCTTAGCAGACATGAGGTAAATGGTCTAGAAGATATCACATAATGCTTTGGGCTCTGAAGTGTGCCCAATGTTCTAACGTGATGTATTAGGTGGGTTTATACTAACTTATACCTGCAGTAATTAGTTAATCTTAAAATATCAGTGGCCTAACATATTGCAAGCTTATTTATATTTTATGTAAAATCAATAATGGTTTTCCTCATTCAGTGTCTCAGGAATTCAGGTTCTTTCCAACTTAAGACATTGCTATCAATATGTGCCTTGCAGATGTGCCATGGCAAGGGAAAAGGTTACTGTAAAATTGACACACCAGCATTTGAATGCTTTGGCCTCTGTGTGTCTCCCACCATTTTCATCCAAGTTTCATTGGCTAGAAAAGTCTCTTGGCTTTGCCTAACGACCAGAGTTTGGGTAGTATAGTTTTTCCACATTGCCAGGAAGGAAGGAATAGCCAACAAAGAGAAGTATTAGGGTCTCTACCATACCCAGTCCACCCCCTTCTTAGCCAAGTGAGTTTTGGCAAGTTAGGTTTCCTTATGTATAAAATAGAAGTAAAATAGTTTCTACCTTATGTGCTACAGTACAGATCAAATGAAATAATGTAAACAAAACATTTAGCATAGTGTCTGGCACAGAATAATACATAATAAAATGTTAGGTGTTATTATTGTTGCTACTAATTAACCAGTTGACCAATTAGTCAATTATATTAGGAGATGATGAAGGCATTCCATAGCTGATCTCTGAATTACCTGATGGAAAGCCTTCAGCACAAGAATCAGCTTATTTCCAGGAGGTTTGAGTTTTTTTTCCCAACAACTATTAAAATATGATGAGTTTTATAATGTCTAGACAAAGTTCTTCTCTTGCTGTGAAAGCAATGCTCCTGAGGTCAATTTTATCCAAAAGCCAGATAAAAATGTATTTGTGAAATAAGATGTCAGCTCTTTGAATGGTTTGTCATTTTTATGCATCCATTGGACAAGACCATGATGCAATTTTTTTTCAGATAGCTGTTTTGTTTGCATTTAACACCATCTGGAGCTGGAACTTTCTTCTTCTAGTGAGTCAATTGCCACAAAGATTAATCAGATATACCCAGCAGGCAGGAAAATTCTTAGGAGACCCAGCTACTGGCTCAAGAGCCTCAATGAACATATACTGATTACCTGCTCTGCACTGAGCACCTGACATGTCCTTTCATTTAATCAACATAGTGAAACCTTCAGTTTACATATGAGAAAACGGAGTCTCAGGAGGGAGTCTTAAAGATAGTAATTGGCAAGGCTTAGATTTGAACTATGCTTTGCGGGAACGGAGGAAAATAATGGGGGAGAATATAAACTTTGCTGTGAGAAAGAGCTGAGTTTGATCTTGGCTTTGCCACTCACCAGCACAGTATCTCAGTTAACTCATGCAATCCAGTTTATCCACCTGTATAATGAAGATAACAATAATAATGCTAACAATAACAACTAAAACTGATGTGGGCTTTTGGGCAGGGACTTTTGAAAGTTTTTATTTATTTATTTGACAGAGAGAGAGGAAGAAAGAGCACAAGCCAGGAAAGCAGCAGAGGGAGAGAGAGAAGCAAGCTCTCCACTGAGCAGGGAGTCCAATGCGGAGCTCCATCCCAGGACCTTGGGATCTTGACCTGAGCCAAAGGCAGACACTTAACCGATTGAGCCACCTGGGGTCCCCTCAGCAGGGATTTTTTTAAAAAGATTTATTTATTTGAAAAAGAGTAGCAGGGTGGAGGGACACACACACACAGAGCCTTAAAAAAAACTCTGTGCTGAGCACAGAGCCTGACGTGGGTCTTGATCTCACCACCCTTAAATTGTGACCTGAGCCAAAACCAAGAATTGGATGCCTGATTATGCCACCCAGTCTCCCTTGGTCAGAGATTTTTACATAGGGCTTACTATGTCAAGTTCTCTTGATGTACCTTATACATACTAACTCACTTAATCTATACAAACATCTGAATGAGGTGGTAAACATTATTAACCTTATTTTACAAAAAACAAAACTGAAATACTCAATGTTTAAGCAACTTGCCCAAGGTCATACAGCTAGTAAGGAGCAGAGTATGAAATTCAAACCTAAGTGCTCTGGCTACTGAGTCTGAGTCCTTAGCTACTAGCTGTCCTCTGCTCAGGGTAACAATGCTTTGCAGAACAAATAAGAGAACATGTAAAGTGCAGTGCTTGCCCATGGCAGGGCACAATTATCATCATCAATTTTGCGCTCTACAACACTGAGATGGGGTGTCTTCCAAGGGAGTGTCTTTTCTCCAAGGAAGGGTGCTCTAGCCCGAGGACCTATGACCATTGGCTCTTCTATGAATGACTCTTCACTCCCTTTATCCATCCAAAGGCTCCTCTCCCACCCTTTATATTGTCTTGGATTCTATCCTTCCATGGAAGAGGCATTTGCAATTTCTCTAATCTAAAGGCACTGTCCAGTCTCCATTGGTCTATAGCAGGGTCAGTTGTCTGCTGTGGGAAGTCTGTGGGCGATGACATACAAGGAGATTAGAGTCAAAGCATGGCATTTGAGAAGATCATCAATCAAAGGGTAAGTTAGCTGAATGGTATAATTGCTTAAAGATTTTATCATATATTTGGTTTTTGCTAATGGAGAGCTTAACTATAATTCCCTTAAATTGATTAGCCATTATTCCTATTGTTAGGCTGAGTTGTTAAGAATGGTTCTCATTTCCTTTCTGTTCATCTTATCACAGAAATCTAAGAGATGAAGAGAAAATTCTGTTTTCAGATGAGCAGTTAAATGGTCAGGAACAATAAGAGAAAATGTGAAAGACCTGAAATCTGTAGATTAGATAAGGCATCTAATGAATTCAGGGGAAACACTGAAGGAGGGAGCTAGTTGCTAGCTGAACAGAGATGATGAACTCTATTGACTACAGAGAGCAGTCATGGTAAGTTACTATGAAAATATTTTCCAAACCTTCAGGCAAAAGCACAGACTCGGTGAAGACAAATGACTCTCCAAGTCATTTTGTTAAGTGAATACATAAGGGAGCTACAACTTACCAATGTTCTCTAATGGCCCCATTTTAATCTTCTTCCTCTCAAACACTGAATAAAATAAGTAAAAGTCGGGGTTCACTGAGAAAGCGGTCTTTCATGATACTTTTGTGTTCATATATCTTTTGATATATTCTTATCCCAAATTTAAGATCTAAAAAAAAATAGCACACACACACATACACAGAGGCACACACACACGTGTTTTAGCATAATTGCATATCGTATGAATTGCTGGATGCCCTTGGTAACTTATGGAAACATTACAGGAGTTTAATTCAATATACATCACTGAAGATGTATTATGTTCAAGGCAGTAGGTTAATTACCTCACTGCATTAAAAAAAAAGATGTCTTCAGTAGTCACCTTGATGTTCTTTCTAAACCCCATCTAATCAGTTACCGAATCCTGTGGACTCTACTAAGAGGACCCCTGCCCCCACCTGCTGCTACCCCACTGTCTTCACACTTGCCACCATCATCCCAGGTCTGCAGCACCATGCCAGCTTCTCACCTGCCTCCCCATGCTTCATCTCCTTCTTTAAATAGCAATCTGTCCTTCAAAATGTGAATCTCATCATGCTGCTCCCCCATGGAGAACTGAGCTGCTCTCAGCATAATACCCAGACTCACCTCCTACCTTGCAGGGCTCTGCAAGTGCTGCCCTCCACACCCCCGTCAGCATGTCCACATTCCCTTTCCAACTGCATGGTTCTTTAGATACATTGCTCTTAGGCATTTCCTCCCAGGAGCTCCTGCTTCCTGTCCCATAGCCTTCACACATCTGCTGCACAGCTTTCAACCCTGGTCTCACCTGGCTAACTCCTGTATTCTTTCAGAGCACTCTGTACTTTTTCACCTATGATTCTATCTTCACAGTTTATTTACATACTTAGTTGTAGAATGAAATTGCAAGTCCCGCAAAAGTAAACTCACAAAGCTTCATGAGGGAGTGGGGTGTGCTGTATCCTCATGTCAAGCACAGTGCCCACCCCCCGAAATGCTAAATATCTGTTGAATGAATGAATGAAAGAACTTACTATTCTTAGAAGAAGACATACAACTAACATAAATCAGGAGGAAAGAAATAATGTGGAGTACAGGTAAAATAGCCATTCATTCCTTGTAGTGGGGCTGGAGAAATCTCTGTAAATTAAAGTGGATTTTTAAGGATTAGCAAAATTAAGATGTGCAGAATTGTGGGAAAGTTCCTACCATGCAAAGAAAAGCATGAAGCCTAAGATAAATAAGCACATGGTATTTTAAGGAATGGTGAGAAGATGAGTAGAGCTCAAAGCTAAAGGTCTGTTGGCGATATAGAGCAGGAGGGGAAGGTGGAATGGAAGGTGGCCTAGAATGCCACACCAAAGGGTTGGAACAAGCCTGTAGAATGTGATTGTCTTTGTGAGGGAGGACGGCATGACCCCAGGTGATTTCAGCAGCACTTTACAGGTGCGTAGGAAAAATCTGGGCAAAAACATTTAACCCTGAATCACACAAACAGTGAGAATAACAAAACCAGGGGCCAGATTCATGAGATGGTGCAAAAATAAAGTTTTGTTTTCACATTGAAATCAAATACAAGTTTAATATAAGAGCATTTTTAGAACAACTGTAACTTTTCCCCTGTGAGTGATTCATTCATTTGAAATGGCTTTTCTAACTTTTATAAGAAATTAGAGAAAGAAAGAGAGAAAGATTGTCTGGTTGATTGTTTTGGTTGCTAGAGAGATGAACTTAGCCCAACTACTTTAGGCAAAATTGGGGATTTACCTGCTTTCATGCCATATAAAGGCCAGTTCACTGCTGGAGGTGCTCTTAACTTCTTGTCATCTTTCATGCTTGCTTTACTTTGGGTATCAGTTTTACTTTCTCAGACAGGTACTTTCTGAACTTTTTCTTGTGAAGTTTGTCACCGTGCTAACTTTAGAGGCTATTAGAAAACCCCTAGAGAGAAGCCCTCAGCAGCATGGTTGGCCAGCACATCCACTCCTGGGGCCCAGAAGGTGTTCTGTGCCAGCTCCTCCTTAGGACCATAGAATTGATATTGCTGCTGGGGTGGACCTCTAATAAAAAAAGGGTTCCATTGTAGAAAGAAGGAAAAAGTCTGGTGAGACAAAATAATAGACATCTATGACGTGGGCATACGGTATCTGAAGTACTGAATGTTGTCACATATCTGGGGACCACACAGAGCTGTTCATGTAGGTCTTCCTGGTGTTCAGTCACTTGTCTTGTAATAACTCCAGGTATCATCTTCAGCATGCTCTGCTTGCAATTCGAAGAAAGCAGAAAACTTCTTTTTTTTTTCTCCTCTTAGGATCTTGAATTTGGTTAACTGAAAGATTATGTTCTTTTAATGAAGTTGGAGAGCACTCCTTTCATTCCAGAAATAAAAGAATATTTGTGTAGAAAAGGAAATAGCTGAACACAATGTTTCTGTTTCTTCTGATTCTACCTTGCTTCATGGTTGAATAATGTCCTAGCTAGCTAAGGAGAAATAAATAAATGAAACCAATATTTCTCTTAAGAAATTTAAACAAAGCGAAACAAATACCCATTACAGTTCTGGGAATCTGACCCAATGACACACCCTAATGGCTTCATTAAGTCTTTGTTCTAAAGAAGTTCAAAATAATCCATTAAAAAAAAGCAACAGATGAACATAGGCTCACTGCTTAATAGTTCATCTTATGTTTCCTGTAACCACTCTTACATTATTTATTTTTTTATAGAAAACAGGGTTCGACAGCTGTGGCTTTGAGCAACTGTAATCTGATGGCCGATCATTTAAAGCACATTATATTTAAAAGAGATATCTTGATATTCTTAGGAAATCAAAGCCACGAAAATATGAAATTACAGTGCATTAAGAACGCTCAAATTATATTTTTATGGATTATAAATTGTAAGATTTTTACAAAGCCTCCAAGGAATTTTAGAATTTGCTTTGGAAGCCACTCTGTGGAATTCCATAAAACATGTTAAAGGTAGGAATTTTCATGGGTCACTGAGGACTTCTGTAGAGCCCCATAAAAGTGCAATTTCTATAATATATTATATTAATACATTTTAGTTTATTTATCTTTGTGTCTTTCCTCCAGCTATAACCTAACAATCATCTCATCTTTTATTTTTTATGTTACTTTCTTATGGCTATATTCAGATATAAATCTATACATTCATTATATTTCATGTGGCCTTTTGAGAACCATGTTATCCAAAAATAATA
Organism: Vulpes lagopus; assembly: GCF_018345385.1. Taxonomy (NCBI): domain Eukaryota; kingdom Metazoa; phylum Chordata; class Mammalia; order Carnivora; family Canidae; genus Vulpes; species Vulpes lagopus. The sequence goes on from NC_054831.1 coordinate 64,957,394, forward strand.
TTTGAAATGGCACAGAGAAACATTTTTGTGAAGCTATCAGCCAACAGTGCCATGGGTTGAGAGCAGGTTGAAACGGAGACTTTCAACATTTCTAAATAAGAAGATTACATAGCAACAACTTTCATGACAGCTTCTATAATTAAAAAAAAAAAATTGGCAAGTGTTGGCTTCCTTGTTCTCCCTGTGTGTACCACAGGTGGACTGGTAAAAGCACACTTTCGGGTGTGTTATTACACCTATAACCTATCTTAAAAATAGCCCTTACCCTTCCTTTTTTAACATAGTGAATCAAATTAAACAGACCTAATTATGCTTAGAAAAACTCTACAATTTGGCAGCAGTTGAATTAAGATGGTGTATCAGTTTGCTAAAGCTGATATAACAAGGTAGCGATGACTGGTTGGTGTAAACAACAAGAGATTTCTTGTCTCAGTTCTGGAGGGGAGAAGTGCAAAATCATGGTGCCAACAGAGTTGGCTATCTCTGAGGGTTGTGCCTGAAAGGTCTGTTTCGGGCCTCCTTCCTTGGCTTGCAGATGGTTGTCTTCTTCTGTCTCTCAGCATTGCCTTCCCTCTGCTTGTCTGTCTCTGTGTCCAAGTCTTCTCTTATTATAAGGACACCAGTCATATTGGGTTAAAGGCTCCCCTGCAATGACTTCATTTTAACTTGGTTACCTCTTTAAAGACCTTATCTCCAAATACAGTCATATTCTGGGGTACCAGGGGTTAGGATTTAAACAGGAAATGGGGGCCACGCAATTTGATTCATAACAAATACGTTGACCTACCTGTCTGACCCTGAGGGCCTGCATTGGTCAGGAATGCAGTTGCGATTACTCTCATGGACAGTGGTTAAGAGTATAGGTCCCAGGGATGTCTGGGTGGCTCAGCGGTTGAGCGTCTGCCTTAGCTCAGGGTGTGATCCTGGGGTCCTGGGATTGGTCCCACATCAGGCTTCCTGTGTGGAGCCTGCTTCTCCCTCTGCCTATGTCTCTGCCTCTCTCTGTGTGTCTCTCATGAATGAATGAATGAATGAATGAATAAATATCTTTTTTAAAAAAGAGAGTATAGGTCCCAGAATTGCAGGGCCTAAATTGAGCTATTGCTTGTGGCATTTGTTACCTGTCTGATGGGAACTAATTCTTAACCTCACATGACCTCAGGTTCCACATCTGTACAATACGGGTGAAAAAGAACCTACCTCATGGGTTGTTCTGAAGCCTACATGAGGTAATCCATTAAAGTGCTCAGTAACTAGAATAGTCATAGAGTATCTCCTCTTATGATTTTTAGTATCATGTTGTCTGTCTACTGTTAATGTTGCCCTCCTTTATTGGAGATTTTCAATGATAACACATTTTATGATTATTTTAACAAGAAAAAAAAGGAGACCCCCTTGGTCTATTTCAGTATTTGTAGCTTAGATATACCTCAAGAAACTGTGAATGAAAGATACTATGTGGGACACCTGGGTGGTTCAACAGTTGGGCAGCTACCTTCGTTCAGCTCAGGTCGTGATCCCAGGATCCAGGATCAAGTCCCACATCAGGCTCCTGCTCCTGCTCCTGCATGGAGCCTGCTTCTCCCTCTGCCTATGTCTCTGCCTCTCTCTCTCTCTCTCTCTCTCTCTCTCTGTCTCTCATGAATAAATAAATAAATCTTCTTAAAAATAAAATAAAGGTACTATGTGCAGTGTCTAAAATCTGATATTTAGAAAACTAGTAGCTAACCCAATGGCTCCTTCCCTCACCCCAGGAAGTACATATAAACAATTCTGATTCCATCTATGACTTAAAAAATTATTTTGTGCACACAAGACTGGACCAGAAGCTAATTGGACTAGATATTCTAGTTAGATCCAACAACTGCTCTGTTATCCCTTCTGTACAAAAAAAAAAAAAATGATGCCTGGCTTGAGGTTAAGATTTTGTCATTTTGTCTGAGAAACAATGGCTCCCCTTCAAACATGGCCACTAGTTGTTGGTCATTAGATGGAATATATGAGGAGGCTCTGACCTTGCCTTGTTTATACTGAGTATTTTACAGACAAAATTTATTAAAATATAAAATTTTCTAAACAGAAAAGATTTTAAGGTCCCAGGTAATGATCTTCATTCAAGTAGTAGCTTGAACTATCATGAAACTTACAATAGTTGACCTTTTTGGACCTACAACAATTGCACTTTCATGGTTAAGTGGGATCACTTCTTTAGAGGCAAAGGGAGAAAAATGGTTTCAGCCCAAACTGTACATTAAAGGGGAAAATACAGGAACATGAATTATGATTGTTGCTTGTGAAACTTTCTCAAACTGAGACTTGTAAATATTGTAAAAAAAAAAAAGTATTTTTGTAATTAGGACCAACCTGAATTAGTAAAGATAAAATCACACACACACACACACACACACACACACATTTATAATTTTAGGTCTTTTTAGGAAGAATTTAAACTCTGCTTGGAAGCTTGAGCAAGCATCATGCCCCATCCAGGAAAGAGCCTTTGCACATGCCCTCTGGAAATACAGGATCTGAAGATACTGGGAGCTGTACTGGTGTCCATCTATGTGTGTTCTTATCAACACAAACTACAAGGCCTCCTGCTCCTAGGTCAGTCAATAGCAGCAGAATAGAGGTTGGTTTAGTCGTGGTGAATAGAGGACCTTATGTTTTCGGTGCCTTTCCTTGTTTCCAGCTAATTTCCAGCTTAGCACCTAGGCCTGACTATCAACCTATAACTGTGTGTGAAAGGGGCTGGGATCACACTGAAGCATAAGCAGCTGGAACTCTGCAACATATGGGCACAATCACATCAGAAACTCACAGGATTGCCATCTCAAGGGTGCTTTTGAGGTCTGTGCAGACACAGGGAGTAAAGGAAGGGAGCAAAGGCAATTGTAGCAAATGGGGTTTTAAAATAATCCATAGCTAGGGCACCTGGGTGGCTTAGTAGCTTAAGCCTCTGACTCTTGATTTCAGCTCAGGTCATGATCTTTGGGTCATAAGATCGAGCCTGTGTGGGCTTCACACTCAGCAAAGAGTCTGCTTGAAATTCTTTCTCCCCTTCTGCCCCTGCCCCCCTCTCAAATAATAAATAAAATCTTATAATCTACAGCTAGACATATTCAGCACAGTGTAGGTGGGAGTGCTGCCTTCCAGAGTGACTGCAGTTACATAAAACTAAGGATATGTGGGAAGAGAACACCCTGGTTTGTGCCCACAGCACCTCTGTATAATTTGCCATCCTGTTACCCTAATGTCTTTAAATGATACCCATTCATTTACAGCAAGGGAGGGTAACAGCATCCTAGTAATTGACATTGATATAATGGTTTATCCTTGAACACCATGATCCTTTCTGAACGTTGGCATGTTTTAGCCAACATTGTTCCCAGGACATAGGTTGTTAGCAGAGCAGTTGGGAAAGCCAGTGTGGCAGAACTGGCTTCCTGGGTGTGTGACCTGAGCAGTCTCACAAAGGCTTGTGCTTCTAAAGGGGCCATGCTTGGTTTAATGCTCTGCTGTCTCCATCTGGAGATTTTTAATTTATTAACAAGGGCCTCACATTCTCACATTCCACTGGGGCCTGCAGATACATTGCTGATGCTGACTGGAAGACAAGGCTCTGAGGGCACCATCTCTAAAGAGGTCCGAAGAAATGCTATGAGCAGTGTCTATGGGATTAAAATGAATCTTAAAGACGAGGTGTGTGTGGATTAAGGGACTCTGAAATCTGTCAGAGAGCAGCGTTTTGAGGAAGCTTCACAGAAGAGCTCATGTGGGAAAAGAAGTATGGTCAGGGTATCCACAAAACTCGTCAGAGTGGCCTGCTGCCAGCAGGGCCCCGTTGAGCCTGCTGTGTCTTCTCAAGAAGTAACCGTCAGCGTGTCCTGATTGTCTTCAGCTTCTGGCATGTGCTCCTCTGCTGCCCTGCCTCACTGCCTGTAGCCTCCATTTTTGCTAACCATGCGGTGAATGTTTGAAGCAAGACAATACAAAAGGTATCCCTTCTCGTAGGCCGTAATGAACGTTTACCCAAACTCCTTTCTTCCTTAGACTTTCTTGAGGCTTCTAGAGAAATGTGAAGAAGGCTGGACTTTATAGATTTATGACAGCGACGGATAAAGTCCTCTGTCACTGTTAACCCCAATGAAAGTGATTGTGTAGTAAAAACTTATGAAATGACTACATGATTATATAATTAATTCTCACTGGGATGGTAGTGAATTGAATAATAGTAAACTATCACAGGAAGTTTTATTTTTATTCTTTTTAATAGGCAAGCCATATACCTCTTCAAAAAATGTATAGTACTTGATTTGGCAGATGACCCCTCTATTTTAAAACTAAATAAATATTGAAAAAGTTGGTTAACCTAACGTTTTCACAAAATTTGATTTTGTGGAAAGTTAAGAATCATAAGTTTATAAAAGAACTACTACTTGAAAATGTAGAAAATCCTCTTGCAAACAACTGTTCAAAGAAAAAAGAAAACAAATTATAAAATGATAGAAAATAAAAATCATAAAGACATTTATAACCCTAGCACTTACACATATAGGTCAAATAAAGGAAAATAAATGAATTAAGAGTCCAATTCAAGAAATAGAAAACCAACAATAAATAAACCCAAGAAAATGGCAGGAAAGCAGAAATGGATGAATAAAAAATAGAAAATAATAGAATAAATAAGCCCAAGAGTAGATTTTTAAACAAATAAAGAAAAAGATAAAGCAATGACTGATCTAATCAAGAAAAGAAAGAAGGATGTGTAATTCAAAGGATTAGAAATGAAAAAGAGAAAGCACACAAAAAAATAACCAGCTACTCAAAAAGTAATTTACATGATTCCTCAGGGCACCTGGCTGGCTTATCATAAAGCATGTGACTCTTGATCTCAGGGTCATGAGTTCAAGCCCCACATTGGGCATGGAGCTTACTTAAAAAATAAAAAATAAAGTAAAATTACATGGCTTCACAAATTTGAAAGCTAGGGTGAAGTTTTCTAGGAAAATAAATGCTACCGGGGATCCCTGGGTGGCGCAGCGGTTTAGTGCCTGACTTTGGCCCAGGGCGCGATCCTGGAGACCCGGGATCGAATCCCACATCAGGCTCCCGGTGCATGGAGCCTGCTTCTCCCTCTGCCTCTCTCTCTCTCTCTCTCTCTCTCTCTCTCTCTGTGTGTGTGTGTGTGTGTGTGACTATCATAAATAAAAAAAAAAAAAGAAAAGAAAAGAAATGCTACCAAAATTGACCTAGGGAAATAGACCAATGCATTCAGAAGGAATTAATAGTATCAAAAGTCTCCCTCTCCTCCCAACACACACATACCATCAACACTAAATTTGAATGAATTTACATGTGTGTTCTTCAAACCTTATAAAAAATATATAATATGAATGCTCCATAAGCTTTTGTAGAGCATAGAAAAAGAAACTTCCAATTCTTCCCATAGGGTCAAGAACTAACCCGTCCCCCCAAAAAATCTATATACCATTTATTTTTATACATATGAATGTACAATATGAACTAAAATCAGTGGTGCATTAAAGAAATAACTCACCACAGGGTGCCTGGATGGTTCTGTGGGTAGAGCTTATGACTCTTGATCTTGGGGTCATGAGTTCAAGTACCACATTGGGTGTAGAGATTACTTAAAAAATAAAGTCTTTTTTTTTTAACAAAATGTGCTCTTTTAAAAAATTCTTGTAAAAAAATCATAACATTGATTTTACCACTTTAAACATTTTAAGTATAATTTTAGTAGTGTTAAGTATATTTACCCTGCTGTAAGACCTATCTCCAGAGTGTTTCATCTTGCAAATCTGAAAGTCTATACCCATTACTATTATTTTTTAATGTAGAAACATCTTTATTTACTCATTTTTTTTTAGTTTAGATTTTAGTTAGTTAACATACAGTGCAATATCAGTTTCTGGAGTAGAATTCAGTGATTCATCACTTACATACAACACCCAGTGCTGTATGTAACAACAAGTGCCCTCCTTTATACTGAACATCCATCTAGTCCCATCCTCCACTCATATCCCTCCACAAACCCTCAGTTTGTTCTCTATCATTAATATTCTCCTAATGTTTGTTTTCTTCTCTCTTTTTATTCTTTTCCTGCTTCCCAAATGTTCATCTGTTTTCTTTCTTAAATTCCACAGGTGAATAAGGTCCCATGGTATTTGTCTTTCTCTGGCTGAGCTACGAATTTCTGTATCAATTAAACCACAGCTTCCCGTTTCTTCCTCTCCCCCAAATCTCCTGGTTACTTCCATTCTAGTTTCTATTTTCATGAATATGCCTACTTTGGATAGCTCACAGCTGTGGATTTGTAGAGTATTTGTCTTTTTGTGAGGGCTTATTTCACTTAGCATCATGTCCTCAAGGTTCATGCATGTTGTAGCAGGTATCAGGATTTCCTTCCTTTTCAAAATTGAATAATATTTCATTGATGGATAGACCAGTCTTGGTTTATCCATTCATCTGTTGATGGACATAAAAATAAAATCTTAAAAAAAAAAAGAGAGAAGAAATAACTCAGCACAACCAAATGAAATTTATCCCAGGATTGCAAGGATGGTTCAATATTATAAAACTAAGCAAAGCAACTTAGTTTAGGCTTTTACCATATACATGAAAAGGCTATACAGATTTTTATTGAATTTAAAGGATATGTTTGGAATTCCTATGACTAAGATATAAGCTGTATAGTTCCAGGTATACCTCAAGGAGAAAGCAGTCATCTTCCAGAACAGTTGTAGAAACAAACAATGGTTTCACAAATATCAATGCAAAGGCATGAAAGCAGAAATTCTCTCTCATAGGGCAATTTTCTCATGCTTTAGAGGGTGAGTAGCTGCAGTTTGTGTAATAATGGTTGAAGATTTTCCAGGACAACACTGATATTGTTTTGATTTTATGATTAATATAAAATGTGTGACATTCTATTGAAGACAAACAATTCAAGAAATTCCACTGCTACTACTACTACTACTACTAACTCTACTTTTATTTAAAATCACTATAGAGGGATGCTTGGGTGGCTCAGTGGTTGAGTGTCTGCTCAGGGCCTGATCCCGGGGTCCTAGGATCCAGTCCTGCATCAGGTTTCCCACAGGGAGCCTTCTTCTTCCTCTGCCTATGTCTCTGCCTCTCTCTGTGTGCCTCTCATGAATAAATGAATAAAATCTTTTTTTTTTAATTTTTTTTTTATTTATGATAGTCAGTCACAGAGAGAGAGAGAGAGAGAGGCAGAGACACAGGCGGAGGAAGAAGCAGGCTCCATGCACCGGGAGCCTGATGTGGGATTCGATCCCGGGTCTCCAGGATCGCGCCCTGGGCCAAAGGCAGGCGCCAAACCGCTGCGCCACCCAGGGATCCCAAATGAATAAAATCTTAAGAAAAAAATCACTTTAGAAAAACTAGCCCAGGTAACTAGACAGAAGAACTTAAAAATTGCATATATAAGTATAAAAATGTATATATTTATATAAATAATATATATTTAGGATGGAGAATGACTTTTAATTATTTAATGGATGTATAATATATGATTATAAAACTTTACTACACAGAGAATCAAGAGAAAAACATTGACATCAAAAAGTAATTCAGAAAGAGGACTGGTTTACCTTTAACCTATGAAACATAAGTATGCGTGTGATTTCCCCATATTCAAGCTAATCATCAGAGGATGAATATATTGGATTAATGGAAAAGATCTCATTTATAATTACAACAAAAAGATACTTAAGAGCAAACTTCAAAAGAAATATGCTGGATTTATAGGAAGGAAAGCTTATCAATTCTATTGAGGGTAATTTAAGAAAATTTGAATACATTAAAGACACAACTTGTCTTCAGTACAAATCATTATTTAAAAATATCAATTCTTGAATACCAATACACCAGCAAAATATTTTTCTGGAACCTTAACAAAATGAATCTGGAAAAATAAATATATGATCTTAGCTAGGATATCTTTGGAAAAGAATAATGAGAAGAACAATCAAATAGTCATATTTGGAAATCAAGTAATTAATTAAAATTAAATTTTACTTAATTTACTTAATTTCAAAATACATAAGTAATTAAAATACTTTAGTGCTGAAAACAAAATTGTCAGAAAATCATTGGGATAGAATAGTTGAGAAATAGACCCAAATTTATGGAGTTTATGAAATATTTCTCAGGCTAAAAGCAAGATTTCAAATAATTGAATAAAGTTGAAGTAGATTAAGTATTTTTAAAATAAATAAAGCTGAATATTCCCTCTGTTATGTTACAGCAAATTCCATATGCGTCAAAGTTTTAACTGTAAAAAGTAAAACCACAAACTATCAATAGAAAGTTTAGGCTGTTTATTTCTAATCTTGAAGTGGAGAAATCATTGTTAAACAAGATACAAAACTCACAACCATAAAGGAAAAGATCAACAAAATCACAACATAAAGTTTTGAAAATTCGTATGACAGATTACAAAAAAGCCAAAAGGAGGTGGATTGCAATGCATATATCAGGAAATGCATGAATTTCTTTAGTTTTTCATTAAGAAATAATTAAAAACTAGAAGTTCACAGAAAAAGAAATACAAATGGCCGGTAAATAAATGGAATGATGCTTGGACTTCTTCATAACTAAAGAAATTCCATTTAAAACAAAAATATATTAGATTTTACTTATTAGAATTCTAGATAGTATTGGCAAAGATGTAAGGAAATAGGCATTCTCCTCTATTGCTGGTAGGAATGTAAATTGGAGCAACTTTGCAGGAAAATTTGGAACCATGATTTCCCTTCAAAGAACTTATCCTATGGATATACTCATAAATAGATGCTCCCCCAAATATACCAAAGTATGTATGTGTAAACGTGTAAGTATATATGAATACAAATATACACATGTAGACACACATATATTTACTGCAACATCAAATTCAAAGCTGGAAGCATTTTATGTCAATGAGGAAAATAGTTAAATATATGATGTTGCACTTATAGACAAGAATACCGAAGCTGTCTAACAATGAATGAATCTGGTATGTATATGCTTAATGAGGAAGGCTCTCCGAGAGATATGACTCAATTCCATATAGGTAGGCCTTATGTAATTTGACTTCTGGAAAGCATCCAACACTATCTTCTTTTTAGTTGTTGTTTTTAACAACTTTTTTGAGATATAATTCATATGTCATACAATTCACTCATGTAAAATGTACAATTCAGTTGTTTTTAGCATATTAACAAGGTAGTGGAACCCTCACCACAATTTTTATCTCCCTTAAAATAAGCCCCGTGGCCATCAACAGCCACTCCTATTACCAACCAGCAACCCTATACAACCAGTAATTGACGTTCTCTCTTTATAGATGTGCTTATTGCGGACCTTTATATAAATGGAGTTGCACAAAGAAGCTCTATGTTTTGAGGAACTGGGAAGATGTTTTTTCTGAAGTGGCTATGCGATTTTACATTCTCATCACAACGCATGGGTGTTCTAATTTCTCCACATGGTCACCAACACTTACTATCTGTTAGCCTTATTTTGGTGATCCTCATGTGGGTGAAGTGATAGCTCATTATGGTTTTGATTTGCATTTCCATGCTGCATGTTGAACATCTTTTCTGTGCTTATTGGCCATTTTTATATCTTTTGGATAAATGTCTAATTAGAAACTTTGCTCATTTTTCCATAAGATTATTTATCTTTTTATTATTGGATTTTAAGAGTTCTTTATATATTCTGATACAAATACCTATCAAGCATATGATTTTCAAATATTTACTCTTATTTTGAGTTGTCTTTTTCATTTTCTTTTTTTTTTTAATTTTATTTATTCATGAGAAACAGAGAGAAAGAGAGAGAGAGAGAGAGAGAGAGAGAGAGAGAGAGGCAGAGACACAGGCAGACGGAGAAGCAGGCTCCATGTAGGAAACCTGAACTGGGACTCGATCCCAGGGCTCCAGGATCATGCCCTGGGCTGAAGGTGGCACTAAACCTCTGAGCCACCCAGGCTGCCCTCTTTTTCATTTTCTTCATGGATCCATTTGCAGCACTAAAGTTAGTTTTGTTGAACTCCAATTTATCTCTCTCTCTCTCTCTCTTTTTTTTTTTTTTTTGGTCATTTGTGCTTTGATATTGTATCAAAGAACATTTAATCTCTGGCCAGAAAGAGTTGCTTCTATGCTTTATTAGATTTTATAGTCTTAACTCTTTAGATCTATGATCCATTTTAAATTAAGTTTTACTTATGGGAAAAGAAAGGGGTCCTACTTCATTCTTTGCATGTGAATATCCAGTTACTCCCAACGCCATTTGTTGAAAAAACTATTCTTTCCTGCATTGAATTATCTTGCCAGTATTACCTACTACAGTCAACCAAATGTTGATTGATGGTTTAGTTTTTATGACTTTGTCTTAAACAAAATTTTTCTTCGTTCTGAGTAAGTTTACATAGATTTTGCATTACATTTCATGAAAAATTTATCACTTAACTTTTTGTTACTGTCCAGTTTTCACACACATTTTCAGATTTAAGGTTCTGTATGAATTGGAAAAGGCTCAACATGAACGGCTATGTTTTTTTATTTTTCTCTGTTGTAAAATTATGACGAATCACTTTGTCAGCTGATGATGATGACTTAAATGTGTTTTAGATTATTGTAATTTAGGTATTGAAGAATTAAATGGAAAAGAAAATATAGCTCTAGAGAAGGAAAATGGAATTATTAAAGAATTTTATCTTTATCATCATAATCACAACTACTATTTATTGAGCACTTACTCTTCACTACCTATATTATTTGATTTTATACTTGAAGTAACCAAAGATTGAATTCAATAATATCTCCAAAGTCACGCTATTTATAGATGTTAGAGCTGGGCTTCAAAGCCAGGTCTACCTGAATTTCAAGTTCAAAGACAGCTAACTGCCCATTCCTGGAACAGCACCTAGCATCACAGATGGCTCATGCCGAAATTCTATAAAATGGTATCATGTCCTAGGGAAATAAATTCATGTATTTGTCCAGATAAAAGGCAACTATTTCACCCAGATTGAGGAAGACCAGGTAGCAAATTCATAACTTGTTAAATATACTTCAAACAAGCACATTTCTCTTTCTGCAAAGCTTTTTCCTTATCCCAGGCAATAAGAGGTAACGAGAAACTGTAGTTCATGTTGGCAACCCATTTGCTTCTCTCAAATCTTAGATTTCACACCAATCTCAGTCAGCATTTTTTTTCCTATAAGGCCAACTTTTGATGAAGACAGAAAGTATGACTTGGAAAAAAAACTCCTGTTTCAACTCTGGAAGGGAATGGAGTCACATTTCCTCTGGCCTTGCATGTTCAATCTCTGGAACAATCCTAGAATCAGATGTTGATCAAATAGCCTCCAAATGCATAAGCAGTTTTTTAAAAGTTGAAAATGAAAAGAGATGTGACTGAATATAGAAGGCAGTTTGGGTTAATTCATTGATGAAAAGAGAGAAAAGGATTTGCATTGACTGTGTGAATGACCCAGATTGAAAAACACAGATAAGTGTCAGTACTATCTAGGGCTTGCACTTGGCTTTAAGGCATCTCAGTATTGAGCATACTGCATAGTGAAGATCTTATATTGAGTGGAGTAGTAAAAGCTGTATGTTGTGAAGGACTGGGTTTGGAATCTATGTTCAACATTTTCTAAGAGGCTAGCCTTGGAGAAATTACAAAACTCCAATTTCAGTTCCTTGTCTATAAAATGGACGTGCTTTTAACTATTAAATATGCAGTCTGATGCAAAAATCAGAGGATTCACACTTATTTGTATCAGGAATTTTACAAATCCTAGTTCCTTCCCTTGTCAGCTGGGTGATGTTGGTTAAACAGACAGCCTCTCTGAACCTCAGATTTTTCTTCTATAAATGGGGTTATTAATACAAAGGATTTATGAAGATTGAGATAACATGTATAAAGAACATAAAGGTGAACTTGGCTTATACTTTATGCTAAAAAATATATGCACCATTTGTTTTTTATTATCATTATTATACCTGCTATGTGAGCCACCTACTAAAATGCCCACCATGTAGCAGGAATTCTTTACAAGTTACTGTCTCCCCTCACTTTTAGTTTGAAAGAATATTCATGCTTAATGATTATCCTTCCCCATATGGACAGGTATTTCCCCTTTGGCCATAAACATAAGTGTAGAAAACTTCTGGCTCCTTTTCATGAGTTCTGGGTACAGTTGTGTTATTACTTTCTCCTTAGAAGGGAACTACAGTGTTTTAGTTTAATTACTTTTGCAGAAAGTATGCCTTTCCTGGGTCAGTGAATCACATAGCTGATAAACAGGAGCTGGGGCAATGGCTTGCTAGCACCCCTTCTCTCTACATGTGCGTTTTCTATTAAGAATCACTATGAAAGCCACTTGCTCCAGAGGCAGAGACTATTTTTATCAGGAGAAGTCAGCCTCTAAAACTTTCTTTGCCAGCTGATTTTACCACAACTTCACTCCTCTTGTCTGGTCCCCACATTCCATTCCAACTGGAAATGAGAACTGGTTTCAGGGAAATGCTTAGAGGCTGGCAGGCAGGACACATTTTATAAAAAGCAAGTATCTGAAATGAAGATTTCAACCTGCTGTCCCTGCAGCAGCTTCTTCCAGCTTTTACTTTCTACCCTGAAATGAAATTAGAAATATGGAGTTTCCAGGAAAATAAAAGGGGGAAAAAATGAAACACTTCCTTGGTTCTGACTAAAATGCACAGGCCAATGCTTCTTTAGCTTCGTCGTGTAAGTCAAAGGAACTCACAAAGAGGAACCCAGATCATTTACCAAGATAGAGGGGACTCCTCATGGAAGATGCTGTTCGTGGGAGGAGACATGAAGGTCAACTATCCTTAGCTAACTTTGAGACTCCAACGATGATACTCAGAGCCTCACATGTACAAAAGCCCCACGCTACCACTGGACAACACATTGTATTGTGTTTGAGTTCCTGGAGTAAAGAATTTCTGTTCCTTTGTCTTTGCTTCACTTTTGAAATGTTACAATGATCCCTATAATATGAATGCCTTATCTGGAAATAGAGACGGTTTCACATGATTGTTATAATCCCATGCCCAATTCCTTCTTTAATCCATTGCATCCATTTTCCAGACAACTTATCAGAGTTAGCCATGCAGATTCTAGAAATTCCCCTGTATGTGTAGAGGCTGCTCCCACTAGCAGTCTGTGCCTCTTTGGACTCAACATCCACAGATCTAGAATGACTTCAGAGATTCCCAGCTTAATGTCAGAACTTAACCAAATCACCCAATTGCACCCACTCATTTTAAGATGAAGGATTGAATTGAGTCTTAGGGAGATAAAGGAATTAATCCACTGTCATCCAAACAGCTTGTGGCAAAACCGAGACTAGAAATCAAGATAATTTTTCATCATTCCAAACTGCCCCTCTTCCTGTTATGAAGCATTGGGGGTTTACTGAGTAGCAGCTTACTTAGCTGGACGTGTTCTTGCTCTACAAGATTATAAATGGTCCATTCTCAAATGAACTGCAACTGTTAAATTGCTAATAACAATTTAGGTATATTAAAATATGATAATTTGTGCCCAAAGGCACAACTTCTATTTCTAGGCAGATGACACATACATCTAATGCCAAAATTCTCCCTCTTGACTTAGGCTCACATAATATTTTGTATACAAGATAATATTCCTTAATACTCGATCAGTGAATATTTAATGACTATCTCCTGTATGCTCAGCACTCTTATAGGTGCTGTAGAGATTAGAGGGGGGAAAAAACTGTCCATACATATTTAGAAGACTAAAGATGCCTATAGAGGAAATTGACAAAAAGGAAGGCCAAAGGCTTTGGCTCCCAAACACATGCTGGATCCTGAAGTATCAATGTCTGCTGGGGGGCCGCTGGGGGGGCAGAGATTTGATGTAGAGTCTTACTGAGATAACGTTATATCACACGGCCCAGGTCAAGGGAAAACTCTTGACGTTTCAAGATGAAAAATGCTTTACATTGCTTAAATCAAGACTCTGTGTGTGGGTTTAATTTTTATGAAAGGAGTACAGGAGCTAAGTCATTTGCAGTCAGAGAGCTAATAAAACCCCACGAGACACCACTTTCTTTCCTAGCAGAATAATAGCCAAAAGTTAAAGATGATTATGACTTTTAGTCTGTGAGCTTTTCTGCTGACAGAGATCTTTTTCATGCATGTGTTATATCTAAATGGAACGATGGATGTCCTTGAAAAAAAAATGTTGCCTCTAGAATTAGGATGATGTGTGACTCAAAGTTCGAAAAGAATTTTGATGTAGTTGTAAGAAGAGAAGCACATCTTGAAATGGTCTCCAAGTTTGTCAGACTACTTTTCTTTAATGAATTAAATTCCATATTCCAGCCTTCACTCTTAGAATGTTATAAACTTCTATAACTCTGAAGTTTGTAGATGACTTGCATCCTCCTGCTAGGAGAGGGGAATGTTATAGATGAAGAAACTGAACTTCAGAGAGGTTAGGTGACTTGCCCAAGGTCATACAGTTAATAAGTGGAAATGTTACATGAGAAATCTTCACTGATTCCATTCGGTACCCTTTCTATCATAATCTAATGGCTTCCCATTAGAAGGAAGGAAGGGGAAAGTAAAGTAAGATAAAGGCAAGAGCTAGGACTGATGAGATTCTTGCCTAGGTAACCCAGCTTCCCCCAAAGTAAAACAGTTGGAAAAGAAAATTGACTCCATTTTTATATGTTTTAAAGCCCTCACCAGTGTTATATAAAATGAAAAATTAATGAACACCTGTAAAAGACTTCATTGCCCCACTCTCTGGGGCCACAATTTAAAGTTAATGTTATTTTCTGTATTAATAGCTGCTCCCAGTGATGTTTCCTTTTAAATTAATGCAGATGCCAGGTAATTTGGAAGAGATCAAATAGACCAAGAGGAGCAACTCACATTGCTCACTCAGCAGCCCTCTCATTTGAAAAGAGAGCTTCAGGAGCAGTTACTACCGTTGGGACCTTGTCGGCGGTCATTAGATGCACACAAGCTACTTCTTAAGAATAACATCCTCTATTTCTCATCCTTCAGAAAACTTGTGGGCTCCTAGTAATTGTAGAATAGAATTCCATTATCACAATACTCCCACTGAGTTTCTCTTCCACTCTTCATTTTTTAAACATTTTCCTTAAACATGACTGCTTGCTTCAGCACCGATAAGGGAGTGGGATGACACGTTCTGCTCATAAAATGGTAATGATCATCATCGGGGTGATTGCAAATGAAGAATGGAAACGTCCTGAGTCTGAGAGCCTAGGCTTAGTAATCGGAGGCATCCTCAAGACTTTGTAAACTCTCCAAGTCATGTCTTTATTCTGAAAGAGCTGAAACTGCAGCCCACCCTGCTTTAGCCTTCAGCCCGACCTCCCTCAAGAAAAGAGAAACTCCTAAATGTTCCCCGGTTCATGGCTAACCCCCTTCTCATCAGAGACAATTATTTCTCTGGACAGGAAACAAAGGAAATGTGTGGGTGTCTTTTCTGACACTAGTTTGAAGTTATTCTGATAAATTAGCCTAAAGTAGAGTGGAATTCCCCAAGTGCAGTGAACATTTCATGTTGAATACATGTCAGGCCTTTATATGTGCCTGCTCCACTTCCTGTTAATTTCTAAGTTTGCTTTTTGAAGTACAACAATATGGAGAACTAATGAATTAACTGTAGAAATAAAACTCCGAATATTGCAGATAATATATGCACCCCATATATATAATATACACATGCTAATGTATAGATATATTCTAAGAATATAAAAATATATTCTTTTTAAAATTTTTTAAAATATTTATTTTTATTTTTATTTATTCATGAGAGACAAAGAGAGAGAAAGGCAGAGACACAGGCAGAGGGAGAAGCAGGCTCCATGCAGGGAGCACGACATGGGACTCGATCCCGGGTCTCCAGGATCACACCCTGGGCTGAAGGCGGCACTAAACTGCTGAGCCACCCGGGCCACCCCATTTTAATCATTTTAATGCATAGAAAATGCAAAGGTGAGCTAATGATAAATAGGAGTTGTATTTTTCCTTTACTCTAAAGAATCATCTTAAGTCCATCCTTAACCAAGGTTTTAAAGTCTATTAGGTCATTGGACTAACCATCATTTTCTACTCACCATTTTCTCTCTAGTGGCCCTGTTGAGATATGGTAGGGGAACTTTGACTTTACATGGTATGAAAGCAATACACACTGAATGAAAATTATCCTTCAAATTTTGAATTTGAATCTTTTCTTGGGCTGGCAATGTGTGGTATGACATTCTCTTGTAATGCTGGGCGGTGGCATTGAGCCTTAGCTCTGTCAGCCACATCAGTATGAGGGTAAACAACCAATACACACACAACCATTCTGCATGTACACAACCATTTTGTTTTTCACCTCCAGTGCAGTATTCAATAAATTACATGAGATATTCAGTGCTTTTTATAAAATAGTCTCTGCATTAGATGATTTTGCCCAACTGTAGGCTAATATAAGTGTTCTGAGCACGTTTAGGGTAGGTGAGGCTATGCTATGATGTTCAGTAGGTTAGGTGTATCAGATGCATTTTTTTACTTAATATTTTCAACTTACAGTGGCTTAACAGGATATAGCCCATCATAAGTCAAGGAAGATCTATACTGAATTACTTCTACTTGCTTATTACCAGCGTGGCAAAGGGAGCTGGGCACATGAATAGTGGCAGAGCCTCATGTTCCCAAATACCTGGAATGTCAGACAAAGAACAGTGGGACTAGACTCAACTCTCTTTCCTTCAAAGGCACTTCTCGAATGATTATACATCTTGATTAAAATTCTCTTATAAAAAATCCATTTAACCACAGAAAATAGGAAAGGGGGAAAATATTATTCTTCCCAACATTCTCTGGATTTATGGACTCATTTTAATGGAGTCATAGAACTAATTTTACAAATGTTCTCACCAAGTCTCAGAGAGATGACATGCCATATCAACTTTTACATAGCCAGTCCCAGTGGGTGGCAGATCTGATGCTTAAATCCTCCTATGCTCATTCTCATTCTAGGAAAATTATTTTTTTTTAATAGAGAAGTATTGGATTCCCAGGGCATCAGCAATCTCACATTTTATGCTCCCTTAAGTTCTTTCCCTTCATGCCTCTCTTAAGGTAAAATGTACTGAAATAAAGTTTCATATTTGCCCTTATTTGTTTTCTGATTTAAGATTATTTTTTTACCATTTTATTGTAAAGTCAAATGTGATGCAGAAAACCTCACAGAACACAAGAGAGATTTGGGAGCATTCTTGCAGGACCCTTGGCAGGTTAGGTGTGCTTGCCCTTCTTTGCCCAAATTCTCTCCCCACAATTCTGTGTCCTCTCCCAATTGATGCTTTACTGGGAAGCCAACTCACGGAATTGCTATGAATCCCACTCCCTTCTGGGCCTACCCACCCTCCTGTCTCTGCATAGGCTCTGCACAGCTCTCAACCTGGGACATTCCTTATTTATTTATTTATTTATTTACTTACTTACTTACTTACTTACTTATTTACTTATTTATTTTTATTCAGAGAGAGAGAGAGAGAGAGAGAGAGGCGAGACACAGGCAGAGGAAGAAGCAAGCTCCATGCAGGAAGCACGACATGGGACTCCATCCCAGGTCTCCAGGATCACACCCCGGGCTGCAGGAGGTGCTAAACCGCTGCGCTACCGGGGCTGTCTATACTGGGGACATTCCTTTGCAGATCTTAACTGTTGGTTTGTTTTTCTTTTTTTGAAAACATATTATTTGTTTATTTCTTTTGTTCTGCTTTCTGGAAGACTTCTCTAACTTTACCTTCCAGTTTATCACTTTTTTTAAAAATGTTGACTGTTTTAATTTTATTTTCCAAGAATTATTTCTTACTCACTGATTGTTTCTCTTTTATAGCATCTTGTGTTTATTTTATAGATACAATATTTACTCTTTCTGCCTGGTAATAGGTTCAAATATATTTCAAGTTTTCCTCCATGCTTTGTAGTTTCTCATTTTCCTATGTGATCTTTCTTCCTGGTGTTTGTCTTGGTCTGTCTCTTTCAGTCAGGGGGCTTTGCTCAAGTGTCTGATAACCTTTGCTGTCTGTCCTATTTGAGAGGGGAGGCCCTGCAAACTTGACTGAAGGCTCATGTTGGGAGGACTGACTAAACTGACAGGTGATCTACACTGCCAGGTGATCAGGGGACTAATCAAACAAGTGACAGATGGCATTATCTGGAGACTGTCTCTCTGAGGTCTTAAGTTTCCTCAGAGTAGAATCATCCAACTTAACTGGCTGCCAGTATTCTGGAAGCAAGACAGGGAAGGTATCCAAGGATTCCACCATTAAACATGTGGAGTTTCACTTCATCCCGTTTTGAGTTCTCTCCCTGACAATCCTTCAGTCTGCTTGGTGCTTTGAGTCCTGAGTCATCTAGAGAGTATACTTCAGCTTTCATGTAGGCAGGGTGTGTTGTGGAGTGGGTGGACAGAGAAGCAAGGGGATAGACATGTTATAAGGCATCAGAGAAACCCACTGTTCTTTCAGCCATCCCCCTTCTTTGGCCTTGTTCCCCTTCTGTACCTCCTCCAACCTCACTCCCGTCCTACCTTCCTGGTTACTAGTGTTTCCGGGAGCTTCATGGTTCTGTTGGGAAAATCAGCGGCTGCTTATTGGCATAGCCCTCAGTGGGCTCTTGAGACATAATTCTCCTCTGCTCAATCTGTTATTACTTCTCCTTCCTTTTCCTTTCCACAACAGTGTTAAAACTTCTCATCTATTGCTGTATCCTCCAATTTTCCATCTCCATATGCTTAATGCCTTTTTAGGTTTTGAGAAAGATAGGAGGTAAATGGGCATCGCTACCTTGCTATTTTTAAATTTGATATCAATAGGCTACATTTGCTTTCTTAACATCTCTATAAAGTAACTTCAGTTATATGGTCCATTGTTCAAGGTTGCTTAAAGTTTTTAAGTAAAATTATATTTAGACCAAAGTATAGAGAAGTTTTATTTATGTACCAGTGAGTCCTTTAAAAAAAAAAAAAAACAGAAACTGTATTACTTGCTTCGACAGTAATGATTTTAAACTGTTGAAGATATTTATCAATAACACTTATATGAGATTTGTTTTGCTACTTTTTGAAATTACAAGGAAATTTTATTTAACTCAGTCATTTTGAATTACAGCATTTTGTATTATTTTTGTTTTAGAACATACTTTCTTGAAATAATTTTTTTGAAGTTTTAACAGCTTCATCTCAGAATTATAGCCATAGCTTTTCTCTTTAGAAAGCCTCCACTAGATTTAGTTAGTTGGAACTTTATCTCATGCTCCTTGCTCCATTGTGAAGTCCCCATGTCCTTATACATAAAAGGGCTATTGATGACCTTGAATTTAGAGGTTAATTTTGATTCTGCAAGGCTTTGTCACATCTCTAAGCAGGTGAGGGTCATTTTCAGAACAGATAATAATTTAATAAGGTAAAAAAAACTATGTTATTCTCTATAAGGACTGTAATATTAATTTTTTATATAAAAGCAAAGGACTTTGTTGTTCTGCCTGAATCACCTACATTTTCTTCCTAAAAATTGATGTTTTTCTTGATGTGTCAGCTCATCATGACCAGCTCTACATGCAAGCAGTCTGTCCATTAGGATACTTTCGGGCCTCCTAACTCAGCAGAGAACTGTACATGGCCCTGAACTTTTCATTACAAGTCATTTCTTGGGTTTTCTCATGAAAGTTCCAGTTATGTAAGTAACATTTCCAGCTACTGCTATCTTGGGATAACTGGGACAACTGAATTCAACAGTGCCATAGGATAGGTAAGTTGTAATGGGACCAAACCAAAAAACAATGATGGAAAACACTATCTAGCACTTTCAAAGGTGAGTTGTAGAAAGGAAGTAGAAATCCCTCAAAGCTGCTTGAGATGGAAGGGGCTGCTTTTAAGTGTAGTGAACCACACTCCTGAATTATTCACGCAAATGCCAGAGGAAATCTGGCAGAGATCCTGTAATAACTATAGCTCCCCTCTTTATGTAGCACACGACTATTTTCAAAATGTTGTCATATCCATTATCTCCTTTCCTTGACTCTCAGTAATCCTCTGAATCTCGTAAAGTAGGAGAACAAGTCATAATTTATAAAGAAGGAAACTGGGTACCTGAAAAATGGTGTGACCATTCCCAACATCACACCACTGATGAGAAATATGTGGATCCAGCATTAGGATCCAAGTTTCCTGACTCCAGGCTGGGGTCTTTACTAGATACTGTTTTTCAAAAGACCCCCTAAAATATCCCTAAAATACATAACAATAGTGGAAGTGACCAGTGAGCCCTGAGGTCTAAAAGCATAGTCTCAAGAGGCCCAAAGTAAGTGTGACATTTTCTCAAAGTCTTGCTTTATCTTAAAAAATAGTGAAGATTTTATGGTTCACTATGTATTACTCTTTTTTTTTTCTTTGTAGCAAGCAACTTCAATGATACTAGGGCTTGAGATAGTCATATTTCTATTGGGTTGGCCCAATAGTATGTGGTTTGGCCAAGACTGTAGACTTGGCTCAGATAGGTCCAACTTGACTCTTGGCTGTGTGTTGGGTTCAGCTGTGCTACACAGGTCTTCTCATTCTCCTCCAACCAGCAATAACCCAAGACATATCAGAGGAACAAGTAGAAGGAGGCAGTGCCTCTTAAGGCAGCTGTTACACCCCTACCTCCTTCTGAAGGCTGAAGCATGTCAAACAGCCGAGCCTAAAATCAGTAGGGCAAGATGTATATTCTCTTTGCTCTACTGTACTGCAAAGTCACATGACAGAGAAAATGCAGAGTTGAGAAAAATAGTCCAGTCAACCACAGCTGTCACTCTTGACCACGATTGTTTACCCGCACCTGTAAAATATATTCATCTCCACCCTAAGACTCCAGAAAGTGTCTTCTGGTCCCAACAATAGGCTCAAAATCCTGAATCTCATGATTAACATTGGTCCAGATGCAATTCCATAAGTTATGGAGACTTAAAACTAAGAAGACAAGTTACCTTCCCATCCCCTCTGCTCATATGCACACTACTACATACTCAATATGTAATGGTGGAAGCGGCAAGGCTTAGATGCCAAAAACATGTGGCAGATCAAGAATGATATAATTAACTGCAATTCTGAAATCCCACTGGGAAAATGTTGCCAGGCCATAGATAAGGGAATGTTCCTTGATTGGGCCTGGTTCTGTTCCCCGGGAGCAGCCCCTAGTACATTGTTCTCCATTGCTCTTGGCTCTACCTCCCAGAAAGTCCTTCCTTCTTGATCATCTTTCATGCCAAGTTTGAAGAGGGTTGTGATGAATATGTTCTTCCTGGAGGCTGAGTAACTTTCTCTGCCTCATTCTTGCCTATGGACTATTAGTTGCCTTTAAGTCTTTATAGCCAATTATACATTCTTTTTAATTAAGTCTAACAGTAGTTCTGCCAGTATAATTACCTCAAAACTTTTCAGTTTTCCATGGATTTAATGCTAGTCAATTCCATGTGCCTAAGCCACACCCACCATTCATATTGGACATAGATCTATCTTTCTATAGACTTAATTTTAAGTCCTTCAAGCTGAATAGACTTCTAGGGGACCATACCTTTAATCTACGTCGAAAAATTTTTCTAGTTAAAACCTTCTGTAGGAGCCATTTTAATCCTTTCAGATGTCTTTAAAAGCTGTGACCACCAGAGTCTTGAGTCTTGAGTTAGTGTTTGCCTCAAGGTTGTATTTTAATGAGAGTGCCCAGGATCAGGTCTTTTCCTGAGGCAGCATCTTAATGGCTTCATCTTTGGTTTGATAAGAAACAGTTTCATTTTCCAATCCTACAAGTCTTCAAATTGCTGGTCTCTCTATTCTGTTTGCAAACCAGCCTTTTCTGAATTCATATCTTTCTTATAGTACCTTACCAAAGGAGCCTGCTCATTCTAGCAACACTTTGCCTCAAAACATTTTCAACCCAACACCACAAGTTATTATGGATCTTTTCTGTGCTCTGAGTTTTACCATAGAGGACAATCTGGTCAAATCATTTGCCCATTACATATCAGAGGTCACAATTTTTCCATTCTCCTATAATGATTTCCTTGCTTCCTGTCCAGTGATCTCATAGCCAATGCTGTAGAGATTTGTTCCTAGCATTCTATTTTTAGCTACCAATTTCTGTGGGCCATTCAATGTTTGCCATGTAATAAACAAAATCAAAATCTTAAAGGGTAAAACAGCAAGTAAATATTTTTCTTGCTTAATGGTTCTCCAGTTTTGCTTGGCATGGCTCCTGGCTTTAGGTTGGGTTTAAGCAGACTCTACATGTCTCCTTATTTCCTTTGAACCAATAACTACCTGAAGCATGTTCTCAGGAGTGATCAGAAAAGCATGATGCCCCATAAAGTCTTAGGTCAGAAGAAGGTCTCTGCCACGTCTGCCTCCATTCTCTTGTTCAGAGCATGTCATATGGCCAAGCCCCAAATCAGTGCCTCTCTGTGTGTGTCATGTGGCAGAAAGAGGGGAAGAATTGAGATAATCCAATTTATCATGATTTCATAATATATCTGTTTATTATTTGTTATTTAAATATTGTTATCCTGAAGACTTCAAGGAAAGTCAATATTCCAGAATTATTCCTTCCATTTATTATGGCTTTAAATACTCCTGACACCCTATCAAATGCCCCTCAGAGGTACATGTTGTCCAATTTGGAAAGCAGAGCTTCATAAAACTGCCTCAAGCATTGTGAGGGACAATAGTCCAATAAAAATATTCTGATTCTATGACAAAGGATGGAGTGGAGGGGTGTGAAGGACATTGAATACTTTATTCAATTTGTAATTTTGCCTTAGGCTGGTATGAGTCAAATTATGTCACTTCTCAAATGTGGCTTCACATGCTCCCTGTCTTCCAGCAACAAAACTACAAGAAAGACAAAATGAATGCAAGAGAAGGTCATCCTTTGAAAACACGTACAGATTGTTGCTTACATGTATTAGAAAAAGAACAATACAAGAATGCAATTTCCTTTTACTCATTCATTCAACAAATATCTTTGGCTATCTATTATGTGTCAGATAATGACGCAAGTAGCTAATGATATGATTATACAGTGGTTAACAAAGTGGGGTCTTGGGACCATGAAAAGCCTGAGAAATTTCCAGGGGGTCTTCAAGAGTCAAACTATTCCCATGACTATACTAAAAAGTAATTTGTATTTTTTTCTCTTGCACTTAGTATCTTAACAGAAGATAGAGAAGCTACGGTCTATTATGCTAGATATTTAATAATATTCTCGGGGATCCCTGGGTGGCGCAGCGTTTTGGCGCCTGCCTTTGGCCCAGGGCACGATCCAGGAGACCAGAGATCGAATCCCACATCAGGCTCCCGGTGTATGGAGCCTGCTTCTCCCTCTGCCTGTGTCTCTGCCCCTCTCTCTTTCTCTCTCTCTCTCTCTGTGACTATCATAAATTTAAAAAAAAATTAAAAAAAATAATATTCTCAACAAGATGATGCTACTCTTCTCACCATTTAAAAAATTTTTAAAGCAATCTCTTTGCCCAAAGTGGAGCTCAAATTCATAACCCTGAAATGAAGAGTTGCATGCTCTACCATCTGTGCCAGGCAGGCATCCCACTATTTTTTGTTTTATTTTGGAAAAACACAGTCATTTTTCTTAAGAAATAATATATTTAAGTTAATATGTAAGACTTTGTTATTGTTATTTTTGAATGAATTAATAAATTAGCAGTGTTAAATGTTCACAATTTTAATTTTCCTTATGATGAATATTGATAGATATAATCTACATAAACAGAAGTTCCCATTGATATCCTCAAAAAGTTTTAAGAGTGCAAAGGATCCTGAGACCATTTACCATAAGGGTAAATGAAAACAGCAGGACTCCTTCCCATTTGGAGCTTGTACTGAATTTTCTGCAGACCGCCCAGCAACACTTACTCCTTCTAAGCACCACCTACTATCACAGGGGCTAGAAGCCTGAGAACTCATTTCCTGGAACCCCTTGCCAGGAGGGTCCCAGATTAGATTCTGTCAATGAGATGCATTCTCACAAAATTTGGAAATTAGAAGCCAAATTCTTACTCCATAGGCAGGTGTCCGGGCTTCAGCAGATGTGAGATTTTTCAGCAGCTCTGGGTATTGCTATAATCACTAGTTTCAGCTATTCATGCAGTTATGATTATCACCAATAGTTTCAGAAATTTCTTGACTTTCTCAAAACTAGTGGCAAATTTTAAATGTTCTCTTCTATCCTTTCGACATTTTTATAACCATGAAATTCTATTATTTACAGCCCTTTCTGCTCAGAACACCTGGAGAGATTTTGTCTTCCCGAGCTAGTTTACTTTGTAGTTAGAGCATCAAACAAAGACCAAATCAACGAATAAATTATAAAAGATACACAGAGTATGATAAATACCACAAGAGAAATAATTGAGTGCTGTAATATAGAATAGAATAGAATCTTCACCTTAGGTTACAAAAATGTATACATGAGAACTATATGTAATCTGCTTATTTATGTTGGTGATTACATACTTTATTTTCTAAGAAGGCATGCAGTTTTTCTTAAGTTTCAAGATATAAGGAAATAAAATAATAAAATTATATTGGAAAAATGAGATTGACTTTAAGAAATTAATACCAGTGTTCCTTGTCATAATGATTTGTGAATGTGTTACAGAATTTTACAGATCTTGCCATATGGAAATATTTTACACAGAAATTCTTGGGAACATAATTTAGAATCTTGTTACATAATAGCTTGATATAAAACATTGATTTGCTGATGTGATTAATGAAAAGCAAAATTTCCATTAATTTTTATTTTCATCTCTGAAAAATATTCTACTTCATTAACTCTTCTAGAAATATCAGCACAATCTAAATCCTATGACACAACTTCTAATGACTGGAACAGAAACCTTAGGTTATAGCAATGAAATATATACCTTAGCTCTGCAGAAATGATCAGTGTTCAACATCAATAACCATTTAATTAAAATATTTTACCAAAGTTGTAAGGAAGACATAAAAGTTGCAGTTATATTCGTCAGATAAAATGGATATGTGTGTGTGTGTGTGTGTGTGTGTGTGTGTGTGTGTGTGTGTGTTGTAAACCTGATTTTCTCTGAGACTTAAAGCTATCTTTTAAGGTCCATAAGACAAAAAAGAATGTGATACAGAGGGACACACATTTGTCATTAGAAAGCACAATAAAAGTCAAATACCAGGGATGCCTGGGTAGCTCAGTGGTTGAGTGTCTGCCTTCACCCCAGGGCTGATCCCGGGTCCTGGGATTGAATCCCACATTGGGCTCCCCGCAGGGAGCCTGCTTCTCCCTCTGCCTGTGTCTCTGCCTCTCTCTGTGTGTCTCTCATGAATAAATAAATAAAATATTTTTAAAAAGAGGTCAAATGCCAAACCAGTTCATTTTCCAGATTTTGAAAACTGATAGGGCTAGTGACTTGTCTAAGGGCAGACTGATTTGGAATGCAACTGCTGCCTTGTCTCTAAAGTAGTTAGTGGAGCCCAAGACTCACTGACCATGGAGAATTCCCAGAGCTCAACATTCTGGAATTTTTGATATGAAAACAACAGATCTTTGAACATTTTCCTGAATATAGAATTTACTATAATGTTGTAAGTACTTTTGAATAACTCCATATCCTTTCTCAGGGATGACTGCAAGTTCTTCCCATCCGAATCTCACTCCTCAAGAGCGTATTCCCCACCACTTGAGACCTTTAGAGGAAACTGCATTTAAAGGAAGTGAAGACGAAACATAAAATGTTTTTCTCACATGTTTAAATAGGGATTCTTATTTAGGAAGGCCGTAATAGAAGGAAATCTGGTATTAGAGGTACCTTCCCATAACTGTAATTTACTAAACAGGTAACTCACATCCAATTTGTCCTCTAGACCTAAGAAGACAGTGTTAAGCTTCAGGGCAATATAATTCTGCTGTATACATGAGTAACTGCTGGATACTCAAGCTTTTTGAGCTTTAGCTTCTCAATCAACAAGACAGGAGTGTCATACCTAACTGCTAGGACTGTAGCAGGGGCTAACCCAGTAAATGAATGGTACATGGCTTGCTCAGTACTGGCACACAGTAGGCACGTAAAATTAGTAGTTCCTTCACATATTCACCTTGGGCACGAGCTCTGAAAGTAAATTTATTCCATGTCCCTCTTCTCATTCTGTCACATATAATGAGGTTTAGAAGTACTGAGGAGTTGGACGTGTTACAAATTTATTTATTGGCATTAATTCATTGGCTATGAGCTGTACAAAGAGGGGAGAGCAGCTATTTGATTAAACGTATTGTCTCCTAACCGCAAAAGTGAATCATGGCACCTATTTCCCAACTAAGCAGGTGCTATAAAAATCACCACACAAGTCAAAGGATTGGATTTTCCTCCTTTTATTTTTAAATTCTGCTTAAATCTTTCCCTTTACAGCTTTTTTTTCATTAAAGCCTTAAAAAACATTTTCATCTCTCTCCAGTAAATATTAATATAATATCCTTCACCATTATTAATGACCTTTTTTAAAAATGAGGTGGTCTTTTTGTTTATATTCAATCCACATTCTTTTCTTCATTTGGTTTCTATGGGTACCTTTCTCTTCTTCTAGTGATGAGTCATATCTGTGGGTGCTAAGAAAAGAAGAGGTTATCTAAAATATATTTAAGAAAAGTACATACTTTATTTTTTTTCTGAGTTTTCTTTTCCTCCCAAAGGAGGCACATTTGTTTAAAGTACCATTAGCTTTGTAAAAACTGAGTTACTAGAGGAAGAATACAAAGCAGAAACCAAATGAAAACTAAGTAAGTATATTTTAATTATTTTTAAGTTGTTGCTCTATATCTTTTTTACAGAGGTTCTCATGAACAGAGAGGATGACTGCTTTTTTTTTTTAACCTGGTAGCAGTGGTTATTAATGGGTATTAAGGGGGTGTTAATCAGTTTATTAACTGATGAATGGAGTGAAAGCCAGAGGAGGGCCATAGGGAAGCAAAGTAGGTTGTAAGGGTGTACGAAACGGTATTATGATAGAGTCCTGTATGGGGCTCCCATGGGGAGCCTGCTTCTCCCTCTGCCTGTGTCTCTGCCTCTCTCTCTGTCTCTCATGAATAAAGAAATAAGATCTTTAAAAAAAGAAAAAGAAAAAGAAAGGGTGTTATAAAGGTGGAAAGAATCTTGGAGAACAATCTAATATTCCAGATCCCTTGTTTGTAAATGAGGAAGCTGCAGGCAGGTGAGATAAAGTGACAATTAAACTGAGACTCATTCCTGAAAATTCAAGAGATAAATATGACTCCGTTTGTACGTGGAAAAAGTGAGAAACAAAAGCTCTCCTCTCTACTTAAATCAGGTTTAGAAGCAGAATTGCCAAGTTGTGCCGTCTGTGTTGATGGAGTCGTTAAACTGCTCAGGAATTTTTCTAATTTCTAGTAAAAGCTGTGCTTTGCAAACCCAGTGTGGGTCTACAGGAAAGTAAAGGTCAGGCCCTGCAACCCTGTGGCTACCTGAACAGCTTTCAGCACCACATACAGCTCAGTTTGTGCTGAGAAACTGCAACCCTCTTTATATGGGCTTCTCCTGTTTTTCCAGTAGTCTGCCATCTATTCACTAAGTATCCAAGATTTGCATAGACTCAGGTTCAGTGCTTAATGAATATAAAAGTACACAGCAAAGTCCTTTAGGAACTTACAATCTAATTAATTAAGAAATTAATAGATAGGTGAAAAAGTGGAGTGGCAGATGTGCCTGCATGTGTAAGAAGCTCTGATTCAGCAAAGGGGGTGGCTTCAGACACTGCCTGGCACTTGAGCTGGACCAGGAAATGTGGATAGGTTCTAGATGTGTGTAGGAAACACAGAACTGCATTTTAGGGAAGGAACAGTATGTGTAGCCCCTTTAAGTTGATAATAAACATCATATATATCAGGAGCAGAAAGGAAAATAATCTGTTAGGGGAGCAGGGATTCATGGTGAGGAATAGATAGGTATGTTTTACAGGGGCTTGAGTACCAACCTGAAACATTTTATGTTTCTCTCCTTAAATACAACAATCCTGCCCATCACAAGCCTATTAGGAAACAACCTATCCGTGGTGGAAAGTAGAGAAGATAAATTGCCTTGTGATCCATTAAAATATGACACGACGCCAAGTTGCCTGATTTCCCCAAAACCCAATTTTATGAGCTGCTCTTCTGGTAAAATTCTTTTCTGACTCTGCAACTATATAAAAGAATATTCTCTATACTATAACATGGAAACAGATGAGTGCTGGTGCTTGGGCTTGCACTCCTCATGTGAATTTATAAGTCTTTATTGTTATTTCATTGTGGAAATTGTTGTGGCAAATGCATATTCAGAAATATGCTCAAAAAGCAAAAGCTTATGAAGGAAAGAAACTAAAAATGTAGTGGATTTCATAGAACAACAGAGAAATAGAAATAAAAAGGCTTGAATCTCCAGTACATATGTCAGTATTTTGTGTGACTGGACTAGAAGGAGACACGATACCTTGCCTCCTGCTTAGCAAATTCTTAAAGGTCAAAATGAGACCTGAGAAAAACAGGAAAATGATGAAAGCTGACAAAAGAAAGGAAGTCCTTTGGAATATGTTCACAGCCTGATTTGAAGTCGAGGGCCCACCAGGATAAGGGATGGTCCACAAGAGATGTGTTTATGTGGCACATAACAAGGGTCAGGGGAGCCCTGTTCCATCATTCTTTCTTGGGAGGCCCTCATGCTGGGATAAGAAGGAGCATGTCCCAGCCAATGGCCTGGAAGGAGCCTTTGATGTCAGGATGTGAGTTGCCATGGGGTCTTATCGTGCCCTATCACTGTTAGGCTGGACATCCCTGCTGGTGCCTACAAAAGGGTCAGAAGAGCCTGTTTCGGGGTTGTGGCAGGGTGAAATGGATTGTCCTACTCCATGTGTGCAGCTCCAGAAGTGACACATATGGAGTGCTGAGGGCAGTGGGTCAGGGGAATAAAGGAGGACAAACCCACTTAACCAGCCAGACCAACTGACATCCACACTGCTAGAGCAAAGAATCGGTAATGTCACTGCCAGCTCCACTTCATCCTGCTTTGTGTGTGTGCCTTTTAAGGGCCACTTGCAGTCACTCCTCCTCATGGACTCTAAAAGCTTCATTTTCAGACCCACCTGTATAAGATGCCTAAATAGCAAGCCTTGAGGCTCTCTTTATGGCCTTTTCTCTTTCCTCATTCTGAGTTACCTGCCCAGCCTCATCATCTTGGCTAGAAGCAGTTAGCACCTTTGGTAACTCCATCTAAGGGTCTGGTAAATAGGTAGTTACCCAACCATTTCAGCATCTCAGGGTTCAAGTGTTTGGCTCTGTGTAGGCAGCCTTTTCTAAAGAGATACTGGATGAAGGAGACTCATCTGAGTTTACCTGGGTCTCAGCCCAGGCTCCTAAGCATTCAGGACCAAAAGACCAAAGAAATAGTCCTGAAGTTAAAAACCCTCCTGCTTTTCTCCATCTGGTGGATGGGGATATACATTGAGTTTGACAATTGTCCCAGGTCTTGAGCAGATCTGGGGTATTTATAGGGAAAGGAGCCATGTGAGTGGCATAACCTTTGGACTAACCTAGTAATGAACATGTTATGTTCCCAACCCAATCTGACCTAGACCAACCTTTACCTCGAAAATGCTTTTTGGATTTCTAAACCACAAGTTCATGATTACTGAAGCTAAACATGACCTTAATGGTCTATCAGCTGCCATGTCATAGCTGGAATGGGAGCGTGGCTGTGTGAGAGTCTGAGGAATGGGGGCTCAGGGATAATTGAAGACAGGAAACTTTGAGCAGATTTTTGGATCTAGGACAGTCCCAACTGCCCAATGCCATCTCACACATGGCTATCAGAGTTGCTGGGTTCTCCATTGGAGTCCTAACATCACCCTCATGAGCAGTTTGCCTTCTGCCCTGCTACCCAGGACACGCTCGGTAGAATGGAACAGAGGCAATATATGAAAGTTGGGGAGGGGCCTGAGACTAAACTTGTATAAGTCTAAGCTCAGAAGTCTCTCTAGAAGGTGTTGTTATGGAAGTGAAAGAGTTATGTCTGGGTTTTACTCTAAGATTGAAGTTTCTGAGCATAGCTGAGCATGACACCACCAGGGGGCAGTATGAAGCTATATCCATTACTCATTATTTCAGTCTTGACCACAGTCCAAGCCAACCTTTTCTGTCCCTTTACAGGAGCTTCATGAAAAGCTCTTAGGTGACGTTTAAAATTTAAAGCTGTGGGAATGTTAGGTAAATCCAACAACATCATTAAGAATAGGTTGTATTTTCCCTTTAAAACCAATACCAAATAAAATAAAATAAAATAAAATAAAACCAATACCAAATTCAGTTTTACTGGGAATATGTCACCATTCATAATCTCATCTAAAATGGCCATTTTTCACTGGTTTCACCATCTGAAATAAGAATGCATTATTTAGAATTACATAATTCCTTGCCATCTGCTGTAAAGCAGAAAACTTGCTTCCCTGTGGCTTGTAAAGCTTTGCATCCAATCCATGTTATACAAATTTTAAAGTATACAAGGATAGCATGATATACCAGAGATATTATTCAGATTATTTTTTGTTCAGCCTTTGCCATGTGTCAAGCATTACTCTGAGAATGGCATAGCTCTTGCCCTCAAAGAACTTATGGTTTCCCAGGGGATCAGATAAATTAACAGAAGGGCCAGTTTCCTAGCACTCTGTTAGCTTTTAGGGAATAACTGGTCAATTTGGAAAATGGAAAGAAGAAACAACAATCATTTCTGGAACTGTTACAGCTTAGAGAACCTACCATGTTCATAATCTCAGATTTGGGTTTAATAATCAAGTGCCAAATGTAATATATATATGCCCCACCCTGTATATATATATATATATATATATATATATATATATATATATATATATATACCCCAAACCATGATATATATATATACAGCCAAGTTAGGGTAAATGGCTTCTTCCTTATTAAGAGAGCATTTTTCCTTTTTCCTACAATTGTCATTGTTTCCCAAGCAATGTTTTCTTAGGATGGTTTTGCAAATATACGATGCATGGGAATAGACAGCAGTTGAGTTGAAAATCCAGGAAGGGATCCCTGGGTGGCGCAGCGGTTTGGTGCCTGCCTTTGGCCCAGGGCGCGATCCTGGAGACCCGGGATTGAATCCCATGTTGGGCTCCCAGTGCATGGAGCCTGCTTCTCCCTCTGCCTGTGTCTCTGCCTCTCTCTCTCTCTCTCTCTCTCTCTCTCTCTCACTGTGTGCCTATCATAAATAAATAAAAATTTAAAAAAAAATTAAAAAAAAAAGAAAATCCAGGAACTATTGCATAAAAGCACTGAGGAGTTTGGAAGAACATGGAGTTTTTGGATTGAAACAATAATAAAATAATGTCACTGCATCATGAACCAGGTGCTGCATTCTTGTCTAATGTGTCTTAATTCTAATTAGTTAAACAGCAAAATGAAGCCTTTATTTTTTGGCAAGGTTAAGTGTATGGTTGAGTGCTCTCAGCACAGGTTAGGGATTTATAAACTCTTAATCTGAGTCCCAGGTCTATTATTGACTTTGGGAAAGTCATTTAACCTCTTGTTTCTTATTTCTGGGGAGTAAAATGGAAGTAATAAAATGGCCCATCTCACTGGGATTCTGTGATGAATGTCACAAATGATGGAAATATACTTTGCAAATTCAACTGGTATTGGGAATGCTGATATGAACCCTTAGCAAAGGGGCATTTGTCCTGTTTCATAGAGAAAGAATCCCTCCACTTCACTCTTTTGCTCACCTCTACCTTTGAGTATGTCCAGAAGGTCATCTAGCTCTTCTTACCTTTATGTAAAGCAGACACCAATTTCAAAGACATTCAGAAAGCATCTTTATGTTCTTCAGGAAGCAAGGACTGCTAAAGTAAAATTATGGTAGTTTTGCTTATACCCCTTCTTGCCTCAGGGTGATGGGGAAGGTTTTAGGGTGTGGAGAACCCTACAGATAAAGTGGCTTTATTATGTAGGAAGGAGACAATTTCTTTATGGGAGAAGGACAACATTGGACCAGAGCTTCTTACAATGGGTTTCTCCTCACTAAACAGCATGAAAGCAGGAACCAGACAATTTCCTTTTTTACTGTGTACCCAACAACTAGCACAGTGCCTGGCACAAAGTAGCTGCGCAATAGTTTGTTAAAGGGAAAGTGGAGGAAAAAAAATCAGCTGGTTCATCTGATATGCTAATAGCCACTCCAAAATGCTTAGAAGCTACATTTTCTAGGAAATAAAATAATAAAAATAAATAATCATGAAATAGTAGAGAGTAATATTAATCAATTTTTATCTCGATTTGTATGTAAAATAAAAACTTAATACATTAAAAATGAATTTTAACTTGGATCTCTGTTGGTTTATTGGATTTTTTTAGCAGTCAAATTTTTCTATAAGCTGGGGTTTCTGGAACACATAAAAATGAAGAGAGATGCTAGTTTTAAACTTACATTGTGGAATTTCCAACTAAACCTAAGTTGCTCACATGGGAAAATGTAATTTCAACCAGATGGACTTTATTCCTGTTTACTCCTAAACATCCAAAATATTTCACAATGTAAAGGTATAAAGAGTAGATGCAAATACCTTTAAAACCTACTGTTATCTTGTAGATGCTCAGTGTTACTCGAGAATTGAAAAACAGCATGGCTCAGTGGTCTAAGCTTTTTTCAAATTTGGAAGGATTCCCTGAGGCTCACCTATAGATGGCTTGTACTGAGATTTCAATAGCTTTGTTCTTTTGGTGCTCTGTTAGAAAGAAGCAGCCACATTTTAAGATTTTCTACCAACTTAACAGAAAGTTCTATCATGAAAGGAAGTTGTTATTATTTCAGGAAAGAGTTATATTCTTTCAGATTACCACATGCCCCCAAAAAGCTATTGTGGAAAGGAACAGAGATTATTGCTCAGAGGAAAATGTAGGTTTAAAGCCGTTTTCAAAAAAGAAATGCTTTTATTTTTTTTACATGACTTGGATCCATATTCAGTAAAGAGCTTTGCTAATCATTTTTCCTAATTACTTTGGCTAACTCATACTTGATGAAAAAATACATTGTGAAGACTGCAGTGAAGTATAAGTTGTTCTCCCATGTAATTAGTTTGTTCTCAGAGCTCATTTTTATTATGAAAATAATTTGTGGTGGTTACTTATAAGGGAGAGGCTCAAGCTGGAAGGCTTCAGGATAATATTTCCTCTATGAAACTTTCTCTACCATGACAATTCATTTTATTCCTTGGAAGTCAAATGTATATTTTACATCTAATTCCTGATATACAGACTAAACAAGCCCAGGACCTCGACGGTCTGACAGCATTTCTGTGGCGTTCTTTCATGGAGAGAACTAAAGGCTTCAAGCATCTGTGGCCATGTATTTCCTTCAAGGGAATCTGTTTCGGGGGCCCTGTTTCTCTTGCCTGTCTCTCTCTCTCCCTCCCCCTGCAAACATGGTTGCATGGGAAATACGGGGACTGGGGAGGGAGGGCAAAGCTATGTTCATATATGCCTGGAGTCTCTGCCCTTTGGGGACATTGACTGGTTTGGTTCATGGTTCCCTTAAGCCAAGAGGAAAAATGAAGGGGGGTGAGGGTGCTTTCATTTTCTTCTCTAAAATCAATCTCTCTGCCAGTGCTCTGGATCCTATCCATACCAGCCCCCCAGGAACTTTCTCTCAATTACTTTCAATTTTATCCTCCATTTGGCTCTTTCTCCTTTACCTCTAAACATGATGAGTAAGTTCATTTGTATTTAAATTTAAAAAAGGACTAAACCTTACCAAAGTCTTAAAAAATATGCTTTCCCTGATGCTTTTCTTTCTTTGAGACCTATTTCCTGACTTTTATGTACTTTGCAGTCTGGCCCTAGCCTGTAATACCTTTATTTCTAAAATGTTAATTCAATAAAATCAAACTTCAAGTCTGTACATCAGAGAGAATTTCCCAAATATTTCAGGGGCCTTGAATTTTGGACAGCTCCCCCTGCTGCCCAACCCAACCCCGCCTTCCCATATTCATTATAGAGGGAAAATGTATTAGAAA
Organism: Vulpes lagopus; assembly: GCF_018345385.1. Taxonomy (NCBI): domain Eukaryota; kingdom Metazoa; phylum Chordata; class Mammalia; order Carnivora; family Canidae; genus Vulpes; species Vulpes lagopus. The sequence goes on from NC_054831.1 coordinate 64,991,618, forward strand.
ACCCTAATAAAAATCCCACATGCCTCTGCTGATCTATTAAAGCTAACTATAGGTTTCACAACATCGCTGTAAGCATGGTTAATATATTGGAATAATTTTTAGCATTTTTAAGTACAACTCAGTAAAGTATTCCTTTATACAGTTGGCATCAGGCATTGAGGAATACAACTTGCCTGTTGGAAGGGATGATGTCATTTTTTTTCAGCTTTAACTATCTCCTATGCTTTACATGAAACCAGCAATGCCTAGAAAAGGATTTATGTGCTTATTTAATAGCAACTAAATTAGTAAGACCTTCTGACCTCTATACTCTTCAAATGGTATTTCTCTAACTCTGAATATCATCAACAATTTCATGGTTAGGAGAAATCTCATCTTGCATTCTTGTATCCTATCTAGTTATGCAGCCAGTTTGGATTTCTCAAATGAGAAAATGTGAGCAGTAGCCAGGGGACCCAAGGGAGAAATTCTGTTGCAAAAAGAGGCAAGTTTCACAATTGTTTTTCTCATAAAGATGGTTCCGACAAAGGATGACTTCCAATGATGAGCATGCCACTTGGAATCACAGGTGTTTTCCACAATTCTGCCACTAATAGGAATTTGCAGTGGTCAAACAACAGAATTTCACTCAATCAGACTCACTAGCTTTTATATTCCTCTTGTCTCAGAGTCTTTGCATGTGAAATAATTGGAGTTCAGCTGACTTGAAGTTAATATTAACTTAAGTAAAATCTCTCTTCCAAAATCTTACAAACTAGGTAGGAATATTCAAAATATTTCAGAGGCCTTTTTTTTAAAAAAAAAGATTATATTTATTTATTCATGAGAAATACAGAGAGAGAGAGACAGAGACAGAGACTCAGGCAAAGGGAGAAGCAGGCTCCATGCAGGGAACCCGATGTGAGACTCAATCCCAGGACTCCAGGGGCACACTCTAGGCCAAAGACAGGTGCTAAACCGCTGAGCCACCCAGGGATCCCCCTTTTAGAGGACTTTTAATTTTTTTTGAAAATGACATTTTTCAAGTAACATCAAGTACCTTCAATGCATTCATTCACTTTTTTTTTAACAACCAATGATTGCAAATGTTCTTACTCATTCATTATAAGAAAATTCATTAAAGGCTTCTAGTTGGCCATGTTTAGTACTGTAACTGAAGTTACTTTGTGTAAAAGTAATAAATCTATCTGTATTTGAGGGACGCCTGGGGGGTTTACTTGGTTAAGCATCTGACTCTTGATTTTGGCTCAGGTCATGATCTCAGGGTCTGAGATCCAGCCCCGCATCAGGCTCCATTCTCAGCATGGAGTCTGCTTGAGATTCTCTCTCTCTTTATCCTTCTACCCCCCCCTTTCTAAAAAAAAAAAAAAAGTTCCAGATGACTGCACATGAAATGAATAAATGTGATTCCTTGTTAAAAAAAAAATGTATCTATTTGAAAGTATGCTAGAATACCCTTTTAATATCTGTCCCAATTAATCTGACTTCACCACACCTGACCCTAGAGAACTTTTCTACAAAGATATCTAAGCAATAGATTATTATTATTATTACTTCCCAGCAAATAATTCAGGATATACTTTCCTGTTCTGTTGCAATATCTACTCTGTTTACACACAATTTGCCTGCCTTTTCATCTATAATGCTTTCATATTACCCTTCTTTTCTTTCATGTGTGGTGGCATGGGTAGGAAGGGGGAAGAAGAATGAAATGGCATTCACTGGGGCAAACTTTTTTGGAAGGAGGAGTCAAGAAGACTAATTACAAATGTTTGGAATTGGGCAGATCCTGCGGGAAGGGAAGGCTATGAGCCTTAGAATCAGGGATGACCTTGAAGCTGGTGTGGTGTCATGAGAGGCCCAACTGGGGTGGTTAGATGATGAGATGCAAGGAAAATGGAGACTGGCAATTTTTGTTCCCCACAGTAAAGATATTCCCATTGAATTGCAAGCTATGAAAAATACAGAAAAGTAGCCATGGAGAGAATGGGCTATGGAGAGTTGGGCTCACACGGGTTTGAGAGCAGGCTCTGCTACTTACAACATGCTCTTTGGACAACTTATTTAACCTCTGTGAGCCTCCACATGCTCATCTGTGAAATGAGGCTGATAATGTTGTCTCCTGACTCATAAGGTTGTTGTGATGATCACATGGGCTAATGTGTGGGGAGCAAGGCTGGGCACTCATTATAAGCTAGTTTTTGTCTTTATTGTAATAAAGCAATCAAGTAGCTATGTTAAAAATGTTTTATTTGGTAAAATAATCACTCCTTGGCCTAGTCTGTGGTTTATGTCAGTGGAAGGATCTCAGATTTTGAAGTGAGACTGACCAAGTTCACATCCTGGGTCCACTACTCAGTAAGAATGTAATTTTTAATGTGGAGACTCTCATTCCTTGTGAATAATAGGGAATCGTTCTGCCTTTCTCAGATAGTTGTTTTGTTATCAGGATTATAAGTGATACTACTGGGCTTAATAGGATTCCTTATTAAAGATAGTTGCATAGTGATTTTCAATTCTCAGCTTTTCAGTGTTTTTGCCATTCAGTGGCTAATGGAAAGTGGAACAAGTATTAAAAAGAAGAACCCAGACAAAGTAAAAATGTCCATAAGGTCTCATGATAAAGTGGGAGTAGAATCAGTATTAGAATCTGGAATGTAGATCAGTAGAATTGGAAAACTATTCTCCATTCTATTAGCATATCTACTTGAATTCAACACAAGAAATAATCTAAATGGTATAGACATAACCAATATTTTAAATATTTAATAACAGCTATTTCAGGGTCAAAACTTAATAATGTTTGTGATACATTTTAATTGTGGCATAGTTCAAATTTTAATAACAAAGCTATTTTAGTGTCAACACTCAATGTGTTTGTGACACATTTTAATTGTAGCCAATGACTTTTTCTCATAGTTTCATCCATGATTTTCTTTCCACTTAGAAATGTGTTTCTCTGGATCTTAACAAGGGTTGATATGAGATTTCCATTTGAGGAGATTTTCTACAGGGTTGTACTATCCCGTGTGCACTCCTTTCACAGACATCAACTAACCTCCCTGCAGCTCCTGGAAGCATAGGAATCTGCTGACTGCAGAGGAAGATTGCAATGTCAAGTTTCATTTTCTGGGGCTCCTCAGTGAAACTGAACTAGTCCTTCACAGATAAGATGCCCCTTGGCCTTGTCCATGATTTTAAAACCTGTATGTAGGGTAATTCATGTTCTTTGGTGGAATACTCCCCCCACTCCCCTCTGCCACCACCACCCCACACTTTACCACAGTCCCATGGTTATTTCCCACTGAGCACAGCAGGACTAATAGAAGCCAAGCATCTTTGGATAGTAGGCTCTTAATAGGATACAGCAATCATGCCTGACCATCCCTCCCCAACCAAGGGAGCAGAGAGGCAAATCAGAGATGGTTCAGCCTTTCATTCAGCCTCTCTGATTCTCAGTTGGCCTCTCCTAATTTCCTTCTCCCCCAATCAAATAAACTTGCTCTTATTTTCATGGTTGATCTAGCTTCACATGTTTACCTTCCTTTGTAGTGTGCAACTAATGTTTTATGGAAAATTAGAAGTTAAAACCTCTCATTTCAAGTACATTGCAAAGGTATATATGTGTGATTACAAGGCATTCTGTGCTATGCATTGTATGTGTATTTTACTCTTGGTTCTTCCTGTAGTTTTTAATTGGCATGAATTTTTAATTACTCAGCAGTTACTTGGTGGAAACCATTGTCATTCATTATTATTTGTATTTTTCAGGTGGAGAGACAGAGGTCCTAAATTTGTACTGATCCCACCGTGTATTTTGTGTCTCAGAGACTGTTGGAGCCCCAATCCAGAGCCCCAGGGTTTTGCTCCAAAAGATCACACTACTTATCTATGGAAGACTCCTCATTTTATTTTTAGGTAAGGTCTTTCTTCTTGTTAAATCCCAAAATAAACATTCATCATCTTAACAGTGAATGAATAATGAACAAAATACTTCTATGTTAAACTTGACTTCTTCATTTCTTCCTCCCCAGCCCACTGGAACAAAATGTCTGAGTTGAATCTTGCGGTCTTCTTCCAATGTGTATTTGCTCTGATATGCAGCTGTTTTATTTTTTTTAACCATTCTTTCCTTGGGCTTGCAGGCAGTGTCATTGATATGTGTTACTTTTCAGGGCATGTTTTATATTCACTTAGATGCCTGTCTTTGTATCCGGACTCTGGCTTGAAGCCATCATAATGAGTAAATAATAAGAGAATGTTCAAAGAACATGAACTTTTGGCAAACAATATGTGGACCTGTGTAGGTATCTGATGACTTTGTCTATGGATTGAATAGAATGAATAAAATATAAGAGTCCCTTTTAGGCCTGCCTAGTGACGTAATGTTGATCACAGGGTCCCACAAAAGTAGCTAAGTATATTTGCCAATTGCACTGAGATACTTTTGCTTTGCCTATAACAGCCTCCTGTAGGTGGACTTGAGTGTCTGGAATGAGTGAATAAGTTGACCAAATTGACTTCTTATTCAATTGTCATTGTATTTATTGGTTGTATTTATCTGGCCCAAATTCTGATCATAAATCCATTAGTTCAGTTTTTTATACTAATAAAAGCAATTTCCATTTTGAGTTTTCCCCCCTTACAGAAGTACACATACAACTCTCCCCATTCTGACACCACGTTGTAAAATTTTGATATTTGATCCAGAGGGATTTAGGAAAGAGAACAGATAGATCCTATCACAGCACAGTCTTTGTTCAACTTGAGTTTTGCTTTCTTGAGCAGTGTGCAAGAATGAGCCCAATACTCAGCCATATTGCAGAGCACCTGAGAACATCATGATCTGAGAATTGCTGACAAGAAGTCATTGAACTTAGCCTCACCAACCCTTGAACTGGGAATTCACAGCTTCTCTGTTTGCACTAGCTCTGACACAGAAAGTGTGCTGAGTAATACAAGAGTATTACTCTTGCAAAATAGCCTCTGAATTCAAGGAACCAAAGAGGGCATTTCTTTTCTTTCTGTAAAGTGACAGTGTTGGTAGGACACTGTCAGATGAAAGAGGGTGTGTGGATGCTGGATTTTGTGCCACTAGAGAGCTAGTTAGTAGGTCTTGCTTATTCTTGGCCAGAAACCGAACTGACCTCAGAATGGGAACTCAGAAGTCCTCCTAGCTCCTGGTGATTTACTCTGATTTCTCGATGTAGGCATATGGATTTGATTTTCTACTGTCTCTGTAAATACTGTTGTGTCTGTCTCCCTGCCAAACCAGCTACCTTTCTCACCCCAGAGAGAAGCCAGAGATCAGACATTCCTATACTACAGCCCCATTAGACACCATAAGGGGAGGGAGCAAATCTGGCAGTCAAAATGATGTGTGTATTTGAATCTTGAAAGAGCCAGGCTAACCTTAGAGTCAGTGGGCTCCCATAAATAACCTGTGTCCCTCTCTCTTTGTGTGGTTTGGCTTGGAATGCCTTTCTCTTTAGAGTTGTACAGGCAGCCAGAGATCAAAGAGTCAACCGTTTATGGATGCATAGTTCATTACAAAGTCATCGTGCTCAGCAGGAGGACTCTGGCTAAAGCACAAATAATTTTCTCCCATTACTATTTTGTTGCATGGATTGGGGTTGGAGGGCACTAAAAGACCTTGCAACAACTTTAAATAATGTAAAAAAGAGAGAGATGAAAATTCACTTTCAAAGGAGGGTTAAAACTTAACTGGCATCTTTTTAGGGTATGGTATGTGGTAGGAGGAAAGAGGAAGTAAAGAAATTGACCCATTACCACATGGAATGTGGTTCAAGAAGAATAATAGAAGGCAGAACAGTATCCTGTGTAATTCACTTACCCTTGGGTAAGCATTACGGAGAGCCTTTGATAAGCAGAGCAGAACATATACAGGGTTTTTTTTAAAGCCCAAACTAGATAATGCATTGGAAAAACGGGCTTTGAACTAGTTTGCTACAATGTGAAGAATACATGTGTTTTAAATTATAGCACTGGTGATGTTAACAATCCCAGAATTGTGGATGATCACAATGATACAAAATAATAACTGCTACTTATTCAGTGTCTGCTGTGTGTCCTGTGCTGTGCAGCAGCGTATGCCATATCTTTCCATCGTCCAACCATGCACAAGAGAGGTTTTGTTATCCACATTTACACATGGAAACGGGACTCCACAAAGTTCAAGTGCTTTGCTCAAAGTCATACAGTCAGTAAGTGGTGAAACCAAAATTTGAACTCAGCTCTGAAATGAAGCAGAAACAGCCTGTAGTTCATGTGTCTTGCTCCTAACTCCTCCCCTGGCCTCTGTTGCAGGGGGTTTTGGAGCTCTTCTGATTTCCAAACTCAGGAGTTTTGTTCGACAAAGAGCCATCTCAATCTGGTGGCCGCTCTTCGGGCCAGGGTAGATCACCTCCAAGTCCTGCTTTCCTGTGTCCCTATTTCCCATAGCCACACAGTCCTACTCTGGCTTCTAGGACTGCCATTGACCATACACTGGCCTTCTGCCAGGAGCATGATGAAGAAATCACTTAGAGGAAATACTTTGTCAGGTCGATTGCCTATTTCAAGGGCCATAAAGGACCCTTGCTGCACTTCTTGTTTAATTGTATAGAATGTGAAAAAATACTTTCTTTGAAGGAAAACTCAAGGCACTGAATGAGTCTGTCCGTGTGAGTGCCCTGTCAATGTGCTGTCCATAGGTAGTCGGGCATGATCACTGACACCTCATCCATCGTACTGCATAGTAATAACACTCGATCTCGTGTGTTTTCTGCATGAATGTTAGGGACTGTGTAGCTTGTAAAAGATCTGTCACATATCTGATCAGTTATAGTGATAACTGAAGAACATTTCCTCAAATGCATTAATTTAGCAGATATCCTGTCCTACTTTGTTACTGTAATTTTAGTCAAAGCTGAACTGTGTGAATCTTAAAAAGAAAAAAAGAAAAGCATAGGGTGTAATGCAACGAACTATTGAGTTCTTTGCCTAGAGTCCATAAAATCCCAGTGGCTAACGTCTCAGTGACTATGTGATCACTGGGAGCCTTTGTCCTCATCCCTGATAAAACCTGCATCACAGGGAGACCCTAACATCAAATAAGTAAGATGAATGTAAAACCACAACAATCTACAAATGCTATCTTTTTCTGTTCTTCTCAGTGATACTATCTTTTGTTCAACCCCGTTCTTTATGCAGCTTTCAATAATGGTAGTTTAAAAAGGTCAGAGGGGCGCCTGGGTGGCTCAGTCAGTTGAGCATCTGACTCTTGCTTTTAGCTGAGGTCATGATCTCAGGGTGTTGAGATCGTGCCTCACTCTGGGCTCTGTGACGCAGTCTGCTTAAGATTGCTGCCCTTCCTTCTACCCCTTACCCCCCACCCTGTGTGTGCTGTCTCTCTCTCTCGCTCTCGCTCTCTCTCTCAATAAATAAATAAATAAATAAATAAGTCAGAAATAGATGCAAATAATCAGTGAATTCTTTTTTGCCAATTTAAGTGAAAGGCAATGGAGAGTGTCATCCAAAATCCTGTGGATTCTTGAAATCCCTCCCTCCACATTTTCTTGAAAGCTTTCACACGTGCAGTGTAAGAAATTGTGAGTCAGCCTTCTCCAAGCCTGACTTTAAGAGTTGCAGAAATCAGCTGCCAGGCAGCACATATGTTCTGAGTTCCATGAGAGGAAGAAAATACATTTGCTGAAAAGAAATGGAAACCTTAAAACCAATTGAGTTGTAATAAAGACACTTTGCATTTTGCTAACTTCTTTTCCCTCTGGTCCCTGGCTGCTTTTCTGGCCCTGGACAAATTCTCCTGCTCCTGAGGCATCTGTCACCCCAACCACTCCCTCCCTGGGATATGGGCTCCAGCTGGCCTCAGTGGCCAATGGGGGAAAGCTGGGGAAGTGCAGAATGACCAAAAGAGGGGATTGAAATAATATATCAACAGCAAACAGTACTTCTCGAATGTGAGGCACCCAAAGGCTATAAATCCATTCTCTTATTAAGATCTAGTAAGAATTAAATGTGGTAATAAACTTTTGTAATAAATTCCATTCTGCAGTTGTTGAGATGACTTTAGAGGGCCAAGTCATTAGGTCAAGGTCACACAGCTAGTGAGCCAGGCAGAGGTGAATAATAAAGCCTCTTAGCATTACATATGGGACTTCCAGACACTGGAAAGTATTTTCTTCTGGGCAGTTGCCTTCAGTAAGCACACCCATTAACCAAACATCCTAAAGGGGAAGGCTGCTAGCGAGTACTATGCTAACATGGTAGAAACCAGATTCGAACAGGCTGTGGGTTTCTCTTGGAGCAAAAAAAAAAATCAATTACAAGGAAAATGAAACACAACTTGGTGCTCTACTTAAGACACTTTAAACTCATTTAATGATATTTTGCCTTCTTCACCTCTCACTGAAGTAGTTCCATTCTTCAGTAATTGGTATTCTGTTGTTCTTGTGGATTGTCGGTCAGTGTGTTTTTATTCATTAAACTGCGTGAATAAAAATTGATGTGATGGAAGAACCATGGCAGCCTCAGCCACCGAACAAAGACTTTTCTAAACCAGCATTTCTCCTATAACATCTGGGTGAATGTTTCATGTGGGTTTTCCTTCCCCAAGTATCCGATGGCACAATTCTTTATTCAGAAAGAATTGACAGTGACATTCATTTGACCAAAAAAAAAAAAAAGGAAAGAAAAGAAGAAAGAAACATTTCTATATTTAACAAGACCCAAAGGCAACTTGAAAAACGCTTTCAAAATTTATTTTCATTTTGCCATCTAAAGCAAACCTCAATGTTTCTGCAGACAGGTGGGGCTGGTTGTAGCTCTTCTGAGTCCTTGTGAAAAAGATCATGTTGACTTTCTGAGATTCATCATCACAAAGGGCTTTGAAACATGCTTTTAAACTCGTGTTGAAATAGGTCACAATGTTAATCCTAAAGAAAAAAAAAAACCAATCCAGGTAAACCCAGAATCTTGGCTCCACCTCAAACCTCACAATTTGAAACTCCAGCTCACACCTCCAGAAGTTCTCCAAAGCATGACTTCTCTATGTGCATGCTTGCCACAGACAGCAACCCTGTGGTTTTCTTGACCCTACTAAAACCCGGCCAAGAAGCAGAAGCTCAAAGAATGCCATTTTGCATAAATCTCTCAAGCTGAAAAGAAATCCACAAGAAACATATTCCTGAGTCACAGAAAACCAAGGTTTTGGTGGTAAAATAGTTGTCTTTTCCTTCAAGAGTAGTGGAAAAAATTTTACCTCCTGCCTTTGAATAAGAGATTTCCCTGAAAACAATACTGAACTCTGTGTCTAGTTGCTGGAGCCCTGCATGCCTGGGATTGAAAGTTGGGTCAGAGCTTTCAGAGGAAGCTGGAATATAATGCCCATTATGATGAACTGTAACTTAGAAGCACTCTGTAGACACAAGAGAAGCCAAGGCTTTTTAAATGTGGTTTTGACAAAAAAAAAAACAAAAAAACAAAAAAAACCCTTAAATTTCAGTTGGATTGAGCTGCCACTGATTCCAAATCCTTCAGTTAGTAGAAAATATACCTTTTAAAAATGGAACTTTTTCTGGGATCACAGATAGCATCCTGGCCCGTGACATTTTTATGATTGAAATTCAGTCAAACTTCACAGATTATGTATTTGCAAATACCCTAACTCACTAACATGTATTTGTAGTCTCAGCATCAATACTTGGAGTGCTTTGTAGACATTCACATAAAGCAGAGTGGCCCAAAATTTGAATCATCCCAAGTGTGTGTCTCCAGCTGAGGTCAAACAAAGTGACACTCTGCCTTCTTGTTTCAACTCGTACTGTGTACAAGTGTCCTTTTCACGGTCTATTTAGTACCACATTTTTCTTATTTTTTTGCTGTTTGTTGGCAGTTTCACTGTTTTAAGTGGCCCCAAGCACAGAGCAGAGGTGCTCTGTAGTGTTTCAAAGCACAAGAAGGCTGAAGGGTGCCTGGCAGACAAAATACAGGTGTTAGATACCCTTCACTCAGGCATGAGTTATAGCGCTGTTGGCTGTGTGTGCCATGTTAATGAGCCAACAATATACATTAAATAAGGTGTCCTTAAACAGAAACACACATAAAACAAGGTTGTGTATTGATTGGTTGATGAAAATGAGACCAGAGGCTCTTGTAAACCATATCCTGTATTTCTCGTAGGAGCAGTGGTTCAGTACTCACTAATTCCGTGTTCACGTAGATATTAGAGACTCTAACTAGTGTAAATAATGAAAATTGGTTGTATTTGACTGAAAGCTCTGCACCATCTGCTGACTTAAGTGGCTCTGTTGTTAGTAGATAGTGTCCACTTATCATATCAAATGTGACTCAGAAATGTCTTGCTGTTTAGCATGTCATTTCAGATGAGTTCAGGAGTCCTGTAGACTGGATGAGGATCCAGTGATGCATGGTAAAAGAAAGGGAGGCTGGTTCTGGAATGTAGGGAGAGAAGCGAAATTTGGCCATAGGCATAACAAGAGTTATCCTAAGATGAAGGAGGTGGAGGGAGAGGAAGAAGCTGAGGAGAGAAATCTGAAGCTAAAGGAGAACGAGTGTGCTCCTAGTAAAATCGAGAGTCCACACCCATGATAATGCTCTTAATCATTGGATGTGTCCCCGTCTGAGAGTTTTCATCATACTTCTCCCACTGAAGTATACAGTAAGTAAATTAGTGTGCATAAAATGTCATATATACGTATGTATTTTTTTGGAGAGGAGTAGGTGAGATACCACCACATTCTGCAGAGTTTAATGACATCATTTTTTTGTGTGTGTGATTCAGTTTGTTTGTTTTTGCTTCCCCACATAAGGTCATGACTCTTTGTTTCATGGCTACCCAGAAAAGACAATTTTGATTTTGGATAAATAGCATCTGTGGAAATGTTTTTCTTAAGCCAGAGGGACTTGCATGTACTTAAGTTAATGGAATTTAATAACCTATTTAATACACTATGGCAAGAGAGAGATTTTTACCACCTAACTTAGAGAAACTATGTGTTCTCATATTCATGCAAAAGGTAATTTGTTTTATAGGCAGAAAATAGAGTTTACAGTTGAAATAAACAAATCATTGCTTTAAACAGTGTAGGAGAAAGTACACTACTTCAAAAATAATTGCTTGTTTACATGCATTTGCTTGTTGGAAACAAAAGACTGAAATGAGAACTCCTCTATCATCAGTCTGTTATGTAAAGAAATGAGAAAATATATACAGGGACCGAAAGCAGTAGAGAAAATTTCCCATAATCCCAAGTGAACATGATAAATTGTACTATTTTGCCACTTAATGGTATATTAGATCAATACAGCATCTAACTCATGAGCTTTAGTTACAAATCTCAAGTCTGGTAGAAAAGTACTTTTTTTAGTATTTCAGGAAAGCTTCTCAAAACTTTAGCAAAAATCAGTGCTGATGAAATATGGCCAAGTTATATCTTCACACATGAAAAATGTACTATTTTTTTTCCAGAAGTTTGAAAATCATTTTGAGTACTGAGTTTTTTAAGCAGTTTTAAAACCACATTGAACTGCTGCTAAAGTTTAATAGTTGTGCTCATCATATATTTTTTGAAAACTGAACAATGTTAAGGCACATAAAATACATAGAACCACAATTAATGCAAATTATTCAGTGAGTATTAACTGTTACAATAATATTGTTGTTATAGTAAATGTTAACCCTAAGCTAGTATATAATTATCAAATTTTCCTTCTTAAGTCCAGTATTTTCTTTTGAATATCATACATCCAGTGTCACTCTTGAAATCCACAAACTAACAAAGAAAAAGATAGGAAGCAATGAGTCAATAGGAGAATTTGAGGGCTGCCAAGATACTTTCCTAAGTCATGCAAGATATTTCCTATAAGGGACTGTGCTGTTCCCTTATGACTTTGCTGATCACCATTCATGTGTTTCATTAGTCAGGGTAATTAAAACTAACTGCTATAACAAGCAACCTCCAAATTTAGGTAGCTTAAAACAATAAAGATTTCTTTCTTTCTCATGTCATAGTTACATAATAGTCAGGTGGCTCTTCTGGGCATTCCCTTTTAAATAGTTTCTTTCATCTTATAGTTTCACCAGTCTCAGTGGAAAGGAAAGAATTTGTATATTTGGGAGATTTATGGCCAGGTCACCTGGGTCACCAAGTCTTGTCCTACCGACCCGCAGCTGCTGCCAGGATAGCCGCACCTGCTGGCCCGCGCGGGCTGTGGCCGCCGGGGAAGCTCCTGTGTCTCCTCCGCCTTTTGTCATCCTAGGAGGATCCAATGAAGCCGCAGAGAGCAGCGCCGGTGACTGGCTTCTGGAAGGCCGGCGGGGAGCCTGGGGCGCCCTGCAGGACTGGTCACTGCAGCTCCGAGCCAGGCCCTGGGCGCACCTGCCGGCCCATCCCTAGCACTTGCGCCGCCCCCTGCACCGTCCGGGTGCCAGACCAGTCCCTAAGATGGCAGTTGTGTCACCTTCCTGCTTAAACAGGCTGTTTTGAACCTTCCCATCCACGTGTCCTCTCTGAAGAAAAGACTAAATGCAAAATTGTGTGGCCTGGGGATAACACTTGAATAGACAAATTCTGCAAAATTGCCAAATGAACGTTTTTTAAGTGAATCCTTGTGTTTTTCCTGTAAGAGGCATGAAGCTTTGCATTGCGTGACGTACTTCTGAGTGTTTAATGTGATCATCTTAAAAAAGGAAAAAAAAAAAAAAAAAAAAAAAAAAATTACAGTATACTCTCCACTCACATTCTTTAGACCAGAATGTAGTCCTGAAGTCACAATGTAACTTCAAGGTGTTCTAGGAAGTGTTGTCTTCTTGTTTACATGGGAAAAAGAAACAGGATATGCTTTCTTGATTCTTCAGAGATAAAAAAGGTTTAAACCTTCCAGTATGCTTAGTTTATTTCTTAGCATGCCAATAAATGGGGTTGCCAGTTATTAAAAGGGAAAAAAGGCATAATTTGATATCATATTTTATGTATCACACCACACACAGTGGAGGTTAGTCTTAAGGACAGCTTAAGTTCCTAGTTTTCCAGAAGCTTCCCTGACCATCTCACCACACCCTGTTATGGTGAAATTGAGCAAATATTTCTTCATACACTTTATCTTTTCTTTCTATGTATTATATCTGGTATCTTCTTGTTAGACTCTAAGCTTTCTCTCTATGATAGCATAGTGTACTGTAGTGTAGTGTAACATTACATAGTATCATATCATATAGTAGGACATGGGCTCTGTAGTCAGATTGCAAGTGTTTAAATCTTGTTTGTATTACTTACTAGTATTTACATTATCTAATTATTTAACCTTTTTCTACTCCAGTTTTGTCACTTAAAAATAAGCATAGTAACTAAAGTATAGCTCATATATTGTTTATGAGGATTCATGATAAAATGCATAAAGTACTGAAAGTACTAAGCATTTATAACACATATGAGTCCTTGGGAGATGTTTAATATAATTACTAATACAGTCAAGAACTATGACTTTATTTCCTTGAATTATTTACTGCAGCTAGTATATAGGCTTGCCCACAGTAGGTCGCAACAAATGTTTACTGAAGAAGTAATGAATATTTGTGATTGATGAAGTAGAGAATCTTCTACTACAAATGTAAAAATATTCCCCAATACATTTCTTCCAGTTCCACACAGATAACAACATTTATTAAGGTATAATCTTGGGGCACCTGGCTGGCTCAGTCAGTTAAGCATGTGACTTGGTTTCTGCTCAGGTCATGATCTCAGGTGGTGAAATCAAGCCCCACATCAGGCCGTGCATTCAGCGCATAATCTGTTTAAGATTATCTCTCCCTCTTCCCCTTCTCCTTGCCCACTGTGCTCTCTCTCTCTCTCTCTCTCTCTCAAATAAATACATCTTAAAAAAAAAAGATATACTCTCAAGAGGCATCTGGGTGGCTCAGTCTGTAGAGCATTTGACTCTTTGATCTCAGGTCTTGATCTTAGAATTGTGAGTTCAATCATGAAAGACTCCTAACTCTGGGAAATTAACTAGGGGTAGTGGATGGGGAGGTGGGTGGGGGGTGGGGGTTACTGGGTGGCAGGCACTGAGGTGGGCACTTGACGGGATGAGCACTGGGTGTTATTCTGTATGTTGACAAATTGAACACCAATAAAAAATAAATTTATTAAAAAAAAAAAGAATTGTGAGTTCAAGCCCTGTGTTGAGTGTGGACCCTACTTTAAAAAAATAAAAGATAAAATCTCAATACAGAAATAGAAATTATTTTTAGAAGAAACAATTATTTATGTAGAAAATCCCAAAGAAGCAACGACAAATTGTTAGAACTAATAAGCAATTATAGCAAGGTCACAGGAAACAAGATTAATATAAAAAAGTCAATTGCTTTCCTATATACCAACAATGAACAAATGGAATTTGTAATTTAGAACACAGCACTATTTAATTAGCATCAAAAATTGAAGTACTTCATATAAATCTAACAAAATATGTACATGAGGAAGAACTGTAAACTCTGATGAAAAAAAAAACAAAGATCCAAATAAAGGAAGAGAGATTCCATATTCATAAATGGGAAGATTCAGTATTATTGAGATGTCAGTTATTTTCAAGTTGATCTACAGATTCAATGTGATCCCAGTCAAAATCCCAGTAAGCTATCTTATGGATATCAACAAACCAATTTTAAGGTATATGTGAAGAGTCCGCACAATACTGAAGGACAAGAACAAAATTGGAGGACTGACATTACCTATCATTATGACTTACTATTAAACTTCAGTAACCAAGACAGTGGGTGTTAGTGAAAGGACAGAAAAGTATATCAATGGAACAGAATGAATGGCCCAGAATTAGACCCACAGAAATAGTCAACTAGTCTTTGATAAAGGCAATTCAATGGAGAAAGAATAGTCTTTTCAACATCTGGACATTCATACACCAAAAAAAAAAAAAAAGAATCTATACACTAACCTCACACCTTTAACAAATATTAATGCAAAATGGATCATAATCCTAAATCTAAAACCCAAAACTATAAAACTTCTAGAAGATAACACAGGAGAAAATCTTTTAATTATTTAAGATTAATAGCAGCACTCTCAACAATAACCAAATTACAGAAAGTGCCCAAATATCCATTGACAGATGAATGGATAAAGAAGATGAAGTATTACTCAGCCATCAGAAAGAATTAAATCTTGCCATTTGCAATGACATAGATGGAACTAGAGTATATTATGCAAAATAAGTCAGTCAGAGTAAGACAAATACCATATCTTTCCACTCATATGTGGAATTCAGGAAACAAAACAAATGAATATAGGGGAAGAAAAATAAATAAGATTTTCTTTTTTAAAGGAGGAGACAAACTAGAAGAGACTGTTAAGAACAAACTGAGGGTTGCTGGAGGGGAAGTGAGTTGCAGAATGGGCTAAATGGGTAATGGGCATTAAGGAGGGCACATGTTGGGCAGCCCCGGTGGCTCAGCAATTTAGCGCCACCTTCGGCCCAGGGCCTGATCCTGGAGACCTGGGATCGAGTACCATGTCAGGCTCCCTGCATGGAGCCTGCTTCTCCCTCTGCCTGTGTCTCTGCCTCTCTCTCTCTCTATGTCTCTCATGCATAAATAAATAAAATCTTCCAAGAAAAAAAGGAGGGCACGTGTTGTGTTATATGTAAATGATGAATCACTAAATTCTACTCCTGAAACCAATACTACACTATATGGAAACTAACTTGAATTTAATAAAATCTTGAAAGAAAATAATTAATTTTAAAAAATAAAATAAATAAAATGTATGAGTTTTCCACATATAATTTTCAACAGGTTGAAGAAAAAATCTCTAGCAAAGATTTCTTTTATAACAAGAAAAATTCATATTAAAGGACTCCAGGATGCTATCCTAATTATCAGCTCTTTGCAATTATACTTGGTTTTGTGGGGGTGTGTGTGAAACAGTTTCATTCATTGGTTTACCTTCTATTATTTTTTAAATAAAACTTGGCTTTGCCTACATCTCTTTTTAAAAGGATTAAATCTTAAAGTAATTAAATCATTTAAGATATTGCACTAAAATCATGTCCATGAAGGAAAAAAGTCATAATTTGTACTTCATTAAAATTAAAAACTTGTTGAGTTCAAGTCCCACATTGAGCTCTATGTTGGGTGTGGCATCTACTTTAAAATTAAAAACTTGCGTTCAGTGAAAGACACTGTCAAGACAATGAGAAGACAAGGCACACACTGGGAGAAAATATTTGCACAACACATATGTAATAAAAGACTTGCATCCAAAATATACAAAGAACAGTTGAAACTTAATAAAAAAAAAAACAATTAAAAAATGATCAAAAAGCTCTGAACATAGACCTCGCCAAAGAAGATACATAGATGGCAAATAAGCACATGAAATGATTCTCAAAATCATTCGTCATTAGGGAATTGCAAATGAGAACAATAATAAGATACCAATATACATCTATTAGAATGGCTAAAATTTAAAATACTGACAATAACAAATGATGTCAAGGATGTGGAGCAATAGAAGCACTTACATTGCTGGAGGGAGCATGAATGGTGCACCTACTTTTGAACACAGTTTTACAGTTCTTTACAAAATTAAACTTAAGTTTATGACGTGATCCAGTAGCCACACTTAAAAGCATTTTCGCAAATGAGTTGTAGATTTATGGTCACACAAAAATCTTCATATTAATTTTTAATTCCCTTTGTCCCCATAATTGTCCAAAAATTGGAGAGAACAAGATTTCTTCAATAAGTTAATGGATCAAAAAATTATAGTTATATCTATACAATGCAATATTATTCAGCAACAAAAAGAAATCAGTTATAAAGCCTTGGAAAGACATGGAGGAGACATATTAGTAAGTGAAATAAGACTGTTTGAAAAGACTGTATGATTCTAGTTGTACAACATTTTATAAAAAGCAAAACTATGAGAACATTAAAAAGATCATTATTCCAAAAAAAAAAAAAAAAAAGATCATTAGTTGCCAGGTTTGAGAAGGGAAAGAAGAGGAAACACAGAATGAATAAGTGGAGCAGAGGGGATTTTTAGGGCAGTGAAGTTATTCTGTATGACACTGTGATGGTGAATATATGACATTATGCATTTGGCAAAACCCGTAGAACTGCACAACATAAGGAATGTATCCTAATGTGAACTGTGGACTTCAGTTGATAATGTATCAATATTGGTTCATCAATTTTAACAAATGTACCACACTAATTCAATATATTAAAAATAAAAAAAATTTAAATAGAGAAAATAGGATGCAAAAAGACAAGGGGTATATAAGGAGTCTCTGCAGTTTCTAATTTTTCTGTAAACTTAAAAATGGTCTAAAAATAAAGTCTTCTAAAATGTTTTATAGTACTCAAATGAAAATTCTAGATTTGAAAAGTTATCAAAATGAAAAAATATTCTGAACAGTTTCAACAATAGGTTGGAAGTGATAGAGAAAATAATCAGTGAATTTGAAAATAAATCAGTAGAAATAATTCAATCTAAATACCAGATTAGAAAAAATATTTAAGAAAAACAAACAAAACCTCAGTGATCTGTTACACCAACATACATATAATGCAAATCCCAGGGAGAAACAAGAGAGTGAAACAGATAGAAAATTAAAGGTCAATATTTCACAAATTTGGTGAAAACTATTCATCTACAGATCCAAGAAGTTAAATGAACCCCAAGTAGATGAGAGAGAGAGAGATCAGTCTACACTGTGACCTATCATGGTCACACTACTGAAAAAAGCCAAAGATGAAGAGAAAACCTTGAAAGTAGCAAGAGAAAAATAACTTATCACATACAGCAGACTGACAAAAATGATTGGCATATGACATCTCATCAAAAGCAACTGAAACCAGAAAGTAGTGGAATGACTTTCAAAATATTGAAAGGAAAAAAAAAGATTAATCAAGAATTCTATGTGCAGCAAAATTATCCTTCAAAATGTTGGGGAAATGAAGACATTAGCAGACAACCAAAGACAAAAAAACTTATTGTTCACAGATATCCATTATAAGAAATATTAAAAACAAATTTTTTTCATCTGAAAGGAAATGACACCTGATAGTAATAAAATTCAAATGGAAAAAATGAGATCAAATATGCTTAATATGTAGATAAATATAAAGACAGTTAAAATATTTTCTTTTTTCTATTCATTTATGTAAAAGCCATAAAATTATATGAAACAATAATTTAATGCTCTGTTATTTGGATCATAACACATATATTGGCAATATAGATGACAATAATGGCTCAAGGTCGGTAGGGAGGAGAAAGCTATATTGGAGCAAAATTGCTGTATTTTCCTGAAACTTAATCAGTATTAACCTGAAGTAGATTGTGATAAATTAAAATGAATATTATAACCCCTAGAGCAATCCCTAAGAAAATAACTCAAAAATAAAATTTAAAAATAATCAAGGAATTAATAACAGTACACTAATATTTCTTAAACATTAAAGAGAGTAAAGGAGGAAAATAAGGAGAAAAAAGACATAAAACATTTAGAAAATAAATAATGCAGGTATAATCCTAACCCTATTAATAAATACATCAAATATGAATACATCAAATAAATACATCAAATACATCTATATGAATAGACCAGACACTCTAATCACAAAGTACAAAAAGTAAGGATATGCTGTGTAAGATACTCACTTTAGATTCTAAGACAAATAGACTGAAAGTAAAAGAATGGAGAAAGACAGACCATGCAAACAGTAACCGTAAGAGATTTGAAGTGACCATAGCCATAAAAAACAAAAAAGTGCTACTAGACAAAAGGATGGTTGTTTCATAATGATAAAACAGTAGATTAGGAAGACAGGCTTCTAACACCAAAAACCAAAAATACATGAAGCAGAAATCGGTAGATTGAAAGGAGTAAGAGACAATCTAACAGTTTTATTGGCAAATTTCAAAAAGAGATATGGTGGCATATTTAATAGAGGACAAGATAGATCCCCCCAAAAATTTGACTATGCCTGATATGTCAACAATGGGACCCATAAACAGTGAAACAATACCTTTAAAGATCTGAGGAAAAATAACGGTCATTCTAGGATTTTGTACTCAGCAAATAAATCTTTCAAGAATGAGGGTAAAAGCACTAAGTTAAAGAGAGGACTTAGATAAATTTAGAAATGAGGAGCAGCCCAGGTGGCTCAGTGGTTTAGCAATGCCTTCAGCCCAGGGCCTGATGCTGAAGACTTGGGATCAGGTCCCATGTCAAGCTCCCTGCATGGAGCCTGCTTCTCCCTCTGCCTGTGTCTCTGCCTCTCTCTCTCTCTCTCTCTCTCTGTGTGTGTGTCTCTCATGAATAAATAAACAAAATATTTTTAAAAAAATTTAGAAATGAAAGGAGACATTACAACCAATACCATGGAAATACAAAGGATCCTAAGAGACTACTATAAACACTTATATACCAACAAACTGGAAAACCTAGAGGAAATGAACACATTTTTAACAACCTTCCAAGACTGAATCATGAAGAAGTAGAAAATCTGAATGTACCAATTACTTGTAAAGAGATCGAATCAATAATTGAAAACCTCCTTACAAATAGAAGTCTCGGAACAGATGGCTTCATAGGTGAGTTTGACCAAGCAATAAAAGAAAAATTAATACCAGTCCTTCACAAACTCTTCACAAAAAGGAAGAGTTTCCCCACAAGAATGTAAGGAAAAGAAAACCCCTGTATACTATTGGTAGGAATGTAAATTGGTACTATCACTGTGGAAAATAGTATGGAGATTTCTCAGAAACTTAAAAATATAACTACCATATATTCAACAATTTCAATCCAGGGTATTTATCCAGTAAAATGAAAAGACTAAAAAAAGTTCACCCCCATATTCACTGCAGCCTTATTTACAACAGCCAAGATGTGGAAACAATGCAAGTGTCCATTAGAGGATAAAGGGATAAAGAAGTTGTGGAATATATAATCTATAATGGAATACTTTTCGGCCATAAAAAATGAAATCATACCATTTGCAACAACATAGATTATGCTACGTGAAATAAGTCAGATAAGAATATGATCTCACCTAAATGTGAAATTTTTAAAACTTAAACACAAAAATAAGTTAATAGATACAGAAAAAACGATTGGTGGGTATCAGAGGTGGCAGGGGACAGTCAAGATGGGCAAAATTGGTGAAAGTTGTCAAATGCCACAAGCTTCTAAGTAAAAACTAAGACACAGAAATGTAATACACAATATAGTGACTATAGCTAATAAGACTGTATTACATATTTGAAAGTTACTAAAAGATTAAATCTTAAAAAGTTCTATCATTGGGGAAAAATCTATAATTATGTGTGGTGACAGATAGTAACTAGACTTACTGTGATATTCATTTTATAATGTATACAAATATTGAATTATTATGTCATACACCTGAAAGTAATATAATGTATGTTAATTACATTTCCATTTTTAAAAATGGTTATGATGGTAAATTGTATGTTATATACATTTTGCCAGAATTAAAAACAAGCAATTTTTTAAAAAAACAAAAATAAAAGTGAGAGTAAAAGGAAGACATTTTTTCAAAATAATTAAAAACTCAGAACATATCCTACCAACAGGACCTCACTAAAGGGATGCATTTTGCATATCTCAGAATAATTTGAGACATGAGAATTAAAATTTGCTGCTTTTATTATGTGTGGTTGACTTCAGAAAGTTTGAAAGTCAATTATATTTCTATATAACAGTAACAAACCATATCAAAAATGAAATTCTCAAAAAAAAAATTTAAAAAAAAAATGAAATTCTCTACTACATTTAATACAGGCTATGAATATCATAAGTGATGCATAATATAAAACATGATTAACAGACTTTAAGTCTTAAATAAATGTGGCCATCATCTAAAAAAACAACTGTCAACTGTTCAACTGACAATTACATTGACCATGATGTTTAACTTGTAAGTTTGGTTTTTTCAAAGGTCAAGGGAAAATTAAATCTTGGACCTCCCTAGCATGTGAGTAAGAAGGGGATGATTGAAATTATGTTTTCTCGGGCTTTGTACTTGTTCTAAATAAAGGAGAGAGGAAACTATTGATTATTCTTAGAATTTTTAAGAATAAACATTAATATCAAATGTATAAGGTAAACATAAAGAATAGAATGCATATCCCTAAACTTATAGAAGCAAAAGTTACAAGAATGGAGAAGAAAAAGCCTGGGTAAAGAAAAAGGAACCAAAAAGTCAAACTTAATAAAAAGAACAAAATATGACAATAGAAATATATCAAAATATATCAGTAATCTCAATTAATACAAATGAACTATTAATGTAAATCATTACATTAACAGCTTAAAAGGGAAAAAGTATATCCCAAAAGACTCAAAAAGAAAAATAAACTTTAAAAAAGCACATGATATATGTCAGAAATCATTCATGATCAAAACAGTTAACTGGGAATTAAAGGAGGAAATATATTTAAGCTGAAAAAAGTATCTGCAAAAAACCTACAGCAAATATTTTAATGACTGTTGAAATATCAAAAAAAGTATCTTTATGTTGAAGAACAAGACCAAATGCTCACCATCACCATTTGTTTTCAGCATGGCACTTCCAGTGAGCTTACCTATGACATAAGACAAGGGTTTAGAGAGGGAGAAACAAAAATCTCATTATTTGCTTCTTATGTACCTAGAAATCCAAATGAATACATATGTTATTAGAGTTAATAAGGCAGTTTAGTAAAATTAGTACATGTGAGATTAGGCTGCAAAGTTAACTTTCAATACCAAATACAGCTGAGCAGGTGAAGAATAAGTCAATCGGAGAAGGACAAACATTATATGGTCTCATTCATTTGGGGAATATAAATAATAGTGAAAGGGAATAGAGGGGAAGGGAGAAGAAATGGGTAGGAAATATCAGAAAGGGAGACAGGACATGGAAGACTCCTAACTGGGAAACGAACTAGGGCTGGTGGAAGGGGAGGAGGGTGGGGGCGGGGTGAATGGGTGACGGGGACTGAGGGGGGCACTTGACGGGATGAGCACTGAGTGTTATTCTGTATGTTGGCAAATTGAACACCAATAAAAAATAAATTTATTATTACAAAAATAAATAAATAAACTGGGTGCAAGGACCAGCATTCTCATATTTTGCTAAGTAAAGAATAAAATTTTACAACCATTCAGGCAAACTAATTGTCAGCATCTGTGAAGCTAAATACAATAGTTAGTCTTTAAATATGAACGTGTTAGTGTGATATTTTTTATCAATGTCCTTGATCGGATTGGAGAAGTTCTCTTTGATTCTTAGTTTATTAAAATGTGTTATGATGAATGAATGTTGACTTTAGTCAGGTGCTTTTTTCTGCTTCGATGGAGATGATTACACGGTTTTTCTTTGCTAGTCTGTTAAAACCATGAATTACATTGATTGACTTTCAAATGTTAGAGTACCTTTGCATTTCTGGGATATATCTTTCTTATCCATAATGTATTACCATTTCATATATTGCTAGATTTAAAATGCTAAAATTTTCTTAGAGACTTCTACAGGTATGCTCATGATAAATTTTGATGTATGATTTTCTTTTCTTGATGGTGCCATCTGGTTTTGGTGTCATAGTGATATAGCCTCATAGAATAAGTTATGCAATATTCTCTCTGCTTTTATCCTCTGGAAGACGGTAGGTAGATTTTGTGTTCTTTTTTCCTTAAATATTTCGTATGATTCACCAAAAAAGCCATCTCCAACTGGAGTTTTCATCATGGTAGAGTTTTTCATTTCCAATTCAATTTTTTTATATGCATATGCGAATACTGCCTGTATCCGTTTGAGTGGGTTTTGGTAGTTTGTATCTTTAAAGCAATTTGTACATTTCATCATGGCAGTTGAATTTGCTGGTATAAAGTTACTCGTCATAGTTCCTTTCTATGGTGACGCCCTCTCAATTCCTGATACTGATAATCTGTGTTAAGTCTCCTTTTTTTGTTTAGGCTGGCTAGATTATTATAAATTTATTCATCTTTTCATAGAAATAACTTTTGCTTGATTTTCTCTATTGCTTTTTTATCTATTTCATTGATTTTGTTCTTTATTGCTTTTCTCCTTGTTCTTATGTTTTATTTAACTTTTTTGAAGGTGGAGGTTTAGACCATTCTTTTCTTATTTTCTGGCAAAATACCTATAATATAAGCCTATGTAATACTGTAACATTCCATTTAAGCTTGTTTTAGCAACATCACTCAGATTTTCATGTCATGTTTTCATTTTTATTCAGTTCAAAATATTTGTATGCTTTTTCTTATTATTTCTTCTGTAACTCATAGGTTATTTAGATGTTTATTATTTAATATCCAAATGTTTGGGGATGTTTCAAATATCTTTATGCTGCTGATTTCTAATTTAATTTTGTTGCCATCAGAGAAAATACTCCACATATTTCCAGAACTCTGTATAGCATGCTCCTGTAATTTTTTTTTCCATGAAAATTATGCCTTTGCCTTCCTGAACTTCGAACTGTGTTTCTTTTTTATTTTTATTTTTAAAATTTTAAATTTTAAAATTATTTATTTATTTATTCATGAGAGACACAGAGAGAGAGGTGGAGACAAAGGCAGAGGGAGAAGCAGGCTCCCTGTGGGGAGCCCAATGTGGGACTCAATCTCAGGACACAAAGGTCACAACCTGAGCCAAAGGCAGATGCTCAACCACTGAGCCACCCAGGTGCCCCTGAACTGTGAGCAGACAGCCAGCCTCTATGTGAGCATCTGTTCTTTTCACTGTGGACCAAACTCCTCAAACAGTACCCTGAGTCATTTGATGTGCTCACCACATTTGTTTTTACTCTCTTAAAAACTCACACTCTTGTGCTGTCTATTGTACAATGTCTGAAAACCATCAATTCATATATTTCGTCTGTTTTCCTAGTTTTTTGGAAAAGAAGGGCAAATCTGATTCCTTTTACTGGGTGAACTGCCAAAAGCAAGCCAATAACTGTTTAAGTCAATTCTGTTTCCACACAAAGCAACAAACAAAACATATAACTTTAAAATGACACCCTAGTAGCAGAAACAAAGTAAGATACCTAAGAATATATTTAACAAAAGATGTGCAATTTGTAGAATATTATAAAACATGATAAAATATATTATATAATATGTCTTAATGAGTAAGAAGATTTAATAGTGTAAATTTATCAGTAAATTTAATGTAATGCAATTGAAAAAATTTTTTCCAGCTTTACTGACATAACACTGACACATGACATTGTATAAGTTTAAGTTATACAGTGTGCTCATTTGACAAACATATGTTGCAAAAAGATTACCACCATAGCATTTCCTTTGCTGTAAAGAGGCTTTGTAGCTTAATGTAATTCCACTTGTTTATTTTTGCTTTTGCTGCCTTAGCTCTTAGAATCAAATCCAAGACCTGTATCAAGGAGCTAATATTCTGTTTTCTTCTAAGAGGTTTTTGATTGTAGGCCTTAAGTTCAAATCATTAATCCACTTGGAGTTGATTTTTGTGCATGTTGTAAGACAGTAGTCCAGTTTCATTCTTTTGCATATGGCTGTCCAGTTTTCCCAGAACCATTTACTGAAGAGATGGTCTTTTCCCACTGTATATTCTTGGCTCCTTTGTCATAAATTAATTGTGTATTTATTTCTGGGCTCGATTCTGTGCAATTGGTCTATATGTCTGTTTTTATGCCAGTACCATATTGTTTTGATTACTGTACCTTTATAATATAGTTTGAAATAAGGGATCATGAGGCCTCCAGCTTTGTTCTTCTTTCTTAAGGTTGTTTTGCCTATTTGGGGTCTTCTGTGACTCCATGCAAATTTCAGGATTTCTTTTTTTTCTCTAATTCTGTGAAAAATGCCACCGGAATTTTTATAGGGATTGTATTGAATCTGTACATTGCCTTAGGTAGTGTGGATGTTTTAACAATATTAATTCTTCTAATGTGGGCACAAAATTCCTTTCCATTTATTTGTTTCTTCCTTAATTTCTTTCATCAATGTGTTACAGTTTTCATTGTGTAGGTCTTTCACCTGCTTGGGTGAAGTTATTCCTAAGTATTTTATTCTTTTTGATGCTATTCTAATTGGGATTATTTTCTTAATTTCTCTTTCTGGCAGTTTATTGTTAGTGCATAGAAATTCAGTGGATTTTTTATTGATTTTGTATACTGCAACTTTACTGAATTCAAAAACAGTTTTTGGTGCAGTCTTTAGAATTTCTCATATATATAATATCATGAGATATTGATTGATATTGATATTGTCTGAAATAGAGATAGTTTTACTTCTTTCTTTCCAATTTAGATGCCTTTTATTTCTTTTTTTTTTTTTCTAATTACTGTCTAGGACTTCTAGTACTACGTTGAATAAAAATGGAGAGACTGGACATTCTTGTTTTATTTCTGACCTTGGAGGAAAAGGTTTTAGCTTTTCACTGTTGGGTATAATAATAGCTGTTGCTTTGTCATATATGGCCTTTATTATGTTGCAGTATGTTCTGTCAATACTCAGTTTATTGAGAATTTTTATCATAAAGGATATTGAATTTTGTCTAATACTTTTTCTGTATCTCTTGAGATGATCACATGATTTCTATCCTTCATTAATGTGGTGCATCACATGCTTGATTTGTAAATATTGAATCTTTGCATTGCATGAATAAGTCCCACTTGATAGTGATATATAATCCTTTCAATGTATTACTGAATTTGATTTGCTAATTTTTGCTCTACGTTCATGAAGGATATTGGCCCACAGTTTTCTCTTCTTGTAATGTCTTTGTCTGGTTTTAGTATCAGAACAATGATGGTTTTGTAAAATAAGTTTGGGACTGTTCCTTCCTCTTTTCCTCTTTGGAAGAGTGTGAGTTGAATTGGTATTAAATCTTTTTCAAATATTTGGTAGAATTTACCTATGAAGCTATCTGGTCCTGAACTTTTCTTTGTTATGATCAATGAAAAATGCAATAGTTTTTGCTTTGTGTGGAACTTAGCAAGATGTTTATAAAATTTGCTTATTAGAGCAAAGGTCTAAGAATACCCAAGACACACCTTAAGAATACCCATTGTCTTCAGGGAAATAAGTCAGACAGAAAAAAGACAAATCCCATATGGTGTCACCTATATATGGAATCTAAAAAACAAAACAAATGAATAAAGCAACAAAGAAAAAGCAAAATTAGACCTATAACTAAAGAGAACAGAACCAATGGTTGCCATAGGGGAAGGTAGAGAGGTCAAAATGGGTGAAGGCAAGTGAGAGATACAGGCTTCCATTTATGGAATGAATAAGTGAGGAGAATAAAAGGTAAAGCATAGGGAATATAATCAATGATATTGTAATAGCATTGCATGGTGACAGATGGTAGCTATGATTGTGGTGAGCAAAGATTAACATATAGAGTTGTTGAATCACTGTCTTGTACACTTAAGACTAATGTAACATTGTGTGTCAGCTACACTAAAGCTTAAAAGAAAACTCGTTCAATGAGATATCCTGGTTTATAATGAATAAGATTAGAAAAATCTCTGTGGATAGATTGGGTCTCTCAACCTACCTAGATATCTATAATTTTTTTCTCCAAAACCTCGGTTTTTTCATCCATATAGTGACAGTGCCCACTTCACAGGGTAATGATCGGAATAAATTGGTTACCATGTGAAAAGTGCTTAGAACAGTGTCTGGCATTTCAGCATGTATTAGCGATTTTTATGATGATTTAGCTCTGATTATTAAGGTAGCCCTGCGCAGAGATAGACAAACAGAATCTTTAAAAAACATTCAAGAATCTATTAACGACTCACACAAAAATGGAAACAAATAAATGACAATTCTTCAGATGGAAATAAATAAATGACAAACTGATTCTTCAGAGCCATGAGAAAAGGTGAATTGTGGTGTGGTATAATTGATTGATTGACTATCTGTATGGAAAAAGTGAAAACAGATACTTTCCTCACACTTAAAAAAATGTTCACCAACTGCAGAATGTGATATGTTCATTCATTGTAATATATTCATGTCATGGATCACTATCCAAAATGAAAGTGAATGAATTACAGTATATCAGATGCAAACATATATAAATCTCAAGAAAAATAATGCTGAGCCTCAAAGTAAGTCACAGAAGGGCAAATTTTATTTGAAGTCATTTACATAAAGTAAAAGCAAAACTAAGCAATATATTATTTAGACAATTTTTGCATTTGTAAGACTTTGGGAAAAAAAAAAAAACAAAAGAATCATTGAAACTATGTCCAGGGAAGCTGTCACTTCAGAGTTCAAGAGGCACATGGCCAATTGGGAGCATGTAGAGACTTCAGATTTTTCAAAGGTAGTGTTTTATTTCTAGAACATGGCAATGGGTACACGTGTGTTCTTGTTCTATTTTGATCTACACACTTTAATATGTAACCTCTTTACATTTGCTGTACTTAAGAATTTGTTTTCCATTATCTGAAGAATATCAGAAATCTAAATATCATTTTCAGATCAGTAGTTTACTGCTTCCATCATTAAGTATTATATTTGTTATTTTAAAATTTCCTTAACCTAAAAAAAAATTCTAAGTTATAAATTTCCCATGAAGAGCCTCTCCAGAAAGCAGGCTTTTGGTGAGTTTAAAATTACAGGTCTCCTGAGGACACAAAAAGAGATGTCAAGGAAGAAGCAGGAAGTGAAAGGATCCCAGGGCTATGAAGTGACATTAAAATATAATGGAAAATAAATTTGTATTTCACAGTTTTCTTAACTCCCCATAAGTGAATAGTTTTCTTTGTCTATGAGTTGTTTTAGGAAGGAAAAGAATCATCTGAGTTATCCTTCCTTCAAATGAAGTTGGAAGACACTTCTAAAAGAGATCTTTAGAGCCTCATCTGGTTTTGTAAATTAGAAGTGTTAAAAGAGGAGAAAACACCAAACTTCTCTTTAAGATAGATTTGTTAAAAAAAAAAAAGAGAGAGAGAGATGCTGCTCTATGTCTCTACATAAATACCTATATTGCCTTGTTTGCAAGCATGAGTCTGCAGAGATATGAAGGTTATAGATATTCTCACCCAGTATAGAGTAAATTCTTCCTTTCATTCACTCTAAAGAGTATTCAGGGTCTGGTGCGAACTTCTTTTGTTCCACAAAAACAAGTGCAGGGTGCTCAATGGATATTTATTTATTGATTTATTGATTTATTTTGATCTTTATTTAAAAAATGGAAACACTCTACTGCAGGAGCTTCTATAAAATAATTCACTGAAAATTTTGGAAAATAAGGGCCAAAAGATTCGTTAGAAAAGATTCTGAAGCTGTGGGGGGAAATCTGCCCCTCATTTTGAAGAGAGTTTGCTATGCCTTCCAAGAAAAAGAGATGCTTTCCAGGGGGATCTAAAGGCCAGTGCCAGAAAACCAAAGAGCCAGGAGACGAGTTCTGGAAAGGTGGCTCAGAGTCTTTTTGAGACAAATCCATCTTTAACTTGCTCTTTGCTATGAGAGGAGTAGTTTGTGTTTGTTTTCTTCAAGACTGTTGGGGAGAGAGAATGCAATTAAGTTCCCTTACAGGGGAACTTTTTTTTTTTGCGTTCCTTTACAATGGTTTGCAGTGCAAGGGGTGATGCTGTGTCTCTCCTCTGGTAGCAGGATGACTCTGGACAGCTACTTAAATGTAGCTTGTGAAAAAAGAATTTGCATTGCCCAAGCTACAGAAAATTGAAGAAATGGACAAAGTAGATCATTGTCTAGCCCTATGTTCATGAGGCAGGGAGGTTAAATGGAGTATCCACTGTGTGTAAATAGGAATTTGAATTATTTTTTCTTGCAGGAAAATATACATAATGTTAAATTTACTACTTGGGCCATTTTTTATTTTTGTTTTTTATTTATTTTTAAAGATTTATTTATTTATTTGAGAGAGAATAAGTGAGCATGCATGAGCAGGGGGAGGGACAGAGGTCGAGAGAGAATCTTTAACAGACTCCCCACTGAGCTTAGAGCAGTCATAGGGCTCAATCCCATGACCCTGAGATCATAACCTGAGCCAAAATCAAGAGCTGGACACTTAAGTGACTGAGCCACTGAAAGTGTCCCCATTTTGGCCATTTTTAAATGTATAGTTCTGTGACATTAAAGTACATTTGTAGGGATGTCTGAGTGGTTCAGTGTTTCAGCATCTGCCTTCAGCTCAGGCGTGATCCCGGGATTAAGTCCCACATTGGGACTTAAGCTCCCTGCAGGGGCTTCTCCCTCTGCCTATGTCTCTGCCTCTCTCTCTCTCTCTCTGTCTCTCTCTCTCTCTCTCTCTGTCTCTCGTGAATAAATAAATAAAATCTTAAAAACAAATGATACAGTGCATTTGCATTGTTGTGGAACCATCAGCACCAGCCATCTCCAGAACTTTCTCACTTCTGTATTGAAACTCTTCTCACGAAATGCTCCAGCCCAGCCTTCCTCCAGCCCCAGTATTTTTCTTTCTTACTCTATGTATGTGACCACTCTAGGTACATCATAAGTGGGTTCATGTAATATTTGTCCTTTAATGACTGGCTTATTTTACTTAGCATAGGGTCCTCAAGGTTCATTCATTTTGTTATAGCATATGCCAGAATTTCCTTCCTTTTTAAAGGCTGGATAATATTCCATTATTATTATATGGATGCACCACATTTTGTTTATCTACTCATCCATTGATGGACACTTGGGTTGCTTCCACCTTTTGGCTACTGTAAATAATATACTGCTGTGAACGCGGGTGTACAAATATCTGCCCAAGTTCCTGTTTTCATTTCTTTTGGGTGTATCCTTATAAGTGGAATTACGGGATCATATGGTAAATCTATGTTTAATTCTCTAAGGAACCAGCAACACCATTTTCCACAATTGGCTGCACAATCTTATATTCTCATCAAGATTGCACAAGGATTTCAGTTTCTCCACATCTTTGCCAACATTTATTAGTTTCTGATTTTTTTTTGGTCATAATTATCCTAATGGTTGTAAAGTAGCATCTCATTCTGGTTTTGATTTTCATTTCCTTAATGATTTGCGACATTGTTTCTTCTTATGTGTTTGTTGGCTTTTAATTTTTAAACATATGTGATCTAATATTCAAAGAAAAGAGGCATTTCCCAATTTTTACTACTTTTTTTGATGCCCAGCTTCTTTATTACTTTGGTGTAAAATTTATGGAGGTTTTAATAAAGAAAAAAAGGAAATGTAATCTTTAAACATATTTAAAGTCAACAATGTATGTTGTCTTTGTTGGTGAATCATATGACCCTCCCTCATGCTGTTTAAATGGATGCACTTTCTCTTAACTCATCCTTCATCAAAAGTCAATTGACCATCAGGTGCCTGGGTGACTCAGTAGGTTAAGCATCCAACTCTTAATTTCAGCTCAGGTTATGATCTCAGAGTCATGAGACTGAGCCCAACATCTGGCTCCATGCTCAGCAGAGAGTCTGCTTAAGGTTCTTTCTCCCTTCCTCCCTCCCTCCCTTCCTCTCTCTCTCCTTCTTCCCCTCCCCCCACTTACACACTTTCTCTCAAATAAATAAAATCTTTTTTAAAAAAGTTAATTGAACAGAACACTAAGATGTTATTTTATCTTCATATTTTGATTAAAAGTTAACAATTTTTTTAAAAGCTAATTGAACATGTAGAATTTCCCCAGAAGGTTTAGCACATTGTTAATTTAATTCAATTTTGCTCTTTCACATCATGATTAGTTCTACCCCCCTACTGCCACTAAATCAAAACCTATAGGAACCAGAAAGGTATCTTAGAAAAACATCACACATCTTTTGAGCTAAATGTCATTCCATATTTGCACAAGTGCCTACAAGTTCTGAAAAAAACTCTTCTTACTTTTTTCTTTTTTGAGATTTGGCTTTTATTAACCTGGAAAATTCAATATGTGGGATGTTTCATAATGATTAAGAGCATGAGCAAAGTAATTTGAAATTATACAAAGACCTGCCACCTTTTTTATGTTATAGCAAGAGACTTCATAAGCTCATGCACTTGTCAAAAGTCATTGTGATGCTGCTTCACTCCTTGAAGTCTTCAGTTTTCTTTGTTGTTTTCCTCCTCAGAACTACGTAGTTCTAATTAGAATTCTTTTTAAAGGAAGGGGAAATAGTTTTCTATCAGGATTGCCTTGTTTACAATTTGGAGTGAGTAAAGGGTACTACTCATTAGAATTACAAGTGTTTAAACCTTGTGGGTAAATCTGAATACACTATTATTACTAAGCTACTCATAAGAATGATGTTTAGATTGTCTTACGTTTCTGGGATCTTGTATACCTTAAGTGGCACCTTCAATAATATCCCTGAAGGCCAGCCTCATAAGAAATGGCTTCTCTTTACTTCAGGATTCAACTCTTAAATATAAAATTTTAACTTGCACTTAGAGCTGATACAACTCTTAAAATAGAACATGGAAAACCTTCTGTGACTACAGAATTCCAGCCTCCGTCACACAACCTGGCTGTCTAACACATTTTTGTACGACTTTTCCAAACTGCTTCCAAATCTACTGTTGTTTCAGATAAGTCATTCAGTCTTCTATGTATGGGAGTGTTTTGCAATAAAAACCAGAGAAGTTCTTCTTGGCACTGACAGTCTTATAATTTTGAGACTCTTTTACAATATAGAAGTGCAGATGGATGACATCA
Source organism: Vulpes lagopus (assembly GCF_018345385.1). NCBI lineage: Eukaryota > Metazoa > Chordata > Mammalia > Carnivora > Canidae > Vulpes > Vulpes lagopus. The sequence continues at coordinate 65,023,353 of NC_054831.1, forward strand.
TGGTGTAAAGCAACTTTCAGTGGACTCGTAAGAAATGCCTTTTAAAGAATTCTTAGAAATTGGAGTTGTTAAATCAAGAAATCCTTATAGCATTTAACCAGGAAATTGAGAAATCTCAACTTACAAGGCTTTGTCTTGAATCTATGAAGCATGAAAAACTTTACAAGTAAAGTTCAGAGTACAGATTTGGTTAGCCTTGCGCTCGAACCATGCCTCCCACGTGGCAACCTATGCACATTAACTATTGGCACAAAATGGCAAAACATGATATAACCCAGCTAGCCAAAGAGATGGGTGCTACTCCTGTCCTCTTGCATTTCATAATTAAGTTAGAACCAATATTGGGTGTTTGTGAAGTCCATCTGAGATTCTCCTTGAGTCCCTGAATGTGATATAAGGTCCAAATAGTGGAGTGAGGTAATTTGAGAAATTGTTCACATCTGCTTTGGAGCCAAACCACAAAGTGTGCTCATCTAGACATAGAGGGAGGCCAGGAACCCATACAGCAAGTTTTGTATAAGGAGACAGGAATCAGAATGATATCGTCATTCACAAACGGTTAATTTGCTGCTATTGCACAAGGATCAACAAACTATGGCTAACTTTCTCTGGCCAGCTGTTTTCGTAAATAAAGTTTTATTGGAACACAGTCTCGCCCAATCATTTCTGCTTTCACACTCTGAGAGCAAAACTGAATAATTGCAACAAGGACCATATGGCCCACAAAACTGAAAATATTTACTGGCTGACCCCTTACAGAAAAAGTTTGCTGACCACAGCTATGGGTAGATTTTGCTAGGATACCACAGCAATGTTTAGTCAGGACAAAGAGGAAAATTGGTCATTTATAACCATACCAATGGTGACCTTTAATTCATGTGTTATTTTACAATTGTCCAAGTGCTTTCATATTGATTGTATCCCTTGATTGTTGAAAAAACAAAACAAAACAAATCCAAACAAAAAAAAGAGAGCCAGATACCATGACACTTTCTTCAAGGTGATTTGGTCTTGAGAGGTGAGGTGACTTCTGTGGTTGCACAACAAATTGGGGTGTCTGATCCTAAGGAACTCGAAAAGGGAGAGCTTAGAAGTCAGACAGATCTCACCAAGTTGTTTTTCTTGACACCTGGCCAGAAAGCCAGATCTGGAGGCAGGGATGGGAGAGGTCAAGAGGACCAAGTGAAGCCAAGGCTGAGCCACCTATAATCTTTAGGAGAGCATGGCTGCCACTGTCCAGCTCTTCTACTGATGTGCATGGGCTCGTGGGCCCCATGTGAAACTGCTCACTCACATCCTCCAGACTGCTACCCTTTCCATCTGCTCCCCCACACAGGATGCTGTGCTTCTAGACTGGAGTAGCATGATCCCCATGATGTTGAACTCAAGCAGACGTCCTATCCCCAGCTCTTGGAGCTACAGGGTGATGGGGGGGTAGAGTGAGGGGGCATGCATTCTGGCTTTTGGCACATGTCCTCTGAGGGCCGAGGCACTTTTCCCAGGTGGCGCCATGGTAACTGAACAATCATTGCATACCCTCACTCAGTGCATGGTATGGATTGCAGCCAGACTTTTTGATTACTCGAGCAGAGGGCTGACCCTGCAGTCAGATTAACTGAGTTCAAATCCCAGCTTCTGTATGAATTGTATGTGAGATCTTGAGTGAGTTTCTAAGCCTGTGAGTACTTCAGTTTATTCATCTGTAAAATGGGGTAATAATAGTACCTGCCTCTTAGGGTGCCTGTGAGGGATAAATGACTTAGAACAGTTTGAGTATGTAATAAATATACAGCAAGTGTTAACCATTGCTATTAATGATCATCATCATCTCAAGGAGAGCTGGGACCCTGAAGTAGCCTATAGTTTTCTTCTTGAGCAGCATCTTTATGGTCCTTATGGAACTTGTTGCCTTTACATCCTTAATTATATGTGAATTGTCACATACATCTTCTCCGTCACCCAAAGGATATCCTGCAGGTTGGAAAGAAAATAGAAATTAGGAAAACACACACTCTGTCTGCAACAGCAAGGTGTTGGCATTGGAAAGATACCAATCATCTAGCTTCAAAGGCAAAGTGTGGCTGACTGTGAATCTTTGGAAGGACAGGGTAAAGAAATTCACATTTATTGAGTACCATCATGTGCCAGAGAAGGTGCGGATTTGTCACTTTAGTTGAATCACTGTCTCAATCTTATTGATGAGAAAGAACTTGCCCGAGGCTGAGCTCAATATAGAATTTAGAAGTAACTTCATGTCCAATTGATTCCAAAATGTATACTCTTTCCAGCACATAATTCTGCCTCTGATAAAGTGCTAAATAGCTGTGCATTTATCAACTATAAATGGGGAATGGCATGGTATTTACACTTGGAGTGGAGTCGTATGATCACATATTCATAGAACCTTTTTATAGTTCAGAGATAGTTTGTGTAGACTCTCCCTAAGGGAACACAAAATAATTGAAGTTGGAAATAGGTTAACCCTAAGTCATAAAAATCACTGACAGAGGAAACCAAGAGGAAAATGGTTACCCTTAGTGGAGAAGGGGTTGTGTGCTCCTGGTACGGGCTCTGTGTTCAATTGGTGGAAGGAATTCTTCAGCCTAGAAAAATATGACCTCTTGAACACTTTATTTTTATATCACTATCAGTTTTTTAGAAAGCATGGTAATTACAGATATTCATTTGTTCATTAGAATAAAGTCTAAGCTCTTTAAAAAGTAAAATAATTTATGGGGCACCTGGGCGGCACAGTGGGTTAGGTGTCAGACTCTTGATTTCTGCTCAGGTCATGACCTCAGGGTCTTGAGATTGAGCCTCACATTGGGCCTTGAGCTCAGCGAAGAGTCTGCTGGAGATTCTCTCTCCTTTCCCCTATGCCCCTCCTCTTACACGCACTCTCTCTCTAAAATAAATAAATAAATCTTTTTTAAAAAAGAAAAATAATTTATACTTCCTTCCCAGACTCCTCCACCTCACCACACACACACGCACACAACTCCCACACATACACTCATGTCCAATGTCACCAGAACACTCAACTCTTCTTATCAATCAGTAGGTACCCCATGGTAGCCCAAACAGGTATGGAAATTATATTCTTCTGTTTCCTTCTTTTCCATCGTGTTCTATAAACAGCAGGAGAAGTAATCATGTAGGTGGGCATTCACTACATGGTCAACTTCGGGAATATGATATAGGAATGTACTAAGGCGAGGAAATTTTTGCTTGAACTAATGCCTGGAAACTGAATGCAGTATGCTCTCCACGGTAATTTCAATTGCACATCTGGTGCATTTTTGTATATTGTACCTGAATAGGTGGGGTAATATTTACATTCATTTCCCACTCCTAGGCTGTCTGTCCGGTGTCTAGTCTGTGCATGCTTGGAAGTTCCGTATGTGTGTGTGTGTGTGTGTGTCTTTTACATTGCATATTCTAGCATCTGCCGTTCACTCTGAGTTGAAGCATTTACCATTGCAAAACTGTCACCAGGGTCTTCAAAATACACATTTACATTCCACAGGTCTAGTAAATGGGGTTATGTGGCTGCATGATGCCTTTTGTTTAAAAGAAATCCAGCGGCAGCCCAGCACTTTCCATACAGCTGCACTTTCTGCCGTAATTGTGGCAGTTGAAGAGTGAAGCTCAAAGGAATGTTTAGAATCTGCTGCCCCAGCAGGTAATATTCTGGGGTTGGTTCTTTTTATTGTTGTTTTTTCTGCTCTTTAAAATGTCCAAACCTTCCCGCTTGGCTAGACCTTTCTTTGCTAATGCAGCTTCTAAGCAGCCATCACCTCGAAGGGACGATTTGAACAGCAAACAGAAAAAAATCAGTGTAGGTGAGAAGATTTTGAGAACTGGAAATGAAGGAAATTTGGTCAAACAGCAGCAGGTGCAAACGGCAGCCACTCCTGCTCAGCGGAAGGCTTCACCACATAAAGGTAATGTTTTAAATTGGCTGCTTTTGTCAGCTTATACTTGGAAACTTCTTTCTTAATAATACTGCCAGATAACTTAAATGAGGGAGACTTTTTACGGTTTCAAAAACTTGTCCGATTGTGTGAGTATGACATTTTCTAAAATCCTGGAGTGTGTTGCTAACATAACCAATAATGTGGAAGATGAAGGTGATAGAACTTTCCTTCATTAATTAAGGAATGATAAAAGAAAAACTGAGTGTTTTCAATTTTTTTTGAGAATGACATTTTATTCTTGGTTGTGTGATAGAGTCTCTCATAATTCAGTTATACTCCTATGAAGTTTCTTTTTTATTGCTTGGCTATATGAAAAGCAACCAAAAAAGAAGAGACATGTCCTAAACCTACATCATTAACTGGCCAGAGAATTTTTGCATGCTTAATTTTTTGCAGTGTCTTTTTAAAATGAGCTTGTGTCTGAAATCTAACGATGTGATTCCCTGCCAAGCATGACAAAAATCTCTGCTAGCTTTGTTACCTGGAGCAATTAAGTGAGCTTTCTGAGTGGTGTATCTACTTAGCAAGAATACTGTTGAATATTTGACCTGGAATTGAGACATGTGGTAACCAAACTTTTATTATCCTAGGGTCCAAAGTCACAGAGGGCAATAAGACCATAGCTCAAAGTAGAAAAATTGTTTTCTCCATTATATCAAGGACTACATATTAAAAACTAAGCAACATTTATAGTAGTTATTTTTTAATTACATTTTGAGCTCTCTATCAAAAGTGTAATTTTTGACAGTATGATTTTATAGTATAATAAAAAATTGCTTTATATTCTCATTCTTATAACTGAAAATTTCTACTTTAGAGAAAAAAATCAGTTTATTTTATGATTTTAATCCTGACCTCCTCTCTATTAAAAATTATTACAAATGAATATGCAAAGATATATTTTTGTGCCATGTACTAGTTCAAAGATGCAAATTTCTGTCTGGAAATTTCAATTCTTTTCTTAACTTGGATTATTATTATTCTATCCGCCCTGATCAATAGAATGCTTGTACAGTAACTATTTTATTGACCAAAATACTTTGTATAAGACACATATAGTGAACACAGAAAGACTGGAGAAGTATTGATGATAGTTGCTCAGTAGAGTGAATTTTGGTTACTTAAAAGGAAAGTTCTCTTTGAGGTTAATATGTGTAAAAAAGGAATGTAAAAAATTCTTCTAAATTTTTGTAAAAAAAATCTTCTAAAAAAAGGAATTCCAGCCACCTCAAATTGAGAAGTATTCAGACATTTAAAGATGTATACATCTGCATCTGAAAAAGTTATGCTCAGGGAGGGACTTTTAAGACAAACAATCCAAGCTAGATGCTATTCCAAAGATTTTTCAAAATACCTTCTTTTGACAACCTGTGAGGGTACCTTTGATTAGACTTAGTGGGTGAAAATAAGTGTTTCTCTGAAAACAAATTTGTTTGGGGGGTTAGTGAAAAGTCGTTTGAAACCAAGGATGATTATTGAGTTGCAAGGTCGATATAGATAATACATATTTTTGTAAAAAAAAAAATGAACTGGGAGCAGATTATAAAATAACGTGGTGGTGTTTTTCTTTGCATCTCCCTGAGAGGATTCAGGCTATCCAAAAGGAGAGCTCTACCACCAAAGTTTTAAAATCGGCAGCAAGACTGGATCATTTTGAAAGATAACACTCATCAGAATATGTATTTTATTAACATTTTTAATACTTGTTTTAATCAGAATTCTCTTTTTCATAGCCACACCTCATATCACGTAGTACCAATAGAAACCTTCCATTATTGGAGAACAGGACAAAAACTCTATAGGATAGCCCTGTGTTGTATTAGGTTTTTATTTAAGGTGGTTGTCATTAAGATCAAGAAATCCAAACAACAGTAATGCCATCCTAGGCTTGTGTTGAGCTTGTGTGGGTTCTTGCCCATCACATTACGATCTAAGGGTTGGTTCTTTAGAATGCTTATTTTATCAGGTCCACAGAGTTTAGTTTAGTCTGTGTAGTTTCTTATGTATCTGACATGCGTTTATCCCCCCTTGTATAATTTGTTTAGTTATATAAGTATATTATGGTAATTTTAAGCTTTTTAAAGTTTGTCCCTCATTTAGTTTATTTCCTAAATTGATGCAGTGATATTTCCCTTCACTGCTTTTCCATGTCTCCCTCCTCTTAAATTTTATCTGTACTTTTGTTTACATATTAAAAAGGTTAATGGTAGTTACTTTTTGGTTAACATATTTCAATCTTCCATGGTTTACCTACTAATTCTATGAGTTGAAAATCAATAAAGTGTATAGCTAAGGAGACCTCATATTGTTATTGGTAAGCCAAACAAGTGTGCTGTAATCATTTCTCTTACAGTCTTTCCCTTCTCAGCGCTTTGGATTCTCCCAAGGACAGTATAGATATGATCATATTCCCAGAACTCCCTTTCCTTTCAGGTACTTCTCTCTGTATCCTTTAGTCCTCCTGCCCTCCTCTTTCCTGATGGATTTCTCATGTCTTAGATTACTTCTTCATTTGGCTGAAGCACATCCCCAAGAAACTTCCTAAGAAGAGAAAAATGGGAAGTAAGCCTTCTGAATTTTTACATGTCCAGCAAATATCTTGATTCTCTTTGTTTTTGTTCATGTTTTTGCATTTCAGTGATAGCTGGAATAGGATAGATTTTTAGACAGAAAATAATCTTTCCCTCATAACATTAAAGGCCTTTCTCCATTACCTTTTGGGATCTAGAAGTGTTGATGAGAAGTCCCATGTTGTTCACACATTCACACATTCCTTTGTAGGTGACTTTTCCTTTCTTTCTTGAAGCTTTGAGGATATCCTCTTTATCCTTGATATTCTGAAATTTCATCTTAAAGTGTGGGTCTTTCCCATTTATTTTGACTGAATACTTGGATGGGCACTTTTAATTTAAAGAATAGTGGCTTCTGTTTTGTGAATTCTTTTTTTTTATTAATTCTTTGATAATCCCCTCTTCTGTATTTGCTCAGATTTTCTCATTACAGTACTCCTATGAGTTGGCTATTGAATTTACTGCATCAATTTTTTGATCCTTGTCTTTTCCTTATTTTTTTAGCTCTGTCTTTTTTTTAAGATTTTATTCATTTATTCATGAAAGACATACAGAAAGAGAAAGAGAGAGAGAGAAAGAGGCACAGGCACAGGCACAAGGAGAAGCAGGCTCCATGCAGGGAGCCCGACATGGGACTTGATCCCAGGTCTCCAGGATCAGGCCCTGGGCTGAAGGCAGCACTAAACCGCTGAGCCACCCGGGCTGCCCTAGCTCTGTCTTTTTATGCTATCTAGATTTTCTTAACCTTATCTTCCAAGTCTTCTAATTTTGATCATCATGATATTTTTAATTTCCAAGAAGCTTTTCTTGCACTGATTATTTTAAGACCGAAACACATGGTGTCATTCTTCTGTCTATAAGCAGTGGATCTGTGTGTTTTATTTACCTGTTACAGTTATACTTGATGGTACCATACACTCATGTTTAATGATGCAGCCACACCCCTGTAATGGTGTGCTTTCCATTCCGAGTCAATGGTCTAGACTAGCTCTAGAACCAAAGACACTGGCAGTCAATAAATGTTAGGACAGCAATGTTCAGTAATTTTCACCCATGAAATGCTCTCCTTATGATGAAAACTCACCAAATGAAAGAATATTGAAGAATGTGTTGATATGTGTCAACAATTTTATTCAGGATGAGGGTATAAGTCATTTGAGAATGTGGCATTTCTTCCTGGGATTTCTCTGTTCTCCTGAATTCTACTTGAGGTATATTTCTGCAAAATTCTTTTGTCTCGATTTTATTTACTTACTTATTTGGCCTCTTAACTATTGTTCTAAATAAAGAAAAAACATTTTTTAAAGAAGTATACATGAACATTGACCAGTAGCTTAGCTTGAAAATATAGATGTTGATGGCAATGATATCTGAGCTCTTCCTGTGTGCCCAGTACACTCCTTTTTTTATAATTAATTTATTATTTATAAATTTATTTATTTTTGGGGGGGGATAGCAGGGGAGAGGGGCAGAGGGAGAGAGAGAGAGAGAGAGTCTCAAGCAGACTCTATGCTGGGCGTGGACACAGGGTGTGATCTCATGACCTTGAGATCACCACTGGTACCAAAACCAAGAGTCAGATCCTAAACTGACTGTGCACCCGGACCTCCATGCCCAGCACACTTCTAAGCACAATAAATGTATTGTCTTTTCTTGTACAATCCTAACAGCAATCCTATGATGGAGTACTATTACTTTCCCTCTTTTAGATGAGGAAACTGAGACAAGAAGCCTCAGTTATTTGCTCAACATCATGAAGACAGAAAAAGGTAGAAGAGAACTCTAGTTTCTGGAAATATTTATTCCTGACCTGGCACCCTTAACCACTATGCTAAAGCACCTTTCTATAAAGAAAACAATTTGTCCATCAAAAAAGTTAATATAAAAAAGGTTAATATAATTAAAACCTTGTGATTGGACAGTCTGATCTCCAGGAAAAAAAACTGGTGACATTCTGTAGTTCAGAATGTGCTTTTCTGGTTTCAGCCTTTTTACGTGTTGTCCCAGATTTCTGTTTCTTCAACAAATGAAAAGGGAAAAGAACAAATTACAGTTAAAAAATTTATCACAATATGGTAAATATTTTTCTAATAGTGAGAAATGAAAGGATACATGAATGGAAGACCTTGCAGTTCTACTATGTATACTCATGCCTACAGACTTGAGTGTCACAGCACACACATACACACACACACACACACACACACACACACACCAGAAACACAAAAACTCTGCATACAATTCAAGAAAGGCTCTTGCATCACACATGACCTGGTGGTCCAAGTACAAGCCTGTAGGCCAAAAATAAGTCAAGTCTCATTCTTCTCTAACACAGGATCCCTCTGTGGCCTTGAGCAAGGCCATTATCCCTCTTGACTGAGTTTCATTAACCATTAAAGAATAATAATACATGCTTTATGGCAGGGAGTAGTGGTGAGGATTAATGACTTAGTGTGTATCCAGCGCTTTCAAGAGCACATGTTCTGTGTGGATAGTCTAAGTTAAGCACAGTGGAGTCTCTATTTACCTTCAATCACTGTGGGAGGTAAAAACTTACTCTCTCAAAAATATCATATATGTACCTACCCCAGGAAAATTTCACAGTAAACCCTTGATGCATGCTTTAAATTATTCTTTATGCACAAGGGTAATATCACATATGTCTTATTTGCCATCCTACAGGTTGATTGAGATTGTGAATACCTGGAACTCAGTTGTCCCTGGCTATAAGTAGAAAATATTAATAACCAGAGCATAAAAAGTATGTTTTCTCTATAGTAGGGTGCAGATTCATTCTGGATACTACTGCTGAGTGCAGTGACATTATAGCCTTAGGTTATTGTGGCTATAGTTAGGCAGAGCCTCTAAAAGGTGTACTCACTATACTACTTTTCCATGTAACAAGTTGATGATACCAGTAAATAGTCAATACTCATTGGTAGGGTCTGTACTTTGTGTAATATTTTCCAGAGGCAGCAGTGGATTTGTACTAATCATGCACTTTACTTTATCTGACTGCCTCTGACCAATCCATTCATTTTTGAGGAGAGCTAAGATAAAGGGCATAGTATTTAATATAGCAATGGTAAATTATGCTTATAGTTATTGAATTCATAGCTTTGGCTCATTGTTGCTACCAGTTAGTCCAGAGTCATGCATGACACGTCAGTATAGACCAATAAATCTCTCTTCATCCTCTTCCTGAAACTCCCATGGCTTACCCAGGAAGTTGTTTTACAAATAAAAATGAAACCTACTTAATGCTGCATACTGGTACTTAATGGGAATTTTCTCCACCTAGATATGATATGAGCTATGACTGTATGAATATTAAAAATTAACATTTATTTCTGGAGTTCTCCTTATTTTCCTTTATTAATTTTGTCTATGTTTGTCTTCTACCTATTGGTAAATGAGCAGTAAGAAATATAAGTAACACGTGTTCTCATATTTCTCATATTGCCTACCGGATTCTGTTAAAATTTAGGGTGTTGGGAAAGGAGTATGAGATTACCCCTTTAAATTAATCCGGGGATTTCTCTGAACTAATCTGTGCATTTTCAGTTACTCTGACATAGTCCATTTAGTCTATAGAGGTCAATAACTCACAAGTCTGCTGAAAACTTAAATGCACCTGCATCAGAGAAGCATGGGCTGCTGAGGAAAAAGAGAATTCATAGTCTTAGAATTTTAGAGTGGGATAAAAACTTAAAGATCACCTCATTTATCTCTCTCTTTTGATACATATGGAAAAAGTCTAGTTACTTCTTTTGATCAAGACTAGGGATGCACCATCTTGAGCCAATGTCTTCTAACTTGGTGATTTTTATCTTACCATATATCTTAAGCAGAAAGGCAAAAATGGCTAGAACACCTTCAGATTTCCCTTGAAATGTTCACTTCCTTGACATGGACTCCTTCTGTCCTCTGATATATAGTGTCTCCTGTACTGTGCTACCTACACTCCTACTACTCTGTTTTTACTTGCCTATGCCAAGTTCAAAATCACTGGGCAGTGCGTAGTGCAGTCACAACTCACTGGTTGTGCTGATTGTTTATCAGATTTTATCTTTGTAACTAACTTACAATCAGGGCTCATTTAATGCTGAAAAATTGTGAATAGTATCTCTTACTGTGTTTATAATACAGAATTTTGCTTTTGGTTGCTTATCTCTAATGGTCCTGATAAAGGAACATATTTCTTAGCTCAATAAAGTTAAAAGATCATAAAATGGTTTTCTGTTTCTCCTTTAACTAGAGTTGAAAGCTAAAGTAACAAACTCTATTTGTACAAATATTTTTCTAAAATCTGTATTATTCAGTACCTTCCAAAATTTATATCTGTGTGCCAGGGAAAACTTTCCTCTATAAAGAGCTTAAGAGATTGTATACAATCACAGGTGAGGAATTTTGCCAACCTCAGTGGAATATTTTACTGCCTGAACTACTTAAACTTTCATTCCCATACTCGGATTTTTACTTCTCTGTGTATATTGCTTCCAACTTCAAGTTTTCAGTATAATGGGTAGCCTTATCTTCAAAATACTTCTGTTGAATTCATTTAAACAATCAGAATTTGGCTACTTGAAAGATAATCAGAATTAGTATTGATGAACAATGTGTGGTTACCTTTTTATTTGGGAATATTATAATTCTCCCAAGCAAATAAATCATGTCCATATATCATTATATGCTATATATGTTTTTTTTTTAATTTTTTATTTATTTATGATAGTCACAGAGAGAGAGAGAGGCAGAGACACAGGCAGAGGGAGAGCGGGCTCCACGCACCGGGAGCCCGATGTGGGATTCGATCCCGGGTCTCCAGGATCGCGCCCTGGGCCAAAGGCAGGCGCCAAACCGCTGCGCCACCCAGAGATCCCGCTATATATGTTCTTAAGAATAGTTTCATTAATCGTGGCCATTTAGGAGCAAACTACCATAAGCCCCTCTACCTATCTGGCTGTCTAGAAGACTACTTACCTCTTCTAAAATCACATCATACCAGCCTTCTTAACTCATGGCCGGATAAGGGAAGGATAAATGTCTGGGAATTTGAAAATCTAGACAGAAGAAAAACCTTCTTCTTAATAATGCTGCTCTACCAGGTTAACTATTATGGTTTCTTGAGTCCATGATCTCCAGGGTCTTAAATTACGTCAAAAACTCTACCTCTGTGGTTTTGTCCCCAAGAGGGGAAAAAATTCAAATGGGTTAAGGTTAATCTTAAATCACATGTTTCCAAAATGTATGATGACATTACCAAAAGCAGGAGATCTCCATAACTGGAGAACACCACAGATAGGTAAAGAATCTCTTCTCGGGCAGCCCAGGTGGCTCAACGGTTTAGCACCGCCTTCGGCTCAGGGCGCAATCCTGGAGACCCGGGATCGAATCCCACGTCGGGCTCCCTGCATGGAGCCCGCTTCTCTCTCTGCCTGTGCCTCTGCCTCTCTCTCTCTGTCTCTCTCTCTCTCTCTCTGTGTCTCTCATGAATAATATTTTTTTTAAAAAAATCTCTTCTCATAACCAGAAACATCAGTCAAATATATCCATCGGATACAGATATTTGTTGTTATGTTTTGTATTTCTTAACAATTCATATTTATAAATACATTACACGAGCTACATTTTTAAGGAAATTCATTTTTAAGCAATTATTTATTCAAACTATAGAATATTATGTTTATATCTGATAGTTTATCATATACATTATGAATATATATAATATACTGGTATGTTGCCTATTATATATATTTATTATTCTTAAATTAGTAGACTTAAGAAGTTCTATTCAAATATAAGTTAAATATACATTAGATTGACTTTTTTGAGCCAATGTAATACTTGATTGTGGTGATTAGGTTGTTTTCTGGAAATATAATTGCTACCATCACTTACTGACCTCCACCCCCACCAAAAACTCAGTGACCATCTACTTTGTATCTGGCATTGTGCTAAATACTAGAAAGTTAAAAAAAATTAAGTTAAACATGGTCCTTGTCCTTGAGGAGGGTTTTACATTGAGTGAGATATGCTGATTATCTGGATCTCTAAATATAATTTTCCAAATGATTTATGTACAAAATTGTATGAGTACATAGAAAGGAAGCAGACTATTTGCCCCAAGTAATGCAAGTTTACCGGGTTGAACAGGAGGAGAGGAAACATCATAAAAGATCTTGTTGCATTTAGGAAATGACAAAGCAGAACAGTGTTGATGAGGTAACAGAAAGCTGATGAAAAAGAGGTAGAGTTAGGGTGAGGTCTATTAGGAATGATAACAAAAGAGAAAAAGCTGTTCATTTTTTCATTCCTTCAATGAGTAGTTATTGGCCCCTACCATGTGTCAGGTGTTGTTCTATGCTCTAAGCAAGCTGAAACAACTTCTAGGCTCTAATCAGCCATGGTAGATGAAAGCTGTGGTTCCATGGGGCTTACCTATTAATGTGGGTTCTAGAACAAAAATTAAACAACCCGAAGTGATACAGAGTAATGGGAAGCAAGGCAGGAGCAGGTTCTGGGAAGTAAGAAAATCAAAAGGTCTGTTTGGGATGTGAATGTCATCCAGCTATTAAGTATTCAGATAGGAAATTAGAAATGTGGATCTGAAGATTAAGTCAAGATGGAGGCTACCAATTACAAACAGGTAGTTCACTAGTTATAAATGCTATGTAAAGCCATAGGACTGGATTAAATCCTCGGGAGATGGTATGATGGAAGGTATAGAAAAGAGAATATGGCTTATGTCTGAAAACCCTGGGACACTACAACATTCAAGGGTTAAAATGGAACCAGACAAATGGCCAAAATCTTAACGCATGTATACATCAGTTTGAGAACTTTCTATTAAAACTCCAGTGCAGAGTATTAGAAGCACTCCCTCCCAACAGAAATAAATAAATACATTCATGCCCTTTCTGTAGTTGCAAACACTCCAAGTATGAATTTTGTTTTAAAGCTTTCCTATTTAAAATGATGCAAGTCTTGTAATCTAGCCCATAACATTTATTTAATATAACATCATGTTTAACTGAATTTTCAAAATTAAAATGTTTCCTACCATGTTCAATATGAGCTTCAGGTATCCACAAAAGCCTATTGCATATCACTTGGAGTAACCCCTCCTACTCGAGGTGCAGAAAAACGTCTGAAAAATGGGGAGATATTAAGAGGCATTAAAAATCCTTTGGTTCTTATTTGTAATTTAATATTTGCATCACATAATCATTTTATATAGTTTATTAGTGTTTGTTTGGCTATCCTTCATGTATCCCTGAGAATGGAGTTGTCTGGTTTTGATTAAGAACTACTTTCTCAGAAGGTGAGTACTAATTTGTTACTTCAATTTCTAGCAAAACATAATGTGAATTTTTTATGATGAAACTTCTATTTACATTCGTAGAGATTCATGAAGAAGCATCTTAAATATTTAAAGATAATACAGTAGGAGAACCTCAGATCTATTCTATTTGTGCCCTGTTTATTAAAGTTATTTCACAAGGTTTTTAAATAGCTATAACTAGAAGAATTGTCAGCAACATAATAGATGTTCAGAGAATACCCTCCCAGGAGAGTAAAGCCAAAAAAAAACAAAACAAAAAAACCCACTAGATTTAAAAAAATTATATATATCTTTTGAAATGCCTAGTTGATTTGACAGTAAATTAAAGGAATTCCCCTGGGGCAAAATACACACACACACACACACACACACACACACACACACACAGCCAAGCAAGAAAGCTTCAACAAAAAGGAATAAGTGAAAGTAAGAATCATGATTTGTATAGTGGTCTTTGTCAATTCTTTGTGGTCTAGGGAATTTTAATAGATACACTTAGTGGAGAAGTGACTTCCGATGGCAAGAAGAGTGATAGTCGTTAAAGCTCTCTGCCTTCAGCAAAGGTAGTATCTTCAGTGGCTGACAAAAAGAAGGCCCTGCATCTTGAAGAAAGCTTTTGACTCAACCTCAGCTCTAGGGGGAGAAGAATAAAATGAATATCCTGAAAATGTCTAACCTCATATCTTCTCTCACATGATCTTGGGGCTTAAAGTCATATCATCGTGGAGTAGGGGGAAAAAAGCCAAAAATATTACTTAATGGTCCCAGATCATCAGTGTCACTGGCTTCCTGCTTGACAGAAGACAAAAATCTTCTTACAAAGAATGTATTTTATAAACAGGCTTCTAAGAATTCCCTCAGATTAAAGTCCAAAACATGAGCTCACAGTAAAAAATGACTACATACACAGGGAAACAAGTGGCCATGGACAAAAGTCAGCAAAGGCAAAGAATCACAGAATGAGATCTATGTAAACTGCCAAAATTAGAATTCTTAGATGCAGAATATGAAATAAAAGCATTATATATATTCAAATAACAGATTTAGGGTGCCTGGGTGGCTTCATTGGTTAAGCTTCTGCCTTTGGCCCAGGTCATGATCCCAGGGTCCTCAGTGGGAAGCTTGCTTCTCTCTCTCCCACCCCTCCTGTTTATGTTCTGCCTCTTTCTCTCTCTCAAATAAATCTTTTAAAAATATAAAGAAAGAACAGAACAGATTCTAACAAACTCTGTAATATTTGAACAATAGATTTTCTAGAGATGAAAAATATAATAACTAAAGGGAAAAACTCAATGTATTTGCTAAATGGTGAAGTAGATACAATGAAGAGTTTACTGGTAAACTGCAAGATAGACTTTTAAAAATTCCTAATAATTTTAGGACAACGTGATGGATCCTGAGAGACAAAGTGATGGAAAATACAAAAGAGAGGTTAAAAGACATAAATAGGAGAGTGAGAAGATCTAATGTAAGTCTAACTGGATGTCCAGAAGGAGACCATACAAACACTGAGAGAGGTATTATTTGAAAAGACAATGGCTGAGAATATTCCAGAATTGATAAAAAAGCATTAATACCTGAAGTCAGGAAGCCCAGTAATTCCCAAGATACACTGAAAAAAAAATTCAAACAAAAAAACCTTATACCTAAACATATAATAACAATAAATAATTATCCAATTTTTATGGCCATATGGAGGGTTGTGATCAAACAAACAGTTTGATAGATTGGTATATAACACTTCATCAAGTTTGATTTGAACTCTGTAGACATGTCTATGGATTATGTAAATCAGTTACCAATTCTTGCTATAGTTGTGCCAAATACATTTGAGAAGTCTAAGTTTTATAGCCACGTTTTACTTCTTAAACCAACCAAAAACACAAAAGTTAAAACTCTCAACGTGAAGTTTAATAGCTGTTACCTATTTTCCAATGGGGAAAGGGAGGAATATCCATGCTCATCCATTCAATTTTTTTCATTCATTCAATTTTTGCTGAAAATGTTCAACTCACTTCCATTTGCTTATTAAGAGTGGAGAGAAAGGTTGAAGAAAAATGAATAATTATTTAGAGAATTATATTCAAGTGGGCATTAGAAAATAGAATTCTAGGAGATCATTGTTTGATATTTAGAGCATGTACAGTTGTCCGCCCTTATCCACGGGGGATATATCCCAAGAACCCTCCAGTGGACACCTAAAACTATAGATAGTACCAAACCCTATATGTATTATGTTTTCTCCTATACATACATACCTATGATAAAGTTTAATTATCAATTAGTCACAGTAAGAGATTAACAACAACCAGTAATAAATAGAACAATTCTAACAAGATACTATGATAAAAGTTATGTGAATGTGGTCTCTCTTTCAAAATATCTTATTGTACTGTACTCACCCTTCTTCTTGTGATGATGTGAGATGATAAAATGCCTCTGTGATGAAATCAAATCACATAAATGGTTGATATAGTGTCAGGCTACATATTGTCAGAAGGAAAGCCATCTGCTTTTGGACCACAGCTGACCACAGGTAACTGAAACCATAGAGAGAAACACTGCAGATAAGAAGGGACAACTGTATATGTACCACTGAAAGTGTGTCTTATAGGACTCACTCATGTTGCTTGGATGACATTATAGTATAGTATAGTATAGTAACTATTTTTAAGGTTTCTCCATTATCATTTCCTGAGTATTCAAGAAGTAGGTACTCTATCTACTAAATAAATCACTGTGTCTGCTAGCATGCCTAGTGAGTCCAATTAAAAGGAACATTGTGCCATCATCTAGGGAATTAGAACTTCCCTCAGTTGACAATCCTTAATTACTGAAGATTATATAAAATTTGTTTCTTTTCCAGTTATCTATTTAAATAGCTAGAAAATCTAAAATCTATGCAAATAGATATATAATCCTCTTCTGTATGAGTGAATCAGGATGGACAAAATAATGTAAGTTGTGTTTATAAAACCTTCATTGGGGAAAATATAATGGTTTGAGAAGTACTTTTGCACTAACTGGTTTATTTACATATTTAACTTTATCCAGCTAAACTTAAGGCACTTAACATTGGCTATCCTAGGGCTAGCTTTCCTCTTCCCACTTATACTCAGATAAGCTTAGTATTTCTCCAGGTTAGAGCCTTAAATGCTCAGTGAAATCAGCAAAGAAAGAGAGAGAAGTGGGTTAATATTTTTACCTCTGTTTTTATAACTTAATATTGAATACTTAATGATTTCTGATTTTGAAAGCATGTTTTAGGACGTCTCATTTCTGCTCCATTGATCTTATAATGCCAAATGGTGAGTGAAAAATCAAGTCCAGCCTGGTGTGGACTTACATAAGATGAAGAGTATATTTGCACCGTGCTGAACACTTAACTAAATGCCATCAGTTACCAGATGACAATAAACATGAACTATGACTGCAACAATGACCCCGAAAAGGCATTATTGGCCATCATTGTCAGAAAGTAGGAAAAAAATATGGCGAGTGTTGAGGAAGTAATGGGGCATATGTCACAGAGGGAGAAAAAGAAGAGAGATGAGAAAAATACATTTGGAAAATGAAAAAATAATAGGATATTACTTTGCTTATTATTTCACAACCTTTTAAGTGAGTCTTCAGAATCCTTGATTACAAAGGACTTCCTCAGTATTATTTTTTATGAATATTATGGAAAAACCAAAAAGGGAAAGTGCATCATGTTTTAATAATAAAAACCCAATTCCAGAGGAGAGGTATCTTGGAAAGCACTGATTTAATGCAGAAGCTAAATGGAAGCTTGGTCAATTATTCAGGAAAGAAGAAATAATGTTCTTTTCTAAGTGTATAAGGTAAACATAAAAATAATCACATGATCATTTTTGTGCTACTATTTAGAAGTATTTTTTTAAGATTTTACTTATTTATTCATGAGAGAAACACAGAGAGAGACAGAGACATAGGCAGAGGGAGAAGCAGGCTCCCTATGGGGAGCCCGATGCAGGACTTGATCCTGGGACCCCGGGATCATGCCCTGAGCTGAAGACAGATGCTTAACTGTTGAGCCACCCAGATGTCCTATACTATTTAGAAGTTTAAACTCAGGTTGTTCTCAATTGTGTTTTGCCTTAATAGGAACCATAAAAAGGCAGGGTGTGTGCCTGACAAACGCAGTCAAATTAATTTCAAGAGTCATTATGTCAAATGGCAAGGATCATTAGTGAGCAGCCACCATGTCAGAGGCCTAAACCATGCTGAAATCACTGATAATCCAACAAGACTTTGGAGGAATATTGAGTAGAGAGTCACACGATCAAATTTACACTATCAAGGCATTTTGGTAGGAGTTTCAAGAAAGGGGATGGAGACTGAGGCACCTGGGTGGCTCAGGGGTTGAGTGTCTGCCTTCAGCTCAGGTTGGGGATCCCAGGGTCCCTGGAATCCAGTCCCACAAGGGGCTCCCTGCAGGGAGCCTGCTTCTCCCTCTGCCTACATCTCAGCCTCTCTCTGTGTGTCTCTCATGAATAAATAAAATAAAATCTTAAAAAAAAAAAAAAGAAAAAAGAAAGGGAATAGTGATTGAGAACACAGGTAGAATTATGTGGATTTTCCTGCTTCTTTCTACTCTCAGGTAGATGGTGTACTGGGATAGATGGTATACTGTAACGGAACGAAAAACACCAAGATTTCAGCATATCAGAATAGGTGGACTTTCCCTATGAAGGAGAGTTTCAGGTTGTTTTTTGAAAGAACAGATTTTCAGTGCCCCTGAGTGGTTCAGTCAGTTAAGCATCTGCATTCAGCTCAGGCCATGATCCCAGGATCTTGGGATGGAGCTTCCCTGTTCAGTGGAGAGCCTGCTTCTCCCTCTCCCTCCACTGCTCCCCACCACTCAGGCTCTCTCTCTCACTGTATCTCAAATAAATAATTAAAATCTTTTTCTTAAAAAAACCCAGATTTTTACAAATGCTTCTGGTTTTTAATTTTCATTTTCTGTCTATATTTTCCTCCATTACCACATTCCTCTCTGATTTCTCCTCTCTCTTCATACAGTTCTCCAAAACAGCCTGTCAGTAACAAACTCGGTTTTTGTCACATTAAAAAAAAAATGTCAAAGAAACCAAGTAAGAAAGAGAAGAGCATGGAGAGGCAGGTCATATGACATTTCTTTGAGCCCTAATGTCTTTTTTTCTTTCTGTTCATATTATCTGAAATTCTCATTTCATCTCCTGCACTGCCTCTCCAGCAACACTGTGCACTTACTTCCACCTCTGCTGTCTCTGAGCTGCCTGTCCCTCCTGTGGGCCCAAGGAAGCTGAGAATGTCCTTCCTCTCCTCCTAACACACCATGTTCTTCATGTGCTGAGCACAGCCTGAAATTTCAAAGTAGGCACTTGATTGAGGCAGTCCTCCTGCTAAAACACATGTCATCTTGGATGACATGTCATTCCAAATTATTACTGCTCTTTATGCCTTGTGCAAATGATTGTTACAACTCTTTAAGGACTGTTTGTTGTTGTTGTTTTATGTGGGAGATAATCCAAGGGCACCAAAGCTTAAGGAGGGGAAAGGCTTGGAGCCTCTCTGCCTCTTCCCTACTGGTCTTCTAATGCCACCACTGCATGTTTCCTAGGATTTTTGCCTCTGGTAAGAAGATATGTTACCAACATTTTTACAACTTATTTTGAACTTACCTTGTCTAGTTTCTTCCTCTTCTCCTTAATTGTCACAATGGCAATACATTTCAGTCAGAGATATATTATTTATATTTATTGAATGACATAGATCCTCAATCTGATTATTTTATGTTCATATTAATGTCTCTTTCACGGTTTCCCTAGTGATCTGAAAATTTGGTTCTGTCCCAAATCTTAAGGCATTCCATCCATTCTCATTACTATGCTTATTAACAAACATTAATTATTTTTAAAAGATTTTATTTGTTTATTCATGAGAGACACAGAGGTAGAGAAATAGGCAGAGGGAGAAACAGGCTCCCTGTGGGAGCCTGATGTGGGAATCAATCCCAGGATTGGACCTGGATCATGACCTGAACCAAAGGCAAAGGCTCAACCTCTGAGCCACCTTAATTTTTAAAACATATTCTCAGAAGTCATTACTAAAAATGGTTTAGCTTCTAAGAGAAGCATGGGAATGCTGTTCTTCCAAGAGACATTTTCCTTGGGGAACTGCCTGTGGGAAGAAGGGCCCTGGAATGTGAGATGAGCAGTGAATGGGACCTTATCCATGTACCTGTGTCATCCAGACCTGAGACAGAGATTGGTAGCCAGCTTATGCTATCCATCAGTCACTCCAGACTAGCATGGCTGGCCCGTGAGTCAATACCAGGCCACATGCTAATTTTCCTGCTGAGCTTATCTGAAGAGTGATACTGAGTAATTACACCATGTTTAATCCTGAACACCCAGCATCCTACTTACAGAAGTTACTGATATTAAGCAGAGTAGGAACATAGGGTTGCCTCATTAGTTGGTGTGGCTAACATATACAGAGATACATTTAAATTGTGGCCATGAAGAAATAGCACCTGCCCTAGGGATTTTTCTGAGCTTCTTCCTGGAGCCCAGCCAGCTCATCCTTGTGTTTCTGGAACCGAAGGTCCAAGAACTTTGGGATGATGATAGGCAAATCCTCTCTTTTTCTCTCTTAGGGAACTATTTCTGCCTCCTGACCATTCTAGGAATATTTGCTTCCATGTGCACAGAGCAGCTCTTTCCATCCCCAAAACAATCTGCTCTACAACTGAAGCTTCGAAAAGTTAAATGTCTTATCTAAAGGTATCAGAACCAGAGAATTTTAACCCAAACTCAGGGGCCTCTGGCTCCAGCATCCATACCCTCCTCTGTATGGATGTCCCCTGACCAATACTGTTAAATAAAAGTCTCTTCTCTTTACTACACTAAGATAATCCTAGAAAAAGAAGTAGAGAGACTTGACTTCTTGTGTGTTCAGAGATTTTTAAACGAAAAGGATGCTATTATACTCTCAGGCCTAATAAACTAAAACCACTATTTAAAAACTATTTAAATCATAAAAATATGATTTAAAGAAGATTCAAGGACACCTAGGTGGCTCAGTGGTTGAACAGCTGTCTTTACCTCAGGGCATGATCCCCAGAGTCCTGGGATCGAGTTCCGCATCAGGCTCCCCTCAGGGAGCCCCTCCCCAGAGGGAGCCTGCTTCTCCCTCTGCCTATGTCTCTGCCTCTCACTCTGTGTCTCTCATTAATAAAGAAATAAAATGTTTTTAAAAACTAATAAAGAAGATTCAGATAAACTTCAGTAAAGTACTAGGAGAGTTAAGGGGCGGGAAAGGCATTTACGGAAGATGTGGCCCAAGGATTTGAATAGGTCTTAGGGTTTGAGGCTGGCCACTATGACAAAAGCCCAAATGGAGTGGTGTTCTGGGGACCCTGAGAAGTCATGGCGTCTCGAGAAGGAATGAGCAATCAAATGGGAAATCTGCTGACTATACAGCTTTAACTTAGACCAATAACTTTCTAGGATTTCTCTGCAGCAAATCCATTCACTTTAGACGGCATTATTTCTCTCTCAAGTGAGAATTTTCGTATTGGACATTCACCAGTGATGCTGATGTATGAGCAAGTGCTTGGACTCTAATCTCAGTGTTTCGTCTGACTAGCTGAGTGACCACTCACCTCTCTGAACCTAAATTTTCTCTTACAAAGTTCAGGGATACAGTAGCTAATTGCTTTCTAAATTTACTTCCTCAGCTTTTTTATTCCATGAAAGTCAGTGCCACGACATTTTGGGTTCCTCTTGCATATGAAGCACACTGGAGAGTTATGTTAGCCCACTCACCCTTCCACTAATGAATTGGCTCATGAAAGCATTTGTCAAGTGTCCATGATGTACAGGGACTGTGGGGAATGACAACTGTGAAAGATACGTGAGTAAAAACAAAACAAAACAAAACACTGAAAGCAGAGGAGATATTCTGTGATGTGTAACCGTGAGGTTTGGAGTAGAGGGTCAGTGGCAGAACACAGTCACCCTCACTCCCACAGAGAATATGTGAAGCTATAATAGGGCCATGAGGCAACTCTGAGCACCAGAGTTGGTTTGGGCACTTTCTGTCCACACCGTTAAGCTGTCCTGGCACACTGTTTATCAAATGGCCACCTCTTATCATTTTCTCTCTGTATGAGCAGGATCACAATTTCTATCTTTCTTAGAAAATAAATGGAATATATATATATATATATATATATATATATATATATAGTCATTAAAAGGAAATAAGACAAACCTATTTAAATGTAAATAAGGTATCTAATTATTCCCAGTTCTTTGAAATAGGGACACAAGCTTCCTGTAGAAGATCTATGGTCAATCTTGGATAATAAATTACCTATTCCATGACAGAAATTTTTCTGTAACTGGAAAATCAGTCATTTGCAAAGAGGAGTGCCACCCCTGACCCAGGTTGTAGATAACATTTGAGACGGTGGCACGGCCACATCTATATCCCCAATACCCACAGACATGGCTCCCTGTAGCAATATTTGCTCTGCAAAGCCAGGCTCTAGATGGCCCAACTCTAATGAAATGCTCATATAACAGATACTCTCTTCCAAAAAGTGAGAATTGGATCTGAGAGATGGTAGGAAGTTTCTGTTGGTACTCAAACCAGAACATTCTGGTGCATCCCAGTTTGGCTCAGTACATAGGGAATCGGAGCAAGAAGTTTATAGGGAGAAAACAAGAGACATGCAAAGAGATGGAGTAGGGACAGACAAATGAGTAAGGCCACTGAGTCCACACCATCATGTGGCCCTTCAATGCTTATTGCCTGTGTCTTGAATGCCAATACCCCCACATCCTGTAAACTCTCCTTTTAGCTTAAAAAATTGTGAGTGGATTCCTATTACTTAAAACTAAAAGGTCCCTAATGAAATATCCTGATTTCCAAGACTTCTTTCCCTTTCAGATTTTCATTTAAGGCTTCTTGTGTGTCAGATCTGGCGAAATTTTAGCAGAGTGGAAGATGAAAACAGGTTCATTTTACTAGTCTTGGCTGCTGGCTGAGCAGGCCCCTTCAGACTCTCATACCATAAGCTGTTTGGTTGTTCATCTGGTCTTCCTTGGTCAATGTTTATCCTCAGTTTTATTTAAGAGGATGGAGGAGGAAGAAGGGACAGTCTGTCCTTGGCATGCCTAGTATTGCTCAGTGGCACATCTGTTTACCTAAGTCATTAATGGGGCCTTCCAGAAGCAGCCAATCCTTCCTCCAGCTTTAGGTCAGCAATCCTGATTAGAATCTGCATCGACCACCCATGAAACTAGAAGCTTTCCCTGTGATTTACTGTTACAATAAAAACTCACTAATTAACCATAATTGGGAAGAAAAGCTCATCTCAATTTTAAGATTCTAAAAGAGGCAACATTTTAATTTCTTCCAACTTTGCATAGTGATCTAAACTAGGTTAACCAAGTATACTTGACTTAATGGATAAATAAAAATTATTTTTAGATAGCACATGAACTTAATAGGTGCACTTTCGGTATATAAATGGTCTTTGGAATACCTTGTTCTTTCAGACAGGCAATTGAAGCATTCTACTTATGTTCTTATAGTATTAGTAGTTAAGAACATACTTTTCACCGTTGAAAAAACAATAATTAACTTAATCTTAACACTTGTCAAAATTATTTTTAAACAAGTAGGATCTGAATTGCAGACATTATTATTTTCGGATCAATAATGACAACGATTGGGGGGACAACTGGTATGAATTAGAGTGTCATGAAAACCTGTTTTAAAGCTTCCTACATCTTTCCTAGAGATTTATGCTGCAATTGAAAATGAAGTGATTTGTGTAAGAGTCTAGTGAAATGATTGTGTTGTGGATGTGCTGAAAATCATTTCTCCTGCATATTTGATAATGCTGTGATCTTTAGACCATGGTTCCAACTTATAAAGAGATGAGGATACATGCAAATAAGCCTGTGATGGGATGTTTGCTGCCCCAGATCATTTCTCCTGATTGTTTGTTTGCTGTTTATGAAATCTAAAGAAAATGAGTTGGGAAGCCAAAGCTGGTGTTGTGAATAGAGATGTCTTATACAGCTATGCTAATTTCAAGCCTATAGGAATGTCTCTTTAGATCACCTGATCTATGTTGCATTAGGCAATGGAGGCACAGAGTTTTTGTTTTCTGGGGGGAAATGGAAAGAGTCTGACTCACACTGGCCATTCATCTTCCAGAGAATCTTCCTCCTACCTGGTTCCTCTACCTTCCTGTTTCACTGGATGTTTTCAGCTTCCTGCCTTCCTTTTAACCTGAGCCCGTAAAATCATCTGCACTGTCTTGTAGGATGGAGCATGCCTGAAAACTAAGACGAGTTCTTAGAATCCCTTGGAAATTGTGTACATTCCTGTGTTCCTTCCTGCAGAAGTGGAAGCTACAACCTTGCCCAGCTGGGCCAGAAGTTCATCTTTGAGTTCATGGGGTCAAGTCTGCTAGAGGTGGGCCCTTGGCATATCTCCCAGGTGATCATGTTGGGACTAAACGTTGAGACTAAACAATGGCACTAAACTTAACACTACCAGTTAAGTAAAGGAAGATGACAAGAAGTTTTCCATTGTTGAAGCCTGTGGTGCTTTGTTGCCCACTTGTAGCTCAGCCTCTGGACAGGAATGACTGATGGGAGTGGGTCACTTCACCCCCAAGGTATCCATCTCCATCGTACTTGCCCAGGGCACCAGCCTTTGTCCTAGTTCTTATGGACCTCAACATTTTTGAGTGTGTCTGTCATTTGTTTGGCACCTTTGCTTCCTTTTTACAATCTGTCATCTTACATAAAAATAAAACATGAGTGAGATACCAAAAGCAAGTTTTCTTGAAGAAAGACAGGAAAGAAGCAGGAGCTGGTGGCATAAGCACAGCCTTCCTCCCAGTGTCATTGCTGTTGCCTGTGGTGTCACAATCTGTCTCTGTGCTTCCCTCCACTGGTGGCCTCCTGCTCACAGTGGGCTCATGGCTTAGAGGAGGCGGCTGGTAGAGAGTGCTGGGCCTCATGCTGCCTGAGCTCTCATCCAGACCCCACTATGGGCTGTTTGTATACCCTCAGGAAAATTGTTACGTCTCTCTAGGTCTTGGTTTTATGAAAAATAAATAAGAGGAAGTGCTTGAAAATCACTAGCGAGCTTCATGGCATTAGGTTTAGGGTAATGTATGGGCCTCTGTGTATCCTGGGAGAGGATCCATCTCCATCCCTTGTCTAGCACTGCTTTGCAATAGAGCAATAGCACTTTACATTTTGAAGTACCTGGACACACAACTCTCAATATCATGTCCATTGAATGTTAATTAAATAATGCTTGCTTAATATGTGAGGAGATACAGTAGATTTATAGCCAAATATGAATCTAAATGACTTAGAATTGCAACAGTAAGAAGTTACAACTAGCTAGATATTGGGGAGAGGAGGAGAGTCGAACTGAAGTCTCCCTGAGTTTCTGCCTTATTCAGTGGGTGGATGATGATACTGTTCACCAGGCAGGGATCGCAGGGGAAGGCTCATCACACTGCACGATGATCAGTTTACAGGAATACTTCATTTTGTGGTTCTCTGCTTTATTGCAGTTTGCAGATTTTGTGTTTTTAACAAATTGAAATTTTGTGGCAACCCGGCATCAAGCGAGCATATTGGGGCCACTTTTCCAACAGTATTTGCTCAGCTCATATCCCTGTGTCACATTTTGGTAATTCTTGGAATATTTCAAACTTTTTAATTATCATTATATTTGTTAAAACAACCTAGTATCAGTGATCTTTGATATTACTATTGTAATTGTTGGTTTTTTTTTTTTTTTTTTGCTATTGTGATTGTTTAGAGGAAACAAAATGAAATGATTAAGCTAAGCAAGGAAGGCAAGTCAAAAGCAAGATAGGCTGAAACCTGACCTCTTGCACCAGTTAACCCTATTATGAATACAAAGGAAAAGTTTTTGAAGTTAAAAGTGCTGCTCCAGTGAACACATGAATGATATAAAGTAAAGTAGCCTTTTTACTGATGTGAAGAGAGTTTGAGTGGTCTAGAGACAAGATCAAACCAGCCACAACATTCCCCTTTGCTGAAGCCTAATCCAGAGTAAGGCCCTACCACTCTTCAAATCTCTGGAGACCAGGAGAGGTGGAGAAGCTGCAGAAAAAAAGTTTGAAGCTAGTGGAGGTTGATTCATGAGGTTTAAGGAAAGAAGTCATCTCCATAACATGAGAGTATAAGGTAAAACAGCAAGTACTGATGAAGCTACACTAAGTTATCTAGAAGACCTAGCTCAGATAATTCATGAAGGAGGCTACACTAAACAACAGATTTTCAGTGTAGACAAAACAGCCTTACAGTGGAAGAAAATGCCTTCTAAGACTCTCATAGCTAGAGAGGAGAAGTCAATGCCTGCCTTTAAAACTTCAAAAGAAAGGCTACCTCTCTTGTTAGTAGCTAATGCAGCTGATGACTCTAAGTTGAGGCCAGTGCTTATTTACCATTCTGAAAATCCTAAGAGCTTTTAAGAATTATGCTAAATCTACTCTGCTTGTCCACTGTAAATGAAACAATGCCTGAATGACAGTATATCTGTTCACAATTTGATATGTTAAATATTTTAAGCCCACTTTTGAGACCTACTGCTCAGAAAAAGAATTATTTCAAAACATGACTGCTCATTGACAGTGCACCTGGTCACCCAAGGGCTCTGGTGGAGAGGTACAATGAGATTAATGTTGTTTTCATGCCTGCTAACACAACATAAATTTTACAGCCCATGGATCAAGAAGTAATTTTGAATTTCGAGTTTTATCATTTATTATAATAAGACTTATTATAGAAATAGATATTTCTATAAAATTTCCTATAGAAATATATTTTGTAAGGCTTTAGCTGCTATAGATAATTCCTCTGATGAATCTGGGAAAAATCTATTGAAAAGCTCCTGTAGGGGATTCTGGGTGGCTCAGTCAGTTAAGCATCTGCCTTAGGTTCAGGTTATGATTCCAGGGTCCTGGGATGGAGCCCCACATCGGGGCTCAGCAGAGGAATCTCCTTCTCCCTCTCTGCCTTGCTCATGCTCTCTCACTTACTCTCTCAAATAAATAAATAAAATCTTAAAGAAAAAAAGAAAAGAAAAGAAAAGAAAAGAAAAGAAAAGAAAAGAAAAGAAAAGAAAAGAAAAGAAAAGAAAAGAAAAGAAAAGAAAAGAGAAAAGAAAGAAAAGAAAAGTTCCTGGAAAGGATCCACCATTCTAGATGCCATTAAGAACATTGGTGATTCATGGGAAGAGGTCAAAAGATCAACATGAACTGGAGTATGGAAGAAGTTGATTCCAACCTTCTTGGATGACTTTCAGTAATTCAAGATTTCAGACATGAAGTAAATGCAGATGGGGTGCAAATAGCAGGATAACTAGCATTAGAAGTTGAGCCTGGAAGTGCCTGGGTGGCTCAAGTTGGTTGAACATCCAAATCTTGATTTCGGTTCAGGTCATGGTCTCAGGGTTGTGGGATGGGCCTCGAGTCACTCTGTGCTCAGTGGGGAGTCTGTTTTTCTTCCCTTCTCTCTCTCTCTCTCTCTTCCTCTCTCCTTGTGCCCCTCCCCCTTGCACACTCCTTTCTGAAATGAATAAATAAATTTTTAAAAATTGAAGCCTTAAGATGTGACTGAATTGTAACAATTTCATGATAAAACTTGAAAGATGAGGAGTTGCTTCTTATGGATGAGCAAAGAAGGTAGTTTCTTGAGATGGAATCTACTCCTGATGAAGATACTATGAAAATTATTGAAATGACACAAAGGATACAGAGTATTATATAAACTTAGTTGATAAAGAAGAACAAGGTTTGAGAGGATTGACTCCAATTTTGGAAGAAGTTCTGTGGGTCAAATGCTATCAATCTACATTTGATTGATATGTAGAGAAACCATTCATGAAACGGAAGAGTCTATTGATGCAGCAAACTTCATTGTTGTCTTACCTTAAGAAATTGCCACAGCTACCCCAGCCTTCAGCAACCACCCTGATCAGTCAGCAGCCATCAACATCAAGGCAAGACCCTTCTCCAACAAAAAGAATATGACTTGCTCAAAGCTCAGATGATGGTTAGCATTTTTTTAACAATAAAGTCTTTCTAATTAAGGTACATGTGTGTTTATTTTAGACACAGTGATATTGCACTACAGTATCATGTAAACATAACTTTTTTCTATGTACTAGGAAACCAAAGAATTAATTTGTTTGACTTACTTTATTGTGACATTTGCTTTACTGTGGTGGTCGGGGACCGAACTTACAATGTCTCCAAGGTGTGCCTGTATTTGAGGACCTGCTGAGTTCCATATGTCCATGGAACATCCAAAAGAGATGTGTAATCTGAGGCTGGCCTTCCAGAGAGAAATCTGAAAGACAATAGGTTATAGTTAAGAGCTGTCAAGTCTTTGCCACCTGCCATCCCCTCCTATCTGAAACACTCTCCAACTACTTTCATACTTCACTCCTCATCTCCCTATGGTCTTTGCTCAAATGTCAGTTTGCAGGAAGACTCTCCTGGCCACCTAATTTTAAGTGGCAAATGCCTTTATCAAAGCAATTCTTGTCCACCTTCTCTGTATCATATTTTTCTCATAATACATAAAACTAAACTACTATGTATCTTACTACTTTTATATTTTATTTTATTTACGATGTTCTATGTATTAGCATTTATGCTCCATGTGCCCAGGAATTTTGTCTGTTTTGCTTATTTCTTTATCCCCAATTGCTAGAATGGGGCCTGATACAAATGATCACTCAACAAATAATTTCCAAGAAAGAAGATGAGCCCTTTCGTATACCTGACACTAAGTACTTTATATGTAGTATTGCAACTAATCTAGGTAAGAAAACTAAATTTAGGAGATGTAGCTTTGTCATTGGTAACAAGAGCCAGGAAAATCAACGATATCTGTGGGGAGAGTCTTTAATGAAAAAAGAGAAGAGGAGCTAAAGCACATCATCCTTTTAGACACAGGCAATTGTGGAAATGGATCCCACATAGGAAAACAAGAAAAGCCAGTCAGAGCAAGAGGGAAAACAGGCTGCTGTAGGGCAGACAGACCAAGAGGGAAGAAGTGTCCAAAGCTGTAGGATGCTACAGAGAAGTTGGCTTAGGTAAGGAGTGCAAAGTGACTGAGAGAGATTGTACATGTGTTCTGGCCACCTGTATATGTGTTCTGCTGCACCTGATTCAGATTCACTGCTGACAAGCCTCTCACCAAAATGAATATTGTTATATAATAACTAATCGTACCATAATAACTGTGTTTATTAGACCTCCTTGGACAAAGCATTTTGCAAGGATATAAATGGCAGAGTTTACTTTTCAGCAAAAAGTAGATAATTGGTCTACAGTTCAGTGTCACCCAGACTTTGGAATGTCATGAACTGATAACACTTGAGGGGGGGAAAAATGGGTCACTGAAATAGTAGACTCCTCACAATCATCTAGTCATTGTGCTCAATTCAGAGAGGGTAGTCCAAGCACAGGGAATGAATAAATTAAGAATCATTGAGGAGACTTGAAACCCAGACAAGAAGATCACTTGGGTTGCTTTGGCTTGTGGTCCTCAATGCAAGTCAGAAATCTTTTTGGAAAAGGTATGACTTCCAGTCCTTTGTCACCACTAACTTGCCCTTAGTGGACATTGTTATTTGCCACGCTGCTCCATTTGCCATGACTCACAATTCCGAAAGTCTGGATTAAAGCAGAGAAGACAGCTTTCCCAATGGTGCCAAGAAGTAGTCTGAAAAGTTTATAACACCTTTGACTGATAATCTCCATCAACCTCCCTACTCCACACCACAAATAAATATACACTCATATAATCGCAATTTTAAAATCTGTTTGTAGGGCAATTTCAGGCAAATCTCTCAACCGCCCTCACTGCTTCCTCCTTCCTCCACCCCCCCCCCCCGCCCCCACTCCAGGACACTCACCTGACACTGGGCAGGTGAGATTCTATGTGGTATAGTGTCTCGTGTTGGTTGTTAATAGAGTAAAGCTTTAAAAGGAGGAGATTACTTAAAACAGGATGGAAGTAACTTACAAAAGGAGCTTCAACAAAGGAGGCTTTTTTCCCAGGGCCAACCCTGCCTTCGGCAGTTGAACAAATTAGGCCTTCCTTTTGCATCTGACAGTATTTCAAAACAGGATCGCCTCCCTCAGTTATGGAGAGTACAGATACACATTCATTATCAGATTGACATTAGCCAGAATATCTTAATGTCAACAAAGACATTTGAATGATTGTTAGCCTAATTATTTCTTATATCCCCTTTGGAAGATCCCATGTGTACAAGATTTTAAATAAGGAGTATGTCCAGATTGATTCTTTTTTTTTGTTCCCGTAAGAATCCTGAATTTTGTCAAAGATGCAGTCTAATTGAACTTGGAATAAAGCTTTAGTTTCATATTTTCTGGCTAATGTTCCATAAATGTCATAACTTTGCTGTTTAATGGGGAGTGTGTTTTTATGTAATAGACATGCCAAACATTAATGAAGGGAAAAAGAGAGAGGATGACTAAGAAATGCCATCTCAAGCTCAAAAACATCAAAATTAGCAATAAAAATAGAAGGTTCTTATCCCCAGGAATGGGAGGGAGATAGTCACAGTCATAAGAGCAGATGCAGCCTGATCCTGTCCAGTTTCCCATGGGGCATTCACAGAGTGCACTTGACCACACTGACTCCTGCCTGTGTTTCCTCTATGTGTCCCCTGGGGACTGGAATGATCCCTCGCCTAAGCGCTGTGAGGTTTTCAGTGGATGCAGGGCTTTTGTGGCAGTCCTGCAATGACAGGGGCCTGGGTCCTTCTCATCACCCACTGTTCCCTAAGGCTTTTGGATTCATCTAATTTGGAGATGAGTGCAGGATATTCATAGTCTCCAAACACAGCAAATCTGATCATCTCTAAATAAAAAGGTTTAATATCAACTGTCAGGGTGACAGAGTCAGCCTGATTTAGGGAGAAGTATGAATCACAGAACATTTTCAAGAAATGTAGTTTTCTTAATTGGAAAGATTTATAGTGATGAGGATCAGGTTAAATGTGGGCCTAATGGCAAATCTTTATGAAGCTACTTAGACAAATCTTTTTTTTTAAGATTTTTTTTTTTAAGATTTTATTTGCTTATTCATGAGAGACGGAGAGACAGAGAGAGAGAGAGAGAGAGAGGCAGAGATGCAGGCAGAGGGAGAAGCAGGCTCCATGCAGGGAGCCTGATGTGGGACTCGATCCTGGGACCCCAGGATCACACCCTGGGGCGAAGGCAGACACTAAACCACTGAGCCACCCAGGGATCCCCTACTTATACAAATCTCTAAGAATGGTCTATTTTTAATATGTTGTCTAATATATTATCTATATGTTTTTAATATATTGTCTTTAATATATCTTTTTTTTTTAGATTTTGTTTATTTTTTCATGAGACACACACAGAGAGAGGTAGAGACATGGCAAAGGGAGAAGCAGGCTTCTCGAGGGGGAGTTTGATGCAGGACTCAATCCCAGGACCCCGGGAACACAACTTGAGCCAAAGGCAGACACTCAACCACTGAGCCACCCAGGTGCCCCTTTAATATATTTTCGAAAGGTGCATCTAAGGTGAGGATTCTTGGAAAGTACTGCCTTACATAGTTTGAGTGTTCCTCTAGGACTATATTTATGTTTTTCATTGATTTATTAAGTATTTAAGTATGAAGTATTTCAATGTTAAATTTTACATACTTTCCAAGTGATTCTCAAATTCCTTACTAAAGGAGCCCAAATATATGACATTTTATTATTGTTACATTTGACCCCAAGTTTTCCCTGCTCAGAGTGGTTGGCAAGCATAATACATGTTTGAATGAATGAATTAGTAAATGAATGAATGACTAAAGGCCAGGGTTTCAATCCTCATATCCTTCAGTTGGCCTCACTTTATTCCATGTACAGAGACAGACTCTTAATTCTGTCTCTTTTAATGCCATCTGCGGAGGCCCATTTATACAGTCTTGGTCACTGTCTTAGCTCAGGAAAGTATTACAAAATATCATAGACTGGGGGCTTATAAGCAATAAAGATTTATTTCTCATGGTTCTGGATACTGGAAGTATGAGATCAGGTTGCCAGCATGGTCCATGTCTGGTGAGACCCCTTTCCTAGGTTGCCAACGACCTCCTTTTCATTATATATGTTTCACATGGTACAAAGAGCAGAGAGCTGTCTGAAGTCTCCTTTAGAAGAGCACTAACCCCATTCATGAGGGCTCCACTGTCATGACTGAGTCATCTCCCAAAAGCCATATGTTCTCTCATATCATCACACTGGGTCTCAACATAGGAATTTTGGAGACATGCAAACATTCAGTTAGCAATGAACGCAAAGGAAAGCATGTTATGCTCTGTGGCAAGGGGCTTATTCCATCATGGCAGACTCTTCTTGCTCATGGTGACAGATCTCAGCAACCTTTTCACATCGACACGTTTAGGAGTGAGAAGGTGACGAGCTCTCTGGCCAAACAGGGGTTAGAAAGAGTATGTTGTGAGTAATTTTCTCTTTCTATCAGACCAGAACTAAAAATGGAGCAGGGCATCTACTGGTTTCCCAAGCCAAGTAAAGGGACTGTCCACTTTTAACAAGGTGGCTCAAATGTCCTTTCCCTGGGCTCACTGGTCTATTTCCCATTTTACATCTCTCAGCAGCCCTGCAGGTATGTTGTACTGGATAGACTCCAAGGGTTAGGCGGAGAGTGATTTTTCCCTGGAGAAGAGGCTTCTGGCTTTGGGAAGTCAGGGATGTCAGACTTGAGGCGTCATTTCCCAGCCAGTGTTCTTGGCTTCTCTGTGTCTGAGCCCTATCTTGATGGCTCTGTCTGCCTTATTCTCTGCCTCCTCCATCAGGGAGATCTTGCTCACTCACTGAGATTCAATAGACATAGATGCTTTCTTAATCAGGTCTTTAGATTTTCCAAACAGAGCTAATCTTTCTTTTCCTGTGCTCCCAATGACACAAATCACACTGGATTCTAGTCTCTGCTTTCAGATCTCTCCCAGAGAGCCTGTGTGGGGAAGGGTGGTACATCCTACATGGAGGGACATCTCTAATCCATACTGGATCCCCAGCTCCCAGTGCAGAGTGGCTGCTCTCTGGAAGTCTGTGAGTGATTCAAAATCAGGCAACAACTTTATAATCACAGAACCACTCCCTAACATTCTTAGTCCTGCCTTAAAGATACTAAGTATTATAGAAGAAATTTCTTAAAAATACAAGCAGATTTATTTATAGTATGGCAGCCCTGTGATATATAACATTGTGGCTGAAAAAAATCAAAACAATAACCACAAGTCATTAAAACACTAGTCACCTGTGTAGATTATTTCTGGATTCACAGCCCGACATGCCACCTGCAGAATTCTTCCCTGATTATATTAGACTTATGACTGTCTCCAAGCCTTTTTCCAAAACCAAAAAATTATGTTTCCTGATTTTAAACCCCTTGCTTTTTAAGGTACATTAAGATGAGATTGCCATAGCAAGTTCTTTTGTATGGAACTATTCTACAAAACAATTTTTGGTTCCTGTGAGTTTTTAAGGCATTATCTCTGATATCCAAAAACTGCCTGTGTGATTATCAGTCTTGGCTCACAAATTGCTCTGCTGCCTATCAGAATGAGGCTTTCTAGAATCCAAATGATTGGCTGAAGTCATTTCAGATATACCCTAAAGGTCTTAAAACCATAATTTCCTCCACAATACTCTCAGCAAACTTGCATTGTAATCATTTAAACTAACACAAATGCTGTTTTTCTTATTGTGTCATTGTTGTTACCATGATTTTCTCTTTAAGAGTAGAAAAAATATATCCTGTTTTTCTCATCAATGAGTGAGAGGGAGGACAAGTCACCAGAGCCTCTAATTATCAGGGGTCAGCGTCAGGGTCCATAGAAAGGAAACACGTTTATGTTATCAAGAAGGTCAGCTAATATGCCAGATTGTACAAAGTGAGGGGAATTTTCACGACCTTGCCACCTGCCCCCAAGTCCTGTGCATACTCAGGTTTTGTAATCTAGGGTCTATTTGTTGAACTGGTGGTTATTTGTGACGTGGAGATCAAACATCGCCAATAAGTAGAAATTTTGTAGGAAATAAAGTAAAAATACCTCTGTAGATAAATATGAACAATCTACTGAACTAGGAACTTGGCTTCTTCTCCTGAGCACCTGCTCCATCACTGCTGGACAGGCAAAAGTGAGGAATGCCTCCTCCATATGCAATACTGGCTCTTAAAGAACAGCATGGGAATGCCTGGGTGGCTCAGTGGTTGAGCATCTGCCTTTGGCTCAGGGTGTGATCCTGGAGTCCTGAGATCAAGTCCCACATCAGGCTCCCTGCATAGAGCCTGCTTCTCTCTCTCTCCCTAGGTCTCTGCCTCTCTCTGTGTGTATCTCTCATGAATAAATAAATAAAATCTTAAAAAAAAAAAAAAGAACAGCATGAGCATGGTGTAGTATCTGGTAGGGTTAAGGGTTTAGACAGGCTGGTAGTTTGAAAGGCCTGAACTTGTCTTCTACTGTCCCCTATGAAGTTAGGATAAGGTCAGGCTAGGGCTTTGAGAGGTTCACTGCTTTCCTGCTCTCAGTAAAACGAGGGGGTTATTTCCTTGTAATCAAAGCCTGCCTCTACCATCATAGAAACCTTATTACCCCTGCCTCCGCCACACTCTGCTCTTCCCTTTATCTTCAACCTCCCCCTGTCTGCTTTCTCCTTCCCATTCTCACTAAACAAATGCCAGTCTGTTTTTCATTTTATCTTTGCCAAACCCTCCACCTGGTGGTCACCTCCAACCACGGCCCTGTTCACTATCTCAGCATCAGCCATAATCCTCTAAAATGCTGCTTTCACATACTATATGCACCTCCTCTCTTCCTTCTTATCTTTTTTTAAAGACTTATTTGTTTATGAGAGAGAGAGAATGTGAGCAGAGGTAAGGGCAAAGGGAGAGGGAGACAGACTCCCACTTAGTGGGGAGCCCCACTTGGGACTCAATCCAGGACACTGGAATCATGACCTGAGCTGAGATCAAGAGTCAGATGCTTAACCTACTGAGCCACCCAGGCACCCTACCTTCCCTCTTACTTTTAACCCTCTCCAATCCTACTTTGACCCTACCACCTCACCAAAACTACAAAATCATTAAGATGTTAATGATTATAAAACTAAACATAGCCTTCCTGTAAACTCAGAAATCACACTCCCAAGAAAAATGAAAACTTTTGTTCGGGCAAAACCTGCATGCAAATGTGTATGACAGCTCTGTTCATTTTCAACAAAAACTGAAAATAACCAACACATCCTTCCACCTAATGAACAGATAAACAAATTGTAGTTATAGCTGCACAATGGAATACTACTTTGCAATGAAAAGGAATGAATAATTGATTCATGTAGGAATCAATAATAGCACAAATGATCCCTAAATATATTTTGCCAGCCCCAAAAGGCTGCATAATGTGTGATTCCATGTATGGCTTTTTGAAAAGACAAAACTCTAGGAATGGAGACGATCAGTGGTTTCTAAGAGTTGGGGAAAAAAGCTGAGCTAATGGGGCAGCATGAGGAGATTTGGGTGAGGGGTGGAACTGGTCTGTATCATGACCATGGTGGTGGTTGTGCAACTCTATGCATTTGTCAAAACCCAGAGAACTGTAAAGCACAGAGTGTGTTTTAGTATATATAATTGTTTTAGATGGCAACTAAGATGGAAGGGATTCCCGCAACTGGAATACAGACTAACACATGGAAGAATAAAATTATACTCATGACTTCCTTAGCTCTATGGGACATAGTAGTCTTCAGCGTGCTGCATCCCACACCATTTAACACTCTGCTCCATTGGCATACTTCCTTCCCTTAGCTTTCCAGGTACCACCTCCTCCAACTTTCTCCTACTTGATTAGCTTCTGTTTCTCCCACTTCCTGGCAAGGTCTTCCTTCTCTACTCCCCCTTCTACCTCCCACATTCTCCTTGTCAATCTCATCCACTCCAATGGTCACAATTACCAAATATTCCAGTGAATCTCCAGTTTATGTCTCCCACCAAGACCTCTCTTCTGAGCTCCAGATGACATGCGCTGCCATCCATTGTGGACTAAACTATCTCAAACTCAACTTAGCATCCAGGCCTTCCCCATGCCCACACCTGCTTCCTCCTCTCGAGCCCCAGCTCATGTAAGACCAAGAACTTGGCCATCATCCATCATCCTTAATTTCCCTTCCTGCCTCTCCTCTCTCTTCCCTCACCATCTCATTCTCTCTTGAATCAATGTGTTGGCTCCTTTTCCACTCACTCCCATGACACCACATTGCTCCAAGCCATCACCAATCACCATGGAGAGCTAACGAAGACATCAGTGCCTGCAAAGACAAGGAGAAAATGTGTTAATGGTTATTAATTTGGTATTCATCTGCAGGGCAGGTTGGGGAAACTTAAAACATGGGAGATTATAATGGAATAGGCCAGCATCAGGATTAGAGTGGGAACGGGGGAACGGGAGAGAAAAATATATAGGATTTAATGACCAATTGTATTTGGAAGTGAGAAGGGAAAAAGTAGATTCAGAAATTAGGGTCTGCTGATCTGTGAAATAAAAATAAATTAAGAAAGGAGAACTGGGTTTCAGAGGAAGCTAATGATGTCAAATCAATAAACTGTCATGGGGACCATGGAGCTTACACAGAAGAATTCCAAGTGGCCTGCAACATAGAAGTCATATTTCAAAGACTGTCTGCATACCTTTTCCAAATCAGGACCATCTGCAAGGAAAGCTGAAGTGAAATCGTTGTTTATGTAGATAATTCTCTCTGCAGGTGGTCTCCTTTTCTTCAGGGGGAGTTGTGTGAAGCCAGACCACATTTCACTCACAGTCATGGCCGTTGCACCGTTGGGGAACTGCCTGGAGCTGGAAGCTACAGATTGTCTTATTCCAGGGGCACCACACCACCTCTGCTTGCATTCCCTCGAGCTGCCACCCATCTTTGGCAGAGGTGACCCAGAGTGAAGGGCAGTTAGCCCCAGACAATAATGCAGTGACCCCCGAGTGTGTGGCTTACAGACCTGCCAAATTGTTTTTTTCTGAACAAGGGGAGGGGAAGAGCTATCAATAAGGCACAAGGGATTCTATGGGAACAGAGAAGCTGGGACTTCAGGAGAGGCTCCAGAGATGTGTCCTGCTTAGGGGCCAAGATCTCACCCAAATGTGAGATCTATTTTTGTGGAACTATTTTTGCCCAACTTAAATTGAGAAGAAAAATAAAGAGTGCCAAAGCATAAAGGAAAAGAAGATGGTCTGAAATATGGGTCTGAGAAGAGGGGAATTACAGCTGCTGGCGCTCCCATGGATGAGCATCATGGGGACAGCTCTTGTCTCTGTCTTCTCCTTGCCTGCCTCACACACCAGCAACCAACCTGCCAGATCTCTGTGTCTTATTTCAATACTCTTCAAATCTTTTAGGATTTTTCTGTCATCCCACCAGGATTCAGGGGTATGAGGCTGCTGTTATGGTAGCTATGTTGGTAACAAGCCCAAAGTTTTTACCCTACTTGGCCAATAACTTCTGAGGGCAGCAGGGTTCCCATCTGTCTCATGGATGAGGTGTAAAAGGTTTCTCTGCACATGGCAGCCTTTTGAGCAAATGTTCTAACCGTACCCAGAGAGAACTCTCTGTAACTACTAGCTCTAAGCCGGGGAGGTGGCCATAGCGCACTCATAATATGGACAGCATTCACTTCACCTAAATATATGCCTTACTTTGGGCCTGAAAATTATCAAAAAAAAATACAACAAAATAAACATAACTCGATGTTGCCACACTAAAATGTACTCCTTCTCTAGTCTGTCTACAGATCCTCAACTTTTACCATAAATAGGATGTGTTTTCACTCAGTGTCTGACATAGGGCAGGTGCTTAATATATAAAGTGAATTTTGCTCTTAGCAAGCCTATCATTTAGTTTGTGTCCTGGCCCAGTTTAGAGAGTTGCCTTAAAGGGAAGAAATATCATTAACTCTTCTCTTCCCAAACTATTTTTTAACTATGTTAATTCTTGGGCACCTGGGTGGCTCAGTAGATTAAGTATCTGCCTTCAGCTCAGGTCATGATCCCAGAGTCCTGGAATCCAGCACATCAGGCTCCCTGCCTCAGCACAGAGCCTGCTTCTCCATCTTCCGCTGCTTCCCCTCGCCCCCCCCCCCGGCCCCCCCAACTTGTGTGCGCGCGCTCTCTCTCTCTCACTGGTGCTCTCTCTCTCTCAAATAAATAAATAAATACCTTTTTAAAATATATTAATTCTTATAACGAAGGATATATTTCTAGCAAGGTGCAGTTTGTATTATTGGAAGGTCAGTTATCCCAGATATTTTCTTCTCGTTTTTCTGCCTTTTAGTATCAGTTTTAAGGAAACTGTTTTTCTGACATTTTCTTCATGAAATGGGCTAGGAAAAGAACATTTCAGCTAGGTGGCCCCATTATTAGCTGCTATAAGAAAGCACATGCAAAGAACATGTCCAAGGGATGTGGGTGAACGTTTAATATCAGGAACTTCCTGGCCATTTTGTTAGTCATTTTAGTCCTTGTAACAGGCATTGTTTAAGTTTTTATGGTTTTTCTTTCCCTTAAAAGCAAATCTACATAGTAACTATTGCTCAAAAGAACTAAAACAAAAAAATGCAGTTTGTCCAAACAAATCACAATAACAGCCAAGGTCAAAATACAGCCACAGCTTGGTGAAAACAGCACCTGTGTGTTAATAGCATACAGCATACGTTGCTGCAGAAACCCAGCTGACAGGAGGTCTGAGGAGGAGATGCCTAGCAGTGGGCACCTGGTCCTGGCACAACTCCCATGCTTCTTTTCCCTA
Organism: Vulpes lagopus; assembly: GCF_018345385.1. Lineage (NCBI taxonomy): Eukaryota > Metazoa > Chordata > Mammalia > Carnivora > Canidae > Vulpes > Vulpes lagopus. The sequence continues at coordinate 65,062,214 of NC_054831.1, forward strand.
ATGGTGATTAGTGGAGTTTTAGAATGTGTTAGTGAATTATTCACGAAATTCTCTGACAAGTTTAAATACTGTACAAAAGTTTCGTTAAAATTAGTTATAAATAGGAGCTCCTGGGTGGCTCAGTTGCTTAAGTGTCTGCGTTTGGATCAGATCATGATCTCAGCGTCCTGGCATAAGCCCCGAGTTGGGCTCCCTGCTCAGTGGGGAGTCTACTTCTCCCTCTTCCTCTATTCTCTTCTCTCCCCACCCCATTCCCACTCACGATCTCTCTCTCTTGAGCTCTCTTTCTCTCAAATAAATAAATAAATAAAATCTTTAAATGAATACATAAAATTAGTTGTGAGTATTTGGATCCCCTTTCTGTGTATGGTTTTTTGTGTGTGTGTGTGTATGTTTAGGAAACTGTTGAAGGCATCTATTTTCATAGAGATAAGTCAGCAGCCTTGGAGGATACTTAAATTCAAGATTTGAATATGAATTTTAGAACGTTTGCAATTTTCATTTATTTATGTTTTGCTTACACATTATTGGTGCTATACTTGGGAACTAAGTTAAGGCAAAGACTATAGTAGACTATCAAGGTATGCTGAAACAATTCAGTGATTCAAGTATACCAATGCAAATATTAGGTTGAGTCATATGAAATTGCCACCAGTAGGCGATTTTGCTTTATAAAAATGACAATTTCATAATGTTTAGCGTAGTGCTTTTCGCTTGGAAATTGGTCATATTGTGCTTTGAATTGTATTCTGTTTTGCATTTTCCTTTTGTAATTTTAAATTCTGTCACAATAGTTTATTTATCTTAAATGTTGAGTTCCTTGTGTAAAATGTGATTCATCCAGGCAGCAAAGAATGAGGTAATTATTAAAGAGTATGGAGTTTCTTTCCTGGGTGATGAAAATGGTCTGGAATTAAAGAGTGGTCACGGTTGCCCACTTTGTGAATATACTAAAACCCATTGAGTTGTACAGTTGAAGAGAGTCACCTTTATGGCACATTCATTATATCTTCATTTTTAAAAATTATCCAAAGGTATACAGATAGAATTGTATTAAAAAGGAAGAAATAAAACTCTTTGTTTGCAGATGGCACAATCATCTCTGTAGAAAACCCCCAAAAGCTAACAACAACAACCTGGAACTAATAAGCAAGCATAGCAAAAATGCAGAATACAAGGTTAATAGAAAAAAGTCTATTGCATTACTCTATACTAACAACAAACAATTGGAATTTGAAATTTAAAAAAAAATCACAATGCCACTTACATTAGAACCCCAAAAATGAAATACTTAGCTATAAACCTAACAAAATATATATGTAAGGTTTATGTGAGGAAAATAACAAATCTGATGAAAGAAATCAGAAAAGGTAAATAACTAAAGAGATACCTCATGTCTACATATAGGGAGATTCAATACCATCAAGATGTCAGTTCTTCTCAATTGATCTATAGATCCAGTGCAACCCAAACCAAAACCCCAGCAAGTTATTTTATGGATATTGACAAACTGACTCTACTATTTATATGCAGAAGCGAAAAGCCCAGAAGAGCCAACAGTTCTTGGAGAAGAAGAGCAACGTTGGTGGACTGACACTGCCTACCTTCAAGACTTACTATAAAGCTACAATAATCAAGGCAATGTGATGTTGGCAAAGGAACAGACATATAGATCAACAGAACAGACTAGAGAGCCCTGAAATAGACCCATATACATAAAGCAACTGATCTTTAACAAAAGAACAGAGGTAATATAATGAAGTAAACAAATGGTTTTAGAAAAACTGGACATCCACATGCAAAAAAATAAATCTAGACGCAACCTTACACCTTTCACAAAAATTCACTCAATGTGGATTATAGGCCTAAATTTAAACTACAAAACTGTAAACCTCTTAAAAGGTAACCGAGGAGAAATCCAGGTGACCTTATGTTTGGCAATGGCTCCTTAGCTACAAAACCAAAGGCATGCTTCATGCGAGAAATAATTGATAAATTGGGCTTTATTAAAATTAAAAACTTCTGGGCCAGCTGGGTGGCTCAGTGGTTGAGCATCTGACTTCAGCTCAGGGCATGATCCTGGGGTCCTAGGATCGAGTCCTGCATCAGTCTCTGCACAGGGAGCCTGCTTCTCCCTCTGCATGTGTCTGCCTCTCTCTGTGTGTCTTTTGTGAATAAATAAAATCTTTAAAAAAAATAAATATAACTAAAAACTTCTGCTCTCTGAAAGACAATGTCATAAGAAGAAGAGATAAACCACAGACAGAGAAAATATTTGCAAAAGACACATCTGTTAGAGAACCATTATCCAAAATATACAAAGAACTCTTAAACTCAATAATAAGAAAATAAACAACTCGGTTAAAAAATGGACAAAATATCTGAGCAGACATCTCACTAAAGAAGATATACAAATGGTAAAAAAGAATATGAAAAGATGCTCAACATAGTATGTCATTATAGAATTGCAAAATAAAACAATGAGGTGCCTATGTATACCTATTAGAATAGTAAAAGCCCAAAACACTGACAACATCAGATGCTGGAAAGATATAGAACCAGGGGAACTCTCATTGACTGCTGGTGAGAGTGCAAAATGGAACAGTCACTTTGGAAGACAATTTGGCAATATCTCACAAAGATAAACATACTCTTACCATATAATCCCACAACTGTAATGTTGAGTGTTTTCTCCCATGAGTTGAAGTTTTATCCACACAAAAACCAGATGCTTGTAACAGCTTGGTTCACAATAACCAAAACTTGGAAGCAACCAAGATGTCCCTTAGTAAGTAATTGGATAAACAATGGTATATCCATTCTATGGAATATTATGCAATCCTAAGAAGAAATGCACTGTCAAGCAGTGAAAAGACATGGAGGCAACTTAAGTTTTACTAAGTCAATATAGAAGTCAATATAAAAAGGCTGAAAACTATATGATAACAATTATATGACATTCTGGAAAGGGCAGAACTATGAAGAAAGTGAAAATTCAGTGGTTGCCAGGAGTCAAGGAAAGGAGGGATGAGTAGGAGCACAGAGAATTTTTAGGACATTGGCAGTATTCTGTATGATATTATAGCAGTGGGTAATCAAACATTTGTCCAAACATGTAGAATGTACAACAGGAAGAGTAAACCCTAAGGTAGACTGTGGACTTTGAGTGATAATGTGTCGATGTCAGTTCATCTGTTGTAACAAGTGCGGCACTCTGATGCCAGCATTGAAAGTGGAATAAGCCCTGCCTATGGAGGCAGGAGGTTTATGTGAGCTCTGTACTTTATGTCCAATTTTTCTACAAACCTCAATACTCTAAAAAAAGTCTATTAAAAGTTTATCTGTACCCAGACATAAAATGGTAAGCTTGAATTTTTTATTAATTAGCAAAGTAAGATTTTGTTGTGGGAGCTACGGATCTCACTTTACCCACTGCAGAATCTTGCCTAGGATAATCAGAGGGGTTCCCCTAAGACACATTCCTATCTGTTCAAATTTCTGGAACAGTTTTCTACTTGGAATTTTATGAAGACATCAAAGAAAATGTTGACAATGACTATTAATCTGCCATTGTAAGATTGACAATTACACACATTTTATTTTATAGTTATGTAAACACAAATACACATAGCCAGCTAACTAGAATACATCTATGAAGTCCTAGGTTTGGGTCCAGGTTGAAATTCTAGGAGCTCACAGAAGCAAAAGAAGAAAAATGGGTAGCGAGAGGAAACCTAGGACAGAGTCCCAGAAAAACAGGCTCAGGAAACAGTAGGGTAGTACAAAGTATCAAGTCCCAGAGAGCACTAGTAGAGAACCAAAATAGAAAATCTTGGTGCAGGAACACCTGGGTGACTCAGTGATTGAGCGTCTTCCTTTGGCTCAGGTCATGATCCTGGGGTCCTGGGATGGAGTCCTACATCGGGCTCCCCACAGGGAGCCTGCTTCTCCATCTGCCTATGTCTCTGCCTTCTCTCCTTGTCTCTCATGAATAAATAAATAAAATCTTAAAAAAAAAAATCTCAGTGCAGGGGTCAGCCAGACCAAGTGGGTCCAGGAGAAGGAAGGGCAGGTGGAACAGAGGGGTTGTGTTTGGAACCATTCATGCACCAAAGATGGCAACTTTTTAATGAGCCCTTCCTTCACCTTATCCCATAGGTGAGGACAGAGCCCTTAAGAGCAGTGAGCTGGGCCAGCCATAGATAGGCTTCTAATTTCCTTCTGCTCGAGAGACCAGTGGTGTCTGCTCTCATCTAGGACTGAGATCTTTTTATTCCAGACCCACTGAAATCTGTGCTTTCAGTTCTGCCTGTGTCCCTCTAAGCAGAGTGGGTCCTTAGCAGGGCTGCGTTACTTCTGTGTAGAATGGTCTCATTCATTCTTTCCACAAGTCTTTCTGGAATACCTGCTATGTTGCAGGCACTCTTCTAGGATATATGATGGTGAGGAAACAAGTGAGAAGACTATGTCCCTTAGACTTAGAAGACTAGTTATCAGGCTTTCAGCCTAGGATGGAAGCCATTGCAGCCATCAGACCATGAGGCACATGTGCATGTGGGAAGCTCCCACTGGGCGAGCACTGGGGGAGAAGAGGTACATGGGCTTTGCGGTGTGAGAGGAGGACTTCCATCCAGGTAGAGAAAGAAGAGGAGGAATCACTAGGGAACTGGAGACCAATTCTTGACCCAGGAAACATGGTGATGGGATGGAGCTTTGTGCCATGGTTTTAACAGCACCCTCTCCACCCATCAGATGATGACAGTTTATGTAACATGCTTTTTGTAACCACTTCCAGTATGCAAGGGTGTCAGAGGTGTTAGTTATCTATTATTGCGTTTTGCCTCCTTGGTAACAGAACTCTGGCTCTTGGTGGACCATAATGACATCTGGAAAAAGAATTCCATTTTTTTTGGCCTTCCTCAAAATTAGTTATGGCCATAGAACTATAGCCTAACCCATGAGATATACATGGTCTATCGTAGAGGACTTCTGGAAAGCACCTTTAAAGGGAAAGGAGTCAAGAACACCTCTCTCCTTCCTCCTGCCTAGGATGCAGATCTAATGGATGGAGCTCCAATAGTCATTTCAGACCAAGAGGCAACTAGAGCCTGAAAGCCAACTCTCAAATACTAAATTATAAAGATAAAAGGGGACGGCATCTCCCATTTGAGCCCTCAATTGGCTATGAGCTGACATCTGTTAAATGCCAAGATAAAAATCTGTGCTTATACCCTGACATTAGGGGTAAGGAATCTCAGTTACCTTAAGCTTAATGAGAAGCGAGGAAGTTGGTTGTCATTGAGCATCCCAGCTTGTCTTGCCTTTCCGTTATCATGTACACTATCCCGGATGAACAACGGAATACATCCCATCCTCCTGTGACCAGTAGACATATTTTTCTGCCTTGATGTAGAGAATAGGACCAAATCCTCCTGAAGGGTCCACACCAGCTATTTCATCCATTCTTGAACAGTTTATCTTCAGAGTGAATGTCTTGCCACATCAAATCTCCCAGCAATTGTTAACAACATCCCAGAATCTTTTTCCTTTCAAAAGTCCCTTGGACTCATACAAGGAATGAAGAGTATAATTTAGTGTTTCAAAGGGGAAGGACAATGCTGGCAAGGTGCTGGCTGGGATGTCAATCTATAAGTGCTTTCTGTTAGTCATTAATGGTTTGATCACATATTCCACAACACAGTAGATGGTAAATGGGAGTGGTGCCCAAGCAAAGACAAGGCTGGGGCTCTTCCAGGAGTAGGTTCAGAGTCTCAGCATACCTCACATGTCAAGGCAGGGAAGCAGGAAGAAGAGACCGAGACTGTAGGTATAAACGACCGGGAAGGTTCTGGAAGCTTGCAAGTGTCAGATTGACTTCTCATCTAAAGCAAGGTATTTTAATTTATCTACTAGGTGTGAGCAACTATGTAACCAGAGAATTGTACTAAAAAGAAAAAAGGAAATCACGTCATTAGAAAAACACTAACTTTGATTGAGGCAGGGATGGAAATGCTTAAATTCCCTCACAGCCAAAAATATTTAGGTGGCAAAAACAGATAAGGACATCTGACAGTCATGTTATTAACTAGAATTAAATGACTGAAGGGTTCTTAAGATTAAAAAGACATAGCTTTTGGATAGTAAATAAGAACTGGAGGGAAAAGAAAAAATGTGGTACTTTTAGTTTTAAACTAAATGCATCTTAGAATTTACTGCCCAGAGAGGTAGCCTAAATCCATTGTGAAATAGTTGGACAAATATTAAGAGAAGAGTAACCTTTAAGCCAACTAAAGGTTAGAAAAATGAGGAGCAGAAATCATGTTTTACTAATTCAATTGCTTTTTTATGGAATGATAAAATTAATGGACAAGGAGAATACAGTAGATGTAATATATTTGAACTTTCAAGAAGCCATTATTGCCATGTCACTGAATTTTATTCAATAAGTCAATTCAAACTTGCCACGATCTAAATGTGTTCCCTAGATTAAAAAGCAGATGAAAATCTAAGCAACACCTAATGAGGAATGATACAGAAGGCTTGAGAGAAAGCAAAATGCTCTCAAAACTGGCTGTAGCTTGAATTTCACTTAGAAACTCTTTTCATTAATGATCAGAGAGGTGGCTCTACACCATGAGAAACAACAAAGTGCTACTATGGATGTTTAAATTATTTGATGTCACAAATGGAAAGAAACTTACTCTTTTGTTTATCTCCCCAGTTGCCATTTTAATTTTTTTCATTATGCTAACTACCTTGTTTTATGCAGGTAGTTGAGTTTATTCTTTTTAGTTGAATTGCAGTCTTTTTTTAACAAAACATTCTTGGGTTGCTGGATATATTACCGAGCAGTATTTACACTGACCCGCAGCTTAAGGACTCCCAATTTCCGTTACTAATTCTCTGGATGAACTGAACTGGAGAAAACCAGCGGGAAGGTGAATAGATGGCCACTGGAGGATGGAGCGAGTGTAAGCTAATCAGAATCTGAAATCAACAGAAATCCAGGTGGACAGTCAAGGGGAAATGAAGAATGTCGAAAAGGAGAGAAAAAAGTTTAAACATTACAGAAAGGATAATAAGTAGGATGAGTGGTCCAGGAATAGATACAATAAGAACCAGAAATAAAAAGAAAATGTTTTTTTTAGGGGTATAATAGCTAAAAGAAGATCTGAGTACCTGTCAAAGTGATCAAAGACAACAATAGAAGGGTTAGTAGGTTCAGAACAATTTGGATTTGGTGATAATTCAAATAAAAATTCCATGTGATTGTTGCTAATTCATTCAATTTTTTTTTTCATTTAAAAGTTTTTTTTAAAGATTTTATTTATTTGAGAGAGAGCACTAGCATGAGTCAGGGGGAGAAGCAGAGGAAGAGAGACAAACAGACTCCACACTGAGCATGGAGCCAGATGTGGGTCTCGATCCCACAACCCTGGGATCATGACCTGAACTGAAATCAAGAGTCGGATGTTTAACCACCTGAGCCATCCACACACCCTCGTTCAAAATCTTTTACATGCCCATCAAGTGCAGAATTGCTCTGGTCTAATTTAAATGAAAGCTGGGCTTTGGGACTGTCTTACTTACTGGAGCTCATAAGAGAATTATGGTGCACAGTTTGCCTTGTCAATGTTGGTAAATCAGTCGATCTGTGTCTTTATATGAAGATGGACTAGTTGTATATTTGTATTAATGATAGGAAAGTGAAGTATCACCCTGGATGTTCAGAGCCTTCCATTCTCCATAGAAGAGAACTATTAAGTAGGACAGTTTGTGATTTTATTCAGTATCCTTGGGAAGCAAAAACAGGAATTAAAAACAAGATTTATTTTCCCAAGGAGTTTGTGTTCACTATTAATGATAGCTATGATTAGACAATAAAAACACACAAAATTAAGGTGTTTGGCATCTCTTTACTGGTGAAATGAAAGGATGTAATTAAGTGGTTAGAGAAGACAAATATATGTAGATTGAGGCATATTTATGCAAAATCCTGACCAGTAGCTCTTTTTCTGTCTTTCTGTGGGGCTGATTCTTCTGTGGACTTGAAACAAATCTCAAAACATTTTTTGGTCATAATTCCTCCAAAGCAAATGGATTATAAAACTTTGTTGAGAAGTGTTGTGAGAAATAATTTATTGATAAATGTAAATGTGGCCAAATGGCAAAATGGCATAGGTTTTAAGTGCCTGTTATACCCACAATGTTTCTGCATTGTAAATTTGAATTTTAAATTATATGGGGACAAGTACTCAGGTTAGAACAATGTGAGTTTTAGTTTCCTCAGAGTGCATATTAAAAATGAGGTAATTTGATAGCTAACCACCAAAATCTATTTTTCAAATTATTTTTTCTGGGATGTCCGGGTGGCTCAGCGATTGAGCGCCTACCTTTGCCCCAGGGCGTGATTCTGAGGTCTCAGGATTGAGTCCCACATCGGGCTCCCTGCATGGAGCCTGCTTCTTCCTCTGTCTGTGTCTCTGCCTCTGTGTTTGTGTGTGTGTGTGTGTGTGTGTGTGTGTGTGTGTGTGTGTCTCATGAATAAATAAATAAAATCTTTTAAAAATTATTTTTTCAGATGTGACATATTTTTAGTGATTTTTTCTTTATGCATCCTTATTATTTAAATATTCAGATTTTTTGTAGAGGCAAGGGCCATCATATTAATATTTTTAGTGACACATTAATGTGTGCCAAGAATGATTGTGTTATGTGGTTTGTTTATACCAGTAGTTATTTTTGATGTTAGCTATTTGGTGCAAAATACAATTCGTACACGTTATGGGAACATAAACTTTATTGCTGTCTCATTACCATGCAGAAGACAAATATGAGCCAAAGAATAGCATCTTATATTAATCTTCCAAAGATTGGTTATGGGTAACCCAAGTGATTGTATTATAGTTTAATTAATGGAATAAGAAGGGAATAAATAGCTTTCAGTGCTGCCTGATAAATGTAATTCTCTCCTGGCAAGATACGTACAGTGAAAAACGATAAAATGGTTCTGATGGAATGGCTTTTTGCCTAGTTCAGTAATGCAATTTTCTTTTCTATGCCCATAAAAAAAAAGAGATATCTCCATCCTTAGGCTATATTTTGTAGTGTCATTTTAGGTATTCATTTTTGGGGGGAAATAACTTGCTTTTTCAGCTTTAAGGAATTAGATCCCATTGAACTAGAAAAAAAAGGTATCTAAAATAGCTTAAATTGTTTTTTGATTTGTGAAAGGTAAAAAGTCGTCCCTGTACATGAGTGAAGCAACATTAGTTTCAATGACTTTGCTCGACCTTTTTCTCCTCTGCACAAACACTTGTCCTTCGCTGAAGGTACCACTGAAATTTCCTTAGGCAGAACAACATCAGAGGGGTGCATCCATAGAGGAAAAAAAATCCAGATGAAAAGATTGGTATTTTTGATGGTTTATTTTGGGTTAATTATGGGCATTTCTCTGTAACGTTAAGAATTTCTGACAACAAATGCATTGGAAGGAAGCAAGATGTCACTGCATATACAGAGGTACTGTGGATGATAGGATGTGTTTGAAGGTAAAACAAAATGCGGTGTCTTTCACTGTCTTTCACCAGAGCATGGTTACCTTCAAATCCTAACCTCACATGCCTATAGCTGGTTCATTCAGCTGGCTAGGAACAGACAGCCAGAAGGACAAGACGTTGAACTTTTACATGAATTAGATTGCCTAATTTCAGCTTAAAAGGTGTAATGGGTTGAATAGCATCCCCCTCTGGCCCCCACCAAAGTTCATGTCCATCTAGAATTTCAGAATCTGATCCTGTTCGGAAGAAGGGTCTTTGCAGGTGTAATTAAGTAAAAATGAGGTCACAGTGGATTAGGACTGGCCCTGAATCCAATGATTAATGTCCTTATAAAAAGAGAGAAAACACAGAGACACAGAGACACACAATGGAGAACACCATATGAAGACCAAGGGGACAAAGATTGGAATATGGAATGCCACGAAAAGCCAAGGTTTGCAGGCAACCAACAGAAGCCAGGAGGGAGGCATAGAACCGATTCTCCTTCAGGACCACCAGAAGAAACCAACCCTACCACACTTTGAACTGAAATTTCTAGCCTTCAGAACCATGAGGGAATAAATTCCCATTATTTGAAGCTACTCTGTGCTAACTTGTTATGGCGGCCACAGGTGACCAATACACCTGGTCGGACAGCTTGCTCTCCTTCCTCCTGTCACATGGGCATCCAAGTGAGCTCGTAGACAGGCTGATGCTCCGAGGCCCACCAGTGTGAAATCAACAGTGTATCTGTAAGGAAAAGAGCGCATCTTCACAATTTAAGGGTATAACTAATGCACCCAAGTCCACCCCTGCTGAACGGCAGCTCTGGCTCAGCGCCTACTAAAGAGTGTGTCTGGAGCACAGAATCTCAATATTTTATTTTAAACAGAAAGGGAATTTTGCCCACAGCATCATTAAAATCTGGAGGATCAGGATCTAGACCGGGACCTGAGAAATGGCACCTGGCTGACTCCTGGGAGCAGAGCTGGCCTGCAAGGGACTAGTCCCCCCATGGTGATGAGGGAGCCCCTGTTCCAGATGTTGACGCCCAAACCAACCGTGCACCTGAGGCGACAACCAGGGAACAGGAAGCTGTTGCCACACCTGCCAGCTCTGGGAGTATGCTGTCCAAGAAAGGGAGGAGGCTGATCTCACATCTGCTGGCAGGACTGGCTGTGTAATTTGTTTGGCCTGGTGCGAAATGAAAATGCAAGCCCCTTGCATTCAAAATTATTAAGAATCGAGACAGTGACAACAGAGCAGCAAACCCAGTACACTGCCCCTGTAGGCATGAGGCCCTGTTGTGCCTGCTCTGGTCACAGCCCGTGAAGCTGGCCCCAACTCCTGCCTGCAGAGCTGTGCCGCCGGCCTGCTTATCTGCACCTGCAAAGGGGTTGCATCCTGTGCAGTCACTGCTCCCCACTTAACAGGGCCAAGTTTAAGTCTACGAGAGTGCAAGACTGGAGGAACCCTGGCTGCAAGGGCAACTGAGAAATGTCCTTTTCAGCTGCCTAGGCTTTACCCTCAAAGAAGCACTTTAGAAGGAGCTAGAAAAGATGCTAAGTGAGCCATCTACTGTATCCACCTGGATGTTCAGGCTGCAGAAGCAAAGGTAACTTTGTAGAGCTGTGTGTTCTCTTCTCACTTTGTGGTTTCAAGACCCACCCTGCTCATTCTTCGCTTCTCCAGGAAGATGAGGTCCCTGATCTCTGGAGTTTCCTTCAAGCGGGTGGAAATGAAAAATTAACATGCAAACAAATAAATGAAATGGTTTCAGATAATTGCTTGGGGGGGCAAAGTTGTTATATTCCAAAACACATCTCAAAACCCTTCTCTTCCCTTGAACACTAATGACAGCATTTTATCCCAGCCAACACCTGCCTCTCAACTGATGTCCCGATTTTCACTCTTACCCCCTCCAATCCATTCTCAACAACAAGGCTAGAGAAATCCTTTTGAAAACATAAACCAGGGACACCTGGGTGGCTCAGCAGTTGAGCACCTGCCTTCAGCTCAGGGTGTGATCCTGGAGTCCTGGGATCGAGTCCCGAATCAGGCTCCCTGCATGGAGCCTGCCTCTCCCTCTGCCTAAGTCTGCCTCTTTCTGTGTCTCTCATGAATAAATAAATAAAATCTTAAAACACACACACACACACACACACACACACACACACACACACACAAATCAGATCATAGACATTCCCAGGCTTAAATCCTTCCCCTTAGAAAAAAATCCAGACCTCTTCATCATTCCTTACAAGACCACACACCATCTGGTCTCTTCAGGTCTCTAACCTTCCTCTCACTTGCCCACTATGCCACATCAGTGTCTCTTCTGTGACAGATTCCTTCCTACCTGTGTGAATTCACAGCTCTCACAGTCACTGTACAACTTGCTCCTTCTCCTCTTCCAGCTTTGGCTAATGTGTTACCTTCACAGAAAGTTCTCTGGCCACATGGGAAAAAACCCTCACCCCGCTCCAGTTATTCTACATCATAGCACCTTGCTAATTGCCCCCAAAACACTTCCCGTGATCTGAAATTATTCTGTTTCAGAGTTTTCCTTGCCTCCTCATGAGGCTAGAGACCTTGGCTTTCTGTTTGAGTCCTGAATCTCCAAGCTCAGCACAGTGCCTGGCACATACTAGCAGCTCAAGAAATACTTGTTGAGGGGCTGACTCGAAAGGCCTTGAAGGTCGGGTCACCAATCATCATTTTGGTGGAAGGAATTAAACTTAAAACCTGGGCAGTATTTTGGGATGGCTGTGAAGTTTGGGAAAATTAAAGCAAGGAGTTCACAGTAACAGGCAGTAATCAAATCATGCAGGTCAGCTATTCTGGAAAAAATGCAGGCTGGCTTTGGGGTGAAAAGGCCAGGCCAAAACTGTCCAGTAGAACAGATGATCTCATACTTGTCTTCCGGGTTGTTTGGAGGTTATCCCCTTCCTTTTCACACGGTGGGAGCTCTCCCAGCGAGATCACTTACTCAGAGAACACAGTCCCAGTCTTTCTCCAGTGGCCTGTGGTGGCCCCCAGTAGCACCAGAGTGGCTCCCTGCTTCTTACCTAAACTCTCTAGAGTCATAAGATATTAAGCACTGGGAAGGCATGGCTTTCAGGTTTTTCTTTTCCTCTTGCCTTCCACGGGCTTTCTGCATAGCACCAGCAAGTAGGATAGCCAACTGTCCAGATTCCTTGGGATGGAGAACAGTGCAGATGAGTCCAAATTGGAACACATTAGTCACCCTTCCATCAGGCCACCAGAAAGAAAGTGTCCCACATCCTTCCTTTTTGCTCAAGATCTTTATCCTGACAGCGGCTTCCAGTCCTTTTGTATTACATATCCTGACTTGTGACCAATGTGCGTTATTTTTCCCTCCATTTATGGCTTTATTGTATTTCTCAGTTCTTGCTCTGGGCCCTGCTTCTCTGGCTTCCCTCCATGATGAGGTCCTAATCCTGCCTCTGACTGTACCATCCTACAACACCCGAATATAGCCTGATCCATTCTGTCTCTTGGGAGCTTGGGATTCACCCAACCCCATAATACCCTCCCAGAAGATCTCTTGCCACATCTTCTTTGGCAGTGGTGAGATGACATATAAGTGACCAGCATTTCCTTAAATATGATCCTATGATACCTCTGACTACACAACTCAGGAAAAAAAAAAGCTAAAGGTCCATAGTTATCTAGTGACCCTCAATTATATAGAAGAGGAGTCTGCATGCTTTTTCTGTAAAGGACAAGATAGTAAATATTTTAGACCTTGAGGACCATACAGTCTCTGCCTGTGCCACTATAGCATGAAAGCAGCCACAGATATTACAAACGGGTGAGCAAATGGCTGTGCCTGTGTTCCAATAAAACTTGATTTACAAATACTGACAGTGAACCTTATTTTGGCCCATGGGTCGTAGTCTGTGCACTCCTGATGTGATAGATCTCTCCGGATGATATTGAAAAATTTTTTATTAAGCCCACCAAAGCTTGCTTTGTCCCCACCACCCAGATAGCCAGAGCTACACACACAATTTACACATCTGCGTACCCATCGTTACTGCTTTGAATCATTCATTCTGTCACTCAGCTGGGTTTATGGAAACATTTGCTCCACAAAATAATGCTTGCATAAAGGCATTGGAATGGAAAGAAAGATCATGTGGAATTTATTTTTAGAGGAAGTTTAACACCAGTTTGTAATATAAAAGATGGATATGGAGTTAGAGTGAATTATTAGGATAATAGTGATTAACACATGGTTAATGCTTTGATAATGGGATTACTAGATTAATAGGAGAGAAACTCCTCTGATGGGCAGAAGTATCGTCCATGATGGTACTGGGGATGAAAATAGTCCAAACAGTGCTTTCAAAGGTAAGTTCTGGATATTAGCTTGTTTTTGTTTTGTTTTGTTTTGTTTTTATTTCAAATTAAAAAGTGTCAAACTTTTTGACACTGTCCACTGGGGTCAGTGGACAGGCCTCTGTAGTGGTGAGTGTCTTCTATAGAACGCTATGTCCATAATAAGTGCAACTTACTATTCCGGAGTCTTTGTAACATGTTTTGAAATGTGTCATCCTTAGAAGTATACTTAGAAGGAATAGAGGAGGGATCCCTGGGTGGCGCAGCGGTTTGGCGCCTGCCTTTGGCCCGGGGCGCGATCCTGGAGACCCGGCATCGAATCCCACATCGGACTCCCGGTGCATGGAGCCTGCTTCTCCCTCTGCCCCTCTCTCTCTCTCTCTGTGTGACTATCATAAATAAATAAATAAATAATTTAAAAAAAGAAGGAATAGAGGAAAAAGAAAAACATTAGTTAACATTTAAAATTAATTTTCGGGTGCATACTCACAAAAGGCATGTATCTGCAAACTGCTTATCTCAGATAAGAAATCAGGAGGTGGGGTTGCCTGGGTGGAACATCTGCCTTCCATTCAGGGTGTGATCCCAGGGTCCTGGGATCGAGTCCCACATCGGGCTCCCCAGAAGGGAGTCTGCTTCTCCCTCTGCCTGTGCCTCTGCCTCTCTCTGTGTGTCTCTCATGAATAAATAAATAAAATCTTTATTAAAAAAAGGAAAGAAAGAAATCAGGAGGTGATGGTGAGGAGACAGGGATGAAACAGGTTGGAAAAGAAGCCTGTAATCTCGCAGAAGGGAGGTAAGATGTGATGGAACCATGGACTTGGACAAACAGGGTGCTACCCACTGTTAACCTGCTTCCTGCAAGTCATCTGTGCTGGTGGGGTTATTGCAGAGCCTCAGAGCTCTCCTCAGAGTAGCAGTGGCACATGTGGGCTCAGTGCTGGGCAGATACTGCTGAGTCTAGAAAACAGAGAGCCTTAACAAGTAAATTCCACACCCCCTCGAATTTGTGCCTCTGCAGGGAGTCCTCAGCAGGAAATCCTCCATATGTTTTCCTTTACTACAAGGAACTTCAGAGCTTGAGTTCATTTCTCTTCAAACATCCTCACATTGCTGGAAAACAGCACTGGCTGGCTGGTGAGAAATGTCACTAGGAAGACAAGAGGACTCATTCAAACAGAGATAGGGGAGCAGTTGCCCTTCTGAATTAGATACCAGTTTTGGAGAGGTTTTCTTTTGCCTTTGCCGCTTACACTCTGGACTTTGTGGGAGTTTTGTTTTGTTTCTAAGGACAGTCTTTGTATTTTTGCTGCTTCCTAGTGGAGCTTGAATCCTTGGAGATATAAATATAAAAGGAAGATTTCTGAAACATGTGTCCTATGGAGGAGTGGAGTATGCTCTGAGGACCAGAGGATTATAGCTCAGATCAGTCTTTGCTCTTAAAACAAAAAAGCCAAATTTGAAATTCAGGATTACTTTAAAAATATCACGGCAAGTAAGTACTTGGTCTTTGTTGTCCTCTTTTGTTCTTTTTTTAATCCCCTAATCGGCACCTTTTGCATATTGTAATCTCAGTGAAGTTATCTAGTGGACTTGAAATTTAAGTAAAACAGGTTGCCAACTCATAAATTAATTGCAAGATGAGATAGGAAGTGTCCTGTTCTAAACACCGTTAGTGGGTGGCAGTTAATATTTACAGAAAGGTTTAGCTGTTTATTGCTGAGAATTTCATTAATGTTTCAGGTGCATATCTTTTGCCTCTGTTCCTCCAGTAACATAAACTGTATTTTCGATTGGAAAATGAGCACATAAAATTTTCTTCTGAAGAGAGTGTTGTTGCCATAGCAAGCAAATCTCAAATCAACTTTTGCCGACTTCTCTGGAACACTTAGGTAGATTTGCTGACGAAACTGTAAATCCCGAGAGTAAAAAAAAAAAAAAAAAAAATCACTAAAACTGCAACTTCTTGTGAACCCCTTTTGAAAATGCCATGAAGTGGTGTTGCAGATATGGAGGCAGGAAAACCTTAGTCTCTGGCTAAAGGGCCTAGAAACATTAAGACATTTCAGCTGCTGTTACCTTTCCTTGGATTATACTGTTAGGTTGAACTCTGGCTGTGCATGTTGGTGGCTGCTCGGGAACCTAGAGCCGTCTTGCTGACCTAGCTGGATGTGGTTAGACAGTGCACAAGTGATCACGGACGTGGACTGGAAGTGGCCAGTGTTCTATTCCTTCCCCAGACTCCTAATTTCCAACCCCCCCACCCCCCATTTCTCAGCCCTCTCCTCCTGTGGTAGCTGTAAATTGTGAGTTTACTACTGGAGGGGTAGTGGTACCTTCCCCAGCAACCTTTTCGGGAAAGAGCTGGATGCTCCAAAGTGTTATTTAGCTGATATTTGGGCAAAATTGAGCAGAGGAATGATCATGCACCCTCTGGACCCCAGTCCCCCACTCCACTAAAGCCATCATCTGAACCACAGCTTTCTGCAGACCAGCTGATCTGAAATGATGCATTCAAAAGAAAGATAATCACTGAGAGCCTCTTCCGTGAATGGAAAGTTGCACTCTCCCCCGCCAACCTCCCCTAGCCTTTAGATACTGTCTGCCTTGTCCTCTGAGAAACATGACTCCTGTGCACCCTAGCAAACATCATTTCCTGGTTGCCAACCTGAGTGCTCCCAGAACTGGCCCTGTTACTGTGTAGCCTGTCAGTTAAACATCATTATCTGCTAGGCCATCTGTTATTTTTCACTTATATGATTTCAGTTCTATACGTGTCCTTTAATTCTCCCCTACATGTTGTGTAGTAGCTAAGATGTAGAGCAAGGGTAAAGTCCTGTTGTGAACAACGGGAATCTGTGTCCCACTTCTGAAAGCATTAGCGGTAATGGTGCAATCTTGGATGGCCTGAGAGGGAGGGGGTGATCCTGGAACAGTGAAAAATCAAGCCAAAGGAGAGTCTGGTCTTTGCCATCCTGGAGGGCTATTGCTTTTAGGGGAATTACTTGCTGCCTGATTTAGTTGTGCCTAAGGATTAGTGCTTCTTTCTACTTACAGTTGCTGGCTACTCACCTGCAGTGGCAGTTTGGGGGCTCGACTCTTAAAAAGGACAGTCATGAAGAATAAGAGTTTCTCTCCCCATCATTAATTAAGAAAATGTTCGGTAGCTTTTACATTTTTATTTTTTTTTAAGATTTTATTTATTTATTCATGAGAGACACAGAAAGAGAGAGGCAGAGACACAGGCAGAGGGAGAAGCAGGCTCCTCACAGGGAGTCCAATGTGGGGCTCGATCCCTAGACTCTGGGATCACGCCCTGAGCTGAAGGCAGATGCTCAACTGCGGGCCACCCAGGCGTCCCACTTTTACATTTTTAGAATGGCCTGTTATCTACCTTCTACGTGGGAGTGAGCCTCCATGACTTCCTTTTTCCCCAATGGAAATTTTATTGCTGAATTTCAGATTATCAAGTTATCTCTGCAACCTTGGACAACTCTCCTTCATGAAAAGAATGGCTGCTTTGAGCAGTTCTTTTATAAACCCATGTCGTGGAAAAATCTGAAGTGCCCTAATCCTCTGGTGCCAACAGGTAGTGGTGATGATAATGATGTTGACACGTAGCAAGTGCTGCCTGCCATCTTTTGCCAGCTGTGGTACTAAATATTCTATGGCACTTATGACATTAAATCGTCCTTACTTTACCTGTAATGCACATAGTGTAGCCAGCCTCATTCACTTTTTTTAATCAATGAGATAGAAAAAGATCCAAGAATGTGCCTATCAAGTAGAATCTTATATTCTTTTTGTTTGCTGTCGGTGTTTCTTTCATTCAAGTGTCTAACCAAGGTTGTGGCTTGTCCAAACTCTTTTCTGTAGTACTTAATTCATGGATAGCATTTCTAGCAGAAAATTCGTAGCCTAGATTGGGTAGCAGGTTCGCGTGCAGTGGGGAGGGAAATTAGGACTTCAGTAGTGCGTTCTTATTCCTCTATTAGAAATGGATTTCATTTTCCTCTGCTCTGCATTAACCTCTATGTAAAGTGTGACTTCACCCCCACGTCAGGCTTCTCTGTGCTTCATTTTTGCAGGGTTATAGAGATAATTAAACCTTGTTGGCTAAAAGCATTGACATCCTGGGGAGAAAACAGCACATTAGTGAGCAAGTGTGTTTTAGTTGTGTGTGTTGAGCCAGATTCTTATTGGAAGCAAATAAGAAAAATGAAGACAGAGCAGTTATTCAAGTTACCAGAAGGTAGGGGGGTAGGGGCACGAGGGAGAGGGTTCAGATTTTTTATTGTATTAGACATATAATTTAAGTAAAATTTACTATAACACCTCCTATTTTATAAAATTTTTATTAACATATGACAGACTAGGAGAAGCTGGTTTATAGATGATCACTGAAGACATATGAAATAATGAGAAAATGAATAAAGAAACATAAATTTGCAAGTGGCAGGCATTGAGCATTTAATAACATTTTCTTTTTGTTTTTCTGTTGTTCCTAATCTGGGTCATGAGAACATTCTCAGCTAATTCGCCACCTTTATTGCATTTGATTCAATGATGGCTTACTGAATATCTGTTAGGATAGCACTTTCTGGAATAGTCTGTGAATGAGCATATACTTTGAAGATGGTGTCCAAAAAAGGAGAAAAATTAAATTCAGGTATAGTATCCTCTTGCAACTTCAGATTCAGAGAAATTTGAAACTAGACTAGATTTTGGATCATCTTATCCAATGCCTTTACATTATGTATGAAGAAGCTGAAGCCAGTGTGGGGAAAGGATTTACCCATCCCTAATTAGCTGCAGAACTCAGATGAGAATTCTACACCCTGGCCTCCAAAGCTGGTGTCTCATATGTTTACTTTGTAGTTCTATGCTTTTAAGTAATTTTTTCAATGATTAAAAATAATAAAGATGTGCCCCCATGTTGAATTGCATTGCTCTTTTACCTTTAAAATATGTTAATAGAAAATATCTCATACAGGGGCACTTAGGTGGCTCAGTTGGTTAAGCATCTGTCTTTGGCTCAGGTCATGATCCCAGGGGTCTGGGATCCATCCCCATAGAGGCCAGGGTTGGGCTCCCTGCTCAGCAGGGGGCTTGCTTCTCCCTCTCCCTCTGCCCTTCTCTTCAGCCCCACCCTCACTTGTGTGTGCTCTCTCTCTCCTCGTGTCTCAAATAAATAAAATCTTTAAAAATATATCTCAAACATACAAAAATTATATATTAATTATCTGCAAACCCACAAATTGAGTTCAGATAACTTATAAAATGAAATAATACAAATACAGTTAAAGCACTACTTCCTTCTTTTCCTCTCCTTGCCTCTCAAGAGATCATCATCCTGAAATGACTTTTGTCATCCCTATATATACTTTATCCCCTTTTTACATCCCCATGTAGTACTTGTACTGCGTGTATCTGTCTTTGCATTGGGGAGAGATCCAGACTTGAGTATGTCTATCTTATATCTCTTTGTGGTTATACTATTTTTGTGTTCAAATTTTAAAATATATAAAGCATTGTCCTTTTTCTTTCATAACTTTCTTTGAGACAGTGAGAGAATGAGTGGGGCGAGGGGCAAAGAGAGAAGGGAAAGCAGACTCCCCACTGAGCAGGGACACCCCCCCCCCCAATGCAGGGCTCTATCCCAGGACCCTGAAATCATGACCTGAGCTGAAGGCAGATGCTTAACCAGCTTGAACCACTAAGGCACCCCCATAACATTTTTTAATCCAACATTGTTTTGGAGATGTATGCACGTTGATACATAGGTGCCTAGTCCATTTATTATAACTGTAGAATAGCATCATCACATTGCATAAATAATCCAAGGTTGGTTTACCCATCTTCCTACTGAGGAAAATTTGGGTTGTCCTTGCAGTTTTACTATTACAATGACCCTTGTACGTATCTTCTTACATTTGTACTAGAATTTCTCGAAGAGAATTACCTTCAAAGGGAGCTGGTCATAGGGGTGCACATCTGTACTAGGTATTGCTGAATTCTCCTCCAAGCAGACTGGTTTGTTCAGCCGTCAAACATGTTGAGCAGTAGTTCTAAACTCTGGCAGATGAAAGACTCAATTAGGGAACTTTTAAAAATTATTAATGCCTAAGTCTTACCCTAGACCAAGTAAATTAGAAACTCTGGGGATAGGACCCAAGAATGCTATTCATTTTAAAGTTCTGTGGATGATTTTAATGCCCCAAAAGGGCTAAGAATCATTGATTTAGCATTTCTGTTTCCCTGTATCTTTCCCAATAGTTGGTATTATCAGACATTCTGTTTTTGCTAATATCTTGGATATAAGGACTTTCTAATTACAGGTGAAACTAAATGCACTTGTATAATGTTATTGAGTATTATAACGCCTTCCATTGATATACCTCTATATGTCTCAGCAATTGGGGAAGGGGTTATATGATTTGCAAATATCTACCCCAGGCAATAACTTACTGTTTCAGTTACCTGCAGTATCATTTATTACACAGAAGTTTAAAATGTTTAATATGATTAATTCTGTCAGTATTTTCCTTTATGGTTTGTATGTTGGAGAATCTTAAGAAATATTTTCCCACATGACCTAATTAAACTAATTTTCTCTTTTCTTCAAAAAGTTTTATAGAATATTTTTTCCCTCTCTCTAGTTCTTTAAACTACCTAAGATTTATATTTCTGTATAGTATGATGTACTGATCAAATTTTATCTTTTTTTGTATGAATAAGCAATTGTCATCCCAATACAATGTATTGATTAGCCCATCTTTTCCCAGTCACAATTAATACTGTTGAGCCTCCATGTCTGTTTTCTAATCTATCCTTGTACCAATACCACAGTATTATTTATTACAATACAGTACTATTTATTACAATAGCCATGTAATAAATGAACCCCTTTTTACTATTTTTGTTCAAATGTGTCTTGCCTATTCTTAGATATTTAGTATAACATCTGAATCTAAGAATCACCATTTCAGATTTTCATGAAAAACAATGTTAGGATTATTTGGTTATAATTTCATTGAATTTATAGATTATTTGGTGATGATTTCTATATCTAAATATTAAGTCTCCCCATTCATGATATGATCTAGCTCTCCATTTATTTAACGCTTACTTTCAGGGCATCTGGATGGCTCAGTCAGTGAAGCATCCAACTCTTAAGTTCAGCTCAGATCATGATCTCAGGGTCTAAACCCTGCATCAAGCTCCACACTGGGCATGAAGCCTGCTTATGATTCTTTCTCCCTTTCCCGCAATCCCTCCTTCCACATTCTCTCTGAAGAAGAAAAAAAAAACTTCCCTTCACATCTTTCTGTATATTTTATAATTTTCCCTACAAGTTATTTCCACACTTTTGATTTATTGCTAGGTATCGTATATATATTGTTGAAGTGTTTGTTTTTATTGTAAATTTTATTTTTTCTTAAATAGTCTAATTACTGGCTGATAGTTTATAGAAATATAATAGATTTTTGTTTAATTCTTGTTTCCAATCCTTATTAGTTTTAAGTTTGTAGATTACTTGGCTCTTCTAAATAAACAATCATTATATATGCAAATAATCACAATTCATTATTTTGTAATATTTGTATATTTTGTTTTATTTATTTTAGTACATATTTATCTATATTTATATATTTATTTCTTTCCCCCTGGCTTGCTCTTATGGTTAGCACCTCTTGTGCAGTGTTAAATAGAAGCATTTAGAGTACGCATCCTACCTTGTTTGGATTTTATATGAAAAGCCTCTGACTTGCTGCCAATAAGTATTATATTTTCTTGGATTTTAGTGAATGATATCTTTTATCAGGTTAAGAAAGTTTCTTTCTATTTTTGGTTTGCTCATAAATTTTATCAGGAAAGTATTTTGCATTTTATTAAATACTTCCTGTATCTATGAGATGTATTTATGGATTTTCTCTTTTAATATGTTAATTGATGAGTTAATTTAATAAGTTCTAAAATTTAACCATCTTTCTAATCTTAGATAACTCCTACTTGATCATAATTTTTTTAAAGATTTATTAATTCATGAAAGACACAGAGAGAGAGACAGAGACATAGGCAGAGGGAGAAGCAGCCTCCCTATGGGGAACCTGATGTGGGACTCAATCCCAGGACCCCAGGATCACAACCAGGATCACAAAGGCAGACACTCAACCACTGAGCCACCTAAGTGCCCCTTGATCACAATTTTTTAAATATTCATTCTACATTTAGTTTACTAATTTTACTTAAAATTTTTACGTTCACAAATGAGACTGGCCTGTAATTGTTTTTGCTTATTTTAAATAAAGTTTATCTTACCTCACAAAATGAGTATTAAAAGATTATCAGCTTAGGGGTGCCTGGGTGGCTAAGTCACTTAAACCTCCAACTCTTGGTTTCAGCTCAGGTCATGATCTCATGGGTTATGGAATCAAGCCCCACATTGGAATCCATGCTCAGAATCCATGCTCAGTGGGGAGTCAGCTTGAAGCTTCCCTCCCTCTGCCCTTCCCCCCACTCACTCTCTTGGTCACTCTCCCTCTGTCTCTCTAAAATAAATAAATAAATCTTTTTTAAAAAGATTTTTCTATGGAAAAGTTTGTACAAGATTAGAGCTACTTTTACTTTGAAAGTTGACAGAACTTCTCTGAAGGAATCCTGGGTCTGATTTTGTGTGTGCGCGCGCGCGCGTGTGTGTGTGTGTGTGTGTGTGTGTGTGTGTACATGTGTATGTGTGAACAGACTTTCACAAGTGATGCAGTTTCCCCATTAGTTTGGTCAAGACAAGTTTTCTCTTCCTTCTTGAGTAAATGTAAGTTATATTTACAGTGAATTGACCATTTTGGCTAGATTTTCAAGTGCACTGACATAAAATTGTTCTTGATAATTCTCTGCTAAAAAAACTTTATGCTGCTATAGTTGTGTTTCTTTTTCTTTGTACTAATATAGTCATTTCCCTTTCTCTATTTTTAAATTAGTCTTGCACACATTTTGTCTATTTTTTATTGTTTTTTTTCAAAGAAACAATTTTTAGTTTTCTAGGATTTCTCTGTTGGTAATTGGCAAATACCCTTGACAGTCAAACAATAATTTAGGTGGGTATATTATTCTAGATTGGCTTTTACTTTTGTTCATTCCTTTACAAATAGTCCATTGATTTCTGTTACTTGTCTTTGCTTTTGAGAACTCTACTGTTGTGGAATTTGTCTTTTCTCTCTGATTGCTTTCACCACAATGTATCTCATCATGGATTTGTCTTTTATTTATCTGGATTTTTTCTTAATCTATATGAATCATATATTTTATCAATTCTGGGACATATACAGGCATATATCTTTGAATATTGTTGCTTCCATAATTCTATTCTTTTTCTAAAATTTATATTAGACATATCAAGATTTTTTATTATTTTATGCTCTCATAATTTTAGATTTATCCCTTTATTTCACAGTGCTCCATTCTAAGTTGTTTCCTTAAATCTGTCTTTCAGATCATTGTTTATATCTTCCCCTTTTCTAAACAGCTACTTTGCCTATGCATTTTTTCATTCAGCTATAGGCTTTGATTCTAGATGGTCTGTGATCATTTTAATACTACATTTTCCTTTGTATTCCCTTTCATGTTAGTAATTTTAAAAAGTTTTGGGGCACCTGGCTGGCTCAGTTGGTAAAGTATGCAACTTTTGATCTCAGGGTTGTGGGTTCAAGCCCCATGCTGGGTGTAGAAATTACTTAAAAATAAAATGTTAAAAAAAAGTTTATATATCTGTTATTTTGTTCATTCATTCAAATTTCTTAGGACTCAGAGTCTTCTATTTATTGTGTCTTTGATATGATTCTTTTAGTGGGTTATTTCTTCATGTGATTTGTAATTTAGGATTATGAGTCCAGCACCAGCAGGAGACAACTATAAAAATATGTAGCCAGAGTGGATATGGCCAACCCTTCAGAGACATTTTGCATTTGTGTTTGCTTAGTGTCCTACAACGTGTTCTTATGCTAATTTCTTGATTCAGGTTTTCCTGGATCATATACATAGCCCTAGTTATAAATTCTGTGTAGATGCTATCTTTTCCCTTCACTTAGCATCTCAATAGAGACAGACAGGCATCATTACTATATCCTTTTGCTCCTACATAGGAAATTAAACCTAAGCTTCTAGGTCACTAAGACTTGCAAGCCCCCTTAATGCAAATCAGTTTATTCGTGTCCCTACCACTTTGCTTTTTAGATCTCTCTCCCTTTCTCTGTCACTGTTGCTCTCTCCTTTTTTGGGGGGTGGGGGGAGGGCATGCTCAGTAATGCATTTGAAAGAATGATGTCTTTCTATCTGTTATTTCTAAGCATTTGTAGTGGCAAAATGGTCAGGTTTTCTTGAGAAAATTTTCAGAATAAGAAGTCTTACTTTGGTCTTTTGACATTAAAAAAAAAAAAAGCCTAAGAAGGGTACATGGCAGGCTTGTTCAGTGGAGTATGCAACTTGGGCTTGTGGTTTTGACCCCACTTTGAGTGTAGAGATTACTTCAATATAAAATCTTTTGTAAAAAGTCAAAGAATTTCACAAATCATATTCTTCATGCAAAGTGTTTTTGCTAGCCTCTATAGAAATTCAGAATATCCAAAATTAGCTCAAAAATTATTAAACTAATGTAATCCTAAAAGTTTTTCTATATAATTGCTGTGGAATTGCATTCCTTTGAAATTCTACCATAAACTCAGCCATAGCCTGGCATATTGAGAATAATGAGCAGGTAGTGAGGAAGGCCTATATCCTACTTTGAGAAAATTTTCAAGGAGTGTTCTATAGGGGAACAGATAATATTTTCTGAAATAAATCTTTCTTATTGAGATGTCAGGAAGTCATATTTTTTAAAAGGTTCTAATGAAAAGCACAAAGCCCTTGCTAGCTCTAGAGTTTTGTGATTTTTCTTTTATCTTAGGCATTTTTCCAACAAAGCAGATAGCCTGTTTGTAGCTTTGTAACTAAATCTTAGGTATCAGAGGTATGGGGTCTTTTCAAGATGCTCTCTGGTTCTCCCTACCACTCACCACTGTACTCCAGCAAGTCCATAGATATGAAGTGAATCGTAATCAAAATTTGTTGTTGTTGTTGTTGTTGTTCATATTTCTTGATCTTATTTGTCCACATATAATTTTTATGACATGTCAAAGACTACACTCCCAAATAATGAGTTGATTAAAGAGAATGTTGGTTATTGAATGTTATCTAAACATGGCATATTTTGAAATATACACTTTTGGAAGTTTTTATTACTTCCACTAAATATGCTATAATTTTGAGATATTTTTGTCCCAAAATTCTCTTTGGAAGCAACAAGTTAGTAATAAGACACAGTTGGAATTAAAACAAAGGCTTCATTTTAAAAATATAGCAAATATTGTTTTAACACTCGATACCCAAAGTTATTTCTGAAGCCTCACCATATTATTTTAGATTAAATATCTAAAACAAATTATTACAAAAATAAACCCATCTCTTTGCTGAATTTCATTCTGTGTTTGGATTGAGGTGGAGTCAGTTGTTAGCTGCATGATCAGAGCACAGACGCTGAGTCCTTTTATTTTCCTAATTAAGAATTACCATCCCAAACCCTTGTCAGTGGTTTACAATGGCAGTAATCCCTACCAAAACAGTTGTTCTTCTAGATCCCAAGCGGTTTGCCAGAACATTAACCTTGACTTGACCCCTCATAGTCACAGGAGAGATAAATGAGGATCAATAATCATCTCTAGAAAACCATAGATCGTGGATTGCCTTCTAGATTATGTAACTTGCCTTTAAAAATAATTAGAATGTGTTTGTCATTTAAAATGACTGAGATCAGCAGGGCTAATGAAAATGTTTAAAGCCTTATCAGTCGGAACAGGAAGGGCTGGCTCCAGAAAGTGCTGACCTCGAAATTTTTGTAGTGCTTTTGTTGATCTTGTCTGCTGATGCACACGATCTACTGATGTGTGGCTTGGCTTGGCATGCCATAGAGACTTATTCATCCATGATATATGTGGAAGGGGCTTCCGGGCCTCTACATGTGCTGTGGCACATTCCTCCAGTTCCCTAACAAAGCTTTTCATTGGCGGCTGTGACTAATGAGCATGAAGTCCCCAGGGAGAAATGGAGCACAGTCTTCCACCACCCATTAAGATGAGCTCAAGCCCCAGGCTTATCAAGCTTGAACCAGGAGAAGCTAGGGCTTGAGATAAAACAGTCACTAAGAGTTTCATAAACTGCATTAATAATCCTTGGCCAAATTATACTGCACATCAACTGTTATTACCCAAGCTATCGTAGCCAAGGTCCTCACTGGCCCTGGTCTTTTTTTTTTTTTTTTTCTTTTTTTTCTTTTTGGCCCTGGTCATTAAAGGCTATATACCTCTTTTTTAGGAGAATCCTAATTAACTCTGCTTTACCTGAAGTTTCTCTGGGGCTATTTCTCCAGGTAATCTCCCCTGTCTTTGTGTAGAGAAGCAATCTCATTCTTCCTGAGGTCATATGGGATGAAGTCAGTGCAGGAGGGGAGCCATAGTGAGTGAGCTAGTGAGAAATGTACAGAAAATCTTGATGCAGATGGTTCTGCCTTAGGATTTCTGGTATTTTTTTTAATTTAAAATTTCAATTATGTGCCTTGCCTGCAGTGTAATGGAGGAATAATCGGATTAGAAGAGAAGCAGGACAAAGAACTCACAGCCATTACTTATTATTTACTATATTTGGCTGGGAATGTCAAATAAATTAGGTCGTTACAAATCAGTAAGTTGCTGGGACCAGGGAGGGGGTCATGCTCCTTTCCTAAGACCTTAGCACTGATGTTTGAAAGGACACTTGAAGGTCTCATTTGGCCACTGGAATATTATAGACTTCATACTTCTAAGTGGTTTAAGTGACTCTGAAGACATATTCAATAAAAAAACTTAAAGGTCTTTGAAGTATACTAAAATTAATTTTTAGTTTGAAGACTCATATATTTGCCACGTTTGTTGTTGATTTTTATTTTAAATAGCCATTTCTCTACCATATGACTCTACTATTTCTTGTTGTATGTATATGTATCTGTATTCTGTTATTTCTACATATCCACCTCACTCACATTATAACTACGTTTACTCATTCCTGGAAAATTGGCTTGAACCTCCTAACATCCTGTCCAGATTGGCCATTCAGTCCTCAATTTTTCACTGAGCTCTTCTTTCTTTCCCCTTTTGTGGCATTCAGTTGGCTCACTATCGCTCTTAATCAGGTCCCGATTCATGATCACGGATTTCACGAGTCTCTGCCGATATACCCTGTCTCACATTACTTTTGACTCCTCCTGCCTTCTACTCTCACACAAAAAAATGTGTCTCTTCACATTGATTCCACCTTCAGTATGTACGTTACAACTCAACCTTACAATGAAAACTTCCCTGATTGAGATAGTTGGTTATTTGAAGTGTTACTGGTTTCAAAGACATGGTATAACTTGAGTAGTCATTTCCTGTATAAAAACATGGGTAATTGGCATGTGCCAGGAAGACTATGTTTCACTATCTTGCTGGATAGTACATGGTAGGCTATTTTAAGGCAATCACCAGGTTTCATGTCATGTGTAAACCCATGAACCCTTGATTCATACAATCAATATCACAACAATGAATGATAGTGGTGGCATCCACCTCTCTATGTAAAATGAACTTTTGGCAAATATATGCCTAGAACACAAGGTTAGCAGAATGCAGTGGAGTCCCTGCATTAGACTTAAACAATTGAAGATTATACAGAAATAAATATCCAAGAACCACCCAAAACAGATAAATCATCCAGCTGCTCCTAAAACTCAGAACAATATCTATTGAAATTACATTTGCATGCACCTGGTGGCTGGCATATGGTAAGTTCTCAATAGATACCAGATGTGCTGTCATTGGACAATGTTTTCAATACCATGTGGTTAATCATTTTCATCAACTTTTCCAGCAATTTAAGCTCTAATTATTTTAGGGTTACCTTAAGAATCCTAAAGGTCAAGGCACCTGGATGGCTCAGTTGGTTGTGCATCTGCCTACGACTTAGGACATGATCCCAGGGTCCTGGGATTGAGCCCTGCGTTGGGTTCCCTGCTCAGTGGGGAGCCTGTTTCTCTCTCTCTCTCTCTCTCCCTTCCCTTCTTTTTTTTTTTTTTTATTTATGATAGTCACAAAGAGGGGGGGGGGGGCAGAGACACAGGCAGAGGGAGAAGCAGGCTCCATGCACCAGGAGCCCGACGTGGGATTCAATCCCGGGTCTCTAGGATTGCGCCCTGGGCCAAAGGCAGGCGCCAAACCACTGCGCCACCCAGGGATCCCTCTCCCTTCCCTTCTTATACTCTCTCTTGCTATCTCTCTCTCTCTCTCAAATAAATAAATAAAATATTTTTTTAAAAAAAGAATCCTAAAGGTCATTATGAAATCAATGCAGTGATTGGAGGTCACAAACTTTAATAAAAGTTGAAGTTTTTCAAGATTGCTAAGGCAGTGACACCAGTTCTTCGTCATAGAGAAATGAGAAATGAAAGATTCCTACATGAATGATTTAGTTAAAACATAAAGAATTATTACAGTTCAGTGTTACTGAATATTGAAAGAGATAATAGTAGGAGATATGCAATCACCTTTCTTATATTTTATTAAAAATTGGAGTACATGCCGAGGCCCAAGGTGGATTTGGATACTGATTTAAGCTCTGTGGACTTAAGATTTTACACTTATTGATAATAGTTCCCTTGTTCTTTGATTACATGGTGTTTCTTTTGAGTTATTTTTAATTTTAGAATAGTGAAGCAAAGATGTTCAAACTCAACCCTGGAGTTTAATACATCCTATCTTCTGCCAAAGACATTTTACTGATCCTGTGTTATTTAAAGGCCAAGTAGAACTGTTATGGTGAAAATCTGAAAAGAATGTCAGAACTAACACAGTATGGAGATCACATTTTCACAGAAATAATGATTCCAAGTCTTGTAATTTAATTTGCATGGCTGAATGAACTTGTCTTTCTCCTACTCCAAAAATACAGACTACCACATCCTGAACTGCAGCCCTTCAGAAAAGAGGCCAAGTCTTTAGGTTAGAATTCCATAATTATGCCCACTCTACACCTTCATACTCAGTAACAATTTTTTTAATTAAAAATGAATTCTAAGCCTATAAGCCTGTTCTTTCTGAGAAAATCATGGGAGAGGGACAGAAGTGCTCTATATTTCTCTTAATTATAAATAAAGTCCCTTAACCTAAAAAGCTATGAGACTTATATTTCAGGTGCAAGTATATGTGAACTGCTGTAGAAGGGAATAGACTATGTTACCTAGAACCCAGAGAACATACACTTTTGGCACTTTGTCAGTGGAATTAGAAAGTTTTTCCTAGAATTTCCCTAGCTTGATTTTATGAGTATATTATTAGAATCTAGCCCTGTGTATTAGTGGGCATAGTTCTATGATAAACAATCTCCACATTTTGGTGACTGATTTTTAGAAAAGTGTGTGCATTACTCACAACACAATCTAATGGCATGAAGATGAAAATGGTGTAAGGGCTCTGCTCTAAACCTTCCATCAGGAACCCAGGCTACTTGTGGTGTGTGGCTTTGCTAGCTTCTGGAGCCCTTACCTTCTCTGCATTCAGCCCACCAAGTAGAGAAAATCTCAAGAGATTCCCCAAGAGGTCTTCAGGAGCCAGATCTGAAAATGGTATGTGTCACCATTGCCTCAGCACATTGGCCAGCGCTCAACCATACAATATCCCCACTAACTGCAAAGGAGACCAAAAAATGAAATGTAGGTGACTGCCAAGAAGAGGTAGAGTAGGATTTGAGGAACACAGAGCAGCCTCCATCACATCTTCAACAGTTGTGAACTGGGTTAATTGACAGGGTATGTGAAAATAGCCCCATGGTGGCTCCTGGGTGCTAGAAGCTCTAAGAAATTATTGGACCAGCATGTCCATTCCAGAAAGCTGTAGCTTTATGCTGCCCACTAGAAAGAGTGCTCACTTTTAGATGCTGTGAGAGAGACAAGATGAATTGGAGATTGCCTCTGCCCTCAGGCAGTATACAGTCTCCTAAAGGAGTAGGCTACCTGTATAACTAGCTGTGTTTTAGCTTGTATAACAGGACACTAAATCAGACATTTTTACTGAGGATCTTCTAATAGATAGGAAATTGCAAACTGGAGTATCAGATCAAGGTACAGATTTTCAAAGGAAAATCAAGAAAGGGTTCTATGATCTAAACTTTTACAGCTACAAAGAGGATAGGGAAGGTCCCTGAGAGTGTAAGTTGAGAGAAAACTTCATGAGGACGATTTCTATTTTAAAAAGCTAAATTTAAAAAAAGTTTTTTTTTTTTTAAATCATGCTGTTTTCTACCTACATCCCCAAGGATGAGGGCTGTGGGATTTTCAGCTAGTTCATCTAAATCTCAGCATCACTGACTTCCACAGGATCATTCTGAGAACTTGACACCTATCCCCTGAGGCTGTGAGAGGGAACACCATAGATGGATGTCTGTTATCTGAGAACCTTCAAAGAGAATACACCCAGACTGCTTAGCTGGTCCAATGGCAGGAGCAAACGAAAATTGTTGTGCTGTTGAAATCTCCTGCTTCTAGTGTTTCTTCAACCAAAGGATGTACTGTGGACTTCTTCAATTCTGTCCCATATAGCCATTCAGATGGGTCCTTAGCAGAGAGAAGTTGGGAGTGGATCACTAGATGCCCAGAGGCTGGGGAGGAAGCCATCAGCTGAGCTAGAGTGGCACTGCCTGAATCAGCAAGTCAAGAGAAGACCAGAGAGTGAGCAACCTCTGAAGAACCCATAAAAGTGGTCTTAGAAAGAGTCAGCTCCAAATATTAGCTTTAAATATTAGCTCTAGGGAGCCTGGGTGGCTCAGTCAGTTAAATTATCTGACTTTGGCTTAGGTCATGATCCCAGCGTCCTGAGACAGCCCTTCATCAGGCTTCCCACTCAGTGGAGAATCTACTTGTCCCTCTCTCTCTGCCCCTCCCCTTGCTCATGCTCTCTCTCTCTCTCTCTCTTTAAATAAATAAATATTAGCTCCAAATATTCAATATTTAAATATAAGCTCCCTTATGATTCTATAAGTCAAAAAGATCTTTCCTGTCCCTCTGATCTCTCTTCCTTATTCCACCATGGGGTTGTAGGTTGGCCAGAAAGAGCAATGAGTGAGTGAAGGGGGATGGGAAACAGAAAAATAGAGGGCATCAAGTACACTCTTTATGTTGAAGACTCTTTATGTTGAGGGCAACACTGACTGGGAGGTGGCAAAGAAGGGTTAGCTTTGAGTGATGATGGATGGTTCAAGTGCTGATGCAAATTAGGCTGGAAGCCCTCATTTCTGAATTGAGACTGTGTTTTGTAATCTGCAGTGAACATAGAACATTTTCTTAACTATGATCAAAAAAGTCATAGTTCTGCTGGAGTTTTTGTCAGGGGCAGGGGAAGAGCTCATCCTTTTGCACAGGCTAAAAGAGACAGTGACAGGCAAAAAGAATGTTCTTTTATGACTACAGCTGACAGAGCTGATATGTTCAATGTGCCATTTATTTTTGAATTCTGGTGGAGTGCCCCAGGAGAAATACAAATAAAGTGCTCTGAGAGGTCAAATAAAAAAGTGCTTGCTTCTAGCTGGAGTGGAAGTGGAAATTTGGGATGGTGTAGGGAAGATAGGCGGCCAATGGAGCTTTGTTAAAGGCATTTCTAGCAGAGCAAACAACATAAAAAAGCCAGGAATGAGTCAATGTAGGTTCATCCTTGGTAAAAAAAAATAATAATAAAAATAAAAATAAAATAAAAAATAAATGTACCATCCTGTTGATTGACGTTAATGGGAGACACTATGTGTGTGAGTTGGGGGTATGGAAAATCTCTGTACCTCCCTCACAATTTTGTTGTAAATCTAAAAATGCTCTAAAAAATTGCCCTTTTAAAAAAGCATGGAGAAAGAAAAAAACATAGCAGATGCATATAAAATAGAAATTAATTCCATTTGGCTGAAGTCAAGTATATAGGGCAATAATGGAAAATAAGGTAGAAAGTGTGGCTTCCAGCTTCAGTGGAAGGCATACGGCATGCTTGAAACCTCTGCAGGGAGTCTGCAGAAAAGGCAAGGCATTGAAGATGAGGCAAGTGACCAGGGCAAAAGGAAAATCCTTGTAGTTAGGCTGACCTTCATGAGAGGTAGCCAAATGTCTACCATATGGTATCCAGTGAGGTATGGGGTGTTAATTTTTACCTAGATAGACAAGGCTGATATCCAAGAGGGTGCTGATGTGATCAATAGAGTGTGAAATCAAGGAATTGTAGGCAGTGGGGATGATAAGTTCAGTAAGTTATAATTGAAGGTAGTCATTTCATCTTAGAGTAGGTTGGGAGTGAAACCGATATAGTTAGGGAAAGCTTCTTTTCAGACAGGGAGCTTCAACACACCTGTTCTGTGACCTCTGACAAGTAATTTGTCTTCCCTAAGCTCTAGTTTCCCCATCTATGAAGGAGAAATGATAATATATAATACAACCCCACACAGGTTGCTCAGCAGGGTGACTGGCACATTTAAAGGGACCAGGAGAAGCTAATTCCTTTCTCTTTCCTTTAAGGGGAAAAGGATGGAGATTCTTGATAAGCAGATTGCAATTCAGGTTATAGTCCCTGCTTCAGTGAAGGAATTAGAGAAGACAATCTAGAAGCCACAGCAGATGCGTTTGCATGGACCAAGCCATCAGTGAGGGTAGGAGAGAACTGCAGGTCAGTGGGTTTTTAGAGCTCCTGCATACCAAGCTTAGGGCAAGAAACATCAACCCTATGGAAACTCTGAGTCTGTTGGTCTGAGGTGGGATTAGCTCAGGGACTTAGTGGGGCTGAGTTTACAGGTTACAGATCCTTAGTGTCTGGAAGGTGGCCTCAGAGACAGATATAAGTGGAGAATGGGGGGATGTGCAAACAAAGGAATTTGAACATCATTCTGATGCACTCACAGGGTTTTAAGGAGAGCATTCCTGATAGATGGGAGAGACCTGAGATGTTGTGTGCCCATGCAGCCATGCAGAGATGCCCAGGGAATGAAACCAGCACAGTACAAGGCCTGAAAGCAGAAATGGTAAGAATCAGGACAGAGACTCTAGGCACAACTCTGCTGCTATGCTTTCTGAGTCTTGGTTTCTCCTTCCATCAAATGGGCTCAGGGTGATACTTTACTCACCTATAGTCTGTGATCTAAAACTTTGTCTACCCAAAATTCAGCCAAAACGTAAGAGCAAATAAAAATGGTCCTAAGCAATCAACGTAAACACTATTACAAGTTTCAGGTTGAAAACATGAGACAGTAAGTACTCCAGTGCAGCTAATTCATCAGGACTATATACTTACATGCACATAATTGCAATACACTTGACATTGTAGTTACTCCTCACAGAGAACTCAAGATGCACATCAAAAAGGGATTAGAGTGTGAGATGTTCACAGAAACAAACGGGTAGAGAGCCCATCATAAGGAGGATATTTCTTTTTTAAAAAAAGCAACTGTTATTTTTTTAAAAGATTTTATTTATTTATTCATGAAAGACAAAGAGAAAGAGAGGCAGAGACACAGGCAGAGGGAGAAGCAGGCTCCATGCAGGGAGCCTGACGTGGGACTCGACTCCAAGTCTCCAGGATCAGGTCCTGGGCTGAAGGCGGTACTAAACCACTGAGCCACCCAGGCTGCCCAAGCAATTGTTATTTTTAAAATAGCAATGTGGATCCATTCAGTGTAGGGACAAAGAATGTATACACCCCTCTATGCTCTGGGGGCTACCTGCATTGTGCTATAGTCTCTGAAATCAGAAAACATAATGAGTAATTGATGTTTGCAAAGACAATTCTGAGTCATCAATAACTGCTAAATTATGTTCAGAAGTTTCTATTTATAAAAGAGGCAGGGAGGAGACTGGAGTATATTTGTAAACTTCTTTTCGAAATTATAGAATTTTAAAAATTTGAGTGTTTCAAGAGGCAAGTCTTCATTCTATGAACATTCATTTATCCAATATTTGTTTTTTGTAGGTCACAGTATTCTTACACAAGCCTGCTGTGACTATAAAATATGCAGGCTGCTTTAAAAAAGAAAATAAACAGACCAAAATATAGTCAAATGAATAGTCAGTTGCCTTGGAAGGCTATAAACTTGTACTCTATGATCCTGCTATTGTTGAAAATATTTTTGGAATTTGTATATATTTTCTATATAGCCTTTTTCATGAGTTTAGGATGATACAAATCCACACCCTCCTTAACTTAGAATCTCAAGTTATTATTTACAAAAAACAAACAAACAAACAAACAAAACCAATGACAACGTTATGTTGAGCCTGGTTCTTCCAGAAACATTAGCTAAGCATTTACCTCTATGGTATAAGAAGACACTGGCTGGCTCTTGAAGTTAGCCCAGAAGTGAGGCTGAATTATCCATATTATTCACTTTTCAGTGGCTCTCGAACACTTTAGACCTGCACTACCAGTCAAATCACTGGCCACCATCAAGAAGACTTTTTTAAATGTGCCATGAACTCTGGTGTTAGGGTCCCAAGTGGACTCTCAGCAGTGGTTTGAGTGATGACAGCACCATTATAAGAAGGTCACTCCTTTGAAGGAAACAACACTAATTTATTATGTAAATGCCACCATATTCATTTTTAAAATGCATGGCATGGAATCACATTTGACAGAGCATTGACATTAATCCCTCTGCAAAAGTAAAAGTATGGCTGCCACCATCATTATATCAGAGGCTACGTTGGAGGCTAAAAATTAGAGATTCAAGTTCACCTTCACTGTCGTTGGCAGGATCATAGTTCTCTGCCTGCCCCAGCAGCCCAGTGGGTGGATGACTGAATCCTGCTGCAACACAATGATGGCAGAAGCCCAGGTTTGCAGCACAGTGTCCCTAGACCCTCAGCAGAGCTCTCTCCCAGCAGTGATTCAGAACAGAGAATGACACTTTGCAAACAGAATTTATCTTCTGCTCACCCTACACCTTTTTTGAAAGCCTATGAATTTGAACAATCTGCTCATCTTGAGATGTCGAGCGCCACAAAGGTGGGCCAAGAGCCAAAACTTTTTGCCCAGACTTTGTTTTAAATTGTTATAAGCTGAGTTCATCATTTAAGCATGTAGTTTTAAAACATAGAGGGAAATCATATTATTACAGAAAGCATCATAAGTCATTTATAACTCTACCGGGATGTGCCAAGCCTGAACTTGAAAACAGTAAAGACAGTATGTTGTGTTTGGAAGGTTTCAGCATCAAAAATATCCTATTCATCCTAATAACTATGAAGCATTAAGATTTAATTATGTGTTTATTCCCTTATTAAACTGATGTCATGACATTTTATTAAAAACACTCCTTTTCTACTCATGATCTTAGAAAACAAGGGTTTAAGTAGACCTGTCAGGTCATTTTCAGCAGTTCTTTCAAATGAGCAAATGAATTCTGTTGGGATCTTTCAATTGCAAAAGACATTCGTTCTACTTTAAATAATGCAACTTCAAATACAAAAGTAATACAATCTTAATGTAATCTGAAAAATGCAGAAAAATAGAAGCTAAGGAAAAAAATCTAACAACTACTAAAAATTGGACTTTATCAACAATTAAGACTTTTGCTTTGTAAAAAGACACTGTTGGGAGAATGAAAAGGCAAACTGTGAGCTGGAGGATAATATTTGCAAATCATGTAATTTACAGAAGACTTGTATCCAGAATGAATAAAAATCACTTAATGCTCAACAGTAAGAGAGCAAACAACCCAATTAAAAAACAGACAAATGACTTGAACAGACATTGTACCATAAAGCATAGGTGGGTGACAAGAGTGTGAAAAGGTGTTTGACATCAGATGTCTTTAAGAAAATGCAAATTAAACCATAAGAAGATATCAGTACCTATCAGAATGGATAAAATTTAAAAGATTGATAATACCAAGTGCTGGTGAGAACATAGAGCCAGTGAGAGTCTTATTTACTGCTGGTGGGAATTTAAAAGAGTATAGCCACTCTGAAAAGCAGCTTGGCAGTTTCTTAGGAGGTTAAAAATACACTTACAATATGACCCAGCAATCCCACTTCAGGGTGTTTATCCTAAAGAAATGAAAACTTGTGTTCACACAAAAACTACTGTACAAATATTTATAGAAGCTTTATTTATAATTTCCAAAACCTGGTACAACACAATGCTTCTTCCAAGGGTAAACAGATAAAAAAGCTGATAAATGCAGATAGGGGGCTAGTCCTCCATAACGATGTGGAATGAAGTTTTGATAAATGCCATAACTCTTGTGAATCATAAAATATTTATGCTAATTGAAAGAAGTCAGATGAAAGAGTTCACCTACTATGTGATTCCATTTGGAGGACAGGGCTCCATCTCAGGGTCCTGAGGTCATGATGTGAGCCAAAATCAAGAGCCCAATGCTTAATCAACTGAGCCACCTGGGTGCCCCTGACACCATAAATAACTTTTAAAGTAGTTCTAGGGATCCCTGGGTGGCGCAGCGGTTTGGCGCCTGCCTTTGGCCCAGGGCGTGATCCTGGAGACCCGGGATCGAATCCCACATCAGGCTCCCGGTGCATGGAGCCTGCTTCTCCCTCTGCCTGTGTCTCTGCCCCTCTCTCTCTCTCTCTCTGACTATCATGAATAAATAAATAAAATCTTTAAAAAAAAAAAATAAAGTAGTTCTAGAATTTTAGTTGTCTTCATAATATAGGTCACAGCGTACTTGAAAGCAATGTCCACATTTTTGCAGGAAAAAAGATTGTTCGCCCACGCCAGGCTTTCCAACTTAGAAATATTTTATTTTATTTTATAGTATTCAGGAGATAATAGAATTTGTCTAATCATCCATCCTAATCTTTTTCATGTAGTCACTGAAGAGTGCCAGCATGTCAAATTTGGTAACAGAAATAATTATTTGATTAAAACATTAAGTTCTTGCTCATTCCTTCATTAATGGGAGCACAAGTAGGTGGAATGCTTGCCTCCCAGATTGTAAGTGGACGGGGTCTGTGGACAAGATAAAACAATGGAGCAGGTAAAAGATAGTCCCTTTGGAAACCGGAGGAATAGTTTCTGTGTCAAAGAATATCCCAATTCAAAGTAGAGGTTTCCATAGTGTTGAAGAATAATCCTGCCTATTTGGTACCAAATTAGGTAGAGGGTGGATTTTTAGAGATAGAAAGTTGACTTAATGAGGTACAAATTCTCACATTGAAATAAAATGGTTCTCTGTCTTGGCTGTGGACTTGAGCCCCCAGGGATTTAGTGGGATTGTTCCAAATCTCCTCTGGAATATATATGTTCTAGCTGGAGGACTTGGTTTGGGGATGCATCTGGTCTCCTCGGAGTTCTGGCATGGGCGACTCAGAGCTTGCACCTCTGCGATCTGTTTAGTCTCCAGGGACCTCTGTGACTTCATGACAGCCATTCTGAGAAATGAGAACTGCTTGATTTCTTTGACGGGATGTTAAACCTTTGGGAATGGGATTTTGGCTTACTTTTAAAACTACAAATTTCTCAATGAAAAGTAAGCTTTAGATGTATAGTAGACAAGAATGGAAAGGACTCTTTTTTCCCAGGGCAAAAGGATTTAAAAAAAAAAAAAAAACAGGAAGAGAGAGTTAGCATTAATCTTGCTATAGCATTTAAATATCTGTGTTGGTTGGGTAAAGACTTTATTAGCACTGTTCTTAACCCGCAGATGGTATTAGCATTGTAAATTAGCATCGGTCTTAACCCTCAGATGATTACAGTTGGAGAGGTACAGATCGTGACTGCTGAGTATTTCCACTGAATTGAGTCCAGTCACTGCATGGAACAGCTGTGGTCTAATTATGTTCAGCCATGGTTCTCTAACAAATACATTTCTGGGGCTCATCGAACTTGTAGTGCCAAAGAGACATAGATGATAAAAGCAGATTGAATTGATGTCTACTTTTGATCCTTTGAAAGGAGCCAAGATCAACATCTGCATAGAATACAAGCTTATGTATCTGTTATATTTATTTTTAAAGGTTATTTTATTTGACTTATTAAAACTTAGAACCAAGTATCCCATAACAATGAGGTTAACATAAATAATGATTAGATTCTTAGGCTATCCTTAGAGATTCTATTTAATCCATTATATAGCTGAACCATTGAAACTTACCACCACTTACCACCTTATTTCTTTTGGAAAATGAATCCCAGTATAGAAGGCACATATCTCTCCATCCAGGCAGCTAGAGAAAGGCCCCCTCACACACCAACTAGGTTGCCCAGTGGGAAGACTATGCATTTCCCAAGGGTATAGACAAAGCAGAAACATTAAAGTCTTTGCCAGGGTCTGAATACATTTGTACCCTCTCCCTCAAATTAATATACTGAAATCCTAATTCCCAAAGCAATTGTGTTAGGATGTGGAGCCTTTGGGAGGTAATTAGGTAATAAGGGCAGAGCCCTTATGATTGATTAGTGTCCTTATAAAAGATACCCCAGAGAGCTAGTTAACCTCTTCCACCACGAGGGATTACAGCAGTAAGTCAATAGGCTGCAGCCCAGAAGAGGACCCTCACCAGAGCCCAACGATGGCATCCTGGTTTTAGACTTCCAGCTTCCAGAACTGTGAGAAATAAACATCCATTGTTTATAAGTCACATAGTTTCTGGTGACTTATATTATAGCAGCCTGAACAGACTGAGACAAATTTATTTTAAGATAATTTGATAAAATATATCACATATACATGTGATATAAAGTTTTAAGGCACTCATGAGAAAAGTTAGAATTTTGCTTAACTTCCTTAAATTTAGTATTACTTTCAGAATGAATCATACACAGAGATCACTAGGGCCTCTGAAGATCTTAATCAGGGCCTGCTCCTTTCATCCTGTCCTCATATTCCTTCCTTTGTCAATTCCCACAGTGTTGGCCCCAAAAACAGAACCCAAACGTGAGGGTAGTTTCTTCAGAGGCCTTAGTGAGGGCTGTGGCAGAGGTGAGTTTCGTGACATGGAGTGGCAAGTGGGCCATAAGATTTCTCTCCAGCTCTTCTGTAACCTGGCACTTGTAAGGATTCCAGTAATAGTGGAACCAAAGGGGCATCGGTACCTCTTCATGAGCTTGCATGGTTCAGAAATCGGGTCCTGCCTTCCTGAACATCATATATTTTATGTACTCCAGGGTATTATGGCCATTTTAGAAAGTAAGAGTATAGAACTGTTTTGTTGTTTGTTTGTTTGTGTTTTGCATTAAAGGGGAGGGCCGCATAATGAAAGAGGACAATCCTGTGGGAAGGCCAAATGATAGAGAATGAGATTGGATGCAGGTGATTTTGAAAAATTTCAGCAAATGGGAACCTAGCAGAAATTGCATGAGTCTGAAGGAGAAGTAAACTCAAAACAATTGTGAGTTTGCACTAGCAAAAATAAATAAATGAATAAACAAAGCCAATTCTTTAAATGGGCAAAGAATTTGAACAGACATGTCTCCATAGAAGCTATGCAAGTGGACAACAGGTCTATTAAAATTGTTCAGTATCACTAATCATAAGGGAAATGTAAATCTAAACTACAATGGGATTACCCTTAGCACTGTTGGGATGACTATTATCAAAACAAAACAAAACAAAACAAAAAAACAAAGCAAAAACAAAAAATAACAACTGTTGGTTAGGATGTGGAGAAGGGAACCCTGATACGGTGTTAGTGACAATGTAAAGTGGTACAGCCATTGTGGAAAATAGTATGGAGTTTCTTCAAATTTTTAAAAATAGAATTACCTTGTGATCCAGGAATCCTACTTTTGGGTATTTATCTGAAGGAAATGCACTCAGGAACTTGAAGAGTTATCTGCACTGCCATGCCCATTGAAGCATTATCCACAATAGCTAAGATATGGAAACAATCTAAATGCCCATCTACTGGTGGAGGAATAAAGAAAATGTGGCCTATTTATCTATCTATCCTGCTATTTTTGAGCATATGGATGGACTTGAAGAACATTATGATAAGTGAAATAAGTCAGATACACAATGATAAATACTGTTTGATCTCACTTCTATGTAGAATCTAAAACAGTCACACTCATAGAAGCAAAGAGTAATGGTGGTTGCTAGAGGCTGAGGGGAGGAGGAACAGAGGAGGTGATGGTCAAAGGGCATGTTAGTCAGGGTTCTCCAGAGAAACAGAAGCAATAGGATATATACAGATATATACAAGGGGAGATTTAGTATAGGAATTGTGCGTGTGATTATGGAGGCCAAGAAATGCCACAATCTGCCATCTGCAAGGTGGAGAACCAGGAAAGCCAGTAGTATAATTCAGTCTGAGTCTGAAGGCTTTAGAACCAGGAATGCTGATGTGCAAGAGCAGGAGAGGATGGATGTCCCCACTCAAGCAAAGAGAAGAAATTTGCCCTTTCTTCACCTTTTGTTCTATTCAGGCCCTCAACAGATTAAATGATACCCACTTGCATTGGTGAGGGCAATCTTCTTTACTTAGTCTACCAATTCACATGCTAATTTCTTCTGGAAACACCCTCACAGGCATACCCAGAAATAATGTTTAATAGCTTATCTGGGCACCCCTTAGCCCAGTCAAGTTGACCCATAAAGTAACCATCCCAGGGTACAAATTTCCACTTATGCAAGACAAGTAAGTTCTGGAAATCTATACAGGCATACCTCAGAGATATTGTGAGTTTGGTTCCAGGCCACTGCAATAAAGTCAACGTTGAAATAAAGCAAATCAAATGAATGTTTTGGTTTCTACTGCATATAAAAGCTATGTTTACACTATATTATAGTCTCTTAAGTGTGTAATAGCATTATGTTTAAAAAAGCAATGTACACACCTTAAATAAAATATACTTTATTGCTAAAAAATGCTAATCACCATCTGAGCTTTCAGTGAGTTGTAATCACTGATCATAGATCCCCATAACAAATATAATGAAAGAGTTTGAAACATTGAAGAATTACCAAAATATGGCACAGAAACACAAAGTGAGCCAATGTTGAGAAAAGGGTACCCGTAGATTTGCTCTGGGCAGGGTTGCAACAAACCTTCCGTTTATAAAAAAAAAAAAAAAAAAATCACAGTACCTGCGAAGCACGATAAAATGAGGTATGCCTGTGCAGCATGGTACCTGTAGCTAACAACACTGTATTGGGCCAGTTCTCCTTCCCGACATGGCACAGTCGGTTAACATCACAGAGCTGAACCTGCCGCAGCTAGAAATGCTCAAGAACCAGCTGGACCAGGAAGTGGAGTTCCTGTCCACGTCCATCGCGCAGCTCATAGTGGTGCAGACCAAGTACGTGGAAGCCAAGGACTGTCTGCACGTG
This sequence comes from Vulpes lagopus, assembly GCF_018345385.1. NCBI lineage: Eukaryota > Metazoa > Chordata > Mammalia > Carnivora > Canidae > Vulpes > Vulpes lagopus. The sequence continues at coordinate 65,103,526 of NC_054831.1, forward strand.
CTCAACAAGAACAACTAGGGGAAAGAACTATTCGTCCCACTGACGAGTTCTATGTATGTCCCTGGGAAGCTACATGATGTGGAACATGTACTCATTGATGTGGGAACAGGCTACTATGTAGAAAAGACAGCTGAGGATGCCAAGGACTTTTTCAAGAGGAAGATAGACTTTCTTACGAAGCAAATGGAGAAAATCCAACCAGCTCTGCAGGAGAAGCATGCCATGAAACAGAGTAAGGTTGGCCTGAGGCACCCCTTCACCCTTTCTACCTCCATGATAAAGAGCATGGATTCCAGTGTGAACTGGGGGTGTCCCCTTTGCTAGATTAAAACCATGTCTTTCTCAAAAAAAAAAAAAAAACAAAACAAAACAAAAAACACTGTATTTATACCTAAAATATGCTAAGAGGGAAAATCTATTAAGTGTTCTTATCACTCATACAAAAATAATAATTATAATAAAAGGGGGAGGAAAATTTGGGAGGTGATGGATATGTCTATGGCTTTAATGGTGATGATGGTTTTATGCTATACACTTTTACTCCAATTCATTGAGTTGTATGTATTAAATATATGACTTTTTATATATAAATAACTGCTCAATAAAGTGGTTTATTGGGTTTGAACTGAAAATTGAGCAGAAGTGGAAGTATGATCCAGATATTAAGAACTAAGATTGAGTTTATCTTTGTGTATGGTGTAAGAGAATAATCTAGTTTCATTCTTCTGCACGTGGCTGTCCAATTTTCCCAGCACCATTTATTAAAAAGACTGTTCTTTTTCCAGTGGATAGTCTTTCCTGCTTTGTCGAATATTAGTTGATCATAGAATTGAGGGCCCATTTCTGAGTTCTCTATTCTGTTCCATTGATCTATGTGTCTGTTTTTGTGCTAGTACCACACTGTCTTGATAATCACAGCTTTCTAGTACAACTTGAAATCCAGTATTGTGATGCCCCCAGCTCTGGTTTTCTTTTTCAATATTCCCCTGGCTATTCAAGGTCTTTTCTGATTCCACACAAATCTTAAGATTATTTGTTCCAACTCTCTGAAGAAAGTCCATGGTATTTTGATAGGGATTGCATTGAACGTGTAAATTGCCCTGGGTAACATTGACATTTTCACAATATTAATTCTTCCAATCCATGAGCATGGAATATTTTTCCATCTCTTTGTGTCTTCCTCAATTTCTTTCAAAAGTGTTCTATAGTTTTTAGATAAACTCAAAATGGATGAAAGACCTAAATGTGAGACAAGAATCCATCAGAATCCTAGAGGAGAACACAGGCAACACCCTTTTTGAACTCGGCCGCAGCAACATTTTGCAAGATACATCTATGAAGGCAAGGAAAACAAAAGCAAAAATGAACTTTTTTGCTTCATAGTCCATAGGCATGGACTTCATCAAGATAAAGAGCTTCTGCACAGCAAAAGAAATAGTCAACAAAACTAAAAGACAACCTACAGAATGGGAGAAGATATTTGCAAATGACCTATCAGATAAAGGGCTAGTATCCAAGATCTATAAATAACTTATTAAACTCAACAGCAAAGAAACAAACAATCCAATCATGAAATGGGCAAAAGACATGAACAGAAATTTCACCAAAGAAGACAGACACATGGCCAACAGGCACATGAGAATATGCTCCACATCACTTGCCATCAGGGAAATACAAATCAAAACCACAATGAGATACCACCTCACACCAGTGAGAATGGGGAAAATTAACAAGGCAGGAAACCACAAAAGTTGGAGAGGATGTGGAGAAAGGGGAACCCTCTTGCACTGTTGATGGGAATGTGAACTGGTGCAGCCACTCTGGAAAACTGTGTGGAGGTTCCTCAAAGAGTTAAAAATAGATCTGCCCTACGATCCAGCATTTGTACTGCTGGGGGTTTACCCCAAAGATACAGATGCAGTGAAACTCTGGGACACCTGCATCCCAATGATTATAGCAGCAATGTCCACAATAACCAAACTGTGGAAGGAGCGTTGGTGTCCATCAAAAGATGAATGCATAGAGATGTGGTCTACGTATACAATGGAATATTATTCAGCCATTAGAAACGACAAGTACCCACCATTTGCTTCAACGTGGATGGAACTGGAGGGTATTATGCTGAGTGAAATAAGTCAATCGGAGAAGGACAAAGATTATATGGTCTCATTCATTTGGGGAATATAAAAAATAGTGAAAAGGAATAAAGGTGAAAGGAAAGAAAATGAGTGGGAAATATCGGTGAGGGTGACAGCACATGAGAGATACCTAACTCTGGGAAAAGAACAAGAGGTAGTGAAAGGGGAGGTGGGCGGGGGTTGGGGGGACTGGGTGATGGGCACTGAGGGGAGTACTTGACAGGATGGGCACTGGGTGTTATGCTATATGTTGGCAAATCGAATTCCAATAAAAAATATACCAAAAAAAAGAACTAAGGTTTGATTTGGGAGTGTTTAGAAACTAGCCTGTTGGGGCACCTGGGTGGCTCAGTCAGTTAAGTGTCGCCTTCAGCTCAAGTCATGATCCCAGAGTCCTAGGATCCAGCCCTGCATCAGGCTCCCTGCTCAGTGGAGAGCCTGCTTCTCCCTCTTCCTCTACTGTTCTCTCTACTTGTGCTCTCTTTCTCTGCTATTTTAAATAAATAAAATCTTTTAAAAAAAAAGAAAGAAAGAAAAGAAACTAGCCTACTGGAGAAGGCAGTGATTTGATTCGGGGAAAAAAAGTGAGAGACACACACTACTATATATTGAAGTTAAAATTGGTTATAATGAATATTCATCCATTTCTCAAGACTGGGAGAGTTTATCTGTCAAGGAAGGGAAATTTCCATTCAGGATCCTGTGGATCCTGTGCAGGTACAGTGGCTACCCTATCTACAGTGTCAATAGTACTGTAACATGAGCCATGTGTATAATTTAAAAATTTCTAGTAGCCACATTCAGACAATAAAAAGAAACTGGTGAAATTAAGCTTCATAATCTATTATGTTTAACCCAATATGTCCAAACTATTAGTTCAGCATGCAATCGATGTTAAAAAGTATTAGTGAAAAAATGTTATTAAAAATATTAATGAGAAATATAGTGTGTATTTCACATTCCAGCACAGCTCAATTGAGACATTAAGTTTTCATCAGAAATACATGATCTGTAATACAAATCTGTAGATTTCATAAAATTTGCAATTGAAAACATGGATTCGCAGACACAAGTTGTTCGAAACAAAGCTCAAAGTTTTCCAATAAGTGAATCAAGTATCAGTTTTCAGATAGAAGTTTATAACTTGAGGAGCCTTGCCTGGGTGATCTTTTCCTGGGCTAATAGTCTGTGGCTCTATTTCTTGCTCAGCTGTATGATTCAACATTCATAGGCATGGTCTTCATACGGGTGAGAGGATGTCAAAGGCATTGTTGTGATATAGATAGAAAGGTTACCCAGTGTCTGGAAAGATGAGAAAAGAAATGAGTGGGTCACACACAGAAGAGCCAGAGAAGTACAAAGACTTTGCAAACAAGGTGCTGAGGGCTACCATTAGAAGAAAAAGAAAAATACTACTGGTGGCAGGAGACAGAGTGGCTGTCAACCTTGAACACCACTGGGAGTTTGTAAAGGATAAACCAGGGGTGCCTGGGCGGCTCAGTCGGTAAAGCATCTGCCTTCATGATCCCGAAGTCCTGGGAACAAGCCCATGGTGGGCTATGTACTCAGCAGGGAGTCTGCTTCTCCCTCTGCCTCTGCCCTCCACCGCCCCCCATGCTCATTCTCTCTCAAATGAATAAATAGAATCCCCCCCCCAAAAAAAAAGAAGAAGAAAGAATGAAAGTAAAAGATAAACCAGTCTGGCCTCCCATAGTGTCATGTAACCAATAACAGTTACCAAGAGACATTACAGTTGTCCCTATATATTTAATACCCAAAAAATGACTGGGAAAAAATCTGAGCACTATTTTTGATACTAAAAAATGGGTATATGTACAGGAAGAAAAAAAGAATTAATTACTTATGTCAAAGACCAAAACCACAATAATTTCACACCAGGGAAAAGATGTGCGTCTATGCCATGCTGAAACTGTTTTCTTATACCATTAAAAAGTAGGACAGAGAGGAGACATAGCAAGGAGCCCTGACTGTAGAGTCTTTAGGGTTACAAATTACAGAGAGAGGTTCCGTTTACCTTAGGTGAATAAAGTTTAAAGCTAAACAGAGAAATAAGGAGGGAAGTGTCTCTGTAGCTGCATAGAAACCTGATGGAGCAGGAAAGCCATGCAGGATGCAGCTGGCCTGCAGCAGCCCTCCAGACACCCCAGCTGTAGTGACCGGGGTGACCTTGTCATCCCCTCAGCAGTAGGCGTCCGTTTTTCCTAAACCTGTGCCCTACCATTTCAGGAACTACTCCTGTTTCTGCTTCTTACTTTGCTACCAGAGTTTATTAACTAGCCCTCCCTTTGTGCCCATATTCAATCTCATTAAGAGCCAGGGTGTGATTGGTCCCGCCAATCACCAATGAGCTAGGTGGCCTTGGTGATGTATCTCGCATCCTCCTGTGCAGGGAGCAAGATTCCTGCTGAAAACAGCTCTGGCCTCCACCTCAGGGCTGTGTGGTGCAAAGCATCTGCCCTGCATAAAGAACTATCCGTGTCATCAGAAGGGCGTCCTGGGCATTGCAGACATTCAACAGATCATGGACATCTCAACTCAGAGTCAAGTCAGCTGATTCAACTCTGAAAGAAGTAACGTTGGCTATCTGCATTATTAGGCTCGATGGAAATCTACATAATCTGGATAGAAAAGTGAGAAAACAAAGGGACCAGCAATAAATAAGACAAGAACTAAATTGATCAAGGGCACCTGGGTGGCTCAGTGGTTGAGCATCTTCCTTTGGCTCAGGGTGTGATCCTGGGGTCCTGGGATCAAGTCCCACATCAGGCTCTCCAGAGGGAGCCTGCTTCTCCCTCTATGTCTCTGCCTCTCTTTCTGTGTCTCTCATGAATAAATACATAAAATATTTAAAAAAAAAAAGAAATAAATTGATCAGAAGTGTTATTACATAAAGGATTTCATTTTTATTCATACATCTCTTCAAATCTTAAAGCACTTTTCAATACTTAATGAGGGACTGTACTTGCAAAGTCTGTCTCATTTTATCGATCCTCTAGGACGCATCGGTAGTTCAGAAACCTTTAATCAGTTAACAGTAAGAAAGCAGACCGGAAGAACAATTGTATAGCAGGAAAGCAAAAGGGCAGTGGGAATCAAAGGAAAGACACTAAAGCACAAAGTGATGTAGAGTGAGCTTTGCTGAGAGAAGGGGTGCACGATTTATTTATTTTTTTTAATCTTTATTTTTTTTTAAATTTTTATTTATTTATGATAGGAACACAGTGAGAGAGAGAGGCAGAGACACAGGCAGAGGGAGAAGCAGGCTCCATGCACCGGGAGCCAGACGTGGGATTCGATCACGGATCTCCAGGATCGCGCCCTGGGCCAAAGGCAGGCGCCAAACCGCTGCGCCACCCAGGGATCCCAGGGTGCACGATTTAAAACGTGTTCCCAAGTTTTGCATCTTCTGTACCCTCACACGTCCATGGTTGGTTACAAAGCTGAGAGGAACAACTGCTAATGACTCGATTTTGTGATTCATGTAAATTCACAGAGAGGAGGCAACGTAACATGTCACTGACCTTTTTAAGTAAGACATCAAGGCGTAAGGACCAAGCAGCATAAAGCAGGATGTGTAATCAGTATCTTTACTGAATAGCGAGGAAGGAGATGATGCATTTTTAAAAGATGCCTTTTATAGATCTGAACTTGAAATAGCAGGATTTGGAATACAATGGCAGACAATATCTTTAGGACCATTTCCTACAATCCTGCTATTTTTAGATGTTTTGTGCTTATTTCTTCCTTGGGTCCCATAGCCTGCATTTTAGTGTTTTCCAAGTACTCGGCGTACTGTACCTGCTTTTCTCTCTTTAATCGCCTCTCCTTCCCCACTCACATTCTTTATAATTTATATATCCTGCTTTTCCATGTGGTTTTCAAATCTACACAAAGGGTTATTTACAGCTGCCAAATGGTCACCATGGCTTTGTAAACAGGGAACTTATTCCAGTTAATGATTATCATCTTATTTGGGTTTTCACTACAGATCAAAGAACACTTTGGAACACTTTGATTTGGTATGAGATTGAACATTTTAGAGGCTGTATTTTGGAGTTGCACAGAGAGAAGAATGCAAGTAAAGTCTCCCCACATGAACTGGCTCGTGTTCTAAGAGCCTACCTCTGTGGTTCACATTTATTTTATCTCTGACCCATCTCCAGCAGTTATCCAAACAGGTCTAAAATTGCTAGAAAATTGGGATAACAGTTTTAAACAATTTGGTCAAGAATAACTTGTTATACTCTTCTTTGTTTCACCATGACTTTGAGTCCTTGCTTATAAACATATGTAGGTGCTTAAATTTTAATTAAGTATTGTATACACTTATGTATGTAAATCTCCTATGAGAGAGCTATTCTGGCAATTAATTGTTTTGCTTTGTTTTTTGTTTTTTTTTAAAGATTTATTTATTCAATAGAGACAGAGAGAGAGAGAGAGAGAGAGAGGCAGAGACATAGGCAGAGGGAGACGCAGGCTCCTCTCAGGAGCCCGATGTGGGACTGGATCCCGGATCCCAAGATCATGACCTGAGCCGAAGGCAGGACCAACCACTGAGCCACCCAGGCATCCCTGGTAATTAACTGTTATAAAAGAATTGTATATACAAGACCTCAAGAAAGGCAAAGTCAGAAAATAAGTATTCATCGAGTAACCAGCATATGAAATTTTTTTACACCTTTGTGAGAAATTTAGCATTTACCTGATGAAAGGAGACAAGCCTCTGCTTGTAATAGGAATCAACCATTATATATTGCATATGTGACATCTAGCCAGAAAGATACAATGACTGGATCATATAAATGCTCCTCTGAACATACATTTTTAAAAAATTAGCACTTCTCAAGGTATTTGGTATGAATATACCAAATTCGGTATATTCATACCAAATACCTAAGTTTGAAGAAAATTCAAATGTTGTCCATTCTCATTTATGGGCTAAGTTTCTAAGTTCTATGAGGTATTTAGAGAAATACTGTCTTTTTAGAATTTGGTATCTCAAAGAGAATCCAACACACGACTGCAGGGACTGTCAATTTGATCTGTAGAGGGACTGAGTCCTTAGCTGGAAATGATCTCGTCATTACCAAGCATTTATTAATTCCTTGATGGAAATATCAAACAAGAAGGATACAGTGGTCCCAAGCTTTTGTCTTCTAACCCTCCTCAGAGGAAATAAGCCAGGATGACCCACCTCCCTATCTCCCAAACATCTCCCTACCCCATCTCCCAAACATGGAGGGGAAAAAAAGGGTCTAGGGAAGTTACTTGGAAAATACTTGGTGTTTCTATAGGATTTGAGGGCTATTGGTCTCTCCAATATCATAAGCTGTGGCTTGCAAATTTCAATGTATCTAAGAATCACTTAGTGAGCTTGTTTTTAAAAAATAAATCCCCCCAGAGATTTCTGATTTCAGTTCAAAAGCTTTGGTGAGGGCCCAGGATTCACATTTTTAATTACCTTTTCTCTGTAGTTCTGGAATGGTCTGAATAACAGCTTCTGCTGGTGGAAAAATGTGGAGCATCTTGTTTTTTCTGCCAGTGATTTCATTGCAGAGATCAGATACACCCTTATTTCCTTTTGACAGTTTGCAAATTTAGTATTTTTATTTTTGTGGAACACCTAGGTGACTCAGTCAGTTTAGTGTCTGCCTTCGGCTCAGGTCATGGTCCCAGGGTCCTAGGATCAAGCCCTGCATCAGGCTTCCTGCTCAACGGGGAGTCTGTTTCTCCCTCTCCTTCTGTTGTTCTCCCTGCTTGTACTCTCTCACTCTCTCTGTCAAATAAATAAATAAAATCTTTAATATATATATTTTTTTATTTTTGTAATTCAGTGAGGAATGTCTAAACACATTTTGTTTTGCAGGAAAAGAAAAACCCCTTAAAGTTATCTATTGTAAATTCTTAGAGAGCCTTTCCCAACCTTGAAGCACTACTTTGGGAATTCTTGGAAGGGTCCAGTTAATGTATCTGAATTTTAAAGAGTAGGTTGTCCAACAGATGTGCCATGTCTAAACAGTGGTAAAATACTCATAATGTCAGAAATGCGTGTTCAACGAAATCATTTAGTTCTTTGAAAAATGAACTTTCTACTTGGCCTGGATTCATTTTTCAGTGATGTATTTTCGGAAATGTAAAATAAAAGCTATTAAACTTAGTATATATATTATCCAAACACTAGTTTTTAAAAATATAAAGTTAAAATATTGTTTTAAATATAGTCACTTCTGAACATATAAGTCCAAAAGAGCTAGAAGGGGTTTTTTTCAACTTCCTAAAAATAAACTGCCTTTGACTTAAAACCATATATGGAATATTTATCCCTAAAGGAGACTTTTTTCTCTCTTGATTTTAAATTACTAAGACTATTTTGCATTCTTAACTACAGTATTCATTACTACGAATAGATTTTAATTTTTTCTTGTGCATATTTGAACTGAGTTTTACAGAATACTTATGTAGTATTATGTAGAAGAATTGCTACTTCTGATGCTAATCTTTTACATGTAAATATAAAGACAGTTTCCTAAAGCTAAAGAGAGAAAAAAAAAAAGCTGAAGTTAAACTTAGTATTTTTCCCACTTACTTATATTTAATTGTACTGGGAAAAGATGTTTTCTATCTGCTTCTCTGAATATATGTTTTCATTTCTATAAAATGTTCATTCTTGACCCTCAGAAATTAATCTGTTTTATGTGTCTTAAAATACTGTGGAAACTGCAGTGAGTTTTTATTTTTTTGATAACAGATAACCTAATTCTGTGCTAAAGTGAGAAATCTTTGGGTTTTGTATACACCCCGCTTACTGCCTGGCATTGTGTTTCCCCATGGAATCATAGTCAAAGCATTCTAGATTTGATCGATGCATGGTGTGAGTGGTTTGATGGAACTGACAGTTTACAAAAGGGTATAGGATCAACAACTAAATGTTTCTCCTCAAGAACAGTTTGGTTTTTTTTCATGTAAGAAACTAGAGGCAGTTTGTTTATAAACAGATATTGGATTTTATGTGAATTTGAAGTGTCTTGAAGTAAGAAAAAAAAATATATTAGGAACAGATTTTCTCTTTAAATAGACTTTCAAGATAATCTGTGTTTTTCTAAAACATTCCTAAGCATTTTGAGAAAGCAGTAGGATCTTGTTCACCAGTGTGTCCCTATTTAAGAAAAGAGCCAACATTGAGAATTTATTTAAGAGAATGGTCAAGTCTCACCCTTGGATCCCCAGGTACTGCTGTGATTCGAATTTTGCTGGGGAGTGAGGGCCAGCCCAGGGAAGATCTATGGGCTTGGAAAGACTAGAAGCAATCCTGAAGGTTCCACTAATTTCCAGGTCTATCGTTTCCTCCTTCCCTCCCTTCCTTTACTCTTTTATGCAATCTTTCAATTGTCTGGGTGGAAGTTAAGCTATCAGGGCTCTCTCACTTGCCAGGAGCAGAAATCAGCACAAATTGGCCTGATGGTAAGGTGGGATAAATTTAATCAATTGGTTATCCAATGAAATGAAGAGGAATACATCAGTTTCAGGCCTGGCTGTATTCAGGGTAGCTGTCATCGGGAATCTCTTCTCCTGACTCCATCTGTAGGCTCTTCCTTTCCTGTGGCTTCATTCTCAACAACTAAATGATCCAATAGAGCAGTTTAAAAAAAGGGGGGGGGGGAGGGGAAATGACGTTTTTAGTACTTAGAATTGAAGAGTATCATTCCTCCCAGAAAATAGAGAGGCAGACTGGCCTGGTTGGAAACCTTGCCAATTCTGGGTTCCAGAGCACACCTGAAATGGAAGTACATGTTGTCCAAAACAGCTAGGAGTAAGATGAACTGGGGAGTAAAGCTTGGAAGGCCAGAGAAGCTGAGACCAGATCTCTAGTTCTAGAAGACAAAGACAAAGGTGTCAGAAGCCAGGGGTGTCTGGAGCAGGCCAGGGAGAGATAATACAGAAGGAGGGAGGCTTATTTGAGGGGATTACTGGAGCCTCGTATAGAAATGTCCCCATTCTTATATCTGGTGTTTGTTGACTTTTTGGTTCTAGAGGGTGGGGAGAAGTGCTTACTTAGAGACAGACATCACATACTTTACAATTTCATGGTAGTCTAGAGCTATGCAGACTAAACTTTAGATTTTTATCTCATTGACTAAAAACCTTAGAATTATCCACTGTTATCATTATCCCCATGTTAAGGGTAAGGATGGATGGATACTGACACTTTAAGGAACTAAGAAATTTGCCCACAGTCACTGGCCCCAGACAGGGCTAGAGCCTTGGCCAAAGGAAGGATTTTCCTGGAGTTGATTCACAGAGTACCTTGCACATGCCAGTCATGCTTTGAGGCTCTGCTGCATGCCAGGAGAAGGATGCCCTGACAATATAATGCCGTGATGTGTCCCTAGAGGCACAACCCACACTACAGGAAGTGATGTCATTTGGGTCTGAGTGCTTCATGAGGACTTAAAGTCTCCCTGGAGGGAGAATGCTGTCTCATCTCAGGAAAGAGTATGTCTGCCTTCCTCCCTGCTTAAATTCCTCCCTAAATTTTGCTGAGTTCTATATAACTCACTGAGGGGCCCCTTGCTACATGCATAACTAGCTTTTTGTGTTGCTTTACCAGAGAATCACAACCTGTTGAAGATGCACAAATCCAAAGAAAGGCTAGAGGGCGTGACGGAGTCCCCTAGTTTTATAGGTTAGGGAACAGAGGGCCAGAGGGGATGCGTGGTTGACTCAAGGTCACATGGTGGATTCTTGGCATTGCTAAAACTTGAACCTCATTGAATTCCAAATCCTGTATTCTTTCCACACCCCAACTTTTCAGTTCCACGTTGAATTAATATCCAAATAGATTAGGAGCACCATGCTATTGACCAACGTAGTTATATTTTAGAACCACAGGTCAGACCAAACATTGGAGTTGAAAATAATTTTCAAATTCCCTTTCTTCCTTCTCTCTCCTGCTTTCTTTTTAGTCTATATTGTCTCAATCAAGAAAGCTTTGGTTCTTGGAATGGACAATAAACTCTCACTCTCTGGGTCTCTCACTCCTTCAGCATTTTGTGTATCATGCAATGAGTATATGATTTTCTTCTGATGTGGTTTTACGTATTTTAAACTCCGGTTTGGCGAGTAGACATTTGCAATTACTGCCCAGATTGCAAATGGTAGGAAGGTGCTATAAAAATAAAATGTGGTTATTGTAGCAAATATCCACAGATAGAGAATGAATGCTGATTCCCACCTCCATTTCCTTTCCTTCTCATTTACCGGCTACGTACTTCGCCTTTTAAAAACCTTTCTGTGCCAGTCAGTATGTAAAATATTTGCTGCATGTGTCCAAACTGAAAGTTAATGAATTACAAAACATTCTTATTTTGTGAAATAGCATTTTCAATCCCTTTCTGTATGAAAGACACAGCAATACACGGTGGCTGTAAGTGTGGTGATGGTCTTTACAAAGCAGAGATTATGTTACTTCTGTGAAACTTCCAAATCCTGCTCTACCTCCAGTAAATCTCCCTTTGGACTAAATAAACAGAACCTATTACTCTTTCTTCATCCATTGTCTAACACGGAAATAAACTTTACTATCTTGTACTTTCTGTTCTCTTAAAAAAGGTAAGAGTTCTCTTTGTAAAGAAAGATCATATTGATTTATTTTAGACACAATGCCAAATCTTTTAGCAAGAAGGGACGGCTCTAAAGCTGGGATTTTTTTTTCTCCTCATTTAAAACAATCTGTTCCTGGAAATTGTGGAGTGCTTGCGAGATTCTTTAATAATGAAAGTGTAAGTCTCAAATGACCAATATAGAAAAGGGGAGACATTCACTCATTTTGAAGTTAAGAATAAACCTAAGAATAGTTTTGTTTGGGGAAAATAAAAAATCTTTGAACGTCCAAAGGGCTGACTTAACTCAGAACTTGCCTGCTGGATGCAAATGCACTGTGGTTGGGCTGCAGACCCCGTTGTCAAATCATCAACTGTTAGCCTCAAGATTGGCCCATCATAAGCCTTTTATCCTTTCCACCGTGAAGTCTGGCTGTGGGGCTGTCTGGTTCACTCTGGGGTTGATTGACTACAGCTGGTCTTGGGAGCAAATGTCCCTTCATATAACATTAAGGATTGCAAATTCCTACACCCTAGGATTCACCACCAGCTGAAACAGCAGCCGGGAAGGGGTTAGTTTATGCTTTTGAGGGTAAGAACACAACTTGTGGTTATGTCAGTCTGCAATCTTATTCTGTGTTTTCTAAAGACTTTTAACTCTAAACACTGGAAGTAGTAAAAGCATATACTGTGGTTCCATGGAACTGTACTTCTTTTGGAAGGAGCTTGGAACTTTGCACATTGCAGATGAGCTAGATACTCATTTTATTTCACCTTGGTTTTCAGAATGAAGTGATATAAATAAACACACACATGATTTATAGAGATGGGGATACTGAGCCACTACAGCTTTAAGCAGCGGATTATAGCCAGATGAATCAGGACTGGGTATTGAATGAATTCCACTGACCTGTATATTGTTCTTAGAGTTCTGTTCTCTCTTTGCTAGGTCACTGGCTTTTCATTGAATGCATTGTTATCCGGTTATAATAATGGAAAGATCAAGGCTTTGGAACTAGCTGATCGATGTTTCGATCCTGGCCCAGCGATTTCTTAGCTGTGTATATAGAGCTCCCCAACAAAGCCTTAGTTTGTATATCATTTGGGGGGGGGGGGGAAAGAATAATCCTTCCCCTCTGGTTTATTGAAAGAATTAAATGGAATAACAGAAAAACACTTAGTGCTGCAAGATGTCCTTATGTGACGCACCTAGAGTGGTCAAATTCCGAGAGACGAGAAGGACGATGGTGGTTGCCAGGGCTGGGGGCAGGGAGAGTGCGGAGTTATTGTCTGTCTAATGGGTACAGAGTTCCAATTTTACAAGATGAAGAGTTCTGGAGATGGATGGTGGTGGGTGCACAACAATGTGAATATACTTAATGCCACTAAACTGTGCGCTTAGAAATGGTTTAGTTAGGATACTCTGGGTATTGTATTCTTCCGCAATAAGAATCGTAATAAAAAGCACTAGTGCTTTGCCAGGCAACTTTGGTTAACCTGCCATTTCTGCCTCCTTTCCTAGTCTTCCTTGTTGGTGTTGATGAAGGGCTGACAGCCCCTGGAGATCTGACCGGGTTGTCTGGAGCTCTTGGAGCTGGGCAGGTCCACATACCCTAAGGAGTGAAGCTGCGTCCACTGGGTAGAAGCACAGAATCACACATTATCAGAGATAAGAGCTCAGAGAACATCGAAAGCCCATACTTTCCTATGATATACAGGAAAAGTAAGGCCTAGAAAAATTGAGGGTTTTTTTTTTTTGCCTAAAATGACAACAAATCAGTGACAGAGCTGGAACCAAGATCACTAACTCCTAGTCCAGTTTGCTTTCCAGGAAATCTTGTACCTGCAGGAATCCCGGGCCACTCAGTGACCTCAAATTGGGCTAAGAGTTTTCTATACTCTGATCAGATAATTTCAAAGACTAAAATATAAAACATTCCCTCGACAGGCAGTTGTAAATAGCTTTATCAACGAGGTATAAATGGCCTAAAGGAACTGCACACATTTAAATCGCTATGTGAAAACATATGGAATATTCAACTCTTTATGATGAGTCAAACTCATCAATCTTCTCCTCAGTGATTTGTTCTCCCACTTTGAAGTTCAGAAAATTTTTCTTGACCAGAAGCTATTAAAGATATATTTCATCCTCAAAAAAAATGTACTATTTGATAAGCCTCAACGTATGTATAGACTATGAAACCATCATCACAATCAAGATAATGACATGTCCACCACCCTCAAAAGTTTCCTTGTTCCTATTTTTTGTGTGTGATAACAATCTTAGGATCTCCTGTCTTAACCTTTCTATACATGACACAGCAGCATGAGTCATCATGCTGTACATCCCCAGTACTTATTTATCTTATCACTGGAAGTCTGTACCTTTTGAGCACCTTCCCCCACTAACCACCACCCACCCACCCACTCTCCTCTCTGCCTCTGGTAACCTCAAGTCTGATCTCTTTTTCTATGATTCTGGTGTTTTGGTTTTATTTTTTAAAGATTTTATTTATTTATTCATGAGAGATATAGAGAAAGAGAGAGGCAGAGACACAGGCAGAGGGAGGAGCAGGCTCCACACAGAGAGACTCGATCCCAGGACTCCAGGATCACTCCCTGGGCTGAAGGCAGGCACTAAACCGCTGAGCCACCCAGGCTGTCATGGTGTTTTGGTTTTAGATGTTACATATAAATGAGATTATACAGTATTTTTCTTGCTTTGACTTATTTCACTTATATAATGCCTTCAGGGTCCTTCCATGTTATCACAAATGGCAGGATTTCCTCATTTTTTTATGACTGAATAATATCACATTTCATTTATATCCATCAGTAGACAAGTTGTTTCCATGTTTTGGCTACTGTGAATAATGCTGCCATGAACATGGGGGTGCAGATACCTTTCTGAGATAGTGTTTTCATTTCCTTTGGATATATTCCCAGAAGTAGAAGTACGGGGTCATGTGGTAGTTCTATTCTTTTTTCTTTTATTTTTTAGATGTATTTATTTATTTTAGATAGAGAGAGTGTGTGTGAGCTGGTGGGAGGGAAGCGGAGGCAGAGGGAAAGAGAGAATCTCACACTCCCCACTGAGTGCAGAGCCCAACGTGGGGTTCAATTTCATGACCCTCAGATCATGACCTGAGTCGAAACCAAGAGTTGGACATTCAGCTGACTGATCCAGGTGGCCCTGGTAGTTCTGTTCTTAATTTTTTGAGGACCCTCCATACTATTATCCATAGTGGCTGCACCAATATGTAACCACACCAATAGTGTACAAGGGTTCCACATCTACACTAGCTTTGTTCTCTCATCTTTTTGATGATGGCCATTCTAAAAGCATGAGGTGATAGCTCCATGTAGTTTTGATTTGCATTTCCTGAGTGACTAGTGATGTTGACCATCTTTTCTTCTACGTGTTGGCCTTCTATATATCTTTTCTGGAGAAATATCTATTCAGATTCTTTGCCCATTTCTTTAATTGAGTTATTCATCTTGTTTTGTTTTGAGTTGGATGAGGTTTTTTTTTTTTATATGTTTTGGATATTAACCCCTTATCAGATATATGGTTTGCAAATATTTTTCCATTCCATAGGTTGCTTTTCACTTTGTTGATGGTTTCATTTGCTGTCAGAAATTTTCAGTTTGATGTAGTCCTACCCATTTATTTTTTATTTTGTTGCTTGTGCCTTAGATGGTATATCCAAAAAAAATCATGACCAAGACCCATGTCAAGAAGCTTTATTCTTTGTTTTCAAGGGGTTTCATGGTTTCATTAAGTCTTTAAATCATTCTGAGTTAATTTTTGTGAGTGGGTATAGGATGTGGGTCCAGTTTCATTGTTTTACATGTGAAAATCCAATTATCCCAGTAACACTTGTTGACAAGGCCATCTTTTCTCCTTTGGGTATTCTTGGCTCCCTTATCAAAGATTAGTTAACTATATGTGCATGTGTTTATTTCTGGGCTCTCGCTTCTGTTCCATTGGTCTGTGTCTGTTTTTTGCCAGTACTATACTGTTTTGATCACCACAGATTTTATATATAGCTTGAAATCAGGAATACATCCTGCTTTGTTCTTCTTTCTCAGGATTACTTTGGCTATAGTGGTCTTTTTGTGGTTCCATATAAATTTTAGGAGTATTTTTTTCTGCTTCTATAAAAATTGCTATTGGAATCTTGATAGAGATTGCACTGAATCTATAAATGGCTTTCAGTAGTATTGACATTTTACCAATATTTGCTCTTCCAATACATAAACATAGGACACTTTTCCAATTATTTCTTTCTTTTTCAATTTCTTTCATCAATATCTTATAGTTTTCAGAGTATAGCTCTTTCATAGCATTAAAGTTATGCCTAAGTATTTTATTGTTTTTGATGCTACAGTAACTAGAATTAATTTCTTTATCCTTTTTCATAAAATTCATTGTTAATGTATCCTTGTTTCTATTTTTTTAATTTTTAAAAGTTTTTATTTATTTATTCATGAGAGACACAGAGAGAAAGAGAGAGAGAGAGAGAGAGGCAGAGACACAGGCAGAGGGAGAAGCAGGCTCCATGCAGGGAGCCCAACATGGGACTGGATCCTGGGACCCCAGGATCACACCCTGGGCCAGAGGAGGCACTAAACCACTAATCCACCCAGGGATCCCCTGTTTCTATATTTAATATCATTCTCTATCGAACCTCATCACAGGCAACCACTGATCGGTGTTTTGTCACTATATAAATTAGTTGGTATTTTCTATACTCCATTTCTGTCCCCTTCTTTTACTCAGCATAATTATTTTGAGATTCATCTATGTTGTTGCATTTATCAATACTCCATTACTTTTTATTCCTGAGTAGTAGACCATTGTTTGGATATGCCATAATCTGTTTATCCATGTAGCTGTTAGCATGTATTTGGGTTGTTTTCAGTTTGGGACTGCTACAAATACAGTTGGTATGGTCATTCATGTGAAATCTTTGCATGTATATGTGATTTCTGTATTAATCATATGTGTTCAAGTGCACCTTTTATATACAAACTAACCAATATAGAACCCAGACTCCTCAGCTTCCTCTCCTATGGGGCTCTTATACTCCAGACCACTATCCACCTGCTCTAATCATCCAGGGCTATGTATCAGACAAGTAGAGCAGCCCTAATCCTAATTAGCTTGCTTACCCTGACTTGCCCATTCCTTCCTACAAAAACCAAAGTGAAGGCTTTTGCCTATGTTTCCCCTTGCTCCCTCTAACATCCTAATTGACCCTGGGCTTCCCCTTGTGGTGCCCCTGTGGGTGTGTCATGCCTTCTGTTTCTAGAGAACAGTGAGTAAAACTTCTTCCTTCATAACAGTCATTTCTGTGTCTGTGTGTCTTATTGTACCTAATTAAAACAAATCCTAGGTACATTTTAAAGATTTATTGATTTATTTATTTGAGGTGGGGGAAGGGTTGAGGGAGAGGGAAAGAAATCCTTGAGCAGACTCCTTGCTGAGCACAGAGGCCACCACAGACTCAATCTCAAGACCCTGAGATCATGACCTGAGCTGAAATCAAGAGTAGGCCACTTAACTGACTGAGCCACCCCGGTGTCCCCCGAGATACATTTTGAAACACCTTAATTGCTCCTGAGTATATCCTAGTTACAAAACAGCTAGATCACATGGTAAATATGTGTTTAAGAAACTACCAAACTGTTGTCCAAAATGTTTGGGCCATTTTACATTCTCAGTAGCAGCATATGAAAATTCCAGTTCCTCCTACCAACACTTGGCATGATTCGTGTTTTTCATTTTAATCATCTTAAGCACAGTGTATCTCAATGTGATGTTACTTTGTATTACCTTAATGAATAATTATGTTGAGTTTTTTTGTGTGCTAATTTGTCATCCTTATATCTTCTCTGGAGATGCATCTGTTCAAATCCTTTGCTCATGTTTTATTGGGTCATTTTTCTTATTGCTGATTTTTGAGAGCTCTTTATACATTCCGGCATAAATATTTTGTCAAATATATGGCTTGCAAAGATTTTCTCCCCAGTCTCTGGCTTGTCTTTTGGTTCTTTTAATGATATCTTTTAAAGAGCAGAAATGTTTAATTCTGATGAAGTCCATCAGAATTTTGCCATTTTGTTCTTCGGGAGATCTTGTTTCTGGTGTCAGACTTTGCTGTCCCAAGGTCACAAAGATTCTTCTCTTTGTTTTCTTCTTTAGGTTTTATAGTTTTAGAATTCACATTTAAGTCTATGATATATGTGGTATCATTTTTTTAATCTGGCGCAAAATACCAATTGAAATTAGTTCTTTTTTTGCATATGGATATTCAGTTCTCTCAGTACCATTTGTTGAAAAGAGTATTCTTTCCAATAGAATTGCCTTTGCACCTTTGTCAAAAATCAGTTGTCTTTGTAGGTCTATATCTGTATTCTGTATTCTGTTACATTGATATATTTGTTAATCTTTCTGCTAATTCCACACTGTCTGGACTGCTATAGCTTAATAATAAGTCATGAAGTCAGGTAGTGTTAGTCCTCCAACTTTGTTTTTCTTTTTTTCTTTCTTATAGCTCTTTTGGCCATTTAAGGTTCTATACATTTAATATGCATTTTACAATCATTTTTATCGATTAAAAAAAAAAAACCTCCCTGGGATATTTGTTAGAAAACATTAATTTGTGAAATTTGACATCTTAACAGTAAATATCTCAACCCATTCCTTTTTTTTTTTTTTTAAGATTTTATTTCATTATTCATGAGAGACACATA
Organism: Vulpes lagopus; assembly: GCF_018345385.1. NCBI lineage: Eukaryota > Metazoa > Chordata > Mammalia > Carnivora > Canidae > Vulpes > Vulpes lagopus. Next base: position 65,122,043 of record NC_054831.1, read on the forward strand.
GAGAAAAGAGGCAGAGATACAGGCAGAGGGAAAAGCGGACTCCCTGCAGGGAGCTTGATATGGGATTTGATCCCACAACCCCACAAGCTGCAAACACTCAACCACCACTGAGCCACCCAGGCATCCTAGGGTCTTAACTTTTCTGAACAATATTTTCTAATTTTCAGTTTACATGCTTTGCACATTTTTTTGTAAAATTGATCCTTAAATATTTCAAGTTTTTGATGCTATGTGAATAATAGTCTTTTTTAATTTCAATTTTCAATTGGAAAAAGCCTTGTTTCATCAAACTTGAATGCTCTGTTTCCATAGAGAACAGACAAACAATGGCTTCCCTGTTCTATTTTGGCTCTTACCTCTTGCAAAAAGTTCTACAAATGGATTTTCCTCTTGGCCTTTCAAACTAAATGCCAAGAGTCCTATAATGAGACTGAAAATGTAACCATATTGCCCTGAAGGAACTAACTGTGCTGTCCTCTTTTGCAAAAGCAGCTCAGCAAACTGAGTATGTTAGAGACACAAATTTCTACAGCTTGTAAGGATTCTGTCAAGAATGTGTAATGGGGATGAATTACTCTTGCCATGAGAACTTCAACTTTTGCACTTCCTGGCTTTACTATGGCTAACATTGAAATACTAAAGTGGTCCCCAAAGTGCTTGAATTTAATAGCATTAATTACCAGGCCCCCACAAATCTATAAATTCTTATTTAAAAATTCAACTATTCTATTTGTAATCCCTGTGAATGCTTAACATTTAGTGCCCTACCTGTAAACATTTCAAAAAGCAAACAACCTCACCTCTGACATCAAATCCCTATAAGAATGAGTGAACAGCTCTGGCTCCCCAGAGACATAGCTGTCCTCAGGAGGTGTCTCTTGGTCTAAATTTGGCTGGACCTTATCTCCCTCTCTTCCATAAAACGTTTATTCTCTCAGAACCCTGAGGAGACATGTCTGGTAAACTACTTCAGCATAAAATATTAAGAACAGAGAACAGGTAAAACTCCTAAGAGTATTTGTATTTCAGAAGCCTATAACTCAAATGCAAGGACTTCTATTGTAATGGAAAATTTCAGACATTGCAGGAGGGAAAGAAATAGGGGGAAGAGAAAGCCTTCTGACATCCCCTCAGATCTCCTTGTTTGTCATACCTTTTAGTACTTCTCATCCAGCCCTCACCTCTCACTATGTGAAGATTGGACTCTAACTCCTGAAAGACAATACTAATGCACAGGAGACTTTTTTGTCTTGATATCTCAACTATGTAGCAGTGGGTCATGGATTTGTGGGTTTTTTTCTTTTTTTGTACTTCTTTCATGAGAAGGTTGAGAAGATGAACATGATATGCAAAGTCACACTAAAGAAAGTTCATGTCTAGGTTGAGTTGGTATTATACCATTATCCAACTTTTTCCTTAGCATGCCAGCCTCTTAGGCATTGGCAGTTTTTTGGTGACATTTATTAAATCTTTTTGAAGTCTTGAATGTCCTTGAATTCAGAGAATCAATGTGGGGTACCAGGAAAGAGACACACAGAGACAAGGGAAACACAGAGACAAGGGAAACACCAATCTAAGCTCAGTTGTACTCATACAGGAAGACTAGTGGTATAAAGGTAATGGGCAAGAAATGATACTAACTAAACAGAATCACCTTAAAGACACTTTATAAATCTAGTGAGCTCACACATCACTCTGAAGAAGGAAAGAGAAGATCTCACAGAGAAACAAAGGTGGGATGACTCAGGTGCCAAGTGGATCATCATCATAAGTGTATCCCTTATGCTAAATCAGAAGTATTTTAATGAGCCCACATTCCTGGAACTGGTTTAAAAAAATATGAAATTAGAGTTCACTAACATCTTCAAAAGTTCTCTCTACCAAATTCTAGGCAGGAAAAGGGCAGAAAATTTTGAGTTCTCCTAAAGCATGAAAATAGCACCAAAGATTGTGCATGTTTAAAGGAAGTCTGCTTAAAGCCATGCTTTGTATTCACTCTTCTCTGTGAACATCAAACTACCACCATACCTTTGTTCTAGGTTTTCCAACAAAAGTTTAACACAGGCTAACATCTGCCATGCATTATCCTTGAGGAGGCGTGGTTGGCATTTGGCAGGGCTACCCTCCTCCCTCTTCATCCCTGTTGGCAGAGACTGAGCTGAGGCAGGTCCTTGAACAGAGCAAGTATCTGTCTCTACCCTTCGTGAAAAGAGGTGAGAAAATGGAGTTGTCTCTGAGTGATGCAGCCCATCACATGGTATCAAAGGTGATTTAAAATAATTAAAGCACTGTGCCTGTATTAGTTATCTATTACTGCACACAAAAAAATTAACTCCCCACAATGTCAGCCTAAATAACAAATAGTTAATATCTTATAGTTTTTCTGTATTAGGACTCTATTTAGCTCAGTAGTTCAGGCTCAGGGTGTCTTGTGAGGTTGAAGTTAAGCCATCACCTGAAGCTAGGGTCACATGAGGCTGGAGGATCTGCCTCTATAAGCTTACTAGCATGCTTGTTAGCAAGACTCAGTTTTTTTCTAGTTGTTGATCAAGTATCTCATTTCCTCACTATAGGCTGTTTGAGGATCCTCACAACATGACAGCTGGCTTCCCCAGAGTAAGTGATCCAAGAGAGACCAAGATGGTAGCCATAGTCTTTTATAACCTAATCTTGGAAGTAACATACTATCGCTTCTGCGATAGTCTATTGGTCATACAGACCAATCAGGCTATAAAGTAGAAGGAGACTACATGAGGGTGTGAATATCAGGAGGCATGGGTCATTGGGCACAAACTTGGAGACTACCAACCATAATACCTCTAATCTAACTATGCTGAGAACATAGCTGGCTCTGGTCTTCGACATAATGTGTATCAGGTAGTCTTAGCATAGAGGTCCTACAATGTAGTGGCAAAACTAGTAGACTGAGAGTAAATAGGTTTGGATTCAAGTTCAACTCTACAATTATGAATGTTATATGATTTTTGGAATGTTTCTTAGCCTTTTGGATATCTTATCTCAATTATAAAATGATAAGGTTGTTATTAATGATCTCAAAGATATCTTTCAACTCTAAAATTCCATGACCCTAAGAAATATGCCACTTGGGGCATGAATATTATAAAGGCAATTTTGTGTAACAAAATGGGCAATTCCAATGAGCTTTCTCTTATTTCAGAGTAATAAACCAATGAGAGAAATGGCACCCTTGAGCTTTCTCGGACCTTATTTCCTTTCTCTTCGTTATACATACTTTGTTCTAGTAGGCAAGCCTCACAATAACATATATTTTAATTATATAAGGCTCTTAGGTGTAACACACATTTTAATATGCAAGTGTATTCATCCATAAATCCCATTAGGAAGAAATTAGACATGGGAAGGAAGACTTCTAATTCTATACTTCCATTGCATGGTAGTTGAGGTTTCCATGGGTGGTAATTTGGCCAGAGTTACAACAGTTTTCTGATAAGAATTCTCCCAAATACATGACCCACATAAATGAGTTAAAAGGCTCCTGCATGTCTCAAACCCTTAAGTCTAGAGAGACAGCCACAACAGCCTAGCATATGCAATGTGGACTAGCAACAGAACCAGCAGTGGAGATCTTTATCTCACAAACTAGCCTGGAGCAAGCAGAGGAAATAGAAATGCATCTTGGGAGGTTTAACTCTGAGATGAGAATGGAAAAACCAATCATTTGCTTATCTTCTAATTCCTTGAAACAGGCTCCCACTTGAAGGCCTTTGCATTTGCCCTGCCTTACTCCAGTTCAGGGATCTTACCTTCAGATAAGCCTTGTCCAGACATCAGGCTCAAGTGGTGGCCTTCCCCTGCACTCATCCTACTCTGCATTCTACTATCTCAGAGCACTTAGCACCATTTCAAATCATCTTGCTAGCATGCCTGTCTAAGGTAGTCACCTCCAATAGAATGTAGACTGTCTGAGAAAGGTAAGCCTATCTGTCCTATTTGCTGCCATATCCCCAGTGCCCACAACAGTTCCCAGTACAGAGTAGGCACTCAAGAAATATTTGCTGAATAGGAGTGCCTAAGTAACTCAGTTGGTTAAGCTTAAGCTTCTGCCATTAGCTCAGGCCATGATCTTGGGACCCTGGGACTGAGCCCCTAGCTCCCTGCTCAGCAGGGAGTCTGCTTCTCCCACACCCTCTGTTATTCCCCCTGCTTGTACTCTCTCTCTGTGTCAAATAAATAAAAATCTTTAAAAAGAGAAATATTTGGGATCCCTGGGTGGCGCAGCGGTTTGGCGCCTGCCTTTGGCCCAGGGCACGATCCTGGAGACCCGGGATCGAGTCCCACGTCGGGCTCCTGGTGCATGGAGCCTGCTTCTCCCTCTGCCTGTGTCTCTGCCTCTCTCGCTCTCTCTCTCTCTCTCTGTGTGACTATCATAAATTAAAAAATTAAAAATTAAAAAAAAGGAGAAATATTTGTCAAATGGATAAATGAATTGGTCAGTTTGGAAAGACTTCTGGTTTGACAGAGATGAATTTTAGGAGATATTGGGAATTGGCAAGTAGGGACTAAAACTGAGATCAAGGAGGTTTCAGATCTTGCACATTAGCAATAACCCCCAACAACTTGGGGCAAACACCTTCCCCAAAGGTCTTAGAAGAATTCACCCTGCTACTGGAACCAACAACAATGTCCCAGGAGGGCGAAAAAAGGATGGGTGTTTCTTGAAATAATTGGCCCCACACCATGACTGCAGTGTTCACTGTAGCCAGGGAGTCTTTTTGTGGGGATAGTAGGGCTGCTCTCCCCTCTTGAAGCCAAGAGAAGATTGCCTTGAGGGAAAGGTGCTAGCAAGAGGAAGAGAGTGACACATCCCTTGCTGGCTGAACCTCTACTCAGGTAGCAGACCAGCAAGTCAGTTCTTGTGCCCTGCTGATTTGGGGAAAGGGAATAGGAGAAAGGAATGGCAAAGCAAAGGACTGGTTATGAAGCTGAAAGTAGTAAGGGTGGTGGCAAGGATGGATGAGATTCTTGCATGGAGCAGGTGTGGCCTGGCACCATGTTGAGAGCTCTCCACTAGCACACAAGGGTTCCTGAGTTTCTAAGAGAATGCTTGGGCATGGCCTGGAGGGAGAGTGCTCCTGGTAGGGGAAGCTGTGTTGGAGTAGGAGATGTTGACCAGGATTCTGATGGTTTGCCTCCAAGAACTGTATAGATCCTCCAAAACCAGCCAGAAGAGAAGTCAAGCACCCAAGGGCCACATTTAGATCCTGTCACATAGTAAATGCCAAGAGCTTGTCAGTGTTAGCCTGAGAAGCAAAAGGAAAAAAAAAAAAAAAGAGCATCCAGAGAGGACTCACCTGATACCTCCCCACTGCCCCAAACCCACTGAGGAGACAGATTTTGGAGGAGGATTGAAAAGAGGTGCCCAGAGGCAAATGATGTCGGATCCGAATGGCACATCCCTAGAACCACAGTCTGTGCTAGAGGAAGGAAGGGGATGAGATTTAAATTGGATATAAGATTAAAGTTTTAAGCTGGGGGAATCCCTGGGTGGCTCCGCGGTTTGGCGCCTGCCTTTGGCCCAGGGTATGACCCTGGAGACCCGGAATCGAGTCCCACATCGGGCTCCCTGCATGGAGCCTGCTTCTCCCTCTGCCTGTGTCTCTGCCTCTCTCTCTCTCTCTCTCTCTCTCTCTCTCTCTCTCTCTGTGTGTGTGTGTGTGTCTGTAATGAATAAATAAATAAAATCTTAAAAAAAAAAAAAGTTTTAAGCCGGCCTGGACTTCCATAACTGAAGGTGAGCAGAAGTTTACAGGATGTAGCTGAGCTGTCATTAAGGGACGAAAAAAACATATTTGACAGCATGGCTGAAGGCAGTAACTTGGAAAAATAAACCATTCTGTGTTTTCAACACTGAGTTCAGACTATCCAGTCACCTAGTTACAGGGGGAAAAAGGCAATTCAGTGGCCTTTCAGTAAGCAAGTTTCTCGGGCATTTGTTTTTTTCTTTGGGGGATCTATTGCTGGTTTTTGTCAGAGTGTAAGGTGACAAGACAGTTTATAAAATCCACAATTCAAGACTCACCAAGTCCTGCAGACTCAGTTGCCCTTTTTCCTTCCTTTTTTTTTTTTTAAAAAGATTTATTTATTTATGATAGACACACACAGAGAGAGAGAGGCAGACACAGGCAGAGTGAGAAGCAGGCTCCATGCCAGGAGCCCAATATGGGACTTGATCCCGGGACTCCAGGATCTCGCTCTGAGCCAAAGGCAGGCGCCAAACTGCTGAGCCACCCAGGGATCCCCCCCTTTTTCCTTCCTTGTGCCTCCTGTGAGAGGACTCAAAGCTAATTTTCTATAACTCATTTTCTTGAAACTTCAAAGGACTTTTTTTAAACCCTTGGGCAAATCATTTTTAAAATTTCAAAACTACTTTTTGCTAAAACTGAGTGGCTGGATGAGAGAAAAACACCATCCTCATAGCCTTACTTGATAAATAAATCACTAGGAAAACCTGTGAGACTATTCCTGAATTGGTGGACATCCTGAAAAGGCATTTTCTGTTGCTGCTGAAAGCTAGTTCAAGGGAAGACCTGCTGAGATCCATGTTCAGTTCAGAAAAGCCTACATCAGAAGAAACAGTTTAGGGGTTGGTAGCTGGAGGAGAAAAGTTTGGAAAGGAAGGATATTGATTAAGTTAAAAGAATATAGCCTTGAGTTTTACATAATCTATTTTTAGAGAAAGTATGAGGTGCTTGACTGGCTCAGTTAATGGATCTTGGAGTCATGAGTTCAAGCCTCACTTGAGTATGGAGCTTACTTAAAAAAGAGAGAAAACAGATTTCTTGAATGGTAAAAATAAAACAAAACAAAACAGAGAACACGCTTTTAAGAGAAAAAAAAAAGATACCTAATTAATAATAAACTGGTAAAACCCTGCCTTGCTTGGATCTCTCTAAATTTTAATGATGAATCTGCTCTCAAGAACTCCCCTCATCTACCTTATGATAGAAAGCACTGGATAACAGAATAACATCAACCTAGAGATATTAGAAAGGCTCTGTGTGTTTGTGTGAGTGCATGTGTGTTCATGTGTGTGTATGTTTCTTTAGATAAAACAAAAAGGTAAGGGAAACCAAAGTCTTGTATGTATGTGTCCTGAAAATAATTTTGTGGAATTCATTTGTAAAGTCATTTGTTGGTTGACATCCCAAGCCCAGGGCATGTTTATCTTCCCTAAAGTTCTATAGAGCCTACCCAAAACCTAACCTGAGGTGGAATAGCCTCTGACACTCTCCAGCAGTCACACACTGGCTAGGCCAGGCCATCTCACTTCCAGGGGCCTGAGGATTTTTCCACTTTTGCCCAATCCTAATAACTGTGGAAAACTCATTGACCTTCTATTATATAATTATATCCATCTACCAGCCCCTTTCCTCATTCACCCTACTCCTTTCCCTTACTTTATAAAAACACTATTTTCTCATCATCATTAGACCAACTATAGGAATTAGGCTTTATCTCCATTTACAGTTGACATCTATTGCTAAAGGATGCCAGAGGTACTGTGTTAAGAAGGATTCTGAGCAGGATTCTGGTCTGGACTCAGTGGTAAAGAGGAATATGATGGATTGACCAGGTCCTAGAGCAGAGTAGCAACATATTTAGGAAGTATTTGTCTTTTCCTGACTAGGCACTATCTCTTCCCTTAAAACCATGGCCTTTGTTATAAAGAGGATATGATAGATATATATAATAGAATATTATTCAGCCATATGAGAGTGAAATCTTGCTATTTGCAATGACATGGATAGAGCTAGAGGGTATAATGCTAGGAGAAATAAGTCAGTCAAAGAAAGACCAATGCCTTATGATTTCACTCATATGTGGAATTTAGGAAAGAAAACAAGCAAACAAAGGGGTAAAATGTGAGTGTGTTTGTGTGTGTGTGTGTGTGTGTGTGTGTGTGTGTGTGAGGGAGAGAGAGAGAGAGAGAGAGAAACCAAGAAACAGACTCTTAACTATAGAGAACAAACAGATGGTTACCAATGGGGAGGTGGGTGGGGGAGGTGGGAAATAAGCGATAGGGATTAAGAATAAAACTTATCATGATAAGCACTAAGTAAGGTATAGAATGTCTGAATCACTATATCATATACCTGAAACTAATATAACACTGTATGTTAACTATACTGGAATTAAAATTTAAAAACTAAAATAAATAAATAAATAAATAAATAAATAAATAACTGGGTGCGTGGGTGGCTCCGTTGGTTAAGCATCGGCCTTCAGCTCAAGTCATGATCCTGGAGTCCTGAGATTGAGCCCTACATCAAACTCCTTGCTCAGTGGGGAGTCTGATTCTCCCTCTTCCTCCCCCAGCTTCTCCCCCTTGCTTGTGTGCTTGTGGGTTCTCTCTCTCTCTCTCTCTCTCTCTCTCTCTCTCTCTCTCGCCCTCTGTGTCAAATAAATAAATAAATAAAATCATAAAAAAGAACCTTGACCTTTGACCTTTGTTAGTGGATAGAACATTAAGGTTCTAATTCTGACCCTGATTCTGATAGATTCTTTACTCTCAGTCCGCTGCTGAAATTGAATCCTGGATATTTCAGGGGTTATGTAATACAGAGAACTAAAAATTATAAGATTTGAACTCCTAATAATAGTGGAAAAAACTATAACCATCAATAATTAACATTCTGCTAGATGCTAGGTAATATGTAGATATAGGTATAGATACAGGTACAGGCACATAATTCCCTATCCTTAAAGTGTACTTTATAGGTTGGGAATTATTCTTTTTTTCAGATGAGGAAACAGGCCTGAAGAAAGTCTGTCATTTGCCCGAGGACACATGCAAGTAAGCAGATAACCTGGGCTTCAGTCCGGAGTTTGTCTGCCTAGAGCATGGCCTCATTCCAAAGAAAACTTGTAAGCAGAAGCTGAAATATCACAGGGCCATTTCCTCTGTGCCACAGAGACCTTTTGCAAGGGGTGGGGGTGGGAGGAGAATTCCTTCCCTCAATGATCCCTGCATTTTCTTGTTTTAGGAGAAACATGACAGAAGAGCTGATTATTCAAGAATTAGGTTCTTTTCTACATGATAAAGTGAGGTGGGAAGAACCAGCAGAGTCGCCAATATGTTGGAGGATTTCCTATGTGGGAGGATTTCCTGACAGTCCCTGCGGCAGCAGAAGGCATGGCCCGGTTTAGCACTCAACAAAGCGAGTCTCGGGCTCTCCGTGGCCACTGCTTGACATTATCAGTGTTCCCATGTGTGAGCCTCATAGGACACCCTCCTTTCCAGAGCACCCCACCTCCAGTTCCTGGAGAAATTGCTTTTCATTTTCTAAGCAAAAGCAAACCCCACAGTAAAGAGATCATTTTTCATCTGGATCATCCAGCAGTGGTTCTGAAGTTGTTCCCACACTCAGGTGTGCTTGCCAAGCATGAGATCCAGGGGCTGGAGGGGCTCATCCAGGGCCATGATTCACGGAGATGCCAGCTGCCAACAGGGCCTGGTGAAGCAGGCAGGAAGGTTGGCTGCCCTGATGAGTTTAGTTAACTCCAGAAGCATGAGGTACAGCAAAATCTTCCACACATCACATTTTCGTGCTGTGCCCACTATTATCTTTATTTTTCTTTTAATTACCAACGGCACTGAAACTCAGAGCTTTGAAGCAAGATGGCTCTCAGTAAATGTATCATCACTTTTCATCATACTGGACATAAAATTTTATAAGACCCTAATGGTTTGGCCCATACCGGCCCTTCTTGACCATGTTCTAATACTCTCCCCTTTATTTCCTCTGTTCTGGTCTCTTCTGGAGACTTCTTGGTGCTCTATTTATCAGACATGCTTTGCCTCAGGATGTTTGCACATGTTTACTATTCCTTCTACCTGGAATATTTTCCTCTGGGTAACTGCAGGACTCCCTCTACCCCCTCATGCAGGTCCCTAAGCATCAATATTACCTCATCAAAGACACCTTCCCTAATCATCATCCTCCCATCATTGAAATAACACTGCCAGCACTCTCTATCCCTTGTCCTGCTTTTTTATTTCATTTACCAGTCTTTGTTTCCTGTCATCTCTGCTACCAGAAGGCTAGCTCCACAAGGTAAAGAAATTAGTTTTGTTCCCTATTATATCCCATACCTAGTAGTTATCCAATAAATCCAAAAAATGATAAATTAATAAATGAAATATAGATTTGGAAAAGATGGTGGTAATCAATTAGCAAGTCAGTCAAATTTTACTGAGTACTTAACCTGTCCTGGGTTCACTGTGCTAGGATATATACAGCCTTCAGGCTCCCAGGGGGCCAGGACCCTTCCAAGAGAAAGGGTGCTTCTCATAGACAGGATAGGTTTGTCTTCTAGGTTTGGTCACTATCTTGCTTTCATGGCAGCCCATTCATGGTGCTTGTGATGTTGAACAATTTATAGGAAATAAAGTAACCTACATTCATAAAACACTAAACATCTAACTACATTACTGCTTTGGAGTATAATTTACTAATATTCAAAAATTTGAAGGGATTTTTTTTTCAGAAACAAGCTACATTTAATAGCAATAATTGAATATATTATGCCAGTCCATCTCTCTTCTAACTAAGGAAAATGCACAGATTTTGTCCTAGTATAAGGACTATTGGGCCTAATTATCTACACATATCCATGCATTACACAAAAACTCAAGAATAACATTTTCCAATGCTAGTTTGTCTCTGTCCTAAATACAACAGCATTGAAAAGACTGTTTTGTGTTCAATATTTTGCAGCATTTGCTGCTCATTGCTTAGTAGCAAGTTGAGACTTTAGGGCAGGGAAATAAAGTTGCTCCTGAAAGCAGGAGAGGAAGGTAGGAGTCCCAGGGGGACTGGGCTTTGTGTTTGATGAATGAGTCTTTTTCAGGTGTCTGTTCTTTGGCTTTTAAAGGAAACATAGACACTCTTCTATCTGTCCCCACATCCATTGTATGAAATTTGCCTCGTTTGGGGACTCCATTATTTTCCTGGCTTGAAATGGAGAGGCAGTGGGGTTTGCAGGAATGTGCTGCCTGGGTGCATCCCCAGGGGAGGCTCTTCTTTGGCAACCTTCCTCATACTACAGTCTGGGGAGGAAGACTTAGTAAGTAAATCCAAGTTCTATGATAGAGAGAGGACAAAGGAGCAGTGAATGGATATGGTGGTCAAAGACCATCACCACTTCTGACTTTCTGTTCGTATCCCTGCCACCTCTACTGTCTATGTAACAAAAGATTGAAGTTGGCTCCATCCATTTCTATTCTGAATTGAATGGAATTGTGTGACTCTAAAAGATAATCTATAAACTTAAAGAAAAGTCTGCATGAATTGAAAGAAGAATTAAAAATAGTATGGTTTGTAGTTGCAAGATATCCTTGCTGGAACTACCTGATGGGTAAAGAAGCTTCATTTCCTCTGGGTGCTCTGGCTATAAAATCCTCTGAAGGGGGCATTCCAGATGGACATGCTTGTTACATTCTGCCCAATAAGGATTCGTGGAAAAGCAATGTTCAAATGTAGTTTATAAACACTCTCATCTCTGAACTGCATCAGCAAAACTGATCCTTACAAACCCGCGTGGGATAGCTCAGAGCTCAGATCAGCAGGCTCAATCTGCCAAGAGCAAACAAGGCATAAAGCATTTCATTCAGTCAGAGATTTCATTCAATCTGAATTATCCTCATCAAATTAGGCATCAAAGTGATGAGGTTGGTCATGGGCATCATCATCATCATCATCTTCATCTTCATCATTTTGTGGTGAATTTATAACACCAAAATATACATCCGTGATGAGAAAAGTTCTAAGACACATTTCCACTGAAAAGATCTCACAAATAAGGAATATGACATGACTGGAAAGGACTTCACTAATCTAGATATTTATAAAGACCTCATGGCATGTTTTTAAAATACATGACCTTTAAAAAATCTTAATAAAACTCACTGAAACAATTTAAAATAAAATACTCTTTTTTCCCTTCAATAATGCTGATCAACACCACAATCCAAACTAGAAAATAGCTAGGAGTTACTGAAAGCTTCCTGCAAACCAAGAGCTACAAGGAACAGTTTACATACTTATTTTAATATAATCCTCATGAGATCCTCTGAGATTAGTGCTTTTTTTTTTTGAGGGAGTGGGGCAGGGAGAGGCAGAGACTCCTGAAGTAGTCTCCAGGCCCAGCACGGCCCTGATGCCCAGTGCAGGCTCAGTTTTATGACCCTGAGATCATGACCTGAGCCAAGATCATGACCTTAGCCAAAATCAAGAGTCAGACACTTAACCCACTGAGCCACCCAGGCACCCTGAGGTCAGTACTATTTTTATTCCCATTTAACCAAGGAGGGAACAGACTTTGAGAGGGCAAATGACTTGACAAAGGTCATCTAGCTGGTAGGTGATGGAAGTAGAATTTAAGCCCACAACTGTGGGTCGCTGTACTGAATATGTAACACACAGTGGGGGGAACAGAACTAAATAAATTAGAAATTTTGGATTTCTATTGAGGCAGCAGCCATTTAAACAGGAGCTAACCCTTTGCTGTGACTTTCCCTCGAATAGTGAAAAAGGAGAAAAGCTTTAAAGGAAAAGCTGTCAAATAATTTGCCATTTCTAGAGGAGCCATTTTCCTACTACCGCTAGACCAGGAAGGTATTTTTGTCCTATCCAGATTCAAGGACAGGATAAAGAGCCTGTTCCAGGATTTTGAAAGATGACTGCTCAGTCACTTTCTGCCATTTTGAGAGGCAGTCTGTATAGTTTGGGTTTTTTTTTTTTTTTTTTTTTTTTTTTTTTTTGAGAGCAGACACATGTGCTAGTGGAAGTTGTGTGGAAGAGCAGAGAGAGAGAGAATCTCCAGAAGACTCTCCAGTCAGCCCAGAGCCTCACAACCCTGAGATCATGACCTGAGCTGAATCAAGAGTCAGACGCTTAACTGAGTCACCCAGGTGCCCCTCTGTGTAGTTTTTAAAATCACTCATTCTCACAATGGCTCAGAGAAATAGGTGCTATTATTTCTTTTTTTCTACTGATGAGTAAACAGAAGCCCAGAGGAGCTAACTTTGCCAAGGTCACACCTTGTATGTATTAGAGCCAGAACCTGCACTCAGAGAGTTTGACTTCACCTGTTGTGAGAATTAGAGTCAACACTTGTCCAGTGGTTAGAGCACACTTGGCACACTGTACAGTTGGCCTCTGTACAGTTGGCACAACGTGGGTGTTAGGAGTGCTGACACCTGGTGCAGTCGAAAATCCATGTCTAACTTTTGCTTTCCCTGAAACTTAACTACATTAGCCTACTGTTGACTGGAAGCCTTACCAGCGATATAAACAGTTGATTAACACATATTTTGTATATTTGCATGTTTATATATACATAAAGCATACAAATAATACAAAATTATATAATGTATATTATATACTGTATTCTTACAAATAATAGGCTAGAGAAAAGAAAATGTTATGAGGGGCACCTGGGTGGCTGAGCAACTGCCTTTAGCTTAGGGAGTGATCCTGAGGTCCTGGGATGGAGTCCCACATTGCACTCCCCGCAGGGAGTTTGCTTCTCCCTCTACCTGTCTCTGCCTCTCTCTGTGTGTCTCTCATGAATAAATAAATAAAATTTTAAAAAGAAGAAAATGTTATTGAGAAAACTATAATAAAGAGAAAATACATTTACTATACTGTATTTATGCACCAGAAAAAAAATCCATATATAAGTGGACCCATGCAGTTCAATCCATGTTGTTCAAGGGTCAACTGTAAATATTTTACAAACTATTGGCTAATATTAGTGCCCACAGGGGAATAATCCTTGTTTAAGACCCAATAGTTGACCAAAGAGTTCAGTGCCATTCATGTTTCCCTTCTTGTCCACAAGTTCAAACTCAGGCTCTCCATGCATATTATTCTAAAAGTGTTTAAGGTATATTGTTCACTCCTGCTTTCCCACTTTGATCTGATGCATCAGACCTGCTCTCACCTTCCTAGCTCACTCTGAAATGAACACGGACTTTTACGTTGTTCTGCATAACTAAAAAGGTAATACACCTGCCTTATGACCTGACCAGCTCACCCTTCACCTCAGGGTGCCCCCCGGGCATCTCCATATCTTAGAATCCACACCATACCAGCAGCCCCTAGGGGAAAGGAAGGCATTCCTCCCCACCACCTTCATCATGTGCCTGTACACTCAGGCACACCTACATGCCCAAGACTAAAGCTATACCTTAAAACCTAATTTCCTATCCTATCACAGAAGAGGACTCTTCCAGGAGATTGAAGAGTGAGAAGTCCATGTTCTTCCTGGGGCAACCATACCCTTCCAACAAGAGGGTGTTCTCTCCTTCTTGGCCACCAAAGAAAACAATTCACATGAGAACACCTTGTTCTGACATAGTGCATTTGAGGTCACACCTCCACTAAAATATTCAAGTTACATACAGGTGTTCAGGTCCCTAAACACCTTAATCTGAAATATCTACATTCAGGCACTACTTCAGTACATTGTTGCCTTTCCCTTGCTTACATTTCATTGATTAAAAAGCCCAATGTCTGCCACAAGGTTAAATCCAAGTCTCTAAGGAACCATAAAGGGCTTATAACTTTAATTGATTGAATTAATTTGATTATTAAAGCTTAGGGTATAGTTTCAGGGAAACCCTTTAGAAAGAACAAACTGATATGTACCCACCAACTTGCACACAGACGCACACAGAATGCATAAATTAAGGAGAGAATACTGATGACTTGGCACGGTGTTCTTGACAAAGGAGTCCCTGTAAACTTACAGGGACATGGATTACAGGCTCTTCCAAAGGCTTACATGGGAGGAGATGGTGACTTTGATGAGGTGGGAGCAGTAGAGAAGGAGTCAGATTTGGGATCTATTTTTGAAGTAGAGTGAAAAGATCTCTGTAAATTGTACTCTATAAATTGGATATGGAGTTTTAGAGAAAAAAGCAATTCTGGTGGAATGTTATTCAACCATAAAAAAAGAAGGAACTATTGCCATTGTGACAATATGGATGGACCTTGAGAGCATAATGCTAGGTGAAATCAGTTAAAGAAAGACAAATACGGTATGATCACTTATATGTGAAATTTAAAAAGGCTGCACTCAGAGAATCAGGGTTTGTTGGTGGCTGCCAGGGGCCAGAGGATGGTAGAAAGGAACAGATGTTGGTCAAAGGGTCCAACCTGCCAGTTAGGAGATGATCTGGTGTATGATCCAGATCTGAGGATCTGATGTAGAGCACAAGGATGATAGTTAACAATACTGTATTGTATACTTGAAAGTTGTTTAGAGAATAAGGCTGAAATGTTCTCAACACAACAACAAAAATGGCAACTATGTGAGGTAATAGATGTGGTCATCATTTCTCATTATATATGTATATCAAATCATCACAGTGTATACCTTAAACATACACAATGTTGTGTGTCAATTTTAGTTCAATAAATATGGGGAAATGTAAAACAAAAAACAAAATGTAATTTAGGGCCTGAGTAGCTCTAATCATGGGAGTGTCACAGACCTAGGTGGGGGCCCATAGGTAAACCAGGCTTGAAGGGGAGGGGCTAGGAGTGGGAAATTAGGAATTTTTGTTTGGGTCATGTTAAGTTTGAGAAGTCCATTAGATACCCAACAGGAAATTTTGCAGAGGCAAATATGCAAATATGGGGCTCAAAGGAGAGGTAGCAGAGAAGCCTGAGGAAGGGATCTGCAAGGAGATGGAGAAACAGGTGAGGGTGGTGTCCCAGAAGCCAGTAAAGAGAATGTTTCAGGAGGAAATAGGTGATCAAGCCTCTCAAATGCTCCAGAAGGCCAATTGAAGCCACAGCTGAGTTGACTTTGTCAGGGTGAGGTTGGTCACACCTCAAATGAGAGGGCTTTCAGTGGTGGGGGGTGTAGATATAGGAGACTGAGGTCAAGACTGTGGAGGGACCTATGTAGTTTTCTTAGTGGAGATTGCTCTGCAGGTTCTGACTAGAATTCAGGACTGAGAATGCACATAGGGTTTTAGTGTCTTTCGATAACCTGGTCATCTTGAATATAGGTAGAGCTTTTATTTTTTTTAAGATTTTATTTATCTATTTGAGAAAGAGAGAAAGAGTGAGCATGAGCTGTGAGGAGGGGCAGAGGAAGAAGAAGCAGACTCCCCACTGAGAAGGAAGCCCAATATGGGGCTTGATCCCAGGACCCCTAGATCATGACTTGAGCTGAAGGCAGACACTTAACCGACTGAGCCACCCAGGTGCCCCTAGATAGACCTTCTAAACATCTCATAGAGGAGGTAGTTTTGTTGTCATCAAAGCACATAAAATATATAATTTTCTGAAATATTAGGAATAAACATTATTACTGAAACCTCAGAAGTGGAGGACTTAGGTGAATGGCCATGACGATGCTGTTAACCCCATCACTGTACACATAAGCATTGGGAAAGTAGACGGTTTGAAGCCCTTCAAAAGGTAATTTCCCACCTGCCCACACCCCCTCTCATCTGGCTAGGGCCTGGCTGGTTCCCTTTGTGCAGGAAGGAGGGGATCTCACACCCCTCAGTGGTGCTGGCAGAACTTGGTGCACTGGGTGGAGTAGGGGACTAGGTTGGTTTAGGGTCTGGCTGGAAAGCTGAGCTGTGGCCCAGTAAAGTGGTGCTTGAGAGCAAGGGTGAAGACATGCTGGGGTTGATCACAGAGGTAGGGATTGGGGACTGAAGAGTGCAGTCGAAGCCAGGAGAAAAGTGGATTCACAAAAAAAGGAGATGGTTAGAAGAGATTCCTGGGATGGGAAGGAAATGTACAAAGAAGTTTTTTGTTTTTTGTTTTAAGATCTATTTATTTATTTATTAGAGAGAGAGCATGAGCATGGGGAGGGGTAGGGAGAGGGGCAGAGGGAGAGAGAGAGAGAGAATCTCAAGCAGACTCCCCCCTCAGTGTGGAGCCTGACATGGGGCTTGATTCCATGACCACAAGATCATGACCTGAGCCGAAATCAAGACTCAATTGCTCAAATAACTGAGCCACCCAGGCACCCCAGAAAAGGGTTATTATGAGCATCAGGTCAGTATTTGAGTCAGCTGGGCCCACTTCAAGGAACCCGAGGATGATCCCCCATAGTAATAGCATTGGTAGAAAAAGCTCACAAATGCCTAACAGAGTTATCTCATAGGCTCAGATTTGTTCTGTTTAGATATTGTGTGCCCAAAAAGGGTACACTGAAGCCCTAACTCCCATCCAGACCTGTGAATGTGACCCTATTTGGAAATAGGATCTTTGTAGGTATAATTAGGTTAAGATGTGGTCATACAGGAGTACAGTGATCCCTGATCCCATATGACTGGTGTCCTTTTCATAAGAATAAATTTGGATGCAAACACAGAAGGGAGATGGTCATGTGAAGGTGAGGCCAAGATTGATTGGAGGGATGTGCCTCAAGAGCTACCAGAATTGGGAGGAGGGAAGAAAAGATCCTTCCTTAGAAGCTTAGGAGGGAGTGGGGCCTTCTGAACAGCTTGATATCAGTCTTCCAGCCTCCAGAAGCATGAGGAAATAAATTTGTCTTCTTTTTATCCTGTTGCTTTTTAAAATTTTTATCTTGTTTTAAGCCATTCAGTTTTCCATACTATTATAGCAGCCCTAGGAAACTAAAATAGAAACTATAGACATTTTTTGACATATACACGTATCTGTACACATAAATCTGTATAAAGAAAATATTCTACTACTTTTGCAAATGTCTAAGGGATGAGGTTTAAAATTCTCAACTCAGGAATAAACTGCATAAAATCCAAATCAATGCCTGTATTTATTTTCTTCCCAAGTAATTAAACAAATGTAAGGTGGTGGCGGAGGCTAGCTTCACTTGGTTTCCAGTGAATAGTGTTGATGAGTCAGGACCATTACTTCTCTCAGAAAATGCCCTGTAAAAAGCAAAATCTGAGTGTTGTGTTTACGAAAGTGATACCATATGTTGGTTGATTAACAAGTTGTCAGAATATTAGAAGTTCTTGGCTGATTGCAAGAAGGAGCATCTGTTTGCTGAATCTCTTATCTAATGTGTATACAGATATCGCCAGGTTTGGCATTTTTCCTAAATATCAGATATAAATTCCTGCAGTATTTAGCCTTTGGAGAGTAACATTGATGTACTGCTGGGGTTTAATATGTTTATTCTCAGGAAAGCAAGTGAAGTGAGGCCAAAGAGATGACATATATACAGAAGAATGTTATGTACCATTCAGAATCATTTTACCGCTATACCTTGTATCATCTACTACAACTAATGTTTACTTGAATGTCACTTGCGTAGAAACTTAAGAAAAAAATGAAATCAACTTAAGAGCTATTTATTGCCTTATTGATAGAATTTCACAATGCTTTCTATGTATAAAGTAACTTAGAGTTCACAAATGCTTTCCCTACACAACCCTGTAAGGATGGCGAGAAATTTTATCTCCATTTCACAGATGAAGAATGTGCAGTTGAGCAGAGGATAATCCACCTGGCATTGAAGTGTTGGAACCAGGACATAAAGCCAGCTCCTTTCAGTTCTATTACCGCACCACCCACCTACACATTCCATACACTCAAGAACCGGTTGTGGGCACTCTGACAGGATCTCGTGGGGTGAAATTCTGGGGTTTTCCTTTGTTCGTTTTTAAAATATTTTATTTATTTATTTGAGAGAGAGCACAAGCAGTGGGGAGGGGCTGAAGGAGGGAGGGAAGCAGACTCCCACTGAGCAGGGAGCTTTATGTGGGGCTCAATCCTGGGACCCCAGGATCACGACCTGAGCTGAAGTTCAATTCACTGACAATTAACCAACTGAGCTGCCCAGGTGCACCCTCTGTGTTCTTTTTCACAATCCCTGTTCCATCCAGTCAGCCACCATATGTTTTGGGTTGTGCTATTTGAGCTTCAGCAAGTAGATTCTGCTGGGGAGGAAGAACTTTTCCTCTGGTGTTCAGCATATGGAGACCTAACAAATTTAATTGATGAAGAACAGATTAACAGGAGAATATTAACAGGAGAATATTAATTTCATTAATATTTTACATGGATAGGAATTGTCAGAAAAGAAGTGAAACTCAAAAAGGTGGTTAGTTTCAGGGGTTAATATACCATTTAACCACAGCTCTTCTTTGGGCTTCAAGGGACAATAAATTGTGCAGAAGCAACTAGAAAGTAAATGGGGGTAGGGGTGCCTGGGTGGCTCAGTAGGTTAGGTATCTACATTTGGCTCAGGTCTTGATCTCAGGGCCCTGGGATCAAGCCCTGCATTGGGCTTCCTGCTCAGCAGGGAGTCTGCTTCTCCTTCTCCCTCTGCCCCCACCCCTGCTTGTTCTCTCTCTCTCTCTCCCTTTCTCTCTCTCTCTCCCTCCCTCCCTCAAATAAAGAAATAAAATCTTTTTTAAAAAAAGAAAAAATATATATAAAGGGAACTAGTGGAAGATAAGGGTTATTTTAGTAAGATGTGTTTATGCGGACTCATCTCAGTGCTGACTCTGTCTCCAGTGATAAGAGTTGTTCCTGGAACAGGTGTGGGGCACACCTTCATAAAGGGAAATTTATGCCCTGCTTTTAAGCAGAAAGGAGGAGGACAGAGAGTTTCTCCTGGGTCTGCTGTTCCTTAATTGCTTTCAGCTCTAAATAATCCTTATGCCAAAGTGGAATAGTTTGGGGAAGAATATCCTGATCCCTTTCAAGCTCTCTCCACTGCTCATCAAAGCAGACATGAAATAAGTAAGGTAGAAAAAGGACTCCTCTTATGTTAACTGAGTTCACAGTTAGACTTATATTTCAGCTGTTCCGTTTTCCTTGAAATTCTTCAGCACTCATGGTCTTAGAACTAAGTGCCTCTCTGACATGATGTACACACCATCTTCTTTAGCCTTAATTCTTTGTCTATATTTTTACAACTCACGTGAAGTCTACATTATGGAGAAGTCCTTCAGTACATCAGGAAGGTGGGGCATACTATAAAAACAGAAGTTTTTTTTTTTTAAGTATCTCAAATTTAAGCCCTTTATTTAGATTGCAAGTCAAGTATTACCTTTGGGAATTTCTGGCTGTCATTCCTTTGCTTAAGGTAGGAGAAGGAAAAAAAAAACTTCACCTCTACCTCTTATCTTCAGTGACTGGGACCTGTGAATTAAAGTGACAACAGGCAGAGATTCACAGGAGAGGAGGTTTATTTCATATGCACATCAGAGACCTCACCTAAAAGAATTGAGAGCCCTAGGGTGCCAGTCTGGCTAAGTGGGTGGAGTATGCATCTCGGGGTTGTAAATTCAAGCCCCATGTTGGGTCTAGAGGTTACTTGAAAATAAATCTAGCATAATAATTGAAAATGCTTAAAAGTGGGTAGACCTGGAAGCTTATACTGTTTTAATAAAAGGTGGTAAATTATAGAGAAGTGACAGGACAAAGGAAAATAGGTTTGGGCTTCTAGAGGAGTTAATTGTGGGAAGGTAAGTAGATATATGGGGGAAGCCAAGAAGAGGTAAGGGTTGAGTAAGGTAAGGATTTTGAGTTCTGTTATGCAGATTCAAACTGACTGCCCTCTCCAGTGAGGAGAGTCATCCTCTTTGATAGCAGAGAGGGGAGGCAGGACACCTTTACAGAGACAAAGATATGCCCTCCTTTTAGACAGAAAAGAAGAGGGCAGCGAGTTCTCCCTGCATTTACTGCTTCTCAGTGGCCTTCACCTCAAAATAATCCTTATGCCAAAGTGGCCTATTTTAGGGTGGCATATCCTGACTCTCCTCATTACCTCTCCAGTCAGACCCTTCTCTATATTTCTAATCATATTCCTAGCCACTCAACTTCTGGACTTTCAAGCAAAGTAGTTCATTTCTTGCCCTCTACCCTCCTTCCTCTAAACTCATGCTCCTGTTATCCTTCTGTAATACCATTTCTCCCCATCTTCTCCCCTCCAACCTCATTCTCAAATTTATTTTCCTGTTTTAACAACCACCCCCCCCCCCACACACACACACACAGAGACCTCCAGCCACTCCAGATGGCTTCTTCTTCTAAGTGTGTTGGTCTCTCATTGTCTGAGGATTTCATTTGACAATCTGTCGCATAGTCCTTCAGAGGTTCAGTGGTTGTTTGAACAATTACATAGATCTCCTATTGTTATTTAATTTCTCACATTTTGCTCCCTTTGTCTGTTTAATCTCAATTCTGCTTCTCTCCCTACCCCCACCCACCCACCCCTGCTGTCTGCATCTTGGAGTATTGCTCTTCAGAGTGTGAGCCAAGGGAAATCTAGACCAAAATCCTCCAGAGCTCTTGTTAAAAAGGTAGATTCCTGGGGCTGATCATGGATCTGCTAAATTGGCTTCCCAGAATTCTTCTGCATAGTGAAACGTATGAATCATTGATTTAGACAGCACATGTCATTCATTAATGTGTTCATTCAACAATGATTTGAGCACAAATTAGGTGCAGGGTACATGGAATACAGCATTGATTGAGGCAGACATGGTCCCTGTTATCTAGACATTTCTAACCTCCTTTGGGAAGCTGACAATGAATAAGGACTGGAAAATATGATGTGGACTACAAGGGGAGATGACAAGAGCTGTGGGAATATTTAAGTGGGGGTCTGATGTAGCAGTGGCAGGTGTCAGAGTGTTTCTTTGCTGAGATGGAGTTGAGAACTGAAGGAGGAGTAGGACTTGGCTAGGAAGGGAGATTGGAAGGGAAGGAGAGACAGAGGAAGAGCATGCATAAAGCTCTGAGGCGGGAAGGAGTATGGCTCCTTCTTGGAAGGGACAGGGAGCAACAGGACTTGAGTCCCCAGGCTACTTCTTCCCAGCTAGAAAAGTAGCAAGTGGTCAGATCATTCAGGGCCTTGTGGCCAGGCTGAGGAGTTTGGAACGCATCCTAAGGGCAGTGGCTTCCATCGAAGGGAAGTAGCATGATCATTTTTGTCTTTCGGATTGTTTTAGCTCTAGATTGGAGCAAAGCATATACCTGGAGAGACTAGCTGGGAAGACTTTGCAATTGTCCAGAAGAAAGGTGCTGATAGGATGAATTCAAATAGTACATAGGAGAGTAATTAGGTGGGCTTTAGTTATTAATTGCATATTGTGGTGAGAGAAAGGGTGGTGTCAGGAATGTCTTTCATGTTTATTTTGCTAACAGTGGTTGGAGCCATGGAACCCTAAGAAAGGACCAAGTTCTTTTCTTCCTGCATGGAGCCTGCTTCTCCCTCTGCCTGTGCCTCTGCCTCTTCTCTCTCTCTCTCTCTCTCTCTCTCTCTGTCTTTCAGTAATAAATAAATAAAATCTTAAAAAAAAAAGATAGAATTTAAGTGGGCTTTGAAAGGACTCTGGAATTCAGTTTAGCACCAGTGGGGATCCAGTTAGAAGACCACATACATGCTGATCCTTCTTGGTGGGGTTTTTTCTTGTTTACTTGATATTTGATGATCAGCTGAGTTCACAGTTCAGTATTCTTAAAATCCATCTTCAAAAGTGACTCTTTCCTGTAAGGAGATTGTGATGGCTTTGTTTGCTTGTCTGTTTGAATTTGGTTTTGTTTAGGAAGTAGGTTGGGTCTATAGGGCTCTTTGCATGTACTTATGTTTGTTTGGGGAAGGGGAGCTTAGTGGAAGTATGCATGGTCTTTAAAGTTAATCTGTAAACACAACTTGCGTCATCCAGCTATGGATGAGCTCAGATGTACTGGAAGATACCAGAGAACTTCCATGAAGAGGACAAATAAACACAAGAGCTATGTTATTGTATATGGACATTGCAGTGCTGCTGGTGAAAATTCACATCTAGTGAGAAATTTTAGGGTGAATTGGTTTTTGATGAAAGTGCACTCTAGGTGTGCAGTGGTTCTCATTGGATATGACCCTTCCAATTTAGCCTAATTTCCAAGAAAAAGCAGGCCACGGGAAGCTCTGGATTCTCCTCCTACCCCTCTTCCTGTGATTTTTCCTTCCTGTGTGTGTGTGTGTGTGTGTGTGTGTGTGTTCATCATCTGCTTGTCATTAATCTAAACAAAAGAGAATAATGACTAAAGAAGCAAAGGGGCTACATCACTGTGTCCTAGAAATACCCCAGTCATTGTTCTCTGAGTTTCAAAAATTATATGAAAAGCTTTATAACCAAGCCCAAATGACAGACTGTAGAAGCATAGTCATTGACTTGGTCCTACATTCTATTTTATTTTATTTTTCAGATTTTATTTATTTACTTGACAGAGCAAGCACACGGGGGCGGGAGGGGCACGGCAGAGGCAGAGAGAGAAACAGGTTCTTCACAGAGCAGGGAGCCTGATACAGACTCGATCCCAGGACTCCAGGATCATGACCTGAGCAGAAGGCAGCCGCTTAGGCAACTGAGCCACCCTGGCACTCAGTCCTACATTTTAGTATGAGAAACCTTCCGCTTGACTCTACTTGGTTCTTCTGAGTGGCAGGGAGCTCCCCCTCTATTTTAAGAATCAACCAATTGTGTTACTAAATCTAATTAGACAGAAAGGTTTCCTGTAACGAATCAAAATGAGCCCACTCGCCGACACTTGACACTTGTTCTGCACCTCACAGCAACACAGAATAAATCTGTTCTATATTCTGTGTGACAGCCTTTCAAATGTACTAAGACAACTGCCGCGTCTCCTCCAGCAGTCTCCTCCGCAAACTAAATGTCTCCAGTTCCCTTGGATGCATTTCTTATAGGACATAGTTTCTGCATTCTTCACCATCTTTCTAAAAATGAGCCTCCTCTGGGCCCCCTCTCGGAAGCCAGTCGCCCCTTTCCGAGTGACACCCACACCGACCAGAGCCCTGCATGGCAGGACGGCTGCCTCTTGGTCCATCTTGTGTTTCTTTCTATGACAATCACTTCATTTTAAGTGGAGGACAATGAGTGGAGACCAAAGGAAGTGTGGGATGTGTGTTGTGTTTAGAGCCCTGAGATATTCCCAGCTTGGTGGAATATTTAGGTTTGCTTTATAACAGAGCAGTTTTTCACTTGCAGGACTTGAAATGTACTGAATCCCAGTGAAATGACTGGCTAGTAAATGGAAAGGGTTTTAAATTCCTTCAGAGTAGAATGGAAAGATGTTCCCCTTTTTCACTTTTCATGTGACAGTTGTACCTTAATCTGCTTTTGGGAACAGCTGTGGGAACAGATGTTCATTTTAGATGTAGTTTTCGTGTGTGTGTGTGTGTGTGTGTGTGTGTGTGTGTGTGTGTGAGGCCTTTGGTTTTTTTTGTTTTTTGTTTTGTTTTGTTTTGTTGTTGTTGTTTGTAGTATACCCAGCAAAATCCTTTTCAGGAAGAGATGTTTATGAAAGGCCAGATCGTTTTTTTTTTTTTAATTTTTATTTATTTATGATAGTCACAGAGAGAGAGAGAGAGAGAGAGGCAGAGACACAGGCAGAGGGAGAAGCAGGCTCCATGCACCGGGAGCCCGACGTGGGATTCGATCCTGGGTCTCCAGGATCGCGCCCTGGGCCAAAGGCAGGCACTAAACTGCTGCGCCACCCAGGGATCCCCCCAGATCGTTTTTCTAGTGCAAGTAGGCTACCACTTGTATAGTACATTCACACTGTCACCCACACCACTAAGCTCCTTCCAAGGGCATGGGCCTCTGCTCCATGTTCTGTGTGGTTTTTCATGCAGCCGCCACCCCTTCCTTGCTTTATGAGACTCCCAGTGCAGGCTTACAGCTGACGTGGAGGTCACTGGTCAACAGAGAGTGTCTGATAGAAATAGGAAGTTGACCCTTCCAGCTGGCAATATTAGATTTAAAACCAGGAGCAGCAGAAGATTGCTCTTCCTGTTTGTCCTCAGTACGATCATCATTAACACTATGAAATCACAGACGTGCTGGCAAATCCTGGTCTTCGTTGATGCAGGGGCAATAACTATTATCTCAGAAAAAAAAAGTTATTTCTCTCATTAATATAGCATAACCTAGATATGTGTAACACTGATAAAGTGCTTCTGTATGTAAAAAGAGAAAGACACAAAATGCTGAAATAATAGTTTTCACTGATCTTAAAGCTTGACCTGCAATGAAAGATGAGACCTCAGGAAGAGGCTCCCTTTCCGATCTGTTTTCCATTTATCTATGAACTGAAAAGAGAAATTCTTTGCTAAAAAGTGAACTCTTGGGAACACCATGTACACAATCATCGCTGTTGTAAGTCTTCCAACTTTCTCTGTGTACCCTGTAAAACCACAGGTAACATTCCAATATCTGAGCAGCATCGATGCTCCAAGATGCCTCATGTCAACCCTGCCATATAAGGAATTCCAGCTGAGGTAAGTTACAGGTGCATGTACCAGGTCACCACGGTACCACATTCTGCAGGTTGGTTGATAAATGCTTAATAAGAATCTCCTCCAGGGGTGCCTGGTTGGCTCAGTCGGTTAAGCATCTGCCTTCAGCTCAGGTCATGATCCTGGCGTCCTGAGATCGAGCCCCACATCAGGCTCCCTGCTCAGCAGGGAGCCTGCTTCTCCCTCTCCTTCTGCCATCTCCACTGCTTGTATGCTCTCTCTCAAATAAATAAATAAAGTCTTAAAAAAATCTTCTCTGTGATGCTCTTTAGTATCCTCTTGCAAGACCTCTTCTTCCTTTTTTTAAAAAATATTTTATTTATCCATTCATAGAGACAGAGAGAGAGAGAGAGAGGCAGAGACACAGGCAGAGAGAGAAGCAGGCTCCATGCAGGGAGCCCGACATGTGACTCAATCCCATGTCTCCAGGATCACGCCCCAGGCCCCAGGCTGCAGGCAGCGCTAAACCGCTGGGCCACCAGGGCTGCCCGCAAGACCTCTTCTTTTGTTGCAACTAGGTTATTTTATTATTTTTTTCTGGTTATTTTATTATTCTTCATTTATTTTAATAAGTATACCTGTACATGTGATTAAAAAATGGCAATACTAATTCATACTTCTATTACCTGAATAACCAGCTTTCAGGAATGCCCCGCCCTCATTTGAAGAATTAGGAAATCAACATACCTACTCTAACTTCTATTCTATCTTCCCAATACACGTTAGCAATATTGTTCTATTTAAATGTCCACTGTTCATAAAATTTCTGAATTATATTCATAATTGTTCTGAAATTATAATGTCTACAGTTGTCTTGGTTTTAGTACAAATGGTGCTCTGTCCTCATGGCAGCTCTTTTCCTCCAGCTTTTTAAATCTTCTCTTGGATGATTGGCCTTTGGTCTTCCAAGTTTTTTTTTTTAGAAAATCTGATATTTCTTCAAGAAGGCTCACAAATTATTTTCTTGAGTTCTTTTTTTTTTTTTCCTTAAAAATGTTATCTATTTATTTGTGAGAGACACAGAGAGAAAGGCAGAGACATAGGCAGAAGGAGAAACAGGCTCCCTGCAGGAAGCCCAGTGTGGGACTGGGGACTCAGGACTCCATACCAGGACCCTGAGATTACAATCTAAACCAAA
This sequence comes from Vulpes lagopus, assembly GCF_018345385.1. Taxonomy (NCBI): domain Eukaryota; kingdom Metazoa; phylum Chordata; class Mammalia; order Carnivora; family Canidae; genus Vulpes; species Vulpes lagopus. Next base: position 65,148,504 of record NC_054831.1, read on the forward strand.
GGCAGATGCTCAACCACTGAGCCACCAGGTGTCCCTTTCCTGAGTTCTTAAAATTAAAAATCCTTTTCCTTTTTACCTGAATGAGTGTAAAGTATAGAATTCTTGAGTCACACTTGACCTCTCTGAAGACTTTTACCGTGATACATTGCCTTCCAGAGTTGATTTTTTTTCCCTTGTACAATTTGCTCTGTATCCATTTTTGTCTTAGTCTATATTTCAATCTGTAGATTCAAGTCTTTTATTTCAGGAAGTCTTCCTGAATTAGCTTTGGATATAATCATATCTTCTTCTCTTATTTGAGATTCTCCAGAGATGCCTATTATTTAGAAGTTGGGTCTCCTTAGTTTTCCTCCCATGTAAGTTCTTATTCATTCAATTTCACTTGTTTTTTCCCTCCAAGCTCATTTTACTTTGTTTCCTCAACTCTACACTCCCTGACTTAGAATGTGCTTCCAGCATCATTTCTCCTCTTTTCCTCTTCCAACATTGCCTCATATCTAAGCTCACTTTATTTAGGTGCCTTTGAAATGTTCATCACAACCCTGACCCACGAGCCCAGCCCATGTCTTTAGATTTGTTCATAAGTGATTTCTGAAGACCTAATTCGGGATCCAATTTTAACTCAATTTCCCTTAACCTGAGCTTCCTCCCTTGTCACAATACCATGAGTTCACCGAATCCCTTTTTCTTCTTTTTTCCTCTTTTATATTTGTTCACATAACTTGTGAACTAACCATAGAAAGCTCCTCACAGTTTCACCCTCTACCCTGCCTCCTAGATGATGTTTCCTTTCTCAGTTTCTAGAAAATACCACTGTCTGTATGTGTCTGTATCCCTTCACTAACACTTTCTCTGCTTTTACCCAGTTCCCATCTCATTGTGAAGCAGCCTATTATCAGCACAGAAAAGGGAACAAGTAACCTTGGGAATTTAAGGGGGTAACCCTTAGGGAGTTGACCTCATGCATGCAATTTCTTAGAAGCTCAGTGTTTTATCTTTAAAAGAAGGCACTATTTTTGTTTAACTCCATGATTTCTGTGTTTGCTTAAATGTTTATGGGAAATGGTCTAAATTACTTAGCTATCATTACTTAGTTTAATTCCCTCACCTTACCTCCAATCTTTGAGTAAAACTGAAGCCTTGAAGAGATAAGCCACAATAATAATGAGGTTTCAAGTACTTTCTAGCAAGCCAGTGGGGATCCTCAGGGATCTGAGGATCTCAGCCTCGAATAAACCACATACATGTTTAAAAGGGCCCCTCATTTCCATCTTTGAATCTCTGGCCTCTGGCACAGTACCAGGTGCATATTTGTCATTCCATAATTGTTTGTAGAATTGACTAGAATTGTAGTTGCGATATTTCTTCTCCATGTTCAATAGGCCATAACCTATTTTGGCTTATTTCTGGTGCATTCTAACCAAAATTCAATTGTTCTTTGTACTGAAGGAAGGATCAAGGTGAGACCTTAAGGAATTCACTGTAATGTGTGTTTATACAGTGATTGCCAAGACTCAGCTCTTGAAATACGTGTTTCTGGTCATCCCCTCCAGCCTCAAGGAGACCAGACATTTTTCTTAAGCCTCGGTAAGGAAGTACAGTAAACTGTCTGGGAGCACAGGCCCTGCAATCAAACTGCCTGATTACAAATCCTGGTATCACTCTTAATATTTGTATGTCCATGGGCTTGTTCGCTGACTTGTCAAGGTTTCCTTTTCCTCCTCTGTTATATAGGAATGATAATACCTACCTCGTTGGGTTGTTGAGAGGAATACATGTCATGTATGAAAATATTCAACATTAATCCTGAGACAAAGTGTGCCCTCATTAAATGACATCTATTGTTACTACTAAATGGTTGACTGAAGGAATAGATTGATGAACCAAAAACATTCTGTTTAACAAAACTTTGAAAATGTGACCCAAAGACTGGGTGGCACCTCTTGACAATAAGTAACTGCCTTTGTGTGAAACCCCATAATTCCCACAATGAATGTAACAATTAAAAATCTTGTCCCATTTCCCCCTCACATATACATGCACATATGCTGTCATCCAGTAATAATAAAATAGAGGAAGAAGATTTAGCCTATATAGGTCTTGTGCTATATTCATTTCTCACCCTTACTTCTTTTTTTTTTTTTTTTGTTTTTTTAAGATTTTATTTATTTATTCATGAGAGACATGCAGAGAAAGGCAGAGATACAGGCAGAGGGAGAAGTAGGCTCCCTGCGGGGAGCCTGATGTGGGACTTGATCCCCAGACCCCAGGGATCACACCCTGAGCTGAAGGCAGATGCTCAACCACAGAGCCACCCAGGTGCCCCTCTCACCCTTACTTCTTTCTAAAGCCTGAACTTCCCCAATAGCTTTGTGTGCTTGGCCCGAACCACCTACCTCAGAGTAGAATGGTAAGCAGCCTTGGACTCCCACTGAGCTTTAGAAGTTAGCTTTTGGGCTTTCCCATTGCAGAATTGCCCTGGTTGACAAACATAAGGAGCCCAGAAGTTTCTCCTACCCACAGATTCCCCCAGTCCTCCATATGTCCTGGGAGAGCCCAGTGCTATCTAGGAATTCCAGAATTAGAACAAGCCATTGAGAATGTCATGTTTAAGGGTAGGCAGGCTGCTGACTAGTTATTTTCTTAACATCTTCTCATCCTTTGGCATCCACTCCGGGAAACACCAGCCAGAACTCTCCAATTAGCTACCATATGGATAGCATCTATAAGAAAACAATGTATAATCTATATCAGTTACATGCTCTGATGAACACAATTTCATGGCCCAGGAAAAGGAACAAGGAAGTAGGTTTGTCCTACTGTCCTCTTAAAAAGTTATCAGGCAACCTTAAACCATGGAGCCTGTTTTTTCAAAACACAATTTTTTTTCTGCTTAATGTGATGTAAAGACCCACATTCTTACCGATGGATTTGGTCAAGAGTAAGAAACATTTAATGGACAGAATAGGAAAGTTCTCCATCCAGGAGAAATAGCTATGGTTTTGTAATTCCTGTGAAAGAAGTCCAGATGAGGATCAAAGTCCAAAGCATGAAACAATCATTGTGACTTTATTTTCCAAAGCCATTCCCACATGGTTCAGTGCTTCACATCCCCCTCGTTTAGGCTCCTGGCTTCTAAGAGAAGCACATTTGAGAAAGATGGTGTGGGGCCACGCTAGGGCCCTCCAACCCAGAGCTAAAGGTCACACCCAGATAAGGACTAGAGAGATCTCTAATGGGCTGGTGAAAAGCACAGGGTCCAAGGATTCCTTCTTGTATAGGACCAGAAGCAACATTAACAACGGATGGGGTGATGCTTACAGCAAGAACAGGAAAGCTTATATTGAAAATATAAACGCTCTAGCTTCAAAAGTCCAAGGGCCTTCTGGGTGGCTCAGTCGGTTGGGCATCTGCCTTCAGCTCAGGTCATGGTCCTGGAATTCTAGGATTGAGCCCTGGGGTCCTGTTCCCCGCTCAGTGAGTCTGCTTTTCCTTCTGCCTCTGCCCCTCCCCTTGCTCATGCTCTCTCTCTTTGCTCTCTCTCAAACAAGTAAACAAAATCTTAAAAAAAAAAACAAAAAAACACAAAAACAAAACTCCCCTTATGTAACTTTTTATTTGTCTAGAACAAATCTTATAGCTCTGGTTTTATTGGAATCCTATGACTTCTCTGGACAGAATATTTGCTGTGAAGCAGTCACCGAAACAAGATTTTATGCCAGGATCCAAATGATCCAAATGGTGAGTCCTTACTGTGCAGACAGTAAGGTTTTTGCTGTCACATGCTTTGCCATCCATCCTGCTGAGTTATAAATACAGTATTAGGGACTTCTTCATCTTCTCCCCAGCCAGGTCACATAATACTTGTCTTCCTTTAGCTAGAAGGGAGAATTCTCTAAATTGTTACTATCTCACCTGAACAAGAACGATGGCTTAAATTGTCTCTCCTTGAGGAAATAAGTGAGCTGCTAAGTGTGCTAATCCAGAGAGCTCTATCTATGTCAACAGTAGATGAGAAAAAGTGTTCGATTCTTAACATTTGAAGTGTTAGAGCAGATCTCAGCTCTCAGCAAGGGCATTGGTTTTTGTCTTGGTGTTTTCTCCTTCAGCATTTATTTAACAAAAAGAATAGTCACACACATGTACTTCGGGTTTGTTGATTTAAAGAGAATTTAAAATAACTCCGTTAGAAAAGCAGGAGAGGATTAGACCACAAAAGAAAGCGGAGGCAGCATAGCCTGGAGGCAGTTTCTGGGCTCTGCAGCCTTTCAGTGAGTTTGAATCCTGGCCTCTCCCCTCCTGAAATGGGTGACCTTTTTGGAGTTGATGAATGTATTGTTTTCTCATTTGCAAAATAATAATAAAGCTTTCTTCCTACGAGGCAGTGAGAATTAAATACATAAAGAATTTAGAATAATGATCCACACCTACCAGGAGATAGTTTGTGGTTTTAAAAAGGCCCCACCTAAATACAAATCAAAACCACAGTGAGATACCACCTCACACCAGTGAGAATGGGGAAAATTAACAAGGCAGGAAACCACAAATGTTGGAGAGGATGCGGAGAAAAGGGAACCCTCTTACACTGTTGGTGGGAATGTGAACTGGTGCAGCCACTCTGGAAAACTGTGTGGAGGTTCCTCAAAGAGTTAAAAATAGACCTGCCCTACGACCCAGCAATTGCACTGTTGGGGATTTACCCCAAAGATTCAGATGCAGTGAAAAGCCAGGACACCTGCACCCCAATGTTTATAGCAGCAATGTCCACAATAGCCAAACTGTGGAAGGAGCCTCGGTGTCCATCGAAAGATGAATGGATAAAGAAGATGTGGTTTATGTATACAATGGAACATTACTCAGCCATTAGAAACGACAAATACCCACCATTTGCTTCGACATGGATGGAACTGGAGGGTATTATGCTGAGTGAAGGAAGTCAATCGGAGAAGGACAAACATCATATGGTCTCATTCATTTGGGGAATATAAATAATAGTGAAAGGGAATAGAAGGGAAGGGAGAAGAAAGGGGTAGGAAATATCAGAAAGGGAGACAGAACATAAAGACTCCTAACTCTGGGAAACGAACTAGGTAGGGGTGATGGAAGGGGAGGAGGGCGGGAGGTGGGGGTGAATGGTGACGGGTCCTGAGGGGGGCACTTGACGGGATGAGCACTGGGTGTTATTCTGTATGTTGGCAAGTTGAACACCAATAAAAAATAAATTTATAAAAATAAATAAAAATAAATAAAAAGGCCCCACCTATCATATCACTTTTCCTATCCAAGTTCGAAGCAAATTAAGAGGTAAAGAGAAAGAAAGAGACTAAAACATCAGTTTGGATACTTGACAAAGTCAATGCTAAAGTATAGTTTAGGGTCAGAGGAACAGTGGGTTGCACCCTGGAATTAGGCTAACTTTCTTTTCTTATTTTTTAAGATTCTGTTAATTTATTTGAGAGAATGGTGGGGGAGGGGCAGAGGGCCAGGGAGAAAGTACTCCAGGATCCCAGGACTCCAGGATCGTGACCTGAGCCAAAGGTGGATGCTTAACCAACTGAGCCACTCAGGCAACCCTAAGGCTAACTCTCCTACTCCTTCCAGATACATATGAACCACTACAGGCCTCCCAACATGGGGGCCCAGAGAGAGACAGAGACAGAGAGAGAATAAGTTGGACTGTGCCTCTCTTGGAAAGGGTAAGGGGAGGGGCAGAAAGATTTGGAGGAGGGGGGAACCTGTCCTTTGGAAGGTCAAGGAATGGGAAATAAGTGCCCCCTGCCAACACGATCATTTATTGTGAGCAGCTAAACTGTGGGCATTTCATGCTTGACCGGCATCGTTCCATAGTTGACCTGGGACAACAGGAGACCCTCAATAAGTGTTTCGGAAGGACGGAAGGAGTGCTATGTACTTGACTATTTGTCTTTATTAAAAATCAACTCCAAGGGGTCTATAAATAACTTGCCAGTTCTTCTGTGAAACTCCCCTGCCAATCCTGGCCTTTCACCTTCTGCTCAATTCTCAAATGGGGTGTCTGTACAGCTCACTTGGTCCTTAGCTCAGGCAACCTGTCTTTGTATAGAGTTTACAGACCTGTTAGTTGTCTCCACCCATCTTATCCCTCCAGGATCCTCAGCACCCTGTACACTGTGGGCTTCACAGCATTTCCCCAGATTTTGTAACACTTCTTTCTCTGTGCAGGGGGCAGAAGGAGTGGAAAACCTGATGATACCAAGTCAGCAAATGAGTGTTCTCCTCCATGGTGTAGGTGAAGAAATGGCAAAGCAGGGAGGGCAAAGGAGGATGGGGTATAGTGCTTAGAGCTAGGGCTTTGCTGGTTATATTATTTTTAAAAGATGTCACTGTGCTGAGTTTCTTCTGTGCTAGGCAGAGAAGACACAAAGATGAACAGTAAACAAGTCCAGACCCTGCCGTCAAGGGGCTGGTAATCTAGAGTGGTGGTTTCCAACCTCGCTTTTTTTTTTTTTTTTTTTTTAGATTTTATTCATTCATTTGAGAGATACCAAGAGAGAAAACATGAAAAGGGGGAGGGTCTGATGGAGAGGGAGAATCAGACTTCCCACTGAGCAGGGAGCCCCACACAATGCAGGGCTCCATCCCAAGACCCCAGGATCACCACCCATGCTGAAAGCAGACGCCCAACCATCCAAGCCACCCAGGCACCCCATGTAACTTCGCTTTTGCTTTCATGGATAGGAACCTGTGGAGTCAGCGCTCCTCCCAGGTGATTCAAATGTGTCTCCTCCCTTCTGGCCCCCTCTGAAAATCACTGATCCCGTCTCTCTCACTCTCTCTCTCTCTCTCTCTCTCTCTCTCTCTCTCACACACACACACACACACACACACACACACACACACACACACACACATACTACTCTGGAAAGCTAGGCCAGTGTGATCAAAACTACACCATTCAGGCAACATGGCTCTACAGAGCTCTGAAGGGGAAGCAGGAGGTAACCATTCAGCCAGACCTTGACTAAGGAGTATCATACGGGGAGGGATGGGATTCCTGAAGAGCATTCCAAACAGGGGAGGCCTGAGGAAAAGGCAAAACCATGAAGTTTCCAGGTCCAAGAGCAAGCATCCTTGTGCCCCATGCAGGGAGGGTTGCCAGATTTTGCAGATAAAAATAACAGATTACATCCCCAATTGGGGCAGATCTATGTATAAAAAGTATTCATTATTTATCTGAAACTCGGATATCACTGGGCTCACCTGGCGCCCTTACCTGATGACGTGTAGGGCCGTGGGGCATACCACCTGGCTGCTCTAAGGTGCACACCTGTGCTCACAGCTTGGAGCAGTTGCACAGATGCTAACAGCTCAGGGCGGTAGCCTGACCAAGCCCTGCTTGGTCAATCTTGGGAAATTTGCCTGATTGTTTTCTGTCTTTGCTTACAAATTATCATTAGGGGGGAAAAAAAAAGACAAAGGTAGACGTTTGCCAAAGGTAGACATTTCAAATTTCTCGAAGGGCGAAATTGTACTAGGAGTCCTGCTGTACCAAGTATTGGGGACCTTTAGAAAAAGGAAAAGCTGGGACGCCTGGGTGGCTCGGTGGTTGAGCATCTGCCTTTCACTCAGGTCGTGACCCCAGTTCAGGGATCGAGTCCCACGTCGGGCTCCCCGCAGGGCGCCTGCTTCTCCCTCTACCTGTGTCTCTGCCTCTCTCTGTGTGTCTCTCATGAATAAATAAATAAATAAAATCTTTAAAAAGGAAATGCTAAGGATGCTGCAGGAGGGCTGGATGCTTCCGCCCTGCAGAGCAGCACGGACATTCATTCCGAAGCAGGCTTGTGACTCTCTCGCCCTCTAGCGGCCGAATGCCTCAACAGGGATTTCAGTTCCTACTTCAACTCTGTCCTCCCCTGGGACTGGGCTGTGGCTTTGACCCTCCCTAGGCGATGCAACTAAGAAAGACACAAGAAGGTGCAGGTGCAGGTAGACGCTGAACCCAGTCCGAGGGGCACTTGGGTTCAGGAAAGAGATGTAGAATGCTCTGCTGTCCTCCTGTGACCTCTTGCTTCTTCATGATGCTCCAGGGCCAGGCTTCCAGTCCTCTCGGGTCCTCCCCACCCAAAGGAACTGTCTTTACTTTCATTCATTTCTCCAGCAAATGTTCCTAGAGAGGCCACTATGGGCCAGGCGCTGTGCTGGCTGCTGGGCCTAACACCTCAAACATAACAACGTATTTCATCATGATCTGGAGTCAAACCAAGGACTTTGCCCAGTTCTGGACATTGTACCCAGGCCAAATTGAACACCTCGGTGGGCACCGGAATTTTAGAATTGTAGAAGTGTCTACGCGAATAATAGAGTTTTAATTTTTCTGCCACTTCTCTGCTTCCTTACTCATACATACAGTGTCACTTTGATAAATGGTTATTGGACTTCTTGACAACTATTTACAATTTTGCACATAGTGATCAATCAGATTGCATATAATACAAAATTAATGCCATGTGCCTAGAGTCATTCCTAACTATGAAAAAATTAGGGGCTTGGCAAATCCCTAATTTTTAACCTTGACTTCTCTCTGTTTTCCTAGAATGTGCAGGGCTGTACCTAACATCGAATGAATATGCTAACAGTAACCTGTTTGGGCAATGAAGTTATTTTGGGAATAGTTGGGTCTGTTTGTGGTAGAACTGACCAAACTAAAGCCGCATAAAAACCTTGGCGGGTGGCTCAGCGGTTTAGCGCCACCCTCGGCCCAGGGCCTGATCCTGGAGACCCGGGATCGAGTCCCACGTCGGGCTCCCTGCATGGAGCCTGCTTCTCCCTCTGCCTGTGTCTCTGCTTCTCTCTCCCTATGTGTCTCATGAATGAATAAAAAAAAATCTTAAAAGAAAAAAAACCTTGGCAGGATGTTGATGTGTTACCTGAGGCTATTTAGCTGCTATGGGGTGATCTTCCCAGTTTCTGTCACCCCATATTCAATTAATCTGCACAACATTCCAATCTTACCTCCCAAGTATTTCTCAAATCTGCCCAGTCTTTTCATCTTCCCTAACTCCTTACTTCAGACTCTCACATCTTTTTTTCCTGAACTATGACCATGGACACTGGAGTGTAGTCCCCTTTCCTGCTCCTTTCAGATCCATTCTTCCACCCAGTTCATCTAAAACACAGATGTAACTGTATCATTGCTGTTTTCATCCTGCACATGACTCCATGGCGCTTATAGGATGAAGTTCAACCATGTTGTGCATCGAGTGCATAGGACTGCCATCTGTGTAGCCATGTCCACCATCACTCCATCATCCTTCTCAACACGACCCTGCTAGCATCTTGTGGGCGCTCTGAATTTGTTTGTGGACCTATTCAGTGACTGTCCAGACACATTAATCTATTTCTTTCGGTCTTCATCTTCATTTTCTCCTTCGCAAAACCAGAGCCCAGAGAAGACCAAATCCCATTCTACACGTTATGAATCTGTATTGACTGTGTTTTAAGAGTCCCAATATCAGTGGATCATATGCTTATCAGATTCCAAAGGCTCCTTGCCCATCCCTCCCTCATGCCTCAATTGTGTAGCATTCTCTGACTAATTCTCCTTGGTGTTAATTGGATTTTGACCTCCACGTAGAGTAGAAATACTTTGGTTACAAAGGTTCATTCATTCATTCACAAAATGTTGTTGATGGGGTGAGAGTGGGGAGTTTCAGGCTTTCTGAGGGAGCAAGATCTTCCCTGGCAGATGCTTCCTACACTAGAAGGCAGTTTCTCCACATTCTAACTTTCCCAGCCAGTCGTGCAAACTTCATGTCACTGGGCATGCCTCATCCAGATCTATTATGTTTAGATGACTGAGGTTACTGTGTTTTGTTTTCGTTTAGAGCACTGCAGACATTGAATAAAAGTGCCAGATAAATTCCCTTTAGAGTCAAGAGGACATGTCACCATGGAGGAGTGAACTGATGAATACTAGAGGGTCTTGCTCATCTGTCCAGCAACAGCACTTTTGACTTATGTCCAACAGCTTTAATCACACATCTGGATCCCCTAGAGATCGTGACCCACGTTGGGATGGTAGAGGGCGGATGGTCATGTTGTGACCGACATTGATAGAATTGCCTATCACATTATTCTGTTCATTTACTCACCATACTTATGTGACACTTACCATGTGCTGGGCATTGTCTTCCTTCTATCCTCCTGGAAACCCTAAGAAGAAGTTACTCTTCTTATTTCCATTTTGCAGGTGGGAAAACGAAGTATCTTGCCCAAGGCTGTACAACAATTAAGTAGTGAAGCAAAGGTTTGAGCTTGGACTCCAGAGTCTGTGCTCCCTCCACACCAACATTCTTTGAGAAATATTAGCAGTTCAAGGCTACTAAACCATGTTCTTCCCTTGACTTTAAAGTGGTAGCCTTGTCTATGCAGTCAGTATTTGGACAAAGGAAGAACACAGAATAAGCATAGGTAACCCTCTTCTCCCTTCCATTAGTGCAGTTGGCAGTGTTGCTGGGGGAGGGAGTGGTCCCCAGTGTGGGTTCGCCTGCCTTACCAATATGGACCTGGCCTGTCTGCAAAGCTATAGAAAAACTGGATAGAATGTTATAATTGACAGGAGTGTATGAGTATATTTAGCCTAGAGCCTTCATTTCACAGGGCCCAGAGAGGCTAAATAACTACTCATCCAGGACCACCTAGCTCAAGAGCGAGCATGAGGTTGTTTCTGAATAAATTGAGAACCTGAATGAAATAGCACTTTGTTGGGGTACCTGGGTGGCAGTCGGTTAGGCATCTGCCTTCAGCTCTGGTCATGATCTCAAGGTCCTGGGATCAAGCCCCATGTCAGGTTTCCTGCATATCAGGGAGTCTGCTTCTCCTTCTCCCTTTGCCTCTCCCCTCACTCCCCTCCGGTTTGTGCTCTCTCTTTCTCTCAAATATATAAATAAAATCTTTAAGAGATGAAAAAAAGAAAAGAAAAAGGGGTGGCTAAGTGGCTCAGTGTTTGAGCATCGGCCTTTGGCTCTGGTCGTGATCCTAGGGTCCTGGGACTGAATCCTGCATCAGGCTCACCTGCAGGGAGCCTGCTTCTCCCTGCACCTATGTCTCTGACTCTCTCTTTGTCTCTCATGAATAAGTAAATAAAATCTTTAAAAAATTGTTTTGTAAAAAAAGAAAAAAAGAAAGCACTTTGTTAATTCCTAGCTGCCTGCCTCTGTTTTCCTACCTTTTGATTTTTAGCTCCCCAGACCACCTTTGATGTTGTTTATTTTTTCCTCTGATTGGATACACATAGATCGTCTACATGATTTCTGTGTAAAAATGACTCAGACTTGTGTGTAATGGATAAGCTTGAACTTAGGAAAATATTTAAACCAGGGTGGCAGGTTGAAGGGCATCTGCCCTTTTGAGCAAATAGGTGGGGGAAGGTGGGAAGGAGTAATGGAGGGACATTGACCGTGACTCCCAGACGACACACACCGTGAAATACCATGCGTGTGTCACAGTTCCTAACAGCACGGCTGCTCATCTCCACCCCTCCCCTGCCACCATTCAGTACAGCCAACATTATGCCAACAGAATCCCTTTTCTAAAGTACAGATTTGGTCCATTCATTCCTCATTGCCTAGTGGATACACTTTAAACTTCCCATTTGAAATGCAAGAACCCAGGGCACCTGGGTGACTCCTAAGCATCTGCCTTGGGCTTAGGTTATGATCCCTGCATCCTGGGATACAGCTTCACGTTGGACTCCCTGCTCAGCAAGGAGTCTGCTTCTCCCTCTGCCCCTCCTCTTTCTTATGCTTTCTCTGACTCTCTCTGGCACTCAAATAAATAAATAAAATTTCTAAAAAAAATTGAAACGCAAGAACCTTCAGAATTGCTCCTTACCTTTTTTTTAATCCATCTTCGGTCAGTCCCAATCCCAATCATTAATTTTTTTAAATGTCTTTACTTTCTGCCATTACTTGCCACCACCAGTTACTCCCCATACTCCCAACCACACACATCCCACTCATACTCTCCCAGGCATTGGCCATTGCACTTGGGGTTCCTTGGATTGAACTGCTCTTTCCCCAGTGACGCACTTGGTGAAACTCTATTCATTCTTTGAGACCACACATTACCTTGTTACCTTTTCCCTCAAGCTTTCCTGTTCTTGACCAATGTGGCTGCTCCTCCTTCCATGCTTTTTGTTTATATCTCAGCTAGAGCTCTACTTTTCTTTAATTAAGTGAACATAAACATTATCTTCTTGGTCTACATGATTTCATCATTCCTTCATTGATCCCACCAAGCAAAAACATATTTACTCAGCATCTCAGTGCACACAGGGCTGTGGTAGGGGCTGGGGTTCCAAAATGATTGAAACTAGTTTTTTTCCTTTGTGACTTAACAATCTCATGAGAGGCTCATGTAATAGCAAATACTATGCAGGGCAATGATAAACATTCACATATCTATGCCTTGTCTTATTCATGTCAGCATCCTCTGCACCCCCTCCACGGCAAATTAGTACTCAGTAATTTTTTAAAGATTTTGTTTATTTTAAAGATTTTATTTATTTATTAATGAGAGACACACACACAGAGAGGCAGAGACATAGGCAGAGGGAGAAGCAGGCTCCTTGCAGGGAGCCTGAGTGGGACTCAATTCCAGGACCCCGGGATCACGACCTGAGCCGAAGGCAGACACTCGCCCACTGAGCCAGCCAGGTGCCCCTAAAGATTTTATTTTTAAGTAATGTCTGCACTCAAGGGGGGCTCAAACTCACAACTGTGAGATTAAGAGTCACATGCTCTACCAACTGAGCCAGCCAGGCACCCCTGTGCTCAATAATTTTTTTTTCAATAATATTTTTTTTAAAAGAGAAAGGGGTGAGTGAATGACAGGATGGCTGGATTGGTTACAAACACTAAACTAATACTCTTCAGGCTGCAGTTGTTTTGTAAAGCAATTACAAGAACAAATATTTTACTTATTAAAAATTGTTAAATACTTATATTGTAAGAAAAGTCAGAAAATACATCCTTTTATCAAACCCATAATTTTAACAATATTATCAAGGACAAAAAGCTTAATCTTTTTAAATGAGTCAATATTGAGTTAATACTAGTATGAAGTGTGACAACTTGATAACAGAAAACAAATTGCTGATGTTTGAGAAATACTGACTTGAACTAGGGAATTGTCAGTTTCCTTTTCCTTCATTTTTTTTCTTTTCTTAATCCAGTCTACATTAATTTACCTCTAGAATTTTTGGAACTTCTTGAAATAAATCATTTTACTGTAAAAACCTGCAGCCAAAGGCAATTATAAACTATTTGGTTTCAATCTTGAAAAGGGTAGAACAAAGAACACTGTGTTTTGAAGATGAACCAAACCATATTTAGTATTTATCTCCAAAGTGATTCTGCAAACTCTCCACTTCAGTGTCGTGCTTTTCACAGGCCATGACCTACACAGATGACAAGGAATAGACCTACCCCATAGGTTGGGCTATTATTTATATGAGGAAGCAGGAAGATTAGGAAATGGTTTTCCCAGACCTCTTGAGCAGCTGAACATGGTCCTTTGACATTTAGGATAAAGCAATAGTTACTCTGGGAAACCAACAGAAATCTGTCCTTGTCCTTCATTTAGCCACTCCATCCCTGCCAACTTCTTTCTCTACTGCCACTACTGCTTGCTGGTTCACACTCTGCTCTCCCCGCCCCCCCCCCCCATTCCTTTCTTTTGCTGCTTTGTGGCTTTGCTTATTAATGTCTGTTTGTGAGGCTCTGCTTTGGCCACCATATTGCTTGCACCTGGGGTGACCACCTGTACCTACGTGGCCTAGAACTTTCCTGGTTTTAGCATAGAAATATATGCATCCTGGTAACACCCTAAGTCCTGGGCAGACCTGGCCCATTGGTCACCCTAATGCCTTTTTCTCTACACCTCATTCAAATTCTGTAAGAAAGAACAGGGGAGATGTAACTGGGTCTCCGAATCCTTCTCTAGCCCAGAGCACCCTGAACTCTTCCATGGAGAGCACTCCAGCTTGGTTCCTACTGATTTGGGGTGGCACAGAGGAGCTCCCCACTGCCTTCCTCAGAAGGCACTTGTGAGTAGGGCACACTTGAGATTTTATCAATTCCTCACTCAGTTTGCCACTTATCAGGGTCTTGGGTTCTTTTTTTTCCCGTTTATTTATTTTAGAAAGGGGGGGAGGAACAGAAGGAGAGAGAATCTCAAACAGACTCCCCACTGAGCACAGAGCCTGACCTGAGACTTGATCCCACGACCCCAAAATCATGACCAGAGCCAAAATCAAGAGTCAGATGCTCAACCAACTGAGCCATCCAGGTGCTCCAGGGTCTTGGGTTCCTATGCACATGGGTTGGGGGTGCATGTAGAAGGAAGGAAGGAAGTGTGTGTTGGGGCACAGAAGCAACTAGAAACTACTTACCATTTTCTTCTTTTGCTTTTATGAATTCAATCACTTCACATAAACTAGACTCCTCATAGAGTGTTGTGGAAAACTTGGCCCAACCTTTAATTAAATATTTTATCCCACTAAACCTTGCCCAGTTGAGTGATTGTAAAGTTTGGGAAAGAATGTGTTTCAAAAGCAAAACAGTATAATCTGAGAAAGAACATTTTAAGCCCTAGTAGCACATGAGGAGGAGCACAGAATTCACCTGGCAGGGTAGGGGGGAGAAGTAGAACCGCAGGACAGGGGATAAACACTACCCAGGTCTTCTTCCTCCTCCCATTTGGCTCCTGAAATGAGGTCCCTCATTATTAAAACTGTTTCTTTCCATCTGCAAGAAACACAAGTTATCCCCTCTCCTTCCATTCTGAGGGCTGGGGTGGGAAAAAATGAAATCACTGTAAAAGTACTTAAGCTCTGAAGCACATGATTGGTTTTCAAGAATTGACTATAAAACCTGAGGGGGGGGGGTGCAGCTTGGTGGAGAAGCTGGAGCATGGCCCACCCTCTGCACACCCCGAGCCTCTGGAGCACCTGTCCCTGCAGCGCCGCCGCCCCCCCCCCACTGCCCTTATTCCACTGGCACAGTGTTAGCCTCCCGGGGCTGAGATAGAAGAGCAGCAGCGTTTGCACTGACCCTTCTGTTCTTGGTTGTCTGAGGCCCTCACAAACTCACAAAAACCATCTGTGGCTATTACTCAGTAAAACTAAGAACTGAATGGGGCACCTGGGTGGCTCAGTGGTTGAGTGTCTGCCGTGATCCCAAGGTCCTGGGATTGAGTCCTGCATCAGGCTCACCATATGGAGCCTGCTTCTCCCTCTCTCAATGTCTCTGACTCTTTCTCTATGTCTCTCATGAATAAATAAAAATCTAAAAAAAAAAAAAGAAAAGAAAAGAAAAGAAAAAGAAAAAAAAAACCCAAAATGTAAGAATGAAGAAAACGTGGGAAAAAATATTCAGGTGCATTATTCAAAAAATTCTAGGGACACCTGGCTGGCTCAGTGGTTGAGCATCTACCTTTGGCCCAGGGCATGATCTCAGAGTCCCGGGATCGAGTCCCACATCGGGCTCCCTGCATGGAGCCTGCTTCTCCCTCTGCCTGTGTCTCTGCCTCTCTCTCTCTCTCTCTCTCTCTCTGTTTCTCATGAATAAATAAATAACATCTTTAAAAAAAAAAGAAAGAAAAGAAACAAAGTCTAAGTTGGTGTTTATTTAACAGAGAAGCATATAGACACAATCCAGTGTTACATGTTTCTCCCCCGTCTGGTAGGGAAGATGAGGCGCTCTGAGTTCTAGGGTAGGAGGCAGGGGGGAAGGAGAGCAAAGGTTCAGGGGGAAGTGGTAAGGATAACCCCCCTTCAGGACCCTAGGAGGCATGTCGTGAACCTCTCTTTCTGCTGTACCAAAGTCATCTCTAGGGTGGGGCTCTCAGAGCTTGCACACTCTACCTCTGTGCTATACCCCAAGCCCACCAGACTACGGGACATACCTGTACCCGCCCCCACTCACCTCACAGGCTCTTTCCACTGTCAGACCATGTTCAGGCTTCTCCTCTTCATCTCTGATGGCTGGTCCCAGCCTCATCTGTCCCATGTCCTGGGATGTCCCTGGCATTATAGAATTGGCACATAGGCAAGCACGTGCATCACACACAGCGTACGCTGCATCTCAATGAACAGAGAAGGCACTAATGCCTAATGCCACGTGGCCTGTACAGCAAAGATCCTGACTTTGCTGACCCAAGATAAAACCAACCCTGACTTTATTGTCTATGTCAATATAGCAAAAGGAATGAGAATAATTGAGGGGTCCCTAGGGAAGTTGTGAGAAAAGAATACAAAAGCTCCTAAGTATTAAACACACTCAACAGAGTGATGGCTGACGGCGGAGGCTGACAGGTGCTAACCCTGCAGGCCTCTGTTTGCTCATCTGCGAGATGGGTGAGGGCAGTAGAAGCTAACATCTGATGGCAATTTTCTGGCTCTGTGATTGGTTCCCTGCAGTACGTGCTCCCCCAACAGTTTGGAGCAGCTTTGCAGAGCATGTGGGTTAGCTCAAGGGCAGAAGTAGGCCAGGGAAATGCCTTCCCAGGGAGGCCTCACCAAATGCTCTCTAATGAAAGGGTTCACAATAGCACCATTGGGTAAAGCAAGTAACAAGCGGAGTGCTCAGTGCTCATAACTGTGGGAGTGCTCACATTCTCCTGGGTTCCTCTCTAGCTGGAGGGACTCTATAGATTTAGGTCACAGTTTAGCCAGCTCTGGGATAAAAGGGGTGAGAGCATACAAGTTGCAATTTTTGCTTAAAAGATGCCACCTGGAATCCAGACCTGGTCTGCAGTGACCACCCAAATTAGAGCTGAGCGCTGGCTTCTCCCTGATGAGCTGCACACATGGCAGCTCCAGCTACACTCTTTGGCACACGTGGGTCTTTGCTTTCCAGCGTCTTCCAACTTAAAAGAGATAAAAGAAACCCCGATAAAAATGAACATCAGTGGATTCTCTTGAAAAAAAAAAAAGCAAATACGCTTAAAGCGTTAACACATTGGGACTAAGTGTAATTCATATTTCTAATTGCCTGAAAAATTTTATGGGGAAGGGGAAGAAAGTTATATGACATGGAAATAGACTTGAGTGGTGGGGGAGGCTGTTGGCCAACTCCCTTCTCCTAGGCTGGCCAGATCTCCTCGGAGCCGTTGGGATTTTCAGGACTCAAGTGAGATCAGGAAGATTGGTTACCCTGTAGAGGGAATGCTGGAGATATAAATGGTGATATGGTCACATCTGTGAGATCGTTGCCCTAAAGACAGGAAAATTCTGTTTTGATGGATGAATCATACCAAATATATCATATGGTAGAACTTGTATTCTCCGATGTGAAATTGGTGGTGGGGCTTGTAAAACAGCTCCGATGAGGTTCACACTTTTAATTAATGCTTAAATGTCTCGCGAGCTCCACATAGGGAAACTCGAACAGCATTATTTATGCTCATTCTGCATTTCGAAACCTGAGGAGCACATGGGGTTTATCTTGGCCTACCCACAGGTGACCATCTGTGCTGGTTTGCCAGGGACAGTCGTGGTTTCTGCATCTTGTCCTGTTGTGATCATGAATAGTGTCGCCTTTCCTTGTCACAAGTGCTCTGGTTTATATTTAAGTATAAGGTCACCCTCGCCAGCTGACACGCTGCTGGCAAGAGTGGAATTAGAGAGCCTACATTTCATTCACCAGATCGTCCACTTAAGCAAATGTTTTCCCAATTGTCAAAAGTCTTTTACTTCTGAACTCCAGGGTGACGCACAGCAGCGTCCCCTTGGGAGAGGCGATGTGTAGCACGTCAAGGCATGGGGGCTCTGGATGAAACATTCCTGCTCCGTCTTTAACCTGATCTTGTTTCGTCTTACTTTCAGTTACCAGTGCCTTTGAAAAATGTCATTTTATGGCGCGAGCATTAATTATTTCTTTCGTGTCCTGATGTTGAACCGCTGTAGGCTCTCTTGTTCTTAATAGGGTTTATAATAATAATAAAAAAAGAATTTGAAAACATATCAATGCAGTTTCATGAATGCTGGATTTTAGCAATTCCTCTCTTGAAGAACTTACACCAAGAGTTGACTGCTTTTCGCAGCTCTATAATTAAAGAGGACCGCTAAGAAGTCACATGTAATAGTTTCTGACCCTTGTGAATAATGCCCATCGTGGCAGCTGTCTAAGTTGTGCTATCAAAATCAGTAGTGGCCCAGTTCTGCAACAGGTTAGCTCTGCCTGCAAAACCACCATTTGCCCCCTTATCTCCATCACTTGTCTTTCCTTTGAAATGACACTGTGTGTGTGTGTGTGTGTGTGTGTGTGTGTGTGTGTGTGTTGGCTCATTCTGAGGCATGAATTGCCAACATATGGAGCCATTAACGAAGAAATAGTCTTGCACCTTCTCTGGTTAACAGAAATGGAGTTGAAAATTTAGCCCCCTGGTATCATTATTGTAGCTCTCTGTATGACTGCAGGAAAATCACATTTCAAGTTCCTCCCGCTTTCCTTCTGCCTTTCACAGCAAATTTCAAAGTACGGCAGTAGGCAGATTGGTTTGTAATAGCAATTTTTAAACCTAGAAATTAAATTAAACCTAAAAGCACAGTGTGCTTCTAGTTCAAATAGGGTTTCTCCCAGAAAGAACATTTGCACAGTAACAGCAATGACAATAATAGTATTTTCTCATGAAGATCTGAGTTACAGAGCTTACGGAGATTGCGGAAAACAGTCAGCGTTTTCTAGAGACCCCTCTCAGAAAAGCTGACAAGCAGCTGAAAGGTCCTAGCAAGGTCTGTGCGCTTTAGAGGGAAATGTATAGAATAGCCAGTGCAAAGGCATTAATACAGTGCTTTCTCGAATTGTTTTCAGTTCTCTTTCTCAAGGAGAAGGAACAAAGGGTCAGTAACTAGTCCGGGAGAAGCTTCCCCGATAGAACGGTGAGAAAGTTTCACCATTCAACAGAACATGATTTACTGTAAATATATGTCTAGATTTCATGGTCCTTTAATGATTTATGTTAATTATCTTCAGTGGTAATGCCTTTTTCTTTTGTGCATTCCACAAAGAGTTTTCTTGGAGGAATATCTACACAGCCCCGCAGTCGGCCTTGCCTGTGGGGGAGGGGAGGGTCCCAGCAGCTGGGACACGTGGTGGGCAGAGGGGATTCCTTGGGCTGCCTGGGAGCTAACCAGAGTTTAGAACTGGTAGGAGAGTTGCCCCTATTTGGCCCATTCGGGGATCCACTGGCCCAGAAAGGGCTGCTCTCATACTTTCCAAACAGCCCCAGGAAAGTAAAATCTACGTGAAAAAAAAAATTTAAAAAAAAAAGCAAAATCTACATTTTTTTTTCTTCCTGGATTGAAAGGCTCCCTAGCAGGCAGGGTGCTGTTGGTTGTTACGGACTGCTATTATTACAAGTGTGCTATTGTCTCCTTCTTTCTGGGGTTTTTGCCACCATACTGTGTCAAGTGGCAGGTAGGAGCTGCTAGGAATAGGCTCTTCTCACACCAGAGCCCAAGGACCGCTGGTCTAGACCAGCACTCTGGCTGCGGTGTGTCTCTGCCCTCTCCTCTCCCCACCCCAGTCATTTCTGGCAGTAATAATGTGAAGACGAAGACACAACAGCTACACACAAGGATCAGAATGATCTGGACCTGGGGGCCCGAACACAGATCCCTCCTTCCTGAACATTTTGTATCTGAGAAAATTGTAAGGTTAAAACAAGATTCATCTGGCGTTTGCCCGCAGGGAACCAGTACAGAAACTGTGTAAGATTAGTTCCTCCTTAAAGCAAGATTATCAGGTAATTCTGTTGCAAAGTCACAGAGACCTTGAGCTCTGTCAACTCAACTGCCTGTATTCATGCTGCCAGGCGCGGCTTTAACTTTCTGGAAGATTCATCACCTCCTGTTAGGAGTGTCAGGGCCTTTTCTTCCCTTCCTGGCTTAAGTTTGGCTCCTTCTCTGGGATGGCCATTTACCTTCTGGTCTATATCCTTTGTCCATTAGGGGTTTCCAACATCTTTTTGCCCTGAAAGGCCAAAATATGTCCCCCACACTGCCAAAACACACAGGTGACTCAAGGTCAGAATCTGGAGGATGGGCCAACCATTGTTCTGCATGGATTCTTGATATAAATTAATCTAAACCTTGCCCCAGTGGGCTGTTCAACTGGGTCAAGGTATGGTCAGCAGGCTAACCATTGTTCTTTTTTTCCCTATGAAAGATGGGGCCGCTGCAGATGAAAATATCACACTCTTCCTACTAGTGATTGTGTTACTTTTTAGATGGCTGGAATGGCAGAGCTAACGTTGCTTAGATTATTTTCCCATCTTTTTTGTGTGTATTTTGTGTGTGGACATTGTGTCTCCTATTTTCACTTTCTGGGAAATTTGCCAGTTTTTCAAGGACTGGGTAAAGAACAAAATAAATATTTGTAGATGGTTTAAAAGGAGAATGAGTATGTTGGATGCCGCTCTGCCCATCCGAAGAAAAGCAATCTTATTGCCTTTCAGATATTTTAAAGTAATTAACTCGAGAACTTCAGAAGGTTGATTTGACTAGTTTACTTTTCAGATTTGTGACCGTGTGTGTGTGTGTGTGTGTGTGTGTGTGTGTGTTGGGGAAAGGGGCGGTGTCAAAGCCTAGGCGAAGGAGTACAAACTCTTTTTAAAGTTCAGTTTAAGTGATGGGATTGTGTGAAAAGTAAACAACCTCTTTGTATGTGTTAATCAGGTTCTAAACAGTTATTGCCAGAAAGTGTTTACTTAACAACATTCGGCACATAAGATTTCTTTCTTTTTCTTTCTCTCTCTTTTTCTTTTCTTCTTTTCTTTTCTTTTTTTCTCTTCTTTCTTTCTGGATTTCACTGAAATTTGGGATGTTCAGCAGTTGGCTGCTTAGTAATACATAAATCAGCCTGTTTGGGGAGGTTCATTCTGTGTCTGAGATTAAAGAAACCAGAGAAGTGGCTTCCAGTGCCTGCCGGTGACCCTGTGTGAAATGTGTCCCTTCCCTGGCTGCGGAATCGGGGCAGTCTGCAGCGGTGCAAACAGGCGGTCTGGGTCCTGGGTGGGGAAGCCCATCACCTGTTGGGGCCTCGGGCGCGCGCGGCGCAGGGCGGGCCCGGGGGCAGGGGCAGGGCCGGCGGCAGGGGCCGGGGCCGGGGCAGGGGCAGGGGCAGGGGCAGGGGCGGCTCCGAGCACAGCACCCCCACCCCCCACCCCCCTCCCCCCGCTTCCTCCGGGACAGCCCGGCGGGCGGACGGACGGACGCGGGGACGCAGGCACCGCGGGACGGGGGCGGCCCGACGCTGGAATGCAGCTTCCTCGCGCTTGGGAGACTTTGCACCGGCGTGGAGAGTAGTTTGGGGTGGGGTTTCGCGCGGTCCCCTCCCCCCCACCCCACCCCCGGGCCCCCTTCCAGGCGCTTTCTGGGAGCTCCCAGGACTGCGCTCTCTGAAGTTTAAAGAGCAGCGAGGAGCTCGCGCCGCAGGCAGGGACAATGGAAGAAAGCGAAAGCCAGAAATGTGCGCCGTGCGTCCCGCGCTCAGCGGACGGCAGACAGACGCAGGGTAAGTGACCGGCCCGCGCCAAGGTGGAGTTAGGGCCCCGCCGCTCCGCGCCGCCCGCCGCCCGCCGCCCGCCGCCCGCCGCCCGCCGCCCTTCGGGGCCCGGAGGCGGCGCGGTCCCGGGCGGAGCGCGGTCGGGGCCGAGGGCAGACCCGGGGCCCCGGGGCTGCGACTGCACCTCGGGCAGGCTCTTCTCCAGCAGCAGAAGCGGTGAAGCGGGGGCGTGGGGATGCCACCGCGGCGGCGCAGTGAGCAGTCAGTACGTGTTCAGTCTCCAGGCAGTGACAAAAGAGACCGCCCGAAGCGGCTTTCGGTCCTCGCAGCTCCGGCCGCGGGGGGAAGAGGAGCCGCGTCTGCGAGAAGCGGTCCCCGGGACGGCGGCACTTCCATTCATCGGTTGGGGGTCCAGTGGCGGGAGGGAGTCCCCTAAGGCAGATGCCTGCTGGATGCAAGTTTTGCGGAATTTTGCGGAGTTACGTTGCAGACTGCAGGGACGTTTTCTTTTCCAGGTCAGAACTGCAGGGCGCCACTGGCAGCCTCCGGATGATAGATGGGACTGTGTGAATCTCTGAATGCTCTGATTCGAAAGTTGGGAGTTGTAAGACAGTCCTGGTAAATTTTCTGCAGGCAGTCTTCCTTTAATTGTGTTCGTGATCGGCTTGTCTTTTCCGTAGGGAATTTCCAGAAGCTTATGTTGTTCCAAAGAAAATTGCACGGTGGGGCTGGGTGGCGAAAGGACTTCTCTGCTCTCCGGTCTCTGACGTCTGTGATGCCAGAGCCTATCATACCGGATCATACAGGCAGCATGTTCCTAAACCCGCACAATCCGAAAGCATCCCCGCCCACGCCACCCCAGGTTCATGCAGCGGCCAGATAGCAAGAGGAGCGCTTGCGGGCGGCAGTGCTCCGAGTGGGAGTAGGGATTGATTATGCACAGGGGAAAAGGTGTGTGTTTTAAAAAGGCCAAAGGGAAGTAACAAATGACTCATGCACACTGAAAATGCAAAACTAAGCTACACGGAAGAAAATGGAATTACAAGAGATAGAACACCCCTGCACCCCACCCCCCACCCCTTACTCCCTCCCCCGTGAAACTCAGGAAACCTTAAGCTTAGCAAACCCTGAAGAATCCCCCGGTTTTACAGTCACCAGTCTAGGTATCTGTGTTTGTGCTTCTAAAACAGAGCACTCTCCTCCTTGAGGGGGCCTGGTCGGAGGGGTCCAGTGGAAGATAAGGTTTCCCTTCCACCACCCCCCCCCTTCCAGTTTGATAAGAGGGGATCCTACAGCAGGGATTCAGTCTTTGGGCCTCTGTTGAAATAAATGACACAGAATCTGGAGGGG
The DNA here is from genome assembly GCF_018345385.1 of Vulpes lagopus. Classification (NCBI taxonomy): domain Eukaryota; kingdom Metazoa; phylum Chordata; class Mammalia; order Carnivora; family Canidae; genus Vulpes; species Vulpes lagopus. The sequence goes on from NC_054831.1 coordinate 65,171,402, forward strand.
CAATTAGAACGGGACCAATTTAAGAAATGACTTTCAAAAAAGATGCTGCAAAGGCTGGAGATGGTCGGGCTGAGGGAGCGTGATCACTTTATTCATTTACTCATTCATTCAGTGGATATTGAACATCTGTTATGTAGTAGTTACTGTTTTAGCTGCTGGGGATCCAGCAGTGAACAAAGTCGTTGGAAAATACTTGCCTTCATTGAACTTATGTTCTAAGAGCCCAGTCTGGAGGGGAGAGGGTAGTAGAGAGAGGCAATGGACAGGTAAGCAAAATATATAGCATGTTAGATGGCAGTGTTGCCAGTTAAATTTGAATTTCAGATAAACAAGGAATAGGTGTTTTTTTTTTTTGTTTGTTTGTTTGTTTGCATAAGTATAGCCCATGCAATATTTGGGACATAACTTCTGCTGAAATTATTCATTATTTATTTGAAGTTCAATTTTAACTGGGCATTTCCTATTTTATCTAGCAACTCTATTAAGTGGAAATAAAACTATAGGGAAACATAAGGCAGGGAAAGGGAACAGGGAGTACACAGGGTTGCAAGTGAGACTGTAGTAGACAAGGTTATCAGGGAGATCCTGACTCGTGTATATTTGAATAAACCTCTGACAGAGGCAAGGGAGGGAATAGGCAAGAACATGTTCATAGAACAGCAAGGCCGGGGGGAAAGAGGTTAAGAGGTAATGCCAGGCCGGGTCACACAGGGCTGTGAGACTATGGTAGAGATTTGAGCTTTTATTTCAGAGGAGGTAGGGAGCTGCTGGCAGGCCCAACTTGTCACATAAAAGGGAAATACCGGGTGCTATCCTGAGAATAACCCAAGTAGGGGTAGGGGAAAGGCGGGAGGCCATTTTGGAGGCTTCTGCAGTAAACCAGGCAGTAGCTTGGAACAGCAGGTAGTAGAACAGGTGGTGATCAGAAGACAGGTAGGTTCTAGATGTATATCGAAAGTGAAGACAAGGAACGCCTGGGTGGCTCAGCCGTTGAGCATCTGCCTTTGGCTGGGGGCCTGATCCTGGGGTCCTGGGATCGAGTCCTGCGTCGGGCTCCCTGTGAGGAGCCTGTCTCTCCCTCTGCCTGTGTCTCTGCTTCTCTCTGTGTCTTTCAGGAATAAATAAGTAAAATCTTAAAAAAGAAAAGACAAGAAAGCCAAAAGAATTTCCTTAGAGATTCAAAGTGGGATATGAGAGAAAAGGAGTCAAAGATGGTTTCAGAAACATTGGTCTGCCTTGATGGAGGAATGGAGCTGCCATTTATGTAAATGCGAAAGCATTGGAGTACAGTAGAGGAGAGGGTGTTTATGGTTTGGAAGTGGAAGGGGAGAACAGGAAGGCCTTTGGATAGGTTATGACCTAGATGTTTATCTCGCACCTAAATGGAGATGCTGATTGCACCTAAATGGAGATGCTGATTTCTGCGTGGATATTCTCCCCTGGAATTGAGGAGAAAGGTCTAGGGTCTGTGGCAGGTCTGCTAGGATTGAGTCTGTGTGTACAGGACCCAGAGGTGCTCTCTGGAGCACTTGAGCATTTAGACGTCTGGGAGAAGAGGAGGGGTGGTCAGAGAGATCCTAGGGGTGAGAAGTATTCAGGTTAGATGTGTAGGGTCCTGTTGAGTTCAGGGTAAAGCGAGCCTGAAAAGGAGAATGGCTTCTGTTCCAGTTCTTCGGCCAGCACAAGGACCATCCAGAGAGGCCAGGCTTCTGCTTACATCACCCATAACACCCCATGCCTGTTCCTAGCCTGGCACCCCTCGTGGTGTTCGTTTATGTATACTTCACTCAATTACAGCGTGGTATTCCAGGGCAGACGAGGCCTTCCTCATCTGTACATTCCCTGCACCTCACAGAGCATCAGGCATGTAGAAAGCACTCAATAAATATTTCTTGAACAAAAGGCTAATTATACCACCCCAGGGCTTGGAGTTTACCAATCTATTATAGATAAGGATCCCCCAGGGTGATCATGTAACTTACTGTCCAGACCAAGGCTCTTTGGGAGAGAAAAGGAGCCCTATAAATAATTATACTGGGACAGCAGTTGTAACACACAACTGTTTTTGGCAAATTGGGGCATATGGCTGCCTCAAGAATAGCTCTAATCAGTGAGGCTTCCATGGCTGAATGGGCAGCCTACTTAAGTCAACAGCAGCATGAATGCATACTGCGGGTGAGCTGCACCGTGCAGAGGAGGCACTCAGTAGTTAACTGGCTGAATTGCATCTAAGAATCTGACACTCCCTTTGAAGGCCACGGGCTCCCCAGAGTGATCCTGGGGAATTCCTTGGGATGCATGGGCCCACAGCAGCCCCAAGATGCCTGCTATTTCTCAGGCCCCTAAGCTCTTGAAACCCCTGGGCCAGCAAAGCGTTATCAGCCCTCCGGCTTGCCTCCCCCCAACCCCTGAATCCCCAGTGTTTCAAGATAGTATTTATCTGCTTTGGTGGTAATCATTTTGCAATAAACAGCTGTATCAAACCCACATACAGTACACCTTGAGCTTGCAAGAATAGCATTGGCAGCCCCTGCAGAGCACAAGCTTGGGGAGTCCCAGATACTCAAGTCTTTGCCCAGAACTCTAAAATTGCCCCATCAGGCTTTGCCCCTTACCCGTTTTTATCCTTCAGAGTACTCGTTACACATTTGTATATTGTCTGCCTCCCTGATTATAATGTGGATCCTCCGTGAGGCAAAGGAATTATGTCTATCTTGATCACAACTTCAGTGCGTTTCCTAACTCCTTTCCAGGTATGGAGGAGGCACTCAATAAATATTTTTTGAGAAGGAATAAATGAATCATCTGACCATGAGAGATGAGATGATGAGACTTTTCTGGAGAGTGGATAGGCTGTTCCTCTTATGTCTAAAACCTATACCAGAAACCTTCTTTATCACTTACTTAATTTTTAAAGCTTTTAAGGTGAATATATATAATGGTCTAATTTCAGCTGTAATTTCTTTTTTTTTTTTTTTAAAGATGTTATGTATTCATGAGAGACTAAGGGGTAGAGAGACAGAGACATAGGCAGAGGGAGAAGCAGACTCCATGTAGAGAGCCCGATATGGGACTCGATCCCGTGCTCCAAGATCACGCCCTGAGCCAAGGGCAGACGCTTAACCGCTGAGCTACCCAGGTGTCCCTCAGCTATAATTTCTGTGCCAATTGGTGTATGATGTATGTATATCCTATGTATGTGTATGTATATCCTAATATCTGTAGGATATTAATGCAAGAACTGGCCAACCAAGGAACCCTGCGGGCCCCCCAAAAGAATATGTGGTATGTATTAGATAGGCTAATTGTAACAACCCTGAAATCTCTGTGGTTTAGCTCAATGTTAATTTTTTTGAACACAGTGGAATGTGGACATTCCTGGCCAGGTGGATCTCCTGAGGGCCCATCTTTAGGCTGATGGGGATCCCATTCCCCAGGGCCTTGACGGCTTCCACTGGAGCTTTTGCATTCACCCAGCTAAAGAAGAAAGAGAAGGAGCACAGAAGATTATTCAGGAAGCCTGGGGGGCCAGGACTAGAGGTGCCTGACATCACTTCTACCCACACTGCATTGGCCAGAGGAATTAGTACAAGGCCCCAGCTTGATGAAGGATGCTGGAGTAACAGTCCTGCTGTGTGCAGCAGGAGGACATTATGGTTTGGAGACATAGATGGACAAAATACTGTCACTGCCACAGTAGGTCCGCGTAGGTAGTACAGCCAGACAATGACTCCTCACAATGTCTCCATGACAAGAGGGGATCTTGGCCTAATTTTAAAAGCCATACCTTAGAGATAACCACCAAAGAGCCACTATAAAGAAGTGAGGAGGTGGCTTCTCTGATCTTCACTGGGGAAAAAAAATCTCAGGGAAGTGCTGTTGCTGGCTCTCAGGGTAGAAGGCAGGTGTGGGATGTCTGAACCATGCAAGGTCTCCTATCCCTCCTGTAAGTCCACCCACCTGCCTGGGGCAGCCTGACCGAGGGGCCGGAGGCCGCCTAGCAGCTCCTGTGGTCTCCTGCCTGCGGGAGAACTTGCTGCATCTCAGCCAGGAAGCCCTTTGAAACTCAGAAGATTCTCTCTCCGGCACTTGGGCCCTGCATTCCTCCCGGCTTCTGCTCTGCTCGCAGGAATGCTGGATGGGCTGCTCTGTGCCCAAAGCTCCTGTTTTGCTGCAAGTGAGCTGCAAGGAGGAGTGGCCCTGGGCGCGGCAGGAAGGGGAAGCTGGAAGCCTTGTCTTCATGCTACAGCTTCATTATTTGTTTGACACGGATTCCCAGAATAGCAAGCTGCCCACCACACCCATCGTTACATGTTAGCACCCAAGTGCATTCCAGGCAAGAAATAGAACTGTATTTCTGTGTTGATGGCTTTGTGGATAATGAGGACTTGGCGGGACCCGGCTCTCTGACTCCATGGCTGTGGAATTGTGACTAAATGCCCTTGGCCTGGTCCCCTTCTTGGTTGTTTCTGTCTCTGCTTAGTCGTTCTGTCCCCCCCCAAAGATCGTGTTCTCCCAGATGACTGGAATGGTGGACTTGTCCCTTCTGCTTTCAGCATGGGGGTCGGCAGCTCCCGAGGACCGCACCTGACCGCACCTGACCGAGGAGGAGAGGGCTCAGGGGCCGGGGATGCCTGTTCAAGTGGCTTTTCATGGAACTTGGGGTTGGGTGTGGGTGCCTGCAAGGGTGGAGCAGGTGCCTGGTGGTCCGTTGGGAAGCAGATGGGGCCCAGAGCTGAGGGAGGCGTGAGCTCCACCGGGATGGGCTATCTGCTGGGGGGCTGTACATCTGGCTGGCGGTGCATTAGCCATTGGGGCCCTTTGCTGCTTTCTTCCAAATGGCATTAAACCTTGTTAGGTGGGGATCCCTGGGTGGCTCAGCGGTTTGGCACCTGCCTTCGGCCTGGGGCCTGATCCTGGAGTCCCGGGATCGAGTCCCACGTTGGGCTCCCTGCATGGAGCCTGCTTCTCCCTCTGCCTGTGTCTCTGCCTCTCTCTCTCTCTTTTTCTCTCTCTATCTCTTGAGAATAAATAAATAAAATCTTTTTTTTTTTTTTTTCAAAAAAACCTTGTTAGGCAACTGGAGACATTTTAAATATTTATTTATTTATTTATTTATTTATTTATTTATTTATTTATTTATGATATAGAGAGAGAGGCAGAGACACAGGAGAAGGGAGAAGCAGGTTCCATGCAGGGAGCCCGATGCGGGACTCGATCCTGGGACTCCAGAATCGCGCCCTGGGCCAAAGGCAGGCGCGAAACCGCTGAGCCACCCGGGGATCCCCAACTGGAGACATTTTAGAAGAATCCATGAAAGAAAGTGAGAAAAGGGAAAGTATCATAAAGTTGACCTGACCTTCCAGCGCAAAGGGTTAGGAACAAACAGGGGTTTAGAGAGTCAGCGAGTCGGAGCTGCTCCAAGGTGACTGGTGGCAGAAGATTGACTCTGAACCCCGCCACTCCCCCTCCTGTTCCTTTCCCAATTTATCTGAAGGAAGGAAGCGGAAAAATCTTTTTCTGTCTCCAAGGGGCTACTGTTCTGGCTGTCTTGACCTAATCTGGGGATCCTTGAAGGAAACCAAATAGTTCTTGTGAGTCCATGTGTCAGAGCAAGGCAGAATGGAACTTTCTGGCCCTGCTAGTAGCAGAGGTGCCTGAAGGTTTAGTTAGCCACATGGGTGTCTGTGTGTTTGCCGGTGTGAAGAAGTCTCCTTTCCCCGGAATTCAATCTTGCTAATGAATCTAGCTGTCCCGGATAATTTTAAAAATATGTTAATGATGTCAAAAGTAATCTTAGAAATCTGTACAAAAGTCAACAGTGTTATATCAAGTATACAACAGGTTTTTGGCTAATAGAAAACTCATGTGCACACATACACGCTCCAAAAGCAAAAGCTAAACCAGATTGCACACGTATTTACCAACCTGACATATGGCACTTTCTGCCTCTAGCTTTATTCAGTGGGTCCTGTCTTCTATTTTTTTTTTCCAAGAAGACACCACAAAAAAGGGAGCCATTGTGTGAGTCCATGTAATGAGAAGGGAACCAAAGTAAATGATAGTTAATCCTTCAATATCTTTAAATCAATAGTTTCATCTTCTTCCTCTTCTAAATTCACTGCTGAAACTAATGAAAAGTAGGGGAATTAACCAATTTGGCTATTTTTTCCTCCCTTTCCTCATCGGTGTCTGATGGAGATGCTATAATTAGCAACTTAATGAGAAGTGAAGGGTAAACAAGAAAGAAGAATTATTCCCAGAACACTCTTCTAGGGATGGAAAACCAGAGTAGGAAAACCAGCCTGAGTTTAAAATGTTTTCTACGCCTAACCAAAGAGTGTTGTACCTAGAGTTCTGTACAAAGACGTTTCTAGACAAAGAAGCGGGAAATGCATTGGTAGCATTGCCTTTAGGTGAGCTAGTTTATGCATAAACTGGACACTCCGGATATCACTGGTGTAAAGTTTTGTTTCTTTATCTAGACTCCCATCTAGAACTTGCAAATACTGGATCTCTTCTTCTACATGTAAATTTTTGAGATAAGTAGTTAGCAAATGAGCTCTTATTGGAAACTACTTTAAAAAAAAGTTACAGGGATGCCTGGGTGAGTGGTTGAGCGTCTGCCTTCAGCTCAGGTCGTGATCCCGGGGTTCTGGGATCAAGTCCCACATTAGGTTCCCTGCATGGAGCCTGCTTCTCCCTCTGCCTATGTCTCTGCCTCTCTCTGTCTCTCATGAATAAATAAATAACATCTTTAAAAAATAAAAATAAAAAATTGGGTAGGTTTTAAAGGACTTAGAGCTAGCAGACTGCATATCTCATACTAGTCCAACCATCTCCGGTTTATTAATGAATATGGTGAGGCTGAGATAGACCACATTATATAGTCTAAGTCTAGAGTAAAAAGCAGAACTCCCGAGACCCTGCTCTGCTTTTCCCTGGGAATTCAGGGAACAGGGACACGTTATTCCACCTGCATCCGTGTAGTATGTAAGAACTGCTCCTTATGAAGAGAATCTGAAGGCTTCTGAACATTCATAACCTTCTCTCTCTATTCTCATTCTTTAATAATATTTGCCTGTTTTTCAGGTAACTAGAGAATGCAAACCTGACACCCTATTTGCCAACCATTGAAAATGAATACAGATTCTCTATTCATGTCCTGTAGGTGAAGCACTGTCATTGCCTGACTCACTTGCTCCCTTCTAGATAGAAATCAGTTTGTTCCTAAAGGCCAGGTCAGAGGCAGGGTCAAGGCCAAGGGTCTAGGTCAAGGCTGTCAGAATGATATCAAAGCTCTTCCCTTTTCACTGTGTGTTTTGTTTTATTTTATTTATTTATTTTTAAGATTTTATTTATTTATTCATGAGTGAGAGAGAGAGAGAGAGAGAGAGAGAGGCAGAGACAAAGGCAGAGGGAGATGCAGGCTCCATCCAGGGAGCCTGACGTGGGACTTGATCCAGGGACTCTATAATCAGGCCCTAGGCTGAAGGCCAGGCGCTAAACCGCTGAGCCACCCAGGCTGCCCTTCACTGTGTTTTTTACAGACCCCTTCAGGTGAAATGTGTCCAGGCCTTTACATCCTCTCCATTTCTACCTGATAATAATATTAACCTAATAATATTTTATTTTTTTATAAATTTATTTTTTATTGGTGTTCAATTTGCCAACATATAGAATAACACCCAGTGCTCATCCCATCAAGTGCCCCCCTCAGTGCCCATCACCCAGTCACCCCAACCCCCCACCCACGTCCCCTTTCATCCCCCCTAGTTCGTTTCCCAGAGTTAGGAGTCTCTCATGTTCTGTCTCCCTTTCTGATATTTACCACTTATTTTTTTCCTTTCCCCTTTATTCCCTTTCGCTATTTTTATATTCCCCAAATGAATGAGACCATATAATGTTTGTCCTTCTCCGATTGACTTATTTCACTCAGCATAATACCCTCCAGTTCCATCCACATCGAAGCAAATGGTGGGTATTTGTCATTTCTAATGGCTGAGGAATATTCCATCGGATACATAGACCACATCTTCTTTATCCATTCATCTTTCGATGGACACCGAGGCTCCTTCCACAGTTTGGCTATTGTGGACATTGCTGCTAGAAACATTGGGTGCAGGTGTCCCGGCGTTTCATTGCATCTGTAGCTTTGGGGTAAATCCCCAACAGTGCAATTGCTGGGTCGTAGGGCAGATCTATTTTTAACTCTTTGAGGAACCTCCACACAGTTTTCCAGAGTGGCTGCACCAGTTCATATTCCCACCAACAGTGCAAGAGGGTTCCCCTTTCTCCACATCCTCTCCAACTTTTGTGGTTTCCTGCCTTGTTAATTTTCCCCATTCTCACTGGTGTGAGGTGGTATCTCATTGTGGTTTTGATTTGTATTTCCCTGATGGCAAGTGATGCGGAACATTTCTCATGTGCTTGTTGGCCATGTCTATGTCTTCCTCTGTGAGATTTCTGTTCAGTGTTTGTTTGTTTGTTTCTTTGCTGTTGAGTTTAATAAGTTCTTTATAGATCTTGGATACTAGACCTTTATCTGATAGGTCATTTGCAAGTATCTTCTCCCATTCTGTAGGTTGTCTTTTAGTTTTGTCTTTAGTCTTTTGCTGTGCAAAAGCTTTTCTTTAGTCTTTTGCTGTGCAAAAGCTTCTTCTTGCAAGATGCATCCATGAAGACAAGAGAAACAAAAGCAAAAATGAACTATTGGGACTTCATCAAGATAAGAACCTAATAATATTTTAATGCTTTCTTAGTTTATGCTAATGGGGGGACTGGAATTTTTAGGTGGTTTACAAATCAGTGATTATAGTAGCTACTTTTGGTCTTGGGGATGAAATAAATGTCTCAGAAACCACCTTCAGATTATAGAAATATAAAAGTCCTGTTACCAGCATGACATTGTAATTAAAAATAAAGAAATAATCAGAATCATCGGAGTTAACTTTTCTGTAATTACAGAGGAAGGTAAGGGGTAACCCAGTTGCCTGCAAACTAGTGTGACCAAGTGTTCTCATTTTGAATAACCTCAGAGAAAAAGTCAGAAATAGCCCACCTTTTTCTGCAACTATTTTAGTGTGATTTTTTCCTATTTCCTTTGATTGTTGATTTTTTCCCCTTCTTTCCCCCCAGAAAATACATCTGCTAGGTGACACTTATACATTAAAAGCTGCCACAAACCCTCTTGGTATTCAGTAAATGAGATTTGTAGTGAAATCATTCATTGTGAACCATATTTTGTTTTTCTTTTGTCTTTCAGAGCAAGGAAAAAGCAATCTACATGTAACGTCATTAGAAGATGCAGAATGTCGCAGAACCAAGGAACGCCTTTCTAATGGAAACAGTCGTGTTTCAGTTTCCAGATCTTCCCGCAACATCCCAAGGAGACACACTCTAGGTGGACCCCGAAGTTCCAAAGAAATCCTGGGAATGCAAACATCTGAGATGGACAGGAAGAGAGAAGCTTTCCTGGAACATCTGAAACAGAAATACCCCCACCATGCCACTGCAATCATGGGCCACCAGGAGAGGCTGAGAGACCAGGTAGGAACATGTTGCCACTTTGCTGCACAGAGCTCATTCTGAAATGAACATGAGGGGAAGCAAAGTGACCAATAGTTCAACGGGGAAAAAATAGTTGAGTGGCTTTTGCCCACCTTTGAGTTGTTCCAGATCTCTTTGGGGCCTTGGGAGGAGGAGGCAGCCTGCAGTAAAAGGTTTGACCTGAAGGCTCAGTTCTCTTTATCACCATGCCAGAGAGGAGAGACCCAGAGAGTATGGAGTTCCCCCAAAAGGAGTGTCCAGATGTTCAACCAAAAATATATCTAAAGTGCAGGCAGTGAAGCGTATTACTTTACTGAATGAACCCTGGGATCAATTGCTGTGCACCCAGATAACACTTGAATGCTTAGTACAGTGAATGAATGAATGAATGAATGAATGAATACATACATACATACATACATACATATATACATACATAAATACATTTTTCAGGGTAAAATGGAACAGAGAGGGACAGACTTATGGTCAACCCCTTTTCCTTGGGAAGCTGACAGGGTTCTGTTTCTTCTCTCTTTTTTTTTCCTTTTAATCACAGATGTTTACCTTTTGCATTCTTGGCTTTCTGCTGTCATCAGCTACCTGTTTTCTCAGGTTATCTTGACAGCTACACAGATTATTACCCAACTGTGGCTTGGGATGTTTTTGTTTCTTGGCTGTGTGCAACGACTTTTTTAGCAGATAACACAGTTTTGGAGTCGCAGGAGAGGGACGACCTCCTCTGTAGCCCTCCCAGACACGTTATCAAATTGACCTTTAAGGATAGAGAACATGGTAAAGGAAGCAGAGCCCACTATGCGATATATGTGGTTGGGGAAGAGGACAGACTGTTATGGATTTTGACGCTCCAGGGAGAGAGGCACATTCAGTATTTTCAGTCTTGCCAGTTAACTGGTTGCAAAAGTGATGTCTAGCTAACTCAGCTTTTGATATCCATGGAAATGGAATTTGGCATTAACCTGAAAACTTTGAACCTATATTTCATCCTCAATCTCATTGCTTACATTTAAATTCAACCTTCACTTCCCTTAAATCTTTACTAGAGTGCCTAAAAATATCAAATGAGCTTTATGGACTGTATGTTTGCTTCTTGTTCACCTTTCCAAAAGGCGGCAGACCCAGAAAAGGAGAGAAGAACCAGGAATCCTGGTTGATGTCCAGCAGATAAATTCTTTAGTAATTAAGAAAAGGAAGGCTGTTTTCATTTCAAGCATATATAGAAAAGACACCCTATTTTATTTATTTATTTGTTTGTTAATTAATTAATTAATTGTTTTCTTCTACAGTTTTATTGAGATATAATTGACACACATAAAAATATCCCTATTTGTTAGTTGCTAGTAGGATCAATATCCATATAAGTAATGTGTCATGTTTTTGTGAGGTGCCATTCTTTATCCAAAGAAGTTCAGGCTGAGGAAACTCAAACTCAGAATAGTTATAATTACAGTTTCCTAAGGAAAAGTTGGAATTTGAATCTGGTTAAATCTGAACCCAGAATCCTTGGTTATTCCACTATTATGTAAGTTGATCGTTGCCTGTAGAACAGATAGTATAGTGAAAACAAAATTCCTTCTAACCTGCTAGTTTTTGACTCATCTAATAATTAAATTGATATAAGACAGGTTAACAGGAGAAAAACAAACAAAAGTTTAATGATATGTATACCTACTATGTATACATGGGAGAGACCCAGGAAAACTGAGTAACTCCCCAAAATGGCAAAAGCCATGACCTTAAATATCATGTTCAGCAAAAGACCAAAGAAGATGTTGGGGATGGGAGTCAGTTATGGGAGGTTACCCGGCAAAGCAAAATAAACAAGGATAAAGTTGTTATGACTTAAAATAATTAAGATAGTGGGCCTGGCTCAAAAAAAGAGCTACTACCAGAAATTACTTTTTTTCTCTGAAAGACCTATCTGTGCAGCAGGGCAAACATCTATCTAATTACTGACCATCTCTTCTTATTGTCCTATTAATTACCCTCCTCCCCTTTGAAATCCCAGACCTCAACCGCATTCTTTAGCTCAGGATGGCATATAAGTCTCAACCGACCCAACATGTCCTTGAGTCTCATATTTACATGGGGCTCTCATATGTACATAGTTAACTTTGTTTTTCTTCTGTTAATATGCCTTATGTCAGTTAACCAGCCGAAAAACGTGGAAGGTAAAGGAAAATATTTTTCTCTCCAACAGTCTACATGGGGCATAAGGGACATGGTGGGGGTATGTGTGTGTGTGCGTGTGTGGGTGTGGGTGTGTGTGTGTATGACTATGGGGAAAGGGCTGAGGGCAAAGGAGGTTAGGAAATGCATAGTGTGTTGAATGAGGAGGGAAAACATTTTTTTAAAGTGAGAAATGTATTCATTTTGCTGAGAAATTGAGAAATTAGTATTTCAAAATGGTATTTTCCATGTTAAAAATATCTGTTATTATCATTACTGTTATTGTTTCTGATCTCATAATTATTCTTACTGCTTTGATGATGGTGGCTTTGGCTAAAACTCTCACATGGGGAGCCTAAATATAACCTGAAGGGTGCATGGTATCAGATGACTGGGAATAATGACTACGGCTTAGTGGCTTCAATCTCTGATCTCTTATCACATACATCTCCGCCACAGGTGTCCTCTGCCATGGCTGGTCAGCTGTCCCTTTACTGGGTAACTCAGAATGAATTCTTGTGTATTCCAAGCTGGAAAGAGGAAAAGATTCTGATGCGTGGATTTGTATATACATTTTTTCATTCCATTGTCATGTCATAGATGAACCCTAATCAGCTTTGTGAACAGTAGAGATAAACTCAGATAATGGTTTAGGAAATTTCTATGGATAGCGCTTCAACTTCTGGCTCTCCCATTCTTTTTCTCCCGTTTCCTCTTTCCTGTCCTCTTCTCCAGGACACCCTTTGTTCCTCCCTGACCTTCTTTAAAATGGATTATTCCAGGCTTCCTTTGCAGGAAGATCTTATGACTAGCCATAAGGAGGAATTCAGATAAACAGGTCTGACCACTTATCTATTATTGAGGTTCTAAATACCACATATTCTTCTGGTGGCTGTTTTCCTGGCTGCCTCCCAGAGAATGGCCTTAATGAAAAGAGTGCCACTGGAGGAGTTTAAGAATTAGGTAGTAACCGTGCTGCATCTAGTAACTTACATGAAATACCTGGGTACTAAGGGAATCTCAGTTCCAATTCCTTGGTATTAAACATAAGGAGAATTAGAGCATACTTTGCATTCCAAAATCTGAGTTCAAACACTGGGAGATTTGTGGTTGAAAACTTGTATTTGAGCCTTTGAAGGTAAGTCAATCAAGAATTTTCTTCAGTCTCATTTACTGAAAAGAGGTTTCCTTAACCCCCTTCTACTGTCTTCTAAAAATGCAAATGACCATTATTGCGGCATAATGCTTATCCACAGAGTAGTAGCTGTAATGGCCCTGGCCCCCCCTCCCCCCAACATACTTGTTGAGGCAATCAGAGTATGAAGCTACAACACTGCTAAGGGTTTGGCAATGGGGCCAGGCAGAGCTGGATTGGAATCCAGCCTCTACCATGGGCTAATCGTATGATCAGAGCTAATGGTTTCATCCTTTTCTGTTCCAATTCCCTTATTTGTCAAAGGACAATGACAGCAATATCACATAGGGTACTGAGAAAGAGATGGATCCTCTTACTGTTTCAATGACAGCTCCCAGCATTACAATATTCTTCTTTTCAAATTAGTGTTTAAAGTCGTTTTACTTTTTTTACCAACATGTATTTGAACACCTGAAGATTTTTTTTCCATTGTCAGAACATAATATTATTACATTTCTGAAGCTATTTGTACATTTCCGTCATTAAAAGCTTAAAATTTGGATTTCTTTCACTTACTCATACCATATATATTTATTTGGCACCTACCATGTAAAGGCGTGACGAGGCACCATTAAGTCAGTAAAAGAAATAAGGCATTCGTGTACAGATACTGATCCATCAAGGGACACCTGGGTGGCTCAGGTAATGATCCTGGGGTCCCGGGATCAAGTCCTGCATCAAGCTCCCTGCACGGAGCCTGCTTCTCCCTCTGCTTATGTCTTTGCCTCTTTCTCTGTATCTCTCATGAACAAATAAATAAAATCTTAAAAAGAAAGATAATGATCCTTCAAGATCCTTCAAGACAAGCCCACTTGTCACATCTTCTGAGTTGGTCACAACATCTTGCAGTAGTCATATTGTAGTATCTAATCATGCCTTTACTGTACTTCTCTTTGTTTTTCTTTCTCCTATATAAAATATGCTTCTGGAGGCCAAGAATGCTGCTTTAATTACCTTTGTAAAGTCAGGATTTAGAGAGTATACAACCTAAATGAAGCATAATCATTTTTCGTTGAATGAATGAATGGTGATCCAATGTATTTTTTTCTTAAGATTTTATTTATTTATTCATGAGAGACACAGAGAGAGAGAGAGAGAGAGAGGGAGGCAGAGACACAGGCAGAGGGAGAAGCAGGCTCCATGCAGGGAGCCCAACGCGGAACTCGATCCTGGGGCCCCAGGATCACACCCTGGGCTGGGGTGGCGCTAAACCGCTGAGCCACCCGTGCTGCCCATATTTCTAACATGATTAGAATGTGATAGGTCCTGTTGGAGTGGTACAGACAGAAGGGTGGAGAATCCAAGAATTAAGACTTTGGGAAGTCAGAAGAGACTGAGGCTAGGAAGCTAAGATAAGAGAAGCAATTTCATTCAAGTCAAGAATCCACTGTTTGAACAAAGTCAGAGTTCCTCAAGTCTGTGGTCTTCCTCTGTAACTGACTTGGGTGTTTACTTCCTCCACCCTTACTTTTTCTAAAGCTTTGGTAACAAAATTATGTATATCACAGTGGGTCAAGCAGTAGAGACATTCCGTTGCCATTTCTTTAAAAAAGTTAAATCTTGGGGCACCTGGATGGTACAGTGGTTGAGCATTCAACTCTTGGTTTGGGCTCAGGTTGTGATTTCAGGATCGTGGCATTGAGCGCAGAGTCGGGCTCTGCACTCAGCAAGGAGTCTGCTTAGGACTCTCTTCCCCTCTCCCTCTGCCCCTCCCTGCAGCATGCACATGCACACACTCACTTGCTCGCTCCCTCTCTCCCTCCCTCTCTTTCTTTCAAACAAATAAATCTTTAAAAAAATAATTAAAAATTGGGGCACCTGGGTGGCTCAGTCAGTTAGGTGTCTGCCTTTGGCTCAGGTCATGATCCCAGGGTCCTGGGATGGAGCCCTGCATCAGGCTCCCTGCTCAGTGGGGGGCCTGATTCTCCCTCTCCCTCTGCTGTTCCCTCTGGTTGTGCTCTCTCATTTTCTCTCAAATTAATAAATAAATAAAATCTTAAAAAATAATAAGAAATAAAAAGATAAATCATTCAATTCCAGAGCATATGAGATAACCATAGAAAATAGATTCTTGTGTATATTTGACATTGAAAGAGTTACTTTTTTTGAAGTCACTCTTAGTTCAGAAAGGTCTCTGGGTCAGCAGTCTCTCAGCCATGGTCGCTGTAACTACACAATTTGGAAATGCTATTCCTCCACTGATAAGCAAATGTCCAACTAGCTCTCACTTACAGAAACCAGCTCTCCACTCCTAGCCTCAGAAACTCTGCTGAAAGTAATGTTTTCATTTTTATTTCCAGTTACCCACAGAATTTCTGTTCAGTTAACTAGGTCTAGAGTACCTGCTTTGTGGTTACAGTTCATTTATGTGTATTTCTATATTTCTATATTGAATGTAGTGGAACTTTAAAGGGAAAGAGTAATACATTTTAACTTGAAAGTTTACTGTGTCCTTCCATTCAGTACAGTGAGTAAAAGAGATATGAAGGTGTATTTTCCTTTGACAGGAACATTGTGGAAGGCTAAAATAAGGAGAGTAATAAAGAATAATGAATAATAAAACTATCTGATATGGGATCAGGAAGGCCTCCTGGGCAGGGCCAGGGCTGTGCTGCTGTCTGAGTGCCCCTCAGGGCTTCCTGGTGCCTCCTCACCAACCAGCCTCACCTTTGTGCTTGTTTGGAAACAGCACTGGAGAGGTTTTCTCAGTGCCTGGTTGGTTTGGCGCCACTGACCATTTTCTCTCCCAAAGTCCAGTCCATCTGGTGCTTAAATGTATGCTGCCAATTGTGAAAATGAAAATAAGGAAAATATTTATTAGTCTGTTCATAAATACCCCAGGTTCTGGTTTACTCTACTCTATTTTTAACAACTCTAAGAAAACGTGATTTATTGGTGAAGAGTTGTTCTAAGGAATTTGGAATGTAGGCTTTGGATCAGACTCAACATTATCTGTTCTTTTGCCTGATATCTCCTTTTCAGAAGGTATATACTTGATTTTATCAGAATCATTGAAAATTACCCAGTTGAAGACAGAGGAAAAGAGTAGTCTTAACTGCATTTGAATCAGAAGAGCAGGTCTTAAGAATCAAATACTTGAGAAGCAAACACTACCCCCTGTTCCCTCAAAAGTCACTGAAAAAAAGTTAAGAGCATTAATAGTGGAAAGAGAGAGAAACATAATCCATCTGGAATGAAACAAGGAAATGATCAGGACTCATGGAATGGTTTTGGGCGACTAGGGAATGTCTTTGTGGAGGCTCGTGTACACAGAATGTAGAAAGTGGAAGTAGAGTTGATGATGAAGGGAAGTTTGCTGCCAACAATTTGTATGATCTTGACCTCACCTTCCACAGATAAGAGCTCTCTGGGCAGAACAGAGGGTTAATAATAGAGAGGAGACAGTGATTACCAGATCACAACACAGCCAGTCACGGAAGGCCTGTGATTTAAAGAGCTTTGCTGGGGCACCTGGGTGGCTCAGTTGGTTAAGTGGCCGACTCTTGGTTTTGGCTCGGGTCGTGATCTCAGGGTTGTGAGATGGAGCCCTGCATCAGGTTGAGCACTCAGCAGGGCGTCTGCTTGAGATGCTCTCTCTGCCCCTCCCCCACTGTAAAAATAAATCAATAAATCTTTAAAAAAAAAATAAAATAAAAGGCTTTGCTTTATGCCACCCAGGCAGTGAATCCCACAAACTGTTGAGTGAGGGTGGCACACTTTTAGGGCAAAGCAAGTAACATATTTTTGTGGAAAGGGCATTTGATGTCACAAACCAGAGATGAGGGTGCCAGCCACTTCTCCTAATCTTCCCTTCTGCATGCTGGTTTTCAATAGCTAGCCCACCCCTCTTAAATTGGGGTTATAATTCAAAAGAAGCCAATAGGAGATGCATACCTTTAGGCTGATGTATTAGCCAGGAGTGTCATGATTATGCTGCATAACAGGTAAACCCTGTAGGGGCTTTTTGTGCCATGACACAAAAATAACTCACTTCTCGCACATGCAGAATGTATTGTTTGGGCATCTCTCTGGAGAAGCTGCCCTTACAATGACTTAGTGATTCAGGCTACTTCCAGCATGTAATGATGCTGTCTTTACACACAGATTCCAAGTCTCCATGGCACCAAAGGAAAGAGCCCTAATTGTCTGCACTGACTCTTAAATATGTTGGCCCATATGTCACTGCCCTTTATCCTAGCATCTTGGTTTTACTGGGAAGTTTGATTTATCCAGATTTTGGCTGTGGAATCTGACTTAGAAAGGAAAGTCCCTCCTCACTTTCATATATCAGCTTCCCCAAATGTAATGAATGGTTTTATCAGCACATAGCACATCCCATATATAGTGATTTTATACTTATCAGTACAATAGCATTCATCACATTTATATCTAACAAATATATATTAACACATATTTACACCTATATGTAGTGGCATTTTTTACTTACTTTTTTAAATAAAGATTTTATTTATTTATTAATGAGAGGCACAGAGAGAAGCAGAGACATAGGAAGAGAGAGAAGCAGGCTTCTCGCAGGGAGCCCCATGTAGGACTCGATCCCAGGATCCCAGGATCATGCCCTGAGCCAAAGGCAGATGCTCCATCACTGAACCACCCAGGCGTCCCTTCTGACTTACTTTTGATGAACTTCACAGTATTATGACAGAGTTTCAATCACACTGGGTTACTCCTTATCAGTAGATCTCAGGGTATCAGGGTGTACCTTTGGAAATTGATGTAATCCCTCTGTCATGTGTGAAAACTCCAAATTATTCAAATTTCATTCTTTTTTTAAGGTTTTAAGTAATCTCTACACCCAATGTGGGGCTCAAACCCTGAAATCAAGAGTCACATATTCTACTGACTACACCAGTCGGGTTCCCCCAACCAGATTTTTTTTCTATCACATGTGTTCTAACTCGATCATCCTATGTATGTGAAATGTTCGAAATTCCCAAGTATGCATCTACATTCATGGATGTGTGGGTCAGTGAAGCCTGGAAAGTTAGATGAATTGGAATTAAAGGCACACTGGGCATAGACCTGCATTAGTGAAGCCTCAGGCCATGGTGAATGTGTAGGATAAAAGGCTGAAGTTGTAGAGGAAGCAGGTTTTAACCATTATACATGCTTTATAAATAAATGAAGACAAATGAAAAGTTTAGAAATTATACTGAAGCAACAGACTCAGTTAAGAAATTCCTCTTTAGAGCTATTGATTTATTCTAATCCAAAAAGAAAAAACGGTGGGCGAATAGCCATGTTCAGTAGCAAGAACCTGTTAGCTTTTGGAAGCAATGACGGAGTATGCATTTACCAGGCCAATTTCTTGCCTAAATCTTAAGGAAAAAGGAAACCATTTCTTGGCAATTAAGAAATCTGATACAATGTATATGGAATAAATACTCCTAACAAGCCGCAGACGTGCCTTTACTCTGATGACTGTGAACATGGAGAATGTTAGTTAAAGGTTCCGCGTTTCTTTAGCACTGTTTTCTCAAATACTGTTTATAGTGGTGAAAAAGTGGAAAAGACTGCAGGGAAAACATACTATTGGCATCAGCTAAAATTGTGACACTCTTGCTCTTTGCACATATTGTCGTGTTTTATACTCCCAACAATGCTATGGGACAGGCAATATTACTAACTCCTCAAAAGAATGCAGTACCGAGGCACAGTGTAGTTAGCTATTGTTCAAGGTGACACAGCAAGTCAGTGTGGCAGTACCAGGATTTAAATCCTGTGATCTGGCTGTGGGGGTTCTTGCTCTTTACCTCCAGATCACACCATCTCTCTGTTGAATGGCAAAACCGAAAAACTTGTATCTAAAATGTTGAGAAAATGGGGAAGGACTAAAATGGGGGGACCAATTTGGCCTAGTGTCCAGAACTATGACATTTGATCCAAGAATGGCTGAAATGCCCACCTCCTAATTAGATTGGCCTTCAATAATTCCTGGCAGAAAAGGAATTTGGCACCAAAGAAGCAGTGACATAAATAGTGATAAATATCTACACAACGTAAATGTTGAGAAGATTTTATTTTTTCCAGAGCAACACTTCCAAATGGAAGGATTGTGGTGTCATAACAAAATTACAAGTTGTATTTAGAAGATTTATATTAGTGTATATGTGAGTATGTGTTTAATGAAATGCTAGAGTGTATGAATAAAGACTATGATAAGATTGAAAGAATCGGTACCAAAAAAAAAATTGTCCTCAGAAATTTCAAATCTTCACTATGTTTAAGAGAAGTCAGAGTGTGATCAGAAACAATAGTCATCCAAATTTGGGCGTGATGAAAAACATGGGAAAAAAATAAGCAGAAAGAGCAGTCTAATATTTAACAGATGATGTTACTCAAGGGACCAGATGAAGGAGCTAGCTGGAAATGTTACCCAGAGGACTGATATTTTGAATTGTGTCTTAAAAGGGAGGGAAGTGCATTTCCAAAGGTTTGGAATATTACATAGTAGGACATCTTGTGGTGGCGGCAGAGGGGGGGGGGCAGTGCTCGGTGATCAAAAAGACTAAATTCAAGGGGTTCCAATTTTACTTGCAAAATTGACTTGAAGTTGACATTAATCATAGAGGATGCAGAAAAAGAGAAAAAAGAATCCTAAATGGAGATCATTCATAACACACAGCTTTTGATCCATGCTTAATTGGGTGCCACCAACCTCTGCATTAGCTTTCATTTTAATTAGTGTTGTGGAAGAGCAAGAGAACAGTGCTATATTAAGAGGAGCTCCGAAAAAAAAATCAAAATAAGATTCTGCTGGAAAACCTGCTAAGAAGTGTCTGGGAGTAGGTGGACAGCAACGGGGAGTCAGGAGACACCTGGGATGTGGGGATCAGCAGAACCTAGAGAAAACTGCCACCTGATTAGATGCAAATTTTCAGTATTGAGGAATCCAAAAAAGACCAGTGTGATTCAGTCCAGCATATCGATGCAGAACTCATATTGCAAGTGTCTAAATTGTCCTTCTGCTTCTCACGCATCAAGCTTACGTCTTTGCCATTATTCATCCTTCCTGCAGGTGTTTTCTTGGATTAATTCAATCAGATGGTTGTTTATCATCGACCTACACCAGGAGCTCGACATCAGGCAGTATATATAGAGTGCACAATACCTGCCCTGCCAAGGATACATCTGTTTAGTGGGAAGAGTACCAACTTTGGGGTCCCATATAAGTGAGTTTTTTATTTGCTGGGACACTCTTAGCTGTGGAGTGTAGGTAGGTGAATCATCCGTTTTCCTGAGGCTTTTTCTTAACTGCAGAAATGAGAACGACAATACTGTTGTGGTGAGGATTACATGAGATGATACATCCTATCAAACAGTTAGCAGGTGGGCAATGCATGTCAAAACCCTTCTTATTAAGGAGAGCATCATCACTGAGAAATGAGGGCAGTACACTTTAGGGCAGCCTGAAACAGTCCGTTCTAAGGTGCCATGATTCAGACCAGCATTTTGTAGAAATAGATTCTACGCAATCCTAAATCCCCAGACTTGTTGGTAGCTGTTTGGGGAATGGAGAGAAAGTTTCTAATTTGGGAATATTTTTGATTAAACAAAGTTAAATGAATTTCTACACTGCAGGACCCACCGATCAGATCTTTTAATATGCTAAAAGGCATTGCAAGTCGCATTTAGAGATTTGGGAGCAGGTCCATAAGGAATGAAACATGGAATGTTTCCCAAGCCTATTTGACCACAGAATTATTGTTCTGAGGACTCTTCTTTTGTGAGACACACTAGGAAATGGTAGGATGTACCTCAGAAGCTTACTGGAGTTCAGGGCCACCTGGGTGGCTCAGTTGGTTAAGCATCTGCTTTTAGCTCCTGTTACAATCTCAGGGTCCTGGGATTGAGCTCCCCCTTGCAGGTCCCCCCACCCCATCGTGTCATCAGGCTCCCTGCTCAGTGGGGAGTCTGATTCTCCCTCTGTCCCTCCCCCCTTTGCTCTTGTTTTCACTCTTTCTCTCAAAATAAATAAATAAGATCTTAAAAAAGAAGAAGAAGAAGCTTGCTGGAGCCCAGAGCATTGAGAGAGCAGAGATCTCACATGAAGATCGAAATTCAAATGGTGTCCCTTGGAATGACGGAGGTCTTTTGGAGACAGGAGAGACTTGTCCAGGGCACAGTAGGTGTTCAGCAAGGATATTGATGGATGATAATGTGAAGGAATAGAATGAAGCCTTGGAGGCATTATGATGGAGGATGGGGGACAGGCAACCTTGAGACAAGAATAGGGCCCCTTGTGAATCAGTGGGTAGGCCAGTGGAAGTGAGGTGGCGGTGTCATTGGCAGGAGGGCGATGTCAGTGGAGTCAGGTTGAGGAAGGCCAGGTGCATTGGACCCGGAAAGTCAGCAGAAGGCTTGGATGGGCAGGTGCAGAGCAACCCTGTAGCCTTGAATTCAGAAAAGGAATAAAATCAAAGTTGCAAGGTTAGGTGCTCATGCTAGGTAGAGGGACTAGGAAAAGAGTCTGGGTCCCAGCCTGGCAGTGGTTCCAAGTGTCCAGAACGCAGTGCTGGCTTCGGGAATGGAGCTCAGCCAGCATCGAAGGCACCACCTCAGAGACTTGAAAGAAAAATGAGAATGACTTGGTGTCTGACCAGAGAGGGACTAAAGTGCAGAGGGCTGTGGCTGGGGTAGCGGGAAAGGAGAGGACACCCGGTGAGGACCCCATGTTCTCATTCAGCTTCCACCTGTGCCCAGACCTCGAGCCAGTCACTACGCTCTCTGCATCATCTGTACAGAAGTCACTGAAAGACAAGTGGACTGCCACGGAGGCACGGTGGTCATCGTCATGAGAGGAGTGGGTGGAAAGGGACCCACCAGTGTTAACTCCTGGAATCAGCTCATAAGGATGGGATGTGGAGGGGGAAAAATCTGCTCTGAGCTCAGTGGGTTTTTCAACCAAATTCTGTAGGGTCTTCCTTTTAAAATGCTCTCAAGCTTGAGCACCAGTGTCCTTTTTTTACTTAAAGATTTTATATATTATTCATGAGAGACACACAAAGAGAGGCAGAGACACAGGCAGAGGGAGAAGCAGGCTCCCCGCAGTGAGCCTGGTGCAGGACTCCATCCCAGGACCTGGGATCACACCCTGAGCCAAAGGCAGAGGCTCAGCCGCTGAGCCACCCAGGCGTCCCTAGTCCCAGTGCCCTCTTGCATTCCTCTCTCAGCATCTTTGTCTTCTCGGGCCTGACCTTCCCTCTTCCTTCTGGGCCCCTGATCCAGGGTGCATGCTGCCGCTGCTGGGCAGGTGTGGAGGTGGATAGGGCCTGATGGGTAATGTGGGGGTAGCGTGGGTAATGTGCATGGAACTTTGAACTGAGGTGGTGCTTTTGACGGCGTGGGGACAAGTGCTACTTCCTGCAGTGAGTTGTGTCATGTTTGCACCAAAGGAGTATTTTTGGGGTACTGGAAAGTGCAAGGACTTTCCGCCACGAGCACCTCCTGAGGTCACAGCTGAGGCAGTCGCCAAGCTTGCTCAGACAGCAGGGTGCTGAAGGGCGAGGAGCAGGTTGGGTGCTGGGGTACGGGGGTAGCGCTTGTTCCTGAGACACAAACAGGCTGTATGTATTATCAGTACCACTGACTCGGTCCATCTTTTGGGTCCTTTGTCTTCCTTCTGTCCCTCCTGGCCCCCCTCCCTTACTTTAACCTCTTTCTGTCCTTTTTGTTTTTAAACATTGAACTCAACCAGAACATTCTTCTATAGGAATGTGTGTTGAGTATTAAGAGGGCAAGGACCTGGGTGGCTCAGCGGTTGCCTTTGCCTTTGCCTTTGCCTCCCTACATGGAGCCTGCTTCTCCCTCTGCCCAAATCTCTGCCTCTCTCTGTGTCTCTCATGAATAAATAAAATCTTTAAGTAAATAAATAAAAGTGCGAGGACCATTACTCTCCAAGCCCAGTGAGCTCTTGCCCCATGTCCCTGTTCTTTCTCCAGTTACTGCGCACAGCGTCTGTTTTACTGCCTAGGTAAGAACCATGACGTTTAGGTCTCCCATAAGTTTTAAGAGCAAATGTCATTTTTGTACTCTATTCGGTTTCCGTTTTATTGATTTTTTTTCAAAGAACCAGCTTACATTTTTTAAAAAGATTTTATTTATTTATTCCTGAGAGATAGAGAGGGACAGAGTCATAGACAGAGGGAGAAACAGGCTCCTCACAGGGAGCCCGATGTGGGTGGGACTCGATCCTGGAACTCTGGGATCACGCCCTGAGCCGAAGGCAGATGCTCAACCGCTAAGCCACCCAGGTGTCCCAGTTTACATTTTTCTTCTCCAGATTATGGTTTGCTGTCTCCTGGCTTTTAGCTTTTTTCAGAATTACCTGCCTTTTCCTGGTCTTTAAAGTTGTCTTGGTTGTCTTTTGTAATTTCTTAAAATGAGTATTAAGTTCATTTATTCGCAGTATTTCTTAATAATGAAGGTATTTAGGGGCATTCATTTCCTGACACCAGATTGGGCTGTGTCTTGCTGTTTTGTATGAAATATTTCCTGTTTCATTGCTTTAAAGAAAATTCAAAATTTCTATTTTGATTTTTTCCTTTGATTTAAGGGTTTTCCAGGAATATTTCGTTTTCAAATAGTTGAAATTCTTCTTTATTTATAATTTTATTAGGTGTGATCAAAGAATGCAGTCTGTAAAATTCTTCCTTTTTAATTAATTTAAGGACTTGTTTACATTTTTTGAAGAGTCAAATGCACAATGTTTGTAAGTAGTCTATAAATATTCTTTAAAAAATACCTATTTTATGTTTATCATATATATATGATACATGTACACACATATATATCAGGTTTCTTCTTTGTTTCATTTATTTTGTCTTGATCCCTATTTTTCTAGTGTTGTTTCGATTTGGGGGGGTTTGGGTTTTTTTTTAGGATTTTATTTATTTATTTATTTATTTGAGAGAAAGTGAGAGAGAGAGTGAGTAAGTGGTGACAAGCAGAGAGAGAGGGACAAGCAGACTCCCTGCTGAGCAGGGAGCCCAATTTGAGGCGGGGGGGCCTCCATCCCAGGACTCTGGGATCCTGACCTGAGCTGAAGGCAGATGCTTAACAGCAGAGCCACCCAGGTGCCCCTGTGCTGCTTAGTTTCAAAGTATCATATAAAGTCTCTCACTATCAACATATTTTTGTCCTCTTCTTGCATTCCTAAGAATTTTTTCTCTACAGTTTTTTAGTTGCTTTATTTGTTGCAAACAAATTTATGATGACAATTCCTTTTTCATAAATTGTCTCTACCAAATGATCTCTGTATTCTGTGTATTAATAAACTTTTCTTATTATTAATACTGTCACTTTTGCTCTATGTTTGTTTGCATTTGTCTGATATGTCTTAACCCATATTTTCAAATTTTCATTATTAACAATGAGTATGTTGATTAGAAATTACATATAAATTGGTTTTGCTTTTTTAGCTCAATTTCTTAGTCTTTTTCTTTTAATGGAGGAATTCAGTCCATTGGTATTTAGTATAATACTCAGTGAACTGTATATTTCTTCATCTTAATTTGACAGCAGATATGTCTCTTCTTTGTTAAATCCAGTTCACGCTCAGTAAATTCTAAACAGTTACTCAAGTTTCAGTCTTGTCAAGCAGTATTTGAAATGACAGTAGATGCTCCAAGTAGAAACAAGTATCAGACAACAATATGGAGGTCAGAGAGGAGTGGAGTCTAAGCCTGGTCAGATATGTGTTGGCATTACCCGCTCCACTAGTCGGGGCTCTCCAGAGAAACAGAACCAATAGGTTGGAAAGAGAACAAGAGCAAGAGTGAGAGAGAGAGATTTAGTTTACTTCAGTTTAAAGGATTGGTTCACACAGTTGTGGGGACTGGCAAGTCTGAAGTCTGGAGGGCCTGGCCATCAGGATGGAAATTCAGGGAAGAGTTGATATTGCAGCCTTGAGACCGAGATCTGCAGGCTGGAAACTCAGGCACGATTTCTATGTTATGATCTTGAGGCGGAGTCTTTTGGAGGAACTCTGTTGTTGCTCTTGAGGCCTTCAACTGATTGGATGAGGCCCACCCACACACTAGGGTCACAGTGTGTTGACTCAGAGCCTGCTGATGTAAATGTTAATCACATCTTAAAAATACCTTCACAGCAACATTCAGACAGGTGTTCAACCAAACGGCAGGGTACTGCCGCCTAGCCAAGCTAACACATAAAATTAACCGGCACCATGGCAAAAGCTGACCAAATGTAGCTGGATAATTTTTAAAGCAAACAATGACTACAAACAAAAATAGAGCTTTAGGGAATTACCACAACTGGTCTTCATTGTTTTGTTCAGAAATCAAAGTGCACTTATTCTTTTGGTGATGCATCCAATCTGTGCTTGACTTGTGAAGTGTATACTTGATTTTTTTTTTCTTTTTAATGTTTGTCAGTTTTTCTTTAGACCAGAACTTTAGGTTGCAGATCCTTCTTGAGAGGCTGCTGTTTCATTAGCCTTATCTGCATGCTCATGGTCTGTTTGTCTTGGGGTCGACAAGCTATGGTCCATTAATCCTCCTCTGGGCAGTCCTCCACGCAGCCTGAAGCTAAATAAACGCACGGCTGTACCACCGCTGCTGTGCCAATGGGCCACCCTGTCTAGACCCTTCTAGCCTCCAGCCACATCTGGGGATGTGATGTATCTGGGAGGATCTGCAGAAGGTCTGTGTTTACCCTTCTCCGTCCAACATGCACTTTCAGGTTAACCTACTTAAAAAAAAAAAAAATCCTTTTAGCGTGGTTTAAGTTAGTTAGGATTTTAGTATCCCCAATTATGAGCAATTTTATGAAACCAGGATAACAGTGCGTAGTGGTTAAGCACATGTGTTTGGGATCCCAATCTTGGGTCAGCCTTCCTGGACTAAAATTGACACCCCCACACTTAGTAGGCGTGTAAATGTAATCAAATTATCTAAACTCCTGAGGCTCCCTTTCTTCATTTATAAAATAAGGATGATAACCGTTCTTGTATCATTTTTTGTCATGAGATTTAAATGAGGTAAGAATTGCTCATTTTAATGATAAAAGTACTGCTTTTTCTGCCCAGAGAAGCATCCCTTTTCTGCATGACAAAGTCTAACTCTTGTATTTTAAACAACAAAAACTCAGGCCATAACCCAACCTCTTCCACCCGTATTCTTATATTTTCATGGCCTTTTTCAGGAAGCAGTTTCTATGTCTATTATAAAAGGTTTCTTGAGGGACGCCTGGGTGGCTCAGTGGTTGAGCATCTGCCTTTGGCTCAGGGCGTGATCCTGGGATCTGGGATCAAATTCCACATCGGGCTCCCTGCCTGGAGCCTGCTTCTCCCTCTGCCTGTGTCTCTGCTTCTCTCTCTGTGTCTCTCATGAATAAATAAATAAATCTTTAAAAAAAGAAAAAGGTTTTTTGAAACAGATTCAGAGAAGGAATCTTAATTTGCTATCCAAATCAATGGTGGATCCCTCTGATGTGGCTAAATTTAGAAACAAAATAGCCTCCCAGCCTGCATTAGGGAGCTCTGACTTGGTTAGTGTGCTGCTGGGTTGCTGCCAGACAAATCATGATGCTATTCTAGTTCAACTGGACATGTTCCTTGTTTAGGGACAGTAGGAAAAACTCATTACCAGATTGGTCACCTCTAAGCACGCCTTGGCATTTCTGCCCAGCCTGTGTTGTCCTCATTGCTGAGAGTAATGTGTTTTAAACTTTCTCCACTCTTAAGTACTTCAAGATTCCCCATCATCGTGATGATGTTGTTGCTGGTTACCAATTCTTCTGGCAGGGCTTACCTCTCTGCCTGCCTCCGGACCGGTGGGGTAAG
The DNA here is from genome assembly GCF_018345385.1 of Vulpes lagopus. Classification (NCBI taxonomy): domain Eukaryota; kingdom Metazoa; phylum Chordata; class Mammalia; order Carnivora; family Canidae; genus Vulpes; species Vulpes lagopus. Next base: position 65,198,158 of record NC_054831.1, read on the forward strand.
CGGGTTGCCTTCACATCTGAGTTATTTCTGTCGCTGTCTTCATTTGCCTCACTCTCGGATTCTAACTCTTCTCACTCAATGTAGTTTCTAAGCTTGAATTCGGTAAGTAAAAGCTGAGATATTGCAATTTCCTAAATAACCCAAAGGGAAGCTTTGGCATAATTGATAACCGCCTGACTGCTGAATCAACTTTCTCATGCTCCTCTCTCTAATGGAACTTGGAGGAATAACCGTGATTGAAGAGTGCCTCCACCCATCTTCGGATTTCACTGAACGAAACAGCCTAGATCTGGTGATATCTCATATTTGTTTGTTTCCTGCTGTGGGTACTGCACAGGCATGGGCTTCATCTGGATGTATTTTCATCTGGCGGTAATTGAATCTCTGACAATAGTCTTGCCTCCGAGGAGTGTTCCAACTCAGGCTGTTATATTAAACCAGGGTAGCTCTTGGTTCCCTTGGAAGGTAACGTCCCATCTGTTGACCGGGAACTATGGTAATGCACAATTCTCAGCATAATCAGAGGAGGGGATCCAGGGCATTTACAATTCTTTCTAGGAAATGAGCCGTTTGTTCGGAGTGCTTTTTACCCATGAATGCTCTCCGTGCAAACATCTAGGTAAGCTCAGCAAGGTGTGGGAGTTAAAATAGGCTCTTTGACCTTTCAGAGACGCCACTGGTTTTCTTGCACTTTGAAGCAGGCTGTGTGGTAAGTTAAAGCAGGCTGCACTTCTTTCCATTGCTGCTGCTTCCAAGATGCTGCAGTTTATGGTAGAAGCTTCTGCTGGAGGCTGCCTTCAAATCCTTCCCAACTCCCTGCAGCCCCACTGAAGAACTTTCAGCAGTAGCATTTGACAGCCCGTCTGATAACATCATTGTAAACTGTCATAGGTTTGGACCAAGTCCCATTCAGACCTCTCTGGTACCTGAGGGTCAGCAGTCTTAGACTTGAGATTGTAAGGTGTGTCCGCAGTAAAGTGAAAGGGCGAGAAGAAAGAGTGCTGAGCCCAGTGTCACCAAGAGGAGCTGGGCACAAATTGGGCAGAAATTTGTCCAGAGCTTTATGTGAACATTAGGGATGGGACGCCTGGGTGGCTCAGCGGTTGAGCATCTGCCTTCGTCTCAGGTTGTGATCCTGGGGTCCTGGGATTGAGTCCCACATCGGGCTCCATACTGGGAGCCTGGTTCTCCCTCTGCCTGTGTCTCTGCCTCTCTCTGTGTGTCTCTCATGAATAAATAAAATCTTTTTTTTTTTTAAATGAACGTTAGGGACTCTATAACATTTGATTTGACTGGGATGTTATTCTTGTAACTTATGTAAGTTAGAACAAATATATGAAAGATGAGAGTTTGTTATGAAAGAGTTAAAAAATTCTCAACACCTTCTCCTACCTCCTCTGCAAACATAGGCCAAGAGAAAATGCAAACACACACACACACACACACACACACACACACACACACATTCCAGCAAAGAACCTGTTTTGCAAGTTTTGCTGCTAAAAAGCAGGAAGGGGGTTGCAGGAAAGTGGAAAAACCTTAGAAGTTTCAGTTGAAAGTTTTTCAAAACCTGTGCTGAAAAGTGTAACTTTATCCTGCAGAGAGAGGCATATGTGCCACTGTAGGTTTTTCTTTAACCGATTAAGTGCATTGTTAGACAGGGAGGGGCAGATTAACGAATGCCTATAATTTTGATCATTGTTTTGTGCAAAACAGCTCAGGCTTTGAAAATGAAGCCATCGTTCTTGGCTAAGTTTCTGCCAACAGCACAAATTATACTGTGCAGAGATCCAAAGCCCCTAAAAAGGTTTCATTAATGAACAGTTTAGAGGGTTGTTTAAGTCTCTGCCTGACAGGTAATGTTGGCATGTAGGCAGGTGGGGTTAGGGTTTCCATGGAGATTTATGATGTCATGCTTGAAAGAGCATGTCAAGACAGCCAATTTAACAAGTAGCTACTCAAAAAGTCCTATAGGCTAGAAGTAGGCTTTATGCAAATGACAAGAGTTTCACTGGGAAAAACTGCAAAAGAAAACAGTGGAGACATGGAGGGGGGTTTACCTGACAGCTCGGAAGGATGACCCCGGAGTCCATTAGAGACGGAAACCTCCAGAAGACAAATTAGATTTTTTTACTTTAACTGCTGCTTCACCTGTGGAGCTCTGGGTACAGGTAAATATGAGGCTTTTTTTTTTCCTTCTGAGTTATTGCCAAAAATTATTTGGAAGCATCGCATTCTATTTCTCTGCATTGTTCTCTTGGCAGGAAGAACTGAATCAGTTAAGTGCAGCTTTCCCACACTGAATATTCGTGTTTCAGGGCTGTGTTTGCAGGATTTTTTTATTGAATGAACTGAGATTTTTGAAGAGATCTGAAAAACAAGTAGAGCATTATGCATTATGTTGATTGTGCCCTGCAAATAATGCTATAAAGTCTCTGGATAAGGGTTAGGAAGATCTGAGACAGTCTATGTATTCGTGGAGGAGTATTCACAGATCGTGGTTTCTTCTTCTTTTTTTTTTTTCTTGTTTAACTCTTAGACCAGACCTGAAATTGGGATTATGTGTATTTCTGTGTTTTCAAATTGTGAAACGCCAGAGATAAAACCTATGCAATATTACAGAACTTCTTGTGAACATAGCAGTCTTTAATTTTGAGGGTGTCTGTGTACTTTTCACACAGAGGCATTTTACAAGGCTAGAAAAATTTCCTGTTTGAGATATCAGAGTTTCTGGACTTTAGAGAAGCAGGATATGTAAATTCTTCGAAGACAGGTGAAGGTTTCTAGGGTAGGGAGAATGGTTGATAAAAGTGGTTTTGAAAGCGTGCTTTCAAAAGGAAGCCTGGCTCTGGTGGTAAGGGACTTTCTGTTTGCATCATCGGTTCCTAGTGAGACAGAATAAACAGTCTTGCCTGAGATGCGGATGTGATAGCGATCACTAAAGGTAGCAGTATTCCTGCAAAGTTGACTTAGAGGGGTTAGCTTGGGGACACCAGGCGGGGATGTAAGTAGTCTGGTCCCCCCAGCTTAAAAAGAAATGAAAAACAGTTTTAAAGGTTAAGGCGCAGAGTTAAGAATAAGTGCAAGATACTTTTGAATTGGGGGAGTTGGGGCTTTTGAAACCCAGACTATTTAGGTGTAAATGGGCAGGCATTAAAAGCATTTTTGAAAATGTCTGAGATCAGAGAATGGAAAGCTCCTGAAAACTTGCAGTCAGATCACGTGGATTAGCTGCAGAGCCGCTCTTGGCTCGTGTAATCGTGTGACACCATGGTCGCCGTGGAATGCTTTGACAAAGAGCTGTGATCCCAAGTCGGAATGCCTGGGGTTTGAGTCCTGGCTTCACCACTTACTACCTGTATTCACTTCGGGGAAAGTAGATTCTTGTTATTTGGTCTCAGTTTTCTCCTCCATAAGATGGGGGTGACAACAGCGGCGCTGTGAGGCCTGACTTGACAAAATCTGCAGTGTAGTCCTCAGAACTCCCACTCCACGCGCTACCTGTTGTTCTTATTCACTGCTAACGTGATACCTGAGTTGTTCATGAAGTGTTTTTATAGCCTTCATCTTATTGCAACAGTCCAGGAAGATTAGCAGAATCCTTTTAGTCCTGCTTCACAAATGAAGAAATCGTGGCTCAGAGAGGTACTGAAATCTGCAACACGAGAAACTGCCCTTTTACACTTTTCTGCTTTTTTTTTTTCCTCACCTAAGGGGTCTAGGAAAAAGTTAACGTGCTACTGAGATAAGGCCCAGATGCAACAATTATCTCTATAAATTAATTAAAATACAAAGTGTGAAGTGTATCAAAGGAGTTGGGATACTCATGTTTTTATATGAGTTATGCTTGTGACACTTTTTCTGGGCAGGCTAGAGAAGTTACATTGATTTACTTTTTTACTGGTACCTGTTGATGGGAGCTCAGATCATTTTGAAGACTTACAGGGTTTTTTTTTTTTTAAAGATTTCGTTTATTCATAAGAAACACAGAGGGGGAGAGAGAGAGAGAGGCAGAGACTTAGGCAGGGGAGAAGCAGGCTCCCTATGGGGAGCCTGTTGGGGGACTCATCCCAGGGCCCCCGGATCACACCCTGAGCTGAAGGCAGCAGACGCGCTCAACCGCTCAACCTCAACCACTGAGCCACCCAGGCGTCCCAGAAGACTTACAGTTTTAACTCTTACCTGCCTCCAATGTTTCTTGGCCCTGCAAGAAGACTCAGATTTGCTGTCACAGGTATATCCTGTGCAGGAAATCAAGTCACCAGGGGGCTGTGGGAATCGCCACAGGGAGTGAGGGGCTGGGCACAATGTCTTCTCTCCTTTGTGTTCTAGACTTTGGCAGCTCCCTCCTGAGCCTATATCCCAGAGCAAAACAACCCATAATTATGTTCTACATCCATTGTATGTAAGAGACAAATATGTTTTTCATTGTGTTATTTTTAGCAGCAGTGTTTCTAGCCAGGGAAAACACTCTATTAGTTCCACGGTTTTCCTAATGACTTTTCCAATTTTTCCAAATTTTCCGCATCAGACCATTCAGGATTGTTCGGGTCCCACACTCCTGGAAGAGTTTTCTTAGCAGGAATGTTGGATAGGCTCATCCAGTGGGATTATAAAGGAGTTCTGATCTCTGAGCTGCTGAGGTTGAGCTCATTCTGTGCCAGACAATGAGTAAATTAATTAAATGTGGTCATCAGACTACATTGTGGCCTGCAGTTCCCAGCACTGGTTAGGGGCATCCGGAAAAGCTCTGGTTATCACAAGGGCAGATCTGTGAGTCTGAAAGCAAATATTTATTTCATTCAAAGTTTCAATTCCAAGTCTGAACCACAAAGCAGCAAGTTTAAGGTAGAAAAGAAAAGTCATGAAATCACACTGCTATAGGATGCCAAAATTCCAAATAGGCTCAGAATCACTAATGCATATTTTTTTTACATTTTTCTACCTATTTTTGATGGACTTTTGGAAGTCCATTAAAGCTTTTTATTACACTTAATTGTATTGTTCAGAGATTATCTGCTGATTAATAAGCAGTGATTGCATCTAGAAGTGCATTTTACATCTAGAGGGTTTAGGGAAGGTCTGTTAAGTCACAGGAGCTGAGTGAACAGGGATTCAGAAACCACATGGCCTGGATTTGAGTCCTGCCCGGATTACTTATTAGTAGCTCAGATTTCCCACTGAAGAACAGACATGGGTCTATTCATATTCCAAATAAAATATGGCATCCAAGCTTAAAAAGGCTCTGAGTAAAGGAATTGGTGGTCTTTAAATGTTTTTCTCTTGAAAAAAAATTTTTTTTGGAATTTTCATGGAAATTATTTCTTCAAAAAGAAAGACACGGGGCAGCTTCGGTGGCCCAGCAGTTCAGTGCCGCGTTCAGCCCAGGGCGTGATCTTGGAGACCCGAGATCGAGTCCCGCGTCAGGCTCCCTGCACGGAGCCTGCATCTCCCTCTGCATCTCCCTCTGCCTCTCTCTCTCTCTCTCTCTCTCATGAATAAATAAATAAAATCTTTAAAAAAAAAGAAAAAGATACCAAAATCTCCCAATTTAGGAAATGGGAGTAGAACTTCCCCCAGCCCCGATCCATCTTGGAGCTCTCCTCAGGGCAAGGGAAGCTCTATCTAGAAGCTGTTTAAAGCTCAGGCCCTTGCCATTACTATTTGTCAATGTTACGTCATTAGAAATGCTCTCAGGAGCAGCATTTGAAACTGGTTTGGAGCAGTTTTCAAAAACCTATTTTTAAAAAACCTCGTCCTGAGAAATGGTGTCATCTCAGATGACCTGGCTTATCTTCAGGTGTGTGGCTGCTGAGGGTTGAGCCGGTGGAGTGGGAAGGGTACTTTCTTCTTCCAGCAACCAAGCTTCCCTCTTGGTTTTCTTTTCTCAACTTTTTCTTAGATAGGTAGAAAAGTAATTCACTAGAAGCTAAAATTCCCCAGAGAACCTGAGTTTGGGATCTGTTTTGTTTTTTTCTCCCTGCAGAGTTCAGTGTGCAAGAGAGAAAGAGAGAGAGAGAACATGAGTAGTGTGTGTGTATTTATTTATTGAAGTATAGTTGATACTGGGGATCCCTGGATGGCTCAGTGGTTTAGTGCCTACCTTCAGCCTGGGGTGTGATCCTGGAGGCCCGGGATCGAGTCCCACATCGGGCTCCCTGCATGGAGCCTGCTTCTCCCTCTGCCTGTGTCTCTGCCTCTCCTCTCTCTCTCTCTCTCTCTCTCTCTCTCTCTCATGAATAAATAAATAAAATCTTAAAAAAAAAAGAAGTATAGTTGATACTATATATTGAACACAATGTTACTTTAGTTTCAGGTGCACAGCCTAGGGGTTGGACACCTCTATATGTTATGCTGCGCACACCGCAAGTATAGCTGCCGTCTGTCCAGGATCTGTTTTTATTATGAGTTGTGAAGCAGCACGGCTAGATTCTGCTATGAATTTTGGCCATTTCGTATTTCAGAGTAGAATTTCCTCCAAGATCATTCTAATATCGATCACCTTCTGGGAGAAGGATTTTGGTTTTGCTTTTGTTTTTGTTGGGGGTGGAGGGAGTCTGAGGTTACTAAATCTGCCATCTCCTATAAAACCAAAATTAATTCTTCTTGGTTTGTGGTGACAGTTGTGTGGCATCAGGACAACCAGAGGCCGTGGTACCTGTGGAATGCAGGGCAGCCTTAGATGGGGGAAGGACCAGGGAGGGAGGGACAAAGAGTGGAGACTGGGATGAACGCTATCCTAATGACACAGAGCTCTGTTGCTTTCGCTTGCAGACAATAAACTTACAGGTAGCAGAAAGAATTTTGAATTACTTCTCTGTATGAAAAGAGCAATTGTGAAATATTATACATTTAGAGAATTTCTTCTCTAGAGATCATACAGTAAGGGGTGCAAAGATAATTTTTTGTGAGGATGTGAGGACAGTCAGTCCAAAGTGAAGGTGGGTGGTTAGCTTTGTGGCCTTTCCAGCCCTAGGACTCTGTAATGTGGTCTTACTTCATACCCCTGTGTGCCTTTGCCTGGTACTCCTCTACTCTTGTCTGCTTGGTCATGATTAAGCAATGGAAGTGAAAATACTGTTTCCCACCATTGGCTTCACTAGGATTCATAAATGCACATGCTCATGTTGCCCCCATAAGCCCAAGAGTAGGACTGTCCTCAGAGCCATGGATCTTGCCTGCCTGTTTGCCTTGCTCTGTGCTCTCCTCAGATGGTACATGCCAGAGCACAGCCCTCATGCATGAGATGTTGCTGATCCGTCACATGGCACTGCAAACTTTCCAGAAAGGGCCTTCTTTGTCTTACTTCTTGCCACTCAAGCAAACCAGGCTGCTGTCCCACATATTTTTGGAATGGCTAAGAAAACAGATTTTCGGCTGGACCCTGGGTCATTTTCAGTCTTCGATATTAAGAACCTTTGTAAACACACTTCACAATGACACTTGGAAGTCAGATCATGTTTGCGCAGCCGTTGTTAGTAAGGTACATATGCCACCACCATCTTTCAGCCTACTGTTCGTTCCAGAGGGACAGTTTGGTTTTTTTTTTTTTTTTTTTTTTTTGAATCATCTGCTTGAATTTTGCACAAAGATAGGTTGCATGGGCCGCCTTCACTTTTGATTGTAATTTTATTCGAATCCCTTTTCAGGGCAAGTTTTAAGGCTGCAGAAGAAGCAACTCTGGCCAACTGCCTCGTAAAGGACAATTTTCAATTCATTCTGTGTATGTCTGTGTATCTCGTGTTTGCGATGAGAAGAGCACAAACTCTGATTTAAAACTCTTCTTTCTTCAGAGCAATGATAGTGGCCCCATAATATGTTAACTTGACCCTTTTAAATTGCTGTTTCAGTTGCTTATTTTCTCTCCCCCTTTGATGAACAATGCTGCAGTGACCTTTCTGTATCTGTGCACGTGTCAGCAAATATGAAGAACAAATTCCTACCTGTCAAATTACTAATTTACTACTGCTAGTTTGCTAGGATTACTAGCATTGAAAGGTATTGTCTAATTTTCTCTCAAAAAGACTCACCAATTTATTCTGTCACTAGGGATATTTGAGAGTATGTTATGATACATACAGATACTATAACTCATTGCAGTTACAATGATATATGAAATAGATCCTATGTGCAAATATGAACCCATTACCAAGTTATGTAAAATAAGCAGGACAGTTTACAGAGCAGTATAGGTACCATGATCCCTTTTATTTTAAAAAGGCTGGATTCAAAAAAAAAAAAAAAGAAAAGGCTGGATTCTACTTGTGTGGAAAAAGCATATCCATTTTCTGTGTATTTATCTATACATGAAAAGTTTCTAAATGATGCCTAATAAATTAGAGAGAGGAGCTAGTGTGTGTGGAGGGGGAGATTTATTTATTTATTTATTTATTTATTTATTTATTTATTTATTTATAGAGCCCATCTGCAAGAGCAGGGGGAGGGGCAGAGGGAGAGAGAAAGAGGAAGAGAAGCAGAGTTGGATGTGTAACTGCTTAACTGCTTAATCGCTTAACTGACTGAGCCACCCAGGCACCCTGAGAAACTTCTATTTTTAACTTCTGGACCTCTCTACTATTTATATTTGTATCATATGCATATAATACTTTACAATTTAAAAACTAGTTTACAACAAAAGCGGATACTCTAGCACAGCCTGTATTCTTCTAGAGGCAGCTGTAAGTTTTCAGGTAGTCTGAAAAAGTGACTTTTTCTATCCCACACACCAGCCCAGAAGCACATTTGTTTTTTGATGTAGTTGCCCCTTGAAGAAGGAAGTGATTCTTTTTTTTCTTCTTTTTTATAAGAACAGTCATTTCTGAAGGTGTCATTTCTAGCAGAATCTTCCCTCAATGAATGTATTTCAGTTAGAATCCCCCATTTCTTTTTTTTTTTTAAAGATTTTATTTATTTATTAATAAAAGAGAGAGAGAGAGAGAGAGGCAGAGACACAGGTAGAGGGAGAAGCAGGCTCCATGCAGGGAGCCTGACGTGGGACTGGATCCTGGGACTCCAGGATCATGCCCTGGGCCAAAGGCAGGCACTAAACCGCTGAGCCACCCAGGTGTCCCGAATCCCACCTTTCTAAATAAATGTTGTTTTGGTTTTGAACACCAGTTATATTTGGATTAAATACACTTAAGTTGCCTAAACTTTTCTTTTTTTAAAAAAAATTAATTTATTTAAATAATCTCTATACCCAACATGGGGCTTGAACTCAAAACCCCGAGGTCAAGAATCAAGTCGCATGCTGTTCCAACTGAGCCAGCCAGGCACCTCTGAACTTGTCAACAAGAGCAGTAAATCCACCCTCCTAGGTCAGGCCATCCTCAGACCCATTGTCTAAAACGTTCACTTCAAGTTCACATGAGTGTACTTTAAACCTCACCTCTAGCCAGGTTTGCCGGAGATCAGTTTTGGATAAAAGGTACTTCAGCTTTCATGCTAAGTCTGTAACTATAGAACTATAATTCAGTTTCGTAAGTGAAAAATCTACAGAACATGTAGAATTGTAAAGACTTCTTTTACAGCCAGACAAGAATAGAAGACAAGAAGACATACTGTCACAGGATACCTTTTGGAAGAAAAGAAATGACACTTTTTATACTCTCAAATCATTGAGGAAGCTTTAGACATTATTTTAAACTCTAAATCCTTTTTAATTCAGATGCACATAATGCATTTAAGCCACAAGTGTGGTAGAATTATGTGTTCCTTTTGTGCAAATCGGTAGATATCTTTGGTAATTAGATTTTTCTTCATATCTCCCTCTCGAAAGCTGCTTTTGAAACTTCACTTTTTTTTTTTTTACTCCATGAGATATATCTCAGTTCTGTAGCTAACTGCAAATGTTTGCAAAAGGGAACCAACATAAAACAAATGCCTCTTAATATGGTATTTTGTGAATAAACAAACACCTGACATTAGTTGGTTAACCTAAAAAAAAGAGAAATAACTATGTTAGGGGGAAAAAAAGGGTAGGATCATGGTTGTGATGTGGAAAGCAAGAAAAGCTGTGATTTAAGCAATTTCTTTTTTTTCTTCTACCCAATTTCATATAGGTAACATAATTATTATAGTGTCCAGGTGGTGGCATGTCACTTTTAAAGCTAATTGAACTTTTTTTTATATCATTAGAAAAATGGACCAAACTTCCTATATCATGGAGTAAATACAAGATTTCCTTCTTCCAAATATTTAATACCAGTGGTTTTTTAAGACAGTCATGGTACCTCCAAATCTCAAATGTGGTCAGGTATGCTGTCGACACAGGCAATAAGCAATTTCTCTGGATGCACTCAGACCACCACAGATAAGAACTAGAATGCCCACAAGTGTGATTACTTACTGTAGGCTGGAAACTTTCACACAAATTATCTCATATCACCCTCCAGAAATCCCTTAGGACAGCATGCCTAGAAATAAGTCTCAGAAGAGTCTAGAGACTTGGTTCTTCAGGCAGCAGATCAGTTGTGATTCAGGCCCAACAGCATTTTCCTGGGATCCCTGAGGTGTTCACTGTGAAAACTGTTGTTCATTTTATGAGGGTGGATTTCCAAACAACATCATCATGCAGAGAGTGATTTACTTCTTACTTCTATTGCCTGAAGTCCTCATATGTATCTCCTCTCCCACCCCCCGCCTTTTTTTGTTTTGTTTTTTTGCCATTTCAGTGTTACCCCAAAGGGTGGACTCGAAGACGCCGAGGAGGTAGGAACAGCAGTCCGTTTGCTCCTTGTGAGCCATACCTCTTAAGTCAAGCCTGGAGCTAAGTTGTCAGGAACGCATTTATTAAGCAACCTTCTTCCCAGCATCAGAGGAAGAAAGCAGCATGCGTTGATCAAATCTCTTCCCTCAGTGTGCTCTGGGAGCAGACCTTTAGAATTCACCCCAGAGAAAGAATACTTTGTGATTCATAGAAAATGCTTCACAAAATGGCTCTTGCTCACACATTTTGCATAATAACCCCCAAACACACTACACTCCCATTGCCAATATTTTTTCTGTGTGATTGCAAAAGTTCTTACGAGAATTGAAGGGACAAATTGGGCAACTTTTCACAGGTAGTTCCTTGTGCGGGCCAGAGTAAAGTATAGGTCAGAGGCGCCAGACCTGGGCCTCTGCTCTCTAAAGAGGCCTGCATCATGGCTTCTGCAAATCTTGATAAGCCACCAGAACTTTGTAGAATTGGGAACTTTCACAGAAAAAATCAAATATCTCACATTTTGAGGGGGAAAAAAAAATCAGATGATCAAGAAACACTGGACTCCAGTTTATTTGTTAAAAGTTGTATGAGAGCTAAGTAGCAGCTGCCCCATTAAGATGGCGGGGTTCTGGTTCTCAGGTTCCCCCCACCTCCCCCACTCTCTCTCCACATCTGTCTCCCTTACCCGCCTAACTCCTGTGGTAGCTAGCCCTGCCGTGTTTGTAGGCCTGCTCCATGAGGCACTGTGGTGAGGTGGGAGCCATCTGGCTTTTGTTGTTGGACAGACTAAAGTTCCAGAACTGGTTCTACCACTTACTATTTACGTGGTCTTGGGCAAGTCACTCAGTCGAAGGAGTCTTCCATTTCTGCAGCAGGTAGTTTACAGATCCAGGACAGAATAAGAGAAGTACTTAACCCACTGTCTGGCTTAGTGTACTCAATACATGGAAGCAGCTATCATGGAAACGTCTCAATAAAAACATTTCATGAGCAAGGATCAGTGTCTTCCAATCAGGGTCTTAAATGTTCATGGTTGTTCAGGGTGGGACGGGCCTCAGAACTGCAGAAAACACCTTAGTTTTATGGAGAAGCAATCGAAAGCTAGGAGTTGACCAGTCCAGGCTTACTCAGTTACTTCAAGGCAAACAGGTTCAGAGCCAGTGACTTGCCACCAACCCACGAAAAGGCCTCAGAGGGGAGCCTTGAATATTAAGTATGTGAAAGTGCTTTTTTTTTTTTTTTTTAAGATTTATTTATTTATTCATTCATGAAAGAGAGAGAGAGAGAGAGGCAGAGACACAGGCAGAGGGAGAAGCAGACTCCATGCAGGGAGCCTGATGTAGGACTCGACTTCGGGTCGCCAGGATCAGGCCCCGGGACAAAGGCAGGCGCTAAACCGCTGAGCCACCCTGGGATCCCCCCTGTGAAAGTGCTTTTTGAATCAAGTGTGAGCACAAGGTAATTTCAGTTAGCATAAAGGTTGTACAGCTACATGTGATCACTGGATTTAGAGAACCAACTGTCATTCACCACTGAGCTGAGAGTCTGGTTTGGACAGGTCCTGCCGAGGCACCGGGGATGGAGCCCTGGGCCGTACTGACGAGGCCACTGCCCCCGCAGAGCTCGGACGCTAGTGGGGGGAGCCAGGAGAAAACCGGTGTACAGATGGCTTCAGATCCAGAGCAGTGGCACGTGGGCGATAAAGAGGATTTTGTGAGAGGCAGCCAGTCTCCCAAACAGCCAGGCAAAGCACAGGCAACATTTTTCTCAGGAAGAGGAGTAGTTAAGTGCAGGGAGTCCAGGGCAGGAAGGGGCTTGTCTGGTGAGAGGTGGCTACAGGCTAGGGAAGCCACTAAAAGGAATCTGGATTTTATTCTCAGTATGTGAGTTTTAGAACATTTTAGAATATTTTTAGCTTTTGTTCAAACATTGTTTTACACAGAAGCCCCTTTGTGGCAGGCGGAGCAGAGGCTTTTAACTAAGCCAGTCCCTAAAGTGTCCTTGGGCACTCCAGGGCTTGATGGTCACTGTGGAAACCTCCAGAACAGGCAGTTTACAGAATCCTGAGAATCTGTGACTTGCTTACCAGGGGTCCCATTCCTGGGGTCCAGAAAAACCCATCGTTCTTGTCATTAACCCAAAGGCCAAATGTTGGTGTTTTTGTTCTTTGTTTTTTCCTAATTGTTCACACTTTCATTAGGTCTCACGTTTACAGAGTATCCACTAGGATGTTTCATCTTGACCACAAAAAAGGACATACGTCGATGCCACAGTATCTGAAATGGGACACACATGTCCTGTGTCTCTGAGTTGGGGTTTTCCCAGTGGCATTGGGATCCATGTAACCTTTGCCTTTTCATCTGCTCCACAACTCACAAAAAGAAATCGTTAATTTGTTTTCCAGCCCAACCCAGTGTTCTTCGTTTTGGGGTCGTTGATTTGAGGTCAGGTTTTGGCAGCAGATGAATCCACCAGTTCACAAAGGGAACTCACTGGAAGCCCCTCCCCCCCCCACCATGCTCAGGCCGGGCCTTCTGATCACACCCAGCTGATGTTGGCTGACAGTGGAGCGTACAGGGCGCGGGTCCCACCAGCACCTTTAATACAGGGCACTGCTCATTGTGGGCCGGCTTGCAAACATTTTGGCCATGTTGGCAAGATCAGAGGATAGCATTCACCTCCCTCATTTTACAGATGGAGAAACTGAGCCTCAGAGAAGAGATGTGCTTTGGATCAGTGTCAAGGCTTATGATCGCAGGGTGGGTCTGTGGTCCTGGTGTCTGACTCCCAGTGCCCGGGTGACCCTTGTATACCAGCACACATTCTCTAGAGTGTGCTGCCTTCAGAGTGCAGTCCGGTGGCATAGGTGACACAAGATATGCTATCAGGAAATTGGAGGCATGTTCTCTGGATGGTTCTCAAGCATTTGGCTATCATAGCCCTACCTCCACCCCTTTCTTCTGCTCTAGAACTCTGGCCTGGTGGGTTGTGAGGCAGCTATGCATTCACCATGACTGCACTTTTCAGGATGCAGCGAATTGACCAAACACTAGTGTTGAGACGGCTGGCAGTTTGGCCTTCGCCTCATGATGTGAGAAATAAGTTTTGATATGAAGTGAGCAAAGAGCAGTCTCTCTTTAATCTGCAAGGGCGCGTGGACATGAGCTGCCCAAATGTGCGCGGGCCCCTTCTCACGCAGTGCGACTCAAGTTTTCTTTAATGAGAGGTGCGAGGGCCGAGCCCAGTTAGCCAAGTGAGATACGTGGAAAAGAGCATTCTCACCCTCCTTTGCAGCGTCCACATCCGGATTTGCCTAAACCCCACCCAGGCTGCATTTGCGTAGCAGTGAAAAACCGGTATTTTCTATCCATGAATCACACTGCAAATCCTGGGCCTCTGTCCTTTGGGTGCGTCAGGCCAGCTTCTGGGAAGGATGGGCACAGCTGAAGGCAGGCTGAGCATGGAGGAGAGAGGACTCTGCACCTGGGGGTCGAGCAGGTGACTGCTGTTATTTACCTGCCCCTCTGGACATGGAGCCATCTCAGTGCCCTCCCATAGAAAGACCAAGAGAGGAAGGCGGAGTCTTGAGTTTCTGCTGTCGGGGGCTCTGCAGCGTAGCAGAGAGGAGCAAGGTACAGAAGTGGCACGATCCTGGGGATTGCCGTTCCTCCCTGAGGTCTCTCTGCTCTGTAATGTGTCCCTAGCCACCTGGACCTAGCAGCTCCTGGCCATTTATTGCCAAGTGAGGGCCAGAGAGGGCTGGGGTTGGGGGGGGGGGGGGAGTTGGTCCACTGTGGTTTCTTTTAAGTTAAATTATGCTTCGGTGCAGGGGATGATTGCCCACAGCAGTTAAACGTTGTTTAATGATAATTAAATTACTTTTCTTTACTCCGAAAGACCTCTTCATTTTCTGGACAAAGGCGGGAAGCATTGTTCTTTGATTATATACAGAAGGTCTCTAGGTAAGGTGTAAACCATCTATTGTGCCGGGCTCTCAAGTCATGAATCTAAGGGATTCTGATGTGGAGAAGGCACAAAGATTAGCAATCCAAGTGCTTCCCAGTTTAAGAATCTTGTCAGAAACCGAAAAAGCTGCCTTTCCCTCCTGCCTTCCCCTTCACACTCTGGCTAGGAGTCTCTTAGAACACGCACGGCCACTCCTGAACTGGTCTGGATCATCCCTTCCAAGCATGGAGGAGGTTTGGCATGTCCCGTCCTGTTCCTTCCTGGCTTTAGTTCCTCCTCAGACTGCGTGGATCTGCCCGGGAGCCCGCAGAGCTTTACCAGGAGACAGCTCCATTCTTCCTGGGGCTTGGGAGTTTCACCAGCTTTCTTCCTGGGAGGAAGACACTCTCATGCAGTGGCAGGAGCACAGGGATGTTGGCTGGAGCCCATTACAAGAAAAAAAGAAAGAGAGAGAGCCTTCAAAAATGAAAAGCTCTATGACAGGACATTCATTTGATGAGTCTTTGTATCGGATCTGTTATGTTATATACCTGATGTCCTGCTGCCAGAATTAAGATGTTCTAAAAAGAAACCTTTGGAAATGTATCCCAGTGATGGAGTTTGATGTAGGAATAAAAGGGAGGGGAAAAATGAATCTTCCTGATGGAACTGAACTGGCTGTGATTGCACAAAGCCTGCATTTTAAATTTTAATAGAAATGATTGGCAATATGAGGATTTGTGTGTGTGTGTGTGTGTGTGTGTGTTTTGTGTGTGAGCCTTGGAACATTTTGGTTCAGACTACTTCTGCTTTCTCAGTCTTGGGCGTTGATTCAGTGGCCTGGTGTGTTTCGTTCAGACTTTTTTGAGTTTGGGTGATACTGAGTTGGCAGCAGGAAGGCTGCAGGTCAAGGTTTGGGTCCATAGCAAATAACTGCAGAATGAGACACACCAGCTCATAGGCTGGAGAAAGCAGATGCTGGTCATTAGCAGGAAGGGAAAAAGCCTAGGGACCAAGGACTGTAACGTTTGGACTGGGCAGAGCAGAGGAGTCTGGGCACATAGCAGGGTATTTAATCGAGGTGGTCAGCAAAAACCTTTCAAAGGAGCTGTGAGTGGAGGAAGGTGAGGAAAGGCACAGTCACGGTGTTGGTGGCATGATAAAGAAGGACAGGGTAACGATCTCCACGTGGAGAGTTTAATTCTGTCCTTCCCAGAAGAGAGAGGGTAAGAGCATTCCATTTTGGAGAGGCTCCTTCAAGTTATACCTGGGTTGTTTCCCTTTCTTTTTTTAAGATCTTATTTATTTAGTTGAGAGAGAGAGGAGAGAGAGCATGAGGGGGAGGGGCAGAGGGAGGGGGAGAAGCAGACTCTCGGCTGCACAGAGAGCCAACTTGGGGGCTCGATTCCAGGACCCCGAGATCATGACCTGAGCCAAAGGCAAACACTTAACCGACTGAGCCACCACCTAGGCACCCTTCTACTTGGTTTTCTAGTGGCTTCTTGAAACTTGGGTCTAGGAGGAAGCAGAAAAGAAGATCTCCTTTATTAGAGAAGTGACTGGCAAGCAGTGCTGGGCTCATTCTTAGGGAGGACAGTGTGGCATGGAGTGGGGAGCGCCCTCAGCCACACCCAGAGTTCCCCTGAGCCGGTCAGACCCTGGACTGGATCCGTGAGGCCCTCACACATTCCCAAGACCCTATCCCCTGGTGAATCTTGGTTAATCTTCCTAGTCTTGAACTGCAAATCAAACCTCACTCAAGATCAAAATCTAACTCAGAATCAGAGAACCCAGGAGCCTCAGGGAATATCCAGCCATCCTCAAATGGGACATGAGGACACTAAGGCCAGAAAATGTAGGGGACTTATTCAGGGCCACGTCAGTCTTCCTGAGAATAGCCTCCCCACTGCTGGCTCATGCTTCTTTTTGGGGAAGGGCAGAAGGATGTGGATAAGGCAGGATAATCTTGGGGTTGCATGTAGCTTGGGCACGTGCCCCCACAGCTTCCCTGCGTCCCAGGGCCCTGCTCTCTGACACGCCCGGCCTGGGCTCCTGACGGGTCTTCTTGCTCTTCCTACAGTGGACAGCGCCAGGTAGCCTGGAGAAGCTGAGTGGTGTCCCTCCCAGGCAGCATGTCTCCCATTGCCCAGATGTCACCCTTGAAAACCTCCAGTGACAAGAGCTACCTCTGACAAGTGCTGTATGCCAGACAGATTCGGGAGAGGGAAAGAAAAGTGATGTATAGGTAAAAAGGAGAACGTTAGACCCGATTATTTATTGTGTCATCCAAACCCCAAAGGCAGAGACACACACAAACACCCATACACACAATGGACAAGATCTTTCCAATCCTGACCTGGCTTTGAAAAGCTGGAGCTAACAGTTGTACTAAGCAAAAGCTAGATGAGAAAAAGCAAATTTGGGAAAGATCCAGACTGACGGTGGGGACCTGTGACTTGAAATACAGTCTGTCGAAGTCAGGCATGAGGGAGACTATTATTGGAGCCAGCTCCAGTTGCAAACAATGCTCAGAAGCATTTCCTGTCATCCAGGGTTTTACATTTTAATGAGCCTGTAGATGCCCATCAGCGCTGTGTCATCACGAAGGTGATCGCTTTTTCCAGCAAGCTGTTTCCCCTCAAAGCCCAGGGCTCAGGGGCAGCTCTTCAAAGATGAACCACTGTCTGATTCTAGCAGAGGCAGATGGAGGGAAGTTAAGCTCCCTCTGCCCTGTTCAGTTGCACCAAGATTTCCAGCTAAAGTCAGTAATCAAGGCACCCTACTTGGTGAGGGATGCTGGTATCTTTTAAAAATAGAGGGGTCCGTCTGTGTGAGTAGTCCCTTTGTGTGTGTTTGCGAGCTTTCTTTCAGTGGGAAATAAGAGTGCAGCTTTTTTTTTGCTGTTGTTGTTCACAAATTAAACTTTGGCTGTTCCACATAGGCTTTCTTAACTGCAAGTACGCTTGCCAAATCACTTGGAATTACCCTAATAGGAATTTGGTCAAACTGCTTAGTGCTAAAAATGAGCCCTACTTGGGGGTCCCTCCTGGAAAGTCCTGGAGTCTTGGAGCTGAACTGTTAGCCTCGTTCCCTTCTTCCAGGAGTCTGAGCACCCCTGAAGATGGTAGCCTCACAAGGGAGTCTGGCCATGGCCCCCCACTTGCTGGGGTTCCACCTCCAGCAGCCCCGTGGAGGGGTCACTTCCAGGCCTAAAGCAGAACATTCTCAGTGCTTCCCACTCCCCTCAACATGAGAGGAGTAAGAGCATGAGAGGAAAAGCAGACAAACCTCCACTTGCTTCCCTGCTTCCAGGCCCAACCCCCAACTCACGTACACACACACACTCACACCCCAAGGTTGAGATTCTTTCTCCTGTGAAACTGGATTCTGAAACTCTGAACCATTCTGTCTGTGTTTTGGCTCAGTTGCTCAGAAAGGCTCAGGTGTCTAAAATCAGGATTTTCCCATGGCTTTAAGATTCGGCCTGCAGATCTGTCCCCTGTAGGAAACTGAGGGGCCTTCGTTGGGTTTGTTTTTCTCACCCTGTAAAGAAAACAGAAACATTAAGATCTTATTGGCTGTGAGAGCCTAAAGACATTTAAATCAAAGTACTCATGTTGTGGGACCATAGGCCTGGCTTCCATGTGTGTGCTGTGCTAGCTGCAAAAATGAAGATGAGAGTCGACTCTCTGAAGGATTCTTCAGATCCTCTGAAGGAAGGAGATGCATAAAAGAGCAGTTACATTTTAGGCAGCATGTTTGCATACAGGTTGCTCAGAAAGGCTCCCTCAGACTAGTCAGGGAGCCTGTAACTAGGAAAGACATCACGAAAAACAAAGTACTTGTTAGTTCTAGTAATATTCATTCGTGCCATGATTGACACTTGACTCACGTAGTTGGCACACACAAGAAAGACACAAGCATATTTAATTTTTTTAAAAGATTTTATTTATTTATTTATTCATGAGAGACACAGAGAGAGAGGCAGAGACACAGGCAGAGGGAGAAGCAGGCTCCACGCAGGGAGCCCGATGCGGGACTCGATCCCGGGTCCCCAGCATCATGCCCTGAGCCAAAGGCAGATGCCCAACCACTGAGCCACCCAGGCTTCCCACATATTTAATTTTTAAAACGTTTTTGAGATATAGAATAGTCCACTAACTGTTTAATCTAGACTATTTCCTTTCATCTAGACTCCACTGAAATTGTTAAATACTGGAATGTCATATTGTATACCCTGCCTCACGTGTTCTGTCTATGAATAGAGATGTCCACCCTTTACGTCGTTTGCAGGACTATCATGAGGAACGATTAGGTAATGATAGATTTAGAGTATTAGGGAGAAGGGGGTCAATATGCCCCTTCAGAAAAGAGAGTGACAGGTCATATGAAGTAATCATTTAATGTCAGTTCCAAATGGGTGTTCTGAGGGCCCCAGAATAGGTGGTATCAATACTTCTTTGCCATTGTACGTATGCCCTTCTGCAAATGACTGTTTATGGCGATAAGAATTCATCTTCTAAGCTCGTGCTATAGAGTGTGCCTTCTTTTTTTTTTTTAATTTTTATTTATTATTTATGATAGTCACAGAGAGAGAGAGAGAGGCAGAGACACAGGCAGAGGGAGAAGCAGGCTCCATGCACCGGAAGCCTGACGTGGGATTCGATCCCGGGTCTCCAGGATCGCGCCCTGGGGCAAAGGCAGGCGCCAAACCGCTGCGCCACCCAGGGATCCCTGGAGTGTGCCTTCTAAATAGTCCTACAGAAGTTCATTTAATTTGGAATTTTGCTGACCTTCTGTGCTCTGATTTTCTGTTGTTTCAGTGGAAATGGGTTCTGGGTTCTAATTCTGTTTCTGGGCCCAGTGAGCACTTCTCTCCCAGGCCGCGATGGCCCGAGAGGGGATTCTTTCCCCTGTGCTGTGGGTGGAGAGGCTGTGTTCCGAGTGAGGGCCTTCCTGGGGATATACGATGGGGTGAAAAGAAGAAATTTCCCTAGTGGTCTGTGAGAGGTCCTGGGGAGGAGTCACAGGCTGCCCACGAGTAGGGATGGCTGGAGCTGTTGTGTGGAGGTTGGGCTGCAGTGGCAGCCTGGTTACTGTAACCAAGACCCTGAGGATAGACTCAGGGACAGTTGGTGGCTGGGAGGAGTTGTGGGTTCTGCTGCCATGCATATTGCATAGAAAGGATGTTTGCCTGAGCTAAGCCATGGGAAAAAATTTAAATTTAAAGACCTGAGCTCCTTTTGGCAACTGAACCAAGATAGTAGATAGAATGGTTTGACCTTTGAGAATCCAGTTTTTGACACACAAGGGGATCCAGTTTCATGGGAGAATAAAGTTCCCAACTTCCCAACTCTTGTGTGTGTATGGGGGGAAAATCAACATACAAGTCTCATTACAACGTACTGGACCTTGGTCACTGTCTTCAGTTCCATTCTCCTTACCACGGAGGATCCAGGGAAGAAGAGGCGACAAACACTAGAGTGATGGGAGAATGGAAGAAATGGTATGATACTGAAGAGAAGGCTGACTGTGATGGGTTTGTTTTCTGGAAGTACAGAAAGGGTTGCCCTGAAGAGGGTCCTGACATTATTTCACTGTGCAGAGAGCCACACAAGGAGCCACACATAGAGAAAAAGACCTTGAGACTAAATACTAGTTGACCAAGTTGTGACAAAACTTCGGCCTCTGTTACCAATGAGGTAGGTAGGTTGTTGCTGTTGTAGAGACTGGATGGTTAAGAGCAAATATTCAAGGGAGCCCTAATTTAAGGGGCTAGGGAAGTGGGAGTTCTTTCTGGGGTTTCCTTACAGATCAAACACTAAAGAGCTGCTAGAGAACTCTAGAGTAATATCTGTGTTGGGGACCAGGGCAAAGACCTACCCACATACATAGTGCTCCCCATAGGAAGACTCTTCTGTCTGTGTCTTGACACCTCATTCTGCCGAGGTCACCCATTCTGGTCTACCTGCTTCTCTGTCCCAGACAAATATGATACGTGTGTGTGCATTTTGGGCTTCACCCAAAGCCTCCCTCCCTCTTTCCCTGTCTCCTTCCTCCCTTTCTCTCTGTCTGTATAAATGCTCACAAGAGATGAGAATCTATTTATAAATTTTCCCACTGTGCCTCCTTTATAATGTATTCACTGCTACTCCTGTTTGTCGGTGGCCATGAGGGAAGAGTCCATATAAAGGAAGTTGAGACTTGAAAATGTGCAAAATGCTGGCACCCGGTGGCTTAGTCACTTAAGTGTCTGCCTTCTGCTCCGGTTATGATCCTGGGGGCCTGGGACCGAGCCCTGCCTTGGGCTCCCTGCTCAGCACGGAGCCTGCCTCTCCCTCTGCCTACCACTCCCCCTGCTTGTGTGTGTGCTCTGTCTCTCACAAAAATAAATAAATAAAATCTTAAAAAGAAGAAAAAATGTGCAAAGTGTTAGTCCATGTGAATGGGGAGTGAAGGCTTGAAAAAAGGTTTGGGTCATTCCAGTGTGCTTAGCTCTTGTGGGACACGCTTGCCACATCAGGCCACTGCGTCGCCTCCTGTCTGGGTTTCTGTCCCTTGGGGAGAGTCTGGATGGTGGCTTCAGTTTCATAGAGGAGGGATTCTGGGTTCTTGAAGGCCAGTGTCATGCCACTTCCACCATCCCTGACTCGTCTTGACTCTGATAAGGCATTTTAACCTCTCAGTCCCTTGTCTTCTAGCCAAAGGTGGCTAGTCTTTTGTTTGCCATGTGTGGTTGTGAGACTAACCACTAAGCATTTAGTTTTTTTAGTTTTGAGAGGCTGTTTTTTTCTGAGATTGGAGTTGCTGACTGGTCTTACCTAATTGAATGACCTTATGTTTACACGTCTGGGTGGAGCCTCTAACATTTTTATTATGAAAATATTTCCTTTTTTTTTTGTCCACTGAATAGTAGGTTTGCGAAGAGTACTATTTAAAATTTTGTAGGGTAATTACAGATTTAGTGCTAGAGGCACTCCCAATCACACACCTCAAATCCATATGGCAGGTATAGAGTGATTTTTCTTTCTTTGCTCTGAGGTGAGTGGGCCAGGTACAACATACACAGGAACGGTCACGACTGTGTTCGAGTGCTTGAAATTTGGTCTCTCCTTATTTTGTTATATTTCTGAGTCCTAGAGAGGGCCAAGAAAAAGATGCCTTGTGGAATTCCCTGCTAATCAACACAAACCCAAATGGTAATTTTGGAAAGGAATAGTCAAGAAGAAACAAAAGGTTCACATTTTATCAGGTTGACACAGTTGTGAAGGAGATGAAAGTTGAGGTCTGTGTTAGTGTGTTGAACTAGTAACACCAGTTTTAGAGTTCAAAGAAGAAGAAGGGGGGGCGAGGGGGAGGGGGACCAAAAGCAGGAGGAGGGGAGAAGGGGAAGAGGAGAAGGAAAAGGAGAAAGAGGAGGAAGAAAAAGAGAAAAGCACACACATGAAAGGAGTGGCACAGAACATTCCAGAAGATCACTGAACTGTGGGCGATGACATGTTTACTTCTCTTCCTTCAGAAGTTTATTTCACAGGAGAGCTGGGACAGGACTCGTAGGATGAAAGCAACGTGGGGGATCTGTAAAGAACAGGAAAAGCAGCTGTCTGACAGGACACATATCACCAGAGTTTTTCTGAAGTTATTTTAATCTGGACTTACTACTGTGTTGGTCTTGATAATTTAATACA
Organism: Vulpes lagopus; assembly: GCF_018345385.1. Lineage (NCBI taxonomy): Eukaryota > Metazoa > Chordata > Mammalia > Carnivora > Canidae > Vulpes > Vulpes lagopus. The sequence goes on from NC_054831.1 coordinate 65,220,496, forward strand.
AAGACATTTGCCATGGCCTTCGTAATTTATTTGGACATGAAGACTTCGTGTCTTCGCCCATAAGTAATGCTTCAATTGGTCCTATACAGAGTCTCAGATCCATGTACACTGTGTTTGGGTCAAATAACTGTCATCCTGGTGAAACCACTACATGTGACTGGGGTCCTTCAGAAAATATTTAAAACATCTTTTGTAACTGATAACACCATGACCTTCGCCTTCATATTAGCACATGCACCTTAACCCCATAAGACACACTGCTCCATAGTCAGCCTTCCCCTTAGCTCTCTTCCTTAAGCTCTTGTCTTTATCTTAAGACTGAACAAAAACTTCTTTCTCGAAGAGTCAGTGGAGGATGAAGAGACACTGGCCGGCCAGCCAAAGCTGTTTCACATCTTTTTGTTGTTGTTCTTTTAAAGATTTTATGATTTATTTGAGAAACAGAGAGAGAGAGAGAGCATGCGCACAAGCAAGGGGAGGGCCAGAAGCAGACTTCCCCCTGAGCAGGGGGCCTGATGTGGGACTTGATCCCAGGACCCTGAGATCATGACCTGAATGGAAGGCAGATGCTTAACAGACTAAGCCACCCAGTCGCCCCTGTCTGTTTCCCATCTTAATGTCTTTGTCTCACCTGTATTCCTCTGAAAGTTTTTCTTTTCCCTCCTTCCTCTTTTCCCTCCATTCACTGAACAGAGTATGCACTTTGTACTGGGTACTGTGTGAGGCATGACATACCATGGTGAGCAGGATGGGCTCCCTCTAAGGGGGGAATCAAATATAAAATAATTACAACTGTGGTGAGTAGTGGGTTATTTTTGTTTTGTTTTGTTTTTGAAGATTTTATTTATTCATGAAACACACAGAGGGAGAGGCAGAGACACAGGTGCAGGGAGAAGCAGGCTCCCTGCGGGGACCCTGATGTAGGACTGGACCCCAGGACTCTGGGATCATGACGTGAGCCAAAGGCAGATGCTCAACTGCTGAGCCACCCAGGTGCTCCTGTGGTGAGTGTTAAGAAAAGATTAAGGAAGTTCAATGGGAGGGGGGTACTGACATAGTCTGTGCCTGGGATCAGGAGTAAAGTGTGAATAAGCAAAGCCAGAGAGGAAATGAAAGGACTCCAGAGTTATCTTTAGAGGACAGGAAGGAGAAAGGACAAATCCAAAAGGGAAAAAGGCAAAAGGTACTTTGTTTTATGCAGAACCTTGGAGACCACATTATAATTCCGTTCTCAATCTGTGGATCTGTGAAGACTGATCTTTCTTTTGAAAAATCTTTTTATTAAGTTTTTTCATTTTAATTCCAGTAGTTAACATATAGTGTTATGTTTGTTTCAAGGGTACAATGTAGTGATGCAACAATTCTCTACACTACTCAGTGCTTGTCATGCTACACGTGCTCTTTAATAGGACTGACCGTTTGCTTTTTAATTTTCAAGTTTGACTTTTATTATTGATATTGCATTGTTTTGTTTTTAACATCATGCTCCTTCACTTGGTTTTAAACCATAATCCCCAAGGGACTCCTCAGTTCTGAGTAGTCTCAGCCTCCTCATCCAGAAGATGATGATGAAGACACAGCCCATGTCTGTGGGTGTTCAAGCTCGGTCCCAGCTTGAATTGTCTGGGGCCTTTCTTCTTTCTGAGAATCTCAGAGCAGAAAGGTGACTTAACTCCCTTACCCCCTCATTATGCAGATAAGAATGACTACATTCTTGCTACAAGGGGTTCACAGCTCACAGTGGGAAGGAGGGCTGGCTCCGGGCACAATCACCCTACCTGGACTGTTGGGTCATTTTAGATCAGCCCGCTATTAACACTGTATCCAACTCTAAAGGGGTTTGTTTGCAATGAACCCTAACCTAAAAGTGATTTCCTACATGATTAACAGGATCAAGGACTGATTTTTTTTTTTTTTTAGATTTTATTTATTCATAAGAAACAGAGAGAGGGGCAGAGACATGGGCAGAGGGAGAAGCAGGCTCCCTGCGGGGAGATTGATGCAGGCAGGACTTGATCCCATGACCCCAGGATCATGACCTGAGCCAAAGGAAGACATTCAATCACTGAGTCACCCAGGCATCCCAAGGACTGGTCATTTTTTATTGATTGTCCATATACTTCATCTTTTCTCTTTTTCTGATACCATTACTTTTGTCGATCATGCGATTATGCTGTTCATCAGCAACCCCTCCACCCCAGGACTGGATGACAGAAATCAAACAAAAAACCTGCCAGGATGCTTTTGTGATCACATAACTAGCTGTAATGCAGGTGAGAAGTTTGGAGTAGAAATTTGTCAGTTTTGATTACAAGGAGATTGAATTATTTAAACTTTATGCTTCTCCTCTTCTCCATAAATATAATAATGAATTCTCATTAAGCATCCACTAAGAGCCAAGAATTCACGAAGCTGACGGGAACAGAAAGATTAATAAAGATGGTTTGTGTTCTCAAGGATCTCCAGTCTAGTGGCAGATATATATATATATATATACAGATATATATATCTGCCTGTATAAGACAGATGGAATAAATCTTCTGTGGGGAATATGGGTAGGCATTATAGGAATCTAGAGGAGGAGAGTTCTCCCTGGATGAGAGAACCTGGAAGCCCTTCAGAGAAAAGGAGTATTTGCATTGATCTTAAAAGTGTGATAGACTGCTACTACAGCCAAGTGGGCTCTTTTAAACAATCAAATTATTTTAGTGGTTAATGCTTCATATGTTTGATAATGCCTTAAAGAGAGAAAAAGCGCCTGTTGAAGCAGACCTGTTTTCCTTTTACCTTTTATCTGGGCATCCTACCTGACACATGTTGATTTAGAAACAACTTAGTATTCTGCTCACGCTGCTGAATGGTCTGCCTAATGTGTTGCAATAGAGGGAGCCTTGAAATTTGGATGTAGGTTGAATTTTCATAAATCAGACGCATTTCCCATTACCTTACATTTAATTAAAGAGACAGTGTGCTTTCTGATTCCCCGTAATTGGCAGTGGTAGCTAACCCTCTAGCTCTCTTCTCTTGCCCTGAAGCTCCCTTCTCTAGCAGTTAGCTAATTATCAGTGCACTTAGAGTAACAGTGAGTCACCAGAGGAGACAGAATTTAAAAAAAAAAAAAAAAAAAAACAGAAACAAGATACTGTCTGTGAACAGGGATGGGTCCTGGGGCAGATCATCCCTTCCTAGTTCATTTCGGAAGAAAGGTCAGATTTCCTATATTTTGATTTTCATAAAACTGGGCAGACCAACAGTTCCCTGCAAACCGTATGTCAACAACCTGTTATATTTGAAATTACTCTTTAAAATGAGGTGTAAAACTGCACTACGCTTTCTCCCTGCCAATTAATTGACTTGCTAACCTCCTGCCAAGTTTCGTCCATTTTAAAAAGAACTGCTTTAAACATTCATCAAAAAGCAGACAGCAAGTTGTACTTTGGCAGAAACATGAAGGCTAATATTTGGATCTGAGCACCCACTCACTCAGGGCTGATCACACTGAAGGCACAACGCATGGAGTTGCTTTTCTCTTAGAGAAATGTTGCTTTGGGACCAAGAGCCCATGGTCTTTGTTTTGTGCAGCCTACCAGCAGAGGATGTGTTTGGTTACCTCTAGAAGTTCTGCGATACATTTAGACAATGCAGATACTTATTAAGGGGCCCTTTGAGGAGTAGCAGAATGTCAAACCTATCCCCCAAAGTTTGGGGCCCCATCCTATATAAAACACTAAATAAATCTCACTTCTGTGGTTTTAAGAGTTGGTGAGAGGGCCCCTCATTCTCTTCCCTTCATCTCCTCATCTGCCATAGACCACACTCAAATCAGTGCAGGTAGGGAAGTGTCCCCCAGCTGAGGGTGGGGCAGGGGTGAGGACAGGGGAGGAGTAAGTAGTGGGTGATGGAAATAGATTGCTAAGCTCTGGTTTCAAGTCTGCCCATCACTGGTCTGGTCTGTTTCCCTCTCTACAGAAGGAAGGTGTTGGTAATGGAAGATCCTTAGTGCATTCCTTCACTTCCAAAAGAGAACAGTTTTCATCATCTTTTTAAGTAAATCTTTCACATTTTGAACAATGATCTTGGATCAATACCCAAGATGGTTGTTGGTGTAAAGAGTAAGTGGGGTCCCTGAACACTGTGTTCTGTGATACTTCCAGTTCTGCGACACTTGGATGAATAGACGGCTCACCTTTACCCACTTACCAGGGTCCAGTGACACTCTTCTCTTGTTACAAGCGGGCTGCTAAAATACTTATAGACTGTTCCTCTATCATCATAAAGGCAGTCCATGTGCATGCATTCCATTGAAATAGAATACACTGTCCCTAAATTGCAGGAAGAATGGCATCTTTGTTATTTTTATCTTTTTGCAAGCATGAAAAATAAAGGTAATAAATGAAACTACTGCATTGAGAAGTGTAGCTTAGATTTCTTGCTTTTGAAGACACTCAAGAGTAATCCTGGCATGTGCCACCCCTAGCCCCCGCCGCCTAGCTCCATTTTAAAGCAATATGTCTTTGAATGACAAGCCACAACATATAGCTTATTTATTCTTCTGAGGGAAAATGGGTGAGATTGCCAGATTTCTATGAGAATTATAGGGTTTCCAGTCCTCTTGGAGAAAATGACTGAGGTTCAGTGTCATTGGAAAAAGCATATTCTTAATTTGCCTATAATTTTTCCTTTAATTAGTACTTTGGTTCCACTCTCAAAAGCACTTTTGAAGCTTTCTTTTCTCAATTTGGTATCAAAATTGCCCAAAAAATGCCATTTAATTCTAGGATTATTTTCTGTTTTGATTGACATAAAACATGTCATTCTTAAGGGAAAAATATTAATACATATTTTGGTAAGGGACTCAGTTAAGTAGGGTTTTTGTAATCCTTTCTCTAAGAATGATGTTTAGTGGCAATAGATAATTGGGAAAATCCCTCAATATAACCACCATGCTGTCTGAATCTTGGTTGAGATTCCAGGTCACTGGTGCTAACTTAGGTTCTAAGGGTAACTGTTCCATCAGTTATTACTTGCATTTGATTAAGGGAATAAAGAAAGGGATAATGAATGATTTATTAAAAGGCCTCTGTGTGTAGGCCTTTTAACAAATATTCCCCCGTGTGCATAGCTGATTCTAACTGCATATATTCCTTGGATATCTCCTGCCTCAATCTCTTCCATGAAAATTGTTTTATTAAAAAAAATATGACTTGCCCTCACACAAGATGAAATAGTGCTCATCATCAGGTTCAGCAGAGCTCACCTCTGTTTTAGGCTGGCCACAAGAAACACAGAGAGACCAGGGCTCATGGGGACGCTCATAAGAGTAAAAAATATGGTGATGGTGATGGTTGTGGGGAAGGTCTGGGTGGGAAAATAACCTGGCATTTCTCTACCCTTAGCCAGGTGATGACACTGGAAGTTCTCTCAGGCTCCTATCCCCTTCTTCCTACATGATTAGAGTCCCGTTCCTGTAACAGATGCAATGTGTTCAGGCGTAAATAATCTGTTGGAAAAGATGTTCAAGTTGCATACAAGATGAAATGATGTCTGAGGTTTCTTTAATGCCAAAATTCCTTGAGTGAGTGACCCCCTGAGAAGAGTGTGAGTTTCTAGAGCCGCGCTCAGGGGAGCCCTGCCTTCACCAAGTCGCTCCATTGTTGTTGAGCATTAAATATGGAGGTTGATTGTCCAATTCCAGTCAACTCGAATATACATTTACAGGTTCTTGCCACATTGCAGCCAAATTGGAGATAGCTATTAAAATAGTAATGGATTTATTTAATAATTGTCTTTGAATTTATTTTTTACTTATTTTTTTCTCAAGGCAACCATTAACAGCCATCCTGGAATTTCATCCAGAAATCTGTTTCCACAGTGATCCCTGTGAAATAAATCAGATTGAAGGGGTTTTTTTCCCCCCTTCTGAGTTATTTGCCTAGAGGAAAAATTCTTAACTTTCCTTTTCTTCTAAATGCATATTAGAATAAAGTGTTCTTTGAAAAGTCTTAATGAAAAGAGCAAACATGGGAATAGCTTTCAGTCTGATTGTTTCTCCGGGATCCAGGCTCTGAAAAAGAAGTCTGCAGGAGGAATGTCAGGGGACTCCCACCGTGTAAAAGTCTATGCCCTTCTGCCCCTTAGACAATTGGCCTGTTGACGATTTATGGAGAGCAGCCTTTGTGGAGAAAAAAATATTACAAATTAGTTCATGTTCTGAGTTATTTTTGCCACACTAAATGCATAAGAGAGGGAAGCTGGCTTTTTTTTTTTTTTTTGCATGTAAGATGCCTCATTTTGTCCAACTCCAGGGAGTGAGGCAGTAGAAATTATTTTGAGAGAGTGGTAGAGGTCCCTGTGGTTACTATCAGGAGATCAGACTCTTATTAACTTTTGCAAATGTGAACAGGGAAGAACACTTGAAAAATAAACATCAAACTAAGTATTTCTCTTTCTCCCATTCCCCTTTCTCTAGAGAGATTCTTAGACCACGCGAGGCACTAACCATCTTCTCTGAAGCAAGATACACTTTGCAACTTCCTTTTCATAGTTGTTTTCAAGTTCTTCCTTTTCGAGTACTTGAGGCAAATGACATGACTGAGTCTCTCACATCCAGCTTGCTACCCCAACGCAGGGAGGCTCCCACATGAAGGCCCTTTGCTTCTCTCCGGATATGACTGTCCTGTGCCATATCCTTAAGTAGAACCCCATGTTGTCTTTGAAAGTGACACAGCGTGTCATCTTCATTATCTTAATTCAAAAACGTGGATAATACTCCCAAACATAAAAATGTAAGATCTTGAGCTCAATTATAGCAGACACCCAGTGGGCCACAATTTCCAGTACAGTACACATGAATTAGACATATGTACCGTAAGCGACATACGTACGTAAGCCAAGAAACACAACTGTAATCTCTTAAGAAGGTAAGGGTCTGTGGGCCACGTATTATCAGGAGTAATTCTAACAACACACATATCTGTGAATCGATCTTATGCAAATAGCTAGAAACTTTAAAGTCAGGAGAAGACCCGAGGCGACTGATGCTTATTTTCAGATTGGTCCAATATTATTGGGTTATTTGGGGAGAATAATGAATGCTTCCTAAGACTTGGTGATAAGAAAATGAAACAATTGCTTTCTTTTAAAAAACTTGGAAATAGGGGTGCCTGGGTGGCTCAGTGGTTGAGCGTCTGCCTTTGGCTCGGGTCGTGATCCTGGAGACCTGGGATCGAATCCCACATCTGGCTCCCTGCATGGAGCCTGCTTCTCCCTCTGCCTATGTCTCTGTGTGTCTCTCTGTGTCTCTCATGAATAAATAAATGAAATCTTTAAAACAAAACAAAATAAAAACCCTTGGAAATAGACTTAACAGTGTTAACCAAATCAGACCAAAGTAAATGGTGACAAAGGTGTTAACATTGTGTTAACTTAGTCTACATCAAGAGGATATCTCTGGTTTTCTCCTAATAATCTAGTTGTTGTGATTTAGATTTCCATGAAAAAAATAGGTCTTGGATATCAGAGGTCCTGTGGCCTAGGTTGGGTAAGGACGGAATAAGCGCACAGCTCCCAGTTGAAGCAGCGGCCTAACATTTTATATTGCTTTAGGTGAAGAGCAGTTTTACAAAGTGAGCGTGTACTGTTCTTCATCTTCAGAATAGATAAGACTAGATTTGAAATCTTGAAATCTTAACTCCCCAGGGAATGTGAATGGCACACCTGTGAAATTCTCATTTCGAAGAAGACAATTTTACAGATGGTGTAAGATGAAAATATACTTTATGTTTAGGAGTTAATTATAACAATCATGACTGATATCTAATAGAACAGTTTAGAAGACCACATAAATATCCAACATAAACCCGCGAGCAGAAATTGTCAAATTCAGAACTCCGCAAAAAAGTAAAAACAATGAGCCCACTACCTGTAAATATCTTTTGCTTTCCCCTTCCAAGTCTTATTTTACATGACTGGTGATGTTTTTGCTGTAATTTGAAAACACAGCAGTTATTTGCCATAGTTATTTGTCCAGTTAAGTGGCTGGAAACACGGACTTAATGAATACTGAATTTATTAGTGAATACTGGATTTCCTAAGGGGAAATACAAGGTTAGGTTCCTATGAGCCTCTGGTCACAACATTCTTGCCAACCAGTCAACACAAAGTCTTGCTTTATATGTATTTCTTACTTTTTTATAAAGATTTTATTTATTTATTCATGAGAGACATACAAAGAGAGGCAGAGACATAGACAGAGGGAGAAGCAGGTTCCTCACAGGGAGCCTGAAGTGGGACTCATTCCCTGGACTGGGATCACAACCTGAGCCAAAGGCAGATGCCAAACCGCTGAGCTACTCAGCGGTGTCCCACTATGTATTTCTGTTTGAAACAACCTTATGTAATGTGCATTGGTGATTCATTGACATTGAACCTGTGGCCGACAGCACTATAAATCCTGCCTGAATGAAGCTTATTATCTAAGACAACTCTCTTGTCTGTATACACATCGCAAGTCTTTTTGCACTTAGGAACCTAGACAGTGCTTCCACACATTTGGGGGACATTTTAAAAAGTAAAGTCACAAAAAAAAATGTGGGAAACATAGCACTAAAGCAGTCTGCAGAAAGGATTTTTTGTTTGTTTTGTTTTACAGTATGAGAGTTAAAACAAGGCAGAATGTGGCCTTGTTGGACATCAGCCATTAGCGTGCTTATTCTTCGTGTGTCAGTGAATGACTGCAAAAGTGCTGGGATTATTAATGTGGAGGGGGTAACAAATAAATTTCACTAAGTAGGTGAGTTTGCACATATAGAATCTGTGAATAATGAGGATTGGTTGTATAATAACACAGTAGTTTCTAGTGGGTTTCTTTCTCATTAAGCCTTTGCTTACAAAGCAGGTGAACTATACATTTTAAATATCTTAAAATTTGGGTTTTTTTTTTAAAGATTTTATTTATTCATAAGAGACACACAGAGAGAGGCAGAGACATAGGCAGAGGGAAAAGCAGGCTCCATGCAGGGAACCTGATGCAGGACTTTATCCAAAGACCCCAGGATCATGACCTAAGCCAAAGGCGTACACGTTCAACCAATGAGCCACCCTGATGTCCCCAAATTTTATTTGTTAATTATATCTCAATAAAAATTTTTTTGACTAGGAAAAAAATACAGGTGAGATTGATGCTACTGGCTCTGTTGACTTTTAGCATGGGTGTAATTTGGTTTTTGGTTGAATTTGCCAAAGTAGAGTTTACCTGCAATTACGATGTGCTAGGAGGAGACTACAGCAGGAGTCCTGCCCATCACTTCTGCCTTCTTGGCTTTTTTGATATTCTTATCTAACCTGTTTTTCCAGATTCAACCCTCTGGTGCACTTGACAGTGTTCCCATGAATATTAAGGGGAGGGGAATGCAGCCCAGTCCCCACCATTTCTTTGTCCACCCAGGCCTGCTCCAGTGTGGAAGAGATGAATCTAATTCATAAATTCCACAGCTTGAGTGCTCTTGATTTTACTCTTCCTTAGTGAGACTGTGATTGGATTGGGCTGCAAGGTCATTGGAATCAGGGCTGTTTCATTTCATATCATTTTACATGTTATTCTAATAATAGTACAAAGAGAGTTGGATGCTATTTGCTGATCATCCATCTTATTGATGTCATTGAACAGATCGCAGAAACACAAAGGATATTATATGGCATTTTAGCTTTGATGTCCTTTGAAAAAAGAAAAGAAGGTCTTTGCAGAAATGTAAAAGACAGAATGACTTAAAATTCCATCTATTTCTGCTTGGTTTGAGAGCATCCCTTACTGTGCCTGAGATAGCTCTTAAATCCTATGGAAATCTGGGTTTGAATTTTTCAAAAACTTTTAAACCATTATTCAAATTTGTAGATTGGAAATCTTTGTTCCGTTCAAACTCCAGCAAAACTCAAACCTGATTCAAAGGGAGTGACTTTTCAAATACAGGCTTTGTCCACGCTTGGCCTGGATGTGTTAGTTTCAGGGAATGGCCTTTTCTGGACTGCTGAATTTATTTATTTATTTATTTATTTATTTTTTGAGTAAGCTGTATGCCCAATGCAGGGCTTGAACTCATGACCTCGAGATCAAAAGCTGCATACTCTAGTCCCTGAGCCAGCCAAGCACCCCCAGATTTATGATTCTTCATGTGTTTCTGAGGTAGGCCTGAAGTGGCTGCTGTATGCAATGGAGCCAGTCCATCTGTGGCAGGTCCCACTTCTACAGGGAAGCCTCATAATCAGAGCCCAGGAGATAGTGCACTCTGTGGCCTTTGAATAGGAAGACAAAAGCCTACCTGCTTTCTCCCTGTCACCTCTCTGACTCACCCTCTCCTGAGGCAGACAAGTGCCAAAGGCCAGCAGCAGCACTGCCAACAAGTGTATGGTTTCTGCCTTTTGTCCTGTTGATGCATGGTCTTAGCAGTCGAGGGAGCTGTCACGGGTGAGATGCTTTAAAGCCTGGTGACGCTGCTTCTTAGGCTCTGTGTGAGAACAGCGAGGAGAAGCAGGACCCCAATGAGCCACTTCGGGCAGGGCTTTAGTCACCATGAAAGGAGCACAAGGGTTCAAGCCACAGTGGGAGGTTGCGAAAGGTCAGCCTAACCAGCAGCTTCTGGAAAGTCTTCATTTGTGAACAACTGTCAGGTAGAGGATGGATTAGAATTACTCTGTGATGCCCAAACCATAGAACTCTGGTCATTGTGCAGGTGACAGAGAGAGGCAGTGTTTGTAGGGAGATAAGCAGGAATTTTTGAAACTACACAGACCTGGTTTTCAATTCACTTATGAGCTGTGTGACTTAGAAAAAGCTGTTTAATTCCACTGACCTTCGAGTGTGAAATGTTCGAAAATAACACAGAGCTTGCAGAGCTGTGCGGATAAGAGATAATCTATTCAAAGCATCTGGCAGGTTGCCGCCATGCGGTGGGCAGTAGGTAAGTGGCAGCACCTTATATTGAGTCTCATTCATCCATTCAGTGAATGTTTGGCTGCCAGCTCTGGGCTGAGTGTTATGTTAGGTACTAGGGAGATAAAAGGGATAAAAGAGACAGAGTAACCTGGTGCTTACAGTCTAGCAGGACAGCAAAAGAAACAGGTAGTTAAAATAGACTGTGAGAAGTTCTGTGATAAAAGAAGTTGGCAACATGAGGCCACATAGAAGGGGCTTCTAAGCCGTACTTGTGTGGTAGGTGACTTTTCCCTGAGAAAGAAGCATCTCCACTGAGCCATGAAAGATGAGGTAGCCAGGCTAGGAGAGAGCAGGTTGGGACAATTGGCAGCAGGCTGTTGCAGGATCCCTGCAAGAGACAGGGGAGCCTGATTTGGGGTAGATGCAATGGCAGGTAGATTGGGGAGAAGGAGATAGATTCAAGGTGCCCTAAGAAGAGGCTGAAATCAACAGGATTTGGGGGATGGAGGTGTGGGAAGGAGAAAGAGGAATCAAGAGACTCCAGTTCCTGGCATAGACATCAGGTTGGATGATGGTGTCTTTCACAAGGTGAGAGAGTGGTTTGAGAAGTTGAAGTAGATAAGGAATTTGGTTTTGGCTACTGTGTTCGGGGTTGCATAGGACATTGGAGGAGAGACTCCATTATTAGGCAGTTCCCCAGCACAGGGTAAAGCCCATGAGAGAGATGTGAGCTAGAGGGATTGATTTGAGAGTCACCTGCATATAAATATCTGAAGTCCAGGGAGTGGGTGGGATAGCGAAAGGGGAGTGAGCTGAGGATGCGATTGTAGGATAGATCCTGTACACAGTGAAGCACAACCAGAAAAGCTGAATACTTCTCAGAGACCTCTTATCATTCTTCCAATTTTGCTTAGTTATATTGATCAGCTAGGAGGGATAAACAGAAGGGTTAGGGATACTCTACATTTTTTTTGTTGGTTAGTAAAACCAACATTAAAGCAAATTTTCACGAGTAGAAACATAGTGAGGAAGACTTTATAGAAATGGAATATTCTAAGAAACTAAGACATTTCTGGGGGAAGTTATTTGCATAGATCAAGGCCCAGCAATAGTGAACCTAACGTCTAAGTGGTGAAGAATTCTGCGATCAAACATTGTTCTTTAGGGGCTTGTGAAATTTATCTCTCCAGGTGTATGATTTGAGATTTCCTAGTCATGCTTCACTTGCATCTCTTACTTTGCAAATAAAATAGAACCAAAGGGTTTTATTCTGTAGGTAAATACAATTGTTTTTAATTGTGTAAGTGTTCTCTTCAGTAACATGAAGGACATTTTAATTTAAATCTCTTGAGCTCTCCAGGTTTGCAGAAAGGGTACGGGAATCAAAATTAATGTTTGGGATTCTTGGCATTTATGTTCACCTCTCAGCTCTGCAAAGATTTCCTGTATGATTAGCAATGAGGATAAGCTCTCTGTGAGCACAAGAAGAGAGACTTCTTAGTATTCACTGGTGTTCAGTTTAACATTTTTAAAAGGCCCTGGGTCTGGAAAGGTTGTGCAAAAGCATCCAAAATGCACATTGGGAAAACTGTGTTCTGTCTTTGAAAAACTGACTCTTATTATCTCCAAATTTCATTTCTATCTGAGACACTTTATTTAAACTAGTTTCTACAGGAGGAAATTGGCATAGTTAATGATCTAGATCTTACAGAAAGCCCAGAATATAAAATGAATGCTAGGTTGGGACACCTGCATGCCTCAGCGGTTGAGCGTCTGCCTTTGGCTCAGGGTGTGATCCCAGAGTCCTGGGATCGAATCCCACGTTGGACTTCTGCATGGAGCCTGCTTCTCCCTCTGCCTGTGCCTCTGCCTCTCTCTGTCTGTCTCTCATGAATAAATAAATAAAATCTTTTAAAAAAATGAATGTGAGGTTCAGCACACACTTAAATTTCTTAGCAAGGTAACTCAGACTAAGGGCCTACGCCCAAATCCCCCACTGTGCCTCAGTTTACAAGTTAATGGCAGCATAACATGAAGGGATTTAATATCTTGCTGATATACAGTACGTGTGTTGGTTATACAATTAGGGACTGGAGGTGAAGATGAGGTGGTGCTACATCCCTTATTTATGTTTGAGGCTCTGGTGATTAGGAGGCCATGCACATCCTTTCAAGGGCCTTCGGCAACTTTGTGGCCTTCTCTAGGATATCTGTGATCATATGTCACAAATGAGAGCAACCCCTCAGTTTTGTCTGTTTGGACAGAATTCTGAAATGCTATGGGCTTTCCTGAAAGCCATCAATCATCTTGCCAGCATTTGCCTGTCCTCTGGATGTGAGGGTTTGCATTTTGACTTTCCCACACTCTGTATCTGAGTGTGCAGCCTTTCTATTTTGCTCCATCCTGCCTAACCTCATATGCCTTTTGGAGGGAATTGTACTAAGTCCAGTTCAGTTTTGTTAGCCTGGACACCACTAGGTTTTGTGGGATGGCATAGATACTGATTTTTAAAATTTTCTTTATTCTGGGTTAAAATTTTGGAAAAACTATGAAAAATATTCCCTCATAATCCCATCCCCAAGAAACAATTCACATTAACATCTTTGTATTTTCAGTATTTTATCTAGGCACAAGTATTTTAGACAAAACTGAGGTCTTTTGGTACACTCTAACCTTTTAAATTTGTTGACTTTTCCTAAGCACATTCTCAAGTCATCAAAATAAGGGATGTACATTTTTAACTTTGTTCATATCCTCTTAAAACTGAAAATCCATTGTATTGCAGCTCTGATCTCTTTGCCGATGCCTAGCAAATCCCAACTTTAGAGACTGTCTTCAAGTAATAAATGTACAATTACCTTGTTACAACACTTTTAAGAATAATTATAATTCTTCTATCCTACTTATACCAGAGATGCCAGGTTAACTTGTGACAGACAACTAAAGTCCACTGTTTATTTCATTCATTGTAGAAAATCCCAGCCAGATATGTACCATGTCATAACTGTCACCATCTCGATCAGAAAGCATTAATTAGTCACATAAATTATAAAGCACCCAAGATCCCCTGATCAATAGGAAAACTACTGCGTAATCTCTACCTTCAAGGATTTACCACTGTAGGTGAATGAGCTCCTGGTTTTACTCCCCAAATATATGGCTTTGATATAACAGGAGCCAGCACTGCACCTGGCTCCATCAGACATAGTGACCATTGCCTAATGTAAATCATGAATGCTGGCTCAAGCCATGATACATGTTCTAGAAAATCAGGGTTGAACCAAAGCACAGTGATTTTTGAGTCCACTAATTCCAACAGCCGGATTCTCCTTGTAAAATGGATTGGGTGTTATCACCAGCATGCTTTACAATGTCAAACTAGATACTCACTTCCATCAAGTGATCACCAACCTCTTTGTTTTTAAATAAAAAAAAGAGGTTGGAGATTGCTGACTGGGAAGGCATCACTAATGAAGAGTTGAGGCAGTTGAATCTGCTGGGGATAGAATCAAATTCATGGTGATGATTGGGGAAAAGACAGGGTAGGAATTAGGGACTTAACTTTCTGCTTCTGGTCCCTTAGATCTGTGATTTGTAGATGTACCAAAATAATTTGCAGCATCTATTATATACTTCACTGGAGCCCAGAGCATAGCAGTATCCTTGATTTCAAAGTCCTTTGGCATTGGTGGTGTCTGACTCAGTCATAATTGTCTTTAACACATCACTGTACAATCTACGATATTAATCAAGTGAAGGTGTTACCATTCAACCGGGAGGTATTGCTGATTAACGAGTATGTGGAAAATTTATCTAGAAGATTAAGTGTCTGTGAAAGGAATGAAAGATTTTTGCAAAACACCATACGAGAAAGATATTCCAAACCAAAGGCTTATGAATTCTGCATATTACATATAAATAGCTATTCAAATATTTATTTTATTATAATTAAACAGTCATTAAATTGGAGTCCATCATTAAGAATTTAAAATTTATGTGAAAACTTATAAAACTAGAATGTAATAAATTTAAAATAGAAAAAGAAAGTCACTAATTAACTCCAGTTAAAGTCTTTTGCCTCTTTTTTTTTAGTTCAGACGGAAAAAGTTACGAGCTAAACACATTATTATGGGGAAAAAAAGGAAAAATAATATTGCTAGTGGACAGAAGAAATAGTGAGAAGTATTGAGAAAGCTCAAGTTCATCTGGTGATTACAGCTCTTATGTTCTAAGGAAAGTCCTTGTCATTTGAGTCTTTGGGTTTAATGTTTGACTTTTTAAGATCTAATTTGAAAATTCAGGATATGCAAGGCTCAGTGAAGAATCATCTGGGTGAAGAAATGACTCCTTGGGATAAAATGGACATGTGGGTCCTTGTCTTTTTTTTTTTTTTAAACACGATAGGGAGTTTGGGCTCACGAGAATAGGTTTGAAGAGGTGGATGTGGCTCTTTTTCTGTTCAGGTGACCATATTGACGCTTCTCTAGAAAGGAATGCTGAAGTCTTTTCTTTTTTAATTTTATTTTTGTACTTACTGGATTACCGGTTTATCACAAAGTTTATTAAAAGCTGTGGATCAACAGCCAGATGAAGAGATACGTAGGGCGAGATCCAGAACAAAAAAGCTTCTCTCCCCATGGAGTCTGGAGTCCAGCACAGGGATATGGGGAAGAGTTCTGGTTCGTCAACCTGGAAACTCTCTTGATCCCCTCCTTTTGGGTTTTTATGATTTGATTTCCTTTGGGAGGCTTCATTAAATGGGCATGAGTGATTAAATCATTGACCACTGATGATGGACTTGGAATGTTGAAGTCTTTTACATGGACCCGTATGAAATGGACATTTATACATGTCAAAAACAGGCAAACAGCTGCAGTTTCTTGTGGTTTGGGCTGATGAATTCTAAATAGGAATAGGATCATGACTTGCCTGAGTTGGCAAGCAATGCGGTTCCATGTTTTGTTTTGTTTTAAAGATTTTATTTATTTATTCATGAGAGACACACAGAGAGAGGCAGAGATATAGGCAGAGGGAGAAGCAGGCTTCTCACAGGGAACCCCATGTGAGACTCGATCCCAGGACCCCGGGATCATGCCCTGAGCTGAAGGCAGACACCTAACTGACTGACCCACCCAGGTGCTCCTTGATTTCTATATTTTTTTTAAAACTTTTTTACTTTAGAATAATTTTGGATTTACAGAAAAAATTACAAAGTACCACAGCCTCCACACAATTCTCCTTATTATTAACATCTCACGTTGTACATTTGTCACAATTGATGACCCAGCATAATCTATTATTATTATATTATTATCTGTAGTCCACAGTTTATTCAGCTTTCCATAGTTTTTACCTAACATCCTGTTTCTGTTCTAGGATCCCACATTATAGTTAATTGTCATGTCTCCTTAGGCTGCTCTTGGGTGTGACAATTTCTCAGACTTTCCTTGTCCTTAATGACTGTGGTGATTTGGAGGAGAGCTGGTCAAGTATTTTGTCAGTTATTTCTTTCATATATTGTGCCTTTGGTGTTATATCTAAAAAGTCATCACCATACCCGACCGAGGTCATCTGATTTATCTCCATAAATTATTTGCATTTCTTCTGCATGAGAGCTTTGTCTCTTCTTCCTCATTTATTTATTTAATCATTTATTTATATCCATTTAGACTCATGGACATTTATTTATACTTTGGGTTTTAATTTAATACTACCTTATTGTGTTGCTGAAATTGTTCCGACTTTGGCCACTGGGAGCTCTTCTGACTGGTCCCTGTGTTCCTTTGATAGATCTGTATCTATGTGTGTGTGTGTGTGTGTGTGTGTGTGTGTGTGTTTTGAGAACTTCTTTATATTATGACACTAAAAGATACTCCAGATTCATCATATGTGTTTCCTGCCATAGTTCTAGAATCAGCCATCTCACTAAGGAATTCTGGTTCCTTTGATTGGAAAATGGTATAAGAGACCAAGACTTGCTTTTTGCTCCTGGAGTGTTGCTTCTTTTAGGGTTTCTTGGCAACATAGCAAGGAAATATACATGTATGGAAATTAACCCATGCATATATACCTATCTATGACGTTTCTGTGTGTAACCATCTATGTGGATATTAAGCTAAACATGAGTTCATACAGATGTTTCCAACTGTCATCCATTACCACAGGGATTATTCTTCCCCTTGCTCATCTGTAAACCTCCCACTCCAATGGGGAGAATCCCTCCTCCCACCATCTGTCATTCATTTACTTGAACGTTCACTTCCAGTAGACATGACTCATGGTATCAGAATGTGAGCCAGTGCCCTAGGGAAATGAATTTATCAACTAGAGTACAGTTCTTATGTACAGTTTCTTTTGTCTTGAATTTTGTGGATTTCACTCCTTCCCAAAGTTAATGAGCACCTCCCCCACCCCTCACATATCCCCTCAGTGAGATTGTTTCATACATTTGTTATGCAGTTAGATTGTTTTGTAGCATTCTGTATTTTATCCGGGGGCCTCCCAAACTCCTAAATAATTTTTTTTAATTTATATACTTTGAAGTTTACCCCTTGTGTTTTAAAGTTTTGTGGGTTTTGACAAACGTGTAGGGTAATGTGCCCATCATTACAGTATCCTATAAAGTAGTAGTTTGACCATCCAAAAATCCCCAGTGCTTTACCTGTTCCATTCTCCTCCCTCTCCACCAAACTTCCAGCAACTACTGGCTTTTTTTTAAATCATCTTTATAGTTTTATCTTTTCTGAAATGTTGTGTAATTGGAATCATACCCAGTGTAGCCTTTTCACACTGGCTTCTTTCATTTGCCAATATATGTTTGAGATTCATCCATGTCTTTTTGTTGCTTTGATGTTTTTTTATTGGTAAATAATAGTTTACTTTTGAGTGTACCACATTATCATTGACATACTGAAGGACAACTTTGTTGCTTCCAGTTTTAGAGATTATGAATAAAGTTATCATCGACATTAGTGAGGACTTGTTTGGACAGTTGTTTGGAAGTTGCCAAATCAACTGTAAATGCCTAGGATCAAGATTGCTGAATTGTATGGCAAGATTGTGTTTAGCTTTGTAAAAAACTGACAAACTGTCCTCCAACATGGCTGTACCATTTGGGATTCATACGAGCAATGAATGAGAGTTTTTGCAGCTCTGTGCATTTGCCAGCAGTCGTTTTTTGTCGGATTTTTGTGTGCTAGCCATTCTAATAAGTGCATAGTAGTATCTCATTGTTGTTTTAATTTTCAGTTCCCTAATGACAAATGGTGTTGAGCATAATTCCACTATATTCATTTGGCATCTGTGTGTTCTTTGGTGAGATAACTGTGCAGATCTTTCTCCATTTTTAATTGTTTTTCCTTAGTGTTGAGTTTTAAGAGTTCTCTGTATAATTTTACTTATTTTTTACAACTAAAGTACTCTACATATTTTAAGATACCTTAAGTTCTATCATCAACTTCTTCATTTTACAAGACTTCTTACCGATTTAGAATAAGGTTAACCCTTCCTCTGTTATTCAGGTTAGAAGATTTATTCACTTAGTTTCAACAAATATATATGTATATATTTGCACACATCAAGTGGGGGCAGACAAGGACCCTACTTGTAGAAGTTTACAATTCAGGAAGGAAGATTCAGTGGGAGGTATTATTATAGATTTAATTTGATGGGAAATGAGGCATAAAGCTTCAAGGACATTATCCCCTTAATATCCTCTTCACCCTTTGCTGATTCTGGCTTTAGAGACTTCAGAAGTCTTTCTGAGACATTTTTGCATTCTCTGAGGAAATGTCAGGAAATCTTAACTTGAAGTTATTTTGTGTTACTCCAGACTCTGAGCGCTAAGATTCTGTGATGTAGTTTCTCATCGATTCATTCTGTTCCCTCCAGGAAGGGAAGTATTGATGATGAATAAAACCACCCATGCTCTCTCAATTTTTCTACCTAGCACCAGTTGAAAGGCCTATCTAGTCAGCCTATTTATTTTACTTTAAGCCAAAGATAGGGGATTATGATTGTATTTGATTCAATGAAATAATGGAATATTCCCCAGTCCATGCCTATGGATTTGGGTTTAATAGCATCCTGTACTTTACCTTTGAAGTTTTCCTTACTTGGTTTCAGTTAGGACACTTAGGTCACTGACAACTTTTTTGAGTCAAAAACAACCACATTCATATTTGAGAAGACTTTGGCTGACAAATCAAGTTTTTAATTACAGAAAATAATCACAACTATTGTAGGTGCAATTAAAGGCATTTTTCTTTGGGGGAAGCCTGTTTGTCTTCCATATTTTCCCCCAATCTCATTATAAAAAATGCTGTACTCTTTTGTGCTTATTGCCTGAACTCTGTAACTTCCTGCTGTGAATATGGAAATGGGTTTCGTTGAAATCAAAGAAATTAGTTAATAGGATGTTTTAGTCTATTAGTAGAAGTGGCTTAATGTTTTCAAGAAAATATTTGCTTTGTTCATGATTTAATTGAGTAAGACATCTGACCTCTCATATCTACCATCTCGTATCTCTCTTTCTGTGACAAATGAATGGCTTTAAATTTTATGAGTAGTGAATCGATGAAATAAAACCATAATTCAATTCTCCAAACTGTTTAGAGCTCAAATGTATAAAATGTATCATGCTTAACAATGAGAGGCTTTTGTTTTTGTTTTTGTTTTGTTGTTTTGCTTTGCTTTGCTTTTTAAACGTGTACTCTGGCATTTAGTAGCCACCAGAGAAATACTGGGTTTGAAGGGGTATTTCTGGTCAACCCTGAGCACCTGCAGAAGTGAGTTCGTGGAAAATAATCCTGCCAGTTGACATTTAGCCAGCCTTTGACATTTATTCTCATCTAGAAAGTACTACAGGAGTTTAAATAATATAATAGGCATGTTATATAGGAGCCCAGTCCCTATATTCTTCTCATTACTTATTTGCCAAGATGACTTGTTTTTTTGGAAGATACTGGGATGGAGGCACCTGAGTGGCTCAGTTGGTTAAGCGTCCAACTCTTGGTTTCAGTTCCGATCATGGTCTCAGGCTCATGAGATTGAGCCTCAGGTCTGGCTCCCCGCTCAGCGGGGAGTCTGCTGGAGACTCTCTCCTTCCTCTGCCCTTCCTCACCTCAAATAAATAAATAAATCTTAAAAACAAAAACAAAAGAAAAACACTGGGATGGAGGTTAGACTACGTATTTTGACTCCCTTTTTTCCTGTGTATTATTTCATTTTGAAAATGTCAAAGTATATTACCAAGTGTTTTCCTATTTCACAGATGTATAAACTGAGGGACTTGATTTTGATGAACTTACCTCCCAGGGCTAGGTCACCATGTAGCTTTATCTTCTAATATTCACTGGAATCCATACAAGGCAGCTGACTCTAAAGGATTTTCTCTGAGTCCTATTTCTGTTTGCCATTCCTTTGACAAATGCACATGTTGGACAACATCCACATGCCCAGCAAATGGAACTGCAAGCATGGGCAGTCATCAGCAGGTAGGAAAGAGAGCACAAGATTGCTATGTAGGACATGGGTGCTGAAATGGGACAAAACGTGTAGTGACTCCTGAGGAGTAGGGCACCTAACCCAGGAGGGAGCTAGGAAATGGGAAGCAGTTTGGATCAGGGAAGGTTGCCCAGAGGAGCTGACCCTGAACTGATTCTTGAAGAATGAGTCAGAGTTTGCCAGACACAGAAGAGTCCGTTGGAAGCAAAGAGGTCATGGTGTGTCCAAGTAGCCTGTAAGTAGTTTAATGAGCAGTGAGGGATACTGGGACATGAGGGAGTGAAGACTGGGTGTGAGGTATAAGGTATGTTGGGTTAAGAATTGTGGGCTTCATCCTGTGAACAGTGGGAAGCAATGAAAGATTATTAAGAAAGTGACATGATCAAATTTGCATTTTAGACAAGCCCATGAGGTGGGTTTGAGGTTCATTTTATAAAGCTTTCAATGCTCTTCACACTTGTATTAATGCATTAATTATATAATGTATTAATAATAATAAGAGCCATGTATTAATCCCCTACTGTATGCCTAGGCATGTCTGTGTACTTTGTTATACTCGTGGCCCTATTCTCGCTCTACTGGCTCTTATTTCCCTCATCCCATGCTAAGTTTATAAACAAGATTAAGCCAGATATTAATTTATTTATCATGAATTTATTAATACAATTATTAAGTAATATTTATTAAAGTAAATTACTTATAAACTAATATTCATTTACATAAATCAAATAATGTTATGGCATTAAGGCGAGGCTATTGCATTGCTGTTGGATTCAGTGTTGGTGAAGTCATGCAACTGTGGGAAGAGCCATTTCAATTGAGGGACAGGAACAGTGCGTCAGGATTTGACTGGCAAATCCAGAAGGTAAAGTGGGGAACAGGGATGCTCTTTCTAGAAGCCTTACTGTGAAAGGAAGGAATTCACTATGGGAAGCAGTGAGAAGTGTGTGGTCCCCAGGGAAGCCTGATAGGAGTGAGCCTGAACGCCTGGAGAAAGTTGGCAGGTGGACCTGCTTTCAGTGGTGGAAGGAGGAGGAGGAAGTGGAGGAAGAGGAGGAGGGAGGATGCAAAGATCTTTTCTACTGTCAATGAAGAAAGACTGGAGGTTGGTGCTGAATACAGAGGAGATGATCTGTGTCAATGTGGTGAGTTAGAGAAGGCTTGCTGCCTGCCTTGGATTTTTCCATGGAGATCTCCTAAGAGTGGTAGAAGATGCTGGGGAGGAAGGAGCTTGAAGAGAATGGACAAGGTTTGAGAGGGGGCGGGGGTGTGGAAAGGGGAGAGGAATGTGGAGGATTACCACCAAGGAGCCGGGTGAGCCCAGGGTTAGAGACCACAGGTAGGTGGTGGCCCACAGGCCCTAAAGATGCCCAGGGGGGTAGCAGAAATCAGTAAAGACAGAGGGTAGGAGGGGAGCTTCCAGGTTATCAGTGAACAATGGAGTCAAGATCAGTGTAGTGTGGAATTTGCTCCTCTGTAGAAGAAAGCTTCTTACTTGCATTAAAAGTATTAAAAATAACTCTTAAAATCTGATATTTTCACAATTTCTCACCATGGATTTGAGGATTTTGGGAAAGGTCAAAAGTGCCCCAGAGTAGGAATCTATTGGAATGCTTAAAGTATCCTGAAAGCTATGCCTGTAAATATTGTCAGTCATCTCTCAGGTGGAGCTCTATAGATTCAAAAACAAAAACCAAAAGAAGAGATAGTTTGTTCTCTTTGGCTGAGTTTCAGCTTACCACCGTAATATGACAGGAAGCAAGCTTTAACCAAGCATAATGTGAACAGGTATCTATCTCGCTTAGGACTTTTTTTAAAAGATTTTATTTATTTATTTATAAATAAATAGAGAGAGAGAGAGAGAGAGAGAGAGAGAGAGAGAGAGAGAAAGGCAGAGACACAGGCAGAGGGAGAAGCAGGCTCCATGCAGGGAGCCCGACATGGGACTCGATCCAGGTCTCTGGGATCACGCCCTGGACTGAAGGCGGCGCTAAACCGCTGAGCCACCTGGGGTCCCCCCCCCCCCCCCGCCCCCTTGCTTAGGACTTTTCTCGGTGTGGTGGGAGGGTACAATATATCTAGCAGGGATAGCAAATTGTTTTCTCTTTTTCAAAGCTTGTTTTCCATCTGTCACCTATTTGAGTTCTTCTGTTATACATTAAGTTTTGTCATACCCTCCCTCCTGCACTGACTGCAGTGGTTATAAGGATGGGAAGTGTAGCCCCCTGCGGTGGTCTTGTGGACAAGGAGACCCAGCCTACTTTTTCTTGCCATATACCATGGGCATTTTCAGAGCCTGCCCTCCCATGGGAGATTCCCACCAGCTTTTATCCTCAAGAACTTTAGCCAGCTATTTCACTTCTGCTCCTCCTGTTCCTCCTTGGTGTATGGGGACATTTCTAGGGCAGTCTGTAGGGATAGTGACTTGTGTCCCTGTCCACTCATAAGCTTTGATCAGAAGCATACTTTTGGTTAAATAGCACCATTTCTATGTCCTACCATAGAGCTGACAAAGAGTATTAACCTATTTCATCTGGCTTTTTGACCTCAGTTTGAAAAAGAATCCTACTAAGGATTATGTTTCCTTTTCCTTTGCATATTTTTCAAATCAAGAGCTCTTATTTAAACACAAGGGATCCCAAAAGTCTAAGACTCTGAAGACGTTAGATTCATCTACTATGTGTTAAATTCACACACACACACACACACAGCCTTAGGTAGAACATGGCAAATTAAGTGATCCCTACCTCTGCAGCACACCTAGAGAGTCTATATCCTGAAATCAGCCGAAACAACATTAAGGATTTTGTTTAACGACTTAAGTAATACTTGAAACACTGTCCAGGTCTGTCATGGAGATGCTCGGATGAGCATCTCTGGCACTTTTCTAATCACAAACGGGTTTGCTGGAAAATTGAAGGAGACGTGCGTGAACAACTAAGACAGTCAAAACAGTGCAAAATTGTTCTGAATTAATTTTCATGGTATGGAAAAAGGTGGGGGATCCCCAAAAGAATAAATTGATGTAGTTTGGAGTTAGGGCTGAATAGTCACAAGGGTTTGCTATAAACGTTGTTTAACTGTTAGAAAACTCCAGAAAATGAGCCCAGGAACTGAGTTGGACCAACTTGGACCAATAATAACCTGAAGCTCAGAATCAGCCACTGTTTTCCTCTGGTCACAAATGCTGCTCATCCAAAAACTTCTTCCCCTGCTCTGACAGCTCAGGCTGGTTGTGTACACTTTCCCCAAGACCCTGTCCTTGGCTCTAAAGGAAGGCCTCACTTGGGAAAAGTAAAAGGAGTTTGGGTGTGCCTGGGTGGCTTAGTCAGTTGAGCGTCTACCTCAGCCCAGGTCATTGTCTCAAAGCCCTGGGATTGAGCCCCGCATCTGGCTCCCTGTTCAGCAAGGAGTCTGCTTTTCCCTCTCCCTCTGCCCCTCTACCCCCACTTGTACTCTCTCTCTCTCTCTCAAATAGATAAAATCTTAAAAAAAAAAAGTTAAAGAAGTTTATTCTGTGTAATTGTGAACAGGTTAAGGAGAAGGGTGGAGGAGGTGGTCAGTGTTCTTACATTCAACCAAGAGTTATTAACTTCTTAAAATCCTGGCAGCATTTGCCCCAGACTATTTATGGTGCATTTCGTATCTACTACAGATTTTGCTTTGTGGCCAATGTGCTGACTCCAAAAATGGGGAAACCCATTACACTGCTTTTTCTTTTTTCAAGATTTTATTTTTAAAAATATTTTTATTTATTTATTCATGAGACACACACAGAGAGAGAGGCAGAGACACAGGCAGAGGGAGAAGCAGGCTTCATTCAGGGAGCCCGATGCGGGACTCGACCCCAGGACCCCAGGGTCGTGCCCTGGGCTGAAGGCAGGCGCTAAACCACCGAGCCACCCAGGGATCCCCAAGATTTTATTTTTAAGTAATGTCTATTCTCAGTGTGGGGCTTGAACTTAAAACCCTGAGATCAGGAATCACATGCTCTGCCAACTGAGCCAGCTAGGCTCCCCAGGTCTAGTTTCTTGATAAGGAGAAACTACTACTCATGGTTGAGGCAGATTATTTAAAGAAGTCACAGGCTGAGTCAAGTTAAATGTTTAGGATCTGCAGCCTGAGTGTGAGACACTGCCTAGTGCAGCCACTTCTCGAAGTTTTCAATGGTGGATGAAGAGGGGACACACAGGATGTCCTTGGGTTGAAAAACAAATCAAACCAAAAGCTGGTCTAAGATACTCTTGTTTAAGTAATCTTTGGAAATATACAGACATCTAGGTGTTCGGTTGTAGTGTCTGGTGAACCAGAAATCTGACTCCTAACTTGCTTCAAGCTGTACTTCAAAATGCACCTGCCTTTATGCTCAGGAATCCTTTTGCAATGGTGCTGGCTAGATGAACTCTCTTGCCTAGGCTAACCCTGAACTCACAGCTTCCTTGCCTGCTTCCCCTCCCCTTCCTGCCCACACACCAGAGGAAAGCACCTGGCATTTTGCAGCTTCCCTTCTATGCCCAGGAAATGACAGATACACTCAGGGATTTTTCCTCTAACTTGTAACCAAGCACATTTGCTGGGCTTGGCAACCATCAGGAGCAGCTTCGCCCACAAGCTTCTGCGGTTGATCTGCACTCCCAGCGCGTGCCACGGGGCTCAGAGCTCCAGGCTGCCGGGTGTGTGTGCTTCAAACTCTGAAGCCCTCCTTTGTCTGCTCTTTGGTTAGACCGTGTCATCAGCAGTGCCTTCAATTAATCACTTCTCTCTCCCCCCAGTTTACCTGCCAGAGTCAACATAGGGTTTCTCGGTCCTGAGTACCCAGGAATGAAGCGAACATCTGGGGCACAGACACCTGTGCAGGGTCTGTTATGCCAGCCTTACTGGCCCATCGTGGCATGAAGAGTTCCCTGCAGCTGCCCTTCCTATAACCCCCTTCCACCAACTCGGGGGTGGGGGACTGACCACTCTGGGTCTTCACGTTTGCCAACTTGGTCCAGACAGTTTCCTCCTAGACCCTGTACATTTCCCTCTTTCCCTGGTTTCCCGCAGCTCAGGTCTTGAAGTGATTGCCTGCTCAGCTATATACTTCTTTCCATAGCCAATCAGTTAAGGACTCCATTTTTTTGTTGTTTCTTCTTTATATCAATGAGATGGAGACTGAACAACTGACTTGGCACATTCCCCATCCATCAAGGGGTGTGACGTTTGCTGCGCACGCAGGCTGCTTCTCTTAGGCACATTAATGGCAGTGATAGACACTCACATGGAGGAGAAAATAGACTACTGAATATGGATTTCGTAAACAGAAGTGCAGTCGGTGCATCTGTTTCCTTAACAGAACATGGTTCTGCTGCAGTGTACAATTCAACAAACTGCTTCAGAGCGAAATGATTCCTTGGAAGAATTTTCACTTAATTAGGATTTAGAAAGTAACATGGAAACTTTAAGACCTCCATTTGGTCTACTGCATACTTCAGGGGCCTCCGCTGTCTCCTGCCGAGGTGGGAAGAGTCAGTGGTCTGAAACTTTAAGATTCAAAAGGTAGCCACAATTTGGACATTGCGCACATGACTAAGGTATCAAGATGCTGCCTGATTCTCTCCTTGACTTGGGGAACGTAAAATTGTAATATTTTCCACCCTGGAACACCTTGCATTCTCCCACTTTGTAAACTCATGTTTTGGAGGCTGCCTCTGGTAATCTGTTTCAAAGCCAGATACTTTTCTCTGGAAATAGATCTCTTTCTGGGGTGACCTAAAATGACACCTGCAAGTGGAGAAAGAGGCAGTGTGGCTAATGACGATAGGACCACCCCTTCTGAGAATGAAAAATGACGGAGTATTTTGCGTTTGGTGGGACATTATTCATTTACAGAGAATTTAAATTTAGCCTAAAGTCTCTGGAACAAGTGACAACATCTCTTAGTTATTTCCACAGAATCCCAGAATTGAGCACTCCGAGACCATCATGTTGTAACTTTCATTATTCAAAGTAAAACCCAGTATAGGTAACTAAGGTATCAGTGGTTCAGCTTCTTTTTAAGATTTTATTTATTTGTCTGACACAGAGAGCACAAGCAGTGGGAGCCGCAGAGGGAGAGGGAGAAGCAGGTTCCCACTGAGCAAGGAGCCCCATGTGGGTCTTGATCCCAGGACCCCAGGATTATGACCTGAGCCGAAGGCAGAGACTAACCGACAGAGCCACCCAGGCACCCCTAGCTTTTTTTTTTTCTCATCAATGATTTATGACTGCCTCTATTTCAGGCTTTCTTATTCTCTCTCTTGGACTATTCCAGTAGCCTCTTCAATGATCTGTCAGGCTGTTTCTCTTCCTCCGCCTCTTTCATCTGTCCCTCCTGCTGCTCTGGGGACAGTTGATGAAGCTCAGTTCTCCATTTCCTGACTGGGTGTTGTGTTGTAAAGGAGAAAAAAAATTTACTCTACCCTTCTAGGTTTTTTCGGCTGGTCTATTAATTAAATCGACATAAGGCAGATTAACAGGAGAAAAACCAATTTAATAACTTATGTACAAGAGCCCCATGAAAAGTATTAGACCCACGGGCAAGTTAGGCGATTGAGGCTTATATGACAACCTGAGCTAAGGAATGGGATAAGGGCTTGGGGCTTCAAAGTTTGGGTGGGTGATTCACAGGACGATAAGAAGAACACACATTTGGTTATTAGATGTTTGTTCTGCCGTACAGATAGGTCATTCAGATTAAAAAAAAAATTTCTGGTAATAGCTCCTTTCCTGGTGCAGATCCCCTATCTGAATTCTTTTAGGTAGTTGAGGTAGAGGTAGAAGTGTTTTTCTGAGTCTGCTGGGTCTTGATTGCCTTCAGCTTAAAATCATCCACTTGCCAAAGTGGTGATTTTTGGTGTCACATACTCGTCTCCCTTCAGTGTACAGGGTGCTTCTCAGACTTCTCTCAGGTCAACTCAACCCCATCTCCCACTGTCTTATTCATACCTGTGGCCATTCCCTCCAAATGAGACTCCTCCTTCTTCACCTGTACATGGCATGCTTTTTTTTTTTTAAAGATTTATTTATTTATTTATTCATAGAGACAGAGAGAGAGAGGCAGAGACACAGGCAGAGGGAGAAGCAGGCTCCATGCAGAGAGCCCGACGTGGGACTCGATCCAGGGTCTCCAGGATCACGCCCTGGGCTGCAGGCGGCGCTAAACCGCTGTGCCACCGGGGCTGCCCGCATGGCACGCTTTTTAATTCTCTGCCTCAGTTGACATTGGTCTCTCTGCCAGATGTACTCCCCCCCTTCCCTGTGGCTTCACATCCAGCCTGCCCTCTTTAAGGAAGCAACTGAAATGCCACCTTCATCATATTTTCCCAGACACCCAACCACCCCTCAGCCAAGAGTCATTCTTTGACCTTTTTTTTTAAAAAAAAAAAAAAAAACTTTTATTTTATTATTATTATTTTTTAAATCGATCTTTTAAAAACAATTTTATTCATCCATTCATGAAAGACACACACACACACACACACACACAGAGAGAGAGATTGGCAGAGACACAGGCAGAGGGAGAAGCAGGTTCCCTGCAGGGAGCCTGATGTGGGACTCGATCCCCGGTCTCCAGGATCAGGCCCTGGGCTGAAGGCAGCGGTAAACTGCTGAGCCACCCAGGCTGCCCTCATTCTTTGACCTTGAATCACACTTTATCTGTTACATTGGTCTTACAGCACATAACTCTTCTGTTTATTTGAAAGACATATATCCCCTTATCTGAACTGTAAGTTCTTTGAGGGCAGGGTCCATGTTTAATTTAATTATTTTATTCTCTGAAGTGCCTTGTTAGTCAAAATATAGTTGCTGACCAGCAGCATCAACATCACGTGGGAGCTTGTTAGAATCCAGAATCTCAGTACCCATCCTGGAGCTGATGAATTAGAACCCACATTGTAACAAGGCCACCCAAGTAGTGACAATGCACATGAAAATTCCAGAAGCTCTGCTATGGTACATCACACCGAACCTCTTATGAAGCAAGGACCCCATGGATATTTGTTGAATGACTAATGAATGAATAACATTAACAGCTGACATTATTATCATCGACTTATGGGAATACTATTGCATAAACAGACAGATAAAATGTAACCTGGGATACATTATTTCTCTCTGACCATTTTTAGTCATAAATCATGGGTTTTCTTCTTTTAAAAGTCTTTGATTTGCCACTTTCAGATCATCTTTGATAGTTTTTGTTTTGTTTAATCCCCTCCTGGGTCAGTATTGGCCTTAGGTGAATAAGTACAGAATAAAAGCTTGCTGATTGGGTCCAAATATAGATAATGTGCAAAAAACCATTGTTAGCTTCTGAAAATAAGCACTTGGATGGTCTGCAGCTTTTGTCATCTTTGCAGCTATGATTTTCGGGATCAAGTTAAGTGGCAGCTAAAAGCTGGAAGGATGTTTTTTTATTAATTACATCCCAGGACATTAAAAGAGGTGTCAGATCTGATAGGTTTGAGAACAGCCTCATTCGTTTGGGGCTAAAGAAAAGTGAAGGCTGAGGCTGAGTGTATGCATAGGAAGAGTCACATCCCACACGATGAGAAGTATAGATCAGGGCAGAGGATATATGTGTTGGGCAGAAGGGACAGAGCTTGGGGTCTGAGATGACCACACTTGAGTGTCAAGCTCTCCCTTGTCACTTAACTACTGGGTGGCCTTGGTCACCCTCCTGAACTCTGGCTTCTGGAGATCTTTGCAGAGTCAGAGTGAACATTAGAGTTTGTGACGTGAAACTCTTGACATAGAGGTTCAAACATGTTACAAATTACAAATAATATTTCATATTTATTTATATATAATTATATATTTTTATATTTATAATATAGATAACCGTAATATATGACTCTGTAAATAGAATAATAAAGAAGCCGTTATCACTGGCTTGCAGAGAAGTTGGCCAGGTTTTCTACAATTCTCAGGGCTTGATTGGGCCGGCGCTCCAAAATCCAGGTTCTTTAGAATAGGATTAACACTGCCAGCCACCTGCAAGCAGAACTCCTGACTTGAACCACTCTCTTCCCTCGAAAAACCCCTTAGATTCTAGGTTTGCTCTCATGGGACCTTTCCCTGAGATTCCAGCAAACATCACACAAACCCTGCAATCCCTTGAGCAAACCTGACTTTCCCACGGCAGCTTCAGTGTCTTCAGCACACATTAGGTTTTTGTTTTTTTGTTTGTTTTTTTTTGTTTTTTGTTTTTTTAACAGTCATTGCAGTTTAAGGAAGAAAGAGGAGATGAAAAAGAGTATTTTCCCTGAGCTCTCTGGCAGCCCTCCATCATCCCAGAACCCCCTGGGCGCCCGCTTGCTCGGACTTTGGATTCCACCTGTCAGCCCCTTAGGAGATTCCTCCTCCCACTCCGGCTTCCCTCCCCGACTGAGCCCTTTCTGTTTCCCTTCTCTTTATGCCCCCAGAACCTATGCAAGCCTTGAATCCAGCGCCAGCTTTTCTTACAGGGTTCTCGACTAGTCTGTTTAATTTCAGGTACAAGAAGGATGGACTTCCTAACTACTTCAGGTCATTTTAGAATGGATTTGCTTTTAACAGGGGTGGGAGTGGAGTGGTGGCTGGTCACCAGCTCTTTACTAAAGCCACACAAATAGGGATGCTTAGCCACCTATTCACCATCCTCCCAAGGACAACTGGAGGGGGGGGATTAATGGAAAATCTTTGTAAGACAATGCGAGTTAGGTGTTTTGCATTAAAACTCCTTTTAGATGATAAAACTAAAATGAATCCTTGCTTTGTAGTGCAAAGGGATCCCCGTTTAGTCATTTCACCTTTGGAAGGGTTATTTCAGATGCATTGTCATTAAAAAAGTGACCTTGTGACCACTTGAGTCTGTTCTGACCTTTCTGTTCATTTTCCCCCCTCCTCTTCTCTGCTTCTTCATTCATTTGTCACAAAGTGCTTGCAGAAGTCCCTCCCATTCTTGTCTTTGGCTTGATTGTCTTTAAGCGCCCTAAAATATACCGGACTCTGTTCTGTGATGAAGGCCACACTTGGCATTTTGTGCATGGTTTCCCTGAAGCTGTTGTGTGCCTTTTGGGGAGGTATCTGCCTTCTTAACGCTGCTTCTACGTTTCAGCATCTTGGACAGTGGAATCCAGTGCATCTGGGGCAGACAGTGCCCTCCCCTCTGATATTTCTCTTTGGTCTTGCTGTGTAAAAGTTAGACCCAGGTCATTATTTTTTATCAATGACATTTTCATAAAGCACTAAATAACCAAGTGTTAAGAACGCCCCCCAAATGTGTTAAAAATAACCAGAACATTTCCCGAAGCATTTAATATTAAGGGTATTAACCTTTCACATCTCTTCCTTAATATAAATTGGTTATAAAGCAGATCGAGTGACTTCCGATCAAGGTATTCAGTATCTGGAAAATTGAAATTTAATTGCAGTCCGCACCAGAGCACCACGTGCCCGGCTGAGCCCTCTTCCGTGTGCTGCAAGCTCCTTCCATTTCCACTCCCCAGATAGAGCCCTGGGTCTTCTCCCCACCATCCCCAAAGCCCTGCCCTCTGCAGTGTAGAAAATAGAGCCAGCCAAGATGACCCCAGCAGGAAGTGCTTTGCCCTTTTCTGAATTTCAAGAAGGCATTTGCCTGCAAAAAAGGCAACAAAGGTTCCACATTCAATCCTTTATATTCAGGCTCTGTCTTCTGGAATGTAATGGAGTATGGACTTCTTGAAGGCAGAGGATGACTGGTTGTTTGATATTTCACTTACAGTGCTCCTAGCACACTGCCTGACCGATACTACACAATGACTTTGGAATGACTAATCAGATATCACTTATGCAGGCGCTACTTATGGAGTTGCACGTGAGTCCTATGAGAGAGAGAGAGAGAGAGAGAGGAGGCGGGAGGAAGAGAGAGAGAGCTCATTATTTAAAAGAAATTTCCTGGGAAGGCAAAGGATTTTTTTTTTTTTTTTTTTTTTTTTAGCATGAAGAATCCCTGCCTACATGACCTACCTTTGCTCTGGCATTACAGTTAGTACCTGCCTCACTTATCTTCCAGCCTTTCATTTATTTAGCATATATCTAATAAGGACATGTGCCATTGTCCAGGCGTGAGAAAACAGTAGTGAGCACAGCAAAGTATCTGCCCTCTTAGTACTAGAGACAGGCAGATGGTAAACAAACATAAACTGGCCCTTGTGATAGAAGGGCTATGAACAGAAATAAGGTGGGCCCTCAGGGGTGTGGAAAGCTCGGGGTGCCTTCCTAGAGAAGATCTGAGCAGAGACCAGAGAGGGTGAAGGGGGAGGCAGGCAGGTGGGTGCCCACAGAGAGGAGGAGGCCGGGGTGCAGAGGAAACAGCCAAGGCCTGGAAGTGAACGTTCCCTGGGGGGTATCAGAGGAATGGGGTGCCAGGAGACAGCGTGGTGGGAGCAGACTGAGAACCATTTTGGGGGGACGCTCTGGGGACTTAGCTGGGCAAGGTCAGGGAGGGCCAACAGGCTGGGGCATATACTGGAGTTTTTACTTAAGCAAGGAAGTCATTGGAGATTTGGTTGGGGCGGGTGGGGAGGTGTCTGCCTACGATTTTTGAAAAGCATGACTTTGCAGAGTCATCCATAGAAGGTAGGTCAAGCCTGGAAGCAGAAGAGCCGTGATGAGGCCCCTCGGTAGCCCAGTGAGAAGCAACAGAAGTGACTAGGGTGGTGGCCTGAGAGGCGAGAAGGAGTCGGACCTTGTTCATGGAGTTGATGGGATTCACTGCTGCTCTGACCATAAAAGACCTTGAGAGAAGGAGGGCATCAGGAACCACTGGAAACAAGGTTTGTGGCCTCGGCAGCGGCAGATTCACGTTGTCACTTAATGGAGATGGGGACGATGAGTGGAGTCTTGAGTCTGAGGGCCAAGCTCCAGTTGGGTTTGAGACACACTCCTTTTGAAGTGCCCTTTGGGGGCTCCCTTTCAAAGTCACGAGTCGTTAGTTCGAGGTCATGTCTTGGTCATCTTTGTGGAGATTTGTGCTCACAGGACACCCAGCACTTGTGTTTGATGAACAGAATTCAGACTGGCCTGCAGGAGCTTTTCTGCAAATGGTCTGCGATTTCACTGGAGCCTCTGTGTGCTCGTTCATTATAGGAAGAAATGCCAGATGTGCTCGTTCATTTCTAAAAAAAAATGCCAGATGACACTTGCTGAGGGACGCCTGGGTAGCTCCATGGTTGAACATCTGCCTTCGGCTCAGGGTGTGATCCCGGGGTCCAGAGATCAAGTCCTGCATTGGGCTCCTTGCTCAGTGGGGAGCCGCTTCTCCCTCTGCCTATATCTCTGCCTCTCTGTATCTCTCGTGAATAAATAAATAAAGTTTTAAAAGGAAAAGAAAAGAAAAAAAAAGGAAAAAAAAAACAAAACGAAACTTGCTGAAAAGGGGTAGAATCAGAAATGATGCTGACAGGAGGTTTGGAAGAGCAAATGAGCGAGTACTCAGACCAAATACAAGAAAATTAGCATAAATCATCGTTCCCTG
This sequence comes from Vulpes lagopus, assembly GCF_018345385.1. Lineage (NCBI taxonomy): Eukaryota > Metazoa > Chordata > Mammalia > Carnivora > Canidae > Vulpes > Vulpes lagopus. The sequence continues at coordinate 65,253,450 of NC_054831.1, forward strand.
ATTTTCCTGTCTATATCGCCCGAATTGGCTGACAGCACAGCTGCTAGTGTGGCCACAGCTGTGTCATTTCCTTCATGCACAGGAAATGTATTCCATGGCTCCATGACTCGTGATTTTGTATTAGATTTCCTTTATTTATTTATTTTTCTTGCCACCGCCTCCCATTCTGTTAACCGTTCCATTTGTTTTCACTGGGGGTTTTGTTTTAGGTCCATTCAGAGTTTTATTACCTTTGGGGCTCTCCAGGCAGCTCTTCTTAGAAGTTTGGAAATGCTTCTCTCGGGGAAACTTTCATCTACCTGGTTGAGCCTCCCAGGATGGTGGGCGTCCCAGATGAAGAAAGACCTCATGGGCAGAGGGAAGAGCAAATGCAGAGGCAGGTGCCCCTGGAAGGGCAGGTGTCTAGCATGGTGTGGCTGCAGCATGGGCTCCAAGGGGAGCGTGAAGAGAGCTGAGGCAGAGCGACAGGTGACAGGCAGGTAAAGGTCACCATGGGCAATGCCAAGTAGTCAAGAGAACCAGGAGTGTCAGAAGTGTCTGGAAGTACTATGATGAGGTAGGGTTTTTTTAGGCAAAGCTGCTATGACTGCCATAGGAAGAACAGATGGAAGGTGAGAGACACTGGTTATTGATGAAAGCAAAAGATGATGAAAGTCTCCTAATGTTCTTAGAACAGGAACTGGCACAGTCAGTGCTATATAAATGTTTATAGAATAAAATTGTAAAAAGGAAAGCAGAAGTGTTCGTGATGGGGAGGAGAACCCCAAATTAGAGAGATATCTTACAGGTAGGATTGCAACATCTGCTCGGAGGAACAGTGATTTCATTCCCAGGTGAGGAGCAAGTGGGGTTAGGTGGAGGTTGACTAGGGGCCGTAGTTTTGTCCCGACATGCCCTCTTTGTGGAGCCCATGCAGCATCCATTAGGCAGCTGGAAATATCGATCTGGGGCTCAGCTGAGACCTGCAGGAACATGTTTGGAACGTGTTTAGAAGTCTTCAGCATCTAGATAGGAATGAAAGAGATCACCCCAGGAAAGGAGAAGGCAAAGCCGGGAAATAGTCAAAGATGGAGTCGTGGGGAAGCTATTTACATGGAATTGAGTGTCTGTGGTGCCACTGGTTCTACCCCTGAGGTTGAATTTTAAAAAGAAAAGAGAATTATCTTCAAATTCTGGTTGTTTTAGTTTGTTGTTAAGATTTTCTGGCTAACCTGGACACCTGGCCGGCTCAGTGGTTGAGCATCTGCCTTCGGCTCAGGGTGTGATCCCAGGGACCTGGGATCAGGTCTTGCATTGGGCTCCCCGTAGGGAGCCTGCTTCTCCCTCTGTCTGGTCTCTGCCTCTTTCCCTGTGTCTCTCATGAATAAATAAATAAAATCTTAAAAAAAAAAAAGATTTTGCTAGCCAACTCGTGACTATTTCAGGAAAATACTATGTTATTTTTGTTTTATTAAGAAAAAGTATGAACTTTGCTCATCCTTCAGGCAGTGCCCAACAGTGTCAATGGAAACTTTTGTCAGGTACCCCATCTACCGTGAAGACCCTCCAACCAACTTTGAAGTTCAGTTCTCACAAAGGATAACTGCATGGTCTGACTTCCTGAACCACCAGTACTTTGCAACTGGTGGTTGCAAAAAAGAATCTGCTCTGTTCTTTTTTTTTTTTTTTTTAATATTTTTATTTATTTATTCATGAGAGAGAGAGAGAGAGAGAGAGAGAGAGAGAGGCAGAGACACAGGCAGAGAGAGAAGCAGGCTCCATGCAGGGATCCTGATGGGGGCCTCAATCCCAGGACTCCAGGATCAGGCCCTGAGCCAAAGGCTCAGCTAAACCGCTGAGCCACCCAGGCGTCCCCCTGCTCTGCTCTTAATATTGTCCAACAGCCAGTGGTATTTGAGACTTCTGGAATCTTAAGGCATTGAAGTAAAGCATCCTTATTTTTTCCCAAACCCGATTGCCACTCTAGAAAACCACATAGCCTCCTCTTACCAGCCATGTGGATTCCTGCAAGATAATATGGAGTGATCATGAACCCCTACATTTGTGAATTCTCAAAACTCCCAAGTCCTTACCATAGGATCTAAAGCTGGCTCTCTGGCCACATGTGCCTCAGTGACTTGCAGGCAGCTGTCAGCCTATCACAGAGGTTATTCTCTGAAGCCACAGAATGGGTCAGGGGAGGCTGGGCACATATCACATCTGTGCTGGAAAGTAGAACTTTCAGCAGCAGCATCTTCCAAGCGATAAAAATAACTCAGCCTTAGTCAGTGGCCCTGATGCCAAGTGTCCTCTTTCACTTCCTGTTTTCTGTTGGTGTCCTACAAAGGAACATCTTGTCTTCCATAGTTTGGAATGTGATGTTTCTGGTCTCACTAATCCAGTCTGTCCCTTGTCGAATATTCGGAGATATATTCTATCCATCAAATATTCACCCCTTTGCCACCTTGCATTCTGCGTTCCTCACCTCTGTTGTCCACACAGCAGGAGTTTGGCAGCTACCTGCCAGGCACTAGCTGGCATAGATGTTTATGCTTTGACTTCTGTTGTTCCCCTCCTTTCAGGCCTAAGCTATCTAATTGCTGGGCAACGACTTTCATGTCAACAAGTCTCTTAAAAGTCTTTATTTTGTTCCCCTGTCGCGGAAGTTCTTTCAGGTTCCATGTTCTGATAATGGATGCATGTCCTACAAAATATCAGATCGGCTTTTAGATTTTAGAAGTTCTTCACCAGTTCCCTGTGTGAAGCCTTCGCTGACTAGTGAGTATAATTTCTTCTTTATCATGAGGCTGAGTTTGGGCTCCTTCCTGAGAGCTCTTACGTTGTAAAGCCTCCATCCATGAGCATGCAGGGGTGGATGGTGGGTGTTATTAATCACTGAAAGATGTGGCTGCCTGTGGTGTTACTTCCTGTGTCAAGCTTCCCACCGTCAGAGCTGGCCAAGAGCTGGGGCGCTGTGGGGACCGCCTTCATGGAAACGCTGCTTGGCCCCACACTCCCTCCTTCCTGTCGTGACCAGAATAGTGTACATCTCTGCCCAGCACGCCGGGCAGGCAGGCTTTCTCACTGCAGAGAAAAACCTCCCATGTACCTGGTGGAATTAACTCCTGAGTGGTTTGTTATTGAGAGACAACAAAGGAATGTTAAGTCATACAGTCACTGAGTCATCAAAAGCCCTTCTTGCTCTCAGCAGCCATCTCCAACTGACCAGTTACTCCTAAAATTGTAGGAGGAAGACATAACCCGAGATAATGGGCACAATAAACCAATTTATTGTATCTGTTATTACATGTAAAAACTGTTGTTTGGGGACTATGTTCCTTGTTGCTAGGCAGTGAGGAGCCTTCTTTTTGAACTCTTGGCTCTTCTTCCCATCATTTTCTCCGCCATGTCTCTTCTCAGCCTCCTGTGCTAACTGATAGCACGTGTGGTTCAGAAGGAAACCTGGAGAAGGAATGTGTATGGCCCTTGTATGGAAATACCATTCCAAATTCCATACGCTGTGAGATAATACACTGGCTAGACCGTCCTGAGTCCCCCCAGAAAGGGGGGAATTTAGATTGGAAAGGAATCAAAGGAATTGTGGAGCTAATATAATTGACTCAGTGAAGCCGTAATAGGGTGGTCTGGACAACTGGATGAAAGCCAAGTGCAAAATCGCAGGCAATTCCCCCCTACCCTTTAGAATGAGGTGAAGTCTACTGAATGGAGAACAGGGCAAGTCATCAACTTTCTTAGGGTTTAATTCAAACCTGGGCTCTGAGCTGTGCCTTTTGTTCTCAAAAAGGGTAAAGATATTGAATCCAGCCAGAAAACCCTGTGCTTATCCATCATAGACATCTACACGGTGACTTCTTTTATCCCCCTTATCCTTCTCTTTCAGAAACAGGGTTCTGAAATTAGTTCTTGGTTGTGTCTGATAAATGTCATCCGATGTCCATGACTCCTTCATTTCCTTTGTCTTAGGCATAGTGTCTAGGATAATGTATTTTGTGAATGAAGAGCAGTGGTGTCAAAAACACACAGAAAATGTTAGTTATTGGAGGAAAGAGTGAAGACAATACATCCTGGTTTTAAGAGTAAGGAATAGGTGGCTCCGTTTGTTGAACATCAGACTCTTCATTTTGTCTCAGGCAGTGGTCTCAGTCATAGGATGGAGTCCCACATCGGGTTCAATGCTGGGCATGGAGCCTGCTTGGGATTCTACCTCTCTCTCTCTCTCTCAAAAAAAAAAAAAAAAAAAGTAAGGAGCATGCCCTCAGTGCCCTGGGAAATCAATATGGTCTGAGTGCAGGGTTACCAAACTGTATCCCATGGAGCCGTGGACCATGACAGATTACACACAAACACATGAACACACATACATGCACACACACAGGCTTCTGTGATCTGACACGGGTTACACACTATATTACTGGTGGGATCTACAGTGTACATTTATATACTGAAGTCTCTGAAAAGACCTGCAGTGAAGATAACCTGATAACCTTAAACTTTCCTCCCAACATATTTGGCTGTGGATATAGAGATACATCTATCTAGTCTGAAGGCCATTCGGCTTGAGACCTAGGAAGAGTTGATGTTTTAGCTCAAGTCCAAAACCATGAAAAACCAATGTCCTGGCTCAAGCAGTCCTGCAGGAAGTAAATCTCTCTTACTTAGGGGTGGGGCAGCCCTTTTGTTCTGTTCAGGCACTCAACTGATTGGAAAAGGCCCACCCACAGTAGGGGGAATGGTATCTACTTTTTCAAATATAATCTCACCCTAAAACACCCTGGCAGACACACCCAGAATAATGTCTGAGCAAATATCTGGGCACTTCATGGCCCAAACATATTGACACATAAAATTAGCCATGACATGCCCCAAAGTTATAAATCACAAATTAGGCATCCTCCTCTCTAGTTTCTGTGTTTTCAAGCAAGATCACCGGAACCTGGTGGGGAATTTCTAAGTTCAGGGCCCTCATTCCAAAAGTACCCTCAAAACTCAGCCCCTTTCATGAGATGGGGCATAACTGAATATTGTCAAATATTCACATGCCAATTATTATTAACAATTGAAATATCTGAAGTTTGATCAGGGGTCTCTTTGAAGTAAAAAACTGCTGTTTTCCCCAGTGCCAGTATTCACAACAGGGGACCCCAGCCTGTCTGGGGGTAGTTGTACAGTGAGTCCAAGTTCAGAGCTCTGTGCTCTATGTCCATAGTGTGGTCCCAGGATCCACCATGTATTGGGTCCTGGCCTGTGCCCTGTGACAGTTGGGAGAATGAGTGAGATGGGTTTGTATTTGGAGGGGTGAAGGAACCTTTCTTTTGCAGGCTCTACTCTGCTGTTCTCCAAGCATCTCGAGGGCAATAAATGGGTCTTAGACTCACCGCTGAGCTCTCCACTTGGCCTCGCACACAGGAGTCCAGCAGTAAATACCAGCTCAGGGAATTAGCCGATATTTGAGTATCCACTATGTGCTTTCTGATATTTGCCATGGAATTAGTGATAAGGTGGGGGAAAGATCCAAGGAGTAATATGGAGCTACTTTCTTGAGTGGATTCGTGACACTGACACTGTTACTTTTCTTAGCCCGTGGTTTCAGCTCTATGTAACTATTTCTAATTATTACTTGAGATAATTGCCTTCAAATCCTGGTAACTCATGCCTTGTTGTGTGGGACCACAGTGGTGGCCTCTGTGTTTGAGTTACGATTCCTTATCTCACTAAGAGATACGTATGGATCCAGAATCAGGGTGTTATCAATCATTTGGGGACTTTTGTCAACTGGGGCGTGGGAGTGGGGGGAGCTCTTCCAGAAAGTTAAAAAAGAAAAAAATCTTCTTTACTCTGTGCAGATGGAAAAGAAATGCAGTGGGGGATTAAGTGGGGGCCTCTTGTAGACGAGAAAAGAGAGGGGATTGCCAGGTGACTCTTGAACTAGCTCCAGAAGCAGAGACAGCACCACAGCTGGTTCTGTGAGACTCGCTGACCCTGTGGCTCCCTGGACAAGAAGCTCTCTGCCCTGCAACGTGGAATCTTCTTGCAGCGGGATTTTGTTTTCTTCCCTGGGCCGGTGTTAGATTCTCTGGATACATAAGGTGACACGAGGAGAAGCAGATGATGGCAGCATCACAGTTTATTTGTGGCATCTGGGCCTCCTTTTCAAAGGCAGTGCTTTTCATCCAAGGGGCGGGGGGGGGGGGGGGCGCTTACTGATGTCCAAGATGCCTGTTCGCTCTCTGAGTCTTTCTGCACCAAAACAAGAAGGGGACAAGTCCAGCTTGGGGCTGGCAGGGAGGTAGGGTGAGGGGGCAGGGGGATCCATAAGTCATTTCAGGAAAAATGGATATAAGTGAAATACCTGGAAGACTGAATGTGTTTTCTGCTGTAAGAAGATTAAAAAGGAAGCTCAAATCATAGGCTTTCTGAAAATGAATATTTAAGAAGACGCCAGGTGTGGAAACTGGCAAAGGATCCATTCATTGGTTTAAGAACATACAAACGGGGCATCTGGGTGGCTCAGTAGTTGGGTGTCTGCTTTCGGCTCAGGGTATGATCCCGGGGTCCTGGGATCAAGTCCCACATGAGTCTCCTTGCAGGGAGCCTGCTTCTCCCTCTGCCTATGCCTCCGCGTCTCTCTCTGTGTCTCTCACGAATAAATAAGTAAATTAAAAAGAAAAGAAAAGAAAAGAAAAAGAACATACAAACAGGAATCTCACATCATCATTGTTTCCTTTCCCTGCCTTCTTCTCCCGTGACCTCCTCCAATGAAGCTATTGAGGAAAATCATCAGGAAAGCGAGATATATTTCACAGTTTTTCTCTTGATCTTCAGGGGACCTGGGAGGGGACTTGCGAATGTTTCTTGGGAGACAGTGACAGAGCCCTGGCTGTCAGCGGAGCTCACAGGGAAGTATGCTGTTTGCTGACAGCCGCTGATAAGAGCACGGGACAGCCGGCTCCCATTGGTGGGTTTGGGAAGTAGCCTGGTGACCAAGGGTTCTTATTTGAGAGTGAGCCGTGTGGCTGTGTGCAGAAGAGCCCATTATGTTGAGTGTGAGGCTCATCAACAGTCTAATTAAGAGGAGGGGGTGGTGGCTGTGGAAATATCAGTGGGTTGTGTTGCTAAAGCTGTCTGGGTTTAGAGCCAAACAGGGCTTTTTAGTATGAAGTCCATATGAAAGTCTTGTGTGTTTTCATATCAGATGCCCTCCTACAGAGGGGGGGTGGTTTTAGATAATGATTGTTTTGCTTCTTTGGGATACCACCTGCAGAAATGTGTTTATTTTGACTGTTTAGAGATTGCAGAAAGCCAGCAAAACTGTCTTATGAGGGAAGATTAGATGGGTGTTGTCCTATCTGATGACGACGCTGGCTTGGAATTGCTGACAGGCTCAAGGTTATAAGCCATGATGTTAGAGCTTGGTGTCAGTATATAGAATTGCGGGTAATAGTTGTGGTGGGCATCCTTGGGATCAGAGGAGTGGATCTTTTTAAATTTTATTTTATTTTATTTATTTATTTTTATTTATTTGAATTAGAGAGAGAGCGAGAGAGCACAAATGGGGGGGGGGCGTGTAGAGGGAGAAGGAGAAGCAGACTCCCCACTGAGCAGGGGAGCAGGGAGCCCAACGTGGGGGCTCGATCCCAGGACCCGGAGATCATGACCTGAGCTGAAGGCACACTTAACCCAACTGAGCCACTTAACCCAACTGGTACTCCACGGATCATTCCACCCCATTTTAAATGGAAGAAGAATGATTTCATTCTTCCATTTAAAAATAAACCTGTAGTGTCCTGTTAGCTCTTACGCACTTCTTACTGTAGTTCTATTTACATGTTGTAAAATGAAGAGAACCAATTTCCTGGCTTTTCAGGGGACTAGCCCTGTTCGTCTATGGCAACAGTTCTGCCAAAAATTTAAGCGTCTTGAGAACATGATAGGAGTGGCTAAGGACCATTTTGCAGAGGAATAACCTTCCACTCAGCAGACTTGTGTGATCTATCCAGGACAGCACATGAGCAGGTGCCATGAGCCTAGGTGTGCACCCACGTGTGTGACGTGAGGAACTGCCCTAGAGCATCTGTTAGTTCCTATGGATGTAATCTTTGACGATGACTACTAGCTACAAAATAAACCCCTTGTTGGCCCGTGACCCCATTATCTTTGGGATGGTTCTCCACCTAGCCTTGGGGCTGACAGCCTCTGGCACTGGGTCTCCCATGGGACCCAGCAGTGCCCCCGAGGCATCTCGGGAAGGCTGACACGGAGAAAGGGTGTGTGTGCAATGGGTCAGGGGCATAGCATCGAGGAAGCTTACAAAGAGGAGAAGGTGGTCCATAGCAACCAGGAGCACCAGCAGTTGGCTCAGCTACTGACGTTAAATGTAGCTGCGGAGAAGCAGTGCTTCTACCTTAAAAGAAAAGGGGAGATGAAATTTAAGGCCCAGGCTGAGTGGAAGGAGCCCAAGAGTTTCACAGGATTTCCAGGACAAATAGTTCCCTGTCTTTGTCTGATTCTCTGCTTCAAAAATGGAAATCCTTGGAGAACCTGGATGGCTCAGTGGTTGAACATCTGCCTTGGGCTCAGGGCATGATCCTAGGGTCCTGGGATCAAGTTCCACATCAGGCTCCCTGCAGGGACCCTGCTCCTCCCTCTGCCTGTGTCTCTGCCTCTGTGTGTCTCTGCCTCTGTGTGTCTCTCATGAGTAACTAAATACAATCTTAAAAAAATTTTTTTTAAATAAAACAACAAAAATGGAAATCCTCTAGTTAAAGGAGATAGAAATACAGGGCAAACTACATGCCTCCTGCCTGCTTTCTGGAGAGGGATTCTGAGTATTGCAAGTTATCTAAAAGGAAAGAGGTGGAATTTTGACCAATCATGAAAACAGCACTTTTTCTGTTTTCAAAGAGGACAGACTCATTCCTGTTCCTGGCTGGCTCAGCACATCAGCCAGATCTCCTGCCACTGGGCTCTGAGCCTTAGTGTGTTTTCAAGTACAGTAGTCATTGGTGGAAGTGATTATAATTCTGACTGTTGCCAGAAGGAGGGTTAAATTTTTTTTTTTTTTAATTTATGATAGTCAGAGAGAGAGAGAGAGAGAGAGACAGAGACATAGGCAGAGGGAGAAGCAGGCTCCACGCACCGGGAGCCGGACGTGGGACTCGATCCCGGGTCTCCAGGATCGCGCCCTGGGCCAAAGGCAGGCGCCAAACCGCTGCGCCACCCAGGGATCCCCGGGTTAAATATTTTTGAGGCAAGAACAGTGAAACAGTATCCATTTATACTCACATTTTTTGTTGTTATTTATGATTTTGACCTTTGATCGTTTAAAGAAACTGGATGGAAGTTTATCTTGATATTATCCAGTATTGGGGGGATAAAAGAGCTGATTAAGGGTTGCCTGCATGGCTCTGTTGGTTAAGCATCTGCCTTAGACTCAGGTCATAATTCCAGGTTCCTGGGATTGAGCCCCACATTAGGCTCCCTGTTCAGTGGGGAGCCTGCTTCTCCTCTCTCTCTGCCCCTCTCCCCTGCTTGTGCTCTCTCTCTCTCTCTCTCTACCTCTCTTTCTCTCTCAAATAAATAAAATCTTTTTTAAAAAGAGCTTATCAAAAAGAAACCTGATATAATGAAGATTATAAAGAGGATAGTTATCTGCTAAGCTAAAATCTCTCTCTTTTTTAAAAGATTTTATTTATTCATGAGAGACACAGAGGAGACAGACCTAGGCAGAGGGAGAAGTAGGCTCCTTGCTCAGCAGGGAGCCCTATTCGGAACTTGATCCCAGAACCCCAGGATCACGACCTGAGCCAAAGGCAGACACTCAACCACTGAGCCACCCAGGTGCCCCTAAAATCTCTTTCTTTAAATACTTTAGCTGTCTTTTTCTATGTAGAAGATGAACATGGAGCCAAGTCTAGAGCACCTTTAGGTGTGCTTTTAATAAGTTCACTGTACACCCAGATGGTGTTGGAAACACCAGATTTCTTCTACCTGCATCGAGTGATGTTGTCTACCCCCGGATGGGTAGTCCTCACTCTGGGGTACTTAATTTGTTCCCAGATTACTGTGGTTTAGTTTGATCTCACTTCGAAGTGAGATCACCTGCTATATATTATAGTTTATGTGGAGGATAGGGTAGCCAACTGGCTTGTTCCAGTTGCCAGCACAAAGGGAGTTCCAGAGACAGGGACTTCGGCTTTCAAACTGGGAAAGTCCTGGACAAACGGGAATGAATTGTCACTCTCTGTGGGATAATGGATTTATCCATGAACATCAGCATCACATTTGAAAATACTAAGCGGTTGTCATTCTGAATGTTTCTAAACATACCTTACAATTTGGAGCGGACTTGCTTCCAAAATACCCTGTGTACGTGCCTAGTGGACTTGATGAGCTCTTGAAATGCTGCTCCTGGAAAGGAACAGCAGAGTGGTTTCAGAATGCGTCTCATCCCCCTTAAGTGGCTCTGTGTTCTTGCAGATCGGTACTGATAGCAGGCTCAGAAGACAGGTCCTCACCCCTGTCCTCTGGCCTCCCACCTTCTTTTTTTAAGCAGGGTGTCACCGCTTTTATCTGTCAGGACAAAGGCTTTACAACTCAAATTTTAAAAAATAGTATATTTCCAAGCCAGTGACTAAATGCCCACATACTGTGGTCTTCCATGGAGAATTGCTAATTTTCTGAAGGCTTTGATGGAATGAATTTAAAGAAAGCTGCCTGTTCAAATAGTTCTTATGATATTGAGAGATACTCACTGTGTGGTCCTTTTATTTTTAGTAATAGTGTTGGAAAAAAATCAGGTTATGTTTATTCTGAGTGCCTGGGGGGCGGGTGCTGGTAAGATTGTGTAGTCTAGAAAGTGCTGGAATTAGAAATTATCATAAACGTTGGCTGCTGGGGAAATCATATACCAAAATACTACAATATAGAAGTTAACCTATAGATTTTTCCTCTAGTTCATTGCCCCAAAATGTATACACTGAGAAAGTACTTTCACAGAGAAATATGAAAACATTTAACTGTGCTGTTCCTTTGCCAAATGTGGTTTTATATCAGATTTCTTGCCTGCCCCCAAGACCCTAATTATGAATTTATTTATATTTTGTTGCCTTCAGTGTCCATCTCATAGTGTGGACTTTTTTTTCCTGTTAGATAAATATGTTCAAATTGTCATAGTTGCCTTTTTTTTTGCCCTTTTTTTTTTTTAAGTATTAACTGAATATTTTGTGGACTTTCCCTGAGCTGTCATTTGCTTTCTAGCCTTTTGATGTTTGTTTTCACTAGAATACTGAGTTCTCGACAGGCTGCTGACGTCTACAGGTATTGGAGAGCTGGTGATAGCGGCGTTCACTCAGCTGGAGCCAGAGGCCCCGTGTGAGTGGGCTGGCTTCTTTTCATGGCAACGCAACGGCTCTCAATGAATAACGAATTCCCCTCCTTGAGAGAGAAAAATCACATTGCCTTGGTATCTCAGGAATACAGTTCCATAAATAATATTATGCATGATGGAGCAGCATCTTTATTCAACAGAGCAGATATCGCCAACAAAAATGAAATAATAGAGGGAAAAACTTCTAGTGGCTTCCAGCTTTAATTATGAGAAATAAGTGAAAAAGAGAGTTTGCAATCAAAGTGTTTTTGCACAGTGATCACTGGCTATCTTATTCTTAGGTGCGTGCATGTGTTCTCGGTGGACGGGAAGGGGAATAGATAATGTGAAAAAGTTTTCAATATTTTCTGCCTCTGGTTTTTGCCATATAAGGTCAATGGTACACTTGTCTTTTAAGCCACTCATGCATTTAGCTCTTTGGGTGGGGTTGAGCTCATCATTGGGACAGAGGCTGGCTTAAGTTTATTATTATGGGATGGCCTCACCATATCAAGACTCATTTTAATTCAATATCTGCCAATAAAATGTTTCATTAGAGACAGAATTGTAAAGTATTGGGGCTTTCCCCCCCAAATCAAGGAGAATTTCCCTTATAAAAACATACTGATTTATCCCTGGGCTGTATGCTTTTCCTATCCTATCTTGACTGCTTTTTCTAAATATGAAGACAGGGGGGAAGTTAAAAATAAACATTTCCCTCCTGAAAAATTATGAACCCATAATTTGTGACAAGGGCTCTAATCTGTTTGCATATAATTTTATTTCTGTAATAACATATATCACATAGGGAAGAATTACTGTATTATGTTTCAAAGGAGTCCCATGGTGGGGTGGATAGCAGCAGCTAATGGGGAGGAGGGGTGGTGGGTGAGATTAAAAATACATTTCTGGAAATCAGATTGACAGTAGGTTTGGTGGAGGAAATAAGAAACTGAGTTTGGAACATTTGAGGGAAGGTAACTGGGAATTTCTCTCTTTGGAATATATAAGAATATTGGCATTCATTAGAATATGCATGCATATTGAAATTCGTTTAGAATAGATGCATTTTGACAACCATGTAGAATGTGCATGTCAAGAATTTGGGAATTTAAAAAGAGAGAATTTGGGAATACAAACTGGGCTGCAGTTATCTGCATATAGGTCAGAAGCTCTTAAGCTTTTTCTCTTCATGGCATTCTTAGTGCCTGTAGGCCAAAAGAAATACCTAACAGTTCCATTTATTAAGTAGTAGAGTCTAAACGACTCAATTAGCATTTATGTCCTAATAATTTAGTGGCTGATTAAAAATATAATTGTAGGGACCCCTGAGTGGCTCAGCAGTTAAGCGTCTGCCTTTGGCTCAGAGAGTGATCCTGGAGTGCCGGGATCGAATCCCACATCAAGCTCCCTGCATGGAGCCTGCTTTTCCCTCTGCCTGTTCCTGCTTCTCTGTATGTGCGTGTGTCTCTCATGAATAAATAAATAAAATCTTTCAAGAAAATAAAATCTAAAAAATTTAAAAACTTAAAATATAATTGTATATTATATTTTAATATACATTGGATATTAATTGCTTGGGTGGCTCATGTCATGATCTCAGCATCCTGGCATGGAGCCCAGTGGGGAGTCAGCCTCTCCCTCCCTCCGCTCATGCTCTCTCTCGTCTCCCTCAAATAAATAAATTTTTTAAAACTTAAAAAAAATACAATTGTATAAATTGGAAAGAAAAAATACACATTTTTCATTCTTAAGTGATGGTTAATCTTATGTGTCATCGTGGTTTGGCCATAGTAACCAGATACTTGATCAAACATCAGTCTGGATGTTGCTGTGAGGGCATTTTTTGGGAGAGATTGACACTTGAATCAGTAGTCTTTGAAGAAAGCAGGTAACTCCATACAGTCAGTGGGCCTCAGGTAGTCAGCTGAAGGCCGGGGAGCTAACAGCTGAGGTCTGCCAAAGAGGGAAATTCCACCTCCAGATCGTCTGCACATGCGAGCTGCAAAATCAGGTCTTCCCTAGGTCCCCGCTCTGCTGGCCTGCCTTGCAGATTTTGGACTTGCCAGCCCTCATAATGGCATGAAATAGTTCCTTAAAATCAGTCTCTTTCTCTGTACACACACACACACAGACACACACACACACACACACACACACACACACTGTGCTCTGGAGAACCCCAACAGATACACTTACACAATGTGTGGGTTGTATGCACATGCTGAGCGCTGCACAACTTCTCAAACCTTAGAACCAGACTGGATACCATTTCCTGCTCCACTTTGATTTTTGTACCTTCCTTACTTTTTATCACAACTGCCTCTGAAAAGGTGGTATCTTCCAAAGGGCCGGTGATCTCATGCCGAAACTGTGAACTACCTCGAGCTGCTATTTTTCACAGTGTCCAACACGCATCAAATATGGCTGTTTCCCTCAAAAAGTTAAAATATCCCTCAGTACCTCTGGGAGTTCACTGTGGCATCCCAGGACACCAGGGCACACAGTTTGGGAACCACAGGTGCTGCTGGTGGCCATTGCCATGGGGATAGATTAACTCTGGCCAAGGGAGCAGAGATGAGCTCCAGTGAGAGGAGGCAGCACAAGAGGAGCTTTTGAGAAGAGACTAAAGGGAATCTAGAGACTCAAGGAAAAGTGCAGTAGTAGCTGAGCAGAGCAAGGGAAGTGTGCTTACAGCCAGGAAATGGATTTGGATGAAGCTTCATGGTTGGTGGAGTTGGGGTGGGCTACGGTAATACATTTACCTTTCTCTTTGCCAGGTTTTAAAAACCTGTTATCTCCTCATTGTATAATGAATATATGTATATATTGACAACCCTGAAAAAAAAAATGCTGTCTAGCTCTCCTGTTACTCAACACTGCTGATTTTTTTGGTTGGTTGGTTTTCCTTTGCATGGACCACATTTCTTTTCTTTTCTTTTCTTTTTTAAGATTTTATTTATTGATTCATAGAGACACACACACACAGAGAGAGAGAGAGAGAAAGAGAGAGAGAGAGAGGCAGAGACACAGGCAGAGGGAGAAGCAGGCTCTACGCAGGGAGCCCGTCGCAGAACTCGATCCCGGGTCTCCAGGATCACACCCCAGGCCGCAGGCGGCGCTAAACTGCTGCGCCACGGGGGCTGCCCCGGACCACATTTCTGTTGAGTCCCAGCGCTGATCCCTGGATGGCTGTAAAGGCTGGGGCAGATGGTAGAGCAAGGGTGGGACAGAAAATCCGGATCTCCAGGTTTGCTTCTCTTCATGAAACATTCGGTAGAATTGGGGAGCAGAGTGTGAAGCGGGTTTGCACCAGGCCCCGTCATTAGTGGTGGGACGAAGCCAAGGCCGAGGGCACTGGAGCAGAAGGCAGAAGGGACGTGGGGCCGGAGTGGCCCTGGTGAGGGTGAGAGATGGGCTCCAGTGAGCCGAACCAGGACGGACACCCCAGTGAGCCTTCGTGCAGTGCTTGGACGGGACCCCAGCAACTGGCCCTTCAAAGGGGCCTGCGATGATGGAGCGTGGCCCTGCTTTCATCCAGAGCCACTTTCTCAAGCCAGCACTGAAACCACTGGTGTTGGCCAGAGCACCCGGAGGATCTTGGCATTTTGAAATGAAATTACCTGCCGGGAAATTCATAAACTAGCTTTTTCTCTTTTTTCTTTCTTTTTTTTTTTTTTTTTTTTTTTTAGATTTTATTTATTTATTTGACAGAGCATGTGCACAGGCAAGAGGGAGTAGGAGAAGCAGGCTTGTGTGCAGAGCAGGGAGCCTGACTCGGGGCTTGACCCCAGGACCCTGAGGTCACCATCCAGGCAAAGGCAGATGTCCAATCAACTGAGCCCCCCAGGTGCCCTTAGATCTAACTTTGTTAACTGTACATTAAGGTAAAATGTTTCTGTGTGAAAACCTGAAGCCCCTATTAATGATAGAGTGTGATAAAACAAAACAGTGACATAATTAAGCATATAGAACCCCAGATTCAGGGATCCCTGGGTGGCACAGCGGTTTGGCACCTGCCTTTGGCCCAGGGCGCGATCCTGGAGACCCGGGATCGAATCCCACGTCGGGCTCCCGGTGCATGGAGCCTGCTTCTCCCTCTGCCTGTGTCTCTCTGCCTCTCTCTCTTTCTCTCTCTCTCTGTGACTATCATAAAAAAAAAAAAATTAGAACTCCAGATTCTCTGTAATTACTCTCATCTTGCATCTTATTATTTCCTCGGGTAAAAGCAGTGATTCTGAGAATCATGTGGCTAGAACCAGTGGGCTTTGGAGTCTGATATAAAACACTACCTGGCACCCTTTTTTATTTTAAGGGGAAAATAAAGGGCAAGAAAGCATCCTATATTCTGAGTCTCCAGGAAGGTTATGTTTTTAATTCCACACCACAGCAACTGCAAACAAATTTGTAATTACACTTCATGCATGGAGCCCTGTAGAGGAAAAATAAATTGGTATCCATCTATCCAAAAACCATAAATCAGACATAGAATGGCTAATCACAGATATAAATTATATGCTCGGTGCTGATTACTTTCTCCTCAGTCTGTTGTGTACAATTAACAATTTAGATCTTAGGCTGGCAGCCCTGTTTTTGAAATATGACTCAAAAAAGCATACAGCTCATTTTTAAATTTTCTTAATCCTGGTGTACACTTCTTGTTCCATTTTGGTTAAAGAATTATCTTCAGGAGCCTCATATTAAATTAGAAGTATGCTTTGGGGCAGTTTTCTTTGCACCACAGCACCTGTCCATTTATTGGAATAACCAGAAGCACTGGATGACTGCGAAAACACAACCGTCTTTACTGTGTAAACACAAAAACATGAAATAGTGGCAAGTCTCTGTTCATTGATTTAATGGGGTGGAGATGGTTCCAGTGGGCCCAGCACTGGTTCTTGCGAAGAATCATCTTAGTTATGGAGGAAATGGTGCAGCTGTTTTGAAAACAGTAAGGTGGTTCCTCAGAATAATTAAAAACAGAATTACCCTCTGACCCAGCAATTCTCAATATATAACCAAAAGAATTGAAAGCGAGGACTTAAAACATAAATTTATTATGTATTTTTATTTTATTATTTTATTTTATTTGTTTTTTAAAGTCACCTCTACCCCCAAAGTAGAGCTTTAACTCTCAACTCCAAGATCAAGAGTCACATGTTCTACTGAGACAGCCAGGTGTCCCTGAAAGCAGGGACTTGAAGAGATCATTTGTACAGCCGTGTTTGTGGCAGTGTTATTCATAGTAGTCAAGGAGTGGACACAACCCATGTGGAAGGGTGGATATGCCAGTGAGTAATATCCATACTATGGAATATTATTCTACCTTAACTCGGAAGGAAATCCTGTCAAGGGCAACAACATGGGTGATCCATGAGGACATTATGCTAAGTGATAAGCCAGTTACAAAAGGACAAATACAGTATGATTCCACTTGTAGGAGGTACCTGGAGTACTGAAAGTCATAGAGACAGAAAATGGGACCATGGTTTCCAAGGCCTGGGGCAAGTGGGGAAGAGAGAATAATTATTTAATGGGCATAGAGTTTCATTTTTGCAACATGGCAAGAGCTCTGGAGATGGGTGGCGGTGATGACAGCTGTACAACAACGTGAACGTACTTCATGCCCCTGCAGTTGACCCTTAAAAATGGTTAAGGTGATAATTGTATATCATGTTTCTTTTACCACAGTTGAAAAGCAAAACCATAGAGGAGTGGGCTCCACCACAGAAATTCCATCCCATTGAGTCTGCAGCTGGGGCCAAGCTGCAGTGATCCTGGCCTAAAGCATGGGGGTGATCTCCAGAGTAGTCAGACCCAAGTGGCGCCATCGGTAGTGAGGAGCACCCCCTTGCTGCCAAGTGGTGTGAGGGGGTTGCCAAGCACCGGGAAAGACAGAATGGCCATGCAAGGGGCAGAGAGAAGGTTCTCCTGCAAATGACAAGATCCTGCACACTACCACAGCCAAGGACCTACTCCAGTGAGGGAAATTTCAGGCAGTGCGAATCATTTGTGTGCTCAGGCCAGAGGGTCTTCCAGTCATGCTTAGGCTACCAGCCTTCAATCCACTCAGAGTCCGTAGATGTCTGTCACGCCACCAGGAAGCACCAACTCTGTCCTCGCTCTTGTCTGGCTGGCCACTCCGAAGAATCTCGACGATAGTGGCTATGCATCTGCTCTAGTGAAGCAGAGAGAGAAGGGAGGCCCCAGATGAGCAGACCGTACTGCTTTCCAACCTCAGAGATTGGTGACTAAAGAAAACAACTTTTTTCGATGCTTACAAGAGCCACTTGGTGATGTGGCTTTTAAGTGGTACTTCTCATTTTTATTTATTTATTTTTTAAAGATTTTATTTATTCATTTGTGACAGAGAGAGTAAGCGAGCATGAGCAGGTGGAGAGGCAGTGGGAGAAGCAGGCTCCCTGCTGAGCCAGGAGCCGGATGCGGGGCTCCATCCCAGAACCCCCAGATCACGACCTGAGCTCAAGGCAGATGTTTAACCATCTGAACCACCCAGAAGCCCTTCTCTCATTTTTATTTATGACACATGGATGTGGTTTCAGTCTTTTTGTTTTCTCACGAGCGTGGACTTCTCCTGGCCCAGCAGCACCTTATTGAACATTGGATTGATATACCTGTGCAGGGAGTTTTATGCGTGCTTTAGTGGCTCACCAAATAAGGCAAACCACCATTCAGTCAAGTAAATCCTTCCACACTGGGCACAATCCCCAACGATGCAGCATTTCTCCTTTTGCGAGGAACTTTATAGCAATCAATAAGAGCTAGTCCTGGTATTACTACCCCAGCTCTTTATTGAATGCAATTCATTTCGAGTGACCTTTACTCTTCAGTAATAGTCCTTTATTTGTGACCTACAGATTGCAAACAGTCTAATCAGCTCTCTGGCTTTTGGTTACTAGCATTCCATCTGCTTCAGAAGGGTATTGTAAAATCCAGCTGTGCCAGGAAGGAAAAAAGTATAGACCAAATCTTTTTCTTCTCTGGAAGAAAAATTTACTTTGCATCAAGATTGTCAAATAATAATGGCTTTTTTGCTCCTGTGTGTGTGTGTGTGTGTGTGTGTTACTTCTTCTTAATAGCTAAGAGTTCATGTGACTTAGTGAATATTAGAATTGTGAACAGAAAGTTTCTAAAAACCAAAGAGGGAATAATAGTTTTAATAATAAAATGTACTTAACTTTGATCTAAGTAACAAAATGTTACAAAGTTAAGCATTAGATCTTGGGCTAAGGAGCCATTGTAAATGGGAAAAGAAAATATGGATGGTCTGGGACCCAAAGTGGAAGTGGTAGGAAGAATTCTTGGATTTTAATTCCCAAGCTGTGGCTTTTAAGTTATTTATTTTGTCATTCTGCTTCTTCTGTAATCCTCGTGTGTTAGACCCTTCTTGAGAAGATGATGTTGATACTTGTTTTTACACTGGTCTTGTCAGGTCTTGCAAACTTGTACTGCTGTTGTGCTAATTTCTTGGAGAGGACCTAAGATTATCATGTGTTCATAATAATGCTTACACTTGTTTTTATTCCAAGATTGTTTAAAAAAAGCCTTGCCTTCCTGGGTTGACCATGAGCTTGACCCCTGACATATTGACTGCGGAACTTGAGCTGGAGAAGGTCTATGCAGTGACCACTGAGGTGCTGGTCGGTTGTTCCTTTCTCATCCTCAAATAAACCTAGAAATTCTCATTCCCATTTATCAAAGAACAATGCCAAAGCCACCTGGAAATAAGCAGTACATGTAAATCAAAGCTCAGTTTTCTGACTTGTCTTCATTCTTTCAACATTTCCTCTTTATGGATGTGTGGGGGGTGATTTGCAAGTTCTTTGAAGGTGGTGTTTTGTATTGGGGATTTTCTTTTTCCTTTTGAGTTTGGAGCTTAGCTCTTGGATTCAAGGAGAAAAGCTCAGGCAGACTATGGCAGCTTACTCTCTCTGTTGGCTTCAGTTCCTGGACTTATGGATAAATTGGGAATTATTAAGGGGAATACATGGAAGTAAGATGAGTTGAGAACAAAGGGTGTATATGGTCCCTGGGTGGGCATATAAGAATGAGAGCAGGAAGGTCATTTTGGTCTCAGCTCTTCAACTTACAGATAAGGCCCTGGAGAGAACAGAGGGCTCTCAACCAAGATCTTAGCTAGTTAACAACTACTCAGCCTCCAGACACCTTATCGGCCACCTTTTACACTATAGGATAGATGGATTCTCTTAAACCTCTTGGGCAAGACTAATTATAAGCAGTCAGTTGATCCTATAATTCACTGATTTGTCTGATCTGGCTATAAGATTAGAGAAAATTAGGCTCTTGATGCAGAATGAGAAAAACAGAGTAGTAGGTAATGGGGCGGAAGTTTCGTGTTGCACCTGGGTAAGCAAGGACAGGTATGAACGTGTTTGTACACTTTGGAGGGGTGATGAAGAGAAGAAAATGAAGAAATCAGCCAGTTTGTCAGTTTCTCTCCTAAATTCAGTTTCAGTATTTTGTTATCTTTCTACCCTGTACCGTTTTCTCGAATGAGTTTATGCTCTTCGGATTAGTTTTTGTGGGACTAGATTTAGGGTTCTTGTTCCTCAAATCCAGAGTTTGTAGAATTATTTGAGCTGACTAGTTAAATCTCTTTCCCACTCTAGTTGGTTACACTATTGATTTACAATTGTGGCTGTTGGGAACAAGAGTAGGTGTATTGCTCATCTCCCTCACCAACACACTCTTGGATTACTTCTCAGTACATTGCTTGAGAAAACCTGACCCTAGAAATAAAAAAACAGTGTGTGGTAAATAACAGGTGTTATTTGTGTAACTTGCTGTGCCAGGTTGACATGTGACTGAATAATTGGCTCTAAATTTTAGTGATCCTTTTATTAACAAAAGGCATTTATCTCGGCCATGAACGTTATTCCCTAAAGTGGAATTTGGAGGAGTTGGCATAGGATAAATCCCAGGATATGAACTTCTCCCCCTTGTCCCTTGACTGGAATGCAGGCCTCTTGTCTCTTGTAAGTTGTGGGCTGTAGCCTCTAGTCTTCTTTTCTGGGACACTCTGAATGCCAGCATCTTTCAGGATTGTCTCTCTTCCAGGCATCCCTATGGGAGCAGGCAGGTTCCAAATCCCAATCCTGCTCAAGAGGTTTTCTAAGAGAATACCTTGATTCCTTTTTCCTAGACCCATCACCCAGCATGAACAGAGGGTGCCTTTCCCAACCACCTCACTGACTTGTCCTGCCTCCTTCTCAGATTTACCCATCAAGGCATCCATGCACTTGAGGGAGAACTGCTGTCTCTAAATGATCATGCCACTGAACCTGTAAGGAAAAACCTCCTTTAGGAACACTGAATAATTACACTCCCATTTTTGTTTTAAAGATTTTTTTTTATTTATTCATGACAGACATGCATAGAGAGGCAAAGACAGGCAGAAGGAGAAGTGGGATCACGCCCTGAGCTGAAGGCAGATGCTCAACCATTGAGCCATCCAGATATCCCTATACTCCCATGTTTGTTTTAAATTTTGTTCACTGTATGCAGCCTCATTCCATTTATGTTGTTACATTGTTCATGAAATAGCGTCTTCTACAGCTAAGTAATTTTCTGTGGTTTTAATGTACTTAGAGCTACAGCTGAAGGGTAGGTCACCTTCAACATGACTAAAATTTCTTGGTTTTACTTAATCTATGATACTGTTATATATATATTATATATATATAATTACATATATGGACATATATGTTTATGTGTGTTATTGCATCATATGGTTGAAGGGAAACATGAACATAAGACAGTCATTTTTTGTTTTTAAGATGAGCAGTATTAAGGGAAGCTTGTATGCTAGTGAGAATGATCTAGAGAAAAGAGGGAGACAAGTGTGAGAGGGAAGACAAATGACCGAACAGTGGAAAGGTTGGCCCCAAGAGCAGAGACTTTGACGTCTTAAGAGGAGGAAAGTCATAATATCTAGGTGTGTAAATTTGGCGAATTAGAGGATAAGAGGATGAGGTAGTTCTTGTCTGTCAATGACAAATGGAGGAAGGTGATCAGCTGAGAATAAGAAAGAGGAGGATGTTGGCAGTTTGAGGAGAGAGGGAAAGCTATGAAATAGATGGTCGTCCCAGAAAATTATAAAGGGAAATAACAAGGAAGGTATAGAAGAATCATTTTGCAGAGTTGAGTGTTAATTTGAGATGTGCAGTAATGAATTTAAGATAAGACCATCAAGTTGTGGGTTGTGTGGGGTATTTTCCCCTCCTGCAATTTTAGCTGCTCTGTTGCAGATGGTTGGTTAGGCTGAATCTAAACTGATGGCCAGGGGATCCCTGGGTAGCACAGCAGTTTAGCGCCTGCCTTTGGCCCAGGGCACGATCCTGGAGACCAGGGATTGAGTCCCACATCGGGCTCCCTGCATCGAGCCTGCTTCTCCCTCTGCCTCTCTCTCTGTGTGTGTGTGTGTGTGTGTGTGTGTGTGTGTCTATCATGAATAAATAAATAAAAATCATTAAAAAAACATTAAAAAAATAAAAAAAATAAACTGATGGCCAGAATGGCACCATGGGGCAGAGATGGACAAGGCTGATGAAAATATTTGCAGGGAATTGATAAAGTTGGACTGCAAAATCTCAGCTAGGCATGGAGGACATTGAGCATGTGCAGTGGAAGGAGATTGAGGTGGAAGGGTAGGATTGATACAGGGTCAAAGAATCATGGAAAGGAGGTTCGGGTGTGTTTTTGACCAGTGTAATCTTTATGCCTCCAATCTGACCGCATGACTGCATTGTTTATACTCTGCCTTGTAGCCAGCTGTCCCAAGGGCTAAGTAGGGGTGATGGTGGGAAGGATGCATATCTCTAGGGCCAACAGCCAAACTCTCATATCTAGGGAAAACTTGGAAGCAAGATTTTTTTTTAAGATTTTATTTATTTATTCATGAGAGACACACAGAGAGAGGCAGAGACACAGGCAGAGGGAGAAGCAGGCTCCCTGGGGAGCCTGATGTGGGACTCAATCCCAGGACCCTGGGATCACGCCCTGAGCTGAAGGCAGACACTCAACCACTGAGCCACTCAGGGGTCCCGGTAGCAAGATTTTTATTTAATAGACTGTGTTAGCATTTGAAACATGTCAGAACTTTCTTTGGTTTATCAGCCTTTATTCAATTTGGGGCGAATAATAATTTTTTAGAAGCTCAGTTGTTTTTAATAGATTCTTAAAAAATGTATCCTTTTTTAAAATTTCTTTTTTAACTGATTCTGAAAGTAAATCATAAGTAAAGATGAGGATTAATATTTAGTCCTCTGGAGATAATTTTTTAAGTAAATCACATCCATTACGGAAAGTTCAGAAAGCATTTTTTAAAAGATTGTATTTATTTATTCATGAGAGACACAGAGAGAGAGGCAGAGAGGTAGGCAGAGGAAGAAGCAGGTTCCCTATGGGGAGCCTGATGTGGGATTTGATCCCAGGACCCTGGGATCATGACCTGAGCCAAAGGCAGATACTCAACCACTGAGCCACCCAGGTGTTCCCAGAAAGCATTTTTTAAAATCCTATCCTACAGACGGACAGAAACATCCTTCTATTTTTTTTTGTCATATTTTTATATAGTTTCTACTACTTAATGTCTCGCTGTATTATTTTTAATGGCTGTAAGATATTTGTGTTAACTTTTTTAACATATGAAGTTATTGTTAGTAGACATTAAAATCTTTTCACATTCATGTTATGGATAATTCAGCAATGAACCCCGGAAGGAGACTATCTTAAGTTGTAGCTAAACCAATTAAAAGGGCCATGACCTACCCTGCTAAGACTTTGTTGGGAGTAGTGTTTCTGTTCCAGAAAGTTCCAGAACTCTCTGGAGGAAAGTGCCATTATGAGGGCTTCAGATACCTAGAAAAGTAGGTATTGATACCGTTGATACCGTTAAATGTTGTCAGTTGTAAGGTTCCTACAGGCTATCATTTTACTCATTATATCTCCTAAGACCGTTCATTTCACCCATGGTATTGAAATTAACATCTTACGGGAGAAAACCTTAAATCACAAAAATTCTACTTGCTTCTTTTGCACCCTCACCCTCTACGAATTAAAATGAATGCGATTTTGCCATTTTGGTGTCAGAATACTTTGGCCTAGCTCATGAAATACAAATATTTGAAGCTGCCCAGTTTGAGAAAAATGGACAAAAGCTCTTCATAACACAGGTGTTGTGGTTGTATAATTCATTTTTTCCAGTATGCTCTGACATTTCTCAATTCTGAAGGTGTGAAGGACTTGCTCACCAAACACAAATAGATGTGAATGGTGCTGTGTTATTAAATGTCATGCCTCTTGATTTGCCAGTCATGTATTATCTCAAAACAAAAATGGATTTTCCTACTCATGCTTTTGTGTTTTCTCAACTGGGCTATCCACTAAAAGGCTTGTAGCGTTCTTATTTTCCAATAAAGAATGGAAATCTAAATTGGTTTTGGTCCGTTTGACAATTATATGAATTAATGCTGGCCCTTAAAACTCTTCTGCAGGGGTGCCTGGGTGGCTCAGTCTGGTAGGCATCTGCTTTCAGCTCAAGTCATGATCTCAGGATTCCGGAATTGAGCCCCAAGTCCAGCTCCCTGCTCTGTGGGAGACCTGCTTCTCCCCCTCTCTCTGCCCCCTGGCTCATGCTCACTTTCTTGCTCTCTATCTCAGGTAGATGGATACAATCTTTGGAAAAAACTCTTCTGCAGAGGAAGGGACAGTTGAAGTAGAATGGTGTTTTGATGCTAACTAGGGAGGAGACTGATATGAAACAGCTGATGGTTTATAAATGATGCACCATAATTTAGGAAAAGAAAGGTAATAAATTATCCATGTTGGAAATGTTTTGTGCATACCACTTTTAGTTTTCTTTTCATCACATTATATTTGCTTCTTGGCATTTTCAAAAGACAGCATAAAATGTTGTTTTTGAGATGTTTTCTGGAAGATAAGATAAAAAGTGCAAACTACTCACATTTTTATTGGCATGGAGGCAAGTTAGTTGTAGTCTTCCAAATAGGTACTGCTTATCCTTTGTTGAGAAGTAGCCTGGGTATTGTCAGCACTTCAGAAAAACATTTCATGGGTGCTGTCTTTACAAAGCCAGGTAAGAGGCCAAATATGGGTGTTTCCAAAATATAAGTTCTGCATGCTAGCATCACTGTGACACTAGTATATCGCATACATGAGATGTTTAATAATCTCTCCCCAAGTTTGATTACATGATTTTAAGTCTGTTTTTGCTATCTTATTAGTTGTTGTAAAGCCCCCTTTCTGTGTAAACTTAAGGGATTGCTTATTGGGTCCTATGTGCTTTATAGGTATTAATGCTTCTCAAATACCCCTTGAGATATGTAATTCTGCTTTTATTCCCTTTTTGCTGATGAGGAAATTGAAGCATAGATGATTTGTATGACCTGCCCTGGATCACAGCTAACAAATGGAAGAGTCAGGATTCAAACTCTAGTTCCAGGGGTGTCTGATTGGCTCAGTTTGTAGAGCATGTGACTCTTGATCTCGGGGTTGTGAATTCAAGCTCCATGTTGGGCATAGAGCTTACTTAAAGAAAAAAGAAAAACAAACTCTGACTCCAGAGAGTGTGATACGTATGCTGCTGTTTCCTTCCATTCCAAGATTCTGGGCCTAATGTTCTTCATCTGCTAAATACTACCATGGTGCACCCTGTTTTGAAGGTGAGATGTTAATGTCGTCTCTGTGTGTGACCCAGACTTGGTCACTGGCAGTGAAACAGCTCTATTAACAGAGATGCCAATGTATCTACTTATTTTTTATTTACTAGGAATCAGTTAGTAATTGATATGTTATGCTTTGATCATTAGTAGATGACCATAAGGAACTTGAACAGATTCAGAGAATCCACCATTAGCAAAGAAATTGTCATGGCAGGAGGCTCTGCAGATGCACTGTTTTGTGAGTTTGTCTAAAATACAGGAAGTAAGATAAAATGAGAGCAAAGAATTCCTTCTTCTTGACTTACGCTGCTTGACTTGTCTAATGTATAACTTACCTAAGATTTCAAGTCTGGACTATTGAAGAATAGATAGGGACTTGAAAAGTAAGATATGTCGCGATTTGCACAGTTCTTTTTGTGATTTAAGAGAACATAAAAGGAGATCATGAAGAAGTTTGTAATTTCAAAAGTAAAATCTTAGCTAAGGGAACCCTTTCAAGTAATTTTGATGTCGATTTCTCATTTAAGAGAAGCCATGGGCAGGCTTTCTGAACCAAGTCAAAGATCTGGATGGTGTTAGGGATCTGCTTGCCCTTTCCTGCCTTCTGGAACCAAATAAACTCAGGGAGGAAAAGGGGGGTCATTTTGGAAAAGATAGCAGAAAGATTCAAAGAGGATGGAGGCCATATTTGAAATTAACTATTACAAATGTAGGAACTAGATTGATATGTAATTGTGAAAGATGTTAGTATTTCTTAGGATTCTCAATGATGAAAAATAGTTGAATCAATGAAATTGAATTTGTGACAGTGACTTCAGGTATTTAAGAAGAAAGTACTGATTGCGCTTTCATGAAATTCATGAAAGGAAGCAATGAACGGCCATTCTAACGAAGGTAGGGAAGGTAGGAGGAAACCCAACAGCATGAACAAAGAATTGCTTGAATAGTGGAGACAAGAACAAGAATGCCACAACAAAGTAGAGGGGATGGCAGAGGGCCAAGGAGGAGTACAAAGAAATAACAGCAGAGGAGAGTCGGGAAAGCTCAAGCAGGAAATGAGAAGCAACCTTCAAAACACATCAAGAGAAACATTCTTTAAATACATCAGAAGCAACAGGACAGGGAAATGTCGTCTCTCTGTTGGGTAAAGGAGGGAATTGGTTTTAAATGACAGCAATAGGTCAAGTTATCTGTTTTGTTCTGTCTGTTTTATTTTTTCAAAAGCAAAACTTCTTTGCTTTCAAAAAGTCTGGTAGTATTGACTGGGAGTAGGTGGAAGAAGCAAAATTATTAGAAGAACTGGGGAAAGGCTGTCTTAGCAGACTGCTTATATTAAAATCTATAGGTACTGATGAATATGGAAACAGTTGTTCGGAATGAAACCCACACAGAACACCAGTTGTAGAGAGAATATGGAACTAGAACAGGAGCAATGTGTCATCTCTATCTATCCTGGAGGGAAGAATGACCTTGAAATGATGCATATGAAGGTGTTTATGACCTGGAAGGATATGGGGCATTCAGGGAGAAGTAGCAGATATCATCACCGAATCAATTTGCAGACTGAAAGGTAGCAGGTATACCAGTTGGTTTGAAAGAGAGAAAGTTCTGTCAGACTAATGCAGTTTCTCTAGGTGACACAGTAGCAGCCCAGTTGGCTGAGGGAAAGTGAAAGAAGTAATCTAGTTTGATCTAGTTTGTGATCTAGTTTGATTTAAGGAAAGCCTGCTTCTCCCTCTGCCTATGTCTCTGTGTCTCTCATGAATAAATAAATAAAATATTTTTTTAAAAAAAAGGAATTAATGTTATAATGGGTATAAAGTGTCATAGTAAGAAATGTTTTTGAAGTGATCATTACTAATTCTGCTGCTTAGTCACAATGTTCTAGAGAATGTTCTACAAATGTGCAGGAAACACAGAAAATGACCACAGTGTTGGTGGGGATGGGGAAGAGGGAAGGATTTAAGTCAGAATGATTGTGGCCATTTGGAGGCATAGTCAAAAAAGTAGTAGAAGGTAATGGCAAGGGCAGCAGGGTAGGGCATAAGAGAATATTTACGTTTTTAAATGTAAGGTTCATAATGATATGATCATAATTTGAATTCATGTTCAGAAGGCATACATTTTGGAGGTGCCTGGGTGGCACAGTCAGGTAAGCAGCTGCCTTCAGCTCAGATCATGATCCCAGGATACTGGAATCAAGCCCCAAGTCAGGCTCCTTGCTCAAGGAGGAGTCTGCTTGTCCTTCTCCCTCTCTTGCTGCCCCTCCCCTCTGCTAGGGCTTTCTCTCTCTCTCTCTCTCCCTCCGTCCCTTTAAATAAATAAATAATCTTTTTCTTTTTTCTTCTTTTTTTGTTTTTTAAAAAGGAGGCACCCGAGTGGCTCAGTGGATTAAGTGTCTGCCTTCAGCTCAGGTTATGATCTCAGGGTCCTGAGATCCAGCCCTCCCTTCGGCTCCCTGTTCAGCGGGGAGCCTGCTTCTCCCTCCCTCCACCCTTCACTCACGTTCTCTCTCACTATCTCTCTATCTCAAATAAATAAATAAATAAATAAATAAATAAATAAAGTCTTTATAAATAAATAAATATATACATACATAAAGGAAGGCATACAGTTTATCCAATGGTGGCATTTTTTCCCCCTAAAGCAGCATTGAGTTGGTTTCTTTCTGAGAGCCCTTATACGTTGATCCTTTCTGGACCAACTGCCCTCCAAGTAGAGTTAAGAGAAGGCCTTGTAGCTATAAAGCTCAAAAGCAACAGTCCAATCTACAAGGTCAAGTAACAAAGTACTTTGTACTATGTTCTGGTTGTATCCTAAGGTAAACAAGGACCCAGTTTTAGTCTACAAGTAAAAAGAGCAGTTGGAAACATTGAAAAGCACCATACAGATGGTCAACAGGTTGAGAAAAATAAGGCTTCCAGGTAAAACAAAACTTGAATTCATTGTGGAAAAATATTGAGTAATGGGTTATTAATGTTAAGTATCTGAAGAAATCATAAAAACATATTGGAGAGATCTGCTCTGTATTTCATTTGATGACAGACAAGAGGGCAAAGACTTACTTGAATAAAGGATTTGGAAAAGATTTAGAAGAAGGCAGGGTGACCTCTATTAAACATTGAGGTAAAGTAGTGAGAAGGATGTGTGTCCCCTTCCTAGAGACCTTTAAAATTATGAGCAATTATGTTTGGAGGATGAGTACATTTTATACATTTATGAGATGTTTGGGTTTGGAACTAGAGTAGGCAGTGAGGGAGATGAGCCTTCTGATCTCTTTCAACCTTATGTTGGAACTTGTATGTGTTTTGAAGGACTCAATCTTTTGTAAGAAAGTTTTAATTGGCATTATCCTCTTCCTACTACAACTGTGTGTTTAGCTCTTTTCTAATTACCATGTAATTCCCTTATGGTAGTGAGCATAAGTTCTTATTATATTTGCTTGCTTAATTAACACTCTCAGGGCGCCTAGCTGGCTCAGTTGGTAGAGCATGCAGCTCTTGTTCTCAGGGTCATGAGTTCGAGCCCAAGTTGGGCATGGAGTTGACTTAAAAATAAATAAATAAATAAGAATTTTAAAAAATGAACACTCTTCTTGGTGCCTGTCAGCTCTGTAACAGACCATGTCTATCTTGTTCACCATGGTCATTCCAGTTCCAACACCTTATCCGGCACACAATTGTAATATTTGTAGAATGAATGATAATATCAGAAGAAGTATGGCTTAGAAAGCTGTCATTTTTGGAATGATTTGTTGGAGACTAGAATAGCATTATAACGTATGTCTCAATCTTGGGCTTTTTTGTTGAACTGCACACTGCTGGAATGGTGTGTCATTTGAATCAGAGAACTTCCTGTCTGATCATCTTCTTTTAAAATGCAAATGGGAATTTAAAAAAAAAAAAAAAAAAAGGGATCCCTGGGTGGCGCAGCGGTTTGGCGCCTGCCTTTGGCTCAGGGCGCGATCCTGGAGACCCGGGATCGAATCCCGCGTCGGGCTCCCGGTGCATGGAGCCTGCTTCTCCCTCCGCCTGTGTCTCTGCCTCTCTCTCTCTCTCTCTGTGACTATCATAAATAAATAAAAAAAAAAAATTTAAAAAAAAAAATAAAAAAATAAAATGCAAATGGGATCCACACAAAAACTTGTACATGATGTTCATAGCAGCATTATTCATAATTATCAAAAAAGTGGAAATAACCCAAATGTCCGTTGGCTGATGAATGGGTAACAAAAGTGGTCTATCCATACAACATATTTGGCAATAAAAGTTAATGAAATCCTGGGATCCCTGGGTGGCGCAGCGGTTTGGCGCCTGCCTTTGGCCCAGGGCGCGATCCTGGAGATCCGGGATCGAATCCCACGTCAGGCTCCCGGTGCATGTGAGCCTGCTTCTCCCTCTGCCTGTGTCTCTGCCTCTCTCTCTCACTGTGTTCCTATCATAAATAAATAGAAAAAAAAATGATTACCAGGGCTTCCACTCAGATGCCATACCTTTAAAAAAAAAAAAAAAAAAAAGTTAATGAAATCCTGATACATGCTACAACATGGTTATATTTTGAAAATATTATGCTGAGTGAAAGAAGACAGACACAGAGGGCTAAATCTTGTATGATTCCATTAATATGGAATTCATATTATTTGAATATTTGAAACATTCAAAGCAGGCAAATCCATAGAGATTAAAAAGTAGATTGATAATCCCCTAAGGCTGAGGAAGTTAAGGGGAGATGGGAAATAACTGCCAGTTGGCATGGGATTTCAATGTAGGATGAAAATATGTATGTTCATGGAGGCACCTGGCACTATGGTGGTAGGTCTCTAACAAGAAAAAGAGCATATGAAGAATATGGAATACAGACAGCACAAAATCCAATTTTTTTCTGCTAATTTTGCCTTTTTCTAACTGTATTTAAGGATTGTATTTGGCAAACACCTTTCCTACGAAACAAGCATTGTGGAGTGTTGCTTTTTTCTCTTAGAATGTGTGCAGACTTCCTCATCTTACATTTAGCACAAAAGATGTCCATGTGCATTTTTGTGTCTGTCTCAACCTTCACAACATGAACAAGAGTACTGTGATCTCATCTTGTTCAGTGCTCTGTCCATGTTGATTTATCCAAGGCCTGACCCATGGTAGGAGGACCACAGATGCTTGCTACAACACCTATACTTAAGTGTAAAGGTCTGGGGAGATTTTGCTTAAAGAAGTGGCACAAAAAAAAAAAAAAAAAAAAGGAGGAGCACAGACTCTTGTATCAGCTTAATAAGAGTTTCTTGCTTAGAAAATACTTTTTAAGAAATTGTTTTTCAAATGATTTTTAATAAGAATGTCAAGACTATTCGATGAGAAAGGACAATCTTTTAACAAACGGTGCTGAGAAAACTCAGTGTACACAAGTTGAAACATTACCTTATACCATGTACAAAAATTAACTCAGAATGGATTAAAAAAAAAAAAAAACCCCAAACGTAAAAGCTAAAACTGTAACTCTCTTGAAGAAAACATAGGGGAAGTCTCATGACACTGAATTTGACAATGATTTCTTAGATGTGATGCCCAGAAGACAGGCTACAAAAGAAGGAATTGGACTTCAAAATTAAAAATTTGTGCAGCCTGGGACACTACCAATAGAATGAAAAGGCATCCCAGAAAAATGGATGAAATATTGGAAGTCATGTGTCTGATAAGGGATTGATATCAGGTGTATATAAAGAACCCCTACAACTAAACAGTTACCAACAATTTAAAAAAAATAAAAAATGGACAGAGGACTTGTAAAAGGAGAAACATTTTCTCCTCAATACTTCATTTACTTATGATACCAGATGTGTGCCTTTTTCTATATCAAACTATTCTCCAATTCTTAGCAGATCCTAAATATATATTTTATAGTTTAACTCTATAGTTTAACTCAATTCTGACACTAACTGTCCAAAGTTACTACAAATCACACAGATTGAGGACTCAGTCCAAGACTGCCCCTTGCTTTAGACTCCAGTCACAAGTAGTGGGTTCTAGATTACCCACAATTTCTGTCTGATGTTACTACAGATCAGAGGTTCCCATGCTTCCCTCCTCCTTTGGTGATAAATTCATTGCTCAGTCCCTCTTCCCTCCTTGAAGGTGGGGGGTGAGACTGAAAGTCCCATTTCTCTAATTACATGGTTGTTTCCTCTGGCAGCCATCCTAGGGGATTTCCAAAATCACCTACTAACATAACTCAGGTGTGGTTGAAAG
This sequence comes from Vulpes lagopus, assembly GCF_018345385.1. Classification (NCBI taxonomy): domain Eukaryota; kingdom Metazoa; phylum Chordata; class Mammalia; order Carnivora; family Canidae; genus Vulpes; species Vulpes lagopus. The sequence continues at coordinate 65,284,778 of NC_054831.1, forward strand.
GGGCTTTTTATGAATAACCTTTATTACTCTGAAGCTGATTTAGGAGCTGGGGAAACAAACCAAATATTATAGCAAAAGACACTCTTACAGTTCCTCTCAAACTACAAGAGTTGTAGGAGCACGAGCCAGAAGCAGGGGGAGGAGACCAAAGGTACATTGTTTTAAGTCGAACAGACATTTCTCCAGAAAAGACATACCAATGGCCAATAAGCACATGAAAAGATTATTAACATCATTACTTGTTAGAGAAATGCAAATCAAAACCACAACGAGGTAGGACTTCATACTCATTAGGATGGCTGTTCAAAGAGACAAAGGAGGGAAAGAAGGAAGGCAGAAGGCAGGAGAGGGAGAGGAAGTGAGAAAGGCCGGGAGAGAAAGTACACAATCTTAATAGCATTGTTAAAGATGTGGAGAAATTGGAACCCTGAGACATTGCAGATGGGAATGTAAAATGGTGCAGATACTATGGCAAATGCTGTCACACTACTTCAAAAAGTTAAACAGAGAATTACCATATGACTTAGCAAAGCTCCTCCTGGGTATATAGACTAAAAAGAAGAAAAAATAGGGACTCACACAGGTATCCGTACAGCCATGTTCATAGCAGCCTTATTCACAATAGCTAGAAGATGGAAACAACCCAAGTGTTCATCGCTGGGGAAATGGGTAAATATTACTCAGCTTGATAAGGAAGGAGATTTTGACAGATGATCAAACATGATGAGCTTTGAAGATATTATGCTAAATGAGTCAGTTACAAAAGGACAAAAATGGCATAATTCCACTTTATGCATTTTCTAGAGTGGTCAGATTCATAGAGACAGAAAATTGAATGCTGATCACGAGGGACTAGGGAAGGGGGGATGGGGAAAGTATTGTTGAGAGGAGAAAGAGTTCCCCTTGGGAAAGATGAAAAGGATGGTGGTGATGGTTGTCCTTAATGTGAATGTACTTAACCCCAGAACCATATACTTAAAAATGGTTAAGAGGGCAAATTTTATGTTGTATATTTTTACCATAATAAAAAATTATTATTTTAAAATAATGGTGTTTGTTTATGTTGACAGAAGTCTGCCATAAAAGGCCCATGTTACCTACCCAAGCATAACTGTCTTCAGTTGCTTCTTCTAGAACACAGCAAACTTTGCAAGCATTGCCTAACCTTGATTCTTTTATTGCCTTTACTTCAAGATTACTGAGTGAACCAAGCAATAACTGACAAATTTTCTTTTTTAAAAATTTCTTTTTTAAAAGATTTTATTTATTTATTCATGATAGACATGGAAGGGGGTGGCAGGGGGAGGTGGCAGAGACACGGGCGGAGGGAGAAGCAGGCTCCATGCCAGGAGCCAGATGCAGGACTCGATCCCGGGTCTCCAGGATCACGTCCTGGGCCAAAGGCAGGCACTAAACCGCTGAGCCACCCAGGGATCCCCCTAATTGACAAATTTTCAATAGTACTTAATATACTACTGAAAAACTTGGAACTTGTTAACCATCATCTGGGCTAGACTCTGAGATTTCATAATATTATTTTGTTCTTGTTGATTTTCTGATAATTTTTATTATTAATTTTTCTGATTCAATAATTTCAAAATATATTTACAAATAATGTATTTTTGAAAGATACTACTGTGTCTGATGACCTATTTCTTAGTGGAAATCAAGAGTCTTCCTGATAATTACGGAATACAATTTTGATGCTTGGAAAGGGGTCTTGAAAATTGAAGCTGTGTACGTATTATTTCTTCACTGACCTATGGCTTCCTGTCTTTGGTTGATTGTCCATGCATATCTCACTTCCTGGGAACATGACGCGTCACAATGTGTCAATCTTCAGACTTAACATTTTTGCATTTGCCTTTTTGCTGGACTTTTTTTTTTTACCAGTTTCAGCAAAAATAGATGGGGCACTGTAATCTCTGAAAATGTTTTCAACCTAAGTGATTTGGAGTCTAGAAGGCAACTGAAAAATGCCCAATCTGGAGTAAGTCCCAGTTTCCTGCCAGCTTCATTCACTTCCCCTGGAGTCCCTTTCTAGGCCAGAAGTCAGGAATAGTGTTTGTCCCAGTGTGAGTAATTATCGGGTTTCTTTGTCAAGGCTTCCTTCCCGGTACCTTCCCAGGTTCTCCTAGTGTCTGAAGTGCGGGGCCTTTGTACCTTTCAGAATTCATAACATCCCGTTATGGGGGATCTGGACCGTAAGCAATCTCCTTAGCCCGAGTCCCCCAGTCCTGGAGGATCACACCTAAGCGGCCCCGAAACAAATGACATCAACGGCTCTGTCCTTCTAGAAGACTGACAGGTACCCTTCAAGTCCTATTGGATGTGGCCATGCTGGAAAGAACCTCATGAAATTATTCATGTGTTCAAGGTGGGCTGAATTTAATCTTTCAAAGAGAGGCAGCTGTCAAGTTTTCAAGATGTTGAGTATATTTTACAATTTTGACCTTGACGTTCAAGATATTTCTCTGTGTCTAACCTAAAATTTGTTTGGAATGAGTTTTCTTTTCACATAAAATAAATTTATATGTACACCCCCCCCCCCCGCCCAATTCTAGAAGTGCAATACATGTTCCTTTTGAAATATTGTCAATTGAAGTCATTTTAAGTTTATTTCCTTGGTTCTTTTCTTGTGGGTATGAAATGTAGATACAACTGATTCTTTTAATGCAGGTGACTCTTAAGAAAGAGGAATTTAATCTTAGCAAGATCATGTTGAAACCATCTTATAGAAGGACACAGAGAAAAATATAAACTAATGTTTCTGGAATAAGTTCCATTTTCAGAGAGAAGGAAAACACTGAGTCAAAAGTGACTCACATGTAGATCCAGATTTATGCCTGAAAGCAGCTTTTTTTTTCAGCAAGTTTTTGAAGCTTGGTTTCCTTATCTGTAAAATTGAAGATACCATATTTTTCCCAGTGTCAATGTGTGGATTAAATAAAATGCGACATGAGAGAGGACCTAATGAGTATCTGGGACACGTAGCTTCAAGAAGCTGTCCCCTCCTACCCGTACCTTCTTATTGGTGTCTAGTTCACCTCTTTTTCTTATATATTATCTCTTTTTAGATATCCCTTTATTAGCACAGAAAATATGCTTCTTTGGGGTTGTAATCATAGCAATTCAGTTACTGAATATATTTTCCCCTTTGTGGGTGTTGTCACCCACTTTTTGGCCAGAATAAGTCCTTATTTATAATTCAGGTATTCCCTATTTTCAGTCTAAAGAAAACCCAGCTTCAAAATGAAAGGAAATTTCACAACATTCGTTGTAAGGGATTTACTCTCTTAGTGTCAAAGTAGCATGTGTGGGCCTTAGACTCAATCTTACATGGATCCACTGAGTTACTAGATGAAAAGCTGGCAAGCTCAAAGGGGAGATGATAGTTAGGAATCTGGGTCCTATTTGTTTAATATCTGCTGTGGGCCAGGAACAAGGACAGGTGCTTTACATCCGTTTCACATTTTAATCTTCATGACTCTTCAGTGGGTGTTATTATCATTGTTTTATGGGAGAGGAAATGAAGGCCTTGCGGAAGTTGGTTAGGTCACTCGGGATGGCACAGTAAGAAAGTTCTGGTGCAGTGTTACGCTTGGGTCTGTCCGCAACTCCTAGTCTTTTTTACAGTTTAATTGCATTTAGGAGTCATGATTATGAAGGAGGCATCTTGTAACCTATGAACTTAGTAGCCTACCAAAGCCAATACCACAGTCTGTCTTACAAGATTCTCCCCTCCCCCCCCGCCCCATCCCCCGCTGACTCCATCTTCTCTTCTGCTCTCCCTTCCTTGCTGGAAAAACAAGTTGATTGTTTAGAGTCTGTTAATACATATAGGCAATTTCAAGATGTCATGATGTCAGGAAAGGAAATCTATTTCCGGCTGTACAGTTCTATGTAAAAGGAAAGGAGAAACAAATAAGGACTTGATCTCCAGGCATTTGGGATTGGGTCAGGAGGACTGCCTGCTTTGGCCTCTGTCCTGGAGGCACATGAAGCCAACACTGCCAAGATGGCTGCCCTTCCCTTAGCACTGCCAGCCCCCACTTCGCCCCTCTCACCCTGCAGTGTGCGTCCCCCCCATCCCGGGACTGGGGCCAGGCCAGGCCCCCCTGGCTCCAGCAGATTGATTCACTGTGAAGTCTCCTCTTGGAACTTTCTTTGGCCTTAAACTGCCACATAGTGCAGTTGACTGCCTCACATTTGATTGAATGCTCCTTTCTTCTGAGAGAGCAACCTTCCAAGGAATCATAGAATTTGCTTGCAAGTTATTTTCAGGTAAGCAGACATACTTCAGTCTTCCATCCAGCTCTCTAGTGGCGGGAAATTCTTTGAGCGTGTGTGTGTGTGTGTGTGTGTGTGTGTGTGTGTATAAAAGTGTCTGACACATGTTATGTGGAGATAGTTCTCTGTTGTGTAATCCTAAGAAATGCAAATCCTTTTCTCTGAGTGCTTTGCTCTTTCCTTCCCCGTAGATATTGTGCTGCTCAATAGGCTGCCAAGTCTATATGGATTAGAGCTGCTTATTACCCTTCCACCCCTCCTGTCAAAATAATCAACCATCGCAGTGTGAAAGGAAAACCAACAGATGCATTCTTCCTGGGTTGAAGTGGGATTCAGTGCCCCAGCCTGCAAATGAACTCTTCTCTCATTTCTTCCTAGAAGTATCCTGCAGTTGAATGGAGAAAGGTTCTCTTTCTCATGTCTTCTGCATGTAAGCAAAATCTTTACTAATCCCTTGTTAGGGTGGACAGTCGGGATCTTTTGGAAAATGGTCATGGCAGCATAATTCCTTCTTTTCCATCCCTAAAAAAGAGACCTCACAAAGTTGTTTTCATTTAAATTCAATGTTTTGTTCATCACAATCTGGACTTGAGTCATCTTTTCGCTTCCTTTTCAGTGGAGACTTGATGTCAATTTCATTACTTCCTTTTCTAGATAAGTATAGCATCTCCCCTATCTGAGCCCAACAGTTTTTTGGAAAACTTTATGAAACCGAATCAGGAAAACACAGTGTATTTCCTTTTCATGCCTTTTGTCATATCATTATGGCTCCTTTACTATTTATTTTTGTGAGCTGAGGTTGTAGTGTAGAGTTCCCCACTGTGATTTTGTAGAGTGAAAAGTGTAGAGCCAGCACTCAGGAGATCTAGGATTTCCCACTGGCTCTGCCAGTTGCTAACTGGTGACCTTAGATAAGGCAATTCATTTGTCTAGCTCCAATTTCTTCAAGGTGGGGGTCGAACTGAAAGGCCTGGAGAGTTCTTTTAGCATGAAAATTCTGACTCTGAGAAAAGATAGTTGCATAGAATGGGAATACTTTTATTTGTTCCCAAAAAAATGGTCCTTTATAATAATTGATGTTGTTTGAAAGGAGTACCATGCACAGATCTTGGAGAAATAATTCAAATGGAAGGAAGTCTAACCAGGTCACTTTTTCTAGCATAAGTTTTAAGGCCTTTACAGGCCGTCAGCTAGTTTTTGAGAACCACCACCCACCGTGGACATGCGAGTAGCTGGTGAGCTCTGTATACAAATATGCGTAAGGCCGCAATCGCAGAGAACAACAGCCACAAACATCTGGAATACAACTATAAATCCAGATGTGGGAAAAAGGCAGTCAAGAAATAAACGATTGCCATTAAGCCTCAGCATTTCAATTAGAGAGACAACCACCTACCCCACACGCTTGACGAATTTCACAGAAGACTATGACCACAGGAAGGATGGTAGCTGACAGCAGAAAGAACTACTTTCTTAATTAAAATTTTAGGTTAAATGTAATATTTGTACGTGGTAAAATCTTCAACTCATACGTCATACACACTTACAAAATTAAAAGCTTCTGTCCTACCTTCTCAGTCCTTCTTTCTAAAAGTAAGCATTGTTAATAGTTTTTAGGTAGGTCCTTTCTCAAAATGGTAGATACATATCCCAGTAGAACTATATGTGGCTTCTTTTTACATTTATATAAATGATCGGAATGTACAGTGGTTCTGTGCCTCCTTCTTTAATATTTATTCATGAGAGACACAAAGAGAGAGCCGGAGACATAGATAAAGGGAGAAGAAGGCTCCTTGCAGGGAGCCTGATGTGGGACTCCATCCCAGGCCCCTGGGATCCCACCCTGAGCTTAAGGCAGACGCTTAACCACTGAGCCACCCAGGTGTCCCTGGATACCAATTAAAAAAAAAATTGCAAATATAATTAGTGAGAAAAAACACTCACTGTTTTTTTGTTTGTTTTTAACACTCACTGTTTTGATTGATTTTTTTTAAATAAATGATGTTAAGGTATATTTTCCTATTAATTATAGTTGATTTTTCTATGTGGATTAGTTTTCCAGTTTGTGCTTTTGCCCATTACTCTTTTACATATTGATTTGCAAGACTGCATCATAAATTAAAGGATTAACTTTCTGTTATACCTGTTGCAAATATTTTTTTTAGTCTGTCTGGAGTTTGTTTGTGGAGTTTTTTTTTCCCCTTAGAAATTTAAGATTTTCATGTAACCAAATTTAGAAATCTTTCTTTTTATATCTTTGTCTTTTAGAATTGTGTTTTTAGAAAGGCCCTCCGTTTGCATATTACATGTTTAAAAATTACTTGTGTTTCAGTCTCGCACTTTTAGAGTTTAACTTTCTTAGGATTTACTATTTGATCCATCCGAAGTTTTTTGGAGGGTTAGAAGTTTGATAAGATTTCAGCTTTCTTTATTTTTCCAAACTGCTAGGCAACGGTGCCATTACCACTGACTGAATAATTGATCTTTCTCCCACTGATTTGAAATGCCACCCTGTGAGACCAAATTTCTGCCTTGTATTTGAGTTTATTTCTGAGCTCTATGTTTGGTTCCATTGAACTGTTTTCCCCTTTCTTGATTCCAGTATGTTTGAGTTACTGTAATTTCAGACATAAGTCAAGCAAGGGGAAGATTAGCCATTGTTCTGCTCAGTTCATAGGCACACTGTTTAGTGCCAATTTAATGAAGGGATGTCTGTTTTCAATTTTCTCTATTAACTAATGCTCAAGATGACATTGTGTCATCTGAAAAAATTAACTTTTGCCATTGTACTAAGCTACAAAGATCGAAATATATGCCAAATTAAAAATAAACAAGATGATTTTTAAAATAGCATGCAAAGAGATGTTTTTCAAATCTTATCTGGAAATCTCACTTCTGTGACATCGTTCCATAAATAAGATGTTACGGTGTCTCTTCACTCACTTACTTATAGGAGATCAGTCAGAAAAGTATTAGTATTTCTTGTGCTGTGTCTTTTAGTATATGGCACATCAAATAGAGTTATGGGTTGTCTTGATCTGATTGATTTCATATAAAGGTCTTTGCTTTGGCAGCAGTTGGGACCTATTCACTTTCTGAGGTAAATCTTGTAGAGCAGGAAGTTGAGGTTTTGGGGTGGAATCCAGGAGTCAGTTCTGATCTTATTGTTGGGGAATGTGGAAACCTAAAGCCTTCCTTCAGTTAATAATGTGAATAGTGGAGGATCTTTTTTTCCCCTATACTGATTAAGAATTTTCTAAAAGACGATGAACTTTTATTAATAGGAACATAGCTTTATTTTTCACAGATCTGTGCTTAAACATGGTCAGAGAATGGTCCCTGTTCTAAAATCTCCTTATTTGTACATGTTGGAGTTCAAAGGAGGAACCTCACTATTTATGTGGAGAGAAAATAAATGAGATTTCTTTCTAACTGTCTTCATATGTTTCATGATAAGAGTGTGTCTTGGGTCCTATTTTGAGTTAAAATTGACTGGAGTCCATGAGTTGCTACAATTAAAAAGCTGTTTTTACCTCAGAATCAACTCTGGAGAGTATCTCAGAGAATCAGTTACCAACTCTGCAGGCAGTAGATCCATCTTGAGCTGAATGGGCAGTTTGATTGTTTCTTTTCAGTTGAACAAACATAGGTGCTCATTTGTCCCAGATTCTGTCACAGAAGCAATGTAGGTGTGTGACAAAAAAGGTATGTATATCCCACGGTCTTATCTTCAGTTATGAAAAAAAGATTTGTAGTCCACCTAACTTGAGACACCAAGCATACTGATTTCTTCTCTGACGGTGGGATTGAAAATGAACAACTGTATCTTCGTCCAATACCTAAGGAGGCGCTTGGGAAAAGCTATGGCAGAAGGCACTGAAGGGATGGTTGGAGTGCTTGGCTTGATGTCTCCCCAGCATCCAGCAGCAAATGGAAGAAGATAGTAGCAGTGTTCGCCTACACATAGGCACTCCCCAGACAAAAAGGACAGACAGCATAGGCCAACTGCAGTCCACCTCAGCGAGCCTTCCAAAGGGCATCTGTGGATAGTCCAACATTTGAGGGTAAATATTTCAAGGAATCAGGATATTGGGAAAATACCAAAGGAACTATTAGGTGAAATGAAATGTGGCCAAGATCTTCATTCAAAAAAACTTTTTAAGATTTATTTATTTATTCATGAGAGACACAGACTGAGAGAGAAAGGCAGAGACACAGGCGGAGGGAGAAGCAGGCTCCTCACAGGGAGCCCGATGCGGGACTTGATCCCGGATCCCAGGATCACAACCTAAGCCAAAGGCAGGCACCCACCTGCTGAGCCACCCAGGCATCCCATTCATTCAAATTTCATGGAGTCCAAAGGCATTCGTCTCTGGAGAGAGCCATTACGATAAGACACAGCTTTGACAGAACACACAAGCCAGGAATTACCCTCGCACCACAAATGATGTGCTAAAAATAATCTGCTGTTTGATCCCTCCTTATATCTTTGGATTCTTTGTAGAGAACCCAGACTAGGAGTTGCTCTTTCTGTTTACTTTATTTTGCTCTCTTATTTGTTTTGACTGTTGACAGTATCTAATATTATTTTTATTTCAAATTGTGGTGACATGAACATCACAAAAAATTTTACCGTCGGCCATTTCTGAGTGTACAGTTCAGTGGTGAAGTCATTATGTGAAATCATACAGTATTTGTCTTTTTGCATCATACTTAATACTTCGCTTAGCCTAAGCATCCTCAAGGAATGTCCTTCCATTCTAAGGGCTCCTTTTAAGGGCCAAGTGCTGTTCTATCATGTGTATCTACCACATTTTGTGTGTCTAGTCATCTGTCAATTGACATTCGGATTTTTTTTTCACTTTTAATCAATAAAATGTACACTCACTACCATTACCCATGTGACTATGCCTCAACAGAATAGTTTCAGAACTGGAAAATACTCCTCGGTTAGCCTTTTACTGTTGTTAACTGTGATTTGGTTTAGTGAGTGTTAATACTGGTAGAAATGATCACTTTAGAAATGAATTATAGTAATTGATCACTAGTCTTGAAACTTTAAATCTCCCTACCTCAAGTTCAGGCACCTGCAGGATCCAAAAAAAAAAAAAAAAAAAAAGCCGAAGGACAAAAGTGACAACCACTTGGTGAGAGATGCTTGTTTTTCTGGATTGATTTCTCTGTACCGAGCATCCAGAAAGGTGTGTTTTTCATGGACATTTTCAGGCCTCAAAGCTTGGACTGTGGGTTTATTTCCTTAAAGACACAGTACGTGATCTTTCTCACCAGACTCTCCCAGAGGCTCTGCTAGATAAACACTCAAAGGTCCAGAAAAATGGGAGTAAGGGGAGTCATTTAGATTATTTCACATCCTCTCAGCCTGGAGTACTTTCCTTACTCAACACTTTCCTCACGTTTCTCAGAGGAAAAAAAGAAATGGAAACTTGGTACATTTATTTTTTACATACATGCCAGCTTTGACCACTCTTGGCACTAGGTGAACAGGAGATTAATGATTGGGGTCGTGCCATGGAAAAAGCCATAAGGCTTTTTACATCACAATTTTTTGTTTTTAAAACATTTTGTTTTCATAGCTGAGGATTACTCTGTTGGCAGAGGGTAGGGAGAATGAAAAAAATATATAGTAGAAAAAAAGAGTGCTGATTTTTTAAAAAGACACAAAGATTCAGCCAATTCCATTTCAGTTTCGTGAAGAAATGCTTTGAGTTTTGAGGTGAATAAACAGGACAGTATCCCTCTGTGTATGCTATTTGCATATCGTTCCTTGCCTTAAGAAAATGACCATATAACGAAGAGGCACTTATTGACCTAATGTACTTAGAGTATGATTATTCTTATCCTAAAAGGATCACTAATAGATTTACCTAAAAAATAGGAGTTACTTTGGTTCATTTCAATATTCTCATAATATACTCAACTTATGTGACAGCTGGACATTAAATGGTGAAAACTTAATTGAAGATAAATTACAAAGGAAAATAAAAACATTAGTATAATCCTAATATTTAACCAATTAAGAAATGAAAAGTATGTAATTCCATTAAAGTATGTTGGACTTTTATGTAACTTTGCAGGAATATACCCTGCAAAAGTAGTTTTAGCTGAATGCAGTAGTTCTAGAATAGCTTATCCAGCACAGTGTAGCAAATGGGCATATTTTAGCTCTTAGTATATACTCACAAGAGTATATATTCTTTCCTTTTTACTCTTTGTTTATGGTATAAGAGATCTTTTTTAAATTATCTTGCATTTTTGGTAAAAATGACCTTAAGATAAAGGGAACTTACATTTTTTTTTAAATGAGAAAATAATGAGGACTTAGAGATAAAGAAAAGATCTCACATACATATTCCAAAAGTCACCTCCTTCACGTTCTGCAGGATCTTGTAGATAATGGAAACAGGAAAAATTTTGTTAAGAGTAGATCTCAAGGGACGCCTGGGTGGCTCAGCAGTTTGGCGCCTGCCTTAGGTCCAGGGCGTGATCCTGGAGACCCAGGATCGAGTCCTGCGTCAGGCCCCCTGCATGGAGCCTGCTTCTCTCTCTCTGCCTCTCTCTCTGTATCTCTCATGAATAAATAAATAAAAATCTAAAAAAAAAACAAAAAAAAAGAGTAGATCTCAATAAGCAGGTTGAATTCTCATACCTGTTCTGTGAGCAGGATGTTCAGTGAAAAGCAATGATTTGGGGGAGAAATGTGAAGCACTGGCAAAGAGTAGGTGGTGCTCGGAGCGAGTTTGTGCTCCCACAGTGTAGATCCAAGCATGCAGAGTAATCCCAGGTCTCATATTTTTATAGGAAGTTACATTGATTATCACTAGGTGAATATTAACTTTGTGATTCTGTGAAGGACATGTAACCCTGGTCTTTTGAAAGAGAATAAAATGACTGCCAGAGTCAGCCAGTGCATAATATAGAAAACAGCCTCCCATCCCAGTCTGGGCAACTCCTAACATCCATGTGTATTCTAGACAGATATTTGAATAGAGGTTGGAGAATGAGCAAAGCAAAAATATTTATTGAACACAGACCATATGCCAGGCATGGAAGTTCTTTCTCCTCCCTGAAACTGCATGGTGGTATTCCCATTTTGCAGATGAGAAGACTGAGGCTCAGCCAGGCTAAGTTATTTGGTAGACAGTATATGGAGGACAATATGATTCCAAGTCTGTGCCCTTTCCAAAACAGGCCCCTGCTCCCAGTCAGCTTGTTCTACGAGACACACTGATATGTAACCTCCTCGAATAACCCGAGGCGGTCTTACCTTCTCTGCTTGGAGTGTGGAATGTGCCTGCCAATGTCTGAAAGCCATTAAGGAGAATGAGTCACTTGCTGGATGCATTGAACTTCTTTCGATGATGAGCGCTTCATGGAGAAATAAAGTACCAAATGATTTTTCTTCGTAAAAAGAATTGAATCTCCCTCCTGAGTAGACTGTTGGCAAGTTCACATGCATCATGGTCAGCAGAAAAGAAATATAAGCAGTAATGAAAAGCTTGTGAATGCCTCTAGCCCCCAGAGCTGAAGAGCAGGCCTTTGGGAAATGATGTTGAAAGGATGCAGAATGGGGGCAAGAAGAGAATTCTGGCCCTGGAAGAAAAGTCAGGGAACGGAAAATGAAGAGATGAAAAGCAGGCACATTGGGTGGTTACTCTTCACCCCTGGGTGAGGTGCTGGAAATTACTTTTGTTTCACCCTGTAGCCCCCAAATAGTTTTTTTTTTTGTAAAGAAAGAAAAGATTTTTGAGGTAACTCATTACCTTTGGCTTTAGGCCTAGAAGCCTCAGAAGTTAAAAGTAATTTTATATGCTACAGATGCTTCCTGGTTTTAAAACTGTGACCTGGCTTCTAAACAATGATGACATCAACACTGAACGATACTCTTCTTAAATATCGTGTCATTCCAGTAGCTGCTGTGGAGGTGTCTTTAGGAACTTAGGGAGAGGGGAGGCCATCCCATTCAGATCACGAACTAACCAGAAAAGATACTTAGTGTGATTTCCATTGTTGTAAAGACAAACATGCATTATGTTCTAGTTCTGAGACAGTACGGTAGATATGCCTATCTTGCCTGTTAGTATTTTTAAAAGGTCTTGGTATTGATTACAGACTTTTGATGTGTTTTCATGACCAGTTCAGACTACCCAAGCCATAAAACACGAGTAAATACTCTCCTTCAGAGGAGAATCAAGGGAACTCTGCTTCTATTATTTAATTTTTGACATCTCTGGAGAGATGCAGCAAATTCTTTTTACTCATTAGTAGTTGACCTTGAAATAGGATATGTATTTCCTCTGTGGTATGCTGGTGAGTCTCAGCTTTGTTCTTGTGAGCATGAGGTTAAGTGATTGAAACAAAAGGAATTTCACAGAACCTTGTTTCTAAATCCTGTCCTCCTATATTCACGGGACCTAGCTTGCAGTAGATAGGTGACTTTTATGGTTGATCATTTGCATTGGGCGATGTATTTCAACTGTTATTTTTTGAAAGAGTAGATATGTGACTTTGAAATCCAACTCTGGTTTCCTGTCTGGCTTCCTTTCTTCCCTTCAAGAGTCTTCATTTTCTTCCCTGCCTTGGGCTTCATTCTGTTTTAGAGTTCTTAAAGTCTCTGTAGCCATGCCCTTCCTAGCAAAATCCAAGTTCATTGGGTGTGTCTCCATATGTGTTTGGTCATTTGGCAGTGTTAGGCGATTGCAGGTGTGCTCCACCACTGTGCTCAGGAGACACACCAACAGAATCTCAACCATGATCTGAGCCTATTGCCCAGTGTGAAATGGGAGATTCGTCCTATAGGAGAGGGGGAGCTGAGCCAGTGAGAATACAGGATTTTTCCTCACCTTGTGTTCTAGGCTCATGAACTCATGGAAGACCATGAAGTAAGGAACAGTTGCCTTTGCACAATTCATTTCATGTCTGGATCCCTTTTCTTGCATCCTATCAAAATCTCCTCTCTACAAGGTTTTACTATATTATTGATACCAAGTCTATCAGATAAGACTGCTGTTGTCTCTCTCTCCCCAGGGGTCTCTGCACTTTCAATAATGGAGTCAGTCCAAAGCCCCTGCTTAGCTAATCAAAGACCTGTGGATTTCCAGGGTTCAGCTGGGAGGTTGAGGTAGTGTTCCTGGAACAAGATGGCTCCTTAGTTTCCATGAAATCACCCTCTTCCCCCACAGCCCAACCATAAGCCACTGCCGTGCCCACTCACAAAGCTGACCCTGCCCTTTGGTTAATAAAAAGCTTAAGAGTCTACACATGTTGGTGGTAATGTGATAGGAAGACCTATGGTCTCCTGCTTGGGGGTATAATGTAGCCCAGGGCCAGGAATGGGCCTTCTGGTTGCCCTTGGGATGGATCGCTTGCCCAGTTGAGTTGTTATGTCTCATCCCAGGGTGGCGAATGCTGGCCATCAATGTGACTGTTCTGTGTGGACAAAGCCCGCCTTCCCCCTCTGCAGCACCCTTTGCTCCACTGAACTGGGAAAGAAGGCAGTAGACAAATCTACAGCGGAGCCAAACATTGGATTACACTTGCCTCATAAGTCTCTTCAGCTGATCTAAAAGCTGCATTATGAATAGGGCAGAGAGGTGACTCACTGAGATAATCCTTGAAAGAGATTGCGTCCATAGAAAGTCTGCCTTGTTTCCAGCATTCCACACGGAATAATCATGGGCCACATAATAGTCTTGCATTTCCATGCCATTAATTGCAAGGCTTAAAATCAGTGCTTTACCCTCTCATAAATGGGCTCTGATCTGCCTATTTTAGATTATGGTGGCCAGAGCACTGCCATTCCGTTAAAACATACAATGTTTTCTCATGCCAACCATTTAAATGCTCTATCTGGTTAAACTCTGCCCTCCTCGCTGGATTTGAAAGCTCTGCAGTGACATCTCAGAGTCAGCCATATATTGAGAAGGCCATTGTCAAAGTAGGAGTAAATGAAGAATTGAGGTTATTCTTGTTCTGCATTTTTGTGTAACAGAGTGAGTTACCATTCCCAGAGGCAGAGGAACCGTGCTGTGCTTTAGTAATGCATATGCAAGTGGGATTTATTAGCTTTGGGAAGGAAGTCGAAGGTCATCATGATAACTTGGTAAATTACAAGAGGGAGTCAGAAGGTCAAAAAGAGGGAGCTTCCCTGCCAGACATTCCTGGCTACGAGTTGAAATACCATGGAGCAAATAGTTTAAAAATTATAAATTAACCTTGTCAACTTCGTCCTCGACCCTCATGCCTGAGAGTGCATGAGGGGGTATAGCTTTGCAGGGATTGCAGGGTAGGAGGATGATGGCTGGCCAATTTCTTGTGGGGTTCTACAGTGAGCACTAACGGGTGAAAATACTGTCAAGGCCTCCCTGAAAGTCTGAGAATGACCCTATATTACCTCCACATCAGCCTTAGACCCACATCAGCCTCCTCCTGGCTCTTCCAAATGGAAGAGGAGAGAGATATTCTGCTCCCATGTGCTTGGACCAACAGGGAGTGCTCATCTCAATGATGTGATTTCCTCTTTGCTCCCTGTTGGAGCGCCTCTCCTTCCTCTCACTCCACCTCACAACTGCTGAACCAGACATCCTTCAGAGAAGAGAAAAGAAAGCCACTTAATGCCATGGGGTTGACATTTCAGTACTGCACCTACCCGCTGCTTTGAAGGACAGGAGATGGGACAGTCTAGGTGGACAGTCCAGATGGAAATGCCTGTGAACTCATAATGTCACCCCAGTCCCCATTTGGAGCTCACTTAGGGTGAAACACCACCTTTACGATGGCACTGAATTTTTTGCCTGTGAGTTAACAATGTCTGTTTTCCTTTCTCTGTCAGCCCACTCTTCACTGGGTTTGTTCCATCATAGATTTCCAGCTTATTTCTGTGAAGTTTTAATGGGAAGAGTGTCAGAGAGGTTCTGCGGTAACTTTATTTGGCACTTCTCCTGGAAGGGCAGTTGATAATCTGAACTGTTTTTTGAGAGCCTTTTAATAGCATCAGCCAGGGCCCCACTGATCATTTTTGAACTGTGATTTGCACCGCAGGTCCAGAAATTCTATACTGATGATGGTGAACAGGAGCTATGCAACTTATAATTTTGCTGTGGGGCTCATTTCTCTCTCTTGATCTTGCTCTCCCAGTTTTTCACTGTAGGGCCAGAGGCTGTTGGTGTATTTGGAGACTGTTTTCAACTTTTTGCTCCTGCTATTTTCAAACAATTAGCAAAGTCTGCTTAGAGTTGAATTGTTATGTGTGCACGTTCTATTTTAATTCATTGTAATAATCAGGGATGCATATTACACTTCTTCAAGAACTCCTAAAATCCAATCTTTTGTTTCAAAAGATTGAAATCTTTACTTGTTTTATGAACAAAAAATTTAACTGGATGTTAAAAATGACAGCAAACATTCATTCATCCAACTGGAAGAATGTATGAACTCTCGTAGCTTCGAAACCATGCTAGAGAGCTCTAGCTGGGTTGTTTTCTTTCTGCTCCACCAGATTATTTTCCTTAATTGCAATGTTAAAAATACTAATTTGTAATTATGGCCCGGGTTACATTGTATTAATTATAATTATAATGTTTTACTGCACAAACTAGCAACTGATGATGGCCCTTGTCTGTTTAAATAATATCAATCCATCTTTGAATTTGAGAAATGGCACCACTCACTTATTTAATTGACGTTAGCAGTGAAATGACACTGTCAAGAATAGTATTTGTGTAAGAAGGCATTTTTCCCAATAAAGCTTATAGCTTTCACAATAATTTTCTTTTTTTTTTAGGAGCCCCGCGGCCCTCACAATAATTTTCAACCCCAAAAGTATATTTGGCTGTTTCTGGGGACTGATAGGCCAGAAATGAGGGAAATGAGGCCAGGTTCCAGCCCTGAGCTCCTGGGTGATACGGGCTGAAGAGGGCTGGCCGGTTGGCTGAGCCCAGTCCCAGGAGCTCAGCACATATGTGGCAGCAGAGAATCAGAGATCAGAATAGCAGCTCGCCTTGGGGCCAGGGAGGTTGCAGCCCCACAACAGATGGGCCTTAGGGCTTCAGGACAGCAAGTGTCAAGGCCCAGGCCCCCAGCTGTGGATAGGAAGCTAACATCCACCACCATAATCTTTGTTTGCTCATGAGTTGAGGCTGCATGTTGAAAGGCCTTCCATCCCAGCAGCTAAGTGGCCTAGAGTGAAACAGAGCCAGACCCCATCCTTCAGCAGCAGAACATTCTAAGAATTCTTGTCTGTGTGTGCCTGCTGCCTGCCTCCAACTCCTTGTTAAGAAAAACACTACTTTATTATTATTATTATTATTATTATTATTATTATTATTATTAAAGCCTCACACTCAACAGTGACTTTTGTCCAATTTACTTCCCCTTGTACTTCTTGGTGATGTTGTGAAGCAGGCAGGATGGTTGTTGCTGTTTTGCAGAGAGGGAAAGTGAATGTTAGTGGTTTAACGGGCCCAATACAAAGCCCAAGGTCAGCTCAAGTAATTTATTCAAAGTCGAGCGGTGATGGAGCACTGAACCTAGGCCTGTAGCCAGGTTCTCCCCACCGGCGCTTGGAGCTCTGGCCTACGCGCTCGGCGTTCCTCAGTCATGACTGTGAGTAGAGTGCTCTGCTGTGGCCACGGGTGTTAGGAGACAGTATGCCTCAGCAACCCAAAGCTGAGGTCAGCCATAGAACTTGAATCCAACTCTTCATTTTACACATAAGGAAACTGAGGACCAGACAGGTGCCTGAGTTATGTTGAGTGCCCGGAGAAGCTTATAGAACCGAGACTCCAACTCTTTGCCTAGTGCTTTCTGGACCACTGAGCCTCATGTCTCCCTTACAGAATGGCGTGAGCTGTTATTCTGCAAATGCCCCCATGTATATCACCTCCAGCCATTTTGGAAATTTCTGGAGTAGAGGTATGCAAAGGCCAGTGCTCCTGCAGTGTAGGTAGAGGAAGACAAGATGCTCAGAGGCATCTTTTAGCTGGTCTGGGTGGTGTAAGTCACCTTGCTTCAGAGGCAAATTGGTCCAGATTGAAGGGATTCTAGTTTCTGTGGCTCTTTTCTCTAGGAGAAGAAAAAATCAAAAGTGCAGTGCATTCCCAACTTGTTTCAGTAAAAGATCCCATTTTTTACCCTACCTTCCTACTTATTAAAATTCAGTTATCCCCTCTTTCTTCCCTATTAAATTTGTACCTTTGGTCGCATTTCAAGTGCAAAGAGGCTGCTTCTAAAGCAAGGCCTGGTCAGATCATGGCCCAGTGGAGGCACTGCCATCCCAGCAGGAAGCATCACTCCCTTGCAGCAACGGCTCTCGAGGCAAGGATGGAGTGTTTTACAGAGATTTGGAATAATGAAGGAGAAATAGAAACCTGGGCTTCAGAGGCCCTTTTTAGGGGTTTTAACTATTTTTGCTTCCCTTGAGTTTTAACGTTCCAGAGGAGGAAAGTTTTGGTGGAAATTGAAGGGAAGGAAAACTCTGCCAAACAGAAATTCCATATCAGATGGAGATTCTCCTCCTTCCAAGAAGGTGTGAGAGTAGCCAAGAAGCATTAAAGCATGCAGGAAGTCAGGGTGATGAGTTGGAATGCTCTTGAGGGAGCGTGAGCCATGGCTAGGGACAGTCCTGCAGGTTGGCTGGGGAAGATGATGTGAGCATTAGTGAGTTTCTGGGCCGGCTCCTGGCGCCTGAACTCCTTGCATCTGAAGTAGTTTAGGGACAGGAGATAAGCCCTTAAATCAAGCTGTCTGCCAAAGCCAAGGCTCCCAGAGCACCAGTGTGCCTCCCTCCTTCCAGATTTTCTGTTCATTCTGGAAGTGAAGTCTGAGCACTGGAGAGATCCCTGCCCTTCCTAGTGCTTACTTGGGGAGTAAGAGGGCACAGACAAGAAACAAGCAAGTAAGTGAAATATCTGATGTGCCAGGTAGCATTAAGTGCTATGGAAGAAAAATCAGCGGAATTCTCAAGGAACTGGTCATCCCGATGTCCATAGATTGCATTTGGTTGTGGCAGTTCCAAGATACCTGCCATCTTTATGGGGGCTGACCTGGCTTAACTCTTCCCAGACATTTCATATAACACTATGTGGGGCACTTCACTTCCTTTTCCTTCTTTGTTAAGCAGGAATGTGGAGGAAAGACCTCTTAGGAAAGCCCTCTAAGATCTACAAGGGTCATCTCCGTCATCTCGGTCATCTTGTAACTAGGAAGTTGGTGCATTTGTTTATCCTAATGCCACCATCCGTTTGCATGAGACCTAACCTTTTCAGATCTCTCAGAGATGTGTGGCATCATTTAGTCTCATATTCTGTGAGTTAAGAAGGGTGGAGTTTGAAACACCAGAATTGAAGAAGAATGACTAGGGTTAATACTACAGTGTTTCCCAGCTGCTGTCCCACAGGCTGCCCCAGTCGGAACACTGGCCACAAACGGGTGTGGCTAGAGCGTGAACTGGCTGGGCGCCTGCCTGGAGTGGGGCAGGTTTCCTGGCATACTTTGCGATCTGTTTTTGGAGGCCATGGCAAGGTCATAGAAATAACTGTGTAACCGTGCAAACTCACTACTTTGAAAGCCAACACTCCACTCTATGCATAAGTTGACAAATTTAGTTGTTTTCTATTTTTCAAACATCAGACTCCCTACCTCCATTGGGGTCCAGAGGGGTTCAGACACTTCCCTTGAGGGCAGACTAGCACAGGAGGTGTGGCCATCCTAATATTTCTCAGGCTCTTATTAGTAAGCCAGCTATTGCGTTTTTGTTTCCTAGGCACAGATTTGCATGTTTTCAGAAGTAGTCTCATTTCATATAACGAAACTGTAACATAAATATTATCTAACTACTTTAAGGATGAGGAACTGCACATGACACATAACCGAGGCAGCGTTTCCAAGGTGAGGTGCACAAGACGTTATGAGAGTTGAACTTGAACCTGACAAGGCCAGTTCTCTCTCTCCAAAAGTGATCCCCCCCAATCACTGTCCTAAATTAACTGTAGAATTACTTAGAATTCTCAGGAAATTCCAAATTCCTAGGATTTCTGCCCTGAATCTTTTTCTTTTTGAGATAGTGTAGCTTTTTTGTTTGTTTGTTTGTTTGTCTGTTTACTCTTGAGAGTCCCTCAGACTCTATCTTGTTTTAAGATTATTGTTAATCAATTATAAAACTGAACATGACTCACAAAGTCTCACAAGGCTACCTTTTATTCCATCTTTAATATTTTAAATATTTTTAGGAAGGAATTATGTTACAATTGGGTCTCTCAATGGAGTTAGCAACTTTTTTTTTACCCCAAATAACCTGAAAGTGCTTTAGTCCCCAAGTTACTGATAGAACTGTGTGTCTTTTTTTTTTTTTAAGATTTTATTTACTTATTTACAGAGAGAGAAAGAACAAGCACAAGCAGGGGGAATGGGAGGGGGAGAAACAGACTCACCACCAAGCAGGGACCCTGGGATCATGACCTAAGCAGAAGGCAGACACTTAACCAACTGAGCCACCCAAGTGCCCCAGAATAGTGTGTCTTTAGGATAAAATTACTTCGGA
This sequence comes from Vulpes lagopus, assembly GCF_018345385.1. Taxonomy (NCBI): domain Eukaryota; kingdom Metazoa; phylum Chordata; class Mammalia; order Carnivora; family Canidae; genus Vulpes; species Vulpes lagopus. The sequence goes on from NC_054831.1 coordinate 65,304,624, forward strand.
GATAATTTCCCCAATGTTTGCTTTTGTTGTGTTCTTTGTTTTGTGTCACAGGAGCTACTAATTTTTGTTTCTTCAATAGCAACTTATTAGACTTGGCAGAAATCAACTCACTGCAGTCATTGGTGTTAAGGACACAAACGGTCACCCTGTTGTGGCTTTTTTCTTACTGGTTACATACAGCCAAAGTGCACTGTACAAGGGACTCTGGGGCATTTTGAAGAGATGAAGATTGACTCAAAGCCATCAGTATGGAGTGTTGCCACCAAAGTTTGGGATTTCAGCTGTTTCTTTCCATCATGCTAGGGACATTTATTGTACGCTTTAGGTTCAAGGCGCCCCCTCGTGGTGCAACTGATACTTAATCAAGTGTTTGACAAGCTTACAAGTTGATAAAAAGACTGCATTTAGATATTATCTTATTTTCTTCCCATTTTTAAGGCTATCAAGTGAATAAAATCTTGTTTTCCGATTTTGTTTTATTTTTTATTTTTTAAAGATTTTATTTATTTGATAGGGAGAGAGAGAGAGAGAATACAAGCAGGGGAAGGGCAGAGGGAGAGGGGGAAGCAGACTCCCTGCTGACCAGGGAGCCAGACTGGAGCTGGATCCCAGGACCCTAGGATCTTGAGCTGAGCCAAAGGCAGACACTCAACCATCTGAGCCACCGAGGTGCCCCTGATTTTGTTTTAAATTCATCTGTAGCTGTTTATATCATATTCATTGCTTCATTTTTAAAAATGTATTTAAATTGAATTAATAAACATATGGGATATTATTAATTTTGTAGGTAGAATTCAGTGATTCATCAGTTGCATATAACACCCAGTGCTCATTACATCTCAGTGCTTCATTTTGGGAGAGGAAGAAATGAATCAGAAAAGCAAGCACAAATCTCAAATCCTAGGCAACTTTGAAAAAAAATCTTTTTTTTTAAGTACAAAAGTAATACATGTATATTCTAGAAATGCTAGAAAGAACAGATTAAGAGTGAAAAATCACAATCCCGGGGATCCCTGGATGGCGCAGCGGTTTGGCGCCTGCCTTTGGCCCAGGGCGCGATCCTGGAGATCGAGGATCGAATCCCACATCAGGCTCCCAGTGCATGGAGCCTGCTTCTCCCTCTGCCTATGTCTCTGACTCTCTCTCTCTCTCTCTCTGTGACTATCATAAATAAATAAAAAAAAATTTTTTTTAAATCACAATCCCATAACCCATGGGGATTAACATTTTGGTGTATGTCCTATTTTTTCTGGGAATACAGACTTAAGGAAATGCAAACACATGTCATTTTACCTTCGGTGATTTTCCCCACTGAATTCTATGTATGAGTTTCATTCTGTGTGGTTACAGGGTCTGCTTCTTCGTCATTGTTAGTGGTTGCTTAGTTTGGTGGATTCCATTGCGTGCACGCTTGTGGATTGTTGTGGATTATTTCCTTTAAAGTCAGTTGCGGGATCCCTGGGTGGCGCAGCGGTTTGGCGCCTGCCTTTGGCCCAGGGCGCGATCCTGGAGACCTGGGATCGAATCCCACGTCAGGCTCCTGGTGCATGGAGCCTGCTTCTCCCTCTGCCTGTGTCTCTGCCTCTCTCTCTCTCTCTCTGTGACTATCATAAATAAATTAAAAAAAAAAATAAAGTCAGTTGCTTGGAATAGAATGGCTGAATCAAAAGGAAATGCAAAATTTTAAGGCATTAGATACTTATTGCCTTGTTAGTGTAAGTAAAGCATCTTTGGGGGAATGCAGTTGTTTTAATAAAAGTTTCAAGTTCCTAGCATTTGCCTTGTTAGTCTGTGCCAGGAATTGTGCCTCTTGGTTTCCATGCCTCACTCCCATTTGATCCTCATAACAACTATGTGAAGTAAATACTATTATTGTCCTCACTTTCCAGATAAGGAAAGTCAGGCTTACAGAAATTAAATAGCTGCTATGTGGTTCCAAGAGCAGGGGACAGAAGGCTTTCAGAAATTGGATAAAAATAGCACTTTGCATCCCTTGAATCTTGAACTAAGTGGAAACTAATACTGATAATTCTCCATTGGTCAAATAAAGAACAAGGGTGTTGGCAATGAGAGAGGAGGAAGAGGAAATACGGGTCCATAAATTTAGAAACATGAAGAAAATTCTAAGTTAAGTCTCTGGCAATTAGATGTTCTTGTTAGGAGAAGATAACGGTGGACAGCTCAGTGATTACTGTATAATTACAAACTCTGGGGAACTCCTAATACAGACATGTTTTCACGAGATCTTGTCATTTTTTTTCATGAATGCATTTTCTTTGACCACAGTTAGTCTTCAAACTGCTTAAATTACCCCTCTGAATAGTCGAAAGTTGACTGGAAGGAAAGAGTATCAGAAAATCTTCAATTTCTGTTCAAAACCGGAACCTTTGGAGAGCTTTCCAGTTTCAGCAAATCTCCAAAGTCCCTTACAGTTTCTCTCTCATTCTTATACTCCTGAGGGACCTACATTTCCTTTTTACCACCTTTACCAACACTCTCCTTCTTTTCCCTATTATTATTATATAATTATCTTTATTCTAGAAAACTCAGAAAGAGATAGAACGAAAGGCATTCATTCAATACTTACTATTCCTCATGTGCCCTTCTCCGGCTCATCAGCACTCTCTTTTTTTGTTCTTGGGAAGAAAATCTTTGAGCCTGTTTCTTCTCCTGCTACACTAGCCTTTGGAAGAGATCTCAAGCACCCTTCTATGAAACAAGCCCCTCTGTAGTTTCACTTGACTATTTTCCTCTTAATGATAGCCATTGGATTTACTAGGGGGCCTTTGAAATTATCAAAACGTCCTTCTGTTTAATTTTTATGGCATTATGATGATTGTCACCACAGCTTTTCCCTTGAGGTGGTGAGTCTTGCGTTTTCCCTGGTTACATTCCCTCAGTTAACATAGCCTTGTGATGACCATAAACCACTGATCTCCATGATAATCCTCCAAAGTGACTCAGAGACGCTACTACCCCATTCCCACACTGAATTTTTTGTTTTTTAAGGGACAATTTTCTATTTTATGGTCAAATCTGTAAATCAGACTTCTGAGTTCTGCACACTTGATTTATTTATTTATTTTTTTAAAGATTTTGTTTATTTATTCCTGAGAGACACAGAGACACAGGCAGAGGGAGAAGCAGGCTCCCTGCAGGGACCCCGATGCAGGACTCGATCCCAGGACTCCGGGATCATGACCTGAGCCAAAGGCAGACGCTCAACCCCTGAGCCACCCAGGCGTCCCTGCACACTTGATTTAACTCAGAGTAGGTCAGTGGAGCTCCAAACATTTTGCCCAGCAGCGCTACCTGCTGAGAAGTGAGGATGTTTTCTGTGAGTTTAATTTGGTAATCCCGGGACAATGTATCTGTCTATAGAGCTATAGAGCTCAGGTTCTTGTGGCCTCAAGAGTTCTGGAGCCCCTTTTACGTGGGAGCTCTTGCATCTCATCCTCTGCTGAGAGTCCCCCATCCAGAGAGAGGTTGGGGTGTCTGCCCTGCTGGCAGCCTCTTTGTTGGGGTGCTGGTCTCCCCTACTGTAGCTCTCTGTTCTCCACCCCCACTGGGCAGGGCCCTCTCTCTCTTTCTCTCTCTGTCTGTTTCTCTCAATTTCCTGGGTTCCGAGGGTAGAGACCCTCGGCCCATTTTACTCCCCATCTCATTGTGATGCCAGCTTTGGTTTTCTGTATGCTTTCCCCCTTTCGTGTCCACAACAGCTCTTCAAATCTATCATCCTGTTTTTATCTTGCACTTTTATTTATCATGCACCTACAGGGCTTTATTATTTGTGATCTACTTCAGGAGATTTCTTTCATAGCTGATGAAGCCTGTAAAGAATCCGAGGCCCTACAGCAACCCTCACATTTCTGGGGAGAATATATTTACCCAGAAAAGGGCTTTTATGAGGTCATTCTAGCTAATAGCTCTTCTAATGGTGTCACTCTCCTTTTCTCTTAAAAGTCCCTTCGAGTTCTTTTCCTTTTTATATCCCACCTCTGAAAGCATTCTGGGTAGACTATTTTAGTACAGTTCTTGTTGGGAGACCTATCTTTTGGCTTTAGGATGTAGCCATCTGTACTCAATGTTCTTTTTCTTACAGAGATTTGTGTCCGATATGTGAAACTGGGTTCTAACTAATATAAAATCATTCAGAAATAAAAGAAAAACACATACTATATATAGTATCATCTCTGTATCTATAATGGTGGTATGGATCACAGATATCATATAATGCAATTATGGCGAGACTTAGAGGCCTCCTATATGTTGGTCATTTGTATGGACATATCTGTGTGCACCTGCAGTCATGGATGAAGTAGCCGTCAAGCCAGGACATCTCACTGGCCGATTTCCCCCTTTTTTTCTTTCCTTTTTTTTTCTTAAAGATTTTATTTATTTATTCATGAGACACAGAGAGAGAGGCAGAAACACAGGCAGAGGGAGAAGCAGGCTCCCTGCAGGTGCCTTTCTTTTTTCTTTTTAACTGTGGTAGAATATTTGTGACATAAAGTTTACCGTCTTAAACATTTTCTAAGTGTACAGTTCAGCAGTGTAATTACACTTACAGTGTTGTACAACCAATCCCCAGCACGCTTTTCCTTTTACAAAATGGAAACTCTGCTCACATTTATCAACACCTTCCCATCCCCTTCTCCTGCCAGCCCCTCCCTGGTGCCCATCATTTGACTTTCTGTCATGAATTGACTACTCTGGACACCTCATATAAATGGACTCTTACAGTGGGTGTATCTTTTTGTATCTGGATTATTATACTTCATGTAGCATTCTGAAGGCTCATTCGTGTTGTAGCGTATGTCTGAATTTCTTTGCTTTTTGAGGCCAAATAATCATCTGTCGTATGAATATACCATATTTTGTTTATCCATTCATCCATTGGTGGACAATCGGGTTTATCCACTCTTGGCATTGTGAATTATGCTGCTGTGAACGTGGGTGTACAGATATATTTCTCTGAGACCCTGCCTTCAGCTCTCACTGGCTGATTTTGGATTCGAGAGTAAGTCCTTTGTTCATGAGGACTATGGAAATTTTTGTTTCTTAAAACACACATATTTTTCCACCATTGGTTTTTAACAAATATTTAAAAAATAAAGTTGTCAAAAATTATTCATCAGTGGCTCAACAAGAACTGAAATATTTAAATACTGGCAACAGATGCATAGTAAACTGAGGCATATACTCCAGGGTTACCCAGGCTTCAGTGATAGAATTAGTTCCCTTAGCCGTAATCCTGATCTTCTGTTTCTTTATGTATTCACCTTGGGTCTATTTATGAGAGTCTTGTTAGCCTGAGTGGCAGAGCAGAGGCACAGAGCACTGTGCTCACAGGCCAGTCTTTGTAGAGAAGCCCAATGGCCAGTGCCAATCAAGATGGCAGGCTGGGTTCACCACCAAACTGCACTCAGCCTAAGGAAGGTATTTCAGTGTGGTTTGGCAAGCTCTGATAGCTCTCCTGCAGCCTTGGGACAACCTCAGGACGATTGGCCAATGTGACATGTTCTCCAATGACAAGATGAATTTAAATATCTGCCTGTGGCAAGATATTTCAGGGAAAACTCATTGTCACTCAGGGTTTGCTTTCAGCATTTCTTTCTAAACCATAAGGTTGGGACTGTCACTGCTTTCTCCTTCCTTGAGGGGAACAGGGGTTAACTGTACCTATGTTTTCATCATGAACGAATAGACGGTCGGTCCATTTTGGTCAGCCTGTTCTTTGTCTCTTCATGTTTTCACCCTTTTCTTTTCTATCTTTTCTCTCTCTCTTTTTCTCCTATCATGCAGGCTTTGCAGTGCATGCTGATCTCTCTTCAGGCAGAACTTGACATTCAAAGGTACTTGATGAAAATTGAATCATCTCAGCGAGTTAGTACTCCACCTTTTCTTTTTCTGCATTGAGTTGTACCTCACCTCCTGCCTTTTTATTCTGTTGCGTGTGGCATTCTAATCAGTAGCAGCCACTAAACCGGATTGGCTGTCTTTTCCCCAGTTCCCCCCAAGCCTTGACTTAAACCCATCAAAACCAAATGCTTGCAGTGTTCTGAAATGTGTGTGTGTATTTAATTGTGAGAGTTAATATTAAAGTTAATACTAATTGCATGCTTGCCCCGAAATATTTCTTGACTTTCCACAAACTGAGCTGTGGAATCAACAGTAAGGCAGGATCATGGCACATCATCTGAAGCAGGGGCTCTCCAGCAAGACCTCCTCCTCCCCAGCTTGCTCAAGGCAGCTCCTCTATGACCAGTGTTGGCTCCAGATCATTTTACTGATATGCATCTTAGTAATAAAAATGAGAGGAATGGACACACTCATATAGGACTTAATATTTGCCAGCCACTGTTCTAAGTGCTTTACAAGTATTAACTTCTCACAGCAACCCATGGGGTGGGTGTGCTGTGGTTCCCATTTTACAAATGGGGAAACTGAGGCACAAAGTAAATTGATTCACATCGTTCTTTTTTTAAAGATTTTATTTATGTATTCACAAGAGACACATACAGAGAGGCAGAGACACAGACAGAGGGAGAAGGAGGCTCCCTGCAGGGAGCCCAATGCAGGACTAGATCCTGGGATCCTAGGATCATGACCTGAGCCAAAGGCAGACGCTTAACCACTTGAGCCACCCAGATGCCCCTGGAGCCTGCGTTCTGTAAGAAGAATGTGATAAAAAAGAAAATGTTCTCATTCTAAATCCTGTCTTCCATCTTATCAAGCCCTGATATGCTTCCCCAGAGCAGCTCTAGAGGGAAAAAAGAACCTTTAGCCTAAAACTAGAACTTTGCACGGGTATTTGTTTATTTGAAAAGCATTCCAGGGACACTGGGAGGGCAGCTGGTGGTGGTGATGGTGTGTGTATGTGTTTGGGAACGTGATTTGGAAAGTATCAGCAAATCCTACTTTTAAGAGGTCTCAGGTGGGTCTGGCGACAGCACTTGAAGATGTGGTGGCCTCAGGCACCCCAGTGTCCCCCCACCCCCACCCAGCTCCCTGGGGACTTCCTTTCTGCAGGAGGTGATGGAGGATCCCCTTCAGATCTCCCAGGACAGGCTTTTCTTGCTAGTGGGAACAAATATTTAAAAAATAAAGTTGTCAAAAATTATTCATCAGTGGCTCAACAAGAACTGAAATATTTAAATACTGGCAACAGATGCATAGTAAACTGAGGCATATACTCCAGGGTTACCCAGGCTTCAGTGATAGAATTAGTTCCCTTAGCCGTAATCCTGATCTTCTGTTTCTTTATGTATTCACCTTGGGTCTATTTATGAGAGTCTTGTTAGCCTGAGTGGCAGAGCAGAGGCACAGAGCACTGTGCTCACAGGCCAGTCTTTGTAGAGAAGCCCAATGGCCAGTGCCAATCAAGATGGCAGGCTGGGTTCACCACCAAACTGCACTCAGCCTAAGGAAGGTATTTCAGTGTGGTTTGGCAAGCTCTGATAGCTCTCCTGCAGCCTTGGGACAACCTCAGGACGATTGGCCAATGTGACATGTTCTCCAATGACAAGATGAATTTAAATATCTGCCTGTGGCAAGATATTTCAGGGAAAACTCATTGTCACTCAGGGTTTGCTTTCAGCATTTCTTTCTAAACCATAAGGTTGGGACTGTCACTGCTTTCTCCTTCCTTGAGGGGAACAGGGGTTAACTGTACCTATGTTTTCATCATGAACGAATAGACGGTCGGTCCATTTTGGTCAGCCTGTTCTTTGTCTCTTCATGTTTTCACCCTTTTCTTTTCTATCTTTTCTCTCTCTCTTTTTCTCCTATCATGCAGGCTTTGCAGTGCATGCTGATCTCTCTTCAGGCAGAACTTGACATTCAAAGGTACTTGATGAAAATTGAATCATCTCAGCGAGTTAGTACTCCACCTTTTCTTTTTCTGCATTGAGTTGTACCTCACCTCCTGCCTTTTTATTCTGTTGCGTGTGGCATTCTAATCAGTAGCAGCCACTAAACCGGATTGGCTGTCTTTTCCCCAGTTCCCCCCAAGCCTTGACTTAAACCCATCAAAACCAAATGCTTGCAGTGTTCTGAAATGTGTGTGTGTATTTAATTGTGAGAGTTAATATTAAAGTTAATACTAATTGCATGCTTGCCCCGAAATATTTCTTGACTTTCCACAAACTGAGCTGTGGAATCAACAGTAAGGCAGGATCATGGCACATCATCTGAAGCAGGGGCTCTCCAGCAAGACCTCCTCCTCCCCAGCTTGCTCAAGGCAGCTCCTCTATGACCCATGTTGGCTCCAGATCATTTACTGATATGCATCTTAGTAATAAAAATGAGAGGAATGGACACACTCATATAGGACTTAATATTTGCCAGCCACTGTTCTAAGTGCTTTACAAGTATTAACTTCCACAGCAACCCATGGGGTGGGTGTGCTGTGGTTCCCATTTTACAAATGGGGAAACTGAGGCACAAAGTAAATTGATTCACATCGTTCTTTTTTTAAAGATTTTATTTATTTATTCATGAGACACAGAGAGAGAGGCAGAAACACAGGCAGAGGGAGAAGCAGGCTCCTCTGCAGGTGCCTTTCTTTTTTCTTTTTAACTGTGGTAGGAATATTTGTGGACATAAAGTTTACCGTCTTAAACATTTTCTAAGTGTACAGTTCAGCAGTGTAATTACACTTACAGTGTTGTACAACCAATCCCCAGCACCCGCTTTTATTTTCAAAATGGAAACTCTGCTCACATTTATCAACACCTTCCCATCCCTTCTCCTGCCAGCCCCCTCCCTGGTGCCCATCATTTGAATTTCTGTCATGAATTGACTACTCTGGACACCTCATATAAATGGACTCTTACAGTGGGTGTATCTTTTTGTATCTGGATTATTATACTTCATGTAGCATTCTGAAGGCTCATTCGTGTTGTAGCGTATGTCTGAATTTCTTTGCTTTTTGAGGCCAAATAATCATCTGTCGTATGAATATACCATATTTTGTTTATCCATTCATCCATTGGTGGACAATCGTTTATCCACTCTTGGCATTGTGAATTATGCTGCTGTGAACGTGGGTGTACAGATATATTTCTCTGAGACCCTGCCTTCAGCTCTCACTGGCTGATTTTGGATTCGAGAGTAAGTCCTTTGTTCATGAGGACTATGGAAATTTTTGTTTCTTAAAACACACATATTTTTCCACCATTGGTTTTTAACAAATATTTAAAAAATAAAGTTGTCAAAAATTATTCATCAGTGGCTCAACAAGAACTGAAATATTTAAATACTGGCAACAGATGCATAGTAAACTGAGGCATATACTCCAGGGTTACCCAGGCTTCAGTGATAGAATTAGTTCCTTAGCCGTAATCCTTGATCTTCTGTTTCTTTATGTATTCACCTTGGTCTATTTATGAGAGTCTTGTTAGCCTGAGTGGCAGAGCAGAGGCACAGAGCACTGTGCTCACAGGCCAGTCTTTGTAGAGAAGCCCAATGGCCAGTGCCAATCAAGATGGCAGGCTGGGTTCACCACCAAACTGCACTCAGGCCTAAGGAAGGTATTTCAGTGTGGTTTGGCAAGCTCTGATAGCTCTCCTGCAGCCTTGGGACAACCTCAGGACGATTGGCCAATGTGACATGTTCTCCAATGACAAGATGAATTTAAATATCTGCCTGTGGCAAGATATTTCAGGGAAAACTCATTGTCACTCAGGGTTTGCTTTCAGCATTTCTTTCTAAACCATAAGGTTGGGACTGTCACTGCTTTCTCCTTCCTTGAGGGGAACAGGGGTTAACTGTACCTATGTTTTCATCATGAACGAATAGACGGTCGGTCCATTTTGGTCAGCCTGTTCTTTGTCTCTTCATGTTTTCACCTTTTCTTTTTCTGCATTGAGTTGTACCTCACCTCCTGCCTTTTTATTCTGTTGCGTGTGGCATTCTAATCAGTAGCAGCCACTAAACCGGATTGGCTGTCTTTTCCCCAGTTCCCCCCAAGCCTTGACTTAAACCCATCAAAACCAAATGCTTGCAGTGTTCTGAAATGTGTGTGTGTATTTAATTGTGAAGTTAATATTAAAGTTAATACTAATTGCATGCTTGCCCCGAAATATTTCTTGACTTTCCACAAACTGAGCTGTGGAATCAACAGTAAGGCAGGATCATGGCACATCATCTGAAGCAGGGGCTCTCCAGCAAGACCTCCTCCTCCCCAGCTTGCTCAAGGCAGCTCCTCTATGACCCATGTTGGCTCCAGATCATTTACTGATATGCATCTTAGTAATAAAAATGAGAGGAATGGACACACTCATATAGGACTTAATATTTGCCAGCCACTGTTCTAAGTGCTTTACAAGTATTAACTTCCACAGCAACCCATGGGGTGGGTGTGCTGTGGTTCCCATTTTACAAATGGGGAAACTGAGGCACAAAGTAAATTGATTCACATCGTTCTTTTTTTAAAGATTTTATTTATTTATTCATGAGACACAGAGAGAGAGGCAGAAACACAGGCAGAGGGAGAAGCAGGCTCCTCTGCAGGTGCCTTTCTTTTTTCTTTTTAACTGTGGTAAATATTGTGGACATAAAGTTTACCGTCTTAAACATTTTCTAAGTGTACATCCAGCTGTCATATTCTAGAACAGTGGGTGTCCTCTGTCTATTCCCCACGTTGGCCATCAGCATAGGAACGACCCTGAGGAGATAAGGGCTTGGGTTTTGCTTTTCTGGCCATCCACCACAGGTGTTGTGGGAAGTAGCCAAGGAGCTTCATGGAACCCAGGCCTGCTGCTTCTGAAAAACACCTGCTTTGCATCCGAGACTCAACTGAAAATGGCAGGTGGGCCACCTGATGGGAGAGGATGTCAGCCTAGATAGATGCGGCCACCTGGGGTGGGTTTACGTAAGGGCAGAGGCAGGATGGAAGCCAGATATGCCTCAGAGAGCTCTTGTCATTCTCCCTATCCCCAGGCCCAAACCTAGCAGAGGCCTCAGAATTTGAAAATGAGGAGGGGCACCTGGCTGGTTCAGTCAGTGCTGCGTGCGACCCTTGATCTTGGGATTGTGAGTTTGAGACCCATGTTGAACATAAATATCACTTAAATGAAAGAAAGGAAGAGAATCTGGAAAAGAAGAGAAAAGAAATTGGAAACAAGGAGAGGCAAAGAAGGGAGGCAAGTGATGGCACTGTGGCTTGTAGAAAGGGCTCTAAGCAAAGGAGACACTTCAGTTTTCCTTAGGGACAATCCTTCATTCTCCTGAGGCCAGTGTGAAGCAGGGATGGTAGAGAAAACAGACGTGTGGGGATGATCCATTGTTGTTAACTTCTAATATTGTGCTCCTTGAATCTTTCACAGGAGTACCTAACAACTAGAAAGTTCTCTTCAGTTGGAGTCAGTTTTAAATAGGTTTGAGTTGAAAGCCTCCTAAGTACAAGAAATAGGATTAAAGCATTGGAATGTTGTTATTAAATTAACCGTGTCAGTTGATGAATACGGTTAATCCTTGAACAACTCATAGTTTAGCGGCACTGACCCCCCACACACAGTCAAAAATGTGTGTATAACTTTTCACTCCCCCAGAACTTTATGACCAATGGCCTTCTATTGACTGGAGGCCTTGCCAATAAACAGTCGATTAACACATATTTTGTATATGTGTTATATACTGTAGTCTTACAATACCCTAAGCTAAAGAAAAGAAAATATTATAAATAAAATCATAAGGAGGGACTCCTGGGTGGCTCAGTGGTTGAGCACCTCCCTTCAGCCCAGGGCATGATCCTGGAGTCCTGGGATCGAGTCCCACATCGGGCTCCCTGCATGGAGCCTGCTTCTCCCTCTGCCTATGTCTCTGCCTCTCTCTCTCTCTCTCTCTCTCTCTGTGTGTGTGTGTCTCTCATGAATAAAGAAATACAATCTTTAAAAAAATCATAAGGAGAAGAAAATACACTTAGAGTACTGTCCTGTATTTATCCAAAAATATCTGAATATAAGTGGACCTGTGCCGTTGAAACCCATTTCAAAGGTCAACTATTAGGATAAGGAGTCATCCCAAATACATTTGTGTGTGAGAAGCATCATATTTCCAAATTCTTTGTGGGAATTGGGCATTAATTAGAATGATGTAAAACTTTAGTAAGGCAATGTTGAGTTTTGTTCAAAATATAACATAATTTGAAGTGACACGTATACCCTGGCTAACCAGACACCTCACCATTCCCAAGGCTTATCATGTTATGTAAAGCTACATTAGCAGGCTTTGTTTTCTGGACTCGGTATTTCAATTTTGACTTTAAGGGGTCCGAAAAATGGGAATGGAAACACATCATCAGTGCCTCTAGCTTTAACTTTCTTTTCTCTTTGGCTTTGGTCTCCAAATACAACAGCATTTCAGAGTAAGAATAAATTTGATCTCCTAGTATAACATAATGCTCATGGTGAACATTTCAGCAAATATTTGTTCGTGATGATAGAATGTAAGTATGGCAGTCTTTTAAAAATTAATGCTGTGCAACTGTGTTGCATGTGCTTGAGGCCGTAAATGTAGAAAGCTAGATCCTAGTGCTAGTTAAGCTGCATATCTCTATCTAGCAAATGCAATAGGGTAAATAATTTGAAGGAAATCTCAATAAGCAAGTCTTCTGGGTGACATGCTTTTTTCTTCTTTGTGTAGTGTCTATGTCAAAGTTATGAAGTTTTAGTCCTGAGAGGACTGCCTAACCAACTAGTTCAACCTCTGGCCTTACAGATGAGAAACTAGGACTCGGTGAGGCTCTCTACATTGCCCACTTTTTGGTAGGAGCTGAACTAGAGCCAGCATCTCCAGACTCCTGATTAAATGACTTTACCACTGACTGTCAGCCCTGGAATCCAGCAGATTTGGTCCTATTTCCTTCACTTGCTAGAATTTCAAGCAAGTGGCTTAAATGATTTTTTTTCTCAATGGTTACCAGTATCATGAGTTGCAATGAGGTTTAAATGAGAATCCCATATGACAGTCACAGTGCAGCAGGCAGCAGTTCTTTCATTCCTGGCTCTCTCCCCTCACTTCTCCATCAGGAGGAGAATCTTCCCAGAGGACCAGTCTCCACATGTTATAGATGAAACAGAGAGGGGACCTGCAGGAAGCCTGTTACCCCAGGATCTCTTGGTGATAGAAAGCCCTCCTTGAAGAAGGGAAGAGTTGAAAGGATGATTGGAGTTCAGGTGGCCTGGTTTAACAAGCCACGCCTTTGTGCATGACCCCAAATGACTTCTCTGGGTTTGTAGGTTTGGGGTCACCTGGGGATTTGGGAAAAACATCTAGAAAGTTGTAACAGAAACAAAGGGAGATGGGTTGGTATCATGATTCCCCATGAAGTACAGAGGGAAACCCAGCCTTCCAAACCCTTGAATCCTACTCCTATGGCTCTCGTACCATTACTACCATTCACTGCTCCACATGTCTTCCCCGGGGGGGAGACAGCTCTCTGCTCATAAGGTTAAGGTAGAGGCTCCAAATGCCATTCTGTAGACAATGCCTAGGGAGAAGGCTTGGCCTGAGCCAAAATGAGAATAACTCCAATGTAAAGACTTTTTTAGTAGGCCAAATCTCAAATTGTGTGAGTATCCTGCCCCCCTTTTTTGCTGTTAAAATAAGTCCTTTCCCCTGGGGATCCCTGGGTGGCTCAGCAGTTTAACACCTGCCTTTGACCCAGGGTGTGATCCTGGGGTCCCAGGATCAAGTCCCATGTCGGACTCCTTCCATGGAGCCTGATTCTCCCTCTGCCTCTGTCTCTGCCTCTCTCTCGCTCTCTCTCTGTCTCTCATGAGTAAATAAATAAAATCTTAAAAAATATATATCTCCTTTCCCATGTAATAATGATACCACACACAGTAACAATTTCAGTAGAGGGGACGTATTTGGGTGCCCCTAACTTTGTGAAATACCATCTTAGGAACTCTACATCATAACCTCTTCCCATAATTTTTAAAAGAGAGTTTCATCTGTGAAATACATATATGTACTGCTGATATTATAAATGTGCTAGCGTCATAACAGCCCAAGGTACGGAGCTGTTAGAACTGATCTGTGTCAGTAGTGGCTTGCTTGCAAGGCACAAAGTTGTCTCAAACTAGTTCAACAATAAAATGGAACTAAGTAGAAGGAATTAATGGGAAAGGCCCCTCATTGTGCTGGAATCGGGAACTGGGATGCCCAGTGGGCCAGAGAGCTGCTCTCCATCTTTCGGGTCATGGGGATCTCTTAGCTCTCTTTTCCTGAACAGATCTGTCTCATCCTTCCTCTGAATTCTCTGTTTCACATTTCCTGTCCATTTCAGACACAACTTCATGTGACCTCACATTTCTAATTCTCATTCAACACTAATAAAATAGCTCCTTTGTCCCAGGTCTCCATTTTTCAGAGAGAGACTATAATGGGCCCAGTCAAGATCAGGTGTGGCTACTGCTTGGTCCAGTCAGCTGAGACTGGGTTGGGAGTGGGTGACTCTGCACTTAGCTGCTCAAAGCAGCATATGCTTGGAAGTAAAAAGGGGGTTTCTACTAATAATCACCCCGGGACAACAGGTGCAAAGCAGGACTGTCCCAGGGTAGCTGCAATGCATGTCCTTCCCCCTCCCCCCAATATGGGACTGGGGCTTATCCAAGTGGGCAGGGAGGAATTCCTCAGGGAAGGAGGACATATCTTGGAGACAGGAACTCTTTCAAAGATCACTGAGCATCAAGTAAAATAATAAATGTGAAACTTTTTCATGAATTAGCAGGAGGCAAAATCCTGCCCTGAGGTTGCCTGTAGAAAAACACAACTGGGGGAGGTGCCTGGGTGGCTCAGTCGGTTGGGCGTCTGCCTTCAGCTCAGGTCACGATCCCAGGGTCCTGGGATTGAGCTCCACATCAGGCTCCCTGCTCAGCGGGGAGCCTGCTTTTCCCTCTCCCTCCTCAGCTCCTCCTGCTTGTGCTCTCTCACTCTCCATCTCATACATAAAAATCTAAATAAAATAAAATAAAATAAAATCTTAGTCTTTTATTTAAAGAAAAAAACAACAACTCGGTAGTCAGCTACTTTGGATTATGTATCTGTTAGTTCAGTTGAGAGAGAGACAGGGGAAAATGTCCCTTGAGAGGCCAGCAGTTGTCCCACTTTCTCCTCCTGGCTGCCCCCTAGTGCACAGACACCTGAGAACACGGGTGTGTGACTTAGCTCAGGGCGTCCCTTAGCACCTGTTCAGTCATGTCTTCCTCCCCTCTTCCCACCGTGGTCCACCCTTCGATGCCAGCAGTTATTCCCTAAACCCCTTCTGCATTCACAGGGACACACCTCTTAGCTCTTTTCGTCCCACTGTTAGGTGTCTATTATCCTTGGCCCCAAAATATACCTTAAATGCGTTAGGAGCTCAGGAACCACATGCAGCACTCCTGACCCCAGGAGCCTCGCACTGTGCTGAGTACAGGGTCCCTGTTCCAAATGCTTTTTGACTTTTCTTTTCTCCTGTAGCAAATCACAGAGTATCTGACATTCGTTAGTGTCAGCAATTTCTATTGTCTTTTCCCTGCACTAAATGATGTCTTAGCAGCGAGCTGGCGTCAAGGGAGGGGACCCTGTGAGGCGATTGCTAATATGCAATGATAGTTTGCAGGGGGAAAGTGAATGATATGAAATAAAAGAGGGGACATTTATATTTGGAACTAAGTAGCTATGTACAGGAAGTTTTTTTTTTTTAAAGATTAGCCCTTACATCTCTATTTTTATACATATTACCACCACGATGACCCTGAACAAGAAATAGAAATTTGATTCTGACTTTCTTCAAGGATTATTGCCTTTTGCAATGGAAAATGACAACTCATCAAATGTATTATATCTGCCGTGGGCTGCAAAGTTGACCAAACGGTAGAGGCCATGAACGTGGCCCTGCCGCTTAAAGTAATATTATTTCTTGGCTATTTTGCTAAACTGAGTGTGTAGTCTTTTTTTTTTTTTTTAATCAAGTCAGAGTGAAGACATTTTCCCTTGATATTCTGCTGAGTGTAGCAACCAGGTAGCTACTTCATTGAAGACCATATGAATTTATCTAGGTCTTGGCAGGCCAGGCAGTGATTTAGGGATGATTTTTCTAATCAAGTTATATGTTCACCGAGTGCCAAAGCCAGATCCCAATGTTTATTACAGAAGCAGTCCTTATGGAAAATAAATCTAGCAATAAACCACTTTGGGAGCTTGCACAGAAAAATTAAGCCAAAGAGACAATTTAACTGTTAATGGGTGTCCTCTCCGGCATGTAATGTGAGCTGAGAGTTTCCTATGGAACACCCAGGCTGGTGCTCTCCCTGAAGCCACATCCTACTCTTAAGGGAGTGCACAGATCTATGTGCTGATCCTGTTCCGGTTTTCCTCTGGGGAAGGTTTTGAGAGGTGTATCAAGGAGCAGGGGTGTAGATAATGCAATAGTGCTCCTGCCAAGAGGGGTCTCCTTGTATCCTTAGTAGCAAGAGAGAGGGGAAAGAAGCTGACCATTCTGTCCTCAAAAGGGTTCCCTAATGTATCAGGCTACCTAATTGTCAGTGTACCTTGATCCAAAAATCATTAAAAATTTCAAGACAGGGGTGCCTGGGTGGCTCAGTGAGTTAAGCATCCAACTCTTGATTCAGCTTCAGGACATGATGTCAGGATTGTGAGATTGAGCCCCACATCCGGCCCTGTGCTGAGCAGGGAACCTGCTTAAGATTCCCTCTCCCTCCCTCCCTACCCTTTCCCTCCTTCTCTCCCTCTTCCTCCCCACCCCACATATTCTCTCTCTCTAAAAAAGAAAGAAAGAAAGAAGAAAAAGAAGAAAGAAAGAAAGAAAGAAAGAAAGAAAGAAAGAAAGAAAGAAAGAAAGAAAGAAAGAAAGAAAGAAAGAAAAAGAATTTCAAGACAGCCACAGTAGAGCATGAATCCAAGCATGGAATCCTTTTAAGTGTGGGGCCCTGTATGGGGTATAGGTTGTACACCCATGAAGCTGCTCCTGCCTTGAGAGGTAAATGCTTTGGTGCTTAACTTCAAAATGCAGTGGCCTCCTTAGGAAGACTTAAAGGAAATTAAGGAATGCAAACAAACCAAAAAACTAGCTACCGTGGCCTGCCAGTAGCCCAGCACTAGCCCCTCAGCATCTTTAGCATCTTAGTAAGAGAAAACTCGCCTGCCTGATGCATTCTGATCAGTTTGCCTTCCAGAAGGTGCCTGGATCATGTAATGCCAGTCACGGTGGGCAGTGCGAGAGGGGAGAGCTGAGATAATGTGTTCATTCAGCCTAATCCCCTATTTCGCTGACTCCTTTTCTCTGACCATCCACGGGTATAATCTCCGACCTCTACACGCTAGTTCAAGTGATCCTCTAAAAAAAATGTATCTGATCCTGGCCCCCTCTTGCCTTTCCCTGCCTAAAATGCCTCCACGAAGTTCTGGTACCTTCAAATTCAGTTGAGCGCCCTCATTTTGACCCCACAGCTGTGTGTGATCTGATCTCTGTTGGACATCCACCCCAGCAAGTCTCCAGTGCTTGCCACTTCTTTCTGCATCAGGGACTTTGCATTGGCCACCCCTCAACCTGGAGTGTCTTTCCCTCTTTTTATCCCTACCCTCTGGCTGACCACCTCCTCCCACCTTACCTCTTCCTTGAGAACACAGTTCACGTGTCTTACCGACTTCTCCACTCAAGTACCCCACTCCCACCAGTTGGACTTAACATAGTCTCACCACGGCTTTACCTTTGTCTTCATTGCTGGTCCCCTGGTGAGACTATGAGCACCATGAGGCCAGGGGCAAGTCTGTTTTGTGCATCATTCTGGCCCCAGTACCTAGCACAGTGCCTGGAACATAGTGGGTACTCAATATGTGTCTGTTGGAAGGATGAATGGATGTACCCACACAGTTCCTCATTTACACATCATTATACACTATCTTGTGCTGTTTTGTGCCTTTCACTAATTGCACCAATTAGTTCTGAAACTCTTTGATGGGCAGCATGTTGTCTGTTTTTCTCCATTTCCCACAATGCTCAACCAATAGTCCAGGTTCAAGGAATGTTCTTGACTAATGGATTATGAGCATCTTACACATGAAATTGCCTTCCACTAGAGTACAGATAATTAAAAGTTCAGTTATGTGTCGTGTGTGTGCAAGTTATTCTAGGTCCTTTCTGCCGATTGTTGAGGTAAGTAATAACCAAAGCTAAACATAATCTTACCTATGGGATTTCTGTCTCAAAGGAAAAAATGTAACTGTGATATAAATGTCTCCCTCACAATCTTGGTTTACTGATTTTGGAAGCAGTCTTAATGTAAGACTTTAAAGGACTGGTTGTGTTCACTTTATTGTGGTGTGAATGCCTCATCCATTTAGGTATATATAAACATGTACAATCCCATCTGTTGTCATAACAACCGTTAAAATTTGTCTGGCCAAAGGAATTGATTTGCCATCATTCTTTCCTAGGATGTGGCTCATCCTCAACTCCTTGTTCAAGCTGACATTTGTACAGTAGATGCGCAGTGATAAAAATCTTAATGGACTACTCAGGGACAATGTGGGGTGTGTTTTTTTCCAGTAACTTTCACAATTGATACTTTGACCCACTGGATCTTCAGTTTTCTGGGTCCAGTCATTCTGGTGGATTTTTTCCCCTGCCATACTGTTGGCCCAGATTGGCAGACCTTGATGATATTGAAAACATTTTCAGCATAATTAATAGTCATTTATTTTCCTACTTTCTTTCAAATGCCTTTTGCAGACAAGAAGCCCCAAACTGTCTCATAGTCCCCAGCCTCCCAATTTGGGTGACCCGGTCGAGCATTTATCAGAGACGTCTGGTGATTCTTTGGAAGCCATGTCTGAGGGAGAAGTTCCAAGTCCTTTTTCCAGAGGCAGCCGAACTCGAGCAAGTCTTCCAGTGGTGAGGTCAACCAACCAGACAAAAGAGAGATCTCTAGGTAAGCCTCAGAGGGCAGTTTCCAATGCCCCTTTTTTACTGCGTATATACATTTTTATACTTCTGAACATATACGCCTGCATCCAAATGTTAACTAGGTCTTGTTTTGTGAAAACACAAGTACTACGACACTTGACTAATTTAACAGCAAGCTGAGGAAATAGCATGTCCAAGCTGTCTTTTGGGCCAGGCTCTGTGACAGTGAAACCATAAACACAGGGCTGTTCCCACCACCACATGGAAGGATGGAGGGGCTCGGCATGTGTTTGGCATAGCTTTTCCTTTCAACAACGCATTTAAGGAAAGCAGAAGGATTCTATTGTTCTGCCTTTACCACTTATCATTTGCTCTTTTATATTGGAAATTCAATTTCTGTCTCGCTTTACTTTAAAAAAATGTTTTGGCCTTTAACAAAATGTACAGTTCATAAGGATTTAGACCTCTCTGCCGATTTCATAAGCTTAACCAGCTGTTTCAATGTTCCAGACCAGTACTTATTTTTGCAGATCGTTGGGGTCATGGGGTAGGAGGGTACAGGAACAGGATCAGCCCACAAAAGGCTTCAGGGCCTGGCCCCTACAGAAGATAGCAAAGTGATGCCACATAAAACTTAACAAATGCCTTGCTTGGAGGAGAAAAGAGCTGAAAGCTTTGGGGAGGACTGCTGATTGTTCCCTTGGTTGCAGATTATAGGAAGACTGGTTGCAAACATTGTCCTTGCTGCCCCCCCCCAAAAGAAAACCCCAACCTATTGTTATTTGTATTATCAATGTTACATTTTAACATTAAATTTTATATAGTTCACTTTAGATTACTAATCCAGGGCCCTCATTTTACCAATGAGAGAAGAAAGCGACAAAGAACAATCTGCTTTTTTCTTTTCTTGCTTTTTGGTTTTGGGGGGTTTGTTTTTGTTTTTGTTTTGAAGTCACACAGTTGATAGCTGAAGTGGGCCTCCAGTTCCTATTTAGTCTTCCGTACAATTGAAGGAGTGGGACACACAGGGGTGTGATCCACCCGAGGAACATCCTGGGCCAGGACAGGGTCAAGACAACACAGGGACACAGGCTTCCACACCTAGCCCCAGGCTGGAGCCTTCCAACTGCTTGATGCAGTGCTGTACTCTGCCCCGCTCTGCCTGAGGGAGCAGGAGCCAATCCGGAAGTGGAATTTCTCCTTTGTGCTTTGCAGGAAATGAGTGAACTGCAGGTCCCTATAAAGACAGCCTGTGCTTTGCAAAATAAAATGAAGATAGAATAATTGCCTGCGTGCCTCCCTCCATACCTGGGGACCACTGAGCCGGAGGGATGATGGCTCCTTTGTCTTGCGGGTGGGAGTTTCATCTAGCAGCCAAGCAGGGTTGGCAGCACGGGTAGTTCCTGGCCATGTTCAGGAAGCAAGCCTGGGGCAGAGAGGCTGCAGGAGCCAGGGGCAGCCTTGCCCTAGGAATTGCTGAAGATCACTGGTGTTTTCCCCTGAAATGGCTGTGCTCCCACAAAGCATTCAGCACACCTTGCTGTGAAAGTCCTGACGAGCAGAGTCGCAGCAGATTAAACAAAAGTGCATCCAAGGTGTTTACTCTTACAGCTCCAAGAGACACCTTGTGGCCTGTGACTTTTTACAGCTCTTGGATAGAAACAGGAATACAGTGAGCAGAGAGGAGAGGAATGAGAAGTTTGCCCAAGCAAGAGGACTCCTTTGGAGGAATGAGGCTGGTGCAGGATCAGGGGGGTTGGTGCTTCCCTTGATCGCCTCTTGGTGGCCAGTTTGGGAATGTCACCCTAGGTGCACCTGGCCTTGTGGTGTAATTCAGTTGAGCCAGGATGGGAAATAAACAGGAAAGTGTGAGTCAGGGAGAGTCTAAACACAGTCTCCCTGCCAGGGGCCTGGCTCAGCCTTGTGTTCGGGGAAAATCCCAAGTGTGATTTACTTAATATGCACACACAGGCTCCGGGGCAGGGCAGGCTCCCCAGAGAGCCCAGAACCAGGAGCCCTGGGTATCCCCCAGCACCTGGTGGTGGAAGAGGAGCACAGCTATGACTCCACCTGCCCCAGAGAGGCTTTGGACCAGGTGTGTGTGTGGGGGGGGGGGGGGGGGAGCAGGGTTGAGGAGGACAGACTGAGCTGTGACCTCCTGCAGACCTACTGTCCATGCTCCATAGAACTTTTGGGATCTGGACCCTGTCACTTTATATTCATCTGCAGAATTTCAAGGTCTGGCCCTGAAGCTCCGTTGATCCTGTCTTTATTTAAAATTTTTCATACTTTGTTCATGATGGATTGTTTTTACGTTGATTTTGACTTGTAAAAAATAACACATGGAAATATTATTTATCTTGATAGCTGACTTATGGGAGCCCCCTTGAATTTTGCCCTTAAGGTAGTGCCTCACTCTCTTTACCCCGGTGGCTGCCCCGTGTGTAACCCCGGAACAGCACGCCTGCCATCCATAGGGTCTGTGGCCCCAGAGCCCGGAGTGAGGCCGAGCCTCTTCATGTGCACAAGGAGCCCCCAGCACAGGCTGCACTGGGGGTGGTGGTGGTGGGGTCTGGGTGACTCGAGAGTGGGGCTGGGACTGTGCAGCCTCCTCAGACTTCTCTGGCACCCTGGAAGGGAAGAGACCTGCTCTCACTTCAGCAGCCTGTGCCTGGAGATAAACCTGCCTGCTTAATCATTTTTCCACCTGACTGATTCCTCCTTTCTATCACATTAGCGTATTTAGGAGGAGCCCAGGGGGACTGGGCATGGGGCATGGGGTATGGTGTATGTCGCCTGTCTCGGAGTCTTTCAGAAGACATGGAGGCCAGAGAAGGATGGTGTGGGGGGTGCCCCCAAGGTGTCATTCAGCACAGGGAAGTTAGTTAGACCTCGTTGGTGTCTGTGTAACAAGCCCCGTGCGTGCAGGATGTGAGGCTCCCGTCAGGGAGAGGGCCCTGGGACTGCAGGCATGGCCAAATGACAGCAAAACCCACAAGTCCATTCCCAAGCGGCGGCCAAAATTAGCCTCTTGTGGAGATTCACAAAGCAGAAAAGTGAGGAAACAAAGTTGTGATTCCCAACACGCCCAGGTTCCTACGACGTGCCCACCCTGTGTGCTCACCCCTGCAGTGGTGGAGGAGTCTGTGCCCTCTGCCCCTCCACCCGTCCACGGCTCAGATGACATCTTTCTCGGTGGAACTGCTCCTACTGCTCCTTCCCTCTGTCTTCAGTGAAAATAGAGAGGACTGGGAGAGAGGAAGTCTACAAAATAAAACCGCTTTGCAGTGGAGCTCGGTTTTAGAAGTCATTTCCATGAAAAACTGCCCCACTGATATTAGGCCTGGGTCTTAATGATGGAGTCGTTTGCTTTTAATCATGGCCATCTTATGAATGCCTGTCTGGAATGTGACCCTGGGCAAGGGCTGGGGTCTGGCCGCTCCACCGCCTGGCTTTGGGGAAAGGGTAGCCACAAGATGTTCCCACCCTTCTGGGTGCCCTCAGGAATTTGAAAATAAAACTCCTGTGAAAACAAGAACAGCAGTAGCAACTTCCTCCAAGCTGCAGCCAGATGCCTTTGTTGACTGTATTCTGAATGGTGAGCGACAGGAAAAAGACCTCCCAAACCAGCCCAGCAGCCAGAGGTGTTGCCACTTCTGGAACAAATCTCCTCCTCAAGACTCAGCCTCAATAAACAACAATGATTTTAAATGGCTTGGGAGGATTTTAGACTAATTAAGGGAGAATTTTCTCGGTGCATGTGAATTACTGAGCATCTCTATGTGCTTTTGGTCCAAAATGGTGACAATGAGGGTAGGGTGCTCATTCTCTGACAACACTTTCAGTGGGGAGGGGGGGCAGGGGGGGAAGGTTCGAGCTTACCAGAATCTTCCCTCCTGTGCACAAGAGTGAGTAGGAGGTTCAGGCAAAGGGTTGAAGAAACCACCCCCATCTACGAAGTGGGCCAGGGCAGAGACTCTGAAGACTCGCATTTGAGTACTCGGTTGTTTGAGCATGAAGGGTTAGCCCTTGGATAGTTGAAAGAGAAATAAATTTCAGACAAATGTTAAGAAGGGCTACTCTATAGAGTAAGTGCAACATTTATGAAATTTGTTTTCCTAAGCACCAGGAGTGATTGAAATGTGGTATAAAAACAAGAATTTACAGAGAGTTTTCAAAGCAAATCAATAGTTTTGGGGCACATTCCAGATCTTTTTAGGGGACGACCCTAAAAGGAGACCCTAAAAGGAGACCCTAAAAGGAGAGTGGGGTTTTTTTGTATATTTTTTATTGGAGTTCGATTTGCCTACATATAGCATAACACCCAGTGCTCATCCCATCAAGTGCCCCCCTCAGTGCCCGTCACCCAGTCACCCGGTCCCCCCTCCCACTTCCCCTTCCACTATCTCTTGTTCGTTTCCCAGAGTTAGGAGTCTCTCTTGTTCTGTCTCCCTCACTGATATTTCCCACTTATTTTAGCAGAGTGCTTTCTCTAGCGTGGACTAAGTGGACAGGCATGGGTGGGTATGGTGGTTGACTGGAGTTGTCCACTCCAGCCTTCCTTCACTCCGGGGGGCTGGAATGCACAGTCATTCCGGAATATCAGATGTTCTGGGTTCCAAAAGTAGGGAGGGACCAAGGCATTTGTGGAGGCTTTTGGATTTTCTGTAGCGTCATTTGTCATTGTCCCAGGGACATTGTGGTCACTGAAGCTTGTGTTGAGAGTCAAAATGCAAGGCATCCCATTTTTCTAGTGCCAAGGACACAAGTGTGGCCTGAAGTGAGTCTCTGAGCACACGAATAGCTTCCTGCTCAAGGCAGCAAGGCTTGGACTCACAGCAGTCCAGGGTGGCAGGAAGCTTCCTCATTGTCAAACAGGTCCTGCGGTGTCCCAGTGCTACAGTGAAAATTCAGCCCAACGATGGTGCAAGCCATTTAATAAATCCGTTTTCACGTAAGTTAACCAGAGTCAGTTCAGGCTCTGCAAGTGAACCCTGACTGGCACACATGAACTGATTTCCTGTATTTGTAGAATACAACATATTTGTGGAATGTCCCCTGTTCCTCATGTTTCTGAAAATATAAAGACCAGCAGGTACAAACTGATGACTTCTAGAGACTTGGCAGTGAACTGGAGAATGGCCTGCCGATATAGGTGTTTTCGACCATGTTTCTTAGAACTTTAGAGTTCTGTGGAGTTTTCTCACGAAATATTGGAGTTTTATATAAGATTTCATTTGAAAGTGAGCTGTGCTGAACTGCTCTCTCTCTCTTTCTCTTTATCTCTCTCTCTCTCTCTCTCTCTCTCTCTCTCTCTCTCTCTCTCTCTCGTGCGCACACACACACACACACACACATATACACACACTAAAAGCATCAATAGACCAGGCATGGGGGAAGGAAAAAAGAGAAGGGATTATGAAGAAATTTCCTCTATACAACTGAAGTCCTTGAGTACTTTAATTTGGCTACATTGAGTGAGTCAAAAGGATTGCCTCCTAGTTTGCTTGCACTCGATGGAATGAATGTCCCGAAATGTAGATTTTCGTAAACTGCATCGATTCTTAAGCTAAGAAAAAAGATGAGGTTGGGGCTGGGAACCACTGAAAGGAATGTTTCAAGAAATCCTCTGGTATACTGATGTGTGGTTTTGCAATGCGAGTAATCGTTCCCAATTTTCCTTCATAAGCTTGGGTTTTCATATATGAGGTTTTCCGGAAGAAGGGAATATACTTATCCAAGCTTACCCTCTTGGCTTTCATTTCATCCATAAGAAAGAATGTTCTTGTAAAAGATGACTGTGTAGATTCATGGTTGGTTTGTGTTTATTTTGTTTTCTTTCTTAAGTTTTTATTTATTTGAGAGAAAAAGAGAGTGCGAGAGCTTGAGGTGGGGGGGAAGGGAGGAGGGAGAAGCAGGAGCCCAACTCGGGGCTGGACCCCAAGACCCTGAGATCATGACCTGAGCCAAAGTCAGACACTTCACCGACTGAGCCACCCAGGTGCTCCTTGTGCTTATTTTAAAAAATGAAATTCATCAGATGTCTTTCGAAATCTCTTGCTGTTAACTCCTGGGTTGAAACCCTTTAACAGATTTTTCAGACTTCAAAGAAAGCATTTAGTTAATAGGATATGTGAGGAGATTTGTGCCTTTGAACAATATCTTGAAGGTATTTTGCAGACAGGATGCAGATAAGAGAAACATCAACCAGAGTGATAGATGTGATGGCTTCTAAGGATCACAGCCCTCCCCAGCCACCGCTGTTATTCTACAGGGCCTGTCTTTGGTTAGGTGGTAACAAAGAGGGGTCTTGGAGAAGGTTTGGGGTCTGCCATTTCTGTTTCCCCCTGTACAACTGGAGTGTTGCCAAACCTAGATTTTGCAGGTCATCTTCTGGAAAGTTTACATAAAACATTTGGATACTCCAGGTGGAGCTATGGGGTTAGATAACTAGAAAGATGACTTAAATTTCCAAAGCTATTTTAGGAGATCAACCTTCCCGTAAGCAAGTATGAAATCTCTCTTTCTCTCAAAGCTGTGATACCCCAGCCTAACCCAGACAGCTAGAAAATGTTTTTGCCTTCTTTTCTGATGTTAAAAAATACTCTTATTCAAAAAAGAACCCTTCACAAGGCAACAGAAGAAAGTAAGGCAAGATTTATCTGTTATTTATATCTCTCTACATCCAAAATAGATTTGATTGGGCTCATTCAAAGACAATAAAAGTATATAAGAACCATTAAAACAAGAATTAACACAAGTAGCAGTTGGGCACAAAATGTGTGCCAGAAAAATTAAGATAGGGATAATTGCTGTAATTGCAGCCAAGACCAAAAAAAAATAAATAAAAAAAGAAGATAAAAGGGGAAATTTAATGAGTCAAGTGGATTCCATTATTTAAAAACAGGTTTGTACCAGCTCATTAGAAAGAAGAGTCTAAAGCATTATAACCTGAGAATTCCTGCCTCTTGATGTTGTTGACAACATATTATGTAATAGACAGTTCTATGTAATAACAGTTGTTTTATAAAAGTTTTTCATATTGCTACGTAAAAATTCAAAATCCCAGGACCCCATATGAAGCCACACTGTTAGGAGGCACATTTTCTTGGACTCTGCAGGTTTCTGGTGATCTCATCTGATATGCAGGTAGAGTTGATACAGTTTCGATAGTTGACCTGGCCCTTAGGTGATTGGCTCTTGACCACTCATTATCTCACCAGGGTGGGTAACTGCAGCTGGAAGGGAAATTTTGAGGGGCAGGTCACGGTTGAAGGTTTGAATGACAAAAGAGACTTAGAGAAGGAATGGGAGAGATTCCTCTCTCCCATCACCCCCATGGAGGCAAAATTCCAAATTTTTAATGTGTTCTAATAATACTAGCTGTTACTCTATACTCTCTCCAGGAATGGGTTTGGGAGTATCTGAATTCAGAGGATGTATTCTTATGTGCCCTGCTATGGTTTGGTTGGAATAAGAGATGAGACGTTAAGAGATGTTGCCTGAACTATGCTTTGGGGGAAAGATTTAGTTAATCTGTCTCTTTTGTTTTCCTTTACTGTGAAAACTCAATGTAAGAATTCGTTGTCTCTGTCTCACTATTTTTTGGTAAATGAAGATTCATTACACACTTCAAAGTTTCTTGCCAAGTTAATTTGTTCTTAAAAGCTGACTTTAAAATATAACCCTTTACATTCATCGAATTCTATAAGAATTCCCACACATTTTTTGCATCAGCCTTTAAAGAATATTCTGTGAAACACTGAAAACAATATGAAGATGCAAGCTAGCTTTCTGTCATACACCCAAATAGAACTCCATCCTAGGTGGTGTCATTCTAGCCGTGGCCTCCAGAGGGCTGCCCACTGACATCTGGAAACAGATTTTTTGGCAGCTTCTTGTATTTCAGGCAGAGTATGAGAACATAGGAAGGTACCGGTTCTGCACTGCTAGAGGGTAGACATATGTCTGCTTTGGCGAAAGAACTGGTGAATTCCTGTCCAGATTTTTTGAGTTTGCTCTGGGATATGGGATTACAACTAAACAGCCTTGAAGCGTGGAGATGATGTTCTGTGTGGACCGCCAGTGGACTCGCTCTCCATCCAGAAGCTTCTTTGGAAATGACAGCCAGCCCAGCGAGCCCTGAGGCACCCCTCCGATGGTGTTTAGCCTCTTGTCAGTCTGAACCACCTTCCTAGGGGCTGTTATTGGCTGATTGATACCCTTCCCTCCCCCCTTATAGGAAGAGAAGGTAAAGACACAGGTAAAACAGGTATAGAGAAAGACCACGCAAAGACACAGGGAGAAGGTGCCATCCTCAAGCCAAGAAGAGAAGCCTCAGAAGGTAACAGCTCTGCCACCACCTTGATCTCAGACTTCTAGCTTCCAGAACTGTAAGAAAATAAACTTGCATTGTAAAGCTCCCCAGTCTGTGAGACTTGGTTACAGCCACCCAGCAGACCTATGCAGGGCTCAGGACACCTTTTTTCTTCCTACTTTTTTCTCATTTGAGGGTACAGTCAGCCTTATGGTAGTTACACAAACCTTAAATGTTTCTTTCTTCAAGGCAGGACAATTAGATTTGTCAAGTTTTCTGTTTATTTTAGTTAGCCATTGCACAGTGCACTGACTTGTTTTCTTGACATTGTAAGGGAAAATTTAAAAACCTTTGGTATAGATTCAGCTGCTTCTTTTTTTTTAGTGATTTTATTTATTTACTTATCACAGACACAGAGAGAGAGGCAGAGACACAGACAGAGGAAGAAGCAGGCTCCCTGTAAGGAGCCCGATACGGAACTCGATCCTGGGACCCTGGGATCACGACCTGAGCCAAAGGCAGACGCTCAACCACTGAGCCACCCAGGTGTCTCCAGACTCAGCTTCTGTTACTACTTTTCTGTTTCACATTTCTCAAGCCCTGTCCTCCAGTTTAGAAAATGAAAGTTGTTTGACATCTAACTGTATCCCAAGAAAAGCTCCTAATCTCAAAAATTTGGTTAATGTCATTAAAAATGATACTTCCACCAACTTTTCACTTTTAGAATTTTTCTAAGGTGTTAATTGGCTTTCAGACATCTCTGGCTACATGTCTCCCAGTAGCATAAAGCTAAACATGATCAAAATAAATCTTTCATTTCTTTTCCCCCACATGTTTTGCTTATTTCCCAGTTTTTTTTTCTCCATTTATATATTTATGCATTTATTAAGAAGCTATTCAGTTTCTGGCACTGTTAAGGGTGCCATGGTGAGTTATTTAGAAAATATATGAAATCTGGTTCTTGTATTTGAGGAAATTTCAGTATAACTAAAGACACATGGTAACTATGTAGGGACTTTAAAATATACATAAATCAGACTACACACATGAAGCCGTGGGTACACCAGGCCATTCTGCCTCCTGACTGTTCCAGGGGTCCAGTTTCCCACCTCAGAAACCATGCCCATGCTGTTCTCTTTGCTTGGATCCAGTTCCTCTCGCCTGGCACCCCCACATCTGCACGACCCCTTCCTCTCTGCTCATCAGAGAGAGCCCTGCCCTGAGTAAGATCGTACCCACTCTGCTGGTCTCTATCCACTTACCCTGCTGCATTCTTTCTCATGACGCTTCTCATTGAAGACAGTGGTTCTCAAACATTAGCAGCGAACTTGTGAAAGCACACAATTCTGACTCTGCTTCTTGGGTTTCTGATTCAGTGGATCTAAGGCGGGACCCCAAAATATGCAGCTCTAACAAGTTCCCAAGTGCTACTGCTGCTGTTGATCACTGAATTAGGGTCATAGGATGCCCTAGGGAAGATATAAAACATCTTCACGATGTGGTGCCACATGAGAGCTCTTTTTTTTTTTAAGTATGCTCCACACCCAGCATGGAGCCCAACACAGGGTTTGAACTCACCACCCTGAGATCAAGACCTGAGCTGAGATCAAGAGTCGGCCTTTAAACACCTGAATCAACCAGGCGCCCCACATGGAGGCGTTTTAATCAGTCCTCAATAAAAAATGGGAAGTAGTTATTATATTTTGTTAGGAAAGCATGGAGGCTTGAAATGTCTGGACTGGATAACGTCCTTACTAGAGTATTTAATCCCAGCACACATCACTAGGAAGGCCCTCACAAGATGTCTGGGAATAGGCATCCTTCTCACCCTGAGCTGCAGAGCATCCTGGTCACAAGCTCTGTTGCACCTGCTACTCTGTGCCATCCCTGTTTCTGATCCCTGTGATCCCAGAGTCACCTTCATCTACCCCTCCTGCCCTCCATCCTGACAGATTTAGATAGACTAAAAACTTCAAATTCCATTCAAAAATGGAAGGGTGGATGATGTTGCCATATGACTTCATGCCCCTTTGCACACACATCCCATTTCTGGAATCCAGGTTTTCCCCTCACCTGTCCTCCGCTGTCTGCCCCAGGGGAACTCAGCCGCAACCATGGGCAGTTAGCACCAGATGTTCATATTGCTCCTGGTATTGACAAAGCAAAGGCAAGTGAATGAGACCAATAGCAGCTGAAGATCTTCCTAGGAAAGAAAGTTCTTTGGAACAAGATGCTGTATGCTTTGGTTCATCAGTTGGGTTGGTTTTGCATGATTCTGGAGTTACATACTTTCCTATGCTTCCATTTGCCTTCCTAAGAAAAGCCAATTAATGAAGGAGCCTTTTTTTTAGAAGAGTTCAATTTAACAAATACATATTAAATACCTACAGGGCACATGGTGCTCCTATTAGGTAGGAAGAAAGAAAATCATTCTTTCAACAAATCCTTACTGAGTTTCTTTCTTTTTTTTTTTTTTTAATTTTTATTTATTTATGATAGTCACAGAGAGAGAGAGGGAGAAGCAGGCTCCATGCACCGGGAGCCTGATGTGGGATTCGATCCTGGGTCTCCAGGATCGCACCCTGGGCCAAAGGCAGGCGCCAAACCGCTGCGCCACCCAGGGATCCCCCTTACTGAGTTTCTACTAAAGCACTCTGGAGTGCAATCAACAAAACAGTCACAACCCTCTGATCCTCTGGAGCTTTTATTCTGTTGGTGGGGGCAGATGATAAGTAAATAAAATCTATAATAGATGGTATAAATTCTATGGAGAAAAATAAAATAGGCGTATGGGTACAGAGCATGCTGAAGACATGATAGTGTGACAGCTGCCATTTTAAAAAAGGATGATGGGGAGACCATCACTGGGCAGAAGGCATTTGAGCTGTGACCTGGAGTGTGTGAAAAGTCAGCCATGCAGAGAATTCCAAGCAGAGGGAACAGCCAGTGCACAGGCTCTGAGCAAGAGCATGTCTGGAGCCTTCAGGGAGCAGCAAGGAGACCACTGTGGTTGGAGCTGCAAATTAGCAGAGAAGTAGGGAATGAAGTCAGAAAGGCAATGGGGATTTGATAATGTAAGGCTTTGGATTGGACTATGCTGGCCCCATCAGGACGGAGACAGCCATATTGCAGAACTATGAGCAGTGGCATCACTTCAGTTTTAAAGATTGGATTCTGGCCACTGGGTTTGGAACAGATAAAAGGGGGCATGGGTGGAGTTGGGAGACTGGTTAGAAGTCTTGCAAAAATCTAAGGAGATGAAGGTGTTAGCAGAGGAAGTGGTGAGAAGAATTTGGATTCTGCAGGTGTTTGGAAATTAGAATAAGATGGCTTCCTGCCACCCAAGAGCTTGTGTTCTAATGGGGGTGGCATAGGATAAGAAAGCATGAACACAGATACCATCATAGTAACTAAAACTTGCTAAGCACTGACTCTGCGCCAACACTTACTCTATGCCAGGCCTTATCTAATACGCTGAGCAGCAAAGCCTGGATTTGAACCCCACAGGCTATCTCCAGAGTCCACATGCCTAACAACTATACTGTACTGAAAAGGGAAAGAAAGGAATTCCAATTTTGGTAACTTGAGAGGTTTTTAATGAAAAATAGCATTTGAATTAGACTTTGAGTGATAAAATTTGGCTGTTTGAAAAAAAGAATGGATCTTATATGAGGGCAGTAACCGTAGTAATACATAACCTGCCTTGAACACTCTTACTCCTCTAGAAGCTGGGTTGGAGCTACAGTGGTGGCTTCTGTTTGTGGTATTCAGCACTGTCCCGTGCTATTCAGACCCGTAGCTTCGGTGTTCCCTCCCCTAGAAAAAGGACACTGACTGTCACAGAAGCTGCTGATGTAGTTATTAGGGCCACTTCATCAGAACTCCATTACTTACCTGGTATGTGACTTTGGGCAGGTTATTCAATCTCTGGGCATCTTCCATAAATAAATACCTGCCTGTAGAATAACTGTAAAGAACAACTGAGATCATACAGGTAGTGCTCTTAATGTGGCACCTGGCATATAGAAAGTACTCTATCAATGAACTGAATTTATAATGGTGACACTAGTAATAAATCAAAATGTCAATTACATTTTTTGTTTTCTCAGGTAGGACATTACAGATTTAATTTAGAAATAATCACATCAAAATGGTGAAAAAACATTTCCTGTTAGAGATTGATTAGCTTCTAACTTTATTTACCCACAAAGTTAGCTAAAGGAATCACACCAACTTTCCCCCAATCAGTTATTCAACTGGAGAGAGAAATATTCAACTAGAATATAAATCTTAGGAAATCTCACAATCTGAGGAGAGATTAAGAAGAAAACACTGAAGGGCAGTTCAGAGACAGGCTAAGACAACCAAGACCAGAAGACAAGACTAGGAATAACTGAGGGAAGGTGATAGTAGAACAAAAAACAAATGAAAATTTTTCTAAAATTGTAGTCAGGCCTGAGCCTTAAAACTGAAACATGACAAAATCCCAAGCAAGATTTAGGGGGGAAAAAAATCCACACATAGGCCCAATGTGGGGAAACTTCAAAACAACAAATGTCAAAAGAAAATCTTTAAAGCAGACAGAAAGAAAGGACAGGTTATATAAAAAGGAAAGAAAATTTGACAACACCATGCTTTTTTATAAGCCAAGAAGTCAGAAAACAATGAAATAATATCTTCAAAATCCTGGGGGAAAATCACTTTCAACCAATATTTCTTTAACCAGCAAAATTATTACTTAAGAATGAGGAGAGAGCGCAGCCCCGGTGGCGCAGCGGTTTAGCGCCGCCTGCAGCCCAGGGCCGGATCCTGGAGACCAGGGATCGAGTCCTGCACCAGGCTCTCTGTATGGTGCCTGCTTCTCCCTCTGTCTGTGTCTCTGCCTCTCTCTCTGTCTCTATGAATAAATAAATTAATAAAATCTTAAAAAAAAAAGAATAAGGAGAGAAAGAAGACATTTTCTTTCTTTTTTTAAAATATTTTACTTATTTATTCATGAGAGACACAGAGGCAGAGACACAGGCAGAGGGAGAAGCAGGCACCATACAGAGAGCCTGATGCAGGACTCGATCCCGGGTCTCCAGGATCAGGCCCCAGGCTGAAGGCAGTGCTAAACCGCTACGCTACCCGGGCTGCCCAACATTTTCAAATAAACAAAATGAAGAGACTTTAGCATTCACAGAACTCTGGCCAAAAGAACTAGTAGCATAAGTATTTTCCCTCAGAAGTTCTCAACAAAATATTAGAAAATCAAATCCAACAATGTATGAAATTAATAATATGTCATAACCAAGTGATTTATTCCAGGTATGCAAGGCCATCTCAATATTTGAGATTCAATCAATATAATCAACCATATTAATAGGCTAAAGAAGAAAAATCATATGATCACACCAATTGACACATAAAAGCCTTTGAAGAAAATCTTCTACCCATTCATTATTTGAAAAAAATAAAACAAAACTCTCAGCAAAGTAGGAATAGAGGGGAACTGTCTCATCTCACAAAAAGCAGCTACAAAAACCCTACAGCTAACATCATACTGAATGGTGACAGGATGAATGTTTCACCTCTAAGATTGAGAACAAGGGGAAAATGTCCAATTTCACTGCTCTTAACATAATTCTAGAAGTTTTAGCGAGTGCCATAGAGAAGAAAAATAAATAAAAGCCATGCCATTTTTTTAGAGATTTTTATTTTATTTATTCATAGAGACAGAGAGACAGGCAGAGACACAGGCAGAGGGAGAAGCAGGCATCATATAGAGAGCCTGACGTGGGACTCGATCCAGGGACTCCAGGATCACGCCTGGGCTGTAGGCGGCGCTTAACCGCTGCGCCACCGGGGCTGCCCAAGCCATGCCATTTTAAAAAATATTTTACTTATTTTGGAGAGTAAGAAATAGCATGAGTGGGAGGGGCAGAGAGAGACTGAGAGAGAATTTCAAGCAGACTCCATGCTGAGTGTGGAGCCCAAAACAGGGCTTGGCTCCAGAACCCTGGGCACATGACCTGAGCTGAAACCAAGAGTTAGACACTCAACTGACTATACCACCAGATGCCCAAAGCCATGCCATTTAGAAAGGAGAAATAAAACTGTCTCTGTTTCCAGATGACATTATCTAATAGAAAATCCCAAAGAATGTACCAAAACAACAACAACAAAAACAAAACCTCATAGAAGTAGTTGAGTTAGTAAGGTCAGAGCATAAAAGATCAACACATAAAATCCATTGTATTCCTATGTTCTAATAGCAAACAAAAGGAAGATAAAATAAAACACAATACCACTTACAACTGCTCCGAAGAAAATGAAGCTCTTAGGTATAAATCTAGTAAAACATGTATGTTGAAAATCTGCAAATTAAATATGCTGATGAGAGAAACCAAGAACCTAATAATTGAAGAGACATACTGCTTTTGTAGATTAGAAGGCTCAAGAAAGTAAAAAATGTCACTTCTCCCCCAAACAGATCTATTGGTTTAAAATGATTCCTGTCAAAATTGCAGCAAGGTGGTTTTTTTAGCTTATTCTAAATTTATATTAAAAAGGTAAAGGAACTAGAATAATTAAAACAATTTTGGCAAATAAGGATGGAGAGGAAAGAATTAATTTATCTGATTTCAAGTCTTACCATAGAGCTCCAGTAATTAGGACTGGGTGGGGTTGGCAGAGGGATAGACACATATATCAATGAAATGGAATAGAAAACCTAGAAATGGACCCACACAATTATGCCCAATTGATTTTGACCAAATTGCAAAAGCAGTTCAATGGAGGAAACATAGGTTTTCCAACAAGTCATGCTGGAGCAATTGGATATTCACAGACAAAAACCCAGGACTTTAACTTAAGTCTTGAACCATATACAAAAATATACTTGAAATAGATCATGGACTTATGTGCAAAATTATGAAACCTTTAGAAAAAAATACAAAATACAAAATATTATTCAGGACTTTGAGCTTTGTGAAGAGTTGTTAGTCATCACCTCAAAAGCATGATTCATAGAACAGTTGACAAAATGGCCTCATCCAAAAGAGACCCTGTCAAGAGGATGAAAAGACAAGCTATAGTCTGGGAAAAAAATCTCTGTAATCACATAATCGACAAAGGACTAGTATCTAGAATATATAAAGAATTCTCAAACTCAATTGGAAAAAATCAAACAATCCAATTGGAGAATAGAGAAAAAAATCAGGAAGAGACATTTCCCAGGAGAGGATGTACAGATAGTAAATAAGCACAGGAAAATACATTCATCATTTGCCTTTGGGGAAATGCAGATTCAAACCTCAGTGAGCTATCCCCACATGCATGTCAGAATGGTTAAGATGATAAATAATGATAACACCAAATGGTGGCAAGGATTCAGAGAAACTGGGTCACTCATATATTGCTGGTGGGAGTATAAAATGGTACAGTGGTACAGCCGCTCTGGAAAATAGTTTTACAGTTACTTTTTTTAAAAGATTTTTATTTATTTATTCATGAGAGAGAGAGAGAGACAAAAACACAGGCAGAGGGAGAAGCAGGCTCCATGCAGGGAGCCCGACGTGGGACTCGATCCTGGGTCTCCAGGATCACACCCTGGGCTGAAGGCGGCGCTAAACCGCTAAGCCACTCAGGCTGCCCTATGGTTACTTTTTTTTTTTTTTTACAGTTACTTTTAAAACTAAAAATGGACTTACCACATGACCCAGCAATTGCACTCTTTGGCATTTATTTCAGGAATATGAAAACTTATGTCCACCCAGACACTTGTACATGAATGTTCATAGCAGCTTTGTTTGTAATAACCGAAATCTAGAAACTACCCAAGCATCCTTCATTGGGTGCATAGTTAAACAAAGCCATGCAATTCTACTGAATAAAAGGAACAAGGTACTGATACATACAACATGGTTGGAACTGAAGGGGATTATGCAGACAAAAAAAAAAAAAGCCCCAAACTCTAAAGGTTCTATGTCATTTATGTAAAACACTATACAGATGAAATTATAGAAATGGAGAATAGATTAGTAGTTTCCAGGGGTTATCCGGGGTGGGGGGGGGGGGAAATAACTATGAAAGGGTAGCATGGGGGAGCCTTGTTATGGTGGTACAATTACATGGTAGTGTTGGGGTAGCAGTTCATTTTTATAGGATTACACACACACACACACACACACACACATACAAACACACATCAGTGCTTGTATAAGTCTGAGTAAGCTCTATGTGTTGTCCCAATTTCAAAGACCTGGTTTTGTTATTGTCTATAGTTAACACAAAATGTCAACATTGTTGGAAGCAGAGTGAAGGTGCTTGGGACCTCCCTGAACCTTTTATTGCAACTTTCTGTGAATCTATCATTATTTCAAAACAAAAAACTACAAATATATATATGTATATGTTCATATATATGTTTATGTTATATATGTATATATATAAATATATATATTTTACTAAATAGTATAATGAACCTAGGAGGAAGGAAGTAGAGTGTATGCAATGATAGTGAGGAGATAAACTGGTAAGTATTTTTTTTTTTTTGTAAAATCTAAATAAGCATCAGTCATAACGAATCATTTAAGGGAGTCAGAAGCAAAGTAAAATGAAAATACCAGCTAGAAACAATATAAGACCAGAGAGAGTGATGAGAGTAAAAGCATTCTAAATCCTCTTATTGTCTAGGGAGGAGGATGGAAAACCATATGTTTGAAATGTCTTTGTGATAAAAAAGGTAGAATGGCATCTAAACCAACTGAAGTTATTTTAATTCGTACTAAAATCATCTACGGAACACCTGCTCTGTGTCTGGAAACCTACTGATAGCACTAATTGCTCCTGTAATCCTGAAAGAAAGCAGTCTTACTCCCCTTTCATTGATGAAGAAACAGCCTTCATGGGGGTGAACCACGTCTGAACCGTCATGGCAGTCAGCGTTTGAACCCACGCTCCCTGACACCTTAAGCCTGTGTTCTTTTAATTCCAGTAGGCTCTGTGATGCAAAATGGATATCGAAATAGATGAATTTTCTAAAGAGAAAGCCTGCAGTGTGTTTTGAAGGTGAAATATTTATACCTCATATGGATTGAAATGTGAATCATTTCCAAACTAGGGGCCAAACCTAAAGCATCTGTCTTACCCTTTGTACTTCATTGTCCAACCTATGGGCAAAATTTACTACAAAACAGAAAGCTTTCATATGTTGCCTTTCCTTGTTCAGCCCTGAAGAGTCCTCATGAAGCTGTGTGTCACAGGAGCTCGTTCAACTCGTTATATTACCTGAGACAGTGAAGGATGGTGGTTAACATTCAAGCTTAGTTTTCTTAGGAAAGCAATGAGCTTAGAAATGAATTTTTTTTTTCATTTTATCCTGTGTAGATGGGAAAAAAAGGGAGATAACATTTTGAAGATCAAGGAAAACACCAGCCTCTCCAACTGTTAGTTAATTTCCCATTTGTAAGCCCTGTTTCTGTTTCTCCGGGGGCTAAAAAGAAGTTGAAGCCCAAGTATGCCCTGATACATCGTCATGCATGCATGTTCCCAGAACATGCAGGGAGGACACATGGACACATTGGTATTATAGGTGTTGGGGCTGTGTTGCTCATGTGTGTTGACAGATTTGAATAAAAGAAACCTGAGGATTTGTCTCTATCAGGCTTTCTCTCCTTCTTTTAGCCAGGAATAAATGACTAAAGCTCTCCATTTTATAGGATTGAAAAGAAGGAGTACTTTTATCTTTGCTTGAAACATGGTGCCGCCGAAGCTTCTATTTACTGGCTCATAAAAGATTTTATGTCTCATCTGTTGTACTTAGGATGACTATAGCGGATGTTCTAGAAAAAGATTTTAAATGTGTTGCCTCCTGAAGTTAGAATTATAATCAGGTGTATTACTGAACAACCCAACTTTCCTTAATGTGTACAGATTTCTCCATTGGCAGGAAGTATTGAAGTATGCCCAAATAGAACATTAAGCAAAATGTAGCCTGAAACTCTAAAAACATGTGTGATTGCCCACCCCTCTGTGCAGACTTCACAACATGTTTGCCCAGCTCTTTTATAATAGTCTCATCTGATGAAACAGCAGAAGCACCTGTCATGGGCTGAGCCCAAAGCCTTCTGTAAAAACGTGAGGAACATTCTGATCTCGTTACCATCCCAGTTCTGTCATGGCATCACTCAGAGACCCTAGGCAAATTGCTCAACCTTCCTAGGCTTCAATTTCTTCATCCATAAAATCCTGACCTGTTTCCCAGGAGACCTGAGGGGAAGATCCAGCAATAGAGAAATAGTTATGAAAAGCAGAATGTCTCTCAGAAATTCTTAGTGATGGTAAAGTAGGGAACCATTGGCTCTTGACCAAGTGAAGATAGCTATTCTTTTATGAAAGAAGAACCAAAAGAAAAGTACCAGAAAGAAAAAATTCATCAGAAGGTAGGCAATGGTAGCCCTAATGTTCTGAATCCTCCATGCCCAGCACCATATTGGAGTCAGTGCTTTTCCAAAGGTTCACCTCCAGGGAGCCTTCAGTGGTGCGTGCCATGAATGAGTTCATGGTTAGGAATAGTGGACAGGTAGCCTGACCTTACCCAAGGGGACCTATGAAAAGTGACTCCACTGAAAACTGCTTTATCTTGCTCTTAACAAAAGATAGAAAGGTTGTTTCTGAAATTTTTATTTGAGACCTTAAGTTATTGATGAGTGACCATTATAGTATTTGTTTCTCAATTTTTTGACTGGATA
Source organism: Vulpes lagopus (assembly GCF_018345385.1). NCBI lineage: Eukaryota > Metazoa > Chordata > Mammalia > Carnivora > Canidae > Vulpes > Vulpes lagopus. The sequence continues at coordinate 65,342,593 of NC_054831.1, forward strand.
AGGTTCACTTGGATGACAATAGCTATCATTTCTCTTACACAAGAAGTCATATAACATATAACGTGTTGACTCTGAAGCCAGACCCCTCAGAATTATATAGCAGCTCTAGGGATGGCTCAGTGGCTCAGCAGTTGAGCTTCTGCCTTTGACTCAGGGCATGATCCCAAGGTGCCGGGATCGATTCCCACATGGGGCCTCCTGCATGGAGCCTGCTTCTCCCTCTGCCTGTCTCTGCCTCTTTCTCTGTGTGTCTTTCATGAATAAATAAATAAAATCTTAATATATATATATGTATGTGTATATATATATATATATATATATATATATATATATATAGCAGCTCTATCACCTACCACTCTGTGAGGTGGGTCATGTTCCTAACTACTCTTTGCCACAGTTTCTTTATCTATAAATGGATATAAAATTAGAACCAACTTCATAGCATTGTTAGAATTAAAATAGTTAATTTATATTAATTGCTCAGTTTCATTCCTGAACTTTATTAAGTACTACATAAATTGGAAATATTGTCATTATTCAGTATTCATAAAGCCACTGTGGGGAAAATAAATCATGAGCTATTGGCCCACGTTCAAAATGTATCCAGACCCTGGACACTCCTTACCTCTTCCATTCCTAATCCACCACCACCTCTTGCTTAGACTGCGGCAATAGCTTCCTCCTGGTTTCTCCGCTACCCCTCTTGCCACCAGCAGTCTCCAAGAGCAGCCTGAATGGGTTATTCCAACCCCTAAGTCACATCACAGCACTGTTCTGTTCCATGTGCTACATGGCCCATCATTTCATTCAAACTACAAGGCCATCCACTGTCTGGCCTCACCTGCCACACTTCCCTTGCCCCTCTGCCTTAATTATTTGCATCTTGGTAGTTTCCTTAACATCCTAGCTTTCTGATGCCCAAGACTTTTTATACTTTCTGTTCCCTTTGCTTGAAAAGATCTCCTAGATGTCTGTGAGAAGGTTGACTTCCCCTTTATTCAAGATGATAATTCACATGTCCTCAATCAGAAGTGAGCTTCCCTGGCCACCCTTCCTGAAATACCTTTTTCTTTTTCTTTCTTTTTTTTTAATTTTAATTTGTATTATTTTTTAAAGATTTTTTTAATTTATTAAATTAAAAAAATATTTTTTTAATTTATTAAATTAAAAAATATTTTTTTAATTTATTAAATTAAAAATATTTATTCATGAGAGACACACAGAGAGAGGCAAAGACACAGAGGGAGAAGCAGGCTCCCCGAAGGGGAGCCCAATGCAGGATCATGCTCAACCACTCAGCCACCCAGGCTCCCTCCTTTTCCTTTTTTGTTACCAATTTACCTGCCTTATTTCTCTACAGTGGACTAATTACCACTGGACATAGTATGTGATCATTTGTTTTTGACATTCCTGTCTCTGCCCAAATAGGATAAAAGATCCAGAAGAATTAAGTGTCTTATTTTGTTCACTGCTGTTTTATAATTCTGTTATGGTGCCTGCATATAGTGGGTGCTCAATAAATATATTTGTTGACTTATTTAATGAACTGGAGGGATGAAGTAGTTTTATTCTACTGTCAAGCACTTTTATGTACACTGTCTTATCAAATCCCATGAAGTAGGAATCCCGGGGCAGGGAATGTGGATTTCTTTGCTTGCACTTATACCTATAAAGAATGGGTCAAATCCCAAAGAGATTTCCAAAGTGACAGGGAGCAGATAAGTGGTAGCTTAGGCAATGGTGAGGATACCAAGGGCTCACTGGAGCATTTGGGGGTTAAGCAGATATTCACTATCTTCACTGCAGTGACAGTTTCATGGATATATGCATATATCAAAGCTTGCAAAATTTCCACATTTTAAATACGTACAATATGTTGTGTGTTCTTTTACCTCAATAAAGCTGTTTAAAAAAGAAATTTAGTAACCTACCAAGGTCACATCACATTTTTCTGGCCAAGCTTGACCAGACCCCATGCAGGTGGACTTCTGGTGTTTTTTCCTACTTCCCTGCACTGGTCACCAGGTGATGAAGGAGAGCTGGGTCTTTAATAGTAACAATACCCGATTTACTATAACATCGATGCCATTGTATACTTCTGTATTGAAAAGGGAACTTTGATTTTACCGTTTGGAGGTACTTTCTATCACTTATGTAAATTTCCGTACAGTACAGATCAAATTCAGTACAGATCAAATAACCAAAAATAACTGGATAATATTTGAGGACTGGCAGGTTTACAGAATTTTTAGATGAGCAAATTGAAAGAATTAAATGATTTGACCGAGGTCATCGAGAATAGCAGCTTTGGCACAGGAATTAGAAACTGGATAACCCTAGATTTTATTTCTCAGCATGAAAGTCACATTTCTCTTCCTTCCATCTTTTATTGGTAAATTATAACTCTTGCCACCCCCAAACTACCAAGAATGTCTGTTTCTCAAGGTCCTTTGTTCATGTTTTTCTTTTTTTTTTTAAGATTTTATTTATTCATGAGAGACAGAGACAGAGAGAGAGAGAGAGAGGCAGAGACACAGGCAGAAGGAGAAGCAGGCTCCATGTAGGGAGCCTGATGCGGGACTTGATCCCAGGACCCCAGGATCATGCCCTGAGCCAAAGGCAGATGCACTCAACCGCTGAGCCACCCAGGTGTCCCTTTTATTCATGTTTTCTTTTTCTGTCTTGTGAATGAGATACTCTGCATGTTGTCTGGTCTATACAGGACTCATAGTTATGCTTTTTTTGTTTAATTTTTTAATTTACCATGTAAGAGGGGCATCATGTATTGAAAACAATATTGATAGAACTGAAATCAGTAAAGATATCAGCAAAATGTGTATGTCGGGTTAAGTTGGGGCTGAAATTCCACCTATTGTGGTCAAATGGGCCACACGGTAATAAATCTGTTCCTGACAAAGCAATTGCTCTCAGATTGATCAATATTTTTCCATTCAAATGGACCCTATAAGAAATTTCCTGTCATATGCTACTGAGTACCTACTCAATGTCCGATGACACAGGGACACCAAGATAGGTAAGCATAAATTCCCAATAAACAGAATAGAACAAATGCACAAGTATTTTGTATTGCAAGGAAAGCATACTATCTTTGAGATTCTTAAGACTGTTTTTTTGGTTTTGTTTTGAGTTATTACTGAATATTTACCTTTTAGCTTTTAAATCTTTTGGTTGATCCCCTTTATTGCTTCCTAAGAACCTTGGTCAAATAATTTATAACTGTGAATTTAGGTGCATTTGCTGCTTGAAGAGTTCGCTTGGTGAATTCTTTCATAATACTAATGATTACTCCTTGGTTTATCCATTATGAGAAATTGTGTGTGTATACATGGATACGTATGTGTGTGGATATATGTATATACATATACACACACATATATACATACGTACACATATATGATTTTCTTAAATCAGAACAGCCTTTTTCCATTATATTTGCAAGCATCAGTAATCCTAGGCAAGCTTATTCTGGCAGAGAGAAGGAAAACAATGGAAAATTTAAATTCCAGTGTGATCTCTCTTTTTTTTTTCTATTTGCAACATGTCTCACATCTAAATAGACACTAGTATGTTTTCTTGAGTCTAGCTGTGAACATTGAAACATTTTAGTTTTTCTTTGGAATTTGGAGACCAGATACTATCAGTAGGAAGTTGCTAATGGAAATTGATGCTTTTGCTTCTGGCCAAGCATACCACAGAGACTATGGGAGGACCATCCAACTCATGCACAGAGTGTGCCTTATAAAGCCAGAGAAGTCATTGTAGTGGGTGGGTTACTGCAGAGGAACAAGCTCCAGCTAAATAGCTGGACATTACCATAACCAAATTTATTTGTCTCTGCAGAATTCTAAAAGAAAGATCCTGTGCACTTTTTTGTTTGTTATAATTTTCCATTCAGACTGTAAGAATGCCACAGAAACACTTGGTCAAAGAAATCTGAACCTTCTAAAAATATTTCTATAATTACTGATGGCATTTGAGCTGTGTCTCATCTGACTTGCTTGTCAGCCCTCAGCAATCATTTGGGACTATTTTGAGACTGGATTACCCAATGCTGTAGCTTAAGCTCCCCATATTTGTCAAAATCCCCTTCCAGCTACTGTTCCATTTTGACAAAATCACCGGAAAGAGTTGTCTATAAGTATTGTATCCAGTTCTTCTCCTGAGGTTTCTCTTGAACCCACCCATTCAGACCTTCAGTCCCATCACTCCATGGAAATATCTCTGGTCAAGGTCACCAGGGACCACCACATCTGAACTAGCCCTCCTTTGACTTGATTTGTCAGCACCTGACATGCTAGACCACTTCCTGTCCTTAAGACATGTGCTTTCCCTGGTTACCTGGACCCTTCTCACTCAGCAATCTTCCTACCTCACTGACTATCCCTCTCAGGCCTTTTTTTGTTGGGTTCCTTCTCATTTTCTCACCCATCGGCATGGCTTCAGCCCCCAGACTTCATCTGTTCTCAATTATACTAGTGCCCTAGGTGGTCTGGTGTAGCCCCATGGTGCCAAATGTCACCATTTGTATGGTTGACTTGATTGGCTTGGGCTGCCGTAACAGAATACTATAGACTCAGTGGCTTAAACAATGGAAATTTATTTCCTCACAGTTCTGGAAGCTTGGAAGCTTGTCCAAGATCAAGCTTGTACAAGCTGGTCCAAGATCAAGCTGCCAGCATGGTTGGTTCTGGTAAGGCCTCTCTTCCTAGCTGGCAGGTGACTGCTTTCCCTATCTGTCCTCACATGGCCTTTCCTTGGTGCCTGCAGATGGAGAAAGAAAAAGGGCAGACTCTCTGGTGTCTCTTCCTATAAGGGTGCTAATCCCACCATGAGAGCCCCACCCTCATGTCCTCATATAAACCTTATCACCTTCCAAAGGGCTCACCTCCAATTACTGTCACATTGGGAGCTGGAATTTCAACATAGGAATTTGGGGGGTGGGGCATAAACATTCAGTCCATGACAATGATAATGACCCCTCTGGCTCAAATCTCTCCCCTGAAGTCCAGATCAATAATTCACATCTTCTATTTGACTTCTCCCCCATAAGAGGTCCAAAAATGAATTTCTAGTTCCAACAAAACCTAGTCCTTCTAGCGTCTTCCCTATCCCTGTAAATTGCATCCCCCTCCGGACAGTTGCTCACAAATGCCAAAACCTTGCCATTCACCTTGACTCTTTTGACCTCATTTCATACCTAAACTCTCAGAGGATCCTATTCACTCTACTTTCAAAATATATCCAGCCATCTGATCACTTCTCACCATCATTAGTACTCTGCCCAGGTCCATACCACCACAATCCCTCTCCTGTCTGACTGCCTGAAATTCCTGGGGTCTCCTGATGTTAGTCCTTGTCTACGGTAGAATCAGCTTGTAACACAGCAACTCTGGTAAGTAAATCTCACCACCTTAGAGCCCCCTGTTGGCTTCCCAGCTCACTGAGAGTGCAAGGGTCCACAGCCGGACCACTTGCTTCCTTTCAAATCTCCCCTTATCCCATTCCCCATCTCATTCATTTTTCTCCCAACGTACTAGCCCGTTGCTGTTCCTGGAACGCACCAAGTGTGCTCCTTCCTCAAGGAAACTTAACTACTCCTTCTGCCTGTGTTGTTCTCCACCCAGATATCAACAAGACCGGCTCCCACATTTCTTTCAAATACCTTACCAGCGGGTCATCCAACTACCGCTAAGAAAATAGCAATCCACCCACTCCCACCCCACTGCTCTGTGTCCCCCACACCCTGTTTTGTTTTGTTCCCTATTACTTGGCACACTCTACACTTTCCTGTCTATGAGCTTATTGTCTCTCGTACATCAATAGAAGCTAAGATCTCTGAGCTTCCTGTTATATCCCCAAACTTCAGAACACTGTGTGGCAGGCACTCAATAAATATTTCTGAGTGAATGAAATCTGTCTTTGATGGTACTAATTCTGCTGAAGTGAGCACTGAGCTCCTGCTCTGTTATCTGAAATGGCCCTGAGCTTCATGAACGTTCTCTATTGCTCAAGCTTTCATTTAAGGATCAATCTGCTCCACTTTTAGTTGTGTTAACTTAGAGAAGTGCACTATGTAGGTTGAATCACTCATGCTGTGGCAAAGTGACAGAGTCTATTATTCTCCCTTTTGTTATGCTTGTTTTAAAGCATAATGTTTATATATCAGTTGAATTGCTATTACAGAAAATAAAGCCAAGAGAATGCACGGATGCCTGTAAGTGGTAGTAATTTGGGTTGGGTATTGTTTCTCCAGGTTTCTTCTAGCAAGCAGTAAGTTGCTCAACGTATCCAATGCATGTTATGATGAGGGCAGCCCAGGTCAACAACTTGGCTTGATTTATTCCTTAGCTAATCAAGCGGGTACAGGTACCACAGGGCTTGTGGCTTCTTGCCCAATGCCTTTAGTAGGGCTGTCAACAATTCTTGAGGCATTGAGGGGGGCCTCTTCCCTATGAAAGTGAGGAGAGGGAGGATGGTTATTTATGGTGAATCTGGAAGCAGGGGGTGATATTTTACCGGCAGTGACAAAGGAGACCCTGGGACCTAGAGCTGAACAAGGATGCTTTGTCACCGTGGCCCGTCCCCACCCACCACTCCCAGAGCTGCTTTAGCCAACCTCATACATGGGTTCTGTGTCGTGACCTTGTGGTTGAGAACAGAAGCTGCTCTTAAAAGGCAGCACTGCAACTTCAAAGGCAAATGGGGAGGAGGAAGTAACCATGTGTGATGTCTCTTACCTGCCTCTTCGGAAAGTACCAGAGGGGAACAGGAGGTAAAGGTACAATAAAAAGTCTTTCAGGGCCTTTTGAGAACAGTGAGCAAGTTCAGTTGTCACACCAGGCCCTGGAGGTTCCCTAGCACCCAGAGCCAGGCCTGCCTCAGAGCCCCTGCGTGCTGGGGGCTGGGCATTGTCGGGGGCCCTAGGGGGAGGGAGTAGAACGTGGCCTCATCTCTTTATTCCTGTGCACTTTTACACTTGCTCTTAAAGCAGGAAATGGCATAGAAGGGTAGCTTGGGGAAAATTGGATAAGCCTGACAAAAACTTTGAGACGCCTTCTTCCCCACCAGGCCAAGTACCCCCAAAGACTTAGATCAGAACACCCGAACAATCGGTCCGCCTCAACCACTGTCCCCTTTCTCTCCCGCTCACATACCCTGCATGCATGACAGTGATCCTGAGCACTCATCCCCGGCCTTGGAGGTCTGGGGCCTTTACAGTGCCATCTCTCTGGATGCTCCTAAGCACTAGCTCTCTAGGGGACCCCTTTATTCTTCTGGCTGGAGCTGACATTCCAGATCTCCCCACAGGGGCAATGACAGAGGATACAGTGGAGGCTTCCAAAGATCCACACCCTCTGGCATGGACCCGAGGACACAGGAGGAGTGATCCTAGAAGAGCAGGGAAGACAAAGGGAGGGGGAGCGGGCAGGAGGCCAGGGACAAGCCTCGGAACCGACTCAACTTGCCTCATGCTCTGTCACTGCCCACTTGAGGCTGGAGCCTGGCTGGATTTGCCTGGGAGTGTCCCCAGGACGGCGGTGGCCTGTCATGGTGGAGGGAATCTTTACAACAAGCCAGGGAAAGTCTACTGAAAGCCCAGAGGAATCAGGTTATGAACAAAATAACAGAACAATTAGCATGTAACAGGAATAGGAAAAATACAAAGTTTAAATAATACCAAAAGCGCTTCACCAATGTATAAAATGTAGAGATACTAAAAACAGCTCAGCGTGACTCTGCCTGTCCTAACATAAAACCAAATATAAAGTAACTGAGTCCCTGGAGAAGCAGAGGACACTCAGGTACCTGCTTCCATCAGGACTACTCAAAAAATAAATTTAAAATCACCTGTTGATAGAGTGGACCGCGCACCAACTTGAATGCCAGAAGGTGAGGAAGGTCCTATCCCTAACTTAGATGCCGACATTGGGGAAACATGTCTCATCTTTCTCTGCCACACTCAAGCCTGCCTGGGGCAAGAGCATAGGGGCTCATATACCATCTGTCTAAATATTTTTAAAGCTATAAGTCAAGCTGGCAAACGGTTAGATAAAATATGCTCTATCCTCATACTTTGATAAATATACCTTTGTGACCACATAGAAAGCCAGATTTGATTTTAGAATCTTCAAAAATGCTCACAAGAGTTCTGTGCTGTATCACGAGATGGAAAAAGCCCTCCCCACCTCCAGCCTGTTGCAGCCCACCCCTCGCCTTGTCCTCGTTTCCACGATGCAAATGTGAGCCATTACCCAGCTCACGTGGATGAGTGCCCTCCACGTGCCCTGCAAAGAGTGGTGCCTCCATCACCCCTTCATACTTGGGGTGCATGCACCTATGTTAGAGCTGGGAGAGGCTCTGAAGTGTAGTGCCCAGGGCAGTGGTCCCTTTGTCATGCTCCTCCTCCATCACACAGTTTGGCTTTTATTCCATGGGGACTTATGCACATAAGCACTGCGCTTCCATGGAATCCGATCACAAACATTAAGGAAGTTGATCATTCCTGGGAGAGTTGGCATTAGGTGGATTGCCTTATGTTTTTGGGTCATAAAGGAGAAACAGCAATTCTGGGTTTTTTTTTTTTTTTAAGAGCTCCAAATGAAGGCCAGTGAGATATGAATTCCCCCAAACTGCCCACACGCTTTTTCTCATCGCTTTCTGGAAAAGAATTCTGAGCCTCCCCCTCAGGCACCTAAGAAGAAGCTGAGAAAAAACAGTCCAGAAGAGGAACAGCTGCTCTGCCCAGTGCATGCCTCACCCTCCTCGTTAGCCACACGCCCTGCATTGCCTTCTCTAACAAACCTGAGGAGCAGAAAGGCAAGGAGTAACATTTGAGTGTTCCTGAATATCCCTCAATGGCTGCCTGTGGCCAGAGGGTCACCTTTTGACTGAGACAGCTCCCTCTTTTGGGCCTGGTGACGAGTGGATGCACCCCTAGGCCTCAGGGTGGCAATGACCAGTCATTTACTGATTGACTGATGACTGATGACCATTTTTCCTCAAAAATATTTCCCAGAAGTACTAGAGAGTGGATGAGTTCCACAAGAGTCACATACCCACAGGGACTAACAATACTGGGGATGGGAGCCCCTGTGGAAGCCTGGACCTAGGAGAAGACCAAGGGGTACAGCTGGGCACTGGGAGACAGGAAGGGAAAAGACATGGAAGAAATGGCACCAGAAGACAAGGCTCTTGGGGGTCCCAGCATCCACATTTACTATTTTTTAAACATGAGTTTCAAATAGTAGGAGTCTGCCCTATGGAATAGGATCCTAGAGATTGGGTCTACAGGCATCTGTTTATAACATTATTCATCAAAGAATGGTTTTTATTTTATTGCCATTAGCATATCAAAGTATAAAGAAGCAGCTCTGCTCCCATTTACCTAGAAAGTTCCCTCTGGGAATTCCTTGGTGATCCTGGAGTTTGCCTACAAGGGGACAGAAGAGGCTCATCTCACCCACATCTTACAATGTCTTTCTCCCCCAGCTTGAGGACCAAATAGGTTGTTACCTTTTCAAGCAGAATAATATTCACAGAATAGTAGAAAATAAAAGAAATTCTGAGCAGTAAAATTAATACTACATATCGGTGGGGTGTTTTTCTTTTTTAAGATTGTATTTATTTATGCATGAGAGACATGCAGAGAAAGGCAGAGACACAGGCAGAGGGAGAAGCAGGCTCCCTGTGGGGAACCTGATGTGGGACTCGATCCCAGGACCCTGGGATCAGACCCTGAGCCAAAGGCAGACACTCAACCACTGAGCTGCCTAGGTGCCCCTTGGTGGGTTTTTTAAATCTATATGTAAATAACATAAAACCTAGAATTTCATACTGAAAACTTTTCTAAAGACATATTTATTTATCCAAAATAATTACTAGTTATTATTATGTAAAATCCTAATAAAGTATCAGAAAAGAAAATAAATTTCAGATTAACTCAGAGGGTTTCTTACTAACATCCATGATCTCTGTGCCTATGATTGAAGAAAATGCAGGATGTATAAGTCTCCTAGTGGGATGGTTATAGGCTTTTCTCTGAATTATAGCTAGAGTCTTTCTGGTACTTTGAAAACATACATTGGAAACTGTAAAAGTTGCATTTCTCATATCCCTGGAAGGTCAATTAATTTTTTTCTGAGACCATGATTATTATACTTTTACACTTTTGTTCTTATCGTTAAGAAAATCTAGTTCTTCCTTTTGTGGCCTTTACCCTTTGCTTTGTACTATAGAATTTCTATACCCAATATTTTACCACAGCTATTTGCATCTGTCTAACACCTGAGAGACAGTGTAGTACAATGGTTACGGTCATTAACAGGGAGAGTGAGTCAAGTCACTTCTCTTGCCTCAGTGTTCCTCATCTGTGAAATGGAGATAATTACAGTCGTGACCTCATAGAGAAGATTAAAAGAGTTAATATATGGAAAGGTCAGTATCTGGCATGTGGCAAGTGCTCTGTAAGCTTCTGTCAAATTTTTTCTAAAGATTTATTTATTCATTTATTTTTTTGCAAAAGAGATGCAGGAGGGACAGAGAGAGAGGGAGAATCTCAGGCAGATTCTGCCCTGAGCTCTGAGCCCAATGTGGGACTCAATCTCATGACTTTGAGATCATGACCTGACTCAAAACCAAAAACCAAGAGTCTGATACTGACTGTGCCACCCAGGCACTCCAGTATCTGTCAAATTTTAAAAGGCAAATTATCTCTTTTTTTTAAGTTTTTTTTTTGTTTGTTGTTAGTATTCTCTATACCCAACGTGGGGCTCAAACTCGTGACCCCAAGATCAAGAGTAGCATGTGCCTCTGACTGAGACAGCCAGGTACCCCAAAAGGAAAGCTCTCGTTCTGTACAATGATTCAGTCCTCTGGCATTTATAAAGAAGCAAAATGTAAAATTCCATCTCCTTTCCTTCCCCTCCTTCTTTCCCAGAGCTAAGTACACGGTGAAGCTGAGGGATGTGACTGTCACGCAACTTTTGGTGCTTCTACTGGTGTATTCATAAATAGCATGTATGTGTCATAAAACGTAACATCAATGGGAACATATTGTGTGTATCCTTTATAACATCCTGTGTCCATTCTCACATTATGGTTTTGAGATTGATCCATGTTGATAGATTTGGTTCTAGTTCATTCATTGTAAGTGCTGTTTACTGTTCCATCATATGAATAAACCACCAAGAACAAATTGGTGGGAATGGTGTTGCAGTGAGTATCCTAGAACAAGGGCTCACATCTGAGACTTTAATCTGTGTTGGATAATTTAAAGAAATAGCTGGGGGATGGGTTGCGCATCTTCAGCTCTCCCCGGTGTTCCACCAGCAATGAGTAACAGACTATGGTTTCTGTGAGCTGGCCAATACTTCAGGTTATTGGGTTTATGGACTTTTTGTCTCTCCGTTGGGTATGATATGGTATGCCATGGTTTCCATTTTTATTTCCGTAATTAAGAGTGAGGTTGGGTACCCTTACGGTTATTGGCTGCTGGTGCTTCTTCCTCTGTGATATTCCTTTTTATGTCCATCTTTGGATATCTATTATTGCCATTTTCTATTTTCTTATTGATTTATAAAATTCCTTAGTTATTCTGAATACTGATCATTGGTAGAGCATGTGAGTTGTAAATGACTTCTCTCAGACTGTGGTTTGTCTTCTTGGTTGATAATGTCTTTTACAATAAAAATATTCATTTTAATGTAGTGTCATTAAGCAGTATTTTTCTTCTATGACTTTTGGTTTTTATTTCTTTTAAAAGTCCCTATACTGCTTTGCCAGGAGATGGTACCATGTTTTGGTATGTTTTTCAAATTTCCTAACTTTTAACTTCTCACAGGTCTTTAGACCATCAGGAATTTATTTTTACTTATGGTGTAAAGAAAGGGTTTTTGTTTGTTTGTTTGTTTGTTTTGTTTTGTTTTTTACTTTTTCTATTTGGAGAACCAGTTTTCCTGATATCACTTATTAAACAATAGTTTCTCCACTGATTTGTACCCTCCCTTCTGTCAAATGTCAAGCTTTCATAAAACCTGTGTCTTTTTCTAGGCTGTTTGTTCTATCCTGGTGCCAAAACAACATTTTTAATAGTGTTAATAGTTGGTAGAGCAAGGACTCCCTCTTACTGTTGCTCTTTGGAATTGCCAGAGTATTGCTATACATATTTTTATTAAACTACATTTTCTATTTTTTTCTAATATTTAAGGTTGCTGTTGATTCTAGATACTGATCTTATATCATTCAGTCATATTGAATCCTTATTAGTTCTAACAGTGTCTCCAGGTTTCCATGGACTCTCTGTTACATCACCTAAAATAATCACAGTTCTGATTATCCCTTCTAATCCATATGCATTTTATTTCTTGTTCATGTATTAACTGTGCTAGCGAGACTGACTTCAGACGCAGCAATAGTAAAAAAAAAAAAAAATCGGAGTTTAAAGATTTTATTTAAAAAAAAAATAAAGATTTTATTTTTAAGTCACCTCTACACCCAACGTGAGGCCCAAACTTACAGCTTGAGATCAAGAGTTGAATACTCTGCCAACTGAGCTAGCCAGGCGCCCCTAAAAGACCTTAGTTTAAAGAGAATGCTTCTCATATTTCATCATGAAGCATTACCTTTCTTTGAGGTTTTTTGGTTGGATTACCTTCACCAAGTTAAGAAAGTTCTCTTTAATTCTCAAATTTTTAAATTTATGCATGCATTTTGGATTTTCCTTCACATTTTTGTGACACTATCAAGATTATCGAATAGTTTCTCTTTGCTTACTTCTTTTCTTTTCTTTATTTTCAGAGAGAGATAGGGAGCACAGACAGAGGGAGGGGCAGAGGGAGAGAGAGAATCTCAAGCAGATCCTGTGCTCAGCACAGAGCATGACTCGGGGCTTGATCTCACGACCCTGAGATCATGACCTGAACTGAAATCAAGAGTTGGACTCTTAACTGACTGAACCACCCAGGCATCCCTTTCCTTATTTCTTAATGCATGCTGTATTAAGACTAGGCTATCTAGTGTTAAACCACCCTTATATTCCTGAGATAAATTCTTCTTGGTCATGATTTTTTTCACACATTGCTAGGCTTGTTTTGCTAGTATTTTATTTAGGGGCTTGCATTTAAAGTTGAAGTTTTTCCTCTTACTAGTTTCCTGTGATTCAGATTAATACTAGCAGAACAGACATAACGATGTATTTTATCTATTTATTTATCTATTTACTTATTTACTTATTTTTTAAAGATTTTATTTATTTATTCATGAGAGACACACAGAGAGAGGCAAAGACAGAAGCGGATTCCCTGCAGGGAGCCTGATGGTGGGACTCAATCCCAGGACCCCAGGATCATGACCTGAGTTGAAGGCAAATGCTCAACTACTGAGCCACCCAGGTGCCCCGGACATTTGCAATGTTTAAATTAGCTGACTGCTCACCTTAAGTGTAAGAGATAATCCAGTTCTGGTTTATTGTGCGCATACTCGATTGTGTTTCTCACAGGATTTTCATACATTTTCTGCCTCAATTGCTGAATGACATTTAAGATTAGATTATTGACTCCATTGACTTTGCTACAAGGTCTGTAGTGACTTTGCATTATAGCTTCTTCATAAACAAGTTTCTTTGTTTTTTTCTTTCTTTAAAAATTTTTTGGGATCGCTGGATGGCTCAGCAGTTGGGCATCTGCCTTCGGCCCGGGGTCCTGGGGTCCCCGGATCGAATCCCACATCGAGCTCCCTGCATGGAGCCTACTTCTTGCTCTGCCTGTGTCTCTGCCTCTCTCTGTGTCTCTCATGAATAAATAAATAAAATCTTTTAAAAAAATTTTTTTAAATTTATTTGTTCATGAGAAACACAGAGAGAGAGGCAGAGACATAAGCAGAGGGTGAAGCAGGCTCCTCATGGGGAGCCTGAGGCGGGACTTGATCCAAGGACCCCGGGATCATGCCCTGAGCCAAAGGCAGATGCTCAGCCACTGAGCCACCCAGGTGTCCCTACAGACAAGTTTCTAACAAGTAAGATACACTGGGAATGAATAGGGCCCCAGTACTAAAGATCAGCATCTGATGCATTCATGACTTGAACACAATTTGCATTCCAGAAGTCATCCACAGATTCTTCAAGGCATTTTTTTAGAGAAATGCCTTGGGATGCTCATTCCAATGGTGCTATCATATCCCTTGAGTCCCAACTGTACCAATTTGTCTGGAACAAAACAGAGTTAAGAGGCTGAGCACTAATGGTGCCATTACTAAGACTTTGTGTCAAAAATGAGTGCCCCCGAGCAGGGTCTCTGTCTAGGACTGTTGTCTATCAGGTTGTTGAGGGAACAAGACCATATCATATTCAACTTCTAACAAACTTATTGCTTTAACATGTTCTTCCACAATGCTACCACAGATTGCTCCACAATTATGAGCCTTTAAAGCACATTCTACGTCAGAGTTTGGCACAAAATTGCTATTTATTTTCCTGGAAATATTTAGCCTTTCATGAAGATTCTCTGTTAGGGAGCTCTCTGAGAGTCTCCATAATCCCTCAGTTATAACTACTAGAAGATAAATTAGTTAAAAGACTTAACAAAGTCTCAGGTTGCCTTTAAATATCAAGTATCTGGATGGAAGAGAAAAAGGTTTGATTGATATGATCATTTTCATATACCAATGCAAAGATTTCGCGTTTACTCAAAACAAAGATACTGAAATCTGAGAGTTCAGTTACTCCAAAAATAAAGAGGATCTAGACTTTCTTTTAAAGAATAAATTTTCTGTTACCATCTTCGTCCTCACAAGGCCAGTGTCACCATCCAGCTTTGTCACCTACTTGAAAAGCTACTCCATAGGAAGGGATATAGCAGCATGGGTCTTCTCCGGGACGGAAAAAGTTACTGACATCTGAGGGCATGCTAGAGCTTTCCAAGGAACACACGCAGACTTGTCTTGAAATCGCTGCTGTGTCTGAAACGGCATGTCAGCTGGTGTTAGGTATGAATTGCTAACTTCTAAAAAACAGTGTCGATTGTGGAAACTCTGGAAGGGTTAGAACACAAGGGGTGATGAGCAGGTTACCATTGTACGTCCCATTCCTGGTATAAGACCTGGTCTTACACCATAGGGGCTTATGTAGTGAATGGATGAAGGCTTCCCTACGGGCCCCACCTCAACCCCTTTAAGGGTACTCCAGGATGTTAACTATACTGGACTCTTTTTTGTTTATGTTAAATACCAATGTCTTTCCCATTTCAGATGCCGATTTACCTTCTTCCAACTCCACTGGAAGTTTTTATAGGAGGAGTCTCCTGTGGCCCATCTCTTTTGGCTTAAAAAAATTACTCAGTTTACTGAGTAGAATCCCTAACTGGCCAGTCTCTTTAGATCGGTGGGGGTTATCTTTTCAAATGATCAAATCAAAGCATACTTCTTTTAGGAAATGGAGAATAGAATGTAGAGAAAATCTTAGAGAATGTTATCAAACATGAACTTATCACCCTAAGACAACCACTCTTATCATTTTGGTGTACAGTCATCAAATAGATAGATTTATCATGAGCCTAATAGAACCAAGGTTCAATCCTTATAAGTAAATAATTAACTTTCAAACTGAATTTTATGTTTCTAATTTTGTACTGTGGTTCCTAAAGCAGTCCCTCAAAACTGTATAATCTTCAGACGATATAAAACCTGGATTCATCACTGCCATCAAGGTGATTAATGGACTTTTGCAAATGTAGTTGCTTTCTGTTTTATAGTATGCTTTATCACTTAACAAATATAGTTTTTCTCTTATTCTTCTAGAATTCTTTTTAGTAACAGCAGAGTGTTCAATGAATAGATTTATTAAGTGATTTATTAAATAAATCCCCTAATGTTGGAATTCCCCCATATTATTCTTATAGGTAATGCATTATTGAGCATCCTGATAATTATATCTTTGTGCATAAATATATAGAAATGGAATTACTGGCTCAAACCATATGTATAATTTGGGGGGCTTATAACATATATAAATAAATAGCGCTTTAGAGAAATGGTGTCCGTTTACTTTCCCAACAGTGGTATGTGAGAAAATTCATTTTCCTGACCCTTGTCAACACTGTTTATTGTATTATAAAAACCTTTCCCAACTTTACAATTATAAAGAAGCTATTTTAATATTTATGTTTTTCTTATTAAAAATAAAAACTATGCTTGCAATTTCAGTAAAACATCATATAAGCACATAAGTAAGAAAATTAATTCCTCAATTCTTAGTGGAAAAGTGATGGAAAAGCGACTGGGGGAAATGGCTCAGAGATGGTAGTGTGCCTGCAAGCAAACTGGTAGGAAGATCACCCAAGGTGGTGGCACAGCATGCAACATAAATATGATGCTAAGTTCACAAAACAATAAGATTTCCAGTATAACTGTAGTACCATGGGAATGTGGCATGGTTTGAGATAGGAAGGCAGGAATAGGAGCCTGAGGGCTGTACTAGTCCATTTGCTAGAACAAATCACCATAGACTGAATATCTTTTTTTTTTTTTTTAAGATTTATTTATTTTAGAGAGAGAGCAGGGGCAGGGGGAGAAGTGGAAGGAGAGGGAGAAACAGACTCCCTGCTGAGTACAGAGCCAGACATGGGACTTGAGATCATGATCTGAGTTGAAATTAAGAGTCGGACACTTAACTGACTGAGCCATCTAGGCACCCCACCGCAGACTGAGTATCTTAAAGCCATTTCTTTCTCACACTTCCGAAGACTGGGAAGTTCAAGACCCAAGGCACCAGCAAATCTGGTGTCTGGGGAGGGCCTACTTTCTGGTTTACAGATGGTGGTCTTTCCCTTGTATCCCCACATGGCAGAGAGCAGAGAGAGAAAAAAAAAACTCTCTTGTCTCTTCGAAGGGCACTAATCCCATCAGGGTCCTCAATAATTACCTCCCAGAGTCCCCACCTCCAAAAACCATCAAGTAGAGGATTAGGATTTTAACATAAAAATTGGTGGGGGAGGGGCAGCCCCCAGTGGCCCAGCGGTTTAGCGCCGCCTTCAGCCCCGGGTGTGATCTTGGAGATTTGGGATGAGTCCCACGTCAGGCTCCCGGTATGGAGCCTGCTTCTCCCTCTGCCTGTGTCTCTGCCTCAATATCTCTCTCTCTCTCTCTCTCTCTCTCTGTGTGTGTGTGTGTGTGTGTGTGTGTGTGTGTGGTGTGTCTCTCATGAATAAATAAAATCTTTTAAAAAAAGAAAAAAAGAATTGGTGGGGGAGGGATGCCTGGGTGGCTCAGTGGTTGAGTGTCTACCTTTGGCTCATGTCATGATCTTGGGGTCCTAGAATTGAGTCCTACATCGAGCTCCCCACAGGGATCCTGCTTCCCCGCCCCCCGTTTATGTCTCTGCCTCTCAATCTGTGCTTCTCATGAATAAATAAATAAATGATCTTTAAAAAAAAATAAAATAAAAGAATTGGTGGGGGAGGGGCACAAACGTTCTGTCCAAGCAAGGTGATGGCGTGAAAATCCTTGCATACCATATCAAAATAAAAAATATTTGAGAAGATGTCCCATGTTCTGGACTGATTTTTTAAAAAAATTTTTAAAAAGATTTTGTGTATTTTTCATGAGACACAGAGAGAGGCAGAGACACAGGCAGAGGGACAAGCAGGCTCCCCACAGGGAGCCCCATGTGGGACTCAATCCCAAGACCCAAGATCACGACCTGAGCCAAAGGCAGATGCTCAACCACTGAGCCACTCAGGTGCCCCTAGAACTGATTCTGAGATTGGAAAGATCCTGAGGATGTTTAGTACAAGCATGACCTGCTGAGTGTACTTTGCTTTTTATAAAATGTGGCCAGGAGTTCTTGGTAAAAAATCCACATTGCCCCCGCAGGACCATTGAAGGGAAAGAACTCTTGAATATTCTGGCATCTTAGAATGGCTCCAAGTGTCGTGAGGTTCATTTCAACACTCTGCTGCTTCCAGAGCCCTGTGCCTTCCCCCGCTCCTCTCAGCATGTGGACTGTTTCTAACCACATGTCTGCATTTAAGTTGACTTAAGATGGGAATCTTTTTTCTGAGCTGCCCCCCTGTCATGCTTCAGCATTGTCAAGCAGATGGTCAGGCGAAAAGTGTGAGGACAGCTAAGATCGTCCAGAGAGGAATGGTGGAGGAGATGGATGTGGCTCAGCGCAGGATTTCAGAGGCCCTAGGCTTCAAGGGAGAAAACCTCGGGTCTGTGGATGAACATAATGGGATATATAGGCTAGTTAGCTGTTTACTAGCTTTTACTTCAGGCAAGTTACCTGGACCTTCTGAGCCTCGCTTTCCCTGTCTGTGAAATGGGGCTTCTAATACCGACCTGCCCTGAGAGGCAGGGCTGATTAAGTGAAATCCGTGCATACCATTTCTGACACATAGCAGATGTCCCATAAATGCATTTCCCTGTCCTCTTCTCTTCTTCATAAGAAGGGAGTTTATGGTCCCAAGTCCTTCAGACTTTCCCAGTAATCTGGAGCAGACGACGCAGCTCAGAGCTAGGAAGGTATGCCAGAGCGTACTGAACCTCATCACTGTGCCAATAAACAGCCATGATAGATTAAGAGATTTCCTTCTGAGTTTAAGCATTTCTAAATACCTCTCCTGAATTGAGAAAGCAAACTGAATCAAGTGTAAAAAGACTATTCTCCTCTGTTTGTAAAGGCACCTTTCCCGTCTTCTCCGGATTTTCACGATCTATAACTGGACTGTGTACCCAGCTGGCAGCTGCGCCAGCCAGACCCTGAGGTAACCGTAATTTGGGCCCAATTTTTTTTTTTCACTCAGAGCCTACAAATTCTATTTCAAGCACATACACGTACAGAATGCAGATGTGGGAATGAAAACCAGGCCCTTTGGGTGAATGAGGCTGTGATATTTGACTGGAGTGAGGCCATAAGTGGCCCATTGGCAGGGGCCTCGCCCAGGCATGGTCGGGGCCCAGGCCGCAAGAGTGGTTTTGGCCTTTTGCTGTGGCGTTACTGATCACATGGGACAGTCCTCACGTCTCCCGTTTGGGGCGAAAAATTGCAAGATCTGTGATGAGACAGACTTGAAAGGATTCTTCTGAACCCTGAGGAATGTGTAACAGCATGGATATTTGGAAAAACTAGCTCCCTGAAGAAGCTGAGAGGGGAAATTTAGCTGCTTATGCTCAATGCAAAAGGACTACTCCAATCAAGGAAACAGCACTTCAGAAAGTAATTCCAACATGTATACAAATCGAGAATAAGGTTATGAGACTGTTTCATGTAGCAAAAGCTCTTGTAGCTTAGATACACCCCCAAATGAACACTGCTTTTGGATGACTGATAAATCATTCACTGTTTCATTATTCAACAAACATTTATTGAAAACCTGCTACGTAATAGGTAGTATCTACAGGTCCTAAGGGTACTGAATGACAACAGCAAAAACATTAAAAAGAATCCCTGACCTCCTGAAACTTACAGTCTAGAAGGAAAAAATGATGATAAACAATAGCAAGAGTTAAAATATGAATTATATGTGGAAAATGCTGAGGAATAGAAACGGAACAAGGGTGGGGTATGAAGTATTAGGGAGAATGGGTGCTGAAATGTTGACAGGGTGGTGAGAGAAGGCCTTGCTGAGAAGCCAAGTCTCCTAAATACCTGGTGGATGGTCTGGATGGATATAGATCTAGATCGAAAGTATAGCCCTCTGGATTTTCAAAGCTATTTCTCTATTGTCTTCTGGTTTCTGGGTTGCTATTGAGATAGCTCATGCCTTTCTGACTCCTGCTCCTTTGTTTGTGACTTTTCTCCCCAACCCTCTGGGAACTTGTAGGACCTTCTGTTCTCCACCCCCTTCCCCCCCCCCCCCCCCCCCGCCCCCCGCTACCCCCTGCCAGCTGGAATGTCTCCATGACAAGCGTGAGTGTGTTGTGTGTTTCATAAACTTTTTCAATCTCTGATTTCAGATCCTTCAGTTTGGGGGGAAAGTTTTTTATAATACTTTCTGTAAAACTTTTGTTTTTCTTGATCTCCTTTTTATCCCAGTTCCCGTAAGACTTGGGGTGCTCTGAAATGACTGTTTTTCTTTAAAAAAGGAAGATATTATTTATTTACTCATGAGAGATACAGAGAGAGGCAGAGACATAGGCAGAGGGAGAAGCAGGCTCCCTGTGGGGAGCCCGATGTGAGACTTGATCCCAGGACCTCCGGATCACTACCTGAGCCGAAGGCAGATGCTCAACCGCTGAGCCACCCAGTTGCCCCATGATTCTGGTTTTCTTATTGTTTTCTACTGTCTCCTGTCCCATAGTCTTTTTGCTCTACTTTCTGAGATTTCATCACCTTTTTCTTCCTCCTTGAAATTTTAATTCCTACTCTCACGATTCCCAGAGTGGACTCTTGCTCTCTAAATGTTCCTCTTTTCTTGGACTGTCTCATATTTTCTGAGTTTCTTTTTTTCTGTTTACTTTGGTGTTTCATGTTAATGGTTTGTAAAAAATGTCTGTTAATCCCGGATAATCTAAAAAAATCCTGGGTAATCTGCCAGTGTGTGAGGGAGGCACAGTCATACTAACTGGAAGCTTTCATGTATGGGTTGGGCTGTTTCGCAATGGAGTGACCATATACAACCTGAGCATTACTCTCAAAAAATCTGTTGGTCTCTTCTCACAGGCCAGTCAGTTTTTCTAGAGAGGTTCCTCCAGGTTCTTGACTGCGGGTCACCCCTTTGCAAGCATTTTGTGAGGAGGCACCTTGCCCACCCTCCCCCGTGCCGTGTGAGCTAGAATCCAGCCTGATTGACTCTATCTCTTTAGTCTGTTATGGATATGGGGGGTCAGTTGGCTGAGTGGGACAGAAGGAAGCTTTGAACGGGTTGCAGCACCTTTTAAAAGAAAAGGAAGTTCGGTCAGGCCTCATGCTTTCCACTCAATCTGCAGTTCTCCCCTCAGAGGGATCTTGGGCTTTGCTTCTGGAGCTTTCCTAGCCCTGCATGCTTTATGTGGATTTCTCCCCTTGAAGATGTAGGTGTTGGGTGTTCTCTTGTCTGGTGTTGTTTCCTTTCTCATTCCCTTAATTCTTTGACTTATGCTTTTTTATTCTTCACCCTCACTTTAATGGAATTTCAGGAGGACTTAGAGACAAATTTGTTGCATGAATTGCCTGGTTGTAACCAGAAGCCATATTCTATTCTCTTTTGAGTCTCTCCTGCCAAAGGCTACTTGAGCAATCTTGGTCTGTCCTCAATAGATTCTCATAAGTGGATTCAAATTAAATGTCAGGATCTTTGATAACCTGTTTCAGTTATACATTTCTGAATAACAAGTGACCATAAACAGTGAATTAAATCAACAATTATGTGTTTGCTTTGTTCTGTATTTTGGGCAGGGCTGAGAGGGGGCATCCCATTTCTGCTCCATGTGACAGCAGCTGGGGCAGGTCACCTGGATCTGGGGGTTCTCCTCCCAAGGTGGGTCACCCACATGACTGGCCAGTGGTGGCTATAGAATGGATGCTCAGTGGGGGCCGTCAGTGAGGGCTTTCATTCTTCTTCATGTGGCCTCCCCATGTGGTTCAGTTGGATTTGCAGAAGCTTGGTTCTGTGAGTCTCCAAGACCACACTTATCATGAGGACAAGGTCTAGTGTGTAAGCACTTACCAAGTCTCCATTTTGCACTTTACTTGCTAATGCTAATTGGTCGAAACAAGTCACATGGCCAAGCCCAGAGTCAATGTGGGAAGAGACCACACTCCACAGGGGCATGAATAATTTGAGGTATGGTTCATTGGAGCCCTGAGAACTCTAAAATTCTCTGATCTTATGCTTCTGTTTTTCTTTGTGTAACTGACTTGTTCCATTTTCTTTCTGAAGCATTGGAATGCCAGATTCTTTTCTTGTTGTAGTTTCATTTGGTATAAACATTCAATAAATATGTATTAGAGCCACAGTAATGTTGTAGCCTTAAAATGTTTCTGAATGGATTATAAAGATGTGAACTATATAGCTTACCCCTCGCTGTAATGATTATGTTGTTAGTTAATGAAAAACATGAGAGACACCATCCTACAGGGTCAAATTCCCAAATATACCTTTCAAGGGGATAAAGTATTGTCTTTTGCTTTAGGCTACCAGAGAGTAGCTTCTTGTCCTTTTGGTTTTCAAATAGTTGAAAATTAGCCTCTTTAACATCTGCCTGGACTCCAAAGAATAAAAGTGAATGTTCGTGTGACAACCAGAAAGTGCATTCCTTGGAAATCCCAAACAAACTTCTCCTATTACACACTTCCCAAGCTTGTCCTAACCCTTACTGCCTGTGGTAAGACAGAAATGGCTAAGCTTTTGCTGCGTGTTGTGGGCATCTTGATCTGGGACTGATGACTGTGTTCATCTTGCATGCAGGGGTTCTCTATCTCCAGTATGGGGATGAAACCAAGCAGCTCAGGATGCCGAATGAAATCACAAGTGCAGACACAATCCGTGCTCTCTTCGTAAGTGCCTTTCCGCAGCAGCTCACCATGAAGATGCTAGAATCGCCCAGTGTCGCCATTTACATCAAAGATGAAAGCAGAAATGTCTATTATGAACTAAACGATGTAAGGTAGGTTGTTACGTTGTGTGTGTGTGTGTGTGTGTGTGTGTGTGTGTCCACCATACTGCAGTTAGCATTGCTACACTTTACTGAGTCCTAATCTTTCTGTATCCCCATGAAGGCTACTATTACCCTACCTAGTAGGTTCACCTTACCCAGGTGTGAATTCACTATCTGTTTTCTATAATCCATTTATAAGGTCTGGTTTACAAAGACGAGGACAGACTTCTCCCGCCTAGATCTTGGCCTGTTACCTCTGAAAAGAATATAAGAAACAGTCTAGTCCCCTGTTTATCTAAAAGTTAGGGAAAGTGAGGCCCAGAAGGTGGTAGAAAGACTTGATCAATAGCATAAGGCCGTGCTTGTGACTGGAACTTCCCTGGCTCTTTCTCAAGTGCTTTTCCCCCCACAGAGACTATGAACATTTTAGGCAATGATCCCATTGGGCCATTATTTACACCAGCAGGTTAGAGTAGAAGCAGCAGACCCTATGCTATTGTCCACAAGAAAAGAGGCTTAGAAGCATTCTCTATCTCTATGTTTTTCGTAAATAGTTGGCCTTACCAAAGGATCTTACTTTTTAGGTGGGCTTTCTTCAGGGCCCCGAGGAGAATGTATCCTCAAATGAGGCTCAGTGGACTCATGCTATTGAAGGGGGCACAGAAATAAAAGCATATGTATCTACTGTGGTGGTGGTATGTCCAGAGAGAAAGGGACCCATCTGATCTCTCCGAGCCAAAGAGCCTGACAAATTAGAACTTAAATTAGCAAAAACAAGGAGTCGCTAGTAAAGCCCTAGACATTTTAGAACTTAAAAAATTATTTAGTAACTAATTCAGCCCTTCTATTTTATGGGACCAGAAGCTCAGATGCATAAAATTAAGAGACTTATTCAAGATCACACAGCCAATTCATTTTCAGGCATGGCCCCAGACCTGATTGTCCACATGATTTGTGAAGAGTTTTTTTATTCCCTCAGAATATTCCCCGCTCAATTGATCGTCCACAACGTGGATTTTTGGGTTCCTGCCCCATGGGGAGAGCAGGATGCCCTGTTTCTCCATCATTAAATTAATAGAAACCACTTTTTAAAAATATGCCTCTAGTGCATAACAAATGTAAACTGATAAATATCTAATGATGATCTCAAATGACATATTTAGGCGTGTGCCAAGGTGTGTATGAGTCATTTAAGGCTTTCAAAGTTTGATGCATGCCCTAAGGTATAGTGCTACATCTATTGCACAACCTTGCTACCTTTAAAAGATGTGTTTAAATATTCATGGGTATCAGAAAATTCATGTTCGTTTTTTGAAATAAATTATTAATCAGCCTGTCACTAAAAAAAATCAAATTTATAGAGCGTAAACGTAAATATGAAGTAATCATATTGTATCTAAGGAGCATGTTTGTGGTCATATAATCCCAAGTAGTGTTTTTATAGCAATGTTCTTGAATTGCCATGTTTTGCAGTTAGAGGACTGGAGAGAAATGGCAATACTAAATCTGTACGAAAAGACATAAAGCCACTTTTGACTATGGAGCTCAAGCCTGATGAAGTTATTTGGAACAGTTGTACCCCACTGTCCTGCAGCCCCTGCAAGCATTTTTATTTTTATTTTTAAAATTTTTTTTTCATGCAAGCATTTTTAAATTGCAATGAGTCATGATTTTCTAGGTCCTTTCCCAAACCTCAAAGTGTTCCTGCTAGGGCTCCCTTTACACATTCTTCTGGAGTGTCGTGAGGAAGTCGAGGAGGGAGAAAGAAATGAGAGGGAAGACAAAGAAGAAACAGTCCCCTCAACTTTCAAATTGAGATGATTCTCCTTGATGCAAAATCAGTTGATAAAATAGATGAAGAGTGCTTGAGAGAAGAAGAGATCCTTTCTTTAAACATTAACAATTTTCATTTAATATGTTTACATTTGTGAAAGTGATTCTTTAAAAATCTAATTTCGAATGTTTGATGGGGAAGTTACTGAATTATAAGTTTATCTATAATTTTACTTTTCAGTGTTTTGATTTACCTATAAAAATGGACCTAAATATTTTTTTTAAGATTATTTATTTATTCATGAGAGACACACAGAGAGAGGCAGAGAGAGACGCAGGCTCCATGCAGGGAGCCCGATGTGGGACTCGATCCCGGGACTCCAGGATTACACCCTGGGCCGAAGGCAGGCTCTAAACTGCTGAGCCACCCAGGGACCTAAAAGTATTTAAGTGGATAAAGCGTTTTTATTTGGTGATGAATATGTTTATACTAGATGATCCTATGTCTGAATTTTCTAAAGGAAAATTCCAAATTCAAATTCTCTCTTTGCTTATATGCATAAAATATCTCAATTATATTTTATTTGAATGGTACGATAAATTCTCACCATCAACACTATATACATTCTCCCTCTCCCCCTGCAAAATATACCATGTAGATCACCCCTGAGGACAATGGCTTTAATTTTTGGAGCCCAGAGGTAAATTTCCTTTCACATCCAGTGTTTTTGAAGTGCGAGTGTATTTGTTAAGCATTTAACTATTTCACCACTGTGTTTCCTTAGGGAAGTGCTATAGAGCATTTAGGTTGAAGTTCCGTGTTGTAAATGTTGCCATGGTAAACGCAATCTGGGCCTTTACTGTTGGTTCATCTTGGATGAGCATGTTTCTAAATTAATCATAAACCAACCTCATGTATTTTAAATACCTTTAGAATCACACAAAGTTTTTTTCATGGCTCAACTGAGGTTTTCAGCTTTCATATTGTCACGTGGGGGTGGGGTTTCCCTTCAGTGGATCCCCGTGTCCCCCCACCTTCTGTGAGCTCTTGCCTTCATAGTAACCTAACCAGGGCTTCATGCTCCCCCTTCCGCCAGCTTGTAATGAGCTCCTTGAAGTCTGGAGAAACCCTGCAAGCTTGGGCTAGTCATTGCTTCAAAGCAATTACTGACAGATATTTAAAGGAGGAAGGCAAGACTAGTCCCAAGAATCCTCCACTTCATTTAAAACAAAGCATAACCCAGGAATCCCAGAGATTGCGATCAGCCCACAGAACGTGTGGCTGCACCTGGGAGGAAGGAATGCCTCTTTGTGCACACATTCCCCGGAGCTCAGCACGCCGGCCCTGGAGGGACACAGCGTAGATGGCGCTGCAAGTGCCCCAGGTGGCCCTTCTGCGATGAGAGCTGAATGTGGGCGGAGGAGGACTTCGTAGACATTCCTATGCATTTAAATAATTTTAAGGTAGGCTCCAAGCAAGATGTGGGACTTCTGTCCTGTGCCGCAGTGTGATGGACTCCAGCGCTCTACATGCTGGACTCAGAAGGAGAAACAGAAGAGCGGAAGGTTCTAGCTGCTGCTCTTCCTTCTGAACACCCTGCACATCCAGTAAGTTAGCTTGTGTGTACACAAGTATTTTTAATAGCCACTATGGGAGGAAAAGAAAGGCATTACAAAGATACCAGTAGTTTTGATCTTTGTGGTATTTTTTTTCCTGGACCGCAAATATATTCTCTGTTCCTTGCCGAAAGTGTTTGAAGGAAAAACCATTTTCCTTTGTGTGCATTCATAAGATAAGCAGAAAACCAGGTGTTTGGGCAAAGTAAACTATTAAATATTTAAATATTAACCAAATCCTTTTGAACCTATTGTAAATATTGGAGTTTTACAGTCCCTAAAAGTGTTAGCTTTCCTTGCTTAAATCTGGAAAGGGAGTCCACATTCACCTGTATTTGTGGCTGGAGGATCACAGGGAAAACAAGTATTTTTCCAGAGGAGCAAAGACAGGAAAGAAAAGCTGAAGTCACTTTTCTCCTCTTCCTTATTTATTTTTGCCGATTTTATGTTGAAAGAACTTTTTGTCCAGTTGACAGTAGACGGCAGTTGGATTGTCTATTCATGTCTTTTACCTGATCCTACAGAGATCAAGCAAAGGGAATGGCCAAAGTAAGGCTCCTTTCATCTGCCATAGTCATTGATGTGTTTGATTCCAGGAACATTCAGGACAGATCGCTCCTCAAAGTGTACAACAAGGACCCTGCACATGCATTCAACCACACGCCGAAAACTGTGAACGGAGACATGAGGGTAAGTGTTTCTGTTCCGTTTCTAATTTTATTTGATGGGTCAGACCATCCTTTTTTCTGGCACGGTCTCCAGATGCTGTGACACCTCAACACCGGGTTTCAGGGCTTCTCACCGCTCATCTTGTCTGATGATTCATGATTTGTTCTTGGTAAAGAAATCAGGTTTCCCAGACATTTGGGGCAAAGAGACTGAAATAGAGCCTGACGCATCCTCATTTATCTGTAAGCATGGAGTTTAGTTGTGTCCTCACTCCAAGGGGATCCTGAAAATCTTTGTCTAAAAGCATTCTTGGTCCATGTACATTAATTTTACTCAGAGGATCTCTTGCTATTTTTCCTACAATTAAAACAAAATTAGCACACAAACAACAACAAACCCCTATAAAATTCCATGTAGAACCAATTAATATTCTTATATCAGCTATTCCAAGCAAGCCTTAGCATTCTAAATAAATTATTCACCTTCTAATTCAGGACTGTTTGCTGCTGTACTGTATTAAATATTATCCAACCTTATCTGAATCACGTTCAAGGCATAGTCCAAAAATCTGCATGATTTGGGAGCTGAAATTCTCTAGATTTAGATCATCTCAGAAGATTATCCAAACGTTCAAAGCACACAGGGATGTTTTGAAGAGAAAAGAACAGGGAAACAGAAAAAGACAGATTTTAAAATCATATTAATGCAGGTTTGCTAAAAAGGGGATGGAGTTTCTAACAATAGAGCCACATTGCCCTCCAGCTGTACCTCCTCCCCACCACACACACAAATTTAGAAGTTGCTGCACCATTTTCTACCATCTTTTCTGAGGCTTAGCACTCTGCTGCATGCTGGAGTTTAACTGGGAAAAAAAGTAAATGAATATGTTTTCTTGCCAAAGAAGCCTAAGGCACTGCCTGTCCTAGTGCTGTGGTAGGTAGCATTCCCAAGGTGAGGCTGTCTCTACTTCCCGACAGGATGTATCAGTTTGCTATTGCTGCTATAACAAATTAATACACGGTTAGTGGCTTAAAATGACATAGATTTGCTATCTTACAGTTCTAGGGGTCAGAAGTCCAACATTGTCCTCAGTAAATTCAAGGGGTCATCGGCAGGCCATCAACTTTCCTTTCTGGAAGCTCTAGAGAGAATGTTTCCTTTTTTCCCCACCTCCTAGAGGTCACGCACATTCCTTGCCTTGCAGTCCCCTCTTTCCATCTTCAGACTCAGCCAAACAGCATCTCTCTGACCCGGCTTCCATGATCACATCTCTAAACCTCCTTCTTCCACATTTAAGGACACTTGTGAGTACATTGGGCTCATGCAATCTGCCACAATGATTTCCTTATTTTAATTTTTTTTTTATTTATTTATGATAGGCACACAGAGAGAGAGAGGGAGGCAGAGACATAGGCAGAGGGAGAAGCAGGCTCCATGCACCGGGAGCCTGACGTGGGATTCGATCCCGGGTCTCCAGGATCGCGCCCTGGGCCAAAGGCAGGCGCCAAACCACTGCGCCACCCAGGGACCCCTGATTTCCTTATTTTAAGGCCAACTGATTAGCAACCTTAATCCCTCTTTCTTGTGCAGTCAGGGGTTCAGCAGCTTAGGATGCAGACATCTTTGGGGGAACCTTGGTTCTGCCTACCCCACACAGTGTATGAGCTTAGGACCAAGAGGCCAGGAGATCCGATAGAAAGTGCTGGAAGAATTTCTAGGGAATTCTGGACTGGAATATGAGTGATGACATTGTGGGATCAGAGCCCACACTTGGGGAGGAAAAGGCCTCTTACGTCCTCAACTGCTGCTTTTTTTTTATGTCAGAAATGATGTGCGATTTGAAGTGAGGGCTGTGTTGCTACTTCAGAAAATCTAGGATTTTGAGGCTTATTTTTAGCTAGTTACACTTTAAATGTAAACCAGCACCACGTGAAGACAGATTGAGTCATGCTGATCACGAAACACGGACTGAGTGTTACTGTATCCTTGCTTTTTATTATTTTGTTATTCTTTCTCAGCGACATTCATAAGAGGCTTTGTTCCCTTGGATGTCTTTATTTTTTTGATATGTCTGGCCTTCGAACTGGAGTTTCACGGTACTCTGAGTTCTGTTTCTGTTATGCAGAGCCCACACGGGGACCCCAGAATCGCCTCCGAAAATCCTGTTTATGGTGGGGGGAGGACACCTGTTTTAACTCTTAAGCAGATGTGGTCCTGACATAAGGACCAGCAGTGAGCATGTGGAGACTCAAATATCAACCATATGGACAAAGCCCTATCAGAATTCA
Organism: Vulpes lagopus; assembly: GCF_018345385.1. Lineage (NCBI taxonomy): Eukaryota > Metazoa > Chordata > Mammalia > Carnivora > Canidae > Vulpes > Vulpes lagopus. The sequence continues at coordinate 65,371,530 of NC_054831.1, forward strand.
GAACTCTTGCCCTGGGTTTCAGTCAAGTTCTGCTTTTACTTTTAAACGAGACCCTAACAATCTTTTGGTGTGGCCCACAACCTCCTTCAGATAGCATTTTTGTGTGAGGAACTCAGCTGTTGGCCCCAGATGTCAAGACAACAAACGTACACCATCCAGCCCACAGACACGCTTTTAGGTTTCCGAGAAGACAACTTTAAAAACGAGAAATAGGGGATTCCTGGGTGGCTCAGCGGTTGAGCATCTGCCTTTGGTTCAGGGTGTGATCCTGGAGTCCCGGGATCGAGTCCCACAGCAGGCTCCCCTCCTTCTGCCTATGTCTCTGTCTCTCTCTGTGTGTCTCATGAATAAATAAATAAAATCTTAAAAAAAAAAAAAAAAAAGAAAAGAAAAAGAAACAAGAAATAGAACCTGGCTTTGAAAGCAACGAGGTGCCATCAGGCCTGCAGTTTGTCACCTGGTCCCTCTTCACAGATTCCAGAAGCTAACAGACATGAAACTCCTTCAGCCTCACGTTTTGGCTGTGGAGGTTGGAATTCTCGTTCCTTCTCTGTGAATGTAGCTGCCTTGCCCTTAAAGGAGAGGAGGCTTTGCTGAGTCCGGCCTGGAGCCCAGCTGCGTTACCCCATCACTTATGGGGAAGAATGGAAGGAGAGCACAGAGCAGGGATCAATTGTTATAGACTAAACCAAGCTGCATGATGGGTTGAGGGAAGCCTCACCCTTCCACATGTTTGCAATGAGCGCGTGGCCATGAAGGAATTTGATGATAACTCCTCATACGAGGCGGTTATGCACGCAGCCTCACACCTGGTGTCACTGACCCTCAACCTGCGGCCCCCAGACTCAGCGTGGGACAGCCCCCCCAGCTGCCCACTCACAACCGGTAAACACACATCTCAGGACAGACACTGGTTGGATAGAGCAGAGGCCCAGAAACAGGGACACCAAAACCCAGAGGTGGCCTCCGAGACTGCCCTTAAATCAGGACTTTCAGATCTTAACCTGTGAAACCAGAGAAGACATGAGACTGAATCTACAAGAATCACCAGAGCAGTGTTATGATGGTGGTGGTGTTCCTCAGGAAGCGTGTTAAAGTATTAAGTTTGAGGCTGTGGGCCCCAGAGCATGCATAGAATATGTGCCTGGTAGGGAAAACATGTGTCTTGTTTTCCACTTAGCGGCTAGCTGAGCACTTTTGAGGCGAGTCTGTGGAAGGAGACTTGTGGTTCTCTGCTGGAACTGAGCACTCCCGGGTCCTGATTCTTTGCACGTGGGTGCAAATCACCCTGATCTAATTTAATCACAGGGCTGTTGTTTCCTTACAAAATTAGATAGAAAGCTTTGAAATTTAGCTCCCAAGGGATTGAGCTCACCATATGGAAGAGGCCCTCTTGCAAAATTAGGTATTCACTCACAGGGCTGGTAATTCACAAATGTACAACTCAGAGATGAGCCATTCCATCTTGTGGCTCTCGGAGGGTACCAGTGACTTCCTGTCCACCAAACCCAGTGGCTTTTTCTGCAGTTTGGGGGCTTTTCCACCTTCTAGCACACTTTGAGATGACTTCCTGAGATTTTTGGCTTCCATCATTCAGTTCTTTCCCTCGTTTATCTTTCATTTTTACTTAGATATGACAGCTCCCAGATTTTCATTTAGAACACCCTCCCCAGAACTGGCCCTACGTCTTAAATTTCCTAATACCAAAATCAGTCCCTGCATCCCAGGCCTCTTTTATTTCAGCTCTGCCTTGATACCAATAAATGGTCTTCTTAGAAACCTTGGTTTCTATTTTAAACTGCCATTTCTAAATCTCTTGCTTATGTTCAAACACATCTCAGCCTGCTTCATTCACTAACTCTTCTCCCTCCTGCCCCTAAATGGTCTTCAGTATGCTCAAGCGGACTTTACCAATGCGTGTGGGTATGAATTTGCTTTTTTAAAAAATCTGCGTCCTTTCACTTGTACTGTTGTTTTTTTTTAAGATTTTATTTATGTATTCATGAGAGACACAGAAAGAGGCAGAGACACAGGCAGAGGGAGAAGCAGGCTCCCTGCAAGGAGCCCGATGAGGGACTCGATCCCAGGACCCTGAGATCATGCCCTGAGCTGAAGGCAGATGCTCAACCACTGAGCCACCGAGGTGCCCCCAGACTTGTGGTTTTAATCTTACTGCTGACTTAACCATTATGTCAGCATGGATGACACTTGAAATTATAACCCTAGCTCTGCCATTTCTCTAGACTCCAAGAGCCCAATCTTCAACTTCCAAGTGGCTCTCTCCATATGGATATTTTTCCAATGTGTCCATTGTTTCCCATTGAAGAAAAAAAATCCTAATTTTTTTTCTCTTAAGTCTTTTTCCTGCTTGTTTTTTCTATTTTTATGCAGGGTAGAGTGACATTGATGAGGGGTGTATGTGCATTTTGAGGGGCGGGGAAGAAGAGATTTAAAAAGTTGAGTTATCAGTGATTCTTAAATTGCTTAACTTCTGTTTCTCAACACATCCCTCAGTTACCAGAACTGGTCCAGGCCATTCAGCAAGGCCTCTTACCGATGCCCCTTCTACCATTGCCACCCCTGCTCTCACGACAGCCAACTTTTTTGAGCATTTACTGAGCACTCTTCGAGGTGATCTCATTTAATCCCCAAGACAACATTTTGAAGCAGGTATTGGTGTAAGCCCTTCTATTAACAGCTCAGAAAACAGTTGTTTTGGTATGTTAAGAAATTTGCCCAAGACCGCACAGCTAGACAGAGGCAGAGCTGAGATATGAACCCAGGTAGGTGGGCTCCAGATCTCCGGCTCTTAGCAACACTGCTCTGCTGCTTTAGTTCTAGCGTTCAATGTTTTTCTAGCAATCAGTCATGCAACAGCCCTTAGCCATGCTCCCAGTTCTCCTTACCCCAGTCCAACAACCACTTTTCCAGCCATCCCCCCAAGCCCACCACACAGAGCTGATGGTCAGTATCACCTGCATCCAGATACCTAAGCAGAGCCTCCTCACAGTTCTTACTTCGGGTATCTGAAGTGCCCTCTCCCGCCCCACAGATTCACCATTCAAAATTCCTTCCATCCAATATACTACAGGACAACTGCCTAATCCCTTCAATAAACCGCTGGCCTGAAAAAAAAAAAAAGTGGGCGGGAACACTGTATGTTTCCCAGGTCACGTCTATACCATAACAACCGAATGCCATGAATGCACCATGTTGGGATGCTGATTGGAGCAACCAACTGTAAAAGATATGTTTGAAACTCTTTGGGAAATTTGAACATGTGTTAGGAATCAGGTGATGTTAGGGACAACTGGTAATTCTGTGGGGTATAATAATGGCTTGGTGGTTATGCTTTTTAAAATGATACATACTAAGTATTTACAGGCAAAATGATATGATGAATGGGATTTGCTTCAAAATACCCCAGCAGAGAAAGCAAAAACAGCAGAGAGAAGTGAAACAAAGTTGGTAAACTGCTGAAAAATGTCTCAGGTGGATGACAGGAGTTCACTAGATTATTTTCTCTATTGTTTCTGAATGGTCGACAATTTCCATTTTGAGATGTTAAAACATAAAAACTTGTTTCTCGAGGCCAAATAAAAGGCCACCTACCTGATGAGGCTCTCCCTAATGCTTTGACACAATTTATCTTTCCTTTCCTGGGGCGTGTTGCACGTTGTCCTGGTGTTATAACCATTTAGGTGCATGTGCATCTCCTCCGCAAGACTAACTTCCAAAAGTGCAAACCATCTTGTGTTTGTTGTGTTCGCCTCTGTATCCCTCACAAAGTCAGCCGCGATGCCTTACCCATGGTGAGTGTAAACACAGAATGCATTGAGTACTATCACGGTAGTGCTGCGATTGCTGTATTATTCATTTTCTGTCATTAACGAGAACCCACTGTAAAAATATCTCTCTGTTCTCATCACCAGAAATAGTTGTGCTTCTCCTGGTTTATTTTTGTCATATGGACACTTTGGATCTTGAAAGTGATCATTTTCCCTCTTTGTGTTGCTACTCTAAGGCTTAGAATTAAATGTGTGGCCCGCCCACAACAAGCGTACAGGCATTTGCCGCGTGTGTTTTGTGTGTTGGCTTTGTTCCTGGCCTCTCTTTATAATTTTCCTACTTTCATCTTTTTTGTCATATGCTCCACTTTTTGACTTTTTAGAGGCAAAACTGTAATAATTTATGTGAATTCTATTAATTTCTTTGTGGAGCCAGGCAGGGTACAAGTAGTATTCATTCTATACCATTGTTCTTCTGGATGTAAGATAACAGACCTTTTTGTATCTACACAACAGGCAGTGTGTTAACTACTTTGTATACTGATTAGCCAGTAACTCTGCAAAGTAGGTATACTGACTCCATTTTTCCCGATGATGCAACTGAGGCCAAATGAGTCTTTCCCAGGCCCACACAGCTGGTAAATGTCAGACACTGGATTTGAACCCAGTTCTTTCTGACTCTCTGTATTCAGCTATAGCCTTCCTTCCTTGATAATTTATCAAAATTTTTCAAGTTTTGAAATGCTTTCCTAATGAAATTTTAGAACACATAAAATATCCTTTCTTAATATTTGTTTCACTTCTTCTGTTTTAGACCTTTTAAAATAGATCGTATTTATTTATTTGAGAGAGAGAGAGCATGCATGAGTAGGGGGAGGGACAGAGGGAGAAGCACACTCCCCGCTGAGCAGGGAGCCCGATGTGAGGCTCGATCCTAGGACCCTGGGATCATGGGCTGATCCAAAAGCAGATGCTTCACCAACTCAACTCATGGTTGAGTGGCTCAACCATGCTGAGCCACTCAGACACACCTGTTTGTTTCACTTCTTAACTCTGTTATGTGTCTATTTCATGGCATCTTTTTATATTTAACTTTACTCCATTTTGTTCTCTTTTAGCCAGATATCCCATACCCACCCCCCAAAAATAAAAGAAGTAGTATATGTCATTTAGTATATGTGTCTGAAGTGGCCATGCCAGAGAACTCTTTTTCCCATGAGGCAGTGTTCTGGTTGAGAGGAAGGTTTTGAGGTTTAGGAAGGGATGAAGTAATCCTACAGAAATGGAAGAGAAGAGAATCTCATAGAAATGGAAGTTCCTAGAAGCACTCCTAACTAACCCTCTTTCAAGCATTCAAGGTCCTCTTTTTCGACCCACTGTCAGCAACAGCAGCATTCATGATATACCGACTCTGGGCCAGGTACTGTGCTGAGCATGGCCCTTGTATTCATTCTCATTTGATTTTCCAGCATCCCAGTGTGAGGGGAATTCTTGTCACCCCCTGTTTTCAGATGTGGAAGCTGAAAATCAGTGAGATCAGAGAACTGGCTTAAAGCCACACAGCTCTTCCATGGTAGAACTGGATTGGGAGCCAAGCAGGCCAAGCCCAGAACTGATCTTCTTGCTCACTCTGGTGGGCAGTAGGTCCCACACTACTGCCTTTACCATCAGTGTCCATGTGACACTCATGTGTATAGACCTCACTCAAAAGCCACCATCTTCATCAGGACTTCCCTACCTCCTCCCTTTTCCATGCCTTTCTGAGCCTCCACAGAACCTCACCTGCCCACCTCCATCCCTTGACCCACTCACCATCTCCTGCCTGCCACCGACACATCTTAGATCCCTTCTAAATCCTAAGCCTTTTTGGGAGTGACAATTCCTAACCAGCTTATCTTTGTGCTCTCTGTTTCCCTCCAGCAATGAGGAAATTCTCATTAACTGTCTAGATGCAGAAGAGGTGTCCTTTCAGCACTTTTCCTATCGCAAACTTTCAGTGAACGCCCCATTTGCTGAGACCAGTACAATGATGATCAGTAAATATAAACTGAGTTGGCCACACATTCCCGAGCTGATCTCAGTGAAAGTTTCTGACCAAAAGGAGAAATAGGAATATCTGCCTGTCCTAACAAATTCCCCATCCTCTCAGTATAATTTTACAGCAGTTAGCAACCGTAAACTTTAAGATGAGAATCACAGATTTGTGAGATTGAAACAAGTGATTGTCAGAAAGGTACACGTTAGCTGCTTTTTGAAAGTTTATTTTCAGAAGTTGAGTTCAGGGATCCCTGGGTGGCGCAGCGGTTTGGCGCCTGCCTTTGGCCCAGGGCGCAATCCTGGAGACCCGGGATCGAACCCCACATCGGGCTCCAGGTGCATGGAGCCTGCTTCTCCCTCTGCCTGTGTCTCTGCCTCTCTCTCTCTCTCTCTCTCTCTCTCTGTGACTATCATAAATAAATAAATTTAAAAAAAAAAAAAAAAGAAGTTGAGTTCACCTGCGGTAGAAAGTAAGCTAGCCTCTGGGTACCAAATTAAATAAGACAGATCTTGTCGTGCTGTATTTATAACTCAGTAGGGCACATCTTACTTGCAGAATGAGTGTAGTATTTCCAATACCTCCAAACTCAACGAAGCAGGACTGGTGATTTTAGGGCAGTTAACCCAGCTCCAGGGTTCACTGGTTCACTCACCCAGCCATGATGGGTGATGCTGGCGAACGAGTGTGGTAACTGCCCTCACAAATCTTCTAATCCCGCAGAAGGTCCGAAGTAAATAATCAACCAGTCAATAACTAGTCGTGATGCAGACATCTGGACGTTTCCACGTCAGTTCCAGGCTCTGTGAATTCCTTGCCTCTGTTCTACTATTTGCTTGAGTTGACACAGTGGAACCCACTTGAGCAATGCATCTAATTATTGCCCCCTCTGTACCATGCTTTTCTGACAGGCAAAAAGAGGTTTATGTTACAATTGGCAAGGAATCACTCTTATTGAAATGATTAGCGAGGCAAACACTTTTTAATACAGTGGCTGTCCGAACACGGTGGATATTTTCTTCCTCCCTAGCTGCTTCCAGTTAGGTTTTATTTTATTTTCTAAGAAGCAAGGAAGGGTAATATATGCACATCTGATATGCAGCTTCCAAGTGATACAAATCTCATCTTTCCTGCTGTGTGGCTGCTTGCTTTTCCTTGCACTTTTTTTTTTTTTTTTTGTCATTGAGAGGTTATGACAACATGAGCCATATTGTATTTATAAATATCACGTGTTTCCTTGATATGGCTTGCAGTTTCTGCCAGACAGAACACATGGAAGAAACATTTCTCGTTAGCTCAGCATTGGTTTCAGTTATGCTGATTTCCGGGACAGGAAAAATGCCTTCCTACTCAGATTTAACTTTCATAGAGTAGAAACAAAACCTCTGAATGTCCGTGAAATGGTTTTAACAAGGGTGGATACTGCTCCTTTAAACCACATATTTTGACTAAAAGCTTCCTTCTGTAAAAAAAGCCCCAAGCCTTGCATTTAGTCACCATAAAGACAGGCAGTGCTGGAAGCGTTCGAGAGATGGGTGGTTTGAAGGTCTCTGCAAGTCTAGAAAGTTTCTTCTAGAAGAGAAAGGGTCACGGAAGATGTAAGGTAAGAACTGTACCTTTATAACAAAATACAATTTGCGGAATATTTTTGTCATGCGGTGGGACGTTTACCTTCAACCGGGTCAGGTCTTCCTGTATTTCAGTTCAATTCAATGAGGAATTAAAATTCCAGGCTTTTAATTTTCACTTCTTACACACTGCTTAGGAGGAAACTTCTTTGTTATTGGCGATAGTCTGTTTAAAAAAAAAAATTTAAATTACATTCGACTGTCTTCCATCTATAAATCTTATGATCTAGTTTCTGTTTAACCATATAATTAATTTTCTTAACCATATAATTTAAAAAGGATTTAAGGTGTCAACATTATCTGCCAGTAAGATCTCACTGATGTATGTGTTTTGTGACCATTTTCAGTGTTTTCATGAAGATGTTGACTTGCATTTAGTTTTTGAGACAACTGTAGAAAATTTGAAGATGTGATAGCAGTGGGAGGGGGACTGGAGTATGTGTCCTTCAACATCCTAGGGAAAATTATTTGTTGTTTTTTCCCTTGGGAAAAAACTTTAAATTTTAAATTAAAAATAGCCCTTGTATCTCCGTTTTGACTTTTTTTTAAAAAAGAAATACCACTGTAAGCTTTTTAAGTAACATGTAAAACTTCTAGTTTTATATAACAGATAAATCCTATTATGTCAGGCTTGATGATTGCCTGAAAAGTCTTTGGCAGAAATCATATGTACTTGAGATGACGATTTTCTCTTATTTGTGCACTAGTTAGGTCACAATACTTTGAATTTTTTAAAAAAGGAATTTGGTAGAGCAGTGTTTCCCTTTAAAGGTTCATGTGTGCATGGATCTGCTTATCCATATTCCTGTGGATATTTTTATCTTACTCTGGAGATGAGTTAATGTGCATGAAAAGTTGTTATCTAGTGTGGTCTAAATAATACATAGTATTTCATTGAGTCATCAGAAAAACTCGACTTCATAGGTACAACTAGACTCATTTTTAGATTGGAAAACTGAGGTCAGAAAAATTAAGTAACGAGATCACACACCCGTAATAACAAAGTTGGAGTTCAAACCCAGGCGGACTCTCTTGCCAGTAGCTAAGAGCTCCAAGTCTGGAGTCAGACACAGACAACTTAACTTGAAAGTAATGATTACAAATAAGCAATGCTTTTTTTGACTCAGGAGAAATTATTTTGTACACTTTGGGAGGGTTTTTGGTTGGTTGGTTAGTTGGTTGGTTCAGATGTGTAGCATCCAAAATCTAATATCAACCCAATAGTCTTTTCAGAGACTTGGTTATGATTCCCTCGGCGTGAAACAAAAACACTAACCAGTAGTTAGTGTGGGGAGGGTTTGGGGCAAACTACCCTTTCTTCTTTGCTCCTTCCTTCCTTGCATCATGGGCTGTGTCACTCGAAAACTGTTTTCATATACCCAGAGCAGGGAGCTTATTCGTGAGCTTGATCTAGAAGTGAGAAGGTGTCTTTGAATGGAGAACTGCCCACATGTCAGGCTACAGCCTGTCAGGCTTTCACAGCAGAGCCACTGCGGGGGAGGACGAGAACAGTGAGTAACGTTGAAGGCAGAAGGTTCTAGAATCTGCGCAGCCAGCGGAGCCAGCTCAGGACCGGGACTGTGACTCTCCTCGCCTGCTCCTGGAGACTGAGGCATCCACTCAGCCACAAAAATATCCCAGTGATTTGTGATGCAGAGTAATTATTGCTGACAGTGTCAACGGGAGATGCTGCTGCTCATCACAGCCCTGCTCTTGGGCTTCGGGACCGAGACAGCTAGCTGCCAACCCCACTTCTGCATAAAATCCAGGAGTGAAAGTTGATTGGGACAGGACCTTCCTTTAGCAGGGACCAGGGTCATTCTCAAGAGTCCTGTGCCAAGATTGGGGAGTTGGGGAGATGTTTACACCCCACTCTCTACCCTTTGATATCTAAACCACATCCCTTTTCTTGGCTCTTGTAAATACAGATGTTAGTGGAAATTGCCTTTGACTGGGAGCATATGTCCTGCTGTTTTTCAGGTTGTAACCCCAGCACCTACATGCCGCTTTCTTCCTGGGAGTTGGCTTTTCTGTTTTCCCTGGGGGTCCCCATCAGGGTAACCCAGACTATAGGAAATGGTTTCCTACCACATCCACGCAGGCTCCCTCCATGGATGGGAGGGACCTCCATGGTCTTGCCCTGTAAGAGGGCTTCCAGATGACTGTTCTTTTCATTACACTATTTCTAAAATTTCTCAGGTGAGCATGTGTTACTTTTATTTAAATTTGTGTGTATGGCAGGGGAGCACACATTAGCCTTTCACAGAGAAAATGAATGTGTTCAAAGTGCATATCAACTGGTGGTAGGGTGTTTCCTCTCAGCCCTGCTTTTCTTCCCATCAGGCCAGTGATCCCTTTGCTTGCGCGTAATTTGCAGGAGCAATACTATGCCTGCGACTGTAGATTTGTGACTGAAGGGATACCTGGTAGTTGGTGCAACCTCAAGAAACAGAAAGCCTGCCTTATTTGGAATCGTAGGATGTCAGAGGTGGAAAGAAGGTCCTACCCATCATCTTTTATAACCCGTTCACCTGTCAGTGGGACTCGGGAGGCCTAGCATGGTTAGAATGGCTTGGGTAACAAGATCACACAATAAGGAAGGGACAAATATAGGGCTGGAGCCCCAAGCCACCTGTCCCTCAGACCAGCCTTTTGCCTATTGCCAGCACTTCCGTGCTTTTGTTCTGGCCTCTTTGGGTCCCATTGGATTGATTTAGGAAAATGTTGTCTGTCTGGCTTCTTGTAGGCAGCCATTGTTGGAGATGAATATAACCAGGCTTCACGTCCTCTCCATGGCAGCACATGTCTATAGTGGGACCAGAGCTCATTAATTGGAAATGCATGGGCCTGGACCAAAAATAAATGGATTTTGAACTAACCAGATTTAGATGATCCAATATTTTTATTGAGGGAGAATAAGCCATCAAGTCAACTGAAAAACAGCAGCTGCTTCAAATTATGAGATGCTTTGAATAAAACAATACATATTGGCTTAAAAGGCTTGTATTGTATTATAATGTTATTTTGAAAAGTCAGCCTCTTTGCTAAGGAATATGGCTCCTGCCATGACTCTGTTTAAAATATTAATGTATTACTGCCCAGAAGACTTTCAAAGTTGGTTTTTACTTGGAACCAGTGATTTTCAGTGGCACGTAGAAAAACAGGTTTTTACATTTTAATAATTATGTCTTCATGAGTATTAGAGAGGACAAAGAACCAGAGAGTTAATGAACATTATTGCTTTATCACAACTAAGTAAAAAAAAAAAAAAAAAGTCAACTTGAAATTGACTTAAAGAAAACCATTAATGGGTAATAGAGCACTGTTGGTGCAAGGAAATGGCCAAAATGGTGACAGTATCTTGTTAGCGAGTGAAGTGTAAAGACCAAGGCTTTAAGACAAAGGATGACACAGGGGCTTGTGAGGACAGAGCAGAATGTCATTAAAGATTGTATCGTTGAAAAAAAATGAACTGTTTCGACGTCAGAATCAAAACTAATGGTTGTTTAAGGGTTCTCAAGGACTCCAGCACTTTGTTATTTGGCACAAAAGAAGAGTTGTTCATTAAATCAGTTTTGTGCACATCTATTTATTTGAGGCCTCTCCAGATAAAAGGTGTGAATACCCAGTGTGCATTTAAGCTAGAGGATGCCTTCTCATTGTTCAGGCAGCACTAACTCACTCCATATTTCTGAAATACAGAAAATATGTTTCATTTAGTTGGTTGATCAACACATGTACTTGATTTCTTTCTTTACATTTTTTTTTCTTTTCCTGTGAAATCAGAGTTCATGCTTTTCCTTGTTCTGATTTAACTCTTTGAACCTGTATGTTTTCATTTGCCCTGGATATCACAGGAAGAGCTGCCAAACAAAAACCCAAACAATGATAAGAAATCGTAACGATGTCGATGATGAGGTAATTTGGAAATAGCAGGGACCTGTTTAAACTTCAGTGCATGTTTTTCATAAAGCAAGCCTCCAGAGTATTGGGTATCATGGTCAGTCTGATAGATTCATCGAGGAGGAACGTCTATGACTTTTCCTTGCACTGACTTACAAGAAGGAAGGCAACGGATAGAACATCCTGTGCAAGGTGGACTCCTTGCAGTAGGAACTGAGGGAACATTCTGGATGCATATCCACAAACTGGATACCATTTTTGCTTGCCTTTAAAGCAAATCTAAAAATATATTTCCTAGCAGCTGTGTAACTGCAAAACAAAAAACTGCTCTACTGCAGCGCAAATTACTTACTAGATATCTCCAGGGTTCCGATCTTAATGCTTCAGAAATTTGCTTTAGATTTTATTGTATATATTTAGACCGAGGAGCCTATTAGCTTGCGATCTAGGAGAACCTCTACATTCTCATGAAAATGAGAAATGTGCCACTGTTGGCAACCTAAGGCTATAATTATGTTAATCTGACCATTTTAAGACTGAAATATGTTGTTTTAAAATGTTTCTGTATTTTTATTATTCGTAACAATGATCTGAAGAAATTTAGTGAAATGCTAATAAGTTTCTATTCAGTATCACTTTGTGACCAGAACATAAAAATGAGTCAAATGGGGTATTTTGATATGTTTAATTTTGACAGATAATTTTTATCCAGAGATATGTACTTCTATATATAGTGCATCTTAATATTATAAAAACTACCAAAACCTTTTTTTTTGTATTTTAAATGCGGATACAGCAAACATATGCATAAGGCTATCTTGACATATGAGTTCAGTAACAGCATTTCTACGTCTACATTAAATGGCACTTTGCAAAAAATAAATAAATAAATCTTCACACTTCACTGTACAAAAAGAGAGCCAAAAACTATTTTTTGAGCAATATAGCAAGAGAAATATTTTTCTATCAAGGACTATCCTAAAGTACACAGATTTTACTATTTCTAATCTAAATATGGGATGAGACCAGAATGGACAATATAATTGAAATTCTAAGAGCATCCAAAAACTTGTGTTTAACAAATTGGTTCAGCCTTGCCCTCAACAATCAAGACTTTTATTCTGGCCACAGGCACATTTCATTCTCAAAGAGAGGTACTCCCAGGTAGCAAGCTGCGAAAGGAAGGAGAAGGACCTAAAGCAGAGATGCGAGTAATCGCCCATCCCATAATTTTTAGAAATAATTAAGATTTGAATATACTTGTCATGTCAGGATAAAGTGCATTGGAAATCTTTATCTAGCCTAATCTGGCTTTAGAATCCCCAATTAATTTGGGAATAGGAAGGAGGAAAAGCACTTCCTTGAATGTGAGTCCACAGCATATAACTGGGACTTTCTTCTCAAGGATATGTCTTTGGAATAGAATACAGCATGGCGCGCCTACTTTCAGAATCTACATCCATTCTTTCTTCCTGTGAGCTCTTGTATCTCAAAAGGAGAGTGTGTCTTTCTCATCACGCTCCTATGAATATATTAAAGTGACTATTACCCATTCTGTTCATTTTACTTTCATTTGAGTGAGCCCAGGAATGCTTGTGGGAGACTTTAATGAGAACCCATGCTGATCATGTTTCTCTGCATGCAAAGTTATACCAGAATAATTCAGCTCACTTGATGCTCACAGAACTAGGAGGGTAAGCACAGAAGGTATTCCTGAAGCAACACGGTATCAGAACCAGAGGCTCAGAAAAGTTCTGTGGCAGAGCTACAGTCGTGGTGGTGAGACCACAGACAAGGTCCTCGGAGGGCAGTCTTTTCATTCATAATCCAGCGCTCCTTCTGCCACAACCCACCTTTCCTTGGTCATCATGGTGGGGAGGAGTGCTGATGGAAGAGGACCATTCAACCTTTGAAAAAAATTTTGAGGGGAAACTAATTTGTGAACTGCAGTCTGTTGAAGGAGAAGTTGAGGATGAGAGTCATGAGAAAGAAGCCAGTGTCTCACTGTGCAAATTGTACGAAACTCCCTCTGTCTGTTTATTCACCCATGTCTTCCTCTCTTCTCTGGGAGGCAGTTTACCCTAATGTTGCTTTTCAGGGAAGGGGAGACAAGTAAGAGAAAGGATAATACAAAAAAAGGAAAAAAGAAAGAAAGAAAAGAAAAAGAAAGAAGAAAAAGAAAGAAAGAAAGAAAGAAAGAAAGAAAGAAAGAAGAAAGAAAGAAAGAAAGAAAGAAAGAAAGAAAGAAAGAAAGAAAGAAAGAAAGAAAGAAAGAAAGAAAGAAAAAGACTGAGATTGGGTCGGGTAGTGGGGGAAGCTGAGGTACTTTGGGGTCATCCTGGAGCCTCTTTCTCCTTGAAGTGAGTTGAAAGCTCTGGCTGCTGGTCACGAGCTTGGAAAGGCTCCACAGATGGCAGAGCATTTTCTTCACCTGTCTTGCCATCCATGTGGCAGAGCATTCTTTCCTTTCAGGGGCAGTGTTTTGGGGTGGGGTTGAGGTACAACTAGAATATGTCTGCCCCCTTGCCCGATGTCGGCACTCTGTCACATGGACCGTGACTTCCTTACATTGGGTCACTGAGCCTGTAGCCCATCATGTTTGTTACTCGCGAGCTACCCAGATTCAGGAACCCAGGGCTCCCCTCGGAGTGTAGGAATGCTCAAAGTCCGGCAGTCCTTGGGACACAGGGAAGCAGATCTCATCTCTGAGGAGGAAGCTTCTGGCAGCCTTGGAACCGAGTGGGGAAGCTGGCTAACCTCCCCCAGCTGTCGAGCAGGGCAAGGCCGGGCAGGGCGTGGGTGGAGAGCTTGCCAAGCCCAGCCTCGGGGTATGCACGACTCCCAAACTGCTTGTCTTTGAGGCTGTTATTTATCCAAATAAGGAGAAGTGGTGGTTTTGCTGACCATCTCAGATTTCGCAGCCATGTCCACTGGCTTGCTGGCTGACTGATCTGATATTTGAACTGAAAACACCAAGGTATTCCTTTGAAATGGAGCACTCTGGTGGGGCTCATGGGTGTCCTGGAGTCATCATTTGGAAGGTGGTTTCCCTCCACCCCCCCCCCCCATTTGTAGATAACTGGAGTATGGTCTGGTGTCTGTGGCTGCTCTCCTGTGTCTCTAACATTCAATACAGAAGACTTTGTTCAGGTATTTCTGACCCTGATTTGAGATGGAAAGAATACTGATCTCTGTGATCCCTGAACCACCGCCTTCCTTTGATGAGTGTTCAGAGAAGGTCAAGTCTCCACACTGATTTTTTACCACTATAGTATGAGATTTTTCTGGCACTTCACAGATCCTGGCCCTGGTATTTGCCTTTGGGTAGGACACTTGAAGTCATAGAGCCCCAGTTCCTCATCTGTAAGATTGGGATTATGATGTTTATCTGATGGGAATCCACTGGGAATTAAATGAGGTGATTTTGGAAAGCACTTGGTAAATAGGAGGTCTCCAAAAATATCCGTTCCCTTGTTACCTTTCCATCTTCTCCTGGCAGATTTAGATGAAAATATTTATAGAGAAATTATAGATAATTATCTCTGCTACCCAAAGTTTAATAAGGTCAGCTTTCTGAACTAGGATTTAACCAAACCCACAGTGGAATGGAGATTTCGATGTGAGCTTACCACTTCCCCTCTACTCCCTAGAGCAGTGGGTCTTCAAGAAGTTCCCTGGACCAACAGCTCAGCATCACCTGGGGATCTGTTAGCAATGCAAATACTCAGACCCAACTCCTGACCTGCTGTATTGGAAACTCTGGTTGTGGAACCCATTAACCTGTGTTTTATTGAGCACTCGGCATGATCACAATGTATGTTGACATTGGAGAACCGCTAGCTGTTTGGGTCAGAGCTCTACTTACCTATTCCTCCAGGGCAGTTGGTCTTCCCCACCTCTTGTCTCTAATTAGCCCGTACTCCCTGCTTGGAATACCTAAGAAAGCAGCCTTTTTCTTATCTCCTGGAATTCTGCTCATAATTTATGGATTCATTTAAATCTCACCTCTTCAGAGAAGTGTTCCTCAGCTCTCCCAGCCAGAAGAATCCTACTTTTGTATAGTTTCTGAGAGATTTGTGTATTGCACTCATTTAATACTTGCCACAGTTATTCTTGCTTCATCTTATTTTGAATATTCATATACATGCCTCGGTATCCCTACTAGAATGTAAGCTCTGCAAAGGTAAGAGGTATGTCTTAAAGATCCTCTTTCCTTCATCGGCCTTAACCATGGGCTTTGTATACCTAGTGGCTATTCAGTTACCATTTCATGGACATACAGAATGCGATAGTTTAGAGATAGTCTAGATCAGAATTATTGTTTATATGTATTGTGAACCTGGTGTTACACAGCTGAATCAGAGTGCAAGTTCCAACATGCTCCATTGACTACCAGAAGACACCCCGAATGGGGGGCATTTGGGGCCACTGACTTGGTCCACACTGGCAGATGCTCTTGTGTTCTTTGCCACAGATTCCCTGAAAACAGATGCATTTTTTTTTCTTTAAGATTTCATTTATTGATTGATGAGAGACACAGAGAGAGGCAGAGACATAGGCAGAGGGAGAAGCAGGCTCCATGCAGGGAGCCCGATGTGGGACTTGATCCCAGAACCCTGGGATCATGCCCTGAGCCAAAGGCAGGTGTTCAACCACTGAGCCACCCAGGTACCCCAAAGATGCATTTTTAAAAGTATATTCATTTCATTTATAAACCTGAAACCTTTTAGATTCTTTGATAACTAATGAGAACTGGGCAAATGGATGAGCCTATATAACTGTACAACACAGGGCATCATTTTCAGTCTTACACAAAAGAAGTTTCTCAGCTCACACTCAATCCACCTGGGATTCCCATAGAACTTCTTTTGGTTTGAGAGTTGCTGCTGAGAGGAGAGCAATTGGCTCTTCTGAACCCACGAAGAACTGGCACAAGGGCTGTTTCCATCCAGATCTGCATTGCTTGTTTATTTTGAGGAAAGATTGAACTTGGTGGATTTGTGAATTATTGTCCTTCAGCGTAATCCTCTGAGGCTCTTCAGCCTCACATGATCCTTGCTCCTTTTGACACATTAGCTAATATCGTTCAGCTGAAGGTCAAAATAACAGCACAACTAAAAAACTTTTCATCAGAAGCTACCTATAAAATCCCCTTTTAAAACTGGTTCTGCTGACATAACTCATCTTATGTTGTGTGTTTGTTCTGTTTTGTAATAAAGCCAACACATGTCCTCCTTTGATTGATATGAAAACAGACAGGGGGGTGATGCTGTGAGAAGGGCCATGATTGTAACCGGGATCCACAGGGCTGACTCCAGAAAAGCTATGAGGAAAGAAGGAGAGGTGCTGAGGGACATGGAGTAGACCTGAAGAGGTAACACCTATCAGGGAACATTCGGTGGTAGGACACTAGGACTGCTCGGACACTGCCACGGGAGTCCTGGGATGTGACACAACAGTGACAGACCAGGAATGAAAGACCATTTGTTTTCCAGCTTGGCATCTACCACTCATCAATTTGTTTACCACCGTTTTCTCCACTGAAAAATATCTATCGTTAAGCTGTGGCTGTAGAGCATAAAATCCTGCATAGATTGTCCTCACCGTGCTGTGTAAGTTGAGATATGGTGAGAATGTGTTATATTGTCAAACTGAAATATTTTTTTTTAAATCCTTACACTGTTGTCATGTGACCATACTGTAGCTATGTAGTAGTGTTGTATCAACTTTTTTCACTTATAATCGACTCAGTTTCCCTGATGAAAGGTTAGAGGAGCATAAGGTACAGTGATAGAATTACAGAGCCTCATTCAGTGACTTATGCATCTCTGAGAGGTGTGGTCCAAGGAATGGCACTCAGTACTGGGATGGGAGTCATAGTGATAAAGAATGTTAATCAAATGAGGCCTACAGGGATGCCTGGGTGGCTCACTGGTTGAGCATCTGCCTTTGGCTCAGAGCATGGTCCCAGGGTCCTGTGATCAAGTCCTACATCAGGCTCCCTCCGGTGAGCCTGCTTCTCCCCTTGCCTGTGTCTCTGCCTCTCTCTGTGTCTTTCATGAATAAATACATAAAATCTTTAAAAAAAAATGAGGCCTAGACATTTTGTACCATAAGTAATCTGGCATGTATGACTACTATATGTGTGTGTATACGTATACGAGTGTGCATGTGTATATATACATGTTTACACATCTATAACTAGTGGTGTAGTGATATCTGTATAGTGATTATTAGTGATACAGAATATGTATCACTTTTTAAAGATTTATTTATTAGAGAGAGCGCGCACATGAGGAGAGGCAGAGGGAGAGGGAGAGAAGTAGACTCACTGCTGAGTAGAGATCTCGACAACTCAGGGATGGATCCCCAATATCGTGATCTGCACTAAAATCAAGAGTTGGATGCTGAACTGACTGAGCCACCCAGGTGCCCCTACACATAACTTATTTTGAGGCAATAATAATAGTAATCAAGGGGGTGTCTGGATAGTTCATTCCTAAGCCCAGCTGAGATGGCTACTGTTCTTTTCCTTTGCTGTGAAAATCTGGATCAGAGAGTGAAACAGGTGAGGAACTTCTCAATTCACCACACACTGCACGCTGAAGGTCAGAGGTTAAGCAGAGAAAGCCTCAGTAGTCCCTGCAGGGAAGGCCTCGGGGGGCAGGACTCCTCTCAGAGCAGTACACCATGTTTTGGGGGACACTGGATTTCACACTTTAGGAAGAATCAGTGAACACAGTAGCAAGGCTGAAGATGAGCATTCTTGCAGCTTCTCTGCTTTGTCTTTGGGCAAAGTTTCTTTCTTTCTTCTTTTCTTTTAAGATCTTATTTTTAAGTTGTCTCTATACCCATCATGGGGCTTGAACTTATGACCCCGAGATCAAGATTCCCACGTTCCACTGACTGAGCCAGCCAGGCTCCTTTGGGCAAAGTGCTTAACTAATCCTTACACTTCCATTTCCTAATCAATCAAATGGGAATAGGAACCCCTGATCCATGCATTTCCCTTGGGTTCTGAGGCCCATGAAATAAAATCATGAAAGCCCTATGAATGGGCACCTGGGTGGCTCAGTGATTGAGTGTCTGCCTTTGGCTCAGGACATGATCCCCGGGTCCTGGGATCGAGTCCCACATCGGACTCCCTGCAGGGAAGCCTGCTTCTCCCTCTGCCCTTGTCTCTGCCTCTTTCTGTGTGTCTCTCATGAATAAATAAATAAAATCTTAAAAAATATATATTTCTTTTACAATCCTTTATAGAATAAGGACTGTTGTCAATAAACAAAGCATAAGTATTATACATTGCAGAGTGCATGTTGACAAGCTAAATAGGAGTTTAGAGAACAGTCATAAAAGGAAAAATAAAGTCGAAGACACCGAAAAGTTCTATTTGGGTGACAGAAATGACTTACCACTAGCAACAAATCTAGAAGCTCCAGAATGGGAGTTCTGTATAAAAGAATAGTGTCAAAAAAAAAAAAAAAAAAAAGAATAGTGTCCATACAGGCACTGAGTGGATGCGTAGGGACATGGAGATGAGACCCGAGGAGTTATTTGCACTATCTGTTACAAGTGGTAGAAAGAAGATACCATTTTACAAACTGTAACTATTTTAGGTACAAAAGGAGGTTGTCCTTGGCCTGGATGAGACAGGAGTATCCCAGAACAAGATTGAGTATCGGTGAGCGAAGCACATTTTTCTTTTATCTGTCCTACAGCTCCACACAGTTACTGACTGTGGCTTGGGAGTTAAATGATTTATTTAACATTACTTTAGTGTGTTCCAGACTGGGATCTTTAATCACCATTGGGCACAGTGTTAAGTCTGCCAGGGGCTCAGCAGAGTTGCCCCTGTCAAAATATTTGTGGGAATTACTCTCATCTTAAATATAGCCGTCAGCTAACCAGTGACTGGACCATCTCTTTCCTGAGAATTAAGTAATTTTGGCAACAGTCTGTCTGTCTCGTGTCTGGGAGACATTCCATTTATGATCAAATGAAACATTAATAGTTTCGCTAAAACCTCACAAATGACCGACCGTCTTTCCAATTTTAACAGTGTAAGCAAGATGAACTTGAGATTTTTTCCAACGTCATAATTGCTTCCCTTCACAATGCCGTCTTCGTGCTTATAAGCACATCTCAAATTTCCTTTTATCACATGTAATTTTTAAAAAGCCAATAAAGAAATGAATGAGAGAGAGAGAGAGAGAGAGAGAGAGGAAATAGAAATAAATTTCACAAGACTGTTAGCCTTACCAGAGCATAAAAATGATTTCCTGTTGAGGTAATGCTGACTATTTACTAGCATGTTCTTTTTTAATACTGACTCAAAAGAAATAAATTGCTTCCACTTTGCTTATAGTGCCAGTTAATGAAAGGAAGAAGGAGAATCAATAGTAGAACACTTAATACACCACTATGGGAAGAACAAATCAGCAAATGCTGCAGCATCCCAGGGCAGGTCATGCCAAGGAAGGCAGGTCATGCAGAAAGGACTCAGTGGGCGGGGACTTAGTGGTTGGCCACACCCAGACTGAGCCAGATTTCCTGGTGAGTTAGCCTGAATGAGCTGTTCTCTGGAGGGCATGAGCCAGGCAGGTGAAGCTGAGTCCTGTATGGCACCAGCATATTGCTTAGGAAATTAGCCTACCTAGTTCCGCAGCTGACATTCTAGGACCTTAGGATAGCGAACCCCGCCTAGCCCCCCAAGGATGACCTGTGTGCTTCTTACCAGAGGTATAACTCATCCTGATTCATCGCAGCATTGGGCCAGCTTTCAAACTCCTGACAGGGAATTACAGCTCTCCCTAATGATGAAGCCATGCATGGAGTCTCCAGACCATGCCCTGAAGCATGTAGAAAGCGAAAGGGAATTGCTCTGAATGTGACAGGGAGGAAGAGATGGGAGAGGCAAACCGACCTTCCCTCACCTTGCACCCCATGACCTGCATGGCACCAGGGTCAGAGGAAGCCACCTGTCTCTGCTGTAGCTGACATGGACTTGTGTGATGAGTGTGCTCAAAGCATAAGCCTTAGTGAAACAGCAGTGAGAGCTCAGTGTGTCTGTTTTCGGGGGGGGGGGGGGGGGGAATGACCCTGACTGCACACATTCATTCATTCTCAGGATCAGTCCTGCAGGTATAACAGCAGGTAAATTAGTACAAGAGCCATGCTGCTTAGGACGTCTGCATGCCATGAAACAGGGTCTTTGGGGGTGTCGTAGGGGTGGGAGCCTGGCTCAATCAGACAAGGAAGACCAACCCCGACATCCCCCTTCCTGGAAAGCGTGTGTTTGACCCAACAAACAGAATGTGCCAGATGTGTGCCAGATGCGTCAGGGGCTGATAGTGTGTGCTTCCCGGACTCCAGTGAGAAATAACAAACTCGCTGATTAGATTAAAAATCGAAGCAGGGGTTTTCGCATTCCTTCTACTCTTTTCTGACCTCTTAGGTGGCATCTCTTGCAACCACTTCATCCGAATATTATTTCTAATGAGACAGTTTAGAGGGTGACGCTGTCCTGTGTGCCATTGTCTCCCTCCCTTAATAACCACAAAGTGTGGTGACGACAGTAAACAGTTTTTCAAGAAACCCTGCAGCGCCAACTGGATTTGAACCTGGGAGATGTCATGGAATTCTTTGGGTCAGCAAGATGAGGCCTCGAAAAACCTTAAGATGTTTGAAAAATGCGCAGGCTTCCCGGAGCGTGGTGGCCGGGTGTGGCACGAGGCCAGTGGGGCTTGCAGCCCAGCATCTTGAACTCCTGGCTGCTGCATTGCCACTTGGGTGGCTCTTCCACTCAGGTGAGTCCCTGGGGGCTCAGGAAGCCTGGTGGTGATCACACAGAGCCTACCTGCAAGCTAAGGAAATGCTTTTCCTCGCTCACCTTTTGTTAGCAATGCGTTGATACCTGTCCTCTGCTCAGCAGCGCACAAGCCACTTCTTGTCGGGAACACATACGTTCTCTTGCCCGCTGGCTCCCCTGCCGCAGAGCAGCTGCATTGACATCAGTTGCCGAAGGGGGGGGTCTCTGGAGACTGCCCGGGCCTCTCTCCTCCTCCGCCTGGTTGAGGGTGGGGCAGAAGGGCTGTGGCTTCCTTTCTCGAATCCTCTCTTGGGGCATCGTTGGCTAGCCCTCCTTACCTTTCCCTCCTCTTTCAGGTACGTTTTCCAGAGGGATCGCTACTGCTACTGCTTGCGTGGCGCTGCGCGGGCCTGGTGAACGGCTGCTACCCAAAGTTCAGCTCGGTAAAGCCAAGCTGGTTAATTAATAGACAGCCGCCTTCATCATCTTTATGCTCTCTTTCCTGTGGTATAAACCAGGGAGCGGGGAGGCTCACGTTTCCTTCACTTGCCAATCCACCGACTTGAGAAGCTAGGCAGCGGGATGAGTGTGCGGGCTGCTGGTCTATCTAGATTTTCGCAGCAGAACTCAAGCTGAGCGGTGGTCCAATACGGTAATTAGCACACTGGGTTTTCCGATGGCTTTGTGGTGGCTGGTTGTCCGTTTGAATGATCCTGTTTGCCTTAATCAAATCGAGTTTGTGGTTTTTCCTTCCCTGTTAGCCCATTTACCTAGGCCTCCCAGAGTTTGCTCGTTGGTGTGTGTTTTCCGTGTAAGCAGTTGTTAAAGGCCTGAGTCACCCATGAGGTAGCCTGTGGTTGGTTTGAGCTAAGATTACCCAGTGACTAATTTCCAAGGGGAGGAGAAATTGGCTTATCAGGGGGAGGACTACTTTTCATCCATGCCTGTGACAGCCTCATTCAGAAGCCTGGGTAAAACACAATGGTCTTTACTGGTGGTAAACACTCAAGCTGGGAACATTTTATGACCTGGGGCCTTTGCAATTTCTTCCCTGAAGAGAAAGCAGTCTAAAGTATCCAAATGTGGAACTGAGGATTTAGATGAAGCCAGCAAACAAAGGACGCGCGTAATTGGGAGCTGAGCCAAAGTGTTTTCTTCACAGCGTTAGTTATACAGGTGATTTCCTTAAGAAAAAGTAAGTGGCTTTAATTCTTTGAGGATGAGAGTCCCATAAGAATCCTTCTCAGTTTTGTCCGGTTACTTCATTGTGTGGTCCGACTGAGTGGTATGTTTACAAATTCTAGAACTGGAAGGGTGGGGTTTGAAATATAATAAACTGTGCATACTACTCCCTTTCCGCAAAGAATATATGTATTTTAAATAGTCCGCAAAGAGACATGATTACATGAGACAGTTTCCCAAAACGATTTGAAATAAACATTGTGTATGCTAGGTCCCCCCCCCCCCCCGGAAATAATTATAAGAGTTTTGCCCCTTCTTCTCTTGCGTTCAAGAAACTTCTAAGTAAGTTATGTTTGGTTTAACTTACTGGGTTTTGGAGAAATGAAATAGAGATAGGTGTGAGGATTCCTAACTCAAATTTCAGATAATTAATTTGAAACTGTCCCAGATTTCGGCCCCTCGGAAGTCTGAGCCATACAGCTTACTGAGGTCTGTACCGTGGGCAGGGACAGCAGCCTCTCACCCAGGGCTGTGGTGCTGGGCTCTGGAAGAAACGTTACTGTTTATAAGAACTGGAAGTGCTCAACCGAGAGGGAGCAGGGCTTTGGACAGTCATGGTAGGAGGGACAGACGATCCACCAACAAAGTAGGTGAGTGACGGAGAATAGTCTAGTTCATACGTTGCCAGTATATCTAGTGTAGATAAATGAGCATTCTCTTTGTCTGGGCCAAGGTGTAGGCAGATAGAGATCCATGTTGGATTCTGGTCAGGTGTTAAAAGAACCTTTATTCTTGCATTTGGGTTCTCTTTTTCTTGCTGTAAAATGAAAAATCTTCAAAGCTCACATAAAGACAGGAGTGTTGAAACCTCCTGGGACTAAAGTATCGGTGATATAATGAATGCAGATATTTTGAGAGAGATGAGATGATAAGGAGATTAGGGAGACTAGTGGAGAAGAAGGCAAGCTGGCATATGAAAGAGGGTGACAACGGTATGGGATGGGTGTGCGTGTTTTGCTCATTTATTTTACTTTTAAAGTTTGCTATACTTTTCTCCTAACTCAGACCTCTTAGGTCTGCAGGAAGAACTCATTATGCATTTAATGCCATTTCTGTCCTCATTGACCAAAAAAAGACCAGTTAAACACCAAAACAGGACTGTAGGTGCCTGATTCCAGGAAGGTATCTCGATGGAAAGAACACTAACATATAAGGTTGGGAATTTTAAAACTATGTATCATAGAATCTTAATCATCATCCTGATTGTCAATCAGACAGTGAATAGCTCCTAGAGTATATAAAGTCCACTTTATATTGGAATAGTAAGTGGTCTCCTTGAGAGAACACAGTAAAGACTTGAAAGAAATTCTCTTTTTGGGATCCCTGGGTGGCGCAGCGGTTTGGCGCCTGCCTTTGGCCCAGGGCGCGATCCTGGAGACCCGGGATCGAATCCCACGTCGGGCTCCCGGTGCATGGAGCCTGCTTCTCCCTCTGCCTGTGTCTCTGCCTCTCTCTCTCTCTCTCTCTCTCTGTGCGACTATCATAAATAAAAAAAAATAAAATAAAAACAGTTTCCTTTAAAAAAAAAAAAAAGAAATTCTCTTTTCATCTTCCCATCCCTTCTGCCTCATTTTAAGAGTGATCACCTTTACTTTACCCATACATACCCATTAGTGTTTGAACCGAAGTTTTCAAATTTTAAAGGTTCACTCTGGTTGTAGGTTTCAAACGTTTTCCCACTATATCATGGAAACATCGTGTCATTCTTTTTCTGGGCTCTCTGTGGAGCTGAGGATGAAATTATCATGGGTTCTTTTTAAAACTCAGTCCTGGAAAGTCCGTCATAGCTTGGCAAAGCGAGGTAAAAATTCTGCCAGAGTCTTCCAACTTCCAAGACACCCCGATTGATGGAGATCTGTTCCGTCAGAGCTGAATGCTTGTATTCACCTCCACTGTGGGTGACTCAGGTGGACACTGATTCTTTCAGTGACCCTATTGGGTGATGGCAAGATGAATTTGAAGTGGACAAGGTGAGGCTGATAAGTAGCATTACCATCAGGTACATGATGCTGATTGTGTTGGGCTAGGATCCATCCTTGTTGGCCAAAGTCCCATTCTGGATGGTAGATTGGTACCCATGTCATACTAGCTACTGGCTGTTCAATAAATATCTTAACTATCACCCACATTCCCCTATGAGTGCAGCGTGTATCAGAATTATTGTTAATTGCTACATTTCCTTTTAAATTCATCTACACATGACAGCAAGAAAGTCCAATGAAATTTTTTTGGTGTTTTATTTTTAAAGTTAGTTGTATCATACACCTCCTAACCATTTATTTTCACATCACCAAGCACGGTGTGTTTTTAAAAAATATCTATGCAGGCATTTCTGTGTTTTTTTTTTTTGTTTTTAAATTACTCAACATTTCATTAATTTTTTTTTAAATTTACATATTCTTTTCATTAATATTCTTTATACTTCTAGACAGTTCTGTACCACTCTGATTCTTAGTGTGTCTTCCTACTCTCTTGCCAGAAAAAGGGGGGAAGAATTCACTGTATGTTAATTGAGCTCAGAATCCCCCAAATCCTGATGTAATCTGAAGCCAGATAAAGAAGACTACAGTTTAGATGGTTGTTTATCTTAAGTGGGTTCTAGACATTTGAAACCTTTTTTAAAAATTTTATATCAATAATGACAATAGTACCTATCATGTGTTGCACTTATTTGCCTTGACCACTGTGTTATGCTTTATACTCATATATGAATCTGCATGAATTTACCTTTACCTTCGTTTGGATTAAATCTTGCATTGTGTGGCCTGATTGCGTAGCCCATCCCTCTTGTATTTTACGCTCTGTGAAACCCTGCCTTGTTGCCATTTTTCTTTTCACTGAGCCTTGCCTTGTGGAAGATAGGAAGGAATAGTTATTTATAGAGGATCTGTATAGATCTACTGCACAGCTTCTGTCATTAGGTTGCTCAGCCATTGTGGAAGGGGAATCAGGTGTGTCATGGCACAGTGACCTTGGGAATGCCCTCCTCAGGTCTAAGCCCTGAGCACCTGAGTCATGAGGGGTCCAGCGAGTGAGCAGATAGAGGACCATGTGGGCTAGAGTGTCATATCTGGGCCACATGGAGCAGGGGCACCTAGAGCCCAACCTTGACCCTCACCATTGGTTTGGATCCATGAGGAAATGAGGAGAGAGTCCCAAGGGTGACAGCCTAGGGATGTCCCAAGTTTGGTTTAGAGCTGGGAACAGACTAACCGATTGTAGGAGTGTGTGTGTTGAGGATGTGGGACTAGTGAAGATAAAATTGTAACTGTGTATGAGGAGCCTGCATAGTCTGGGGTCCCCGGAAACAGTTGGCCTCCTCAGGGGACTGAGGAGCCAATACAATGGTGTTCAGATGACACACCCTCAAATGATTCCTTTCATTTGCTCCATATTTGCATCTTGCTTGCATTTTTTTACTGGTTATTTCCATTATGAAATCCATCATAATTTGTAAAACTCCCGGATTAGGGACTCTGCACCACTGGATTCTTGTGGAGACAAGATAAGAAAGCCATGAGATTCCCAAAGCTTCTCCCCTTACATGCTTATCTAAGAGATGTACATAGGAATGCACCTTCTCAAGGGCAGAAAATTGGGGGCTTTATTTAGAACTGTGTCCTAGAACAATGCCTGGTTCTTAGCAAGTGCCTGGTAGTTACTGTTTACTAAATGAATGAATGCATAAAGCAAGGAATCAGCATGTATTCAGAACACTGCACTCTGTTTCATTTTCAACCTTCTCTTGTTGCCTCTGCTTTCTCTTGTCTCATCCCCATCACACACACCATGGGTCTCTTGATAGTTCATTTTGGCTTTTGTCCATTTGAACTTTCCTCCTCTTTCCTCATGCCCCTACCTCACCCACCCCCCAACTGTTCATGCCCTCCTTGGGTGTCACATCTCCCAAAAGTCTGGATGGGAATGTGGACTCCTGTAACAGCACAAGTAGAACTTGAAGAGTGGTCTAGGGAGGTCCCAAAGCTGTCCCTCTTTTCTCTTGTAGCCATTTGGAGAATCTCAGAGACTTCATGATTACCCTCTGGGGTTTTATCCAAAAAAAATGTATCACATACTCATATTTTGAATTAATCTGTATTTTTGTGTTCTGCCCCTTGCTACATACAGTAGTGAAATTGCAAATTAGTTTCACTTTGCCCCATTAACTTGATTCTTTTATTTATTGAGATATAATTGACATATAACATTATATTAGTTTCAGCTGTACAACATACTGATTTAATATTTGTACAGATTGCACATAATCACCACAATAAGCCCAGTTAACATCCATTACCATATATAGTTACACACTTTTTCTTGTGTGGAATATAAGAAATAGTGAAAGGGACCATAAAGGAGGTGGGTGGGGGAACTGAGTGGGGAAAAATTAGAGAGGAAGACAAACCATGAGAGACTCCTAACTCTGAGAAACAAAGGGTTGCAGAAGGGGAGGTGGATGAGAGGATAGGGTAACTAACTGGGTGATGGGCATTAAGGAGGACGATGAGATGAGCACTGGGTGTTATACTTTATGTTGGCAAATTGAGTTTAAATAAAACGAAAAAATGTTTTAAATTAAAATAAAAGTTAAAAATATGTAAATTCCAAAAAGAAAACCTGTTCAGCCTCCACATCCAAATTAAATATTAAGTTGCTAATAAACCTATTCTATTTGTTACTCATTCAAAGAAAATCTACTCTCCTAGCAACTTTCAGATATACAATACAGTATTATTAATTATAGTCACCATGCTGTACATTACATCCCCATGACATTTATTTTATAACCGCAGTTTACACTTTAGACCCCCTTCATCCATTTCAGTCAACCCCAATGTCCTGCCTCTGTCAACCACCAGTATGTTCTCTGTGTCTATGATTCTTGAGTCATTGATTCTTTAGTCATTGTTTCTTCCAAAGGAGAGCTAATGGAGCAAAGGAGACCCAGTGGGAGTCCTCACTCTCTTGAACTGTATGGGAATGACACAGCTCAGAAGTCACTGCTGCCTGGGCAAGAAGTAGCCAGCTTCTGATGGACTACTCCATCAGGCTCCCCATCACATGGCAGCCCCAGAGGGTCTTTCTGAGGATTCCCTCTCTCTACTGTGCCTGAAATTCTCTTCCCTCTTTTTTCCCCATCCTCCCCACTATGAGTTTTGCCTCCAATTGCATTCTTATCTCCTAGACCATTATTTTCTCCCAACTTCTTGGAGCTGGTTTTCCCTAGGCTCAGGGAAAGCGTTGGCGAAATAATGAATGAAACTTACTTCTTACTTTCTCTGTGCATTTTCTTACCCTCTCTGGCCATGTTCCTAGATTGTATCTGCTTGGAAAAATAGGAAAGATTTTCCAGGCCTAATATTAGAAAAATATGCTCAGGAGAAATTTTAGAAAATACAATTTTAACACTTTTGATAACATTAGATCCACATTTATTAAGTATCTTAAAGAAGCTATGACCCCCAAAATGTAAACCACTGCACTACTTTCCCCCCAAACCTCACAATGTTGAGCTCTTTATTGGGCGTTTCTTGTGGTTGCTGCAACAAACTACTACATACTGAGTGGCTTAAAACATCACAAACTCATTACCTTACAGTTGTAGCCATCAGAAGTCCAGAATGGGTTTCAAAGGCCAATATCAAAGTGTTAGCAGCACCACATTCCCTCTGGAAGCTTCAGGGGAGAATCCATTTCCTTGCCTTTTCCAGCTTTTCGAAACTACCTGCATCCCTCAGCTCCTAGGCCCTTCTTCCATCTGCACAATCAGCGGCGGCGAATTTCAACCTCTCTCTCTGATCCCGCTTCTGTTCTCACACGTCCTTCCCTGACGCTGACCCCTTCCTCACTCTGTAGTGTGGTGGCATTGGGTCCATCTGGATAGTCCGGGATAATCTTCATATCTCAATATTCTTAAAAAGGAACATCGCAGAGTCCCTTTGGACACATAAGGTTCCAGAGATTAGAGTGTGGACGTGCTGCAGAAGGAGGGGCCGTTTAGCCTGTTGCAGCAGGAAGGCCACACTGTCACACTGAGCCATCTCTAAAAACATAAATATCAAAGTAGATTTTCTAACTTCTTGTTTTATTTTCAGATGCAGAGAGAAATTGTTTATGCGAGAGGAGATGGCCCTGGTCCCTCCCGACCTGGATCCACAGCTCATCCACCTCACGCCATTCCAAATTCTCCACCATCCACTCCTGTGCCCCATTCCATGCCTCCTTCCCCATCCAGAATTCCTTATGGGGGCACGCGCCCCATGGTTGTTCCCGGCAATGCCACCATCCCCAGGGACAGACTCTCCAGCCTGCCAGTCTCCAGGTCCATCTCACCCAGCCCCAGTGCCATTTTGGAAAGAAGAGATGTAAAGCCGGATGAAGACATGAGTGGCAAGAACATCGCAATGTACCGAAATGAGGGCTTCTATACTGATCCTTACCTTTATCACGAGGGGCGGATGAGCATAGCCTCTTCCCACGGTGGGCACCCGCTGGACGTCCCCGACCACATCATCGCGTATCACCGCACAGCAATTCGCTCGGCCAGTGCTTACTGCAACCCTTCTTTGCAAGCAGAGATGCATATGGAGCAGTCACTGTACAGACAGAAATCAAGGAAGTATCCGGAGAGCCACCTGCCTACCCTAGGCTCCAAAACACCCCCCGCCTCTCCTCACAGAGTCAGCGACCTGAGAATGGTAGACATGCATGCCCACCATAACGCCCACGGACCCCCTCACACCTTGCAGCCGGATCGGGCCTCTCCCAGCCGCCAGACCTTCAAAAAGGAGCCAGGCACCTTGGTGTATATTGAAAAGCCACGGACCACTCCAGGATTAGCCAGCATTGTGGACTTCGGCCCTCCTCTAGTGGAGAAGCAAGTGTTTGCCTACAGCACTGCTACGATACCCAAAGACAGAGAGACCAGGTAAGGGGGTGCGGGCAGCCGAGGGTGGTCTGTGCCTTTGCGTGGTTGAGGGCTGCTCTGCAGAGTGAAACCCAGGGAACAGATGTTGACAAAGCCCTAGCCCCGTGCAGCACGCCCTGCAGATGCTGCAGAAGCCACAGAGTAGGATCAAAGGCCATCTTGGTCTGCAAAGAGTTTGTGAATTGGTGGGGGTCAGGTGAAGCAGGCCAATCGCTGTGCCGCAGGCTCGCTGCGGTCATTGCGAGCCTGCGGAACATGGGTCTCGCATTGTCACCATTAGTGTCAGTCTGAACAAATGGCAAGAAAATTGTGATCAGCAGAAACCATTTGGACAAAAAGACCAGGAGCTCATGAAAAGGAGTGAGTGGCTCAAGTTTTAACCGTTTGAAATGGCAAATTGGGTTTTTCCATATGGAGTGCAATTTTGCTTTCTCATCTGGCCTTGGGAAATGGAAAGAATGTGTCACTGTCTGTCCTCTAAGGTAATAAAGCATGAATTTGCATAAGAATAGAATGGTTTCAATTTAATACTCATTCAGGAGTGGTACTGAAATCAGCAAAATTTTTATAGCAAATGAGACACTCTGAGTATTTAAATTTCTCTTTTAATATACACTTTTTTGGTGTAACTTACCAGCCCAGTCCATTTAAAAAAGCCCTCCAAAGTACTTAAGAGGAAAGCTAATTTTATTAGAGGGAATTTCTCTAGCCTGAATTGGTTGAAGGAAGCCAACATAATCATTATAATCATAAAAATCTAGTCAAAGAAATTGAGTCTGAAGGAGGTTAAGCATTTTACCTGTTGTCATCTGTGAATTCAGAAGGGATGCGAGAAATAAGATCTGGATAGTCAGTGACTCAGCACGTTATTAGAACCACTCTTCCCTTTTTCTTGCCAAAAGGACAGTATCATTTACATATTATCATCAACCCAATTTTTTAAAAGATTATTTATTAAAGAATCCATACCTTTTACCACCAGTGCAATCTTTTGCCACATGAGGGAGACCTGTGAGCCACATCTTTGCCCAGCAGAGAAGTAAATTTAGAGGTGAATTTTGAGCATTTCAGCCAGAATTCTTCAGAACTTGTTTCAGGACTAGATGCTAAGTAACTGCTCCTGAAGGATATTTACAGTCATAAACATGGTAGCATTTGCATAATTATGCTGCTAAATATATACAGGCCATTTAAAATATAACTGCCCTAGCTAGTATATTAGCACAATTATGCAGCAATGGGGAAAGAAAGAACATTTTTGAAGATTTTATTTCTGAAAAATGAATGTGAGTACTGTGTCAAAGAGAAATTTTTAAAAACAAGAGCTCCTAAAACAGTTATTGAAGCACAAAACTACAGCCCATTGCTTGTGCCTATACCGTGCTGTTACCTTAGATACATTTAATTTGTGTATTTGAAGAGTTTAGCCCCTAAAAGTCTACCTTCGTGAGGGCAGAGTCCTATAAAGTGCCAAACCAAATTCTGTCACCATTTCATAATATTAAACAGCAAATAAATCTTGAGAGTGCTTTTTCTACGAAACTCTCAAGTGAAACTTTGCATCTAAGATGTTAAGCTACAAAAACACAGGGGGAGGACTGAAAAATCTGTAGCAATGCTTTCTTTTGGGCTCTGCTGGATTCAGGGGCTGTTCAGAAGAAATAGCCCGAATAGCTGCAGGATGTTTGAAATCAGAAAGAAAAATTCTTTCTTTCCCATCAGTACTTAGGAAACCTCCAGTGGTAGCCTTTCTTTCTTTCTTTCTTTCTTTCTTTCTTTCTTTCTTTCTTTCTTTCTTTCTTTCTTTCTTCTTCTTCTTTCTTTCTTTCTTTCTCTCTCTCTCTCTTTCTTTCTTTCTTCTTTCTTTCTTAAAAACATGATTTTATAACCTCTCTATTGACTTGAAAATGAAGAGTTAAAGATGAAGTAATTTCATCGTGGTCCTTGTATTTAGTTGTATGTCTGATCTAAAGCATTTGGCTTCTCTTCTCTTACAAAGATGTTTCCACAAAGCATCCAGTGATGACAAATTATATATAGAAGATCTGGGGGAAAAAATCATGTAGGTAGTAGAACCTAAGCGACGGTTTGGCTCTCCTCCCAAGATAGCCATGGATTTGGGGGGTAGAGGAACAGATCATAGCCACTTGACTTTCAAGATAGCAATTCTCATACCTGAACTTTTAGGAAGAAAATGATCTCAAGTGAGAAGGTGGCTTTATCCACATGACTTCCCTTCAGCCGGGACCCCAAGAGAATGGTCCATGTAGCTATGGGGGAGTGCCGTGGGCAGGGGACAGTATGTGACAGATGACTCAGTATCTGAGGCTCTGTCTTCCCTAGGTTATAAAATTTCTTCATTAAACAGCTTCGTTATTTCTATTCATGGCACATAAAACAGCCCTTAAGAATTGTAAAAATCTAGGACATTTATGTTTTGCAACTTTCTATTTATAGCTTGGATCCTATAATGTAAAATATCGAAATTCAAGACTGCTTGTTGCAAAGTGACTGGTAGCTCCCTTCCCAAATGTGTGACAGATCCCTCCTTGTGTAAGATTTTTCAAGACGTGGTAAGCTTGAACTGAGATCGTATTTTTACACCATTCTACACTTACAATAGCTAAATTCCAAAAAATGAGTCAAGAACCCACTGGGGAGTAAATTCTTGCCTTGCCTAGGCACCTGTATTTGAAGGAAGAAAAGCCATAGGCGATCCTGTTGTGATTTCTAAGAATTCCCCAGATTGAGAGATGCAGAGGTCCCTGTCCTGGGCACTTGGAAGAGGAAGGAAGCTTCTGTGTATGGGGGAGGGGAGAGGCCTGCATGCTAACTGGTAGTTTGTGTCTGTTGTTAATCATTTCCCATCACTTTCTTATTTGAGGATTATGTGTTATTGCGTTGGTAGCTTTGAGGGGTGGGATGCATCACTTGATTGAACAATCAGTTGAGTGAAAGTTTAAATTCAGATTATATTGTTGAAAGACGTTCACGGTGACTGGCAGACCTATACTTTATCCTAAAATTAATGATTATTTTTTTCCCTTTTCTGAATGCATAGTCAAAAGTAAGCCACATCAGAGACCTCCTAAGTGGATAAACTTGGGCTCTTTCTAGAACAAGGTTTCTTAACTTCTGCACTTATTGCTATTTTGGGCTGAATAATTTGTGTTTGCCGGGCAGAGGGGCTCTCTGCTTTGAAGGATGCTTAGTGGTGTCTCCAGCTTCTACCCCACCAGATGCCTGGAGCAAACTCTGCCCAACCCTGCCCTAGCCATGACAATCAAAATGTCTCCAGACATTGTCAAATGTACCCCCTGCGGGGGGAAGGGGAGGGGGAGGGGGGTGGATACAAAATGCCTCTGTTTGAGAAACACCACTCTAAAGGAACGTTGGACTTTTTCTACTTAATGAAGTAGAGAAATGAAAGAGTACCCCACTCGAATAGTGTCAGTTGTGACATTCATAAAATGTGGATCTTAACAATCATTACCCAATTCTGCCCTTCACCTCTTGGTAAAGCAACTTCATTATTGTGAGAACTTGTGGTTATTACCTCTGATTCAATCATCTGAGATCAACCATTAATTGAGAGGCAGCAATGTGCAGTGTTTATGAATGTCAAGTCCAAAGCCAGACTGCCTGGGTTCAATTCCCAGTTCTAACACTTGGTAGCAGCTGAGACCTTTGACAAGTTCCTGCATCTCTGCTCTCAGTTTGCTTATCTGTAAATTAGGTATTATAATAATAACACCTACCTCATGGGAGAGAACAACTCATTGTGATTAAGTGCCAAGTGTTCCATATGGTGAGCACTTGAGCGTTCCTACTTTGCACAAAGCACTCTACTCCATGCTACTAAACAGAGATCCATACGGAGAGATGGCTAGGACAAGGATTGTGCCTAAAGAAGCAAGGAGACAAATTGTCAAGTATAGCACCAGGAAGAACGTGGAACAGGTGGGGGGTGTGGAGAGAATAAAACTAAGTGTGAACAGAGACCAGAATTAGCTGGGTTTAAAGATCCAAATTAGAATGTTTAGATTATCAGAGCTACTTTAAAAGCCATTTCAGGAGAGCAGTTAGAATTGCATCTCTTCTTGGGACCAGGAGCAAAAAAGACAAGCCAGGATTAGGGCATCTTTTTAAAGGCACCTGAGCTGTAGGATTGATGGCAAAGATACCTAGCCAGGTAGAGCTGATGGTGTTAGGTCATCTGTTTTGATGCCTAACTCTGCCTGACTGATTCACCTCTTGTCTGAATTGCTTTACCATGTCACTCTAATTATGGATCAATAAATGTTTATTGAGCCCCTCTTAAATGCTGAGCTGTGAACTGGATGCTTTACGGCACACAAAGAAACATAGCTGTGGTCCCCACGCACAAGGATATAAACTGGGAAGACAGTCATAAAACATTAACAGCATGAGTCAAACATATATGCAATCCCACGGTTGAGCACAGGAAGCTTCTGAGATGCAGACTAAAAACTATTTCATAGGAACAACCACAAGAGTAGGATTTCATTCAGGGGTGATGCCCAGAGATGCTCTTCTTGTCACCTGAGAGTGACACCATCTCCTAGAGAAGCTGAGAGCAGGGAGGATGCCGTGCCAGGTCACTAAGAAGGAAAAGTGTCTCTCCCTGAGGCTGGAGCTCCAGGGGTGGGGGAGATCTGTCCTCCACATCTCCACGTCCAGCTAGAAAGTCAGGACACGTATTTCTTGAAGACAATGAAGAACAATGATACCACTAATAATATGCTGTAGGTTAAAGAGGCTTCCGTGGGCCAGCTGGCAATCTAACCACCATTTATTCCAAGTTCTAAACAATGAAAGTACAAGTAAACTTTTCAGTGACAAGACCGTCATAATTTGGGGACTGCTTATACATAATTAATTCAAAAGAAACGATACAGATAGTAATTGCTATGAATTCAGAAAAAAAAAAAAAAGCACTTTTCCCAAACTTGTGCTGGTCTGGGAGCTTTCATGAGAATGCCAGGATGGACTGCAGTTGAAGGGATATACACAATGAAATAAAGAGATACCATTTGGAAAGACAGACTGATCTTTATCCTCTAAATTTGCTCTATTTCTGCCATTAAGGTACTATAGAAATGGCATCCAGATATGATGTCTCAGAAGTCAAATCAGTGCCAATAAATTGAATTATCCCTTCATGCACAGGAATATAACTTCACGGTTAAGTAATGTTTGCTTGTCATTCCTCAGGCTGCCGGATTCAGGCAAGAGCTGACTGGTAAACATGATACTTAACCAACTGACAAATTTATGAAGATAGCTCTGCTCTTACACAAGGGATATCCTATCAAAAATACCAGTGGAATGGATGTCACAAGGTCTGTGTTACTTTAAGCAAACCAATTTCTCAAAAGGGAAAGCCATCATCTGTCACTAATTAGATGAAATTAAAATGCACCCCTGTATCTCCTTTGAATATTCACGAGGTGCTGTCAGTCAGATGCCTTAGGTCTGAAACCAGAGGCAAAGCCAGAGTAACCTAAATACTGTGTGATTCAGATAATCCCCTTTCAAAGAGAAGAGGAATAAACGTTTGGAGACAGGTTCGGCCTCCTTAAACTATGGCGAAAGCAGCTGAATGTAGAGTCAGTGTGGCTGTGACCCAGCCTGAAGATGGGGGTCCTCTCAGTAGCCCGATGGCCCCAGGAGCTGGATAATCCTGAGTCCTCAGGATGTCCAGGCCACATTTTAGCTTCTCTTGTGACCGGTTGTCCTTCTGTCTGGTGGAGATCACGGAGACTTTACACTTGTCTTTACTTGAATTTTTGGAGTTTATTTTTCATGAATGAAGTGTTGCAAAAATCACCAGACCTAAGCATTATTCAAACTTGCAAAAATTGCAGGTCTTAAAAAGACTGTATTGTCCACTACATTCATGTATGGCCAACTGACATAACTAATAAATGCTTCCTCTCCTCTCTGTCCATCTTCAGAGTTGAAGGGGTCTTAGAGACCGCTGTGCTAATCGCTGACTTTACAGGAGAAACAGACAGGAGATTTCCCAAAGGCCCAGTGTCTGGAGCTTCTCCAGCCAAATGATGTTATCACTATCAAACTGTTTCAATATTTTTTTGTCTTTGTAATAAAAACAGTATGTCCCTAACTCCTCCAATAAACACAAATAGCTAAGAAGACAAAATACAAAAAAGACACAAGGGAGGCCAACTATAAGAAATATCTTCCTTCTTTTTCCTGAGTCATTATCTTTTGAGTTCATGCCAAGATTTTACAGATCAAAAGCAGGTGGGAGTGGAGAGCATATTTGCATAGCTCCCAAAGGACCACTCAAGAGACCATCTCTCCATCACCTCCAACACCATCTCTTGTTGGAAGGTAAATTACAGGCCCCCAGTCAGGTAGCTGGAACATGAATGAACGGGCTATTTATACTGGTTTGTACCTGTACAAAATCCAAGATGTCACTTCCAGGGCATGAATATGAAAAATTACCCCCAGGGAAGAGAAAGAAAATGCAAAGTAAGTGATTTCATAAACCAGGGTGTAGGCTCGTCCTGGGGAGTGAAGGTTCTCATCTGGGAAATGGAGTGCCTCTCCCCAGTGGTGAGTCACTATGTGAGGCAGCTCAGAGCCATGCAGGGAGCTCTAGATGTGGGGGTTTGCAGGTGAACCAGTGAGTGCCCTTCAGAGAGCCCCCACCTTGCTAAACCTCCACGCCCTTTGCTGTAGCAGGAGGATGATAGTGTGACCTCTCAATGGTTCTGTGCAACTTAAATGAACATGGGTATAAACAGGAAAGTGAACTGGAAAGTTCTATAAATAAGAGGAAGGAGTAGTGGCTCCTTTCTGCAGGGCCAGTGGATCTGGCCATTTGGATCTGAGAGACTGTGTGTCCTCATGCCTGGCTTTGGACTGTATTCTGGTTCCAGCCAGAACAGCCTGCCCATAAAGCAGGTTGTGAATTAGATTAAAGACTACCTGGAGAATTCCCAGGCGCATTTGCTGTGCTGGGCAAGAATGCAGTTGGCACATGGGCAAGGGATGATTGTGCTCCAGGGGAACTGGGTGCGGCCGAGCTTAGCCCGACATGCTGGGCCCGAACTGCTGGGCTTGCCACGCCCTCTTTTATTTTATTTATTTATTTTTTGCTTGTCAAAATCACTAAACCAGAATGGAATGAAAACTGTGGGGCCTGAATAAGTTTCTTCCAACCAGAAAATTCTGTAATTCTAGACTTTTAAGTCTGGCAGCATTTCAGACACAGTACTCTTGGAGTACTGGGCATAAGAAAACTGGCACCTCTGTTTAACGAGAGGTGGAAGCCTTTGAAGGCCCTGTTTCCTCCGCTTGCTGAGAGTTCATTCAGCCTTTTATGTAACCTGTCCCAAGCTCCTTGTTCACTGGTTTCCTGCCTTTGAACTTGTTTGGCCTTTCCTACCTCTGGGACTTTGCACTTGCTCTTTCTCTGCCTCCTGCACAGTGCTCATGCTCAGTAGCAATCACTGAAGTCGCTGGCAATCAGATGTCACCTGGGTGCTTTCGGGTAAACGGCATCAATTGCAAGCTAATCTGTGAAAAACTATATAATTCAGGGAATACCATCATTCCCACAGCATTCTTTCCCCACATCTCATCATGAACTTTCATTTTCTTTGCCTCAGTGAATTTATGAAGGAAGATTAGAAATAGTTTCCCTCCCCCTAGATCCTTGTAAATGGGGCTCTATTTTTGCCTGTTTCTTCATTGGCATCATTAGACATGTATATCTTCATGGCCACAAGTAAAATCCAGAGCATTCCAGGTGAAGGCCTTTGCTTTGGTCTTTGTTTCTTTCTTGACTTGGGGGAAAGCTGGACTCTCAGATCTAGACAGTGAAACCATACTGAGTAAGAATTGAAGGTCAGAGTATGTCTGTGAAGAAGAGCTGAGGATCTGTAATGGCCAACTTTTGAAAGGGTTGCCTAAGCAGATGTGGAAGCTATAAGAGATAATGAACTGAAATGTGTCAGACAGGAGGCCAGATTCCCATGCTGAAGTCATCCAAGAACATATGAATATCCGAGATGCCAGTAGGGCATTTACAGATGAGGAAGCCCAGAGTTTAGAAGCATGACAATGTTGAAAGGTCGGACAGAACAATGGATTGAAGCAGTAATAGGAAACACAGAACATACCCAGTCTTCCTTCCCCATGAGCAGAAGACAGGAGGAGAGATAAGCAGCCTTCAAGATCAGTGTTATTTATACACAACAGTTCTTTGTGACCCTCTGTATCTAGTTTTCTCCTACGGACAAGAAAAATTGCCAGACATGGTTACATACGATGGTACAACAATGATCTAAATGTGTACCAAACACTGCAGCGCATTGCAATTACTGCCAACGTTATCACTATCTCCTCAATAAATCTAGACATTTCAATAAGAAGTTAAATTTATTGGGAGTTTTTGGAGGAAGGTTTCTAGTTCTTTCACCAATAGGTTAACATTGGGCAGAAATAGAAAGTTTGCTGCTCAGAGTCCTATTTGAAGCTTTACCACAAATTCAGATCATTGGAATTCCAGTGTTCAGTTGAACTCCTCTGAAAACAGTGACTTTAATTACTTTGGTTTCCACCCCCCCACCCCCATACCAGAGAATCAGGGCATGAGCAAACAAGGGCATAGCCTCGCTTTAAGCCTATTCACTATTCAATTCTGGAAAATGCACTGCCAAGACTAAAGGGTTTTAGTTCACTTAGATTTCTCCCAGAAACCAAAAAAAAAAAAAAAAGAGAGAGAGAGAGGGGAACTTTGAGAAAGGAATGATGATACTTTCTTCACTGCTGTGTCCACAACAGCTTGTTCTGTGCCTAGCACATGCTCTATAACGTTGATTGATGGCTTGTTGTTTATGACTTTCTGGGGAGAGAGAGATGACAAGGAATGAGCAGGAACTGAACAAAAAAATAATCACAAAATAGCCGCACTAGAAATGAATTGATGTGCACTCCCCACCCCGTTAGCACTCTGGAAGGCCAGCCCCCGTTACTGTCCTTGTGCCTGACCATCCTGCACCAGTGGGTTTCTGCATTGATAACTGGTTCAGAAGGTGAGTGCCCTGACTGGGGCTGATCACATCAGCTTGGCTGACCGGTTTCCCTCAGCTCCCTGACACTTCTTTTGGTACTTAAAAACATATCCTTAGGGTTTCATTATAGAAGAATTATCAGTCTCCTAGTTGGCTTGTTTTTTAATAGCCATTCATTTACTTCAATATACAATGATAAGGACTTAATTCAGGTTTAATGAGGCTTCAGTCAGCACAAAGACAAGTCCCTAAGTCAAATGTTGAAGGTGAAAACTTTTGAAGTCAAAAGTAGGATAAATGGGGTTATTGGCTAAAAATAGGCCCCCAAATGCAGACACTTTTCCCTCCTTGTACTCTGAAGACAGAGAGCAGACCATGCAGTCTGAGCTTTGCCTCAGCATGGTGGACTCGGGCTTGCAAGGAAAGCTGGTTGTAGCAGAGGGAATTTAAATCCTGGAATCAGCACTTTGCCTGGGTTGAACTTGAATTTTTTTTTTTATTAATATTATGCTTGGGCCCCAAGAAGATGCATTCAGCCAGACTGACTTATGGCACTAAATGACTAGTTAACCATTACATACTAATCACATAAATATGGTTTATGCAATGATACAAAATGGTTTATGAAATCACTTTTAAACCATCTTTTCAACAGTAATTATACCAGTTCTGTAATTCCTTAAGCCAAGCAATATTGGCAAGAATTGGCTTCAGCACCTTTAATATTCTGATGGTTATCATGCAGAGTTGCCACTGCAGTAAAATGACAGGGTCGTATTTAATTTCTCATCTTCCAGTGCATTTCTCTTTTTTCCTTTTCACATTAAAACATACTTCATAACATTTCATCATGGGAGAAGGCTGCATAAGTTTCCAGTTGCTGTAATTTAGTTAAACCATAAAATTGTTTCCAGATTACCAACCATGAAATGGAAAGACAATCTTATTTATGAATTTATAAATCAGATAATCTCCCTCAAATGAATCCTGAAACCAGAAACACTTTGATGATTAAATAGGAGGGAAAAAGTTTTCTCATTACCATGTGTCAAAAGAATTGTATTTTTGTAAAGTGGTTTTGGCCAAGGCAGTGGAACACGTGCGTGCGGCGCCTTGGTCACGTGAGGCCCCACTGTTCCTGGACAATGGCAGAGAATTGCTCCTCCTCAGCCATCAGGCTCAAGTCTTCTAAACTCTCAAGGCTCTGACAGATCATGTCTCCTTCTTGGTGGCCACACCAATGACATAGCCCATAGGAGGCCACTCTAGGAGCGTTCACAATCGTCCTCAGAGATAGAGAGCCAAGTATGTGTGTACAGGACCGAGTAGAGAGCTTTGCTCCAAAGCATCCAAACTCTTATCCCAGGCAGTTCTGTGATTATGTCCACATCGTGTCTGATGGGTAAGGAAGAGTAGAGTGCTATGTGGGTGTTATCTTTCTCTGCATCCTAAAACCTGTCTGGGGGAAGCCCAGTGAGAAGCCAAGTACCCATTGAGCCAAGGAAAAGGCCAAAGGCATGTATGAAGCCCTGTGGAAGCCTGTGTGGAGAGGACCCAACCAGTGCTGTGACATCCTGCACTTATTACATGGTGATGAGGCCACTGAAGGGCAGTGTTCTGAACCTGGAATGTTTCAGGTGCTTTGCTTGGTTTTTAATGCTGCCGCCCTCCTTTGTTAAATCAGGTAATGAAAGCTGTTGACCGGAGAGAGTCTTCAGAAAGAACACTGATTAAACCCTAATCAGAGCCTATGTTGGAATCCCTTCTGTCATTTCCGCCCATCAGATTCTCATTTAATCTCTGCAGTCATTGCCTTACCTATTTCTCAACATTGCTCTCATCTGTATCTGGATCGGTGGTCACTGTGCCTTCCTATCTACCCTCTAGCTTCACAGACTCCTTTAAGCCACTTCCTAACCAAAGCTGCCACTTAAAGAAGGAAGGGAGGAAGGATTCCTTTGCATTTGCCTAGGATTGAGTAAGAGCAGTGAACTAGTACCATGTCAAGGAGGTCTGAACGCACTTCCACTCAGAGTCATGCGCTTGACTCCAGCATTACTATGGGAAGGATGGGGGGCACTAGACAACTTTCTTCGGGTGCTCAGCACATCTGCTGGGTGTCATTCATTTCCCAAAAAACCATTTGTCTAAGTTTATGTCCCCCACATGGCAAGTGGCATGATCACCCACCACCATCTTTTCTTTGCCCCTTGGGTCTGATAAACTTGGGATTTCTACTGGATGTTTACTAACCTGATTTCCTGATTGGGATTTCGTACTAAGTTCTCTGTTTGGCACATGTACTGTCTTATGGCAGAGAGGAGGCCAAAAGCCCAGGTAAGACTCAAAATGCTTGGCAGCTCAGAAGTTAAGCCTTCATTACTGTGCCTGGAAACAACTGGAAAGTCACTCCATGGAATCTCTATGTGTGATTTCTTCTCTCCACACCAGTAGAACAAAGAAATCATACTATTAACTCTCCAGTTGGGTATTTTTTCCTTACTGTGTTTACAACCAGTAACTATTCAGCCTGCATGACTTCCATCCAAGAAATTCAGTATTGTGACAGAACCATCCATTTTAAAATAAAGAAAATGCCTGGAATTCTGAAGCCAGAAACTTGTAATTGTGAAATTAAGCTCAGTGTTTCATAGAGCACTAAGGGTTATACTCCCAAGGCAAAAACACAAGGCCAAAAGATTGTGTATGGACAAAATTACCCTTGAAAATCCTCTTGATTGTACAGACTTACAGATACATCATCAGTCATTTAGTCCAACTTAACCAGTTATTTTTTTTTCTAGCGAAGGAATAGTCCACCGTGATTTTCCCCCTGGATACCAGATAAAGAAGTTGGCTTGTGTTTAAAAGCCACGGTGTATGAATATGAATATATTGTTTGTAGTACAGGAATCACCATTGCTAACACTACCAGGGGCACATGGGGTATAGACCCACAGCGAGGAGTGGGGTCACTTCTCTGTCTCAAGCTGACACCTGCTATGACCCCTGTGGATGGGGTACGTTGGCAGCTGAGGTACCTGCACTATTCAAACCGTTCACAGCTCTGTCCCTTGTATTGCTTGAAACTACCACATGTGTATAATCGAATTCACATGCAGCGACCTCTGCACTGCCCGTTCATCCTTAGTGGGGAGAGGTCACTTTGTTGTGGTAATGTTTTTATCATGTGGTGAAAATAATGGTAATACTGTGAAATTGCTATTGTCCAGGGTATAGAAATGTGTACCTATTTCAAAAGCCAGACTATTTGTGATGTAACAGCAGCGAGCCCTGAACAGAGAGGCACAGTATCTGTGCATGGTGCATCACTGAGAGGATTTTTCATTTGTGTCTTGAGATGGTCAAATTGTCAGGGATGTTTGTCTTCCTGCTTGTTTCTGTAGAAGTCCCCAGGTTAAGGTTCCTATGACAGCCAGACATTGATTCCAATCATATTTTTTCTTTTTCTTTTTTTTTTTTAATTTTTTTATTTATTTATGATAGTCACAGAGAGAGAGAGAGAGGCAGAGACACAGGCAGAGAGGCAGAGAAGCAGGCTCCATGCACCGGGAGCCCGATGTGGGATTCGATCCCGGGTCTCCAGGATCGCACCCTGGGCCAAAGGCAGGCGCCAAACCGCTGTGCCACCCAGGGATCCCCCAATCATATTTTTTCTTAAGAGACATTCATTTGCCGTTGCTCTTGGGCTATGAAACAATTATTACTCCACACTCCACAAACATCTCCATCACTGACACTGAAACCAGGCAACGGCCTCCCAGCTGATGAGTACCGCTTGGAAGTCTGTGCCACCAGGCCACAGCTGGCCTAGGACACCACTGACACCAGAGACAAAATTGCGAATGCAGGGCAGAAAGTCGCAAGAACACTCCAGGCAAACAATTATTTCAGAAGGAGGCACTTCTCAGTTTTCCGGGAGGCCTGTGCTCACTCATCTTTCTGGTGTTTTTTCAGTGAGATCATTGGGTTAATATTAAACTCTAATCATCGAATCTGGAACTCAGCAGGGATCTGCAGGCTTTTCACATTCCCTGGAGCCAGGATGGGGTGAACTTTGGCAGCCAACTAGGTGGTACATTTTATAACCCTCAGGTGATCATTCACCTAGACAAACCAGTCTGAAAGTCAATATAGCTTTAACAAACAATTCTCTTGTTTTACAGAGAGAGGATGCAAGCCATGGAGAAACAGATTGCCAGTTTAACTGGCCTGGTTCAGTCTGCGCTTTTTAAAGGGCCCATTACAAGTAATAGCAAAGATGCATCTAGGTAAAAAGAAGAAAGCAAACCAATGAAAATAATTCAATCTGTTTCTCTTTAATCATTAAGATAATTCATTCATTGAAATTCGTTTTCTTGTAATCATTTCAAGGCTGAAAATATTACCATCTCTATGAATCATGGTTTGTTTGTTTGTTTTTCCTTCTTGTAATTCTTGGCCGAAGGTCACACTTTGGCCCAAGAAGGGGAAATGGGCTTCCCAGTGCATGTGGCTTCATGGACCACTGCGCAGTGCCTGCAAGCGCCATCCACTTGTCTCCACGTCCACCTCATCTGAAAGTCATGAGCGCTGCTCAGCTGCATTCCACCAGCAGTGTCAGATGCACACCTGGGAAGCCTCTTCCATCCCGGCCAATAGTGATGCTGATGCTAAAATACCCTCATTGCTTGATACCATCACTAGCTGCTGCTAATTGCTTCGAATAGTGAATGGAAGGGGGAAAAAAAAGGAGGCATTTTGAAAACTGTATAGCTGACTCTCTTTTTCTTTTATTCAGCGAGAAAATGATGAAAACCACAGCCGGTAAGAGCCACACGGATAGTGCAGGTAAGTGTTCTTTGGAGCCTCCAAGGGCTGCCTTTGATTAGCTTTGGCTGGTTTCAGAGCATTTAATCTTCCTCTAGGACACCTAATTGGTGTGATTTCAGAGGCTTTCTGGATAACCCCACCACACTGTCCCTGCTTAATGCTGAAACTCCAGATTAGTCATTAATTAATTTGGAGGGGGGTGTGTGGGGCCTAAACGCTTCTTGTCCTCTCCTCTCCATTCAGCCTTTATTCATTCATTCACTCTTCTTTCATTTATTCCTGTATATGGCCCTACATCCAAAAAATATATATGTGTCTGTCACTGGGCAGGGACAATGGGCATCATTTGGATAAGGCTGCCTCCCTGGAATTCTTAAGCCTGTGGGGAAAACAGATACAGAACAAGTAATTATGAGCACAGGGTGAATGTTTAACCAACAGATCTAGCCTAGACCAAGACATTGCCCTGAGGAAGTAACACAGGCTGAGGCACAAAGGATGAATGGGACTTAGGTGAGTGAGGAGAGAGGAGAGCCACTGGGGAGAGGGGGAGGATTATGCAAATGCTGTGGTAAGGAATTTAGATAGTATTCTAAGTGCAAAGTGAAGCCACTGGAAGGTTTTACAGTGAGGAAGGACCTCAGCTCAACTACAGAATGGGAATGGACCAGAAGGGTGCCAGTGGTCAAGGTGGAAGA
Organism: Vulpes lagopus; assembly: GCF_018345385.1. NCBI lineage: Eukaryota > Metazoa > Chordata > Mammalia > Carnivora > Canidae > Vulpes > Vulpes lagopus. The sequence continues at coordinate 65,415,467 of NC_054831.1, forward strand.
GAAGGTATGCTCGTACCAGGGCCAGCTTTTTAAATGCTGGCATCCCCCAGAAGAAACCCCAATTATATTCCCAGTGGAGTTCACCAATATCCAGATATATTTGATGTCTATCTTATACCGCAAGCTCAAGGCGGGCCTCCTCTCAAGAATAGGAGATCTTCCCTTGTATTGGATTAGAAATCAAAATCATTACCAGGGACATGTTCAAGCTACTGAATTACACAGGAAGCATGTGGCCAGTTGGTGTAACCCCTAATTTGGGGAAGCCACAGAGTGTTGGGCAGCATGGTAGAGTGGATAGGGCTTGGGACTACAGTTGAGACGTCTGCTAGACCTGGTTCCGCCCTAGCTAAGTTCAGGCAGTTCAGCTTTAAAACCATCAAGGCTGGGCGTCCAGCATTTCCAATCCTCATGGGATTTGTTGGCTTTCTTAGAAATTAATCAGTGACCTTGGCGGCAGCTAGAGAATTATTTCGCAGAAATTGCTAAACTTGTCTTCAGGCTAGCTGCCAGTTTGTTTGGAAGACATTGATTCATTCATTTATTTTCTCATCTATTATGAACTCAAGAGGGAAAAAGGAATCTATTTGAACTCAGAAAAACAGACAGTGGAATGGCGGTCAGCAGGGGCGGAAGGTTGGGAGAAATCGGGAGGGTGTTGGGTCAAAACTACCAACTTCCAATTACAAGATGAACAAGTTTTGGGGAAATCTAATGTACCACATTGTGATTATAGGGAACAATTCCTAACTATATACTTAGAAGTTGCCAAGAGAGTAGGTCTTAAATGTTCTCACCACAAAAAGGAAATGGCAATTATGGGACATATGATGGATGTGTGAGCTAACACTATGGTAATAATCATATTGTAATATGTAAGTATATCAAATCAATACATAGTGCATCTGAAAGTTACACAGTGTTCTGCGTCAATTATGTGTCAGTGAAGCTGAGGAGAACAGAGAATGTCTACTGAGAACAACCTTCCATGCCTCTGGATTCTATTCTAGGAAATAAGTACCTGATACCATTGTTCTAATCAAGATGCTCAGGCTCTTTTGTACTCTCCTTTTATTCCTTTTCACTTTTGCTGACATCATCATCATCATCATCATCATCACGGGAAACAATTTAATGTGTGTTTCCCATGGACCAGGCACTGTCCTGAGTGCTTTCCATGCCCAAACTCATTAGCTCCCCATGCATCTTCAGAGGATGGATCCCATTGTTATTCCCATGTTCCCAATGAGAAGACTAAACACGTGTCCGCACATCCAACACACACCCGCATGGTCCACCCACCTGTCATTTTAGCTCATTCTTTGGTGTTGAGGTGCCCTCGTCTCTTTAAAGATATGTAGGCTGTTTCATCTCTTTGGTGTGAAAAAATTTGTAAGTGTCTCTATTGGGGCGAGGAGAAAGAAGCAGGTGTAATATCCTTGGGATGCAGTTGCCAGGGTGGAATCAGTAAGTCCAGAGGGATGAACATGGGTAGCACTGGCAACAGATCAGTTTTCTCCTCCATGAGGCTGAGCCAGTTCACGGTGGCACCGGCAACTGCACATGCATTGTTGCCTGCATCTCTGCGGAGTTTGGTCTCTCTCATTCTCTTGTGTCAAGGCTAGATGTGGTCCACAGGGCTTCGGTTGCCATAGCAGCCTTGTACAGTGCACAAAATGTATTAATTCTTCCAGAATCCTAGGAAGTAAGCTACAAGACAAAAAATGTCATCCTTCTGTAGACAAGCACACGGAATTATAGAGAAGTCAGGGAGCTCTTTTGGCCAAGGGTGAATAAAAAAGGGAAAACCAGATTTCCTGTTGCTTTAGGAAGATTGGGTTTATGGCAGCTGTAAGAGAACAGAGGAAACCTTTCATTTTGAAGACATATCATGCATCTCCTGTTGTATATTATATCATTTTGCACGCATAATCCCGTAAGGAAGATGTTAGCCACACCGCTACAGGAGGCACAGCCAGTCCTGCCAGTTCCCAAGCCTGTGTTCTTTCTATCCTGACAGGATACATTAAATTCACATCAAATTTGCATTAATAAGATTCCTATTACAATGTACTTGACCTAAGGCAGATCTGGTAGGAGAGAGGGGGAAGGGCGAAGTGCAGAGAAGGAAGTGAGGTTGTGCAGACTTGTCTGGGAGTGTTGGGAGCAGAATGCGAGCACCTCCCATGTGGGTGTGGAGAGTACATCCCAGGCCCAGTGCCCCTCGTCTGAAGGGGAACTCATTTGACACTCAGGGTTCCCACCCACCAAATCCAGCTCCATCCATAGATTCTGGGGCCCCTGCCTCTAGGTCTCAGGCTATTGCTGCCAGCCTCGGCTTTTCCACTTGCTGACCCTCCAAGGGGAGGAGGGGAGCCTGGCAGAGGCTGCCCCTGCCCACTCTGCCCAGAGAAATAATAGTCACAGTTAGCCAGAGCGGGGGTTCTCTGTGTGCCAGACATTGGGATAAGCAGTTCACATGTGTTTATTCCATTATCCTACACAATAGCCCATTTACCCACTTTACAAATAAGGGAACTGAGAAAGATGTCACCTTACCTACCCGAGGTCACAAAACTAGGAAGTGGGTACTGAGAACAATTTCCAGGATTCTCATTTAAATAATTGAGTGGATAATACTGCCACTGGTTAAAATTAGACCTACAGGGACAGAAAGAAGTTTAGGGAAGATGAAGAGAAATAATGAATTTGACCTGCTTGCAGAAGAGCCCTGGAGCAATGCAAAGGTATTGGTATGCTTTTCCTAGAGGAGAGGAGAAGCTTCCTAGGAAAACATACCAGGATTTAAAGGATTGACTGAGGAAGAAGGAAGTGAGTGATAAAGCCCAGCATCACCCCAAAGAGGTGTCATGTCAGCCCAGCATCTGTTGGGTGGACACCTGACCACTGGCCATCTTAGAAAGAGCCATCCAATGAATCATGGAGTTAGAAATTAGATTTAGTGGATTAGGTTATAGGTGAAGAAATTTTACAAGTCAGTGTAGATTCTATAAAAACATTTGGTGGCAAAGGATACTTTCTACAACCGATGATCAGCATTCAACTCTAATAGATGGTGTATCAACTCTGGCCCCTCCTCCATGCGGGAGACGAGTAGGGTGCTCTGGTGCCCTCACTGTGTTAGGGAGGAGAGGGGATGTAGAAGGAATGAATGTGTGCCTTCCGTTGGCTGAAGAATAGCAGAACAGTTCTTTAATACCAAATGGGAGGTAGCCAGCTACTAGCTAGCACTGTGTCGTTTTCGTTGGAGAAATACCTTGATGGTATCATTTGCCGTGCACGTGATGTATGGTGTCAGTGTGTGTTTGCACGTGCATGTGTGTATACATGTATGTGTGTTGGCGTGCACATGTGCCTATGCTTGTGGGCGTGGAGTGACTCTAAAGTAACCAGACTGAATGTAAAAAAAACTTCTAATTCATTATGATCACCCTCAGAATCACCCTCAAGTCGAGTGACTTTGAAGGTGCTTGTTAATTCTGACACGCTGGTGTTATCGGAAATGTCACTAGATGTTCTTTTTACTGAAGACCTTCATGGTTGGAGAATGTTCTTTGGAACAGTTGCAGAGATGGCAAATCTTGCTCTGCAGGGGATGATTTCGATTTGACCAAAAGTTGGTCATCACCGTGACTGGTGATGATAGGAATGGCCCGCTAGCTTGTACAAATAACAAACAGCTCTTTGTCTGTCCAACTGGGATTCCTTTGGAAATCCTTAAAATGCTTTTGGTTCTGCCCTCCTGACTTCCCCAAGGGGGCCGTGAGAGGGCTGGGAAGCTGGTTCTGGAGGGTGAGGAACTTGGTGTGCCATCAGCTCTCATTGACATTGCGGAGGGCAAGCAGAAGGACAGCTGTGAGCACTCCCTCGCTCACTGGCATGCCATCTAGCCATCTAGCCCCTGGCAGCCGCTCTACCAAGGCTTGCAGGGCTGTATGTGCAAGGAAGGATTCCCCTGGTTTGCTGAGCCCAGATGGAAGGAGAGGCCACTGTGCTGTATCCTCTTCAGAGTATGCAAAGCAGCAACAGGGTTTGGGCCTGGAAGGCCTGCCCAGCCTACTGCAAACCTTCCAATTTGTCCTTTACAGAAAAGAGAGTTAACCAGAAGAGGGTGTGTGTGTGCGTGCATATGTGGTGTGAACTCAGTCTACTCTGGAGGCCTCTTCCGGAGAACTGCATTGTCCTATAAAAACAATAGCACTTCCTTTTGATTCCTGTACCTTGCTGATCCTGTAAGTGCGACTTGGGATCCTTTTGGAAGCATTTTCCGAAGCACACTTGGTCAAATCAGGCCCTTCCCAGATGGACTTAAAAATCCATGTGGCTTAAGTTGGACCCAAGGAGCACAAGTATGTGGCAGCTAGAAAACTAATTAGGAACAATCTTTTTCTGCTACCTTTTTTGATTCCTCTCCTAGAGAATTTTTGAACAATGCCTGATTTTTCTCACTAAAGGAAATGTGAGCAGAAGTCCTGCTTCTTTGGATCTGCAAACCTGAAGGGATTCATGAGAGTACCCTGTTCTTATTACTTGCCCTTGGTGACTGGGTGAATCTGCCCAGAACTAAGTGCATGTTCTCAGGATACATTTGCTTGCAGGAAGTAGTCATGTAAGCACCCTGTGTTAGATCCCAGAATTCTAAAAAATATTTATCTATTATAAAATTATAGATATTCACTATGCAGATTTAAAAATAAAAAAGTGGGGATCCCTGGGTGGCGCAGCGGTTTGGCGCCTGCCTTTGGCCCAGGGCGCGATCCTGGAGACCCGGGACCGAATCCCACATCAGGCTCCCAGTGCATGGAGCCTGCTTCTCCCTCTGCCTGTGTCTCTGCCTCTCTCTCTCTCTCTCTCTCTCTCTCTCTCTGTGACTATCATAAATAAATAAAAATTTCAAAAAAAAAAAAAGTGGTAATAAAAAAACTTAAGAACTCAGGGTGCCTGGATGGCTCAGTCAGTTGGGTAACTGATCCTTGATTGATTCTTGATCTCAGCTCAGGTCCCGACCTCATAGTCATGAGTTCAAGCCCTGCATTGGGCTCCACATCCAGAGTAGAGCCTACTGAAAAAAAAAATTGTACATACTGCTCTGCGATCTGCCTTCTAGAATGTGACATATACAGACTACAAACTATAACTTTGCATGAATGTTCCATAATTTAGACCCAGTTTCTTTGTTTGTTTGTTTGTTTATTGCCATTTAGAGGACCAACATAATTTAAAATTTTTTTCATACTGAAGGAGTTACCAGTAATCTGTATTGGGATGGGACTCAGAGCCTTGACTTTCCTTTCTGGGATGCTTCTTAGGTTTTTGGCTCCTCTTTTTTCCTAGGAACGCTCCATGTTTCTGGAGGGAAGACTCTCAGTGCTCTGGAGTCCTCCGGGCCACCCAGCCAGCCCCTGCCTGCCAGCACCTCGGCCATCCACATGAGCCTGCTCGACATGAGGCGGAATGTGGCTGAACTCAGGCTCCAGCTCCAGCAGATGCGACAGCTCCAGGTACCGACCAAATTTTGTGTGGACGATGTCCTCTGTCTTCGTTCCCCAAAGTCAGTTTTCTCCTCCCTGATCACCTCTGACATCCCTAGCCCCTCAGCACCTTCCTGGCGCTCTCTCTACGCTTTGTTCCCAAGAGCTAATTGAAGACCTGAAGAGTAGCCCCATAAATGCATGGTTTTCTCTCTCACACACATAAAATTGGTCTGGAGCCTCCCACTGCAACTTGAGTCAATCTATAACCACTTCTTGAAGCTAGGCATGCTTTTACACATGAAAAAACCATTAAACATCTGTTTTTTGGAGGAGAGCTGGGAAGAGCAAAGCCTGTGGAGCATTCTAATAGCCAGTTAAGACTTCCTGCTTACAGTGTTTCGGCTCCTTGCCCCTCCTCAGTGAGAAGGCGCAGAGGTGTGACAGGCTGCACGCTGTTTTTGCAAGGAACCAGCATGTATTTAGAAATGTGAGTTTAGACTAGAAGATGAATTCATAAGGCAAAGAAGTCATAGTGGAAGATTTGTTGAGAAACACATCTGCATTTTATTTGGATAGGGTGTCCCATAATGGTTTCCTTACCTTTGTCCATTGTTCAGGAATCTATGAACTATGTAGGATTCGAAGGGGGTGGGGGATGACCCTTTGTGTCACTAATCTTGGTGAATCTGTCCCATCAATCCGATGAAGCACACAAATGTATTGTGTGGTTCTGAGTATAAGGAGTTGGGGTTGGGCATTTCTTTGAGATGGCTTTATGAGACCTTTATGAGATGCTTCCTGTGTCAGCCTCAGGCCCCCCTACCTTGATGGGAGGTTGATCATCGAGGATGTAGTGCTGGTTTAGACTACCCCCAGGCATCTTCCCTGACTTCAGGAAGCTTATAATCTAAACAGCGAGGCATCTTCAGCTCTCTCATCTGAGCTGGTGCCACAGCTTCTCTCTCCTTTCAGCTCACTTGTGGCCTGAGCCCTACATTTGTCACCACCTCATTAAAGCTGAGATGGTGATTTCCTCTCACCCTCCACGTACAAGCAGAACAAACAGAAAGGCAGCAGCTTGAGAGCCCTGACCTGGGGCCTCCACTGTGCATCATGAGCACTATCAGGACAGACCACATTGCTCAGTGTTCAGGTCCCCAGAGGCTACTGTGTCTCCCAGGCCACGTCCCAGATCTTTTAGACAGCCCACGCAGAGCCATCTCGGGGCTCTTCTGAATCATCACCTGCCACCTTTTCCCCACCTTTCACCTTTCCTTCTCCTTGGTTTGCAGTTTCAAAGACACGTTGCGGTGAAGGGGAGTGTACGGGTTGGGCTGAGGGTGTGTGCCGGGGTGACAAAGTCCAGTGTCCGTGGGGTCCGGGCAGTAACTTAACAAGTGAAGTGGAGGTGGGGCAGTGATGAGTTGGCCTTTCCTCAAAGATGGTCACCACTCTCGGCTCCAGCCACTTCTCAACCTGACACAATTCAAGGCTAGTGGTGTTTGGGAAATAGAGGTTTTATGTGACATTTTTGTATTCATTCTAAAAAAGGTTGGAAAGTAATTAAAAACCAGACATTTAGTACTCAGCAGGCCAAATGACAAATGTGCAGGCCGGGGATGGGTCTGTCCCATGGCAGGTTCTTCCGTGGGAGTTTTGGAGGGGACGCCCCTTCTGCCATGGCTCCTGCCTTCTAATGCCACCTGCTGGCTGTGTGGAAATGATCACTCCTCACTGGACCCTCCCAAGAAAAAAATTCCTAAATATCATTTGTGCTCTTTCCCAAGTGAGCATTTGTTGGTATGGGGAAGGGGTGGAGTTCCTTTAGCCTGAGCACCGTGCTTCCTCTGAAGTGTGGCACATTTCATATGGAGGCTGATGTGCGTGGCTGTGGCATCACTCTGGCCTTGTTTGGTTTTCTGGCCAGCTAAGGATGGGAGTCCTCACAACCCGCCACGCCTCCATGGGAACCTTGAACCATGAGAGCTGAGTTTCCAAATTCTCACTCCTCAAGAAATGCAGTTCTTCAGTTGAGGTCTGGGAATGCTATTGCCATAGGATTGCTCAGCCTCTTTGGCTTTGGGGGTGTAAAGAAGAGTGAGCCGATGTGTTCTCGAGATTTGAAGTTTGTGGAGGCCTAAAGAGCAGATGCATAGGGAAAAATTAAACATTTTGCTTCCCAACCTGATGGCTATTGTTTCTTTGCATTGTGTCTTTGCATTTCCTGTGTCCCCATCAGCTTTCCAGCCTGTCAGTCCTCTGTCTTACTTTCAGTCAGGGGAGTCTATCTACTTAAGACAAAAACAATTTAGAGTAATTAAGCCATCTCAGCACCAGTTCTCCTTTAGCATATGTATTAATACACCAGAAAAGAAGTGCAACCCCAAAGTGATTATAAGTCCAATAATGGAACTATCATTAGAGATATACGAAACTCCGTAGAATAGTCTCCAAAGAACAAAAATTGAATTAGAAATTCAAATGTTCTTTGAACTGTGTTATAAAATAGTGAAACTGAATGAAATCTTTTGTGCTTGGCAACCGGCTCCAGTAATTAGATAATTACATCACTGGAAAATCCTAGACTGTAGAGCATATCCTATTTGAGCATTTTATTTTCAGAATTGATGGATTATTCTCAGAAATAGAAATTGGATGAGGACACAGTGGGATGGGTAGTTTAAATAGGGCAAAAAGAATGTCAAGGGAGGCAAAAAGAGCCTAAGCAAAAGATGAAGACCACTAAAACTCTTTTCATGCAATTCCCTCCTCTCCAATTTCACATGAATTATTGGTCTAAGAGAGTGGTTCTCAATCCTAGCTACCTATTAGAATCCCCTGAGGCCTTAACAAAATATCAGTACCTGAATACCACTGCCAGAGTCTGACTTCATTGGTGTGAACAAGACCAGGCACTGGTGATTCTAGAATGCTCTGAGGTAAGAACTATTGCACATGGGTATTATGAATGCTCAGTCCATTTAGACACCTCTTGGAAATATCGAGGTCTCAGTCAACTATCACAGGGTGAAACAGAAACAGATAAAGTACCTACCACCCTGTAAGTGTGCAAGACACACCCGATGACTTCAAAGCCCTGACTTCAAATGAGGCACCCCATTCACAGTAGCTAATAGAATGTTTTGTCTACTTAGTTATAAAAACTACAAGAGCTATATGGAACTTCTATGTTGTCATGTCCCCATTCTAAGGTAACAGTTGGGTCAGTTCTTAGATGGCAACAATGGACAAAGGAACAGATGAAGATCTTGTACCTAATAATTATTTCCTTCAGAAGATAATTATCTTTGTCCATTACCTATTCTGGTGTGATTTAGAAAAAGCTTACTTTTCCTAAATGATGAGCTACATGGTTTTTTTTTTTTTTCCAAAATGCCACAGTACTTGGATTTTCCCAAAGTAATTCCACATCCACCAAAGAGATTGCAGTTCTTCTGTTTCTCTCTGTGGGCTGAAGGAAGAGATAAGTTTCTAGAAGATATGGTACAAGTTCTGTGAGGGCTACATGAGATTTGGCCTAAAGAGAGAATGGAGATGTCCACTTCTCTAATTCCCACACTTTTCCTGCCTTGGTTCCCTTTTCCTTATTGTGCCCCCTGATAAACTTTCACAAAATGGGGTTATTCTGAACTTAATGTTCTATTCTTAAGACAACTGAGGATTTACTATGCTATCCTAAGAGAGAAAGGAGGTAAAATGCCAACATTAAAAAAAAAAAAAAAAAAAAAACCTAGCAGTACACAGAAACCTTGTATTTGAAATGATAAAATTCAATCCAGTTATCTTAAGGTGCCTTTTTAAATAAGATAGTGCCTTATAGAAATGTGCCAGAGTATCATTTATCTTTTGACATCCCCCCAAAAAAATGATCATGTGACTGTGCATCCCTATGCTGAGCAGATCTATTTTTCCTTACTGGGAAGAAATAATTAATGGAACTAGTCAGGGTTTGACAATTAGGCTGCCATACAATGCACCAAACCTAGATAGACCTTCACACAGAGGCTATCTAAGATGGGGAGTCATCTCCCAGATAACATGTGGTTGTGACTAGGCATCTTATACATTGTTCCCTATAGCCTGGGGAACTTAACCAGATATTCAGGAATCACTCTGGAGTCTGGCTATCATCATGAAACTCCCTGATTTACAGTACAACCCCTATTAAGTGTCACTGCTGGACAGAAAATCAGTCTCTCTATATGACACTGTTGGCTGGACTGATAGATTTTACCTAAGAAATTAGGATTCAATATGTGAGGTGGATGCCCATTTTGAGGTGGGTGGAATTAGTTTTAGGTGGTTTCCTAGTCCTGGATGTTGATAAAGACAACTTACTTGATTAAGTAAATATTTAATGGCCAACAACATTATTTCTGAGTATTTTTATAAAAATGTTAAGGCATAGCATTTAAAATAAATTTATGTTTCCAGAATAAGTGGGTAATTTTAACTGTACTTACCTTCCCACTGTTGACAATTAGAACACTGAAAAAAAATTTAAATATGTATGAAACAACTATTTCCCAATATTGGATAACAGACAACACAGGATTGTAATCCTTAGGAGTATAGAAGCAAAGGAAGTGAAACCTACACCTGACTCAGCTTTCTGCCTGGCGACACTTTTCAGATCATCATGTAGAAAGGAATGACCCAAGCAGAACACTGATGGCCTAACTCAGGAGATAAAATGAAAGTTTAGAGAGCTGAAACACCTAGAATTTGTGGAGTAGAATACCAAATAAGAGGAAGCTCTGCAGAGAGAAGCCTATATAATATAATCTATGGTCTGTCATTGAATAATAAGCCAAGCATGTGTTGTGTGAAAGACTACCAAGCCAGGCAAAAACAAAACGGGAGGCTCTAAGCTAAAAAATCCCCAGAGCTCACACAGGGCTGGGTACCTTGACAAGCAAGAGTAAAGAGGCTTCATTGATCACCTCGGGCATTCAGTGGAGATCAAAGAAGAACTATGTTCCTATCTTGGGGATAAACTGGTCCCAGAGTAAAGGCTACCCTAGATTCACCATAACAAAGCTGAAAATAGTAACTCAACCATCTTCCAGAGCAACTCCACCTGTAATGGAAAACAAAATCTGGAACTGCCTGTCCAGCACTCAATCAAAAATTACTAGACATGTGAAGAAAAATCAGCAAAGACTAATGACAAGAACAGCAGCAAGGACTTGAAGATAGCTATAATAATTATTCTCAAGATTTAAAGAAAAATATGAACACAATGAGACAAGAAATGGAAAGAAACAAAAATGGATCTACGTGTAACTTTCAAGAGCTGAAAAACAATATCTAAATGGACTTTATAGAAGATTTATTACTGGTAAAACAAAATATCAGTTAACTTGAAAACATAGCAGTAGAAGCTGTTCAAACTGAAATATAAAGAAAAAAAGATTGAAGAAAATGAATCAAACCTTAATGATTTGTGGAACAATATTAAGTGGTCCAGAGGAAAAGCATAAAATATTAGAAGAAATAATGGCTGGAGTTATTCTAAATATGATGAAAGCTGTAAATCCACAGACCAAAGAAGTTCAATAAACCCCTGGGGGAAGAAAAGGAATTAATAGAAAAGTTTTATAGGCAGCCAGAGGTTGGCAGGGAAAGGACACCTTACTTACAGGGAAATATAAATAAGAATTAACACCAACTTCTCACCAGAGACAAAAGTTAAGCCTGGAAAAATGGAATAATGACATCTTTACAGCATTGAAAGGGGAAAAAAAAACTCTTCAGAAAACAGAGGACACTTCTCAACTGGCTTTATGAATCTAGCATTACCCTAAGAGCAAAACCAGTCAAGGATATTATAAGGAAAGAAAATATAGACCAATATCCCTCAGGAGAACATATGTAACAAATCCTTAACAAAATATTAGCAATTGAATTCAGCAATATATAAAAAGGATAACATATTATCCTGGTTTTTATCCCAGGAATGCAAGATTATTTTAATATGAAAAAAAGAATCCTTATATTTGAACTTATTAAGGTAATAAAGGAAAAAAATCATACCATTTCATTAAATACAGAAAAAAAAATCCGTGACAAAATCATTGCTAATGTTAAGAACATTTAACAATCTAGTAGAAGGATGCTTAATCTGGTAAAGGATGTCTGAAAAACCTACAGAAACATAGCTAATGGTGCAGTACTACACACATTTTCCATAAAATCAGAAATCAGCAAGGAAGGCTGCTTTCACTTCTATTGAATACTGTACTGAATGAAGATCCTAGCCAGTGGAATAAGGCTCAAAAAAGAGAGAAAAGGCATACCCATAGGAAAGGAAAATTGGCTTTACTCCCAAATGGCATGGTTGCCTATGTATAGCATCAAAAGGACTACAAAAAGTTGCCACCAGAAATAAATGAATTAAAGCAAGTTCACCAGAATCAAGTCAATATGCAAACATACAAAGATGTGTTAGCACATACAACATAAATCCATGTAGTTGATTATCCATACAAATGGAGTACCACTCTGCATTAACAAAAATGAACTACTGAAACACATACAAGATCACACTGGATCTCAAAAACTATATACTGAAGGGAAGAAGCCATACCCTAAGGATTACCTATTGTGTAATTTCACGTATATGTCCCTGTAGAACACAAAGAACCCATCTATAGGGACACAGAACAGACTTGTGGTTTCTTTGGGCTGGAGTTTGGGGGGGACTAGTTGCAAAGGGTCATGAAGGAGTTTTGTGCATTTAAAATGGGTATATTTCATTTGTAAACTATACTTTAATAGACAGGGTTTTTAATTTTTTTTAAGGTTTTTTATTTATTCATCTGAGAGAGAGAACATGAGCAGAAGGAGAGGGAGAGAGGGAGTGGGAGAAGCAGACCCCCCCCCCACTACTGAGCATGGAGCCCAACATGGGACTTGATCTCAGGACTCCAGGATCATGACCCAAGCTGAAGGCAGACGCTCAACCAACTGAGCCACCCAGGTGCCCCAGTAGAAGGTTTTTCAAGTTAATTAAAATGTAGGCATCCTTGCTAAGCAAAAATAAAATGTAATGATATGAACTGCTGGTGACTAATTCATTTAAAGCATTTAGAGAGAGAGATGTTTATCTACATCTTGCCTCAGCTTAGCACTTCATGTGCTGCTGGGATGAACAGGGCAGTCCTGTGTCCTGGGGACCATGGCGGGAACACCAGGCAGGAGGGTGGGGGGCTCGAGGAAAGTAGAAGGAAAACCTGTGCTCACGCTTATTCCTTCACGATTAACCCATCATTTTCCGGGTGCCAGTACCGTGCTATGGAAAATCCCTTCTCTGTTCCCTCCAGCTGGCTCTGGGAAACCCCTCTTTCCAGAAGGAGGATCATATAACCTGGAACTCCAGGTGAAAACCCTGTTCAAGTGGAATAATTTACATGCAATATGCCATATTACCAGTCGCATAACTTGAATATTATGTAAGGTTGTATTCTCCTCCGACACCTGTGGGCTTCTGAGTAATGTCCTATTGAAATTTATTGTACAGCAGCTATGTGTTCGGTGCCCACTGTGTGCCAGAAACTGTGCTTGTGGCTGAGAATAACACAGACATGTCCCTGCCTTGTCAGAGGAGCCACTTGGGATGGTTGAACAAACTGGGTTGAATTCAAAACACTCGGTTCTTATCCTGATTCTGCCCTTAATTATGGAGTGACCCTGAACAAGCCACTTAACCTCTCAGGGCTTCACTTTTCTCATCTTCCAAATTTCAATTTTAAGAATTTTAAATATTCCAGTAATAATTTCCAGTGTGATAGCCACTGTTAATACCCACTGCTAACGGGACCATCTTTTTGGGAGCTTGTCTGTGAGATTTGGTGGGAGGGATTCAGCACAGAGGGCTGTGCCGCACAGCTTGTGGCACAGTGACATCATCTATCCTTTTGGGAATCCTTTTCTTAGGCCATAATGCTTATCCCCAGTGGCACATAAGAATCATCTGAGAAGTTGAAAGAATTCCCAATGCCCAAGCTGCACAGTAGACCAATTAAATCAGAATCTCTCGGGGGGATAGGACCCAGGTGCCAGTCACTTTTCAACACACCTAATCATCTATTTATTTATCCTTTGCCTACCTGTGACCCCTCTTCCCTGCACCCCTTTGAAATAAGTAGCTCCATGGGATTTGACACATGGCATTGAATTTAAGCATGCCATTTTGATTGCTGGCCGTGTTGCTGTGGGCATTCAACGATTACTACTGTCAGAAGGTCAGGGCATGAGAGTTGAGCCCAAGGCATATCTGAGCCTATGGGTCAGTCCATACGTCTACCATCTAGGAAGGAATTCCACATTGTCCTTTATCAGCATTACTACTTAAATCATGTATTTATCAATATTTATGGAGCACCTGCTGTGAGCAGCCCTGTGTCCTGGAGACTGTGGAGAGCAAAAATTAACGACATAGGGGTAATTGCAGGTGCAAAGTCCCTGTGGCAGAAAGGAGCCTAGCCAGTCAGAAGAACAGAAAGGACGCCTGTGTGGCTACAGCAGGGATTGCCGACTGCCTGTAATGTGAGAAAAGTGGTGATATGGAGAAGGGCCAAACTTCCCTGTGCCTTGTGGGCAGAGCTGTAGCTACAGAGAACATGGGAGGAACTTACCCTCCATGCATTGTTTCCATTCGTGGTGACTTTGAGCAATATACTGACTGTAAGACCACAATAAAAAGACACTATTAGCCAAAGCAATGAGGGCATAATTATGAGTCATTCAGAGGGGATAACCCAAGAGTAGTACATTTTCATTTGGTTCCCTTCCAGACAAAACTGCAAGCCCCACCCCTGGGGCCAGGTTTGTGCCAGACACTGTTATAAGCACTTTATGCCCTCGCTGAATCTCCATTACCAGCCTATGAGATATGAATGACTATTGCCCTTTTCATGGATAGCACAGAGAGATTAATAAGTTGCCCGCAGTCACATGGCTGCTAAGTGGTAAAACTAGAAATTGAACCCAGGCAATCTCTTTCTGGATGGCCAGTTAATCAGTACAGAGCTGATGTTGGAACATGATGATGGCTCTGCTTGTTGGCTCATGTTGGAATGTTTTATCTTTATTTAGCAAAACCGGAAGACAGGATGGGTTTTGAGTTGAGGGTAACATGGCAGATGGCATTTGCATGAAGACATCACTCCCATGTGGTGATACACAGTAATTGTATTACAGTCCATGAACCAGAAAACAAAACAAAACAAAACAAAAAACAATAACAGCCAACTGAAATTTCAGGGAAACTTTAGGTATAACATGATAGGTATAACACTACTGTCTTTGAGGCTGATTGAATAAATTCACTTGATGGATGTGCTATCATAAAACTGTCCTGCCCCAAAGATATACTTAATATAGGACTTGGAAAAAGGCTAAGCGTTTGACTAGATTCTTATGAAGCCAGATGCAAACCACACGTTTTCTACTCTCTGGGGTAAGAAACAAGAGTGCTCTGCAAACTATATGGAAAATTATATGGATATTGTGATATGATGCATGCAGGCAGCCCACATAAAATCCAGGCAAAAACAGTAAATTGCCAAGAGCCTTGAGGTCATCTGAAATCATTATCATTGCAACCATCAACACTGAGTACTATGTTTTAGTGGTCTGTGATTACATGATATTTGGTATGTGGATCTCTGTAAATAAGAAGGACACTCTTATTCTCTTTTAACTGATACACTGAAATAGTCCATAGCCAAATCAACATTTGTTGAGTATCTATTCCATATCAAGCAGTTCTATCTCCTTTCGCCCTCAGACTAGCTCTGCTAAAGGAAATGAATCCTCATCCTTAAAGATAAGGAAACAGAGACCAAGTGAGTCTAAGTAACATGCCAAAGTTTCACAGTAGCCAGGTTGGTATATGATCCAAAGCGGAACCACAAAAGACCCTGAATAGTCCAGAGCAATCTTTAGAAAGAACAAAGCTAGAGGCATCATACTTCCCAATTTCAAAATATATTACAAAGCTATAATAATCAACATAGTATGGTATTGGCATAAAAAGACACATAGATCAATGGAACGTAAGAGGGAGCCCAGAAATATGGTCCTACACATATATAATCAATTACTTTATGAAAAAGGAGCCAAGAATATTACAATGAGGAAAGAATAGTCTCTTTGATAAGTGGTGCTAGGGAAACTGGGCAGCCTCATGCAAAAGAATGGCACTGGACCATCATGTTACACCAAACACAAAAATTAACTCTAAAATGGATTTAGGACTGGAACATAAGGCCTGAAACCATGAAATTCCTAGAAAAAAAAAAAACATAGGCAGTAAGCTTTTTGACGTAGGTCTTGGCAATGAATTTTTGAAACTAACACCAAAAGGAAAAGCAACAAAGAAGAAATAAACAAATGGAACTACCTCAAAGTGAACAGCTTCTACGTAGTAAATGAGACCATCAACAAAATGAAAAGGCAACCTACTGAATGGGACAAAATATTGGCAAATCATATTTTTGATAAGAGGTTAATATCCAGAGTATGTATAACTCAACACCAAAACCCCCAAACAATCCAATTTTTTTAAATGGGGGGATCTGAATAGATATTTTTCCAAAGAAGACATAGATGACCAACAGGTACATGAAAAGATACTCAACTCTGTTAATCATCAGGGAAATGCAAATGAAAACCACAATGAGATATCATCTCACACCTGTGAGAATGGCCAGTATCAAAACGACAGGAATGTGGAGAAAAAGGAACCCTCATATGCTGTTGGTGGGATGGTAAATTGGTGGAGCCACTGTGGAAAACAACATGGAGGTCTCTCAGAAAATAAAATTAGAACTACCATGTAATCCAGTAATTCCACTTCTGAGTATTTATCTAAAGAAAACAAAAACAGTAACTCAAAAAGATATATGCACACCCATGTTCATTGCTGCACTGTTTACAATAGCCAAAATATGGAAACAAGAGTGTCCATCAGTGGATGAATGGTCAATAATATTGTCATGGCATTGTACTGGGTTGAGCATTGAATGTATAGGATTCTTGAATCACTGTGTTCTACACCTGAAAGTAATATAACATTGTATGTCAACTATACTTCAATAATAAAAACTTAAAAATAAAAATAAAATGAAGTGCACATCTACAATGGAATATTATCTGGCCATAAAAAAATGAAATGAAATCTTACCATTTATGAGACTATGGTTGGGCGCTGAGGGCATAATGCTAAAGTGAAATGAGTCAGAGAAAGACAAATCCCATATGACCTCTTTTATATGTGGAATAAAAAAAAAACTCAGATACAGAGAATAGATTGGTGGTTGCGAGAGGAAGGGGTGTGAGAAATGGGTGAAGGGGGTCAAAGGTTAAAAAAAAGCCTTTAAGATATAAAAGACCAAGTAATAAGGGTATTTCAGGCACCATGATGGGAGGAAGATAGGGTAGGCAGGAAGACCTATTTCGGTGCAGGGAATGCCTGTCCTGACGTTACAGATGTTATTCTCCGAGCACCATAAGCCATATTCCTAAAGGCTCCATTCTTGCAGCTAACATCTTGAACAGGGAAAGAGAAAGTGATGTTTCCAAGGTCACTTGGGCTCAAGGAGGGATGTTTCCAAGGTCACTTGGGGCCACTGGATTTTTCATTATCACACGCTCAAGTTTGTGTTTCAATTTGGGGCTTGCAAACGATTCCCAGGCGCATCTACCAAGCCATTAAAAAAAAATAAAAATGTGCTTGGTTCCAAAGCTGATGCTTTCAGCTGCTCCCTGTAAAAACATGTCAATGAGAGTTTATGCCTGTTGTCCAAGATGTGCTGACCAGAGTAAGAAAAGGCTCCTATTTTTTTGCAGACACAGACACGAAAGTCTGGTTGTCAGTTGGCAGCTAAACCTCAGATGTTGGTTGCAGTAGCGATATTATATACAATCTTCACTTCCTTCCCTTCCTCACTGAAATAAATATTCAGCTGCAGGGCTGTTTACCCAGACCCGCTTCTGAAGACTGTCAGGCAGTCGGTTGCCGCGATGTCAGTGAGGCAGAGCCAATTGAGGTTGATTTCTTTTATTCGACAGCTGCAGAACCAGGAGCTGCTGAGGGCGATGATGAAGAAGGCTGAGCTGGAAATCAGTGGCAAAGTGATGGAAACCATGAAGAGGCTGGAGGACCCCGTACAGCGCCAGCGTGTCCTGGTAGAACAGGACCGGCAAAAATACCTACACGAAGAGGAGAGGATCGTCAAGAAGCTGTGGTGAGTGCCAGGCACCTGTTGCGTGTTTAGCCATGTCACCCCAAAAAGGACCCTGTCCTCGCCAACGAGGAGGCCCTTCCTAATGGTGCTCTCTCCCACTCTCTTTATTGAGCACCTGCTGTGTGCAAGGTAGACTTCTGCGGTTCTGGGTGTCCGTGGACTCTAAGCACCCCTCCCACCAGACCCAGAAAGTTCAACTGCGCTCGCCTCTTTAAAAGCCAGAGCACCACACTCCTCCGTAGGGCTCAGCAACACATCAAATTAATGGAAGCAAGTGGCAAAACCCAATGATAAATGGGAAGGCTGCCTTTAATCTCAATAAATGAATACTAATAGCCAAAATAACAGTGTTAAAATTATCTTCCTATTATTCAGCTGTAGTTAAAAGCACAAAAGAAGAATTTAAATGTAAAGTATGTCTGATCCAGGAATGAAAGATGCCTCCTTGAATGTTATCAATCTTCTATGAGGTTCTTATTGAAAGCATCTATCAAGTTCCACTATTGAAATGAGCAGTTTTATTACTCCCAAGTCACTAGGGCAGGCACATCTTTTATGGTAATATGTGTTTTGTTATGCAATGAAGATTTATCATAGGATGAATTTCACCTTCTAGTATAAGGAATAGTAATTTTTCTAGGTTCTCCTACTATTGGTAAATCTCTTCTTAAATCTCCCAAATTGGGACTATAAAGATGCAACTCTCAAATTCTTCAGATGAGCAGAAAGGACCAAAAGTCTCCATGATGGAAAGTGTTATTTTCTATCACCTATTTGATACTTAAGCTTGTATCACCTCAGATGCCAACCCAGTGTGTCTAATTAAAAATAGAATATCCCTCTCAGTAGCAGTCCGGGTGTGTGTGTGTGGGGGGGGGAATCAGTTAGAGTTCTTTTTTCCTAAAAAATTGAGTTTGACCACTGTTCACTGACATCTCAATTGCTTCTAAAATTTTATGTAGTTACTGACTCTGTAGACATTTCATCACCCACTGTGAAGCAATAAGGCTGTTGTTTGTCTGAAATGTTTTTGTAGCAGCCAGTTGTCCAAAATCTAGGTATTAAAATTCTTCTTGAAAACTTCTTTAAAAATACGTAGGCTTTTAAGAATATTTTCTAAGTTTTCCAACTGAATGATGAAAAAGTAAATTTTCTTCTTTTAAAAATTATGTTTCTTGATTAGCTGAGGTATGTTTTGCTTCTGGCTTAGAAAAGGCATCTTTAATGTCAATACTACCCTGAGTCTAGTAGCCCAGCCCAAGAGTGAGACAGGAAGGGGAACAGGGAGCATATCGTGGGAGGACTCTGTGGGTGGGCTGCACATGAATGAAACGTGCCCAGGGCACACGAGGAACTCCAATCTGGAAAAGCAGAACATATGAGTGTGCGTATAGCACAAAATAGGTGACCCACAAGTGCCAGGTGAACCTACAAGAAGGAGAGATTCTTTTGGGCCCCAGGGATCAAGAAAACTTAACCGGAAATTAGTTATTTTTCATATGACCCCAGGCCCAAAGCAGTGCCATGTATGTCGCAGGGTCTCACAGATGGTTTGTTAAATGGAACCAAGATGGCCTGGAGGACAGGCCATCAGTGGAGGCTCGTGGGGGTGGGGAGGCTCCCAGGCAGAGAAACCCTGTGAGGCAGGAAGGGGCAAGGTGTTGTGGGAGAATTGGGAGTCATCCACTTTGGTGGGAGAGTGGGGTACAAGGTTCTAGATCATGTCTCCTATCTGGGTAATGCCATTGCCACCTGCTTGGTGCCTGCCCATATCTCAGACCACACTCACGCCCGGCAGGCCTGCTCGATGTCTGCAGGGTCTTTGTTGAACAGAAACCCGAATCCCTGGCTTTTCATGAAAGCTCTTGGGTCCAACTCCAGATTCAGAACTTCCCTGGGCGAAGCTTAAGAATGTGCACTCACAAAGCTTCAGGGGAAATTCTGAAGTGTCTTCACATCTGACAGTTACTGCGGCCTGATGAGGAGGCCACTGAAGCTTTCTGCTTTAAGGAGTAGCAAAGTCGGAGCTGTATTTCAGAAAGGTCCCTCTGGTGATCACATGCAGGATAACGGAGGAGGAAACGTCGCTGTCAGGGAAACCCTATTGGAAGTGCTCTGAACATCCGGTCAAAAGTCATTAAGGTCTGAATCAAGGAGTAGAAAAAGGAATGAGAAGAGAAATCAAATGAAATGGACTGATTAGAGGGATCAGAGTAGGGAGAGAGAGTGGGTTACAAAAGACAGCCAGAAATTTCAACTCTGGAACATTAGGAAAGCAGTTCTTCTCCCCTGTCACTCCCCAGCCTTCTCCTTACGAGCACACACGTGTGCGCGCGCACACACACAGACACACACACACACTGGAAAGTATGTTCCTTTGGGCATCGTGAGAGGGTTAAGTTGCTGGTGAGCCATTCAGTTGGCAGAGAATGAAATTTAAGTCTAGAACTGTGGAGAGAAATTCAATCAAGATCCTTTCTCTTTGGTGGGTTTCTACTTGGAATTAATAATTGAGCTTCTAATAATAGAGGAAATACTTTTCAACAGATTTGATGCTTCCTTTTAACTAAGGTAGAATGAGAAGAAACTTACACAAATAGAATGGATTTACATATAAACCACAGCATCTGTGAACATCTGGCATTCCTTTGAGCAGAGTTCACATCTCAAAGTCATATTGATTACGTAATATTGAAAATGTTTTCAGCATTCATTTTAGCTCCCCGATCTCTGTTACAGTTTGAATGAACAAAAGCTATCTGACTGCTTTATAACAGATGTCATAAACATATGAACGGAAGTGACGTTGCTGTATCCAATAATATCAATACACTTTCACGTATGTTCCTTGATTGACAAAGGAAAAGCTGTGACATTTAAGGGTCTCCTGTGTGCAGAGTTATGAAATCCAAGAGGCATGCTGTGTAGAAGAGATTAAAATAGAATTTTAGGCAGACTGCCTTTGGGTCAGATGATAGCTTCTAGGAGGATTCATTGCAGCCTGGCGGGCTTGTGGATTGTTAATGGAACCGTGATAACATTTGGGTCTTAGCTCTTCCCTCAAAACTCAGAAGGGCTGGACAGTGTGTCCCGTCTGCCACTAAAATATTTCAGTTTGGTGATGAAATGGAAAATAACTTTTCCCCACACAGGTGCCATATTTAGAACTCTTATAAGGAGTGGCACACGCTCTCTCCTCAGGGATGTGGTTGCTGTAGGAGGTTTCCTGTGGCGGGTTGGGGGGGCCTCATGTAACACTGGGTACCTTTCCATAGTTTGCAAATGTGGACAGGGAGCAGGTGAGGCTTCCCCCTTTGGTGTTGAAGTTGCATCATTTCATCTGAAAGGATCACAGTTTTAGTCCATTTTCTATCATAGAATGAGAGACATCACCAAAAACCCCATCCCACTTCAGTATGATGGGTGAAGTTTGCCCCATGGTCCTTGTTAAACATACATAGATAGCATCCTGCCGAATCCCTCCTGCAGGGCCGAGCCACCCATCATTCTGAGCACCCACGTAGTGGGGAGGGTCCTGGCAGGCCATGGTTTTGTAGATCACTGGTGTCTTCTCTCACTCTTCCGGCTGCTTCGAGCCCTGCCTGCACCAGCAGGTGGAATGCTGTTCACCTGCTGCCACCTAGTGGTTCTTCATCTCTCAACATCCTTTTCTTTAAGAAAGGTTTTCTGTTGTCAGATTCAGATTTACAGACAACTGAAGTGATACAAACGTGTGTTTAGGATGGGGCTATTAATGTGCCCAGGGGACAGGATGTTGTTGTTTGGTTGGTTGGTTGGTTGGTTGGTTGGTTTACATCTTGAAGCGGAAGACCTTAATTTAGTTCTGTTGGAACTCCAGCAGTACCATAGGGGATGTGTTTGTGTGTGCACATGTGTGTGTGTTTCTCTCACTCCCTCTCTCTTAGAGACACATATCAGAAATCAGAACTGTGATCATTTTTCCTCTGCAGCTTAGAGTGGAAAGTCAGTCCTTATCAATGAGATCATCAGTATAAACCAGAGGTTCTCGATCAGGGACAAATTTGTGCCCCTCCCCACCCCTCCCCGCCTCTTCCTTCCCCGGGGACATTGTACCAATGTCTGGACACATCCTTGTTTCTCACAGGCTGGGGGGGGGTGCCCTGAGCATCTAGTGTGTAGAGGACAGGAGTGCTGCTGGACACCCTACGATGTACAGCACAGGCGCCTACAAGAAAGAATTATCCAGCCCCAAATATCAAGTTCCAAGTTGAGAGAGCTGCTATAAACCGGTGGGACCCCCTCTTTCTGCCCCGCGATAGTGTGCACACCCTGTCCCCTCTGTCACATCACACAGCGTGCACACTCTGCATTGGCATCAGGATCCCCCACTGAAAATAAGGGATGGGTCCTTTGTCAGCCAGCTGCCATTTTCCCTCTGGCCAACCTGGGCGTCCCCATGAGCATGTCCTGGGAAGATCTTCCTTGCACCCTCCTTACACCTCAGCAGAATATTTAAGGCAAACCAAGCTACTCTGGTGGTAATGACGGGGAGGCTCGGACGACCCCTTTGCTCCTGCAGCTTTAGGAGGACTTCGGTGTTCACTCCCATCCTCTGGTCTCCCCCCACCCCCATCCCACAGTGAGCTGGAAAACTTTGTTGAAGATTTAAAGAAGGACTCTACATCGGCTGGCCGCGTGGTCACTCTAAAAGATGTGGAAGATGGGGCTTTCCTTCTGCGACAAGTGGGAGAAGCTGTGGCTTCCCTGAAAGGTGAGCCTCCTCCTGGAAGGGAGAAGTCAGAAGCAAGTCTTCGGGGGATGGGGTGTAAAAATCTGCCCAGTAGTGAAGGATTCGTTCATTCATGCACACAGAGGTATTCATGAAACACCTACGTTTGCCGGGCCCTGTTCTAGGCACTTGGGCTGTACCACTGAACAAAATAGGCAAATGTCCCTGTCTTCTTGGAGCTTATATTTCAGCGGGTGCTGTAAGATTGAGGACTCGGTAATACGAGTGATAGTTTCTCTCTGCTAGGCTCTTGCAGTGTGGGCACTTGTGCCAAATTCATTTAAAATGATCCTAAGGGACAGTTGCCTTTATCCCAAGTATACAGACAGGAAATGAGGCGCAGAGGAGCTCTGTCCTTGCCCAAGGTCACTTGGAACCCGGTGTCTGACCAGCATCTGCTTCCTGAAGATGTGTGTGGGGTACTCCATCCGATAAGCCCCACTCTCCTACCCCTAGTCCAGCATGCACGCCGGATAGGGGCTTGTTCCATTTTTTCTCCTACAACTCACCATCTGCTCTTGGCCTGCAGGAGAATTTCCAACCCTACAAAACAAGATGCGAGCCATCTTACGCATAGAAGTAGAGGCCGTGCGGTTTCTGAAGGAGGAGCCCCACCGGCTGGACAGTCTACTGCAGAGAGTGCGGAGCATGACCGACACCCTGACCATGTTGCGGAGGTAACCGGGCCTCTCCAGGGGTGGAGGAAGGTCATGAAGAGAGGCAGCAGCTGCTTCCCACCCCCAGAATTCTATTGCAACATGAATGAAGTCCCGATTCTTCAGCACAGGCTCGCTGCTGCGTTTGGCACATCCTACAGTGTAACATTAGCAAACACAGTAAACATTTAAAAAAATCATTTGGTTCTTTTCAGTAGCATTTTAAAGTTGAAGAATGGATCAAAATATTTTACTAGCCTCCTTCACTTCAGGAACACAGATGCCTTCTGTGCGTGGTGCTGCCTCAGAGAGAGGGAGGGCAGGAGGCAGGAGAGATTTACAACTGGAAATTGCCTTCATGATGGTGACTAGTGATGGTGGAAGAGAGGGCACAGTAGCATGAGAGAGAATGGGTTGGACAGGTCCTTGGGGACTCTTGGAGATTGAAGGAATGGGGTGGGTAAAAGAAATAGATGGGATGCCTGCGTGGCTCAGTGGTTGAGCATCTGCCTTCGGCTTAGGCCATGATCCCAGGGTCTCAGGATCGAGTCCCACCTCGTCCTCTCCAAGAGGAGCCTGCTTCTCCCTCTGTCTGTGTCTCTGCCTCTCTCTCTGTATCTCTCATGAATAAATAAATAAAATCTTGTTAAAAAAAAAAAACAACAGAAACAGAAGTGAGTAGTACAAGAGAGTCCCCGAATACAATGTCTTTTTCAAATAAAAAAAGGAGAGAAAGTTTTAATAAGAAAAATAAGGGACTGATTAAGGGTTATAGGTCAGGTTCTACATTGTCTGATATATAAATACCTCGATCATAGCAACAACCCCCAAGGAAAGCCTTAGAAGAGATTCTTATCTCCCGTCCTTGTCCTCACCATTATTATATTCTTTCTCTTTTTTTAAGATTTTATTTATTTATTTATTTATTTATTTATTTATAGCACAAACAAGGGAAGCAAGAGAGGGAGGAAGCAGGCTCCCACTGAGCAGGGAGCCCAATGCAGGGCTTGATCCCAGGACCCTGGGATCATGACCTGAGCCAAAGGCAGATACTCAACCACTGAGGCACCCGGGCGCCCCTCATTATTACATTCTATTGAAAAATATCTGAGGATCAGAAAGGTAAAGTTCCCAATACTGTCTAGCTAGACCTTGCAGAACCAATGAGATTCAAGCACAGGGCTATCTGACCCCAAAGCCATGTCCTTGCCACTGCGTCATGGGTGGAAATAGACGAAGAGCATCAGATGACCCCAAAAGGCAAAGGAGGATGAGGACTAGCCTAGCTGTTGGGTTTGAGGTCACTGTCGACCTCGCAGAATGGCTCGGTGGAGTCCAGGTAGAGAAGCCTGCCCACACGAGGCTGAGCAATGTGAAGAGCAAGCAGGAGGAATTAAATACAGGTGATGCTTGAACAGCCCAGGTTTGAACTGCATGGGTCCACTTAGATCAAGATTTCTTTTGAGAAATACAGGACAGTACTGTCAATGTATTTTCTCTCCCTTGAGATTTTCTTACATTTTCTTTTCTCTAGCTTACTTTGTTGTAAGAATACAGTCATAACGTACAAAATGTATGTTAATCAACTGCTTGTGATACAGGTAAGGCTTCTGGTCAACAGTAGGCCATTAGTTGTTAAGTTTTGTAGGGAGACAGAAGTTACACATGGATTTTCAACTGTAGAGGGTCGGGACCCTGAACCCACACGGTGTTCAAGGGTCAGCTGTATGAACTGCCCTCCCCAGGGGCTTGGCGGTGAAAGGAGGAGAGCATGGAGGGCTTAGGAAGCTCTGGGGGTTGGAACTGAGCATCTCTGGGGGCTTCCAGCCAGGACCCGGTGCAGGAGTTGTTGTTAGAAGCATGTGTTCCCTGTGGAACTGGGCAGGACAGCATGGTGCCAGTGGGAAAGGAGAGACAGGCCATCTCATGAGGGAGAAACAGAGAAAGCAGCTACCAGAGACAGCCAGGAAGCACTTGGAGGACGTTAGGAAGTTGCTATGGAAACCCTCAACCCTGGAGAGCTGCTACTCTCGATTTTACAATGTCTTAATTTTGCAATAACAACTTGCCTGGCTTTGGGACGACACAGCATTCAGGCTAATGCCATCAGAATAGAATGCAAGCTACCTATTTTAAGAGTTAATACTGCTGTGTATGGTTTCTCCCAGACATGTCACCGATGGGCTCTTGAAAGGGACAGATGCAGCCCAGGCTGCTCAGTATGTCGCTATGGAGAAGGCCACGGCCGCGGAAGTCCTGAAGAACCAGGAGGAGGCTCCCCATAGCCCAGGCCAGCACCCCCACGCTGCAGGGGTGCCCGGCGACATGAAGTCGGAAGTGGTGCCCTTGACCGTCCACCATGCACAGAGCTCCCCCGTGGTCATCCAGCCCTCCCAGCTGTCTGCTGCCCTGCTCAACCCCGCCCAGCACCTGCCTGCAGGGACTGGTCCTCACCTAGCCGGCCCTCCAGCCGCCCCACAGGAAGGGACCTCCGCCCTGCCATCGACCCAGGCTCCTCAGTCCCCGCAGACGCCCATGAATGGCTCCACCATGCAGAGCTTGTTCATCGAGGAAATCCACAGCGTGAGTGCCAAGAACAGAGCGGTGTCTATTGAGGTAGGGTCCCACTTCCATTTCTCACCCCATAAAGGAATAACACCTGGTCCTTTCCCTTGGAGAATTTCCAGCCTGGTTGTCAGATGTACTTCTTATATATATGTATGTATAAAAGGTAGATTTGTGTGTGTGTGTGTGTGTGTGTGTGTGTATCTCAAATATAGATTTTAGCACTATAAATAGGTTTCAACATCCAGATTAAGAGAAAGGTCACTGGATTTCAAGAACGATGAAACACCCCAACCTGGCGGAAGGGGAGGCCCTGGTGTGCCTTGGAGTGTTTACCAGCTGACTCTCTGGGGGGAAACGCCCGATTTGTAGAATTTGTCAATTTTGAGTTACAACAGGGTATCGGTGAGCATGTAATTGGGGAGAAATGTGAGTCAGCTCTCCTGAGCCAGTGCGTGTGGGCTCACACTTAACCGCAGGCCTACGGAGGGCTTGCCACTGGGCTCGAAAAATCAGTAGAATCTGGGTAAGCAGAGCAGGGTGGCGAGGGCATGCTGCGGCAGAGGAATGTTGGAGCAAAGGGAGCCACAAGGAAACCTGTTTAAGGGGAACAAGACAGAAGAGATGAGGCCGGCAAAACAGGCTGGAACCAGATTTGGGGGAGCTTGTAAACCAGTCTGAGATATATCTCAGGGTCATGGTCTGGGCATCCCCAAAATGCTGCATCTTGGGCCAGCGACTAAAAAATAGCATCTTCAGAAAATTACTCTGAAACAAGGTACATAATTGATTAAGATGATGGGTCTGGAATTAAGGGTGCTGGATAGGAAGTCATTAGCATGGTCTTGGGGAGGCAGAGGCAGTCAAAATGCAAAGAGAAGATGAGGCCGTAAAGTCACAGAACAGATAACATGCCACATTTTTAAAGATTCTTTTTATCAAGAGATATCATTGCTTCTTCCTTTCTCTTGCCCTGTGCATCCTCCACCCATGACCCCAGACCCTGGTCCTCACCATCCTGCCTCTCTCTCTCGCATCAGCAGTAGATAATTCAGATCTCGAGAAATAAACAAACCTCTTCAAACTGCCAAGGCCACAGTCACGGCAACTGGGCCTCCGAACACTAGGTAGCTCCTGTCTGCCCAAAGTCAGTAGCTGTGCCCCTAATCCAAGCCAACCACTTACAAAAAGTGAGTCATGGAAGGGGCAGTATGTGATCACCTGATGGTGATTCCATCCTTTCATGCCCAGCGGGGACAGGGGTGCAACCCGAAAATACATTTCCTCCTGAGAACGTGTCCACGTGGAAATGCTGTCAGTAGGAGGACTCCTTTATTTAACAAATATCTTTGAGAACCTGCCAGGCGTAGTGATCATTGTTATGTGTGTGGTTTAAGTTTCCACTTATGAGTCATCTCTAAAAATGCCCCGATCAGCAGTGAGGAGGCCTGGGCCTTTCTGCCCACTCCTCTGCTGAAGAATGAGGTGAGCTTCCTTCGCAACAGGTGTCTGAGCCCCATCATGCACCAAGTCCTACAGGCTCTGGGGCAGGCAGTGAACAGAGGCGACAAAGTCTGTGCTTTCAAGAAACCTATCTGCTTGTAGGGAGAGATCGAGAACCAGTGTATCCCAGATGATAATAAATGCTAGGAAGGAAAAATAAAGTGGAGAGGCGGGGAGGTTGGTAAGGATGGTGGAGGTTCTCATTTCCATAGCATGAATCTCAAGCAAATCTCTTATCTCACTGGGCTCTAGTGTCTCCTGTGTAAAATGTGTTGATAAAATGATCTCTGTCTTTTTCAATTCTTACCTTGTGGGATTTTAGTAATCCTGGCACTAGTTTCCCCTTTGCCCATCTGGAAGGTTTCCTGAACCATCCCAAAATCATAGAAAAATGTTCTCTTAAAAAATGTGCAGGTGTTTAGAAATGCATTTCATGCATTTCTCCCTGTTGTAGGACTTGATAGAACTGAGAGGTAATCTAAATAACCCCCATTGTATACGTAAGAATATTCGACCCAGAGGCCCTATAGCAATTCTTAGACATGGAATGGAGGTGTGGGTGTCTTTGTTCCTGGTGTTTTGGGTTTTGTTCCGTCTGTTTGCACATCTCCTCCAGGATGAAAACTTGGTTTAGAGAACAGAAACCTGGTTATGGGATGCATACTTTGGAAAGCATATCCCTGTGTCTTTTTTATTACCATTGGGAAAGTAGCAATAAATGCTCATTTATTGAACGAATTTGGGTTTCTGAACTTGCTTCTGTGCGAATGAATATCAGTCACTTGGGCTTAACTGACAGAGAGCCCAGGAGCAGGTTTATCTGATAGCACAAATGTCTCTCAGCATGGACACCAGAGCATGATTTTATCAACAGTTTACCTATGTTACACCTCCCCCTACACCAACATGAAATCTCTAATTAGCTTTCCCTGTGGTTTCTAAACTTTCTTCACTTGTGATTTTTCCTTCAGAAAGCAGAAAGGAAATGGGAAGAGAAAAGGCAAAATCTGGACCACTATAACGGGAAAGAATTTGAGAAGCTGCTAGAAGAAGCTCAGGCCAATATCATGAAGTCAATTCCAAACCTGGAGATGCCACCAGCCTCTGGCCTGCAATCAAAGGGTGATGCTCCAGGAGACAAGCTAGAACTTTCAGGTGAGGTGCTCACCGAGCCGGGTGGCCTTGGCTGCCTTTGGGTCAGTGTTGGGCTGCCCACTTATGCATGAACTGGCCAACAGGCCCACTCTCTCACTTCTCAAGGATTTTATAAAATTATAAACTTGGAAGACCAAATCCTCAAGTATGACTGGATTCTCGCTACCTCTTTTTAATCAAAACCATAGCAGGGAAACTGTGTTCTAGACTAGGATACTAGAATAGTGCCCAGTAAGGAAAAATATAGATTCCCGGCTCCCACATTTCCTATGAATTTATGACACTTCACAGCACCAGCTGGGAGAATAAGAGGGCTGCATTTAAAGTAAGAGCTTTTCATATGCTGCAGGAAGAAAATGCCAGCCTTTATGAGCTCCCAAGGGGATATTAGATCATAAGGCGAAATTACATTTTTTAAATCAAAATTATTAGATTGTATATTGAACCAACTAAACTATAGAAGTTAAGCATCAGTGTGTCACTAACAACATAAAATTACTGTCGAAAAACCCAGCCTACTAAATCTCCAACCAATGAGCCACATGCCTTATATACTCTGATTTCGAGTTGTGTACGGAGCCACGATTATACCTGCAGCCCAGTGTCTCAGGGCCACATTCCATGATGCCTCATCCAGGAGCTAAAATTAATTTGAACAGGAATCGCCATCCTGATTGCATGTCCGGGAACATGAAAGTAGATACAGTTTAGAACCACTGAAGCCCTGTCGGTTTTCCTTTCCCAAAGCTGCTCTAAAATTCCACCCACTAAAACTCTCTCCATCAGCCTGTGCTAAGTTTTTCACCCCCCTTTTCCCACCTGCCAGCTGTGTAGGCCAGCTTAGGGACCCTGGAGGGGTCAGACAGTATGTGCCCGCGAAGGAAGGGGTCTGGGAGGGGTGATGGCTCTGTCCTCACCCAGACAGCTTTTCTCCCAAAGTTCCCATGAGGAACTTGTCCTGGGTAAGGACCTCGTTCCGTTTCTATCTGACCTAAATTGGCTTTCCCCATTATTAATTTTGTCAGGTAGTGCCTGCATGTTTTATAATCACAAATAAATGATTAAAAAAATAGTTAAAATTAGAACTGTCCCTTCTCATGATTATACAGCAAAAATAATAACACTACATTCTGTTAACTTACCACATTTGGGCTTTTCATTCCTTCAGATTAAAAAAATTTTCATGAAGTATTTTTAAAATATTAGTCCCCAAAGTATTTTTCACTCATTAAAATGTTATCATTCTATCTTATTTTTTTAAGTACACTCTACACCCAACATGGGGCTTAAACTCACGACCCTGAGATCAAGAGTCCATGCTCCACCACCTGAGCCAGCCAGACCACGTTGCTTTTTGCTTTTTTAACACATGGCCTGATTTCTTGTCAGAAAGAGTCCACTAATGTACAGGCTGCCAGAAATGCATAAGGGTACAGTCCGTTACCTGCAAATGTTGGTTTCTATCATTTTTACTTGTTTGTCGCGGATGTTATTGCTTTTATGTATTTGTGTGTACTAATGAGGTAAAATCCTATGCTGAGGGTTTAAAAAAAAACTTTTTGTATTTCCCTTTGTGTGATCTACTTAGATAATGGGGATGGACCGCTAGCTTCTAAACATCTATGGAAAAGTTAGGGATCGTAGCCTCATTCCATGTTAAAGAAAAAAAGAGCAGGGAAGACTTGATTCAGGACGGCAATGGGGGAGAGAAATTGAACTCAACTCTGAACGCAGCATATCAAGGGTAGGAAGATTCTTGCCAAGGGCAGGCCAAGGGCTTGGATGTCCAGGGTGGGGAATGAAGAACCAGATCAGATGTCAAGAATGGGAGGATTCTTACTAAACTGATTTAGCAGAATTCTTTGTGAAAACTGGGCTGAAGTGACCAAGGGCAAAGCCTGGTGGAGAAGAGGGCTCAGAGGAGCCTCACCAAAGCTGATCAAAGAGGCATTCTTTGTCCTTACACAGGAGAGGAGACCTGGGCTCCCCCTAGGGTCCATCAGCCTGTGCCAGTCCCTTAAGGGACACCCAAAGCTGCTGAGGCCATCCCTGGCCAGGCTGCTGCTGGCTTAGGATCCAGCCAGGTGTCCCTGTGCTTTTCAGGCCTTGGAACCCAGCACTCTCACGCATGAGACTAGCATCACCCACTACACACAACTGTGGGCATTTCACCCTGATGATTTACCCACATCCTTATTACAATCTTATGGAAACCTCTCAAACAACTCTGACTACATGAATCAGAAGAGACGAATACATCCAGGGAGGGCAGGTCTCATTCCTAGGGAGAGCTGGGGCAAAGCCGGGTTGGGAGTTCTGACCCTGAATTTCTGGCTTCCCTGCTTTAGGGAACCCTTGGGTTGAGTGCTGGTAAAAGGCAGGGGTAAGGGGTATTAGTAATGGCGGGAATGGGGCTGACTGGTTTTTTAATTTTATTTTATTTAAATTCAGTTTGCCAACATATAGTATAATACCCAGTGCTCATCTCCTCATGTGTGGGGCTGACTGTTTAAATTTTATTAAGTGCTTTTGGGGGGACATTTTTCTGGAGAAAGCTAAGCAGATATCTGCATTTTCTAACCTGTGGTGTCAATCCTAATTTATACCTGTGCGTTTCTGTGTTTACTGCCTCCTTTCATCAGCAAAGAACCCTTTCCAGCCCCATAGCTGTAGCCAAAACTACATTCTCTTCCTGATTTTGTTTTCTGTTTCATGTGCCTCCCACTTTCCTTCTGGCCCCTGAGTGACTGGATTCCATCCTGACATCCCCTGCATGAACACTTCCTGCTCACACTGTCTTTCAGCCTTCAGAGATGGAGGCTTTTGAGGCCATGCAAGGTGTTCTAGATTTGTCTTTCGTTCTTTTTTTAAGATTTCATTTATTTATTTTGGGGATACAGAGATAGGGAGCAGGGGGAGAAGAAGAGGGAGAGGGACAAGCGACTCCTTGCTGAGCGTAGAGCCCAACCTACAGCTCAATCCCATGATCCTGAGATCGTGACCTGAGCTGAAACCAAGAGTCACCGCTTAACTGACTGAGCCACCCTGACACCCTTGGATTTGTCTTTGGGCTCCATAATTCCATCTCCCCAAGTAATATCCAGATTTTTTGTTTAGTAATGATACCTCATACTTGCATTGCATTTACAACAAGCCAGTGAGCACTGTTCCAAATGCTTCGTGTATTTTAAGTTATTTCATCCTCACAGCCCCCCAGTAGAGAAGATTACCATAATGGGCACATTTAACAGATGAGAAAACTGAGGCAGAGAGAAGTCAGAAGGTCCTTGTTCAGGACCTTTCTGAGATTTCAAGTGAGTCAGGCTTTTAGGGTCTATACTTTTAATCATCAAACTGTGGAGAGACTAGAAAATGTTAAAGTCAGATTACATCAAATTTATAGAAATATACTGTTCTGGACGTTATCTTGCAAAGAGATTATTTTTAAATGACACACTGTTTTCCAGAAGACTCTCCAAATTCAGAACAAGACTTGGACAAGCTGGGGGGTAAGTCCCCACCTCCTCCTCCCCCGCCCCCTCGGCGGAGCTACCTGCCAGGATCAGGGCTCACCACCACGAGGTCCGGCGATGTGGTCTACACCAGCAGGAAGGAGAACATCACCGCCAAGGTCTGACGGGTTAAGCACTGGTAAACTGGTCTCTAGGTTCAAATGATACCCTTAGACAAGCTTCTCTCTATTCCCCTTTGGAACACAAAAAGTAGTAAGGCAGAGAAGAAGAGAATTGACTATGCTAAATCACAGGAAGGCCCCACAGATGGGAAAATCTCAGCCAGTGTTATTGGACTAGACTCAGCACCACGAGCTATCCTTACTTGACTTTTAGCTGCGACAATGTAAAATGCAAATCGTGAGCTACTTCCCCCAGCAAGGCGTTGTAAGATTGAAAATGGGGGTAGAAGCAGAAGCAAAAGCAAGGCCATCTTACAAAGCTAAGTGAGATTCTCTCACAGAGTTGTGAGAGTCTGTACAGAAAGCTGTTCAATGAGCTTTAGCTTCCACTTAACTTGGCAAGTTTTGTTGTTTGTGCTAAATGTACGATACAATCGCCAAGGAGATGTAGTATGGGCAGGCCTTTCTCAAAGGCACCAAATGTTGAGTAGTTAGAATTTTATTAAAGGTCTTCGGTCCATTCACCAAAATGGCAGCTTGTACAAACAAAAACCCAAACTAAATGCAAGGGGATATTACAGTCTTTGAACTCGATTCAAAGAGATAGGAGACCAGTGCACCAGCCAGTAAGGGAACCTGTGTTCTTGTGATCTGGCCCTCTTTTTGCCAGCACCTTGAGGTGTTAAGCCAAAATCTGTGATTCGAATCTTCCACAGGCAAGCAGTGATGATGCTGGACCAAGCCCCCAGGCTAGAGCCACCAAATGTCCAACAGAGGAACCTGCTTCTGCCTGGACCCCATCCCCACCACCAGTCGCTACCTCCTCCTCAAAGGATGAGGAGGAAGAAGAGGAAGGGGACAAAATAATGGCAGAACTCCAGGTACGTGCATGAGATGACCAACTGTGGCTCCCTGCCTTCCTATCTTGGACTTTCTGGCTGTGTCTCATGGATTCATTAGCTAGAGAGGGCTGGCAAGGAGCCTTTGGACATAGGCCCCGACAGCTACATCTTCTGGCCATGGCTTCCACTTTTCCAAGATGGCTCTGAACTAGGCTGTCAGGGTACTTCATGACATGTGTAAGGAATGATCATTTCCCCAAACAGCTCAGGACATTTATACAGAAAGCCAACTGCAAGTGTTCCTAGCTCTGCCTGAGAGGATTTACTCTCCTTGCTTTTAGTCTGAAGAGTTGACTTCCTTTCAAAAGTGGTAAAGACAGGGATCAGAAATACCAGCCATTGTCTTGTCTTCCTAAGGATTGATTAAGGCCCACTTCAGCTAGGGTCCCATCCTTTGGTTTTAGTACTTAGAATGGTTGCCCTTAGGTCTTCTGTCCTCCATACCAGGCTCCCATTCCGTGTCAGCATCATCTTTTCAAATATCCTGAAAAGCTGAAGGATTCTATTTCCCATTGTCTTTGGCCTGGTCAAGAAATGATACTTTATTTTCAGTTTGGGATTTTTATTTTTTAACCAATTGGCACAGTCCGTTCATAAGATTAGGGATTACAAGCTTTGAGCCAAACTCAAAGCTTATCCCACATTCGAGCCATGGCTGTGAATCTACCCTGTATGTATGTGCTATGAAATTTTCTAACCAAAGACATGCACAATTCCCAAACCGAAGTCTGTTTGGAGAATATTCCATTTTGAGCCATACTTCTTGTAGAATTTTTTTTGCCCTTTGGATGGTCAGATGGTCCAACCAAACCACGTAGGACTCCAAAACCTGTTGCCTGGTCACCAGTGTACTAACAGTTTTGTGCAGGCCCCACAGATCTGCATTCTCCATGTGGAATGAGAGAACTTTCAAACCATGTCATTTCTACCACTACAGCTGTTCTACTTTGCTTTCCTGGGTAATAACTGCCAAAATTGGGCCGTTTGGACTTACGGGGCTGCTGGTTTGATTTGTCGCCATGGGTGAGCCCTTCTGAGCCTCACTAAAACTCCCAGACTGGCCTGGGACATCCCCTCCATCAATCAGATTGCCGGCAGGTTTTTAGAATGGTTAGAGGATGTCATCCACAGATTTACAAGGTTAGTGACATGTTGACA
This sequence comes from Vulpes lagopus, assembly GCF_018345385.1. Taxonomy (NCBI): domain Eukaryota; kingdom Metazoa; phylum Chordata; class Mammalia; order Carnivora; family Canidae; genus Vulpes; species Vulpes lagopus. The sequence continues at coordinate 65,449,581 of NC_054831.1, forward strand.
GCATTGAGGTGTCTGTCACTCAGTGATCCAGTGAGGACCCTCTAGCTAATGATACTGGCATGACAAGGTTGCTTGTTGTTGGGGGATCGGTGCTTGTCGGGACCACTCGCTGTGGCATCTGCCCCAAGCATGGTGTGAATTGGCTATGGCCCAGTTTGGTTCACATGGGTGACAAAGCACTAGATGATTTTAAACCTGTACAAGGTGAACCGTCACTAGTAATCCAAGAAGCAGAGACTTTTAAGCTCATGAATAATCCTGCACTAACCCCCCAGACAGAAGTCATTGATTTGTTCGAGCCACTTAGAGCTCTTTGCTTGAGAACATTTGTCAAGCCTAAATATCACTGATGCTTTCTTTGACTGGAAGTTTTCCAAGGCTGGAGTATTTGGCTCCTTGTTGTATTATTGGTGGTTAGAGAATACTGGTGAATGAAGTGCTCTCAGCCTAACTTAGCCGAAGCCAGGCAGCCCTCCTGCTGGGGTAGGGACCCAAGCTCCTGCCTCAGAAAGGCAGCCACGGGCCCTGGACTTAGATGCCCCTGAGGCAGGGCAAGGAGCAGGTGCAGCCCCATAAATATACCTGTGGAACAGCTTTCATGCTCCAGGTTACCAGGCATCAGAAGAAGCCACCAGCTCCGAAGCCCAGGGTCTGACAGCCCCATGGAGATGGCAAGTGGCCTTATTGGGAGCTCCAGGGCCAGCAAGGCCTGGGGGACTGCAAGGGGGAGCCAGTGCTGCAGGAACTCAGGGAGCCGGCCGAGGATCGGGAGAGCAGGCCAGGGAAGGTCCCAAGCATCGGCTCTATTTATATTTTAGGATCAGTACTGAGATTGTCAACATGGCACGGGCATGGGTCATTCTTTCTGTCCACAGAGTTATTTCCAAAGTACCGTGTTTGACATTAAGAAAATAGGAGGCAATTATCTGGGATTTTTTTTTTCACTTAAATAACTGGTCTTTAATTCTGGCTGCATATTTGAGTTGTTTGAGGGGAGTTTAAAAAAATAAAAAGGCCTCTAAATGAATTCTGAATTAATTATTCTCTGGGTGACACCTGCATAACAAAATTAATTTTTAACTAGGTGACAGACAGGCAGTGGAGTTGAGAACCACTGATGTCAAGAAGCCTGGCTCCTGGGGTCTTCATCTTTTGTGCCCGCATCTGCCCCAGAGACTCAGACTGTGCTGTCTGCCCTCTGAGTGGCCTCCGTCACCCAGTGCTCACATGAGCCGATGTGGGCTCCTCGAACCAAAATTGACAGTTTTCAGGGACAGGGCTAGAGGCTTGGGCTGCGCCAAGGCCATGCAGAATCCTCTGGATACAAAGAGCATCACTTTATTCTAAATGCACTTCCGAACACCCCCAAGCAGGGTGGTACCCGTTACTCCTGCAGATGATGAATTGGTAAGGATTACTTTTGCTAGAAGATTTAAGGGTTGGCAATATCTTGTGCCCTTTTTTTCTATGACCTCAAGAAAGCTGGTTAAAAAAAAAAAAGCAAACAAGAAAATGTTGCTTCTTGTTTTAATTCATTTACATAGTCCACTTTTTTTTAAAGATCAAAGCAAGAAGCCCTACTAAGTACAAATCAGATTCACCTTGTACTGAAAGGAAGGGCGTTCTTTTCAAGGCTTCTGTCCATTAATCATGCCGGGGCACAGACGCTAAACAAGCTTTGCCCCTAGCTCAGCGCTCAGCTTTGGTGACCCGAGGCCGAATGCAGAGCCCACTTTTTCCAGGCTCTGCCTCCCTGGCCCGGGTGCCCCTGCGTGCAGGGCTGGGCTGAGGTCTCCATGCCTCCAGACCACCTGCCTACTCCCTCCATCCTCCTTGCTGCATGTGGATCCCCGTTAACCTCAGTATTTTAATCCCTTAGGCATTCCAGAAGTGTTCCTTTATGGATGTAAATTCAAACAGTCATGCCGAGCAGTCCCGGGCTGACAGTCACGTTAAAGACACTAGGCCGGGGGCCACAGTCCCACCCAAGGAGAAGAAGGTAACGTGGCGGTGACACATCTGCCACATGGTCCAACAGTCCTTCTTTCCTTGCTCTGACACTAACACTACTCCTGCTTTTGTCCTTCTGTGCCCTCTCTTTTCCTCTCTTGCCTTTTTTTTTTAAACTAATGGAGATACCGCCTGAGGTTTAATCAGAGATTATTCAGTGACCTCTGGGTCCCTCTGCACACCACACAACAGTCTATGGCAGAATTTTAGGCATTATCTTCCCAAATTGTAGAGTATACACCTTGCCAGATTTTTCTAGGACTCTAGAAAAAAAAATAGAAACAGCAATCGAGTATGTAGCACTTTTCCTAATTTTTAACACGTCTTGCAGATCCAACCCACCTACATTAGAAGTAGCAGCAAGCATTAGATTCTTGGAAGAAAACACATGGCGTCGCTGAATGCCCGCCACCATCCACAGGTGTATCCTCATTGAAACGTACACATACGTATTTGCACACGTGTTCAAGAATGCCAGATAGAATTTTTGTTAACTACTACAAATTCTCAAGCTATACCTTGTGAGACATTAAGTCCAGTAGAGGTTTAGTGCTAATACACACAATGTGTCATCCTAATGGCTTCAAGACCGATGTCCAGGCTCTGGAACAAAATTCACTGTTATTAGATAAGTGCTTGACCGGGAGGACCTTAGCCTGAATGTTTGAATGTCACCTTTTTAAGTCTGACCTAGAGCCTTTATGATTTTTGCATAAAGAGCCATCTGATCTGAATGAAGCCTCTGACTAAATTTCAGGATTGACAGCTTATCATGACCAACTCAAGTCCTAGCATCTTTCACCAGGAATGTCTATTTCAGAAATTGAAGATACTAGTGTCCCCCAAATGAAGCCAAACAGATCAGCCACAGTGTAGCCTAATAGCTATACCAGGTGGGTACCTCAGTCCCTGTGTAAGAAAGCTCAGTGAGGGAGATAGAGGATCACAAGTCAGAGGGCCGTTCTAACATGATTATGTTCAAGAGACGCAGTCCTGAGGCTTCCAGCTTCCAGCTGTGAGGCCCCAAGCAAGGAAGCTGACCTCCTCCTCCCTGCCTCACAGCCATCGCAAAGCCTCCTGCAAACCACATCTGCCACAAAACTGACATATACAACTATCACAGGGCGGGGCAGGGTGGCAGGGGTTGTCTGTGCACCAGCAGGGGTTTTGAGATTATTATTGATTAATTTTTCTCATGAAAATCTGTTAATTTGAATTGACTCCATGGCATCATATTGGAAATATATTGCCCTTTCAGTCTGTGGGATTGCCCTGCATCGCCTTATTAAAACCAATTCATGAGACGCCCGGGCATATCCTGAGTCACGGGGCATAGCTGGACCAATGTGACTGTTTCTGTCTAAAACACTGACTGAGCCCCAGAAACTTCTTGAAAATCTCTCTAGAGACAATCACTGTGTCGTGGCAATTTGCTAATTGGCTAAAAAGTTACATTAGCTTCCTTGCCTTGTGACTCGAACGCCATGTCCTTCCGATCTCATTCATCTCAATCAAGAGTCCATCAGATAACAAGTAGGTCTGCGTAGTAAGAGCCTTGTAGGGACTTAAGTGCTCATTTCAGTTAATTGTACTCGGTAGACTGACCTGTTTTGTAATAACCATGAGACTTGTCCCCAAATTTTTATCATTATTAACCTCTCCCTGGTCTATTCATCTACTCTTCTACAAGTCAAATATTTCCTTAAAGTTTTCTCCTACCATCATGAGGTGCTAGCCTAGTACTTCACTTGTATGGGATTTTCCTATAACTATGTCTCTGATTTCGGTTTATTGCCCATATGCATTTTGAGCCTGCTACAAGTTGTCTGAACAATCCAAATCTCAGGGCCTATGAACAGATATTAAGAGGTTTGATTACGTTTTGTGCAGACTCTTGACCATCTGAGGTTATATATAAGATATCATTGTGAGGTTACATGACATTTGTGACCAAGCTGCGCTGGATAAAGTTCATGTACTTGCTTCAATACACTCATTCTTTTTTCTAGCCCAGTGACAAAAGTGACAGGTCATGTGAAACTTACCCTTGACATCTTTATCTTAGTGGTTTTCATCGGAGTCTTCCTGCTACAACATCTGTTTTAACATATGTATGTCTCTGGGTGACATTTGAAGTACTTAACAATGGGTAAAGCTGGGGCCATGAGCAATCAGAACAGATGCCAGCCCTGACCCCAGGCCATGGGCCAGCAGAACATCAGCTACACAGGTGTCATACATGTCAATTCCTCGTCCGATTCATGGGTAAATTCTCACTCCAGTCCTACCCTGGTACACTAACTCCATGTTTGGAGTTGAAATCTTAGGTCAAAATCTCACTTATTCTTCTTAAAACCTTTTACTGGATGTGTTTGTTGTTTAATAATCCAAGTTTAAAATCCCACATTAGACATTATGTTGTTCAACGACACCAGCTGAATCGTTGCACACTTTTGGAGGCTTTATTGGGATGAAGTCAAGCTATACAGGAGGTGTTCAGTGGTGGATGCACCTTGTAGCCTGTATGATGTTTCCTTGTGATTAATACTGACTTTGTTGTTTGTGTGTTATTCCTTGAATGTATATGGACGCTCTTTCCATTTGTAACAGGGCAGTGGGATTGCTCTGGGTTGACTTGGGCGGGGCCTGGTTATTGTGCTTTGTTGTCATTGCTTTAACCAGACAACCTTCTTGGGATTGTGTCTCATCCTGCTGTAACCACCTCCTCCTCTCAGGCTTCGGCAGCAAGAAAAGAGGGCAGTGATGCCTTGGGAGCCACAAGGCACAGCTGTTGTTAGTGTCATGGCAGGGCCCGAGGAAAGTGGTAGACACGTGCCGGGAAAGGCCACGCTTCTTGGTGAAGCACTATCCATATCTGGTCCTCACCGCTGGGTTCTCACGTCCTGAATCTTGGTGAGAGCCTCAGAAATCTACCTTCACTCCATGTCAGAGGATATAGAGACTACAGGCTGAATGACAATGTCACGGCCACCATTTTAGTCTCAAATGTCTGCTCTGGAAATTAGATGATATTTGGGCAACATTTTCATTCTGCATTTGGATTTGATCGCCTTGGGTCTGATTAGTTCGAAGGCTATTGTGACACCTGACTTGGCGAGTCCAAGCATAAACCGCAAGTACCTTTCCAATCTGTCGTTTGCCCAGGAACAAATAATGGGTTTTGTCATCTCCAGATACCACACCCAACAAATGCAGAGTCCTTATAGGACAATTTCCATAAAAGAAGCAGAGATAGTACTGAACTAACTAGCTGGAAGGGACGTGAAACCTCTCCTGGTCTAGTTCCTCGGTGTCTAAGCAAGAAAACTGAGGCCCAGAAAAGTGAAGTAACACAGTTCACTGGCAGGTCTGGATTAGAATCACAACCTTCTGCCTGCTGGGATACTGTACTTTCTACAGCGCCACACCACTCTTCCCGTTTTAGATTCCGCTGAGCTCACAATCAGAGCTTGGAAAGAGAACGCGTTGATATAGAATCGGTCCCCTTATTCTCTTAACTGCTCCCTCACAAAGTCTGAAATACTTACAATCCTTTGCTAATTGAGATTTTCATCTTGTGCAAACACAGGGCATTTTTGGAAGTTGGAGAACAAAGCAACCCAAGGTAAACAGAGCTCTATAGGCTTTGGACTGGTGTGTAACAAATGTGCTTGGCCCGCATGGTTTGGAAGTGTAATTAAAGGAGTTATAGGCCACTTTGGGGGGATGTGGTTTTGTGGAGTAACGTGTCCTACACTGTTCTACCAGAATTTGGGATTTTTCCATGAAGACGTACGGAAATCTGATGTTGAATATGAAAATGGCCCCCAAATGGAATCCCGAAAGGTGAGTTTAGCAGATTTCTGTTCCAACTGATACCACGCAGATTAATTACCTTCTCTGGCAGATCCATTTCTGATTAACGTGTGTGGTTTCCCTCCTCCACTGTCCTTCTCAGGTCACCGCAGGGGCTCTAGCACCTCTTGACCGCCCTAGGTGGGAAATAGCAATGGGGAATAGTCTTTCCGATGCATCAAGAACATCAGAGTATAAAACAGACATCCAAAAGAAGGAACATTCCCTATCCAACAAGAGTTTATTTAGAGACAGTAGAAACTATTCCCAGAAAAACGTGTCTAGGGTCAATTCTGGCCACCCTGGCACTAGTCTGTCGGAGGTCGAAATACACAAAGGACCTAAGAGCTCAGGACCGCAGTACTCTGTATCCGACACTGAGCATCAGAAGATGAATTATGGAAAGACAAAGGAGATGAGTCTAGAAGGAGCAGAAAATACGGATGGGTGTGACCTTCCTTCTCCCACTAGGTCAACCGAATGGAGCCCGTGTGACGTCAGAACTCAAGATCAAGAGGTGCCCGTGACAGAGTTGGGCCAGGTTGTTCTGAGACCCAGGGGGGCGCGGCCCGGGAACATGAACCCCGGAGAGGACGGGGAGTCGGCCCCAGGTTCCCCCACTGAAGACAACGCGACCCCCGACAACATTGCCTTCATGATCACCAAGACCGCTGTCCAGGTTCTCTCCAGCGGGGAGGTCCGAGACATAGTGAGCAAAAAGGGGGAAGACGTGCAGACGGTTAATATAGACGCCAAGAAAGAGACAACTGGCCAACAGGAGGGAGCTGAACACGAGGAGCCAGTCGTGTGCCTGGACAAGAAGCCAGTTATCATCATTTTTGACGAACCCATGGACATCCGGTCTGCGTATAAGAGACTTTCGACCATATTCGAGGAATGTGATGAGGAACTAGAGAGAATGATGACGGAGGACAAGATAGAGGAGGAGGAGGAGGAGGAGGAGAGCGGAGACCCTGCGGTCCAGCACAGCGCGTCGGGGACGGTCCCCGAGGCGGTGGCGGCCGGCAGCCCGGGGCCCGCGCGGCCCGCTGACCGTGACCTGCAGCCGCGCTGCCCGGCGGCCGAGGCTGACACGTCGGGGGGACAGGAGCTGGACAGGAGGGAGCAGGGCAAGTGCAGCCAGGCGGGTTCTCCCGGGGCAGAGAGCAAGGCTGACGGGCCAGACGACCAGTTTGAAAGCCACAAGAAGAAGTTCAAGTTCAAGTTCCCTAAAAAGCAACTGGCGGCTCTCACTCAGGCCATTCGCACGGGAACCAAAACAGGGAAGAAGACCTTGCAGGTCGTGGTCTACGAGGAGGAGGAGGAGGACGGCGCTTTGAAACAGCACAAGGAAGCCAAGAGATTCGAAATCACTCGGTCCCAACCCGAAGACACCGCCAAGAGTGTGCTTAGGAGACCAGAGCCACCCGGTCCGGAGGGCTCAACTCTGATTTCCAGAACTGATGAAATTAGAAAAAATACCTACAGGACGCTGGACAGCCTGGAGCAGACCATCAAACAGCTTGAAAACACAATCAGCGAAATGAGTCCAAAAGCCCTAGTTGATACTTCGTGCTGTGCCAACAGAGATTCTTTCGCAAGCTCACCCCACATGGCCCCAGAGGCCTCTCCCCGCTCCCTGCTAGTTCTGGATGAAGCGCCCACTGCCCCAGAGCCCCCCTCGTCCGTACCTTCAACTTCACGTAAGGTATCTTGGTCTGATGGAAAATGAACCGACCCAGCTGCTTTCTTACATCTGCCATAATCACCGTTAGCAACAGGTGTCTTGTGATTTACCTGCTTCCTTTCAGGTGGCTCATTGTGTTTTGTTTTTTGTTTTGTTGGGTTTTTGTTTTTTTGTCTGTTCGCCACGATCCCTCTCTCTCACACTTCCTCCCTCACCTTCAAAACAACAACTAGGTGTCTAACAGCTAATCGATTCTCTTTTTACCTCTGTTGCTGATTGGTGTTGGGTCAATGCAAGGACGCTGGGTCAGTCATTTGCTGTTGAAATGATTGCTCTGATACTCACATTAAAATTCGTTTGATCAGTAGTGGAGCAGTTTATTCTGTTTGATTCTTCCAATTAACCCCAGTGGTGTCTCCTGATGTCCGTCTCCTAGATCTGTCCTGCATGTAGGGCTGTGGCTTCTCACGTTGACCTTCTCTGCACACAGTGGGAGGGCCCCGGTGATAACCCACTCATGTGCTTCTCCTTCTTTTCCCCTCCCGCTGCTCCTTCCCCCAGGGCTCCACTGGGACCCCGCAGACCAGCAGGATGCCAGTGCCCATGGGCTCCAAGAACAGACCCGGAAGCCTGGACAAGCCCGGCAAGCAGTCCAAACTGCAGGATCCCCGCCAATATCGTCAGGTAGTTTTACCTTAAACCCAATTTTGGATGGACACTATTGCGGTTAAGAAGCAAGTCACTGACTTAGTTTATACCAAATACTGTGTTTTCTTTGTAAGATACGATTTACATAGACACCCTGGATCTGGGGCATGAAGAAAGTCTAAACACCTTTGTTAAACTTTTCACCACGCTTCTGCATGCTTGCAATAAAACATCTTTTACTTTGTGACTCCCAAGTTTAACTGTTAACACCAGGTGCCAGGCCCATTGGCTTTTCTTTGGTGAATGTAGTGGTTCATCAGAACGCCTTGGGAAACCGAGACAGACCCGTCCTTGAGCCGCCCTGAATGTCACCAGTACTAACGTGTAGGCTGCCCGCATTGCATTCGAAGTACATTAACTGTCTATCACGACGCCCCAGCCCCACCCCAGTAACCCCCCAGACGCATGGCCCACCCAGCACCCGGGAACGGTAGTGGGATGACGTGCCTCTTCTCACCAACACTGTTCTTCCTTCTTTCCTGTTCTGCACATCCTCCACTCTGTCCTCTGGGGCTGTCTACCAGGTCCAGTGCAGCACAACAGGACTTAGCTCAGGCCTTGAACTGGTTTGGTTTGGTGTGGTTTGGTTTCTTTTATTTAATATTCTCAGAAGGGCTGTGTTGCCAGAGCCCGTGGGTTGATCGTGTTACCAGCTTTCTGACAAACTCTCCTGCCATCTTTATTTACAGGCTAATGGAAGTGCTAAGAAAGCTGGTGGGGACTGTAAGCCTGCTTTCCCCTCCTTACCTGCTTCTAAGATTCCAGCCCTTTCTCCCAGCTCTGGGAAAAGCAGTTCTCTGCCCTCTTCTAGTGGTGACAGCTCTAACTTGCCTATTCCATCTGCTACTAAACCACCGGTTACTTCTAATCCTCTCAGCCCCCAAACAGGACGATCTGCTCCCTCTGCCTCCCTCATCCCCTCTGTCTCTAATGGCTCCTTAAAGTTTCAGAGCCCCACTCATGCAGGTAAAGGCCACCATCTCTCATTCTCACTGCAGACTCAAAACGGCCGAGCAGCCCCTCCCTCCTCCTCCTCCTCCTCCTCCCCGCCCTCCCCCGCCTCCCCCACTTCACTGAATCAAGGTGCCAAGAGCATCAGGACCATCCATACTCCTGGCCTCACCAGCTACAAGGCACAGAATGGAAGTTCAAGCAAAGCCACCCCATCCACAGCAAAGGAGACCTCTTAAAGGCCAAATCCTGTTAGGCACAAGTGGGAGTTACCTTTAAAAAAAATTTTTTTTTTTTTAAACAGTCTTCAACAACTGTTTTCACAAGAGAATGTAACATATTGCTGTACTGTTTGAGGCTTAATGCTAAGTATGTGCTAAATACTGGATGCGTAGATTTCAGTAAAGCTCGTTTGGTTTTGTTTTTTGTTTTTTGTTTTTTTTTTTCACTTTGTTGCTGTTGTAATTACCTAGTGTTTACTGTCTATATTCAATATCTGTTACATGAAGTAAGCATGTGTTACAAAAAGAGTGGCTGGCAGGAGAGAAGGGTGTGTGTGAGATGGGTGGGGGGGAATGTATTCAGCATGTAAAACATGTATGATTCCAGAATTTTAGTATGTTTTGTACAAAAATATTTTTCATTACGGAGACTAGACGTGAACAGAGAAATACACAAGTGTGACTATACAAATTGTAAAACAGATACTATAATATTTCCTTTTATTTTAGTGTTATTTAGCTTTATTACAGATTTCTATTTTTGTCAAAACTTCATGATTCCTTTCGAGATCCTTTTTGCCAAAAACATTTTGATACTATAGCATTGTACATTTGAAAGTAGTGTGCTAGACCATAAGCCAGTGAACTTCTACACAAGCCGACCCAGAGGCACGTGTAGAAGGCAGTTTATCAAACCTATTGCACTGCCATGAAAATTATGTATAATAATTTGCAGCCCAAAGCAAGCTAGCTTTTTCTTTGCTTTACTTCTTTTCTTTCTCTTTGTTCCTTTTCTTTCTTTTCTTTTCTTTTTTTTTTTTTTTTCTTTTCTTAGACATATTGGGATTCTCTAGTTGTTTTCTTTGCAGTATCAAACCCCTTCCTTTGTTTTCGGAGACTGGTAACCCATACTCTTACATTGTGAATTTTAACATGTACACTTCTATATGGTTCTGTAAACTGATAAACTTTTGTACATATATAAATAGACATAAAAAATACTGTATGTGACAGCACAGAGTAGTTTTCCCACACCAAAGTTAATTTTTATGCATGCTTTAAAAATATATCTTGGGATGGGCAGAAATGGGGGCTACCCCATACATTTTTAAAAAGCAACAAGTTTGCACAGCTAGAGTGTTTTTGTAAATAAATGTATTTGTATAACACAGTCATGTAATATACAGAACTATAAGCAGAGAATTTGCAAATCTAAATAAAGGGCTGCATGCTTATTATTTTTTGTACCTTGTCACTCGAACTACTTCCTAGTCAAAGGACAAACGTAACAACTATTACCGAGTTAAAGGGTTTGGGTTTTGAGGAAGTTATAAGTAACATGTAACCGAACACGAACTGGTTTTCGGAAAGCTCTGCTTTTCCTCTTCGTGATGAGTTTCTGATTAATTCATTGCAAGTGTGGTGCCTTCTGATATAACCTGCTGACTCTCTTCTCTGTGGCTTCCCCAAGGTTCGGTTCCCAGAAAGCAAACCTGGGTACAGAGTTTCCACCCTCATTGACCGGAGGGCTCATATTACTTTTTCTTTTTTAATTTCCAGTAGAAGTAAAGTAGAAATAAAACATCTTTGTCACTATGATTCTTTTCGAGTTCTCAATTTTAACAAATATTGTTGGTGTAGAGGGACATATGCGAGCTACCATTACACTACCATACCATTACACTGTATGTCTTCACTTGAAAAACAGGAAGAACACTTAGTGAAAATAACACCAAGATTATGAATCACAAACAAGAACAATCTCAGGAAACTACTGCTTATTTATTTATTTTTTGCCTCCAAAATATTTAATTTGGTTTGATATAAAGGACAGATCATTAGTAGTTTAGTACCTGGTTGTTAGAACCCGGTCGTAAGCTTCAAGTGTACGGAGCTGGCGTGCTTTCATCAGAAATAGTATATTCTATCTCTACTCATATTGATTGTAATCTCAGGTTTCAGGGAGGGCTCAGGAAAATCGTCATCTTAGAGCTTTTAGGTATAAAATGTTCCAACACCTCAATCGTGTCCCATAACAACTCAACAACTACACTAGGTTAAGATACATAGAGTAGCCAGCTGACTTGTGCCAGTTTATTTGCTCCTCTGTATGGACAAACTGAGATTTCTTTATAAGCAGCTAACCACAGATGATGGCTCCCGTCCTCAGTTTACCTTCAGACTTCCCAGGGTGCTGGCAAGGATATACAGGTGATGGTCACTTGCTGCTGATGTCATGAAGGATAGGGCATGTCCCCCAGGTGATGAAAAACTCAACACAGCTCCCAGGCATAACCCTGAGACCCAGCAAAGTGCCACCCACCTCCTCAGGACATTGGAGGGAAACTGAGTCCAGGTGTGCACGGGCTTCCTCTGACATGCTTCACAAAGACACCTTGGTTCCTTTTAACAGCTAAAGTGGGCTGCCTCTCCCCAGCCCCTCTACTTCTCCAAAAAAAAACAAAACAAAACAAAACAAAACAAAAATCCTGACACAGATTGCATTCAATAAAGGTTAGGATTGTTGTCCTTATCCCCACTACACAGATAACTGGACACTGCTCCTGCTCTTAAAATGCTTCCATTTAGTTGTGGAGGGCGTGGCAGAAACATGGGCAGGTGGAGAAGTGAGACCAGCCTGAGTCCAGAGGAGAGGCCATTCGCCGAAGTGATGGCATTTGACCCTCCTTGCTACAATACGGAACTTTTCAAAGAGGCTGCTTTTCTTTCAATGCTACTTGTGACTGCGACTCTTTCCAGGGTAAAACAAAAGATTTACACGGTCTTGGAACAAAGCCAAGGTCCTAGAATCTTGGCTCCAGAAGAGTGGTCCTTTTGCAAGGTTGCATTTTCAGGATTGGGAGAGGGTATACCCAAATCACCTCACCCAGACTCCTCATATGGTGGGCAGACTTGATGCCCATCCCTGAGGAGCTGGGTACCAGGGGCAAGACCGAGGAAGAAAAGCAGACACATCCACTGGGCTCCCAGAGCAGCTGTGGCAATGCCTGTCTCCCGGACTGCTTCCCGAGTGCCCCAGCCTGTAATTCAAGCTTCTTCCCCTCTCCGTGGCTCTGAAAACGCAAGTGTTTGAGAGCAACGAAGAAGCTTTTCTGGAGGGATTGGAGGAATACAGAGTGCTTCAGACAAAAATTCAAAAGGTAATTTTGCAGAAAGCAACCAGGTGACATTGCTGGGGAGACACACCATGGGGCCCAGGCAATTGTGCACTTTGACGTGTGCTTCTGAGAAGCTAACGTCCAAAAGAAACTGACCTTGCAAGCACTTTTGAGGAGGGAACCTCATCTGTCAGGGCTCATGGCCATCTAGCTTGAAACAAGAGCACATTCTGATGACCTGGAGGTCAGAAGGTCAAGTTATGCTCGACACACTTGTTGAGAAGGCAGAGGAGCTTGCAGTGCATGCCTACACTGACACAGAATGCTTAATTTGTTTAATTATCTAGTATTGATGGAGAAGTCCTTGACCCTTGTGTCTGTGAACACATCCCCAGTAACTGTCCTCTGTTGCCTGTTATGAGCCACGTATGTGCTAAAGTGTTCTGCATGTATCACCTTTTAATCATCACAAAACATTGGGAAAAAATCACTGTCCTTATCCCTTCCCCATCTGTAGGAAACACAGGCGGAGTAAGATCTTGAGACAAAGGGCTAGATGTGTGTCTGGGATGAGGCTGAGGCATAGGCGCTTATTCGTTCTGCTTGGGACGGGAGTTCCACTGGTTGTCTCCGAAAGGACTTGGCGGGCAGCTTTGCAATCCTGGACCAAAGGAAAGAGCATATAAAAACAAAACAAAAACCCACCTCGTTCATTTAGGGATTGTTACAAAGTTTGGCTGCCTCACCTTGTAAAACGGGTAGGTAGAGAAGCACTCCGCTTAGGGGGTTAATATTCTCATCCAGCGTCACTGGGTCCTTACCTAGGATCACCGACGCCTTCCCTAAGCAAGTGAACTAAAACCCTAAGGCACCAGCAGACTGCAGAAAAATGAATCCACCTGCCCGGAAGGCCCCGCCCACTTCAAAGCCCCGCCCCATTGCCCCGCCTACTCCGAGCTGGCCACGCCTCTCCCTGCTCCTCCATCCTCAGTCCTGAGCCTGGTTGCTAGAGCACTTTCTCCATTCTTGGGGGTAAACGGCCCCAAGGCATTTCTAGTTCTGCTTCCCGACACCTCCCAGGCACAGGACTTGTGGGTGGGCAGTTGCACCCCTCAGAGAGAGTCTGAAATGGGAGGACGGGGTCTAGTCTTATCAGATCCCATGCTCCCCTTTAAATTACAAATGCTGTGTAGGAAAATTCTTGTGGATACATCCTACCTACTCACGCAGTTTCAAATACTAAGCAAAACATAATCCTACGCCCCACCGGTTGTGGAACGAAGCCCAATGAGCCGGCCCCAATGAACAGGACACAGCGACAAATGCCTTTGCTTCATTTGGAGGCTCAAGACCCATGAACACTGTTTGCTGATGGGACTTTTTCCCAAAGCGTGAACGATTCTGTTTGAAGCTTCAAGCAAAGCAAGTGCTCCCTAGTTTTACACCTTCCTGGAAAATATTTGGCCTATTTTAAGAATGCCAAAAAGCTTGTTTGCAAAGCAGAATTGGTCTGCAGGTGCAGGTGATTGTAAATAGGTGTTTTCACTCACATGAATGTTCGATGGGAGACCACCAGGTCCTGCTGGAGGGGCCAGCTCCTGGCAGCCCACTGCGGGACCCTGGCAGCCCCGGGCCGCACCCACACCATGCCAGTTTTGCCTCATCATTGTGACAGCGTCAAAGGTCTCCACAAATATGCACACTTGCCTCTAAAGGGCGGGACTGCCGTGGCTGAGAACCGCTGATGTGGAACATGGAACACACACTTCATTGTTGAAAATGTCGAGTGAACCCCAAGGGCCTGAGGATGCAGCAGTGAAGATCCAGCCTCCTGAGGCCTTCTCCACAAGATGGAAATGTAGGGAGACACACGCAAAGCTCAGGTCCCCTTGAATCCCCTGGCATTTCTGGAACTTGCTCGTGACACCTGCAGCCATCAGCATTTATGCTCTCTCTCCGCTCATGCCTGGAAGAGCAGATGATAAATGACAAGAGAAACCCAATTGCTAAGCATTTGTAAGGAGGAAAGGGACAGGAAATCTTGAGAGAAGGTAGGTGGGAAGGGATTTTTTTTTCTTTTAAATGTTGAAGCCCTGGGATTAGCAAGAATCGTTTAGAACCAGAGCTCTGTCCTGCCACAGACATCGTCTCCTCTCAGACCTAATGTGAAAGGGGAGGAAAGTGGCTGATTGCCAGTGGGATACACCCTGGCAGCAGAAGAACCCAAGAAAGCCCAATCTTGCATTCAGGATAAATTCGCCTCATGTCCCAGGTTTTCAAACTTGGCTGCACCCTGAGATCCCATGGGAAGTTTTTTAAAAAGCTGAGACCTGGGTCCCACCCACAACGATTCTTAAGTAGAGGGACAGAGGCTCTGTCTGTGCAGGGGATTATCCAGCCTTTCTAGGTGATTCTAAAAGGACACCCCAGCTGAGAAACCAGGTCTCAAACTAGGAAAGTAGAGGCCCCAAAAGTGATGAGAAGATGCTGTTTCTTAAAAATAGAAGGTGACTTTTACCTCCAAGATAGCAGATTCAAACTTGAAAAGCATTTTATTTTTCAAGCTCTCCAACTGTATATATATGACACTGGAATCGATGGACACCGTCTTTCCCTCCAAATGTTGCCTCTAAAGCTTTGCTTGTATTTTGACCCTTCCAGGGCCGCCAGGTCTCCCAACACGGGCTACATTTAGGGCTTGTTTTGTTTGCAGGTAGCTAAGAATTATAGTTCTCAAGTGCCCTTGGAGTTGGAATAATTTAAGGATCTGACGTCAAGAAAGTACCATTGCAGCTCTTCCTTTAGCCTCTGGAGACGAAGGGAGTCCCCACAGTGGCTCCAAATAGTTGGTTTAAATGAGACATTTCAAGTGTCCTCATTACGGAGGTCCCACCTGCTGGCGAATACCAATTTAGTGATGTTTCAAATGGTGCATCTAGGTCTCTATTTGAGATATTGTGGATGTATAAAGCCAAAAAAAGAAAAAAAGCCAAAAAGTGCAGAACCATGTTTTTGGGGGAGGGACTGGTGGGAAGGTGGCCCACATAGATCTGAAAACAATTCTGCTGATATGGGATCTCAGGACAGGGCAGAGAGTTCAGAAGCCTGTGGTGAGCAGAGGAGGACCAGGCAGGAGAAGCCTGCCTTCACTTCGACTTCACCCTGGTCCAGTGAGAAGGTCAGGGGGTGGTGTGCAGGCTCCCAGACTCAGGTTAGAAATGTAGGCAGGGCCAGGCCCACACCCAGGGGGCTCTTCCCCTCCAAGAGCCCCAAATCCCTCCCTGAGAGGTCCATCCCAGGGCCTTAACCCAGCTTTCAGACCCCAGCCACCCTCTTTCTTTCAAAGCAGACCCTCTGCAGCGCCTTGTCGTGGTCGTCACCCCTAACCCCCCAAGCCCCACCGGCCTCCACTCCCACTGCGCCCTGAAATGCCTTCCTTCGGTGGCACCAATGCCCCTATATCATGACACCCAGTACACACTTTTCAGTCCCAAGTTTGGCTTTAGAAGATTTACCCACAAATATTCCACATTAAACAAATGAGATTAAGTCCCTTTTCTATTGATAAAGGGCAGTGGGGACCAACCTTGCACCCTGACCAGTGAGCAGACCTCCAACAGGGCAGAAGGAACACAGATGAGCAAAAACACTGGCGAGCAACAGTGCTGTGGTTCCCTCTGGGGGAGGGGGGTGCCTGGAATGCTCTCTCGGAGGCAGGCTTGCTTAATCCTACTCTGTTGGAGCCAACACTGAAAGTGGTTTAAGCGTTGCCTCTGGGGCAGATCAGATCTAAGATTCGAGACATAAGAGTCCTTAGATCTGTAAGGATGGGAAAGCTGTCTTTGACCTGTTGGGTCTCCTTTCTTGGGTGTCTATCCCCGTTGGATTTTGTGCTTATTGGACTACACGCACCAGAGCCAGTCTCAGGCCTCAGCACCTCTTGCCCCCACATGCCTGGTGTCCTCTGACACAGAAAGGGCCTCCCGGGCAGGGCCCCTGTTCCTTCTGAAGCAGAAGGCCCTGTCTACCCCCTGGACCTTGAGAAGTGGGTTGGGGTTTTTGTTGTTGTTGTTTTATTTTGTTTACCCCAAGAGCTGGAGAAAACCAAACCAAGAGCATCTATTTTACTCCTAAGAAAGAGTTCACTAAGCCAGAAATGGAGTCAGGGAAGGAGACGTTTTGGGAACCAGTAGATCACTGCACGGTGATGCCAGCAGACTCCTTCATTTCCACGGAGGAATAGAATTGTGCGGTGGAAGGGCTTTGCCAGCTCTGACACACCTTGCACGTTGTGGAGAGAGACTGTTCTTTCACTGAGTGACTCCAGAGGCCATGCCCTCCTCTGCCCTGCCACTTCTTTAAAATTCCGTAAAGGAGGCGCTCCAGAGGGAAGCAGGGCCTCCCTGCCTTCCTGCCCTCCGGGTCAGCTCAAGCTGCCCTCCTGCCTGCTCTGCTGCCTGAATCACAAGTTGCTCCTCCGCCTGGGTTCCTCTCCAGGAAGCCTGGGTCAGGGCACCCTCTCATCCACAGCATTTAGGGGTGTCAGAAGTGGATGGTGGTGTGAGTATAGGAAGTATAGGAATTTTTTTTTTTTTTTTGGAAGTATAGGAATTAATGGATATGCACGCACGCACACACACAGGCGCTCCGAGCAGGACCTGCTAAAACCCACGCAGGACCTTGCTCTTCTGTGGAGGCACAGGCTGATGGAGAGGGAATGGGAGGCCCATGCTGTTCCCACCCCTCCTGTCACCCACCGCGGACACTTCATAATCCCTAAGATCCTATAGGGTTTTAGGAAAACAACCGCTCCCCTGCTGCCACCTGGTGGTCATGTCTGGAACTTTCTCACTGAGTCCATCAACTTCCTTCGTCTGAATTGGCCACAGCTTCATTTTATTTTTTTTCTAAGGATTTTATTTATTTATTCATGAGAGACACAGAGAGGGAGGCAGAGATACGGGCAGAGGGGGAAGCAGGCTCCCCGCGGGGAGCCCGATGCGGGGCTCGATGCCGGGACCCCGGGATCACGACCTGAGCCAAGGCAGATGCTCAACCCACCAGCAGCCTGTGGCCCTGGCCCTGGATGAAAGTGTGAGGTCGGGGCCATCTGTCCTCCTCCCAGGGTCTCTCTGAACCCCTCACTACGTCTCATGGCTCCTGTTTGGGAGAGGGATGGTAAATGAAGGAACGAGAAAATTCGAGCGCCGTGGGGAAGAGGAGGAGAGGAGGGCGGCGTGTCAGCGAGGAGCCCAGCGTCCAGGGGTGGGCTCCCCGGCATCGGAGGCGGGACTCACGGGCCTCAGATGTTGGGGCGCGACGGTGCTGGGAGGGCACCGGGGAGATGAGGCCGCCAGGGAGGGCCCCCAGAGGACCCGAGACCGGTGGCCGTCACATTTCCGCCTGCTGGAGTCAACAGGTGATTGCAGGTACCTTAGGGGGAAGGGAATGCAAGCTCTTTATCCATGAGTGGGTAAGGAGCTGTGGTCTATGCATGCAGTGGAAGGTTCCTCAGCCCTTAGAAACGATGAATACGCACCATTTGCTCCGACGTGGATGGAACTGGAGGGTATTATGCTGAGTGAAGGAAGTCAATCGGAGAAGGACAAACAGTGTATGGTCTCATTCATTTGGGGAATATAAATAATAGTGAAAGGGAATAGAGGGGAAGGGAGAAGAAATGTTGGGAAATATCAGGAAGGGAGACAGAACATGAAGACTCCTAACTCGGGGAAACGAACTAGGGGTGGTGGAAGGGGAGGTGGGGGGGGTGGGGGTGACTGGGTGACGGGCACTGAGGGGGGCACTTGACGGGATGAGCACTAGGTGTTATTCTGTATGTTGGCAAATTGAACACCAATAAAAAATAAATTTATTTTTTTAAAAAAAGGAATGCAAGCTCTTTCCGAGGGCTGCCGGGCTCTGCTGCACACCCACCGCCCCCCCCACCCACCCCCACCCCCCGGCGCACAGACCCTGCCTGCCTGCCCGGGTCCCAGGCCCTCCAGCCCGTGGCAGGTAGCGTGCCCCGAGCCCCGTGGGGGCGGGGGGTGGGGGTACGGGGACTGCCCTGCACCCGGGAGTCACGGGCTTCCGCAAACGGGGACAGATGCTGCCCTGGCATCGTTCTGAAGGGCTGCTGCCGGTCCGTCCCTCGTCCAGGCCCTCAGACCTGGCACCGGGTGAAAACCGGGGCCACCCCGAGCCGGACGGGTCGTCGCTGGGATGGGCGGGGCCCCCGTTCACATGGGGAGACGTCTGGAGACACTCTGGGTTCTCACAACCGGGGGTGGCCGTGGGGGTGCCGCTAGCACCTGCTGGGGAGACGTCAGGACAGTGCACAGGCCAGCACCCACAGCACGGAGCGGCCGGCCCAGGGGCTTCGGCCCAGCACCCACCTTGGCTGGCATGTGCTTTTGTTTCTTTATGATTTCATTTATTCGGGCAGCCCGGGTGGCGCAGCGGTTTAGCGCCGCCTTCAGCCCGGGGTGTGATCCTGGGGACCCGGGATCGAGTCCCACGTCGGGCTCCCTGCATGGAGCCTGCTTCTCCCTCTGCCTGTGTGTCTGTCTCTGTCTGTCGTGAATAGTCTTTTTAAAAATCTTTAGGGATCCCTGGGTGGCGCAGCGGTTTGGCGCCTGCCTTTGGCCCAGGGCGCGGTCCTGGAGACCCGGGATCGAATCCCACATCAGGCTCCCGGTGCATGGAGCCTGCTTCTCCCTCCGCCTGTGTCTCTGCCTCTCTCTCTCTCTCTGTGACTATCATAAATAAATAAAAAATTAAAAAAAAATAAATAAAAATCTTTAGAATAAAAAGATTTCATATATTCATGAGAGCCACAGAGGGAGGCAGAGACACAGGGGGGGAGAGAAGCAGACTCCCCGCGGGGAGCCCCATGCGGGACTCAATCCCAGAACCTTTTTTTTTTTGCAGTCTTTAAATATTTTTTTATTGGATGGCCACGCGTTGCCTTCATTTATTCTATTTCAAATCACTGTTCATTTACTTTTGTGAAAACACTGCCTGCATTTTCTAATACAAAAAAAAAAAAAAAACCCTAAAAATTGTTTCAGGAATGTAGAGAAATATCCAACGTAAACAGCGAAAAAGTGCACCATAATTACTGCTGCCCTGCAGTCATTTCTGCACTTTCCATGTTTCTTAAATGACTATCTTGTCTGATAACACACAATATAAAGAGCAATTATGAAAAACAGACATTTACATATACTTCGAAAGTCTTACTGAGAATATCCTGTTGGCTTTGGATGACCAACCACAGGCGCAGCCGCAGGGGCGGGACGTGCATACGCCTGCTGGTTCCTGCCACCCAGCATATTGGGAACGTTGCTTCCATGCTGCTGAGGGCTGGCGTCGGGCCCTGGGCCCAAGGCAGGCGCTGACCCCCCGAGCCGCCCGGGCCCGCTGGCCGGGACCTACCCCCCCTCGCCTCCGCAGGGCCCCCAGGACAGGGCCCGGGCCTACTACGCTGTCCCCTTGGAGGGAAAGCCCTACACGGACGGTTGACCGCACACCGGTGGCCTCCGATGGCGGAGGGAAGAGGAGGTGCCTGCCGGCCCCTGCGCACCTGGCCTCCTTCCTCCGGCCCCTCTCGTGGGCCCGCACAACGTGGCCTTTTCAAACTGTGGCCCCTTCCTGATTGTTTTGACACGAGCGCCCCTGTTTTGGTGGGGTTGGAGGGGAGCGAGCAGGCCGCGGCGGGGCCCCAGCTGTCCCCGGGCTCGCCCCCCGGTCGCGGCCTGGGAGCAGCCAGGTGAGTCCCCTGCGGGGCGCGAGCTCCCGCGGAGGCCGAGGGCGCCGGGGCCGCGCTACCCGCCAGGGCCAGCAGGTGGCACTGCGGTCCCGGCCCGGCTCGGCGGCCCGGGGAAGACCCGAGAGGCGTCCCTGCGCCTGCGGCCCCGCTCGGCAGCCCCGCGGGGGTGTGAGGCGCTCTCCTGAGGCAGGTGTGGCTGGGAGGGGGGCAGGTGGCCCGAGGAGACCCCCTCAGCAGCAGGGCACTGAGCGGTGGCGGCCGGGGGGCCTCCGGGCCGGGCCCGGGCGGGGCGGGGAGCAAGGCGGCGGGGTGCCCCGGGAGCCTCAGGGGAGGGGGCACCTGCGTGCGTCCGAGCCCCCCTGCCCCCGCGCCGCCCCGCCCCGGTTCCCGGCAGCTTCGGAGGCCCGCGGCCAGTTCCGAGGCACCCTCAGCTCTTTCCTTGAATACTCGGGGGGGGGGGGGTGCCCCTGTGTAGACATGCTACATCCCAGCAAGCTCCCAGCGCCCCAGGGAGACCCGCGGGGGTGTCCCCTCTGCAAAATCGCACGCGGGAGCTACAGGCAGGACTCCCAGAGGCCCTGTTCCCTGACAAGTGAGGGGGCGTCTAGAGGAGAAGGTCACCTCTTCCCAGGGTGACCTTGAGATCCCTCACAAATGCCGTGGGAACCCCAAGACACAGAAACGGCTCCTTGGAGAAGGCTGGTGAGAAAACCCTCACGGGGGAGCCGGCCTGTGAGCCGAGTCTGGATGGGTGGGCAGGAAGGAAGGAGCCAAGAAGTGGGTGATGCGTCTGGTGCTACGTGGGTGGCCGCCAGGTGC
This sequence comes from Vulpes lagopus, assembly GCF_018345385.1. NCBI lineage: Eukaryota > Metazoa > Chordata > Mammalia > Carnivora > Canidae > Vulpes > Vulpes lagopus. The sequence goes on from NC_054831.1 coordinate 65,470,725, forward strand.
CACCTGGGGGGGGCCGGTATGGGGAGCAGCCTGTGGCCTGAAGGGGAGACTGGCTCCTGGGCGCTGTGCTCAGAGGTTTTCTCTAATAACGAGTCCATCTCGACCAGCCTCTAATTACTCTGGCTCTTTGCCCCTAGAGGAGGCCCTGGCCACACCACAGCCACCTGACATCACCCTTGGGACTTTAAGAGTGTGACTGCCCCACTGCTGACCTGCCCCAAGGGCACTAAACCTGCACTGCCAGCAGTTCTACTGTGTCCCTCCTGGGAGACAATTTGGCAATGGTGTGAGGTCCCCGGGGGGGAACTCAGTGATGTCCTCAGAGAACTCAAAGTCTGGCAGGAAACGCAAAACAACAAATAGACCCAAACCACCGTGTAGGGCCGAGGTTGGGGTGGGCGGAGCGTGGAGCAGGATGGCCCTCGCTCACCTAACAGGGGGGAAAAGAAAAGAGAAGCAAGGCAAGGAAAAACCATATTTGGCTGGGCTGGTGCCTTAGGGAGGGAGCAGAGGCGACGTCATAAAGGTCGGGTGGAGTCCTATTAAGAAAGGTCTTGCATACCAAGCAACAGAATTAGTCAAGTTCTATGTAGGCAAAAGGAGAGTGTTCATGGATTTTAAACAAGAAACTGGTGCAGCTGGCATCTTTGAAAGCATTTTGGAAATGCGGTGGGGATGGGTGAAAGCAGGTGGAGGCTCACAAGTGTGAATTGTTGGCAGGACGACAACAAGGAGGACAGACCATAGAAATTAATAGGAAGAAGGACTCCATCGGTGCCTAATCGGATGTGTGGGGACTGTTCCCATGTGGCCCCGAGTCTCCGTTCTCCTACCCTGTCATTCCACCTCTGCTTTCTGCAAAATTAAATTACCCTGCTCACCCGTGAATGATATTCAGGAAAGTCTCTGAATCCCATCGACATTATGCACCAAGCACATTTTCCTCATTCTGTTGCCATAGCAATACCAGGTGCTTCTGGCAAGATGGTGGCACTGAGAAAAATTGACAGTATTTTAAAAAACAAGACGCTTTTTTTTTTCTAAACGGTAGACCAACGTTTTGAAACATTAAATCAGTTACTTTCTCAAGTGCAGTCGCATCGAAGGAGTACAGACCTCCCAGCAAAAGCTCTGGTGCTTTCCCGGCTGTCTCAAGGAACCACTATTGTGGGGGTAACCACCTGGGGGTAACACCCCTGAGGTCTAGCTGCCCCCTTCTGGTCCCCGCCAGAACTGTCCTGCCTTTCCTATTTCCCCACTTCTGGGAAGCCCTACGGGTGGGGACAGCAGCTTGTTCTGGGAAGAAGAGCAGAGGCCCTCAGTTAAAGACCTGTGTGGCCTGCAGCCCAGCTGACAAGCAAGCTTCCCCACGGATGCAGGCAGCAGGAGGCCAATGGGGAGCCCAGACTGCCCCCTGCCTCTCAGTGACGGCCACTGAGGCCTCCAACAAGAAATGGGTCTCTGTCAGGCCATCTTCCTGCCGCAGAATAGGAAAAGACCAGGCATTGCCTGGAGTAAGGGACCAGATCAGCTTACTGCCCCAAGACCTTTCCCTATATCCCTCCCAGCGGGAAAGGGGCTGGGAAATGGCACCTGAGGGGAGGTGCCCATTATTCCAGGGACGGGGGAGAGGAAGGAGAGAAGGAGGCTGAGAAGAACTGACACTGGGGCTGATGTCATGGTGGCCAGTGTGGGCCTGAAGTCAGGAGGAGTCGCAGCAATATCAGTGGTAGCTTCCAGAAGCTGAGAAGCATCAACGAGGAAAGAGAGGCTGAGTCAAAGAAGAATCCCGGGGATGTCCGCAGAGCCAGAGGGTCACCCATGAAGATGCACTGAGGAAAACAAGGGAGATTGTCCTAGAATGTGGTGACGGAATGACAGCCCTGGGCTCACGTCTGATTTTACGGATTTGGCATATTCGGGCTGTCTGTCTTGTTTTTAAGAAATTGTGTGCACGGCGTGATTGTTGGGATTCAAGTAGGGACTGAGCTTGGCGGTACGGTTTAGTTGGAAAAACTGCAGCTGACTAAAGTAGGAGTAACTAAAGTTGCAAGTAACTCAAATCATGTTTAAATGATGTATGTTTGGAAGTGTTTAAACTGTCAAAAGTTGTGCTCTGTATGCCCTCTATATTTCCTTGACACCTCACCCAGTAATTTCTCTCATTTTAGAAAAACCTCAGGTGGCTAGTAGATTTTATTCAGCCACATAACACTAACCTAATGTTTGCATTTACTGTTGTGCAAATTACAAAGGGAGAAATCTCTGAGTTTTTTAGAAAGATTTTATCTATCGATCTATTTATTTAGAGCATGAGCAGGGGGCGGGGCAGAGGGAGAGGGAGAGAGAATCCCAAGCCGACTCCACGAGGAGTGCAGAGCCTGAAACAGGGCTCTATCCCGGGACCCTGAGATCATGACCTGAGCCGCAATCAAGAATTGGATGCTCAACCGACTAAGCCACCCAGGCACCCTGAGTTTTATAACTTCTAAGATTCTGTGTTACTAAGACAAAAACCAGAACCACTGGGGTCAATTTGATGGAGTCAAGTGCCACTGTTAGGTATTCAAGCACACTGGGGGGGATCTGACCTGCTGGACATTTTGCACTCCTAGCTGCATAGTCTTAGACAAATGCCTGAATGCCTCTGTCTCCTCATCTGCAAGAGAGGGACAAAATTCTGCTCTATCATCCAGGAGTCAGCTGCACGCAATAGAAAATCCCAAGTAAGATGGCTTAAACCAGAGAGAAGTCTATTCCTCCTGTGTCCAAGCTGCCCAGACCTCAGGCCCACAGCTGGTGTGGCAGTCCTCGGGGTGACAGGGGCAGCCTCTACCACGGGAAGCTCACCTTCCTGCGTTACCTCCTGGTGTAAGAGGGCTTCCAGAGGGGATCCCTGGGTGGCTCAGTGGTTTAGCACCTGCCTTTGGCCCAGGGCACAATCCTGGAGTCCTGGGATCGAGTTCCACATCGGGTGAGAAATCACCAGTCCCTGGTGAGAAATCTACACACACAGGGAGATTACCTTGCTCATTCCTTCTTTGATTGGGGGTGAATCCTTCTGTGTTCCCCTCCATTTAAAGACAGTTGCTGGAAGTTGCATGAATCACATCTTCTGGACAGTGGGTGAGAACTTCGTCATCTGGCCGCCCCTTGGCTGGGAGAGAGGCTGGGAAGTCGTCTTGCCAGATGGATGCTGGGAAATAAGCAAGACTGCGCCACAATCTGTTTCACTGGGCAACTGTGAGAATCAATGTGTTGATGTATAGAAAACATGTAGAATGGTTGGTAAGCATCACACCGGGAGTGGTGGCGACAGGCGGCTGGCTCAGGGAAGTGTAAATGAAAAGATCTGCCTCTTCAATAGTCTTTTCTATTCTTTCTTTCTTTCCTTAAAAAAAAAAAAAAAAAAAGATTTTATTTCTTTCTTGGAGAGAGAGAGAGAGAACGAGCAAGGTATGGGGGGGGGCAGAGGGAGAAGCAGACCCCCCACCGAGCAGGGAGCTGATCCAGGGCTTGATCCCAGGATCCCGAGATCATGACCTGAACTAAAGACAGATCCTTAACTGACTGAGCCACCCAGGCACCCCTTTCTGTTCTTGCTTATCCCTGATTAGACTTTGCTATTGGGCCTGGAGAGAGAGGCCAAAGGGTTGTACCTTCTTTATTCAGGACATCTAATTCACTCCGGAGTCAGGGTGGTAACTCGGGTCTTCAAGCAGAGACTACAGGACGGGCTATGGGCCCCTGCAGGAGGGGGCAGCAGGCAGGGGGGCCCAGGGCGGGGGCCTGAGAGCACAAGCCCCGACTCTAGTCTGCTGGGATGTGGGACTAGTAGGGCCACATCCAGTTTTCCAAAAAAGAAAAAAAAATCTAGATTTTTATGTGACATCTCTTTTTGTTCACCTTGACCATTCTTATTATGGCCACGGGCGAGCAATCAGTCCGTTAAGACCACATGAGATGAAACTAATTAGGAAAGGGGCAGGCTGGAGAAAGCAATCAGGAGCTGCGGCTGGAGGGCACATTATTGAAATGTTGGGAGGCAAGGTTGCATAGGAGGAGAGCTCGGGGTACAGCTTAGCAGGGTTGGCCTGCAGCGTGGTCCTTCCGCCTGCAGACCCTTCACAGCAGGGTAAGGAACCCAAGGAAGTGTGAGTGCTAATGGCACAAGGTCAGGATTTAAGTTTTGTTGGCATGGTGTCTGCTGTGGCGGGCTGGAGGAATGGAAAGATTACCGTTTCCCAATATTAAAAACGTTATCTATCATAGAAATACAATACAGCAGTCATTAAAAAAAAGAAGAAAGGACGATCCTATTTCTGCTTTTGGTTTGAGTCTGCGAAGCTCTCAGGTTTGAGTTTGTGTTCTGTTGTCCCTGGTGAGAAATCTACACACACACGGAGATTACCTTGCTCATTCCTTCTTTGATTGGGGGTGAATCCTTCTGTGTTCGAATGATGTTTTCCCAGGGTTGGGATGGGAAGTGCTGCTAATCAATAATAATCAACCACCAGGCACCACTAGGGTCGGGAAATTAAAGCCCTGGCGTCCCTCAAGATTCCACAGCAAAGGGGTCCTGCCGGGTTCTGTTTAGGTTTTCAGAACAGATCATCACGGTAAATGGAAAGAAAATAATTGGATATTTCTCCTAAGAATAAGTGAGAGGGAGAAATTTGGAATGTTAAAGTGTAAACATGTCAACACAGCCTAAGGGAAACTTTAATAGGTTTCTTCAAATCTATCAATTTCGCCAAAATGAATAGAGATAATGAACAAATTTAAAGCTCTCTCTAGCTGCTTGAAAAATGAAATGAGGGAGACTGATTTTTTTTTAATTGGTCAAGAATACAGTCTAAAAATGTCAAGCTTGTTGCCAAGGTTATCAGGTTTTGATTTCTTGGAGTCTGTAATTAACCACAGAAAAGTGAAATATTAGGTTGCTTGTCTTCACAGTGGCTCTGGTTGGTTTGTTACTGATAGACTTTTATTCTGTGATTCTTAAGGTAAGGAAGGGCTCCTCTAAAAGAACTTTCCTGTGAGGCTCCTGTGAGTCTACAATCTCCTAGGAATCTTCCACTGACCTTCAAAGCCACAGAGTAAGTGGGCATTAAAATGCCTGTTTCCTCCTCCATAGTCTTAGAAAAGCAGACTTTGGGAATTCTCAAAAATAGAAAAATATCACATAAGTGTAATGAACTGCATGCACTGCAACAAATGCTTACCTTTTGGGCACAAAGACCATAATGATACAATCATAAATCTATAATTCTGATTTGGATGAATAGAAACTACAAACATATGCTTTATTGTATGAAAAAACAATTACTATACACAAGAGTCAGTAGAAATGTCAGATATAACAATCAGACCTAAAGTTTCTGAGGGTAGATCTTAAAAGTTCTTATCACAAGAAAAAAAAAATGTAACTATGTGTGGTGATAGATGTTAATTAGACTTATTGTGATTATTTCACAATATATATAAATATCAAATCATTATGTTGTACACCTGAAGCTAATGTTATATGTCAATTATATCTCAATAATAATAATGAGCAAGAAGAAGAGAATCAGACCTGATAAAATTAAGCTATGGCAATTATTGGATCCAAAACCAGCAAACACCTATAACAGTGTCTGTGAGATGGGGATTATTATTTCCTTCATTGCACATGTGAGGAAGTAGAGGCATGGAGAAGTTAGGTGGCTTGTTCAAATTCATCCAGATTTTAAGGCAGGGAGTTTGATTCCATATTTAATGCTAAAATAAATGTGCTTAATAGTTTATAGAAATAGAAGAAAGCATAAAATGTGATGCAAACAAGGAGAGCTCAACATAGTCTAGGCTGTTTTGCAATTTAAAAAGATGAACTGCTAAAAATGAGAGAAAAGTGAAATAAAAAACTCAATGGGCAGACTACACTGCAAATTAGACATGGCTAAAAGTAAAATAATGAGCTGGAAAGGAGCTTGGAAAGTAGGATCTTTGATGCAACAAAGAGAGAAAGGGAGACCTAAAATATGAGCAAGAAGGCAAGGGACAGGGAGGATCAAGTGAGTTCATTCAACAGATATTTAACAGGACCTCCTGGAGGAGATAATAGAGCAAGGGAGAGCAAATATTAAGAAATTACTGAGAAGCTTTATAGAATATATGAAAGATGTCAATTCTGCTTCAGAGAACCAAATTCTAAATGAGATGATAAGAAGAAATCCACACCTAGGGCACCTAGGTGGCTCAGTCAGTTGAGCATCCAGTTCATGGTTTTGGCTTGGGTCATGATCTCTGGGTCTTAGGATTATGCTCACATCAGGCTCCAGGCTCGGAGCAGAGTCTGCCTGAGAGTCTCTCTATCCCTCTCCCTCTGCCACTCCCCCTTCTCACTCACTCTCTCTCTCTCTCTCTTAAATAAATAAATAAAAATATTTTAAAAATTAAAATTATAAAGAAAGAAATCCATACCTAGACATATTGTAGCAAAGTGTCAGAACACTAAGCACAAAGGGAGAATCTCAAGGTAGCGAGAGAGTGAAAATAACATGTTACCTACACAGACCCAGACCCACTGCTGATTCACAACAACAACACCAAAGTCCAAGGAGAATGGATTAATATCTCATGACACTGAGGGAAAATACTGTCAACCTATAGTTGTATATCCAGCAAAATGATCTCTCGTGAGTGAAGGCAAAAACTACATTTAAAGATAAATAAAAGCTGAGAATATTCATCGTCAACCAAGGCTCACTACAGGAACTTCTAAAGGATCTAAATATCTAATTCAGGCAGAATGATCCCAGATGATAGGGCTACAGGGCAAGAAGGCATACTGATGCCTTTGATGAAAATGGTAAATATGAGATTAATCTCAGCATTGCATTGACACTTTAAAACAACAATTATGTCCACTTTATGGAGTAAAAAATAAAAATAGAATTCTGGAACATGATAAACTCTGGAAAATGATAGTATATAAGTTGGGATAGGACAACTGGAAATAAAGTATACCTAGATCTTTGAATAGCTTGAGAGGAAGATACAGCTGTTGATTAATTCTAAATTTATTTAGTATCCATATTAAAGTTTCTGGGGATAAATAAATAAATAAATAAATAAATAAATAAAGTTTCTGGGGACTCCACTAAGGAGATAGAAATTAGGTAGGGAAAAAATGGAAAAAGAGGAAAAGATCATTCAACCCAAATAAAGGTGAGGATATAAAGGCAAAATAAAACAAGAAAAAACAGGCAACTCAATAGATTTAAGCCAATCAAAACCAACAGATGATAGAAGGAAGTTCATATACACACCATTATTGTGAAAAAGATTAATCATGGAAGGGAAATGATAGAGCTCATAAGACTAATTTAAACACAAGAAAAAGGGAAAAAAATGCACTATGTGCTCATGATAAGAACAGACTTAATAGAGAGAGGCATAGAAAGATGAAAGATAAAAGGATGGGAAAAATATACCAAGCCAATACAAACCAGAACAAAAGTAGGGTAGCTAGGGGACACCTGGGTGGCTCAGCAGTTGAACGTCTTCCTTCCGCTCAGGGCGTAATCCTGGAGTCCTGGATTGAGTCCCACATCGGGCTCCCTGCATGGAACCTGCTTTTCCCTCTGCCTATGTCTCTGCCTCTCTCTCTCTCTCTCTCTCTCTCTCTCTCTCTCTCTCTGTCTTTCAGGAATAAATAAATAAAATCTTCAGAAAAAAGTAGGGTAGCTATATTAATATGAAACAAAATACAAAACAAGCTTTACATTAAAAAAAGAGATGAAACCCATCACAAAGAAATGATAAAAGTTCAATCATTCTGTAATCACAAGTGTCCTTCTGAGAAAGAGGCAGGAAGTTACAGCATTCTAAACTTGTAAGATGACACAAAAAGTTTCCCAAGAGCAAAACCAACCACCCACCCAACCAACCAACAAAAGACCCTAGAAGGAGAAAGTGACAAATACAGTGCAGTGGGCAGCCATCTTTGCTAATTGAGAGAATTCCCCAAACTGGAAATGGTAATAGATCTGAACATCTCAATGGACATACACAGAATGGTATGTGCCTCGCAACTAGAGCATATACATCTTCTCCAGGCACACACAGATTGCATACTAGCCTCAACAAATTGCAAAGAACTAGGATCATATAAACCACATACTCTACCAAATGCAATTAGGTTTAGAAAAAAATTACAAAAAGGTAAGTTAGAAAAACCCTATATCTTTGGAATACTTAAAACATACTCCTAAACAACCCATGTGTCAAGAAGGAATCATAATGAAAATGTAAAAATACTTAGCATTAAAACTTGTTTGATATAGTTTATCCCACTTAGAGAGGAATGTACAACTTTAAGAGATTATATTACAAAAGAGGAAAGACGGAAATAAAGGAGCTAAGCCCCTTGGCCTAAGCGTTCAGCTTGAGAAATTAAAAATAGAATAAAACATCCCCAATAAAACAAAGGAAAAAATGAAAGACAACATCACATTGAATTATAGAACTCATGCGGAATCTCATAGTACCTTGAATAGCCTAGGTAAGAAGAATCAGGAAGGGAGATTTTCCTATTAAGATTAATAAAAAAAAAAAAAAGATTAATAAAATATGTAGGAGTCAGGACCTATGGACTAGAGTAGACCAATGGAACAGGATAGTGAACCCCAAACAGTTGCACATCAGTGGGGAAATGGGCTCTATTCAGTACATGCTTCTGAGACCATAGGATGAAAAATAATAGATCCTCACTTCACAACATGCACAAAAATCAATGCTACGTGGATCAAGACCCTTTACTCAGAAAAGTGTCCAGTATTGGATAATAAATTACAGATGATCCTACTTCTAACCATATATTTTCCCCTCAATCTAGACTTTCAATAAGATCTTTATTCATTTAACAAATATTTTGTGTCCACTGTGTTCCTGCCCCTGTTCTAGGCATCTGGAATACAAGGTAAACTGACAAAGACCTCCACCCTGTGGGGTTTAGTCTTGTAGATAACTAACGTATATGGCACTTTCAATGTATCAGGCACTTTTTTTAAAAAAGATTTTGTTTATTTATTCATGAAAGACACAGAGAGAGAGAGCAGAGACATAGGCAGAGGGAAAAGCAGGCTCCACGCAGGGAGCTGGACGTGGGTCTCGATCCCAGGACTCCAGGATCACACCCTGGGCCAAAGGCAGACGCTAAACCACTGAGCCACCCAGGGATCCCCTATCAGGCACTTTCTCAGCCTGATGTTAGCTCATGTAATGCTTGATGTTAGCTCACAAAATCCTTGGCAGATGCTATTATTATTTTACGTGGCAAAGCTAAGACTTTATTTTTTTTTAAGATTTTATTTATTCATAAAAGATAAACAGAGAGAGGCAGAGACATAGGCAGAGGGAGAAGCAGGCTCCTCGAGGGGAGCCCGATGTGGGACTTGATCCCAGGACCCCAGGATCATGCCCTGAGCCGAAGGCAGACGCTCAACCACTGAGCCACCCAGGTGTCCCCAGAGCTAGGACTTTAAATAAACCAGCCAGCTCTCAGAATCCCAGGCGCTAACTTCTACATTATACTGCACCTTTTAGCCCTATGACCTTGGTGATGAGTCTGTTGTGCTATGTTTGTGCTTTGTTTTTTTTTTTTTTTTTTAAGTCAGAAAAAAGTTTTATTTTGTATTTATTTTTAAGATATAGCAAGAGTTCCTAAGTTCTGTGTCCCAGCCTGGACACTGACCATGGAAAAATAGATGCCTTTCTGAGCCAGCAGCTGTTGATGTGTGCCATGCTCCTTGACTTTGCCATTCTGAAACACCACTATTATGTCTGCATTCTGGATGGTGGACAGGCGGTGGGCGATCACGATACAGGTCCGGCCTTCTCGTGCTTTGTCCAGGGCTTCTTGGACAATCTTTTCACTTTCAGTATCCAGAGCTGATGTAGCTTCATCCAACAATAGGATTTGAGGTTGTCTGATGAGGGCTCGAGCGATAGCAATCCTCTGTTTCATGTGATTGGGGCACCTGGGTGGTTCAGTTGATTAAGTGGCCAACTTTTGGTTTTGGCTCAGGTCATGATCTCAGGTTGTGATCTTGCTATTAGTTCTGAGATCCAGCATGCCTCAGACTCTGTGCTCAGTGTGGAGTCTGCTTCAGATTCTCTCCCCCTAGCCCTCTGCCCCTTCTCTCCCTGTTCCTGTGCACTCTCTCTAAAATAAATAAATAAAATCTTAAGAAAAAAATGTGTGTGTGTGTGTGTGATGAACCTAAGACATCTGTTGTGTGTAATGAATTGCCTCCTTTTCTATGAATCTAGAATAGTACTGGACATGTACCCTCCAACCTTGAGAGAATTGCTACACAACCCATTTTCTGTGTTGTGTGGTCCAGATGAGAAAATCTGATTGAGGAAGGCTGCAAAGATCATGTTATAGGCCAAGAGAGTGCCAAAGTAAAGCACTACTGAGCTGGAACCTGTTCTTCCCTCCAGAATTGTCATCCTTGCTGCCATGGTATAGCCAACAGAGATTTAGCTTCTTTAGCATAATGGAGAAAATGGGCAAGAGTCAAGCTCCTATCTCCTGCTTATGTTAGGTACATTGAAGGTTAGTCTATACTAGGGGGGGGAAAGTATGTCATTAGAATGTAGTCATTTAAAACCTTCTGGTCAACCAAAGCTGCACTATGCTGGATAATGGCCTCCAAAGACGTACAGGTCTTAGAACCTGTGAATGTCACCTTAACAGGGCAAAAGAGATTATCTTCCCCATGTCATTAAATTACGGATCTGGAGAGGAGGAGAGTATCCTGAATTTTCGGCACAGTTCCTAAGTGTAATCACAAGTGTGTTTATAAGAGAGAGGAAGAGGGACTGCAGGAGGAGGGAATGTGACAGCTGAAGCAATGTTCCATGCCATTGGCTGGCTTGGAAGCATAGAAGGAGGCCATGAGTCCCTACAGGTGCAGGGACTACAGCTTTGGAAGCTGGAAAAGGACCAGGACAGGGGCACCTGCATGGCTCAGTGGTTGAGCATCTGCCTTTTTTTTTTTTTTTTAAGATTTTATTTATTTATTCATGAGAGACAGAGAGAGAGAGAGAGAGAGAGGCAGAGACACAGGCAGAGGGAGAAGCAGACTCCATGCAGGGAGCCCAATGTGGGACTCGATCCCAGGTCTCCAGGATCATGCCCTGGGCCGAAGGTGGCACTAAACCACTGAGCCACCCGGGCTGCCTGAGCATCTGCCTTTGACTCAGGTTGTGATCCTGGGGTCCTGGAATCGAGTTCCACATCGGGCTCCCCGTGGGGAGTCTGCTTCTCCCTCTGCCTGTGTCTCTGCCTCTCTCTCTGTATCTCTCATGAATAAATAAAATCTTAAAACAACAAAAAAAAAAGGACCAGAACAGACTCCCTCCTAGAGCCTGCCAAGGGCACAGCCTCACCGCTGCCACCTTGATTTCAAGCCAGTGAATTCTGACCTCCAGAAATATAAGAAATATGAGAATACAGTCGTGTAGTCCTAAGTCACTAAAATGTGTTTGTTGCAGCAACGATAGGAAATTAGTACAGCAGTTATTTCTACTGAAGCAATCTCAGGCTCAGCTCTGTACTCCCCCCTTTGAAAACTCCAGCTCTCACAGGGGAGGTGGAAGCATTAGCACCACAGCCCCAGATGTGATGGGCTACACAAGACACGCACAGAGAGTGGTGGAGTATGTTACCCTGCACTCCCGTTCATGCCCTCCTGGGAGATGAGACCCCTCTATCCTGTAGAACCGGGGAGCACTTCTAGCTTTGACCACTGAGAGGTTCGGCCTCTACAGCCAGGGCAGTCGGCCTGACAGCCAACGCTCAGCCCAGAGTGGAGAGGACGTGGAGCAATGTGGGAGCCGGCCCACGGTCCCCAAACACAAGTGAGCCACTGAGCTCTTATTTGCCACTGCAGCCTGAGGGGTCCAGCAGGCAAATCTTCTTAGCTACGCTACACACCTTCACTGAATCTGCAAGGAGATGGGACTTCTGAGTGAAAATACTTACGGGACCCTTACTTGGCTTTCAGTTTTGGAAGAATGGGCCTGTGGTTGGAAACAGAGTGAATTGTGCTTATGATTTTAACTGTGTAAGTAGGGGAGGAGGCTTAGAAGGATGATTCTGGAAACTGTCTGTCTTGCTGCTTAGAGAAAATACCTTTGGAGGGAGTTCAAAATTATGAATACTAATACAAAAATAAGTATTTGAGGAACCCATGGATGTAGGTAGGTGAATCATTAAGGCAAAAAAATTGCAATGCCATAAGCCAGAGGTAAGAATTTACACACAGAAGTGCACAGCGGGGTCATTGAAAGAAGGCCACAAATCCTTTGCTGTCCTTTGTCTTGAGGGATGGAGTCTCATTCCCCTTCCTTTGCATCTGGTCTGGACTTAGTGCCTTGCTTAAAGAATAGAATGCAGCAGAAGCGATATTCTGGGCTTCTGAGGGTAGGTCACAAATAGTCTTGCAGCTTCTGTTCTGTTGTCCTTAGAGCAGCTTGTTGTTGGGATATCCTTGCTTGGAACCTGGCCTCCATGCTGTGTGAAGCCCAAGCTGCTTGGAGAGGACATGTGAAGACTGGTCAACATGTGCAGCTGAACTCCTAGCTGAGAGCCAGTGTCAGCTGACAGCTGTGAGTGAGCCATCTTGGAGGTGGGAGCCCAGTCAACTGTTCCGATGGGAGCAGCCCCAGCTGACGCCTGACTGCAACAGCCTGGCTGAACCGAATCATTCCACACAACCATACAAGAGCATCTTAAAAATTGTTATGTTTAAGCCCTGGCGTTCTGGAGCGCTTAATCATTCGGCAAGAGATTACTGGAATACATATGTGGTCCTTGTGTCCTATTGTTAAAGGGAGCCTACAGTTTCAGAGGCGTTAGTCTGAAGAATTGCTGGAACACTAGGAAGCTCACAGCTAAATCAGGGGAAACTCTTAAATATTACCAGAAGCATGACACAGTGGATATTCTATTGCCTTACACAATGGCCAGCATGTAAGAATTCAAATTGAAGGGGACACCTGGGTGGCTCAGCAGTTTAGTGCCTACCTTCGGCCCAGGGCATGATCCTGGAGTCCCAGAATCGAGTCCCACATCAGGCTCCCTGCTTGGAAAGGTTAAATTATTTCCTGTGGATGGAAGAAAACCCTAAGAGACTACAAGCAGTAGTAGGTGTGACTTTTTTCAGGATATTAGAATTTGCTTACTTCTTCGAGTGAACAAACATCCTTGGTAGTGTCCATGAAGGGATGCTTCCCAAGTTGCTTCGGTAATATCTGAGTGGAAAAGCGAGTGTAGGTCCTGAACTCTCCGTAAACAACACTCAGTAAAGAGGATAAAGCAGCTGTGAGACCTTGCACATAACTGATTTCCAAAATCCACTTCCTACTTACTGTCAGTCCAACACCCAGAACCTGAATGGAAACAGAATGGAGAACATTCCAGCACTGCAAATGCACACTGAAACGTGAAGGGTTAGAGGTGAGAGAGCTGAGCTGGTATCAGCAGTGGGATCAGCTCTACACTATTTCCAGGCAACTCAATTCACCTTTAAGCAGTTAGAACTGATTAGAATTCTCTTCCTTATATGGAGATAATATCCACCTCCTTTTTAAAAAAAAAAATTATTTATGAGAGACACAGAGAGGCAGAGACATAGGCAGAGGGTCCCCTTGGGGAGCCCAATGCGGGACTCGATCCCAGGACTCCGGGATCATGACAGGAGTCAAAGGCAGATGCTCAACCACTGAGCCACCCAGGTGTCCCAATATCCACCTTTTACCTTTTGATCACTTGTCGATGGTGAGAAGTTAGAATGCTTACAATGGAAAGAGAGAAGGTTTGGGAAACATGATGAAGATCTTCAATTATTTGCTGGGTAGTTCTGCAGAAAATGTAGATTGACTTCAATATGTAAATTTAAAAACCCACCATGAAACTGTGAACATCAGTGGAAGATTACCCAAACATTTGTTTATCAATAGTGCAGCCAAGAACTGGGGCATAGTAATTTCACCTCCTGGAAAAACATATCCCTCACAATCTAATGCTGACTAATCTCTGTGAAATTCGGCATACAGCTTGTGAGCACCACAGGGTTTTGGTCAATTCTGTTGCTAGGTTTTCACAACTGTCATCTTTATCCTATTTTCAAAAGGTAAAGGCTTAAAGCATCTTTTTTTTTCTCTCTCTCTGTCTGTAAAGGAAGCATCTTTAGGAATCCCATAGAAAAGCATCTTTAGGAATCGCTGACTATTGATAAACCTCTATCTGCATTTCCCACAATTTTCCGTTTGGAACTGCTTTCCCACAATTTTCCTTTTGGAGCTGCTTTATGCTTGGAAGGTTGGGACGTGTCTTATAAAAGTCTCAATCCTCTCCTTGGCTGGAGAGAAATATGCTTTCTCCTTTTTTGTATTTCTCTTTATTCTTCTAAAATAATCGTTTCACCTTTGCTGTCACAGCAGGGGTGCCACGAAGCCCTGTGAGCAGGTGTCCTCTCCCCAGTACCACTTGCCCGCTCTACTTCTTTTCTGAGCTGCCAGCTGAGTTCTCATGTTACAAACAGCTCCTACTGTTCTCTTCGGGCACAAAACAGGCTGCTAAAGCATCCCTCCCTGCTGGTGGGGTACAATTTCTTCACCTTGGAATGGTGAAGTGGCCAGTTGGGACATTTTGTTGTCTTGTTTAGGAATTCCTGGATCTACACCTGAAACTAATGTTAATACTGTGTGTCAATGATACTTAAAAAAAAAAAAAAAAGAATTCCTGTGGATCTGGAGTTTTATAGCAAATACCTCAGCAATAACTACTGTAGGAGAAATTAAATGTTGGACATCATACTACCTCACATCATTCATTAAATAAATCCCAGATACCTAAACACCTTAAAACTGAAAACCACATGGTAAGCCTATCAGAAAACAAACACAGGTGGTGCCTGTTTTGCCTATACATATAAAAGCTTGTAACTGATTAAATAAAATAACTTTAAAAGATACAGTCTAATACCTTGAAGTTTAAAAACTGCAAATAGAAAGAAGATATTTGAAATCCACGCAACGGGTAAATGACTGGTATTCACATTATATGAGGATCTCTGAGAAAAAGGCAATAACAGAAACATTCTCTTGACCAGTAATGTAGGAAAGGCACAACAGTCAGATATCACCTCACACATATCGATTTGCAAAACAAAAATGCTTAAAATCTCCAAAATAATCTAGTATACAAGAGGATGTGAAGAAATGAGAAAACTCATATGCTGCCAATGGCATCAACCTGGAGACTAATTTGACAAAACCCAGTCAAGTTGAAAAGGTGCAGACTAGTAGCCACCCAGCAGCTTTAAGACTGTGTGTGGGTGTGCAAGAAGGTGAGTACAAAGAAACCCCTCAAACACCATGCCCATTCCAAGAAAAATGGGAAAATAGAACAGCACTACCTGGTACAATACAGATCTCAAACACATGAAGTGAAAGAAGCAAGTTAGATACTATGCTACAATTTCTGTAAATTAAAACTATTACACTATATCATAATTATGGTTATGTATATATAAGTAAAATGTGCCTGGAAGGATGTGCTCATGATGTTTGTCTACAGAGAAAGGGAGTGTAAAAGTTAACAAAGTGGAGTAAAAACTTACTTCCCTGTTTTCAATATTTTTTCCTACTTGTTTTAAAAATAAAGAAATGTTGTCCTATCTGGAGGGTTCTAGCATTTGAGTCTCCGGAAGAATCAAAATGGCAGAGCTGCAATTACTTTAGGCTCATCTATTCTAACTCATGTTTACAGGTGGGGAAACTGAGGTTCAGAGACATAAAGTAACTTGCCTAAGTCACTCAGCTGGCCGGCAGCAGGTCATGACTATGCTCTGGTACTCTGAACACCCAAGGCAGCATTCCTGGTAGGTCTGAAGCAAGGCTGAAAGAATATGATCTTATTTAAAAGCCAAGAAGTAGGAATCCTCAACATCTCCATGGAATTATAGATTTCCCTGTTGACTCCGTAGGAGGGCAGAAACTGCATTTCAGCAAGCACTTCATCAGCCTTGCAAAAAATGAACCCCAAGCAAATGCTGGTTTCCTTTTCAGTAAGGAAACAGTATAAACTACTTCCAAAATGAGGCCAAAAAAATCCTTAAACAGTTTTATTAAAAAGCAGAAGCAGGGCAGCCCCAGTGGTGCAGCGGTTTGGCGCCGCCTGCAGCCCGGGGTGTGATCCTGGAGACCCAGGATAGAGTCCCGCATTGGGCTCCTTGCATGGAACCTGCTTCTCCCTCTGCCTGTGTCTCTGCCCCCACCCCCTCTCTGTATCTCTCATGAATGGATAAATAAAATCTTAAGAAAAAAAAAAAAAGGCAGAAGCAAAACTTAGCCACAATCCCTGTCAGATAAGCTAGTATTACATTTCTACTGAAGTGAAAGCAGAATAATTAGGCTGAGGGCATCTTAAACGACTATAAATTGATGAACTATGCATATAAAACCAGATTACTTAAGAGGTGCTTTTAGAGAGCCCATTGTTTCCAAGATTTTTTAGAAAATTCCGTTTTAATATTTCAGCATATGAGTACCTATTCCTCTGTTGTTAGAATAAACAGACCTTCATCCTGGAGGCTCCAGTAAGACAAGTGTCACAAATTCCATATAATGAAGAGTTATCTCACATGGTGTTTTTTGTTCCGTCTGACATTCTGTAGATGAAAAACCTATTCATACTGATTTGAGTTTAGGGTACGTCTATCTCCAACTAGTGGAATAGCTCATAGCTAATGAAGACTGGTACTGAGAATGAGAAAAGCTGGAGAAAATACAATCAGCCACTAATCAGTCCATAGGCAAACTGGAGAGCTGTCAAGGCACTTAAAACACAGAGGCCAGTGAAAGTCAGCCACTAAGAAGAAGCAGGCTCTCCTCAATTTCCATGCGTTGGGGTGTGGATGGCAAAATAAAGAAGTAAAAAGGGGTGCAGGGTGCCAAGTCAGCTAAGATGTGAGGAGACAAAATCCCCGAGGAAAGACAATCCTAGAGGGGAGAACCTGTTGCATGGTTTTACCTTTAAGGCGTTTCCCAATACTTGAGCCATTCCGGGTGGAAGGCTCAGAGGCTGAGAGCAGGTTGTGAAGATTGGTGCTTCTGGTGGCGTTCAGCCAAGGATGTGCCAAGGAGGAGAGGCTGTAGGAAATACCCTAATACTGAGATACCTGAAAAATGACACCTTAGGAGAGGGGCTGAGCCAGAGATACACCTGGTCTCAGAGACCAGAGATTGCAATCCTGCCTTCACCTGCTCTGTCCCTTCCTGCAAATGTAGGGTGACCCAGACAATGACCATTGAAGCAGTAGCAAGAATTACAACTCCTTCTTCTGCAGGAATGATAGAAACTAGAGGAAAATACGATGACATTTTTAAAGTGCTAAAGAAAATCCCAGCACCCTGTAGGCAACAGCACATCCTTCAGAAAAAGATTGCAAAATAAAGACATTTCCAAATAAAGAGAAGCAGAGAGGCTTCATTAAGAGATCCACAAAATGATTTGAGTTCTTCAGGAAGAGAAAGCAGATAAAAACATGGAAATATAGGAAAGACTGAAGAGCAACAGAAATGGTAATTACTGGTAAGTGCAGATGAATATTTAAGTGTATGAAACAATAATGTCTTACAAGGTATGGAGATATACAAGTGCACACACACACACACACATATATGTGTGTGTGTGTGTGTGTGTATATATATATATCAAGCAGTATGTGGAAAGCAGTAAATGTTTAATTTAAATTAGGTTTTAGGGGCCCTGGGTGGCTCAGTGGTTGAGTGTCTGCCTTCGGCTCAGGTTGTGTTCCTAAGGTCCTGTGAGCAAGTCCTGCATCAGGCTCCCCACAAGGAATGTGCTTCTGCCTATGTCTCTGCCTGTGTCTCTGTGCATCTCTCATGAATAAATAAATAAATTTTTTAAAAAATCGGGTTCTATTAGGTGAGGGATGTCTCTTAAGAATAGTAAAAAAAAATAAGTAACATGCTAATAGAGGGGAAAATGGTATAATAAACATATCTAATTCGAAAGAGGCAAGAAACAAGAGAAAAAGGCATATAAAACTTGTGAGACCAGTAGAAAGCAAATGTTAAGATGGCAGATATGAATCCAATATATCAGGAATTTCATTAAAAGTAATTGGCTTACATATTTCAGAGATTATCTGGCTACATTAAAGGCTGGCTACATTATCAGGCTACATTAAAAAAAAACTATATACTGCTATGAGATAAAAACTGAATATAAACACAGAAAGGTTGAAAGCAAAAGGATGAGAAAGATTTACTATGCAATACTAACCACAAGTAATTGATACCACCACACTAATATCATATAAAACTAAACTTTAACACAAGCAGCTTTGATAGAGATAATGAAGGGCCTTTCATAAGATAAAAGGGTCAGTTCACCATAAAGATAAAATAATTCTAAATTTATGTCCCTCTAGTAAACGAGCTTCAAAATGTATAAGGAAAAAAAAAAACCTGACAAATAAGAAAAAATACATCTGTAATCATAAGACTTTATCACCTCTCAGGAAATTATGAGAGCCAAGTAAGATAATAAGGATACCAAAGATCTAAAAACCATGATTAAGAAACCTGACCCAGTCCACATAATAAAGCACCCAGTAACAGAGTACATATTCTTCTCAAGTGGACATGGAACATTTATAAAATTGGCCATCTGCTGGTTTCCATATGGATGTCTCCATTAATTTCAGACGGCTTAAAACTATCTGTGTTTAATGATCATGTGAATTAGATGAGAAATAATTTTTTTAAAAGATAAACTAGAAAGCCTCCAAATGTTTAGAAATTAAGCAATTTACATCTACATAATTCATAGATTTAAAAAAATCACAGAAGTTAGAACATGTTTTGAAATAAATGAAAATAAAACAAATAGCCTCTTCAAAAGCAAACGAAGAACCAAAAAAGGCTGAAAATCAATGATCTAGGAAATGTCTCAAGATCCAAAGAAAATTGAAGAAAATAAATATGAGCAGAAATGAATATAATTACTTGAGCCTAACTTCTTTAAATATAAGCATTTTTGACAATTTTAATAATATATTGGCTTTTCTAGGAATGTACGTACTATGTAAACTAGGAAAGAGGATACTCTTATTTTGTTCTAAATTTTACCATCATTTAAGAAAATCACATCACCAGTAGCAAAACTATTCACGGTACATGAAGTTATTGTAGTTAGTGACTCTCTATCTGGTGCAAATATCTGAGTATTTCACATATTGAAATATTTATTACTTTATTACAAATCACTTTTTTCTATAATAAGATTAGACATTCCATACTATGTTGAATAAAATATGTATTATATATGTAGATTTGTTGAACAGATAGGTTACATTTTTTTAAAAATATTTTATTTATTTATTCATGAGAGACACACAGAGAGAGAGAGAGAGAAGCAGAGACACAGGCAGAGAGAGAGGCAGGCTTCATGTAGGGAGCCTGATGTGGGACTCGAGCCCGGGGCCGCGGGATCACGCCCTGGGCTGAAGGCAGCGCTAAACCGCTGAGCCACCTGGGCTGCCCCAGATAGGTTATATTATCTGTGAATTTCATTTCAGAATAGTAAATGAAAAATTAAAAAATACTCTTTACAGAATGAAAATATGGGTCTGGCAGGTTTGAAAACCACTAGATTTGATGATTTTTTTTTTTTTTTTTTTTTTTATGATAGGCACACAGTGAGAGAGAGAGAGAGGCAGAGACATAGGCAGAGGGAGAAGCAGGCTCCATGCACCGGGAGCCTGATGTGGGATTCGATCCCGAGTCTCCAGGATCGCGCCCTGGGCCAAAGGCAGGCACCAAACCGCTGCGCCACCCAGGGATCCCAGATTTGATGATTTTTAAGACCATTCCAGTCTTACCATTCTGAGATCTTAGGCATCCATCATTTCTTAGAATAGGTTTGACATATTTTGCAAGTAGTGTGTGGCAGGCACTGTATCTGGAACAGTATCTCACTTAAATCCAATAACCCTTATAATAGATACTATTATCATTATTTATATGAAGGAATAAATTCATAAAAGTTAAATAATTTGCCCAAGTTTACCTATCTAGGGGGTCTGATTCCCAAATACATGTTCTTTTCACTCATTATCTCCAACAGAAAGTAAATAACATATTACTTTAGCTAGAAAAGTTAAATATTCTGTGTATAGAATAAGCAAGCTTGTTAGGCCAGTATAAACATTTGTAAGGCCAGTATAAACATTTACCCTAGGTGTGGAGCCCAATGCGGGGCTGGAACTCACCACCCTGAGATTAAGACTTGAGCTGAGACCAAGAGTCCGACGCTTAACCCACTGAGCCACCCAGGTGCCCTGAGAGCAGGTCATTTTTTTTTTTTTTTTTTAAAAAGTCAGGACCAGGGGGATCCCTGGGTGGCTCGGTGGTTTAGCACCTGCCTTTGGTCCAGGGCACGATCCTGGAGTCCCGGGATCGAGTCCCACGTCAGGGTCCCATGTCAGGGTCCCATGTCAGGCTCCTGGCATGCAGCCTGCTTCTCCCTCCTCCTGTGTCTCTGCCTCTCTCTCTTTATGTCTATCATAAATAAATAAATAAATAAATCATAAAAAAAAAAAAAAGGTCAGGACCAACGATGGCAGTTATAAATGGGTAACACATTTAAAAATATGTTAGAGTAAGTTCCAAGCCACGCAAAGTTCACCAAAACAATTTTTATTTCCAGTGTTTAATTGGGTATGCACACAGGCATGACACAGGTTTGGATTCATTAAGTCCTCATGCAGAATTATATTCTTCTCGATAAAGAAGCCAGTTCCATCCAGGTCACTATCTACACACCTATGTTACAACATTTATATCAAATCTGGTATCTGAAGAAAAGATACACATATAATATGTTCATTTAAGTTACGTATTTTACAGAAAGATTAAAAATTCAAGTCACACAAAACTCAAAAACTGTATTAAAAGTTTGAATATAAAACTCAGAGATCCACCTGGAATGACGAAGGAATGCAAGTTCCGTATCCACCTGTGTTAAAACTGGTACATGTAATGAAATTTGTTACCAATAAAATGCATTCATTTATTCAGTGTAAGTTCTCTAATTTTAACAATATGGCACCCTAATAACCAAATGGATTTTTATGATGAGGCACTTTTGTTAGTGATGAAACCAAAAGAACAAATTTGCTGCACACTAATGCCAGCTATTTGCTTCGGTAATCTTGGGTATACACTGTGTCCTAAGTTGCAACAAATATCCTGCTCATTTGTATACAACTATCCAATATATCTTTAAATATATATATGTATATACACACATATATGTATATATGTGTGTGTATATATGTATATATACATACATATGTGTATATATGTGTGTGTGTGTATATATACACATATCTTTATGTTCTTCCGGCTGTAGTAATGCACTGTGAAGCTATTCCACAATGCAAAATGATGAAACCAGCCCAAATGAAGGCTGCATAATAACAATTCTGGTACAAGAAAATATTTACAGAGTCACTGGAACGCGTAACAGTAGCTTTTATCTTTGCTCTGGTGGCCGTGCCGCAGTTTGAAGGCAGGGCTGCGCCCGTGCTTGGCCGCCTGGGGCTCCGGGCAGGTGACGGGCGGGGCTGGGCGTCAGAGCGCCGCGGAGCCGGCGTCGGGGCTCGCGCTCTGGAGGCTCCCTCGGCGGACGCGGTCGGGCTCCCCGGGCTCCCCGGGCTCCCCGGCGCTCGGGCCGGCGCTCAGGTCGGCGGCACTGGCGCGCAGGCGCTCCCGGGCCAGCCAGTCGGAGATGCAGAGGTCCCGGGCGGGGCACTTGGGCCTCAGGCGCGTGACGGCCGACAGCTCGGGCTCGCGGTCGGCGCCCTGCTCCTGCGCCTGCGCCTGCGCCTTCCAGAAGCCCAGCACGCTCAGGTCGGCGGCGTCCCGGTGCCCCCCGAGCGTGTGCCGGCGCCGGATGTTCTTCCGCTTGGCGGCCTCGCCCGCCTTCTGCGGCGCCAGCGCGAACATGTCGTCCGCCGGCGCCCTGGGCCGCAGTTTCAAGCGGTCGGCCAGCTTGGTCCTCCAGGTGGGCTCCTGGCGGTCCGGCTCGGGCCTGGCGGGCGCCAGCAGGCTGCCGGTGGACCTGCCCTTCTTCATGACGTCGAACACCCTGGCGAGGGCGGGGCCGGGGGCGGGGCCGGGGGCCTCCCGCTCGCCGCGGGCGTCGGCCGGGCTGCCGCCGTCGGAGCGGAGGCGGGCGGACTTCCGCCGGGACAGCGTGTCGCACTCGATGAGCTTGTGGGAGCTGAAGAGCTGCCGCCGGCTGTCCAGGCTGGGGGTGCGGCTGCCGTCCGTGCCGCTCGGCTCGCTGCCCTCCGAGCTCCTCCGGCTCGCCCTGCCGGCCTCGCGCGAACGGCCTCGGGGGCCCCGGTCCGCGGCCAGGGCGGCGGGGAACACGGGGAAGTCGCTCTCGCTGTCCGTCTCCACCGGCCGGCCCTCGCTGACGAGCTCGCTGCGCTCGTCGTCCGCCTCGTCGCCCCTGCTCTCGGCCACCGAGCGCACCTCGGGGCTCAGCCGGCCGGGGTCGGGGCCCGTCAGCGACGCGGCGGACGGCGCGCGGGCGGGGTCTGAGGCGGCGGCGGCGCCGAGCTGCGCCGGGAGCTCCGCGCCGCCGGCGTCCGGGCTGCCGCGTTTCCTGGGGCAAGGCCTGGCCAGGGCCGCCCGCGGGGAGGCGCCGAGCCGAGCGCCCGCGTCGGACCCCGCGTCTCCCGGAGGCGTGGGCCTGGGGGCCCCGGGGGGCCTGGGGCTCTCTCCCGGCGGCGGGAAGCGGCAGCCCGGGGACGGCGACGTCCGGGCTCTCGTGCTCTGTGGCGGCGACGGTTCTCCGGCCGCGGCGCGCTCCTTCCTTTCCTCTTTCGCGGCGCCCGGGTCCTTCTTAGCGTTTCCTTCTCTGGAAGTGGCGGTCCTCTGCCTTCCGCACAGCGCCTCGCTCTCTTTTTTGGATTCCTCTTTGATGTCACTTTGACCCTGTTCCGCGCTTTCTTTCTTAAAAAACACATTGTCCAGTTCGTCCTCCGAGCTGCTGGGTTGTGTCTTTTCTTTTGGCTTCTTCCTCTTGCGACTGGCGGCTGCAAAGATGGAGGACACAAGCAGTTCCCTGCTATACTGATCTTTTCCAGATCCCCAAGAACCCTGAGAGAAATCAGAGAAATCAGACCATGAGCACAGGAACACGACTGGGGCCGTCTTCTGAGGAGGTGTCCCCTGGAGCGTCCTACTGAGAGCGCTCTGGAGCTCTCGTGCGGTTCCTTAGCCCTCCGGGGACCCTGTCCATGAGTGACCACTGCCCACTAGTTCCATTTCTTGGCAACCGGTGGCATTTAGCCGCCAAGCCACAACTCCTACACATCCGTCTCTCTCTCTCTCAGGGACAGATTTTGAGCCTGGAGCTATCTAGTGCTCCTCCCAGTCAAGCGAACTTCCCTGCACCTACTGACTTCCCCTGCTTCTGGGAGGCTCCGCCTTCCTCAGATTCCTTAACCTGGGACACAAGTCTGAGAGTCACTATCCTGACGTGGCCGAGTGTGATATCCTGACACAGGTTACTTCAAGTGTACGACTGGCTTCGACTTTCCAGTTACGGACACCGTATGATACACAGATAAACTCACTGAGGGAACTCTTTGGTCTTCCATTAGTTCAGCCAGACCGCATCTGCAGACTTGCCTTAGGCAACTCAGGTTGGCAATGTCTCATTCATCTCAAGGTTAACAATGAGGTCGGAAGATTCAAATAACAGAAGGTCAACTAAGTATCTTAAATCCTTACCAGAGAAGCACTATCGCTGATAGAGTTGTAGTGAAGGCCACTGGCTTCGTTAGCTATGTGTAACAGGTTCTTGGTGACAACTATTTAATTAGTGTGCTCATGATGCCTATCTGTTAAGTAAATGATGGCGGTGGGAGTCAATAAACACTTGCTGGTTAACCACAGGCCGGGTAAGACAAGCAGGAAGGCAGGAAGTATGCCGAGTAATAGAAGCAGAAAGCCTGTTTCTCTACGGTCGTCAACATCTTAGATGAACTAAAACTACTGTGTTGAAATCTTGAAAAAGTAAAAACTTAGGCTGTTGCATTAAAAAGGATTCACCAAAGTGAAATGGCAGATCAACAGAACTTTGTTTTTACGAGTAAGAAAGGATTTCCTAATTATCCAGTATACGTCTAATCGGTTATCCACATCTTAACACCTTCTGTAGAAGACAGACAAAGACGTATAGTAAGAAATATGCATCTAGTAAGAGGGAAGGAGGACATTTCAAACAGGTGGGAAATTTCAAACCCAAGTCTGAAATCTTATCTTCTGGCAAAAAAGAAAGGAAAAAAGAAGAGAAAAGAGGAAAGAGAGAGAGAGAAAGAAAAGAAAGAGAAAATGTTCCAGATTAAAGAAGCCCTAAAGAAACATGATAATAAAATGCAAGGAGTGATCCTTAATTGCATCCTGTATAAGGAAATAAAAAACAGTTTACGTTTACATTATTGGGACAACTGGGGAAATTTGTGCAAAAACTCTTTTAGAAATGATAATGTTGTGTACTGGGTATGATAATTACACTGTGATTATACAGGAGAATGCCCCGCTCTCAGGAGATGCATGCTGAAGCATTTAGGGGTAGAGCGTTATCATGTCTATAAGTAACTCAAATAGTCAACTCCTCAAAATTATATATATCAAGATTTACCAAATGATGAATCTAAGGTAAAAGGTTTAAGTGCTATTATTCTTACAACTTTTCCCTAGGTTTAAAATTTTTCAAAATAAAAAGCTGGGGCAAAAAGCCAGTAAAAATCACAGCGTTAAGTGACAGTGAATGATACAATATGACTGGAATATTTTGTAAAATTCCCTGCAAGATTTTATAATTTAATTACATACAACCTCTCACTATGATATTTAAACATGCTATCATTTAAACATGTCGTCTCCTTTTCCAACAGAACAATAAACTTTAAGAAACTTATTGACAATTCTAGCCGCTACTATCTCAGCAGATCAAAGTTTGGACGAGTCAAATTAATAAAAAACTTTCTAAGAGTAAGAACTTCCCAAAACTACTCAAAATGTGTAAATGGTGGTGTTGTCAATCGAATACAAATTATGGAAAAATACTGATTTTTCTGAAAGAAAAGCAAGAATACAGGTTTTCATAAGAATGTGTGATGGTAACAAAATCTATTATTACTACTGAAATATTTACAGATGAAATATGATGCTTGGGGTTTGCTTCAAAGTAATCCAGGGGGAGGCATGTGAGTGAAGTGCACATGAAACAAAATGGCCAGCCACATGTTAATTGTTGAGAATGGATAACGGTTGCATGGGGACTCATTTTACTATTCTCTCTGTTTTTGTATAGGTTGGAAATTTTTCACATTTAAGAATGAAAAAAGTGTCTACTCCTTTGTATTAGGCTAAACTATGCCAGGAGAAATCCAACATTCAAGCCCACAATCCAGTATTCTGTCACAGTCTAAGAATTAATTTTTCCCTCTCAACAATTTTGTTGGTCGGTGTCATCAGACACAGAGAGGGATGCACCTGTATCCTAATTGTAACAATAGACTAAAAGGCAACCTCCCCATCCTAAGATATTTCAGAATTGTATGAAACAATTTACCTTAGATTTTGTTGAGTCACTAGTAGCTGAATCTGTTGAGAAGTTAAATAAAACATGGTCAGTATTAGTCAATCTTTATTGCTTCCAACAAACAATGCAAAACTTATGGAAAAGACAGGCACAGAACAAAATGTGAAAGCCAAACTCAAACAAAACAACAGAACACTCTGGATAGTCAGAGCTCACAAAGATGCAAGCTGCACCACAGAAAGCCACCGCCATGAAAGGATGCTGTGAATTGTAGGCAGAATCAGCTCAATGAGAGGTATGGCAAAGGAGCCCTGTACTAAACAAAAACAGAAACACTAGTGTTTATCAAGATTTCTAAATATTAAATCTAGCCATGAAGAAGCTCCAAGACCTTTTTAAGAATTGTACTATGTACCACATCCTGTATCTGGAACTGATACACAATGTAGAACTTTCAAGATGGTTGGCTATCCTCGCTACAAATTGAGACACTTGTACTCGGTGTGTTTAGGTTGATTTTTGTCAGACTGTCAAACGCAAATTTTATAAGCATAAACTCGCAATGCATCTGGATGCATTAGGTAACCCTGCTTCCAGGTCACTTTGGTTTTTTTTAAATAATGCTGATCTTTGTGCTTTAGACCCCAGTTTCATCTCTATGCAGTCAGGGATCCTTTTGACTAGATTGGTTAAACTGCTACCAGTTTTGTCATTATCTATCACAAACGCTATTATGGAAATGGAGAAATGGAGACCATAATTTTCACTGTCTGGCAAAAACTCAGATTATACAATTATAAAGAGGGTAGGAAGGGGCTAGCGCTATTCAGGAGAACACCAATTGTGAAATTTTGTCTCTCAACTTGAGGGAAATGGATTTTCAAAATTAATGAGCTGAGCCCCGTGCCACGCCCCTTTGAACACATGGCTAAATGCTTTATGACTTTAAGAACTGGTAGACCATACCATGCTATTTCTCCTCACGGTCTGCTTCAGAAATAACAAGAAACAGCAGAAAAACTTTTAAGAAAGTAGTATTGATCTGTTTACAATAATCCTTAAGAGAAAATTTACACCACAGATCAACTAGGTTTTGCATTTACAAGAATCGGGGGTTTCTGCAGACCAGGCAGCTACAGTGAGGACAGCAATCCTCCTTCTTCCTACAGCTCCAGCTGTCCATCAGGGCCACCACAGAATCCACTAGCGACATTACCGTGTGATAGACTCCTCCCACTTCGCCTGTTCAACATCAGTATAGATTTGCCTGTGTCAGTTAGTGCTGAAAAAACCCTTTAGGACTCAAACAAGAACTAGAGACAAAGGGAAAAGAGCGTGTAAAACAACATGCTAGGTTTAGTGCAACAGTTTGGCAGGAGAAAATTGTCAGTAAAAGAGCCTATGAAAACCGCTACTTAACCAGACATTAGGGTAGCAAGAGAAAACAGAAGAAAATGTCAGATAAGATCGACTTTTACTGTGAACTCTATAGTGACAAATAATATACTGTTATTTATGAAAATGGTGCCCATTAGCAGTTCAACATATTTCACTTGCTGCTTTTAAACAGAACATCTAGCTCAGGAGTAAGAACTACTTATACAGTCTAGATCATACTTTCTGCCATCACAGCAACCACATATTCAGTAGCATATATCTGTTTTACCTTGTGATGACTATTACATGGAAACTGTGAATTAAAAAAAAAAAAAAGAACAAAACAGTGGTTTGCATGCTCAGTTCCCTCAGATTTCCATTCTGACAAGCATTACAATTCCATGCACTGCCAATGGCATTATAGTCACTGGAAGATAATTAAGATCAATCAGAAAAGGAAGATCAAGTTTTTTTATTAGTAGAAAGGAAAAAAAAAGAAGAAAAGGAAAAAATCATAGTGAATTGTTATTTATGATTGATTTGTTCTTTCAGGTTACGAGGATTTAGCTTAACCTAGAAATCAATACTGCCCAGGCAAGAGTTACCTGATACATCTCCAGGGGAGACTCCTGTCCTTCCAATGTTGGTGAGTAAATGATCTATGTTTGGCACTGGCTGGGAGTCTACTGTGTTTTCCTCCTGCACTGTTGTCTATGGTTAATAAACAAAGATCTCTTCATCATCTCTTCAAAGATACTTTCTTTAAAATTCAAACAACATTTAGTAAAAGACACATTACCGAGTGGAGCACAGGTGCTTAACTTTTTACATTGGTTACACAGAATCAATTAACTACAAAATAAGCATCATACTTGTATTTTCATTAGACCAGAAATGGAGGAGCTATAGACCTGCTTCCGGGGTGCAAAGCGGACAATAGCATACAAAGCAGGAAGTTGACATTGTTGGAGCATCAGGAGCTTGTGTCCCGAATGCAAACAAGTCAGTACAAAGGCTGACAGACGATACTTACAAGAGGTTCTTCCACTCCTTCTTCTGTGAAAAACCAGTCATGCTAAAATTTAAAATAAAAAAGGTGAAAAGAGAAACTAAAGAACCCCCTACATAGATCTATATTTTGGAGAATATAGGAAAAAAAAAAAAAAGTTGTTTTCTTAGAAAAAAAAATTCTATCCAAATTCTGTCCTACCAAATACCAGCAGCTCACAAAAGTTATTTTCTTGACGAGATGAAGCCTGAACTTACATGCTGGATAAGCGTCTCCACGATCTTGTATTGGTCTGGCATGTGAGTGACCATGTGGGTCATGTTGTCTTCGGATGTTCTCACAAGAGTTGGACCAAAAACTATTGCTAGGTTTCTTGGTTCCATCTGGAACAAAGGATGTCATTGAAAGATATCAGAATTTTTCTTAAGAAAGTAGACTTAAATTCCCATTGCATATTTGCCATTTTATTTCTGAAACGTTCTTTTGATGAAAAAGAACTCAAAGAAGAATGGTTGACCAATTGTGTATGAAAAAACTAATGTTTCCTAGTTAGGCTTTCTATAAGCTAATCTACACTTAACATCTTTTTTGTGCTTTAATGACAATGTACTGTACTTAATTGGCATTCATTTGTCTCATGAAGTCTTTGAAGACAAGCAATTGATCTGGTTCAAACTAGTATTATAAGAGCTGCATTAATTGACAAAAATATTAACATCAAAGGGAAAAAAACTCACAAAAGAATAGGGTAACCCTCTCCTCAAAAACTTAAAAAAAAAAAAACTAGAAAAAATGCTTAAACACATATAACATTTTCCAAATTTGCCCCCTTAGTACATCAAAAGTGCTAATATTTAAAAACATCCAAAAATACTCTTTTTGACTAATTTTTACTTCAACGAAAACTTCCAAAGCTCTTTGCTTATCCTTGTGTGGATCTGAAACACCTCAGTATAACATGCTTATACGTTGGGACGTTCATTTCCACACCATTTTGTATTCCTTGTTTAATTACACAATTATCAAAGGTATAGATTCTTTGTTTTCCTTTGTTGTATCTTAGAGTGTCTAGTGTAACATATTGAACTCAGGATTTGATTAAAATGTCAAATAGCTTTAACCAACGCTGGAAACATACCAGAGGGTTAAAAAAAAAAAAATCACTGCAGAAATTAAAAAGTCAAACTGGTTTAGGCAAGCACACCACTATACTATTTTGGAAGAGCCATGGGCATGCCCGCATGTGTGCCTATACACATTTTAGGTATGGTGCAAAGTGGAAAATGCACAGATCTCCCATTCTGAAGCAACTGTTATGCATCTAATATGTTAGCTACCTTACTACATGCATCATTACATGGTGCTTATGACAGAGTTATAGGGAGAAATTGTGGTCAAAGTCAGTATTTTCTTTCTTTTTTTTTTTTTAAGATTGTATTTATTTGTTCATGACAGACAGAGAGAGAGAGAGAGGCAGAGACATAAGCAGAGGGAGAAGCAGGGTCCCCATGGGGAGCCTAATGTGGGACTTGACCTCAGGACTCTGGGATCATGACCTGAGCCAAAGGCAAAGGCTCAACCACTGAACCATTCAGGTGCCCCTAAAGTCAGTATTTTCACAGAAAGTTGACCCAGTGGAAAGTAAATCTACCTTACAGGAAGGGCTGACTTGAACTGAGTACACAGGAATGTTTTTTATTCTCCCTCTGGAAGATGTCATCTCATTCTTACATCTGTCCTGGTAAAAGTGGCTTACAAAGTCCATTTCAAAGGTCTTAAGCAAAATTTTTACTAGGTTCTTGTCTACTATGATTTCATTTAGGTTTGTAGACTAAGGATAACACATTATTATTTATATGTATACAGTCATATTTATTATGTGGGTATACAGTTTTAGCTGGCTCCTAAGTAAAACTAATAACATAAGTAGTTCACCATTTATTTACTCATCAATTACTTTAGGCAAATTCTGTATTTTTTGAAAGATGCTCCACAAGCATAGTCAAATAGGTAGGAAAATGAAATGCCCTTAGCCACTTCCTCAAGAGTCACAGTGTTAGTTAATTTAGTAAAGCCATGAAAAAAATTCTACTGTTACATTTTAATTCAGTGCCTTCGAAACTAATTAGACCATCAAACGCTATGTCCCACGCATTGCTAACATCCAGCAAAAGTGATGAATGAGGAAATGCACTTTGGGAAATGCTGAAATAATTACAAAATATTTCAGCTATAATTATGTTGAGAATTTTTTGGATCCCACTGGATGAACTTCTGGAAACAGCACAACTAATTGATATAGGTTTTTTTTTTTTTTTTTTTTTAATTCTTTCACTCTCTTTTTTTCCTTTTTCCTTTTATGCCCTATCACTGTTGATGAAATTGAGCATCCAAAGGATATAACACTGCTTGCTGACTCCTCAATCTGCAGGTACTAGGGGTTGATACTGTTCTCATAGTATCAATCACCACAGCTGTGAGCAACTGTCTTCCAGAAGATGACAGACACTAAACTGACGTGAACAAATGCATTTTTCTCTACCTTACTTAAGCAGGCATGACCCTTAGAAAAAGGTGATAGCAGTGTTTCTGAACTTGTGGTATTCTGGGGTTTTTTTTTCCAGAAGCCAAAATGACTTTGTTTCAATATTTGTAAGTAATGCCCAAAATTCAGAAAATCATCATTTTGCAATCTCTAAAGATATCATGGGTTTAGGCAACAATCACCAATAACGGATACAAATGATGTGAAGTTAAGATTATAACGTATCAACCAAACACAGTGTGTGGACCTTTAGATACTGATTTAAACAAACAAGGGTAGAAAGACATTTTTTGAATTCAATCAGGGGGCAGCCCTGGTGGCTCAGCGGTTTAATGCCGCCTTCAGCCCAGGGCTTGATCCTGGAGACCCGGCATCGAATTGCATGTCAGGCTTCCTGCATGGAGCCTGCTTCTCCCTCTGCCTATGTCTCTGCCTCTCTCTCTTTCTCTCTCTCTCTCTCTCTGACTCTCATGAATAAATAAATAAAATCTTTAAAAAAAAAAAAAAAAGAAATCAACCAGGAAAAACTGAACATGAACTCAGTATTAGATAATAGTAAGGGACAGCAAATTTTGTTGTGTTTGACAAAGGTGGTGTGATGCTGTTAAACAAACAAGAAGTCTTATCTGCTTAAAACTAAACAAAACAAAACTAAAGAAAATGTCAGTTTCACTGTATACTATTTGGTATATTTGATACATTGTGCAAAAATATCACAAATGTAGAGCTGTAAAATAAGAGAAGTAAAATTCTTCGCTTTTCATTTTTCTTGCTGGATAAATGTAAAAGGATATATCTTTTCAAAATGGTGATAGTTGATATTTTGGGATCTTTTGCTTTTACGAGTGATTTTTAAGAGGGGCTGATGGGCCAACAGGATGTATTTTAGAGCTTTTGTTGAATTATAACCCTTGTTTTGATTGATGTGAAGCAATGTAGCCTATCTTTTCAAAGAAACCCACTGAAAGCACATCTCTTCAATAGGCACTTTACACACCTTATTTTTTTCTGAATTTTCTGCCACTGTCTTCAGATGAGCGGAAAGGAACTTCAGAGTTTCATAATGATGTTCGGGCAAATCGTGAATCTGAAACATATTATTTTCATGATGGATTTAAAGGCTGAATTTCAGTTGTACCTCCAAAACTACAAAATAATACCTACTAGTCTTTTTAATGTTTTCAGACGGTCTAGAGGATCTTCTTTACGATTGGCCTCAATAAAGTCGGCATATTTATCTGACAACAACAATAAGAACAATAAGACAAGTTTATCTTAAATCACTTAGATGAGTTATAATCGAGATTTACTTTAAGGTTCGACTTCAAAACCCAATACAAAAACTTAAACATAGGGCTGACCTCAAATAGCTTTTGAAATGTAATCTCCAAAACAGCTATCATTTGTAATGATCTCCAAGCTTTATCATCAAATGAAATTCCCTAAAATGTGAGTTCTCTAAGAGTACCATCCTATATTTAGAGTCTGTCCACTTTTTTGTCCCCCCAACCACAACACTGAGAACAGTGTCTTATGTAAGTTTAGTGTCCTGCTGGACTGAAAAAAAATGCTTTCCTACTAATTGTACTTTATTATGTCTGAAGACTTTTGACAGAAAACAGTATTTTTAACTTCACAAGTAACATGGATGAACAGGGTACCATATACTTTCATGGTATCTACATAACCTGAACCTACATAATTTTATAAACTTATTTTTCATCCAAATTTATCAGGAGGAAAAAAATCTGAATGACAAAAAAAAATAGTGATAATTATGCTTTATATAGAAGTAGCAACTAAACAAAATCTCCCGCTTCCTTTAACCAAATATTAATATTCTATGGCTTTCCAACAATGTAATTTTAAACTATTTCAACTGGTATCTTTTGTGGGCGTTCACTCACCATTTGTGAAGAGAGGCTCAGGGAGTTTTCTGAAGAAGGACTTCAGTAAACTACTTATCACATTCAAATCTCGCCATTTCTAGGTGTGCAAAACAGAAACATGGCAGTTTTGTAGTCAATACCACAAAAGGAGAAAAAAATCCCACAGATCAGGTAATCAAATAGAAATACACACTTACATCATCTTGTATATCAATATCAGCCATCCCCTTGTTGAGTTCTTCTTGCATACTTGAAATGGCTGCATTATTTCCAGGAACTCTATAAATACCTGTATACTCAAGACCTCTTTCTTCAACTAATTTGCAACATATGTCAACTATTAATGGAATATACTGCAAAACAAGAAATAAATACTTTATTTAATATAGCACAAACATTTATATTTGTTAGTAGATGTATATTGTAGCTAAGAGGCCCTTTCCATACAAGAGGAAATAGATAAATCGCTGTTGTTTGATATAGAGAAAATGAAGAATATAGACACTGCAGAATTGGGAATAGATAGAAGCAGCAAGAGAGATCTGGGACAGCGAGAGGAGAAGAGGTAGCACAAGACAGAGAGAGAAGGGTACCCAGGGAGATGAATATGTGAAAAGGAAACAAGGCAAGTCTAAAGTAATGAGAATATGGGAACAATGCAGGTGAATAAAGGGCAATAATAATTGCAATAAGGTGAATAAAGAGAGAAGAGGGAGAGAGAATAACATCATCAACCGCAATTCATGACACGAATCCTAATATGGACGTTATACACACGCAGGCACACACACACGCACATACACGCACATTTACATTTATTATACTTTCTCAATCAGGTTCTTGTTTTCATCCTTCACCTTCATTTAAGGTGCTAAAAAGCAGAAACACATATGATTTGAGAATGAACTCTTACCATTTCAGGTACATTCCTAATGAGTGAATCATTATTCTATTTCAGAGTCAATACATTAGAAAAAGATCATTATAGATAAAATAACACATCCTTACAGGTCAGCAATGCTTAGGGAAGCTGATCTGCTATACAGAGGAAAATGCTGCACAGATTAAAATATATTCTGTGTCATCTGAAGGGTTGTGTACTCAGGTTCTATAAGGACTACAACGAATTAACGATAGGAAATCTGGGTGGCTAGGGTCTCCTACCCGATTGGTATGTGCTGGTGGACAATCATCCAGTCTGACACCAAACGTTCCTGTAGCAGTGGGCTTTTTTTCAAATGTCTTCCTCATAATACTTGGAATACCTTTTCTCCATGTGCCCTTGTCTTTTGGGGGACTGGTATCATCTTTTGATCGTTATGTTAAAAAAAAAAGAAGGAAAAGAAAAAACAAACAAGTATGTTTAAATCATGACTTCAATATTTATATAAATCAGAATCCTGTACTATACATGATATAGCCTATATTTATAGAAAATGTTGTATTTTCCTCCTAATATATGACTCCTTTTAACCTCCCATATAATTTAATTGAAATCAGTTATGCTTTTCTACCCTTTTACAATCTGTATCATGGTTTTCTTTAAAACAGTCAAGAAAATAGGATCTTAATAGTGACATCTTAATAGTGAAATTTTAGCAGAAGGAAACATGATGGTTTTATCTCAAAATAACAGTGCTTGGATCCTCTGTATTAAATTTGTAGTGTCTTTATGTAGATGTAAGTGTTACATTTTCCTTCACTTCATCTTTATCACAAGACAAAGACTCATCTTAAGGAAAAGCCGCATTAGCCTAGACTGGGCCCAAGGTGACCTTTGAGCTAGCTCACAGTGGGCTGAGGTCAGCAGAAATGGTACAGAAAAACATGAAATACATACAAACATACATTTATTTATTTATTAATTTTTTAGACAGACAGAGAGAGAAGGACAAAGAACATCTTAAGCAGGCTCCATGCTCAGGGTGGAGCCCCACATGGGGCTCGATCTCATGAGCCCGAGATCATGAGCTGAGCCAAAAGCAAGAGTCGGACACTTAACCAACTGAGCTACCCAGGTGCCCCACGAAATACCTTTAAAATCCCAACTTTAAACCATTGTATTTGTTAAATTTATCCAGAAACCCCAGCATCAGTACCTTTAGTGAGAAGTTTCCGTTCTGACTCTTCCTTGGGAGAGTGTGGACTTTGAGTCTTTGGCTCTGATTTAGCACCAAGCAGAGTCTGCCGAATGCTGAGACTCTGGCGAGGTGTTTTTGGCAACTGTTCTGCTTTGCTGCTGAAAGAGATAAACATTTCTTAACAATTATTTATTTTAAGATTTTATTTATTTATTTGACAGAGAGAGTGAGTGCACAAGCAGGGGGAGCTGCAGAGGGAGAAGCAGACTCCCCACAGAGCAGGGAGCCAGATGATGATGTGGGGTTGATCCCAGAATCCTGCGATCAGGACTAGAGCTTGAAGGCAGACACACCCAGCCAACTGAGTCACCCAGGTGCTCCAACAATTAGATATTTTATCTCCAAATTAACTTGTAGGCATGGTAGAATTCTCACCTCATCAGACTATTATATTCTTTTATTCTTCGGCTAATTAGATCCCTGTTAGTCACTCCGGTGTCCTACAGAATAGACAGGAGGTAAGATTAGAAAGTCAATTTTAAACACAAAGAGGGATTGTACTTTTTTGAGGCTCTTCATTGTATTGCACTGCTTAGCCAATACAGCCCCTATATACTCTCAGTGGAGTTCTTTTAAAAACCCCTGTTCAGCATTGCCACCCAACATCCCTATGCAATAAATGATCCAAGTGCCCTCCGCACTCGCATCCACTGCCAAAAGAGCTTTCTGTTTATTTTTTGTACCCCTACAATATCCAGAATTAGTATCAGCAAACAGCAGGTGCTTAAATTTATTGATCTGACATTTCTTTATAAATGACTGGGAAGCAGTGGGCCAGTTTTTTTCTAATACAAGAAAGAATGATCAGCATTTCAAAATGATACAGTTGTATAAAAGATGGAAAAATGAGGTCAAGATT
Organism: Vulpes lagopus; assembly: GCF_018345385.1. Classification (NCBI taxonomy): domain Eukaryota; kingdom Metazoa; phylum Chordata; class Mammalia; order Carnivora; family Canidae; genus Vulpes; species Vulpes lagopus. Next base: position 65,506,262 of record NC_054831.1, read on the forward strand.
TGTTAATGATGAACTTATAGGAGTAGGGAGACAGAGTCATTTAGTGTCAGAAGTGGCACTTACTAGATTATCAGAAGAGAAAAAGCCCAACACTGAGCTTTTCAACCTTACCAGGTTAGCTTTTATAATATGCTGTATGGTAAAGTCAGATTTAATCATGAAGTAATGATTTTTTTTCTAATTGGACATCGACATGTATTAACTTTTTTTTTCTTTTTTTACTTGTTTCATTTTGATTATAATGAACAGTAAAATTTACAAATACAGGCTTTGGAGACAAAGATCTTGAGTTCAAATACTCTTCCTACTTATCAGCTAGGAGATCAAATGGTTAAGATCTAGAGTGAAATCACCTGGGTTTAAATCCCAGCCCTGACACTTAGTAGCTGTGTGACCTTATGGAAATTATGTAGTCCCCCTTTGACAGTGTCCTTGTTTGCAAAATGGTGATGACAGTAATACAACACATTCATACAGTTGCTGAGACTTATTCATGTAGAACACTCTTACTTTCTCTATTTACTTTGAAAAAATTCAGGTCTGATGCTCTCTTTACAATGGTTGTAGAACAAAGGTTAAATCGACAGGGATCTGATGTTAATTTTTAACCACAAACAAGGTAGGGGATAAACTGTCAGAGAAAAAAGCACAGTTATTCTTCCTATGGCCTAAGTTTTCATAATCTGAATTGTACATAATGGAAATGACTATATTATATTAGAGAACATAATTTGCATAACCTTACAGTAATGTAGGTGTCCCAGTGTCCCGTGAGTTAAGGGAAAAGAACATTGGGCTTCTTTATGTCATAACAATGAGGACAAAAAGTGAGAACAACATGTAAGAAAAACCGTGTTAATGATATGAAAGGATACTCTTGAGCAAAAGCTAGTCTTAATCACTGTGGCATTTGCTCTGTCAAGTTCATAATTACATACACTGTTAGCACTACATTATCAACCCCTGTTGTAAAAAAATTACTTGATGGCTGTGAGCCAGAAACTCTCAAGTCCCCAAACATTTCCCTCTTAAAAAGAAAAACTGGCTTTTCACATGATTTCTGAAAATGCAAGTTTTCTTAGAAGCTAGTGACTATATTATAGCAGGCTCTACTGTATTCTTCTTGACTGTGTATCTCCATGAACGAAAATCCTCATACCATATCATTTTGCATTTACATAAGTATCAAACCATACCATATCTTTTTGCATTGATAAGTATCAAACAAATTTTCACTATAACTTAAGGCCCACTTAATTCTGTTTCTGTGATAAGGAACCAAATCTGGAATAATTTAGTCATAATGACCAGGATGGGGAACTAGGATTTCCTGATCCTGCTTCTGAGAAAGCATGCAAAATATATGAATTATCTATTTTTGTAGTTCAGTTATGATGATTTTCAAATAAGTGAGTATATTATAAAATAGGTACACTTAAATTTTCCTTTTGATCAATTTTTCAAGTGAAAATAGCATATTTTAATTTTCTAAAATGATGTTTCAGATTCTTTCAGTCTTCCTAAGAAAAAAGTCATGAAAGACTCTAGTTTTACCCACATAACTTTGTACACACACCTCTTCGTTGAGATTACTGCTCTCCTGGATGGTCTTGATCCATGCTAGCATGTCGTCTCTGTCTTCAGCCTGAAATAGGCATTCACAGTCTGATGTGGTGAGTCGAAACACATTTTTCCTCTTGGTCTCACTGTAAGAGATGTCTATTAAGCAGGCATTGACGCTGATGGGCTGTTCTTCCTCAGATGGAGTCATCTGTTCTCTTTTATCTTTGTACAGGTAAAGTGAATGGCCCCGAAGCACAACATACATCTGTTTCCATGGCCGAATGCTTCCACCAACTCGCTGGAAAAATGAAACAGTTCAGGGATGCTTGATGCTTGGCTCAATCCTTGTGACAGGATAAACACATCAAGCAACACTTTTAACACACACAAATGTACACCAAGTGTATGTAGTGCGTGTCTGATTCTCAATGCATTTGTTAGAAAAGGAATGACAAACACGGTGGAGGGTAAACCAAGCAAGGCAAGGTATTCATACTGAAATCAAGGATAGTGAAATCTCAACTTTAACTTGGTTGGGGGCAAAAAAACCTGTTTTATTGTTCACAAAGTAATTAAGATAAACTGAATAAAGGCAAAACAAGAGTAGAAAAATATATAAAATATATAAAAATGCTAAGAGAATAGAAAACAGGAAAAAATCCATCAGAAAAATCTTTTGAGGGAGGGTAAGGCTTAAAACAAGTCCCAGATCATGCAAATGACAAACACTATGTAACACTCCCAAAACAATACGTATGAGTAATGAATTAAACTAACAAAATTGATCAACTTTATATGGTCAAGAAACAATATCCATACCCAAGGTGGGTTATTTTTTTTTTTTTAAGATTTTATTTATTTATTCATGAGAGACACACACAGAGAGAGAGGCATAGACACAGGCAGAGGGAGAAGCAGGCACCATGCAGGGACTCCAGGACCACACCCTGGGCTGAAGGCAGCACTAAACTGCTGAGCCACCCGGGGCTCTCACCAAGGTGGGTTTTTGTAAAAGCTATACTCTTTTGACAGAACTAAATTTTTTTTATAAATAATCTGCCCACATATTATAAGAAATTATAATATGGCAAAGGTTTTTTTGTATTGAAACCTACTTAATGAAGCATGTAGACATTGTGATATTCATTTACATAACTCAATATTTATAAAATAAAGTTAAGAAGAAATTTATAAAGGCAATTTAAAAGAAAAAACTGGGAAAAGCTCAATTAAAAATCTGAAATTATTAATATGGAGAACTGCCACTCCCTAAAGGAAGATTCTGCGAAAATCTATTGCTAATAAACTATTTAATAAGAAAAGCTGAGTTCCTTCTTAAATACTTTGATTTCTCTCTCTTTTAAAAGATTTTATTTATTTATTCATGAGAGATACACAGAGAGAGGCAGAGACATAGGCAGAGGGAGAAGTAGGTTCCCTTTGGGGAGCCTGATATAGGACTCGATCCCAGGACCCCGGGATCATACCCTGAGCCAAAGGCAGATAGATGCTCAACCACTAGCCACCCAGGTGTCCTGATTTCTCTATTTTTTTTGTTGTTGTTTGCAAAATATAAGACTGTATATTCCATTTGCAGTTGATATACAGAATGAAAAAATATGAAATTAAGTCAACGATTTGAATTTTTTTAAAAAATAATTTTCCTTCATGTAGAAAAAGTTATTTGGAAGTAATATTTTCCACTCCCTCTTATGAATAATTTGTCATTTTATCTGTGCAGACTTTACATGCTATTTTGCAGGGCTTGCATTTCATCTGCTCGAGAGACCGTACTACCTTGCCCTTGTCGGTGATGAGTGGTCGGAAGTGAAGCCACCCTTCCTTGGCAGCATCGCTGAAAACCTCTGAGGAAGAATCCTTCCTGGACCCAGAGTCTTCTGATGACTTCTGGCTGTCTAAGATCTATAGAAAAAGCCAAGAAAATAGAGTAAGACACCAGCTTTTTCCTTTATCAACATGTGCCCACTAAAATTGCTTTGCTGAAAAAAAATCTTTAATATTCCAAATGAAGGATTATTATTATTTTTAAAAATATTTTATTTATTTATTCATGACAGACAGAGAGAGAGAGAGGCAGAGACACAGGAAGAGGGAGAAGCAGGCTCCCCCATGCAGGGAGCCTGATGTGGGACTCAATCCCGGGTCTTCAGGATCACACTGTGGGCTGAAGGCAGTGCTAAACTGCTGGGCCACCAGGGCTACCCTGAAGGATTTTTTTAAAAAAAAATACTACCATTATTAATTACATTAGAAAAATTTCTAGTCTTACTGAAAAAAAAAAGCAAATTGGCTACTGTCATTTTTTAAAAGTTGTCTGCAAGAATTTTTAATCATTAAAAAATAATGGAAATAGTAGAATTTTTCTGCTCCCGAGCTCATATGTTAATGAGAAAAGACAAATCAGAATTAAAAAATACAAAATGATCAGACTATGATTAGTGCCATTTGGGAAAGGAACACAGAGATGCAGTAACAAGTGACTGCATTGTAGCTAGAAGTTGGTGGTGCAGTGGCAGGGCCTCCTGAAGAAAGAATATCTGAGATGAAATGTGGATGAAAAATTTTTAAAGGGGCCATCTATGAAAGGTCAGGAAAGAGAAAAGTTCAGGGAGAATGTATAGCTAATGAGTAAGTATGTTTACCATTATCATTTTATTTTATTCAATTTTTAAGATTTCATTTGAGAGACAGAGAGAGGGAGCAAGAGAGTATGAGCAACCAGGGAATGGAAGCAGGGGGAGAGGGAGAAGCAGACTCCCAAATGAGCAGGGAGCCCGACCCAGAACTTGATTCCAGGACCCTGAAACCATGACCTGAGCTGAAGGCAGATGCTTAACCAACTGCGCCACCCAGGTGCCCCTTACTTTTCATTTTAAATGTTCACTGGGAGAAACAGCTAATTAATAGATTGTTTAGGGTCTTTTAGGCCATGGTAGAAAGTGTGATGGGAAGTGAATAGGTAATGAATCAAAGGGGTAACATTATCAGATCCCAGTTCAGAGGTCACTCCTCTTGCCACCTGAAGAATGGATTCTCTACCCATCAGAAAAGGTGTTACTGTAGGAATTCAAGTGAAGAATGATGGTGGCTGGGCTTAAGTAACTTAAGTGAAAATAGAGAGGAATGTAAAGCTTCAGGGTGTGTCCTGGAGGTAGAGTGGATAATACTTGATATGGGGGTGAGGGTGAGGGAAGAAGCAACAAGGGTATTTCCCAGATTTGGGCCTTGAACAACTGAGTGAAGTAGACTTAGTGAGATGGGGAAAACTGGTGGAAATATGGCGGGGGTAATCCAGATCTCTTTGGCCATTAAACGTTGACTGCCTGTTAAACACTAACATAAAGATGTCAGCCTCAATGAGCTGCAGTCCGGGGAAGAAGCCAGGGCTACAGTATAAACTTTGGGAGACTTCTGGATAAGATCATGTTGGCAATGAGAGTAGCTAGAGAAGAAAGAGGGTCAGAACCAGTTCTAGACATTCCACCATTTTAAATATTGGGCAGAAGCAGACTGGAAATCAGCCGAAGAAAATATTTTAGGAAGGGAGCGGGAAATTGTGTTTGAGACTACTGAAAAGTCAAAGAGGTTAAAAATAAAAGATAAACATTAGTTTTGGAACTTGAATGTCATTAGTCACCTTAGCGTGAACAGTGTCAGCCTGGTGTGTGTTAGTTGAGAAAGACATGATGTGAGGAGGTGAACAATTTTTTTCAAGGAGTTTTAACGTGAAACATGAAAGAGAAGATAGGCATAGGAAATAGAGGTAGATGTGGATTCAAGGGAGGTTTTTAAAAAAATATATATAGTAAATAGTAGAATGTGCTTATATGATGGTGAATGAGCCACTGGCAAGAGTGAATCTGCAGAGGAGAGAGGGATCTTGAGAAAGTGAAAAGTGACTGAATCCAAAGAAGAAATGCGGATTTAGGTTTTTCACAGAATCAGGTTCCAGATACACAGATATTATGAGAACATGAGTAAGGAGGGCAGAAACTATGGGCACAAATGAAGATGGCTAACATTTTTGGGGAATGTAGAACAAGAAAATTCCTGTCTAACAGCCTTTGGTGTGTGTTTTCAATGAAGTATGAGGGAAGAGTAGATGGGAGAGGACAGGAAGGTGGAAGGGAGGCCTGAAATAATAATTTTGAGGAGAGAAAAATATGCATTCAACAAAATACAGGCTTGCTGGGTAGTTAGATTTTTGGCTGTAGACTGATAAAGTGAGAAAAATCAGCATGATGTTTATTATATACTTGAACATGTTTAGAAATTAGAAAAGAACACATAATACATAATATGTAATTAATATTCCAAATGCACCTGAAACTCACAGAATATAGGATAATAGAAACAATTCCTTATGAAGAGCCAAAGTAAGCAAAGGTAAATAGAAACACTGATCATTTGCTGATACTTAAAACATACTGAATACCAACCTTGATTCCCTTCAGGCTAGAAACGTGCTTAAAGGACCTGTTAGAAAAAAAGCACATAAATATTTGCAGTAAGTGCATAACACCTTAAAGATGTAAAAACAAGCTGACCATTACAAATAACCTTTCAACGATAAGCTGACATTTTATCATTATCATGTTAAATGTTCACTGTGCAACGCAAATGAGAAAAACAGCTAATTGTATAAAGTACTGACACTTTTGATTCCATGATCGAAGTTTCCTTAGTGGATCTGGTAAATTAAAATGGTCTCTGCATGAAGTGTGAGATTTTATCCTTCCTTTTAGATGAAAGAAAAAAAAAAAACTACTCAGGCTGAACACTGAGCTTTAGAATAAATTATTAGTTAGCCACAGTCACAGTGCTCTGTTAAGGGTTCCCACGGTGTTAAGGATTGATAATGTGGCAGGAAGAGTGTGGTCAGAGCCAGTCCCAGCCCACCACTCCTCCCACCAACCACATTCCGGATGCTTTGGTTTGAGACCAGCTGCTGCCACTGAAAAGGTTTAGGGCTTCTGAAGATAGGCTTGCTTTAACAATTCAAAATAATTTAACTTTGGGGGACAAAGTTTTTTTTTTTTAGATTTTATTTATTTGACAGAGAGAGAGCACACAAACGGGGAGCAACAGAGGGAGAGGGAGAAGCAGACTTCTCATCGAGCAGGGAGCCTGGGGCTTTATCCCAAAACCCTGGGAGCATGACCTGAGCCGAAGGTAGATGCTCAACCACTGAGCCACTGGGTGCCCCAAAAGGTTTTTTTAATTCAAAATTCATTTTAAGGAATTTAGAACTATAAGATGTGACTAAAGATGGCATTTCCATCCCATTTCAAATCACCCCAACAAGATAGCCAGAAATAGCTATGCAAACTCCATCTGCAATAGTATCAGGAGACACTGTAACTCTGAACCACAATATAAATATACGTAAATGAAGATGGGTGTTAAATGAGGTGAAGGAAAGAATGGATACAGAATAAGGACATCACTGGTTGCATATCTCAAACAAAACTGCAGTGCTCCCTGAGAGGTCAAAACCTCCCCGTGTTTGGAACAATGGGAAACAGGGTGCCGGGGCTGGTGACGGGAGCCTCACTCATCACCATGGATATCAGGGATATGAAAAAGAAAAAAGGAAACACGCAGTTCTGTTATTTTTGCAGGAAGCAGTATGTGGCTTCGTGCAGGGTGAAGTAGACTCTGAAATGTGGCAGTTAATGCCATCTTTTAGTAAGGAATAAGTAAAGGTTAAAATAGCTTGGAAATTCAACATTTTGAATTCCTATTGGCTTGGACCACTGCTCTGGCCACACCTCACACAAACTTCCCCCATGTAGTTGGTCCAGGAAGAACTGCTATAATTGGAATATAAATAATCATTAAATGGAAGCTTCAGAGAATCTATACAAAAATACTCTGATAAAAAAGATTATTTGGGGCACCTGGGTGGCTCAGTGGTTGAGCATCTGCCTTTGGCTCAGGTCATGATCCCAAGGTCCTGGGATCAAGTATCATATTAGGTTCCCTGCTTCTCCCTCTGTCTATGTCTCTGCCTCTTGCTCTGTGTCTCTCATGAATACATAAATAAAATCTTAAAAAAAAAAAAAAGTTCTTTGACCGAAGATTCAAAATCATAAAATGTCAATGTTCCTTAATTTTATAAGTTAAAACACCATGTCACTAAAAATATCCATAAAAATTTAAGAACTAGAAAATTGACTTTAAAGTTCAAATAGTAAAATAAACAAAAATAGCCAGGAGAATTCAGAAAAAACACAGTCATGAGAGAACAGTTCCATCAATAATAAAAACATAATAAAACCAATGCAATTAGGGACGTCTAGGTGGCTCAGCAGTTGAGCGACTGCCTTCAGCCCAGGGTATGATCCTGGAGACCCAGGATCGAATCCCACATCAGGATCCTCTGCGTGGAGCCTGCTTCTCCCTCTGCCTGTGTCTCTGCCTCTTTCTCTCTGTGTCTCTCATGAATGAATAAATAAAATATTTAAAAAAAAAACCCACTGCAATTAACAGAATCTGGTGTACATGAGTAGACAGATAAATCAATAGAACAGAATGGAGGCTAAAAATAAAACTATATATACATATAATAATTTAGTATTTAATAAAGATGAAATATCAGTGGGAAAAATACAACATTCAATAGATGCTTTGGGCACAACTGAGAGATACTGGAAAATATAAAGTTGGCCTTTATTTCACTAATTGAAATAAAATAAGCTCCAGGTGAATCACAGTTGTAAATATACAAAAAAAAGACCAAAAAAAAAAAAACCCATAAATTTGAGAGGCAAACATGGAAGAGTTTTGTTGTATTATGCAGGAAAGGCTTTATCAATGACTCAAAATCTGAAGGCCATTAAAAAAAATTCTAAATTTGACTGCAAAGAAAAAGTTTGACATTTTTGCACAGTCTAAAAAAACTTAAGAAAATCCAATGAAAAATACTGAATTGGGAAAAGACTTGCAACACTTATCTCAGAAAAGAGCCCTTTTATAAAGAGCCCCCAGAAGTCAATTAGGAAATGCAGTTGGGAAGAGCAGAAGACATGAACAAGCAGTTCATGGGAAAATAGAAATCTCTCTTAAATATATATGAAACAATGTTCAATTAACAATAAGAAATTTTCAAATAAAAACTATAACGTGAGGTGGCTCAGTCAGTTACATGTCTGCCTTTGGCTCAGGTCATGATTTCAGGGTCCTGGGATGGAGCCCCACATGGGACTCCCTGCTCAGCGGGGAGTCTACTTCTCCCTCTGCCTCTCTCCTCCCCCTGCTTATACTCTTTCTTAAATACATAAATAAAAATCTTAAAAAAAAAAAAAAAACAGAAGCAACAACAAAAAAGCTACAATGTGATACCATTAGATTTACAAAAACATCAAATGTTAGGTAAATGCTGTTCTGGTGAGGAGCAGAGACTTCCGTACACTGTTGGTGGGAATCTGGTTTGGTATAAACTTTAAGGAGAGTGGCTAACAATACATATTAAAATAAAAAACACACACCCTCAAAAAAAAAAAAAAAAAAAACACACACCCTCTTGATGTAACAATCTTTCTTCCAATTATACTCACTTATATACTAAATGAACTATATACAAATATAATCACTGAAGTATTGTTTGCAGTAGCATAAGATTCAATCTAAATGTCTATTTATAGAATATAAATTGACAGATACATATTAGTAAAACTATTCAATAGAAAATGAAACAATCATGAAAAAGAGTGAGCCGGGAATATACACACTGGATGATCTCCGCAATCAGTCATTTGTTTAGCATCTATCATTTGTTTGTAAAAATAATTAGGATATGTAATACACACATATAAGCCGAAACACGTGTATGTGATTTTATGCAGAGAATAGCTCAGGAAACAGTAACATAGATCTGAGAAGAGATCTGGGTGGCCAGAGACCTATAGTAGCTGTGATTGTTTAATACTAATATTTTTTGCATTATGTTTGTGTATTACCAATTTTTAAATATTAATGTTAAAAATTCAACTGCATATATTACTGAATAACAACTTTATTTTTTTATTTGCATTTCTAATGTTATAAAGTTAAAAGTATAAAAGAAATCATTAAAATTCAGTATTTATATGTCAAAGTCTGGCCGAATACTGACAAATATTTAAGATGATATGCTTGAGACTTACAATTTTGCATCTTCTCTGTAATCATCCAGGCCCTCATCATAGGATTTTGATCTTTCGGTCTTTGAGCTGGGCTGGGCATCGAGGCTGGGAGGTCCGACAGATTCTGTAATTAAAAGCCAACATTTAGACATTTGCAAGTGGTTTCCAGATCCTTTTCATAGTGAGATCAGTTTGTCATAGCATTCTAAGTGGAAAACTGAGAAAGAGAGATGGTTTGCATAGCCACTCACTGAAACGTACCCTGGTCATGGGAGAGCTGGCGACGAATTAAAGGAGCCGACGTGGTGAGGCTGGGTGGGACCATTGCTATGGAGGGTGCCTGGGGTGCCTGGGGTGCCTGAGGTGCCTGGGGGGTGGAGGCTGAGATGACAGCAGAAGCAGGGATGTGTGCAAGGTCATGATCAATGCTAGGGCTTGTTGGTTCATCTAGAAGATAAAATGAAAATAAATATTAGAGGGATGCCTGGCTGGCTCAGTCGGTGGAACATGGGACTCTTCATCTCGGGGTTGTGAATTCAAGCCCCACACTGGGCTTAGAGCTTACTTAAAAAAAAAAAAAAAATTCAGAAAAAAGATAATAGGTATCAGAATGCCAAATGGCCTAATTATTAATAATCAATATTCACTATTTCTTAAAAAAACAGATTTAGATTTTAACACTTACCCATTAAGACACCAATAAATAATAAAAATCTTACATAGTTATTACTCCAGTAATTCCAAATAATTCTGAGAATGTGGTCTAAGAAATTAAATAAGTTGCTTCCTCTACCAAACAATTAATACTGATTAACTGATAATCAAGATACTAAAGTTTATAGGCATTGAGAACCTGAACCTATAAAAGTGGAATGATAATCTTGTACCACCCTAAAAGAATTATTTTCCCAATTTTAAATGTCTTACACATCATTTCAGGAAGTTAAGCAAGCAACTTGGCTGAGGCTTAACTTTCAGAGTATCAAGTCCTAGAACCTCCCCATGCACAAACTCACAAGTATATCTTCAATTTTTGAAGAAAAATGAGAAAGGACAATTTATGGCTTCCAGAAAAAGTTTATACATTATGAAGACCACTGCTATAGATGAAATGTTTGTGTTCCTCCCAAAATTCATGTTGAAACCTAATCCCTAATGTGACAGAATTTGATGGTGGGGTTTCGGGAGCTGATTAAGTCAGGAGGCGGGAGCCCTTATGGATGGAATTAGCACCCTTACAAAAGAAGTAGCCTGAAAGAGCTCCCTTGACCCTTCTTCCATATGAGGAGACAACTTCCATAAACCAAGAATCAGGACCTCGCCAGCTACCAAGTCTGCTGGTGCCTTGATGTTGGACTTCTAGCCTCTGGAACCATGAGAAATAAATGGTTATTGTTTAAGCCACCTGGATGTGGTATTTAGTGGCCCGAATGGACTGAGAGAGCCACTGGTGGTTTGTTTGGCACTTTTGTGCAAATCAGAAATAGGTGCCGTCTTCCCCAACCAAATGTAGGCCCAGGCCTAGAGGAAAAATCCCCATTTGCCCCCTGGTATCCCTGTAGAAACATAGATATTTTAGGTGTTACAAATTTTAACTTTCTCAAAAGCCTGTCACTACCTGTCAAGAGCAGAAATGCATATAGGAATGCATATGCATGCACGCACAGTAACAATAGCTAACACATTTATAGAGCTTAGGAAGTACTAGCATCATTCTAAATACTTAAAATATATTTTCCATTTAATTCTTATGAAATTCTATGAAGTAAGTACTATTTTGCAGATGAAGAAGTCAAAACAGACAGGTTAAATAACTTGTGTAAAGTTACCAAGCAACAGGGACACAATGTAGACCCAGAGAGTCTGACACCAGAATTTATGCTCTAAAAGTATAAATTATATTTTTTGCTCTAAAAGTACAAATGATATTTGTTTTCCAAACTGGTGAGTGATAGCTCTGTTCAAAATTCTTATTCTTATAAAAACATCAAGGATTTAAATTCTTATTTTCTAGGCTAGTAGAGTATAATTTAAAAGAATGCCAGAACTATATTTCCAAAAATCAAATGCTCTAAGTCTTAGAAAATCATAACGAGGGGCACCTGAGTGTCTTAGCGGCTGAGCATCTACCTTTGGCTCAGGGCATGATCCTGGGGTCCTGGGATCAAGTGCTGCATCAGGCTCCCTGCAGGGAGCCTGCTTCTCCCTGTCCCTATGTCTCTGCCTCTCTGTATCTGTCATGAATAAATAAATAAAATATTAAAAAAAAGAAAATCATAACAAAACCCTTTATAAAGAATATCCTATAATGACAAGACAGGGTTTTGATTTCTTGATTTAAAAGATCAAACTATTTTAATTTTGACCAAAATCTAAGGCTGCTCTATCATTTTAATGGTTAGCATTTTAATCAAGGTGACTAGTAATGATGCAAAATTATAACATTTATAGCTAAAATCTGTAAATTATGACTATCTTAAGCTTATTTTATGTTTTTACAAAGTCTTTAAAAGCAGCTCTTTATATTTAAGCAATAGAAAACATTTTTAATGGATGCCTGGGTGACTCAGTGGTTGAGTGTCTGCCTTCGGCTCAGGGCATGATCCCAAGGTCCTAGGATCGAGTCCCGCATTGGGCTCCCTGTGGGAAGCCTGCTTCTCCTTCTATCTATGTCTCTGCCTCTCTCTCTGTGTCTCTCATTAATAAATAAATAAAATCTTGGGGGAAAAAAAGGCATTTAAAAAAAATTTCACTATGAATCAAGTTTACTAAGTATATAATATCATATGTCGGTGAGCATGCAATTATTCTTTTTTCAAAAGCAAGAAGATAACTGACTTTATATCTATTGAATAAAGATAAAAATTTAATTTTACTAAAGATTACAGTGTTCTTTAAAACTATCATTATGATTTAAATGATCACAAATTAACCAACTTTTCCAAATGATACATGTGTATGAAGTCAGTTGGGTCTTATGGGGTCTGCTTGGGCCACCAATCTGTTATGGATTCAGAAGCATGGATATGAATAGGAAAATACCATATTCTTGAGAAATTATTTGATGTGTGTAGCACAGAGAGTATTAACAGCAGGAAAAGGCTTCTGTAGAGAAAACATTCACAACTGTAGTGTGCAATACATGTGTCAAAGAGTGTCTAGGAGATGCCATGGGATAAATCTTTCAAGAAAATTTTAGGCCTTCCAAAGTAATTTTAAAAATATTTGTATTTATTTATTTAAAATTAAATATCACAGAGTGAAATTCAAAATGTTCATGATTAAGCATTAAACAAAATTTCAAAGGCAAATTTTTTATGACTCTTGACTTCCTAGAGGTATGCATTCAATTTCTTTTGACTTACTGCATTTTGGAGGAAATTTCTTTATTTCACTGGGTTGAATTCATCTCTGCTTTAAGTGGATGTGTGCAAAAAGGCCTGGGATAGACAGCGACCTGCTCCAGGAAGCAAGGGTGAATGGAGGTCTGGGCAGGAGGCTAGCACCCTGGGCTCCCAAGCTTCAGTCCTGTTGCACTCTTTAGAATAAATATATTTACTACTATGTTAAAGACAGACAAGGAAGAGCTAGATATACTTTTTAAAATACAAAGAATTACATTACTTCACATTTATGAATTGTACTTTAATAAATCCAATTCTTCATTCCCTGTAAAAATGTGAGAACTTTTCTATTGTGTTAAAAGTACCCTTGCTGTTGTAATGATTAGTTGGAATTTTAAAATTCTAATGTTAACACATGCTTTCATTATTACCTATGGGTAGATTACGTACAAACAAGAATAATTTAGGCTTATCTCCTTTTCCAATATAAGAAAATGAGTACTATTTAGTTGTCCAAAGAGAAAACAAGTGTGTAGTCAGATTTTCAACTGATTTCTATATTTTTAATAATCAAACTTAAATATTATGTCAGACGAAAATAATCATCTTTGTCAAGGTATGTCACATATTATGTTATGACATTAGGTAACACACGCAGAACACACCACTATCAAGACTGTAAACTTGTTCTTATCAAGTGGCATAATCCCTCCTCATGGTAAACTTAACTACATAATCAAAGAACTGACTGAACATTGAGGCCTTAATTTACTTTATTCACTAAAAGCCCCACAGCTCTTCACAATAAAGAAAAGGTGGAGAAGACACTGAAATTGTATATACTCAAAGTGATCACTGATTCTTAATCTGTGAAAAAGACAGACCTAAGTGTCCAAAAATTTTATTGGAAAATACTGTTTTCCAAAAATAGATAAATAACTAATTCCCTCAGGAAATATATACTCCATAATTCAATGTGGATTTTTTCCAAAGGGAGAATACTATAAGTTACTATGTTTAAACTGATTATTCATTCATTGTTATCTTTTATCAACTAAAATTCTGGGGGCACCTGGGTGGCCCAGTAGGTTAAATGACTGCCTTCGGCTCAGATCATGATCCCAGGGTCCCGGGTTCAAGCCCCACATCACCCTAGCTCCTTGCTCAGCAGGGAGCCTGCTTCTCCCTCTGCCTCTTTCTGCCACTCCCCCTGCTTATGCTCTTTCTCTCTCTCTCTCTCTCTCTCTTAAGTAAATAAATAAATAAAATCTTTAAAAAATGGAATAAAATTCTAGAAGAACATCTATAAGATTTCACACATCAAGAGAAACACAGGGGCGCTTCACTGGCATAGTTGGTTAAGTGTCTGACTCTTGGTTTCGGCTCAGGTCATGATTTTAGGGTTCTGGGATCAAGCTCCGAGTTGGTCTCCATGGTCAGCAGGGAGTCTGCTTGGGATTTTCTCTCCCTCTGCCTCTCACCCCACTTCTCTTTCTCTCTCTCTAAAATAAATACATATTTTAAAAAAAGAAAAATATAGACAGGTAAAAAATCAAGGAAGCATATGGTTAAACTTTACGTGTAACTCTTAGAATTAATTTTCAAACAACAAAGAAAAAAATGGAAGCCTTAATACATACTGAGAGCTCTTATAAATAGAAACACCTAAAATCATAACAGAAGAGCAAAGCACATAAAAAGACAAATCATGAAAGAAATACAAAAGCCTAATAAAAATGTGAAGAAAACCTTGTGAAAACCTAACTACTAATGAAATAATAAAATGAAACCAAGTAAAAATAGGACAGCCGGTTTTCATCTCTAACCTGGCAAATATTTTCATCTCATGATATTTTTATCCTATTTGTTTCTCTTCATCTTCTGCAAGATGACTGCAGAGAATGTATGATGCTAGCTGCCCATCTCTATCTTTGGGGTTCAGTGGGGCTTCTGTGGGTGGGCATATGCACAAGGCATGACCCCTCCTAAGACCCTAGTTCACTGAGTTCACAGTGACTGACTAAGGGTAAAGAATCTGATCTAGTCAGGATAGATCCAGTCTCTCCATCAGATCTGACATATGGATACTGAGAAAAGCACGGTCTTTCTCTTCCAATTCCTCAGAGAACAAGAACTGTAAAAATCAGTAAACTGAGTTGCCAGCCACCATCTTTTCTACCATGTGGAGAAAAAGTATCTGAGAATGAAAAAAGCAAAGCTGAGAAAAAGATACACAATCTTGATGCCAAAGCACTTGAGTATTTGGATCTAGCCGTGTACCCAACTAGGTCTACCCCCAAAATTTCTTCACTGTAGCTAACACTCCTTTTTGGCATGAGCTAATATGATAAAACTTTCTTTCTTTTTTTTTTTTTTTAAGATTTTATTTATTTATTTGAGAGAGAGCAAGCAAGCATGAGGTGGGAGTGGGGCAGAGGGAGAAGCTGACTCCCCACTGTGCAAGTTGCTGGATGCAGGGCTCCATATCCCAGGACCCTGGAATCATGACCTGAGCTGAAGGCTCAACCAACTGATACATGCAGGTGCCCTGAAAAAACTTTCCATCAGAGACTCCTAAACGGCTCAGTGGATCAGAGACTCCTGGATGGCTCAGTGGTTGAACGCCTGCCTTTGGCTCAGGTCGTGATCCTGGGGTCCTGGGATAGTTTTGCATCAGGCTCCCCACAGGGAGCCTGCTTCTCCCTCTGCCTTTGTCTCTGCCTCTCTCTGTGTATCTCTCATGAATAAATAAAATATTAAAAAAAAACTTTCTATCATTTGTAACTGAGAGAATCTGACCAACACAAAAGTAGAACACCATGTTTCTAGTTTGCTTTCACCAACAAGCATTACTCGTTGTAAGACCTACTGTCCAGGGATCCCTGGGTGGCACAGCGGTTTAGCGCCTGCCTTTGGCCCAGGGCGCGATCCTGGAGACCCGGGGTCAAATCCCACGTCGGGCTCCCGGTGCATGGAGCCTGCTTTTCCCTCTGCCTGTGTCTCTGCCTTTCTCTCTGTCTCTGTGTGACTATCATAAATAAATTTTAAAAAAATTAAAAAAAAAAAAGACCTACTGTCCAGTTGCTGCAGATTAGAACAGAGCAAAAAGGGCCTCTTCTATAATGAGCTGGGTTATGAGGAATCTTTCTCACAGTTCAAATAATTAAAGCATGCCATCTGTAGTTTGTTTTAAAATTATAGTTGAGAATCATTTTATAAAACTCAGTGAAATTGGTGGAATTTTTTGCATAGACTAGAGCTAAACAGTTCCTCAGAGTAACTTTGCTTTTTATTTCACCTCTGCTAGGAAGAGGTAATCCTACCCCCTGCCCAAATAACACTGTTAACAGCATAATATTCAAAGATGGGATAAACTATATTGCAAGAGGAGGAGTACATTTGTATAAGTAGGAAGAAACAGTGACTAATGTCAAAGTGTGTATGTAGGGCCCCCTGGGTGGCTCAGTCAGTTGAACGTCCAAACTCTTGATCTCAGCTCAGGTCTTGATCTCAGGGCCATGTGTTCAAACCCTGCACTGGGCTCCACACTGTGTGTGGAGTCTACTTACAAAAAAAGGTATATGTTTCCAAAACTACATGAAGGTGTGTGCGTGTAATTTTTACTAAACATATGTACAGACCAAACTGCTTCTGTTCCAAGTCCACAAGAAGGGACATGCACTACAAATGACCTGGAAAGTCAGTCTAAACCTCAAGCAAAATACAGGTTTAAAAATCTTTGAGATTTTTCCTTATCCTTAAGGAAAAGGAGAATAAAATAATGCTAATGGATTCTTTATCTTAAAAAGAAATTCAAATGGGAAACTTGTTCATTCTACTTGCCTTCTAAGATAGACTAATTTAAATCAAAGGAGATGGATACTAGTTCTGTCAGGTGGAGTTCTCTTTCCAGTAGGCAAGCATAAGCTCTTTCTTATGTATTAACAAGTAACAACTGATTAATCTTTGGTCATACCACCATTTTGTTTTGTTTTTAATCTCATGCAACCACAATGAAATAAAGTCATTCTAAAATATTGAACTCCTAGGCAAATTTTACTTAACCCTATTAATGGCAATACCAGTTACAGAACATCAGGTGGAAGAGTTTTGGGGTTGGTGAAAATGACACCCTCAAGAAATGACACACACCTTAAATTTAAAAGGTATGGTTAGAAAGAATGCTTAAAAAAAAAAAGCCACTAATCTATTAACACCCAGCAACAGATCTCTACTTACTAAAACTCTTCATTAGTTATGAATAGAGCTTCGGAAACAGTAGGTCCTATGAACTTTTACAGAACCTGGTAAGGGATGCCATCACCCAGTTCAAATAACCCCTTTTTTATTTTTAAGATTTTATTTATTTATTCACAGAGACACACAGAGAGAGGCAGAGACACAGGCAGAGGGAGAAGCAGGCTCCATGCAGGGAGCCTGATGTGGGACCCGATCCCGGGTCTCCAGGATCACGCCCTGGACCAAAGAAGGCGCTAAACTGCTGAGCCACCAGGGCTGCCCCAATAATCTCATTTTTTATAAGAATTCAACTCACTATCATAATAGGAATTATGAATACACTTCTTTAGTAATCAGTTCAATAACATGCATTTAAGTAAATATTTGGCTCCAGGAAGGTCATTTTGAGATTTGGGGTTATTTGAATAACCAAAAATCTAATGCTGTATCTTCCTATGTGATAGACAATTTTTTCTTTTAAAGATTAGGAAGTGAGGGGATCCCTGGGTGGCTCAGCGGTTTAATGCCTGCCTTCGGCCCAGGGTGTGATCCTGGAATCCCGGGATCGAGTCCCGCATCAGGCTCCCTGCATGGAGTCTGCTTCTCCCTCTGCCTGTGTCTCTGCCTCTCTCTCTCTGTGTCATAAATAAATAAATTAATAAATAAATAATAATAGATAGATAGATAGATAGATAGATAGATTAGGAAGTGAGAATTCTGAATGTTCTGCAAGCTTGCTATACCCTATTGGTGCCCAAGTGAAGGGAGCAGAGCTGTAAATCCAAGAGGAACTGTTGTGACAGGAGAGACTGGAAAGGAGGGAGATGAAATCGGAGCTGAGGCAGGAACGTGTGTGGTCCCATGGTCAGTGCTGGGGATAGTCAGCTAGTTGGCAAGATCTCGCCAAGTGTATTTGCATAGCAAGTGCTCTAAATTTAAAGAAGGCAAGGGGAGGCACTACTTTTAGATTTACCGCAGATAACAGTTCCAATTACTTGGCTAAATTTCTGCAGTCCCACAGATGAGACAAGTTAATTCCATGTTTTAAGATTTTGTGGGTCTGCGTGTAGGGGAGGGGTACCTGTGCATGAAAACTGGCCCAGCTTGCTAGCTGACAAATGCAGGAGGTATTATTTTCAAGAAATCTGAAAATTACTTTAAAAATATTTCATAAACACTAGGTACCAATTTCATCACCAATTTTTCTTTCACATGATTAATTTTCACACTGAAAATAAGCAAGCTATTAGGAAGGGGAAGACTGGGCAGGAGGTCCTATCTTGTCAGACTATGTGAAAGCCACTTAATTTTCCTGGATATTAAATTCATTACCTCTGAAATACAGAAACTGGATGAGGATTATCAGAAGGGTCAAGTCTAGTCAAGAGGCCTACAATAATAAATCCACTAAAGGTGCAAAGTTACCATTTGTGAAATAATTTAAAATACCTTTAGGTTTTTCTAAACCAGGGATTTGTTACGGGCTTTTGAAGTTTGGATTTATTTTAAAAACCGGCAGATGTAGCTGAGAGTGTAGTTACTATTAGATCTGTTTTCCACATTAAAGAATCAGCCTAAAGTCTAGAAAGTCTAATGTAGGGAAACAATTCCATAGTTTTTATAGGTGCTAAGGTAAAATTTTTTTTCCCTAAATAAATCAGCATAGTATTCTATAAGTGTGCTACAGGTAAACTTGAAATATTTTAGAAGAAAAGCTAATGCTACTACCAAATGGAAGGTAAATACACATATAAAATTATTCCATAGTGAATAGTTTTTTTTTAACAGACTTGGAACACATATACTTATTTACTGAAAAGATACTAATTCAATCTTGGGAAGTCTGAGTTAAGAATGGGGAATACTGAATGCAGAAATATTTTTTAGGTTAAGCTTTAAAAGAGTAAAAGGCCAGGATTGATTGATTGATTTTAAGAATTTATTTATTTGTTTGTTTGTTTATGACATACAGAGTGCGGCAGAGACACAGGGAGAGGGAGAAGCAGGCTCCCTGCAGGGAGCTCAATGTGGGACTCAATCCCAGAACCCTAGGATCATGACCTTAGCCAAAGGCAGACATTCAAACACTGAGCCACCCAAGCGTTTCAAAGCTAGGATTTAAATTTTAGCACATATGTAGGACGTTGTCCAAAGAATATGAGATTTGGAGCCAATAGATAATCAATTCTGTCAGTTACCTGCTGAGAGACCATGAGCAAACGACTTAACTTTCCTTTTCCATAAAGTGGCTTATTTACTTCTCACCTAAATTCTCCCAGCTTGTCATAGGATTAGTACATGAAATACTTGGTAGGTTATAAATTACTACAGAAATTTGTGGATTTTGTTGTGGTTGTTATTATATTAAAAATGAACTCCACATCATTACTCAATAGAAGCAAGAATCTCTAAGCTTAAGTGCCAATGGAGTCACATCTTGTGGGAATGCAGATATAGGAAAAAGACTGTTAAGATGATGAGTAGGGATCCCTGGGTGGCGCAGTGGTTTAGCACCTGCCTTTGGCCCAGGGCACAATCCTGGAGACCCAGGATCAAATCCCACATCGGGCTCCTGGTGCATGGAGCCTGCTTCTCCCTCTGCCTATGTCTCTGCCTCTCTCTCTTTCTCTCTCTCTCTCTCTCTGTGACTATCATAAATAAATAAAAATTAAAAAAAAAAAAAGATGATGAGTATAATTTTTGTCTTTATAGATTAGTTGTTTTGTAGAAAGACTCAGTATGTTTAGTATAAAGAGGCACTGGGTGCTCCATGCACCCCCTATAATATCACTGCTGGCATCAGGAGACTAGAGCCCCCAGAAGGAGAAGTTGGGTGAAGGGTGGCAGTTGCCCACTCCCGTTCTTTTGGGTAAATTTCAGACACTGCAATTTAGCTATAAGTCTCACAAGCTTTAAAACCTCTAAGTTGGTTTAAAATGGCAGGACCAGTAAGGCTGCACCAAATGAATTCTATCGTACATTGGCTAACACTAAGTACATGCATATGGTCCAACTTTGGGATGAGAACAAGGAGTATTAGAAATATGGCAGGAAAAAGAGAGGCAAATGCATTTGAAATGAAATCTGAGTGTGGGTAATTCAGCTATAGTTTCTTTATATTGATAATTATGAGTCATATAAAGAAATGCATAAACTGTAGATTGTAGGATATATCTGAAATCCTGCTACTAAATGTCAAATTAATTATAAACTCATTATTCATTTTGTGTTTCTTATAAAAGAAGTAAAAATTTATTTTCAGTACTTACTACCAAGCTTTATAAACTGCATGTAGGGGGTAAACAAAACACTGTCAATGACTGATATTCCTTATTTAAAAACAAAATGGTTTATTTTCTTCATTTCTCTAAATCTTTGTGAACCAAAAGAAATATTAGATATTAAATGTGTAACAAAGTGTTTGAAAATTTTCTTGCTGTAAGACATAGCATTTGCTCTGTATTATAAATAACTAAATAAATGAATTAGCTCCATTCTCTGGTATTTGGGGAATAAAGCAAAGGCACTTAATTTTTTTTTTCTGCACTAATCTATAATGTTTTCAAATGACAAAAAATAATGATTAAAATTACAGAATATAAGATTCTGGAGTGTGATAATGCAAAAGCAAACCTTAATTTCTTTCCTTTTAAGTGTTCCATGAGATAGCATAAAGTATACTCTCTGAAGTGTGTTTTATAATATGTTAAACAAAGATACTCTAAATGAAAGGATTCATGGTCAAATACTTCTGAGAAAAATTGTATTAGAAAATATACCTAGGGGGTGCCTGGGTGACTTAGTTTGTTGGGCATCTGCCTTTGGCTCAGGTCATGATCCAGGGTCCTGGTATCGAGGCCCACAACGAGCTCCCTGCTTAGCAAGGAGCCTGCTTCTCCCTCTCCCTCTGCTTGCCACTTCCCTGTTTGTGTGTGTGCTCACTCACACACTCTCTCTGTCAAATAAATAGAATCTTTAAAAAAAGAAAGAAAATATACCTAGAAAATATATATAGTAGTATGTTAATGATTCTAAGAGTCCCATAGTAAAGACAAACAAAACTTGTTTAATTATTTAAATCCAGCACTTCTCAATTTGATCACTGATTTTTTTCTCCTTAATCAAATGGAATTCATGTTCCCAGAAAAATACACTGGGAAACGCTGCAAACAGTCTCTTTTACTCCATTTCAACGCTGATATCTATTCTATTTTTATATTTATAGAAGTTAAATTATTATATGTATATATAATAATGACAAAAAAAAACAGATTGGAAAGAGAAATACCTATGGGTCAGGTAACACTTTAAAGCTCAATAATAAAAGGAGGGATCCCAGGGTGGCGCAGCGGTTTGGCGCCTGCCTTTGGCCCAGGGCGCGATCCTGGAGACCCGGGATCGAATCCCACGTCGGGCTCCCGGTGCATGGAGCCTGCTTCTCCCTCTGCCTGTGTCTCTGCCTCTCTCACTCTCTCTCTGTAACTATCATAAGTAAATAAATAAAATAAAAAAAAAAAAAAATAAAAGGATTTCAAGATTTATTAAATTATGGAACTTATACTGAATGAAATCTAAAAGTTCTTTCATTGACTGGCTCTTTACCTATTCAACAACATAGTCTCTAATAAGTATTTTTTGGACTTCAAGGATAGAGTAAAGGATTTTAGTTAATCGAAGACCTAAAAGGTTTTCACAGTAAAAAGGAAACTATAATTAAGCCAAAGAAATCACACTTTTTTTGATATTGTTTTCTAAAACTTAGGTAAGTACTAATATTCTTTCCATGCCTTTATTTCAAATGGTATACAATCTTATGAGTCGTTAAAATGTTGTAAAAACTCAGGAGGCATAGCATTATTCCACCTGAGGGCCTAGAAACTTTTAAGAGTTTTCACATAGTGAAATAAATTCTGTGTTTGTATTTCAGCTTTTTTATCCTGCTCTATTCCACTGGTTAAGGTATAACTGGCATACTACAGTAATTAAATTCTATATATTAAAGTTTTAGGAGGTATATATAATATTGTACTATGAAGTACTTAAAGTAGAATCTGATCAGAACTAGTAAGTGAGCATTTTTATTTTGAATGTATAAACAAAATATTTTAATAATTTCTCTATATGTATATAGAATTAAATAGATTTTTATTTTATACCTTAGCTGATGTTCTCTCTTTAGTAATAATCAACTTGTTGATCTATTCAAAGGATTAGTAGATAATCATGAAAAAATTAACAGATACAGCTAGCACATTTTTAATTATTCCAATATAATGTGGTTATGTTGTTCTTATTAAGTAGGAAGAAAATATGCCATTATTCTGGTAAGATCTCATAGGCTTATCAAATACAGTTACAGGTTGTAGGGACATTTATAAAAAATCATAAAACAATCACTAGTCCTCAGTTACTTTCTTTAAATATCTAGATGATGTATAAGATTTCATTTATGGCAAAGTTCTATTCTCTGAACTTGGATTTAAGGGTATAGATATAAATGAGTAAAATTTAGGTTGAGATTCCCCACAGTGCTTACAACTTGAATACATCATATTTATAAAAAATATAAATCACATAGAACTTTCTCAAAAGCTGGCTCTGATAGTGTTGCCTGACAATTCAATAGCTTGAGATTTAAAAAATTTCCCTAGGTAAGAAAAACCCCAAAATGTTGCTCAAAAAGAAGCACATTATCCTATAAAATTATAGAGCACTATTCATGAATTTTTGGGAGTAATGGCGCAAGTATAAGTCCGGCCTTGGCTTCCAAAGAAGGCCCCTGCATCACATAGCTCCAAGGGGCGCTCTTCATAATAAATCAATATAAATGGTGCCCTCCGGAGCTCTGCTCTGTAAGGAGGCTGACTCAACCTGCCAAGTGTCACTTTAGGGAAGTTATTTAGCCTTTCTTTCTTTTTTTTTTTTTTTTAATTTTTTTAAATTTTATTTATTTATGATAGGCACACAGTGAGAGAGAGAGAAGCAGAGACATAGGCAGAGGGAGAAGCAGGCTCCATGCACCGGGAGCCCGACGTGGGATTCGATCCCGGGTCTCCAGGATCGCGCCCTGGGCCAAAGGCAGGCGCCAAACCTCTGCGCCACCCAGGGATCCCTATTTAGCCTTTCAATAGCTTAAACTTCTCATTATTAAATGAAGGTAATACTAAGGACATATAGGATAATCCTGTTAGATTATGTGTTAGAGCTGCACAATAACTATAATTTTTTTATTTTGAATACATTTAACCATCATCTCAGAAATTATCATTAGTCTATTATTTCAACCAATATTTACTGAGTGCCTTCTATATGCCAGGAAGTGTTCTAGTTATTAAGGCTACAGAAGTGGACAAAAAGATCAAAAAGCCTGGCTCTGGCATAGCTTATATTTTAGCTCTGCAGAGAAACATGTATTAAAAAAATATATAAAACAGGTCAAGCGGAAACAAGTGGTATGAAGATAAATAAAGTAGCTTAAGGGGACAGAGAATGTCAGGTTCTGTATATGTGTGTAGGGTACCTACTTCAGATAGGTTGGTGAGGAAAGGCTGTTTTGATAAGGTAATACTTGAGCACAGACCCAAATGTAGTGAGGGAGAATCTTGTGACTCTCTGTGGAATGTGTCCTGGAGCTGTGAACAGGCAGTGCCAGGGCCCTGAAGCATGCCTGGCATACTCCAGAAGTGCAAGGAGGCTAGGGCAGCTGAAGATGGAACGCAAGTACCTGGAGGACAGGAGATGGGATCAGAGAGGTGGAGTGGCCTTGTGGAGCCTATCACAGAGGGCCCTGTAGGTCACAGCAGGATTTGGGATTCTATTCTGGGTTACAAGGAAAGTAAACAGAGGTTCTGGTCAGAGGAGTGGCATGACCTGATCTGCATTTTTAAATAACCACTCTGGCTACATTGTGGACAATACCCCTAGGACATGTGGGGGCAGACTAAAGCCTAAACCAACACACTAGCTAGCTGTTCTACACTGGGGCACATGCTTGTCTTTTAAGTAATTTTTCCAACTCTATACCAAGATCTACTCTAAAACAAAGTAATTTGACAATGAAGGGGTCTCTTCATTCAGCCCAAAGAAATAAGAAATAATAAAAGTAAAAAGCACTGCTTAAATGAAAGGCTGATTATTAATTATGAAAACTGTTCTACTTGGCTTTTGATTCAGATGCATCATCAACTAGGTGCAATTTGGTTTGCTGAGTCCCTTGACCCCAGACAGTGGGAATTCGTTTCATGGAAGGAAGGAAGGAAGGAAGGAAGGAAGGAAGGAAGGAAGGAGAGAGAGAGAGAGAGAGAGAGAAGAAAGAAAGAAAGAAAGAAAGAAAGAAAGAAAGAAAGAAAGAAAGAAAGAAAGAAAAGAAAGAAAGAAAAGAAAGAAAAGAAAGAAAAGAAAAGAAAAAAAAGAAAAGAAAGAAAGAAAAGAAAGAAAGAAAGAAAAAAGAAAAGAAAAGAAAAAAGAAAAGAAAAGAAAAGAAAAGAAAAGAAAAGGAAAGGAAAGGAAAGGAAAGGAAAGGAAAACTGTCACTTGAAATAATTTTTGAGGGTAAAAGCTTATGGCTCCGGTTTCAGCATAGCTCAGGAAATTGAGGACAAACGTTTCAAAATCACAGCTAACGTTTTTGTGCCCACTGCACTAGAACTAATACCTTGCTGAAAAGATGTGTAAAGCATTTGACGTGGCAGCCACTGAGTAAAGGGGAGCTTACCTATGAATGGGATGGATGCCAGCGAATCCCCAGGCGGGCTGGTACTCGAGGCCTTCCTTTCCTCCATTCTTTTTATATGGACCTCTCGGCGTGCATCATTAGGCAGCCAACAGGTCGTGTCTGACCCGGTCTCCTGGTCATTTACTGCCAAGATATAAGACTGATGCCGTAAAGGCTGTGGTGTCTGGCGACCCGATGGGGGTTTTTCTCTTAGGACGACAGTTTCTCTATTATCTAAGGTATCTGCCTCCTGAATTTCGGCCTCTCGTAAATTTGGATCTTGATTTCTTTGAGGGACCGAGACTTCAAGATCCGAAGCGCCTGAGTTCTCACTGGTCTGAGGGACCGGCTTCCCAGAAGTTCCAGAAGAAGAGGGCGCTTTCCCAGGCTCCACCTGGTGATCGGGGGCACTTTCGGTTCTAAGCCATGTCTGCTGATTCAACAGACTGTTCTGATGCAAGTGATTTACTGGTCTTTGGTCTTTGACAGAAACAAGTGAGTTCTGGCTGAAGGATGGTTTTGTGACATGCGGAGAAGGCGCTTTCAGGGAATTACTCCGGACTTTCACAAGAGGTGACCTGTCTTGTGAAACCCCTCGAGGCAGTGACATTCCACAAGTAGTCTGAAAACTTCTGTTGGGCTGTAGTGTTTTCAGATCTGGTGGCACTTTCTTAAACTGAGACACAGATCCCACTCCTCTGCCGGTCACTCGCCTGTTGTCAGAATTAACGCTCGGAGCCACGGTAAAACTTGAACCTCGAAAAGACTTGTGAATTTCTTGCTGCCTGGGTCTTTCATAAATCCCTCGCCTGTCATCCTGTTCTGTAAATCCACTCCACTTGTAAGTCTGCTTTCGTTCTCCATTCGAATCAGGTATCTGACTTTCAGAATTGACATTTTCTACGGGTTCACCCTGTCCCTCGATATAATCCCACGAACGAGTTCTGTGATTGCTAAAACTAACAGATGAAGATGCCAGTGCCCCTTGAGATGCACTTCGTGGACAATACTTCATTAGCACAGAATCCTCCAGCCTTTCCTGGGACACACTGCGCTGCCGGATCTGAACAGACTGGGGCACTCGATCGTGAGAGGTGCTTCGACGTCGTACCTGCAAAGTACTGCGGTTTGGTACCACCTGGTTATAATCTGTTGTGCTCTGAGACGCTGCTCGTAAACTATCTAGCCTTTCTTGAATTGTCCTACAACCTATGTGCAATCGTCTGTTATCAATATACTCTTTGTAAGTTTTATAGTTTTTCCAGTCTATGTGCTGATGGGAATTCGGAGAATAGTGATTAACAGATACAGAAGGGGAATCCACAGCTTGAGGTCTACTGCTTGAGATTCCTTCCGAATGTCCACTGTAATTGGTGGATTTAAGTAACATTCCCGAAGGTTCCAATGACCTGGAGCCTGCAGTCTGATGAATTAGATGGGCAGTGGGAATTGATGATGATGGTGATGTGGTCCTTGACACTGTTTTCAAAGAGGTCTGCTCATTTAGGCCATACCTCACCTCTTCGGTTCTATGTGAAGGAACTGTATGGTTGTTTCTATTAGTTAACAAATCTACAACCTTCTCAGAAGGTACAATGACAGTCCTTACACTTTCATTGCAAACACACACTGCTGTGTTCGATTTTACAACATCTGTTGGTGATGGAGGCACTTGTATTTCCATTCTGTAGGCCCTGCCAGGTTGTGTCAGTACTGGTGTACTGGTTTGCTGTTTGTTCGATGATGAATCTGGAGGAGATATTTCAACTGGCTGTGCCATGGCTGAAGGGGCAGACGGCAGCCAGGGATAGCAAATTGGTGGAGGTTCGGGGATATTGCGGGCATTACCACTGTAGGCTTCATTGCCTTTTAGGTAGGCATCTTGCGAATACGCCTACATGGAAAGGAGGAAAAAAGTGTCACTTAAGATTTATAAGACAACAATTTCCATTCTTGCAATGGACTGTTTTACTTTACTGTGCCCTATCTTATTCCTAAATGACATTCGCTAAAGCAAGCATGCAAACAAAACATAAGGACGCTCCACACATTTAGAAAAGGGCTAGTCTTTCAAGAATCAAATAAATTATAGAATTTGCAACAAATATAAATTACAACTGCCTGTTTTCTCAAAAGATTAAAACACACCAGTTTTTCCCCCAACCAATTAGAGATAAGCTTTGTTGCTTCTAAAATCTTCCCCATTCAAGTTTTATGATCTTTCAGCATTTGACAGGTTAAATGGCTGCCAGATAAAGCTCAGCAAAAGAAGATTTTGATCTTTTGCCAGAGTGAAGGCGAAGATATTAAAAATCTTAACCAAATACATTTTCACTCTGAGTACTACTGTCGGGACAAATTAATTATAACATATTGAGCAATGTCTTGCCAATTAATGCTTACTGAGTCCTTAAAAATAATCCATTCTGATTAAATTAAATCCTAAGCCATGCTAAATATTTTAATATTTAAAAGAGAAAATATGTATGTTTAAATCGAGCATGTAAATTAAAGATA
Organism: Vulpes lagopus; assembly: GCF_018345385.1. Lineage (NCBI taxonomy): Eukaryota > Metazoa > Chordata > Mammalia > Carnivora > Canidae > Vulpes > Vulpes lagopus. The sequence continues at coordinate 65,533,786 of NC_054831.1, forward strand.
CAAAAATATGAAACAAAGGAATTTATCTTCCTGTACATAATTTTTTTTTGTTTTAAGCTAATGCAAAATTATATTGAATGAATTTATTTGGTCTCTTTTACTTACTATAATGAAACATTTCTCTATTACTAACAGGCAGGCATGCAGTTCAAATGATCTTTTATCCATTATTTATGAAATTATCCAGCAATGTATTTCAAAACTTCAAAATAACTGAAATTAAAGGCAGAGATGCAATAAAACAAAACTAATTGATGGAACTCAGGACTAGGTCACATCTGAGATAGTGAGGTGTGGCATCGTGTTACATATACTCTCCTAATCAAAACAAGCTTAATTCACATCTATCATCACATCCTGTCTTTGCATTAGATAGCTTGCAAAGCTCAAGTGCAGCCACAAACATAACAGCAAAGTACCAGGGAAAGAGAGAGGGTGAGAGACTTTAAAAAAAAATCCACAAACGGGTAAATGTTATGTTTTAACATCAGTTATGCACAGGATTCAAAAGAAAACCAAACATGAAAACAAAAAATAAAGAAAATCAGGTATCACAAACACATTCTGCAAATTAGTAAGATTAACATAACACTACGGAGGGGTTTCTCTAAGCAAACTTACAGTTTTAATAGGTTGGCTTATTACATATCTCTATAAAACATAACTTAAAAAAAAAAAAGCAAGGAAATGGCTTCTGTGCATTTCTTACCAGAGCTGTGACATCCTTTGTAAACTGTAGCTAGCAGAAAATAGGAAAACATAGTAGAAGCTGCTTACTGATATAAAGACAGAATCATGTTGTCATATTGATGCTGGAAACAGCAAGCTAAAAATACATCTATACTGATTTCTCTGGAAGGTACCAAGAGAAGTAAAGGGCAGTGAAGCATAAAGAATAACTTCAGTATCCTTCTGAGCATCTTTTTCTCAGGCTTTTATCTGGCTCTTATTTGGGTTGTCTACCATTTCTGAAAGCAAAATACATCTGGTGACAGGCATTCCTAACAGCTATTTCCTTCAATAGGCACTGCTGTCTGATACTGTGCCACAAAGCTTCCCTTCCACAAGAGCAACATTGATGTCTCTCATTTCCCCTGAGCTTCTTCCATCTCTGCTTCCAGATGACGAAACGGATGCTCTATTATGCATTTAAAATAGTACAACCTCCTCCTTACCCTGTAAATCAGAGCATAACCACAAGCTGTCAGCTGACTGCAGCTGTCTTTACACTATGATTTGGGAAGAAAGAATGATTGTTGGATTAAATGTGTTTAACTCAAAAATCAAGATCTCTCACCACTGTACCTTTTGTCCTGTTTTGCTAGTTTAAGAAAATTATTACTGAATGGACATAAAAATATTACTTCCAGAGGAATTCTTTTAAAACTGATACTGAATATTATGGAACATAAACCAGAATGCAGTGGAAAAGCTGAGTAGATAAGAGAAAACATGCATGCCATAATATTTTAAGGCATGATTACAGTCAATCAAAATATACATGTTGGGTTGTATGCCACTGACATAACAAGACTATCTTTTTGATGCTGATTATATTCACACAATCCTTTTCCACGGTAGAAAGACTGTGTCTGGATGAGTGAACACTCTGGTACAGTATTTCCCACAGTATGCTTGTAAAATTTTATGAAGCATCACCTGAAAGGGAGGGGGGGGACAGAGTATTCTCTATTCTCAATGATGTGGTGAAGGACTGACTAGTAGGCTTGACTTCTCAAAACCTCTACTACATTACATTGTAAAACTCAAAGGGAAAGGAGAAGCTTATTCGGGCACAGAACCCCTTTTTTTCTGAAGGGGTTTTAAAACAACTAGAATTTCTGCTGGAAAGTACCATCCTAGAGCTAATAATTTACAGACACCTCCTTTATTCAAATTTGAGGACAATAAAACTATATGACAGGAACTATGAAAAACTTGAAAAAATATCTGACACACTTCAAACATCTCTAAGATTCTTATGTAACAACTCTAAATACTAAATAGCTTACTTTCATGGGTCTCCACTTCTGGGTAAAGTTATGCCAAATGGGTCCTCACATACATGCACATGGACCATGCATTAACAGCAGATTCACTAAATAGAATATCCTGCACAGACAGTACTACTGCCTAATGTAAGCAGATATAATTGAGATGAATAAAACATGAATTCATTCAAGAGCAGTACTGAATTTCCTTACACATTCTCAGAGTTCATGAACACTAAAAAAGCCTGTTTATCTATCTATTTAAAAGTTCCTCATTCTGAGGGCACCTGGGTGGTGCAGTCACTTAGACAACAGACTCTTGGTGTGGGTTGGGATCTCAGAGTCATGAGATGGGCTCTATGCTCAACACAGGGTCTGCTTGAGATTCTCTCTCTCCTTCTGCCCTGCTCCCCCAGCCCCACTCATACTCTCTACCTCCCTTAAAAAAAGAAAAAAAGGAAAAAAAAAAAACTCCATTTGGATTAGAATTGTAAAGAGCATATTAAATAACATTTAATATTGACAGTCTGGATCCTGATTTTATGTACAGTATCTAACAGTAACTTAATCCTAAAATAATCTTCCCTTCGGTTTGAGTAGAGTTGCATCAAAATCTCTATTACCATACCTATTACCATTATACTACTACTACTATTGCATATTTATTATCTAATAAGTGGTAAAAACAGACAAAAAGTCCTACCAAAAAACCTGCAGAATAAGTTGGTAAGATTGAAATTCCTCCCTACCATTTCACCTTTAACAGGATGACCTATTAATTTAATCCATTACTTTTGATAAAATAAAAATTAATTATATGTCTGTCTGTATAAAAAAATACATGTCAAACATACCACAGCAAGGCATGGGAAAAGGGGATGGTATGCATACTTTATAACTTTCTAAATTATTTGTAACTTTTCTATCAAGCATGTAACTATTCCTATTATTCAAAAACTGATTTTGAAAAAGAACAAAGTAAATGCAAACTGGCAAAATATGAAAGAACCCTCCAGAATTTCTGGTCTTGCTTCCCTACTCTAGGCAGGACCACTTTCATGCACACTTGACAAATGGTCACCTAATTTTAAATACAATATTATACTGATTATGGAACATATTAAATACTTATTTTCAAGGTAATTCTAGTAAGTCTTAAGAAAAGCTTTGATTAAATTACATTTTCCAATTTATATAACATAGTCACAGAGTGGCAAATAGGGCATTAGACTCAGAGCCTAGAGATGAATTAGAACAACAGCTCTGAACCAACAGCGTGACTGGGCTCAAGCCCCTTGATTCCTAATCTGCATCCAATGCCAGTAAAGAATGGTGGTTTAGTTGAAAGTACAGGCTCTAGTCTCATACCTGCCTTGGGTCAAGTCCTAGTATCATTGCTTTCTTCCCTGTTATTCTAGAAAAGCTGTTTAACCTTGCTATGTTTAACACAGAACAGCACAAATAGGCTCAGAGTGCCCTGTTCAAACACCAGACACACCCAAGAATCTCCACCACTATCAGAACTGATCAATCGAAGATTTGATGTTGAGTCCATTGAGCTAACTGCTTAACAAAATATCGTGATGCATCCACTGAAAAGAATGGCCAGGTCTAGTTCTCCTATCCTGAGCCCATTCCAGGAAGGGCTTTCTTCAGTCAGCATCACTCTCTAGGCCACATAATGGGTGGTGCCTGTTTCATTCATGCATAGCCAACATTTGAAATGGTGACGAAACCATTTTGTTTCTTTGAAAATGGAATAGAAAGTGTTTTTTATTTTTAATAATACCCTCAAAAACTAAGATATCAGTGTCTAAAATATTGTTATAAAATACTGTCAAAAATAACTAAAAATGAATGTAATACTATTCATATTGTTAATGTAGAAAATATATGATGGTTCAGAAAATGAGGCTGCCAAGTACAGGAGCACTAGTACCAGTACTAGTTTAGTAAAACTAGCAATTAGTCTTTATTTTATTTCACGTTTTTCAATATCACACACTATCATCTATAATCAGAAATTTATTATATACTTATCATGTATTATATACATGAGTCAAACTTCAAACCAAATTAAATTTTCTATGCTGCCTCTCAAAGATGAGCTGAGCACCTCTAGAGCAATTTGGTGCATCCATCACTTCAGGAAAAGAAAATCCCATTGACACACAATTGCCCCGTTGCCTCGGCTAACATACATAAGCTACAAGAAGCTTTCACTTGGGTAAATAATTTTTACAATGGCTGTAAAAATGTTCATGTTTACTTTTTCTTTACAGTGAATATTCAACCTCACAGTATATATCTTTATTTTTTTTTTAATTTTTTTTTTATTATTTATTTATGATAGTCACAGAGAGAGAGAGAGAGAGAGAGAGAGGCAGAGACACAGGCAGAGGGAGAAGCAGGCTCCATGCACCGGGAGCCGACGTGGGATTCGATCCCGGGTCTCCAGGATCGCGCCCTGGGCCAAAGGCAGGCGCCGAACCGCTGCGCCACCCAGGGATCCCCTATATCTTTAAAAGCATATACTGTAGGTAACAGACTTAAGACCAACATAAATACTTAAGGCCATTAGGGAACATTTTAACCCCAGAATCTGTTAGAGAGAAGAATTTCTGCATATGCTTTTTGAAATCCCACATTCTCTTTGCATTTTATAATAGCTTTAAAAAATGACATTCTCAGATGCCCCGGCTAAGTCCTAATGTCCTTTAGGAAAAAGCATAGTAAGCATTAATTATATACACTCCTTCGATTTGTCTCATGAATTATAGTATGTTCAAGGCTGGGTTTAAAAGTGAGGTGTTTTGTTTTGTTTTTAAAGATTTTATTTATTTATTCATGAGACATAGAGAGAGAGAGAGAGAGAGGGAGAGAGGCAGAGGCATAGGCAGAGGGAGACGCAAGCTCCCTGCAGGGAGCCCAATGTGGGACTCTATCCCAGGACCCTGGGATCACGCCCGGAGCCAAAGGCAGCCGTTCAACCACTGAACCACTCAGGCGTCCCAAAAGTGAGGTTTTCTTTTATCATTAAGGGCATATGCTTGTAATCTCTTAAGATTAAAATTCAAATAACATGTCTGAAAAACAAATTTTGTTACAATTTTACTAGAACCCTTTACTAATGAACTTTGAAGATCTGTGTGCTCATACCACTCAAGTGAATCAATTTTTTCCGTGTGTGCAACACTTTGTATCTTGCCTTTGTTTGAAATATATATATTTTTTAAGTAAAATATAGCAAATTAACCTTCTTTTCCACTGATCATGAAATTAGACAATTATTCCTCCCACTGCTGCTGCTTCCACATTGTTGCTCTTCATCAACCACACAGCAGGGTATGATGGTAATTTTGTGCTTGATTCCTGCCCTAGGAGTTCAGTACAATGCCAGCCATGCTGTGAAATGAGCACTGTTCGAAACAGCATCCAACCAGTGTCTTCACCTTGGCAAGGAAAGAGTCTACTAAAGATGAGAAAATAGTTCTGTTTTGGAAGTGCATTCTGTCTTTGAGTCATTGGATTGCCAAGGAGGATTCAGGTAAAGCCTCCCCTACGTCTGTGCCTCATCTCCTAGCCCTTTGTAACACCATAGTGGATTCCCTCATTTATTTCTAATTTGGTGAGTCCCATTGCCTTCAGTAGTTCTGTCTGCTGCTCTGCCATTCTGCTAAATTATCAGGGCAAGTACTCTACAACTAGCTCTCAATGCCTAGAAAAACTACCCTGCATAGTTGTACCTTCCTTGTTGAGACTCCCCAATGCCAAAAGAACTATGTGCTTAATCTGTTATCACTAAAAAGCCAGTCCTAAATAAAATCCACATGCCTTGAAAACACAAGGTAGATCCCCATGGATTTCAGTTTATTATATTTTACACAAATACGCAGAATCATTAGGATCAGTTTTAGTGATGTTTCTGTAAAAAAATGTTTACAGAAGAATACTTAGGACTTATGCCTTACAAATGAAAAAACATGACTTTGCCATTTCCATTCCCACCACAAAGATTCCATGTTGTACTTGAATTAAAAAACAATAACCACAGTTATTTGCTAAAAAGAATTTTAAAAACACAAATGTCAGTAGCCACTGCCATTTCTTAGATCAAGGTCAGCTTTCAATGTGTTACCTAAAAGGTTTTCCTCATGCTGTCTTATTCTACGGAACTACAAAGTCAATTGAAGAGAAGTATTTTCTTGAATTAAATTTATATATGTTACCTTCCTTTTAACTCCTAGCAATATTTAAGTTCAACAAAGGAGTTAAGGATTCTATTCAATTCATTTTCTTTCTAAAACTGAGGAAAAAATTTAGGCTAAAAGCTAAAGTCTTCAATATTTCTCCCGTAAGATGCAGACTCCATTCATTGTGAACCTTACTTCCAATAGAATGAATTGATACTGTTACCAAAACTGTAGTAGGTTAATTTACAGTCATACATATTGAAAAATTAAGAAATGGCTTTCATAAAATTTCTGTTCTCATAATAAAAAAAAAAAAAGATTCTAATTCCTGGGGCTACACACTGAGCTTTGGCTTCTGGTCAAAGGACTACCTCGGATGCAGTATCAGAGCAAACTCTTTAGGAATCTCATTCCAAATGGCAACAACAGAAGTACACTGTAGAATCAATAAAATATTCTTATGTCACTTAACTATAAAAACTGACAATATTTTTTTGTTTTTTGTTTGTTCATTTATTTTGGTAAAATGCTGAGAATTCTGACTCTGCTACATGAACCAAAGGGAACTTTTTTCCTTCCCAGAATTTATATTCAGTCTACCTCCATCTTTAAAGAATTTTTATTAACATTTGAGACTACAGAACAATTCATATTTGAGTAAATAAAACTCACCACTTGGAGAATGTCTTCATCTTTTGGCATAACACTAAGTTCCAATGTTGTATCACTGAAATTGAATATATATAAAAATTATGTTAGGGGAGGTGCAAGTGTATAAAAGAGAAATAAAAGAAAGATAGTTAGCTCAGAATTATTTTTTAAATTTGCTTATGAGTTTAATTTTTGTTTTTATAAATATTTACTTATCAAACCCAAATCATTAAAATAAAAAAGTTACTTTTATATATAAAGCTAATTATGAAGGAAAGAAGGGATCCTGCCATATGTTTGAGCTATTCATAAGAGTCTTCTTTATTAAGTGTTTCTAATTTAGGGACATTAAATATATTACTTATTTTAAATATTCCTGGAACAGAACTCTTCAGTATATATTTATTTATTATTTTAATTCAAATCACAGAAAAATTATATATTTTTACCACATATTTTCACTATTTATCAAGTTAAAAATACATTCACATGAAATTAACCAAAGAGCCCTCAAATTTAACATTTTAAGTCATATAAAACATCTAAATTTTGAAATATTCCCTCTTGGCCTCAGAAGTGAAGGAAATCAGAGTTTACCCTCAAAACTATCAAAATGACTCATTTTTTAAAACTACATAGCATTTCAACTATTTGCTTTCTTCTCTGACTTAATTTTAGAGCTTAAACAGCTTAAAGTCTCACTTTATTTTGGTACTATAAATGCCCTGTTAAAAGATAGAGAAGTTTCTCTAGGTTTAAAAAAGCACCAAGGGGTAAATTATACTCAGTCTTGTGATCTAGAATTATATTTAGAAAAAGCAACGATAGTGGGATGCCCCCATCAAGTAATTCAGTATCTAACCTAACAATATCAGATTTTTTTTCTTCCCCCAATACAATCAAGAGATTAAGAAACAATCAGACAACAACAACAAAAAAAAGAAAACAAAACCTAATAGTTTACTGGTGTCACTTTTTGTTAGATTTGAACCCTTATTATCAGGTTCATAAATGCTCAGAATAGTAAACCATAAGAACCACAGGTTCAAATAAATTTTATTAATCAAATATGTAGGTACTTGTATTTCAATATTTAGAGTTGGTAGAAAATACATACTGATGTTTAGATAAATTCTTCTGCAAGGATACATTTTTACATTAATACACTGCAGAATCTCAATGGCTTTGTGCTGCATTATCCATTTGCTACCAACTGCAGACAAAAGGAACACAATTTTTTTAAAATAAAATAAGATCATGAAAAAACAGTATTTCTCTATTTTTCAAATTGCTTTATTGGCTGAAAAATCAAGACTGTCATTCCAAAGTGTTATTAACTCCAAGAGATAAACTGCACCAGTAACAAAAAGATTAATGAAGATTTTGAGGAAAACAAAGATTAAGTTATGGTTACTTGGAAAAAGTATTTTTCAAGAAAAGATGTTAACAAATACACTAAAAAAATCCAACACCAATATGCTGTATCTATGATGAACTAATTTAAGAGAATAAAAATTGGGGTGATCTCCCCACTGCCTCGGAGTGGCTTTAAATTCTTCACAATCCCCTGTTCTCTCCAATACTTGAGATCAAATAGGGATCACTGTCAGGAACACCTAGAATCCAATATTTGAGGCAAGATTTAAGATTTGCTTTCCCTAAATTTAATTAAATATTAAAACAGTAAGAAAAATATTCAGAGAGCAATAAATCACAATCACATCACCTAATTGTAAAAATGACAATGCTTTTGAGCATTCATGTAACTAACTTAGATTACAGCATGAACTGCTTTAGACATAGAGGAGCTTGATAAAAGTCTTCAGAAAATAATGAACTTCACTTTAATTACAAAGGGATGATCTGGACAAAGGGACCCCAATCAGGGCCTACGCTTGACAGGAATTCAATATGCTAACCACTTTGGCTTTCAAATTCTTTATTTATAATTTAGAAAAATTTTCTAGGTGTGTGGTAGACAGAAAAATAGCAGGACTAAGTTATCTTTGAGGTCTCAGGTTATTCTGTACATATTTATTTGCCTTTAGAACTCAAAATTCTTTTATCCTGTAGAACGCAGGTAGACAGACAGATTCAAAGAGAATTTCTTGCTGTCTTTGCTAAAACAAATGAATAAATTTGAGTCAAGAGTATTTAAAGATATTGGAGTAAGAGGTTTTAAAGTAAATTTTAATATGCATTTATATTTTTATTACAAATAAATTATAAATTTAATCGTAATTTCAAATAAAAGTGAGAAACTTAGAGTAAATCTAAAATATGTTCCTTTTAGATTCTTAAGGACTTTAATCACAAATCTGATATATTTGCCAAAGCAAAGCACCAAATAAGCTACCATCAGGTATTCATCCTTGGCAGTTCTCACATGTATTATCCACTCCAAGGGAAAGTCCCACATCTCCCCATCCCATTATAGAATATAGACAATACTATATTGAATCTACTTGCTTCACTTATTTATAAACATCCATCTTTGGACAAAATTAATCATATTTCGAGAATCTTACCTGTTTTGAATTAAAGCAATTACTTGGGAGTAGGTCTTTCCAATAACACTTTCTCCATTGACTTTTATAATTCGATCACCTTCAAAGAGAAGTAAAAAAAAAAAAATACATGAGGAATTCCATAAAAGATCATTTCTTTTTTTTTTTTAAAAGATCATTTCTGACTACTTTTGAAATATTCCTTGAGTAATGTACTTATTTTTGATATATTCCTCCTATTTTTTAAAGCATCTTTCACAAACATGAATCTAAATTTTAATGTATACAGCTTCTGATGAAATATAGCTTAGGTCTTAGAAGCTCTAGTCAGGGATGAATTTAGAAACTCCAAAAGCTATAGTCACCAGGTGACCCTGGCTACACTATTTATGCCCATTATTTGTTTTCTGAGTTGCAGAACTACTAGTTATTCCTCTGTTTACCCCGTCACTTCCTTGCGTTGGAGACTTAAATTACTCTTCGTAGGGCAATAATTAATCAACTCACCTCTGGCAGATAAGATAGTTCTAGAACATACAGATCCAAGATTATTTCAATTTTGTCAATACATATCTGTACCATTTTACTATTTTGTAATCCTTATCAAAATTAAATGTAGGCACTTTTAAGAAAGCCTCCAAGAGCCTGTTATCTAAGTGGTAACCAAAAGTGCTCCTAATTAATAATTTATATTAAGTTATTTGTGTCCAAACCCATCTATTTGGGTATCAAGAAACATACAGAAAACTAGGTTCCAAAAACAGTAATAACTGACATGAAGATACAGGAAAGAACATACAGAAGGAGATAATGAAAAATATGGAAAATGAAATATGGAAGAAAGAAGAAATAAAGGAAAAAAGAAATCTGGAGGTATTGTTTAAAGAGGAATATCAGTACCTGTACATAATCCAGCTTCAAAAGCAGGTCCTCCTTCTTTAACCTGTTTAACAAATATGGTATCCATTGGTTCCAAGCGGTTTCTTTGTTTTCCTATGGGAGAGAAAAAGTCCAAGGCACAATCTTACTTCACAGTATTTTATTAAAATACTGAAATAGAAAAAATAAATAAATAAATAAATAAATACTGAAATAGAAAATGATATTTTAGACAATTAAGCAAAGATTTTTAATGAGGTGTTAAATACATATCCTGAATTTGGATGCTAAAATCACAATTTAGGAGTTTTCATTAACTCAAACATTTATTTTGTTTCTTCTGTAACACAACCACCATCACCGCAAGAGTAATGGTATCCATTTAGTGGGTACATTCTGTATGTAAATTACTACACTGAGAGTTAATTTCCATATCACATGTTACTACTACTATTGCATAAAAGGGGAAACTGAGGACAGATTAAATCCTCCAAGGTCACATAGCTAGATTACACAGGCAGTACTTACTCAACTGCTTTTTAACACTCCACTGGGCTAAGTACTAAGTTATAACAATGATGGAAGATACAGTCCTTTCCCTTCAGGGACTATGGTCGGAGAGAGATGTACAAACCAAAAATGGCACTATGGTATAAAAAACAATCATAGGCAAATACAATATACAGTTATGGCAATGACGAGTGCATGATCAACTCTGTAAGCCAATATTTCACAACTTGCTATCCATGGATCATCTGCATTAACACTGAATGTGCTTGCTAAAAATCAATGTTTTGGGGTCTAATCAGAAGTCTGCTTTGTCAACAAGTCTCCCGGATGATTCTTATACACACTAACATTTAACAACAACTAACAGTTTCAATAAAACAGAAGTCAAGGAAAGATTCCCAAATGAGAGGGCATGTAAGCTAAGTGATAAGCACTAAGACAAGGACTGTGGTGGGAGGAAGGGCAAAGAGGTAGATAGTGGTTCTCAAAGTGTGGTCCCCAGACCACATAACCAGGGCTTTGACATAACCAGGGAATGTGTTAGTCATGCAAATTCAGGGACTCCATTTGAGCTCTGCTAAATCAGAAACTGAGGTGACTGTGATATGCAATCATGTTTGGGAACCACTGAAGTAGGAGACACAGCCCTCACTCTTAAAGAACATGACTGAGCAAATAAGGCAGATATATGCAGGGAGTGATATAATAATACTCATTAAATTGCAATACTGGGCAGAAAATGAATGTTAAATATTAAGAGTTTACAATTCTTGCCATATAAAACTAAATTTTCATCATGGTGTATCACAAATGTGGCTCAAAAGTTTCTTTTTTTCCTTTTTTTTTAAATACACATTTAAAAAAAAGATTTTATTTATTTGAGATAGCGCACAAGCAGGAGGAGGTGCAAAGGGAGAGGGAGAGGGAGAAGCAGGCAATGTGGGGCTCAATCCCAAGATTGTGGGGTCATCACCCAAGCCAAAGGCAGACGCTTAACCTGACCCAGGCTGAAGGCAGATGCATAACCAACTGAGCCACCCAGGTGCCTCTTAAAAAAAAGTCTTAAAAAAGCAATATATATCAATAGCTCCCTTTACACACTTTGCTATTTACTCTGAAAGAAGTCTTCTAAAGTAGTGGATGACTAATTCAATCACATATGCAATAGGGTGGAGTAAAAATTGCTTGTTTTTAAGTTTTCTTTGTTTTTTGTTTTGTTTTTTAAGTTGGCTCCATGGTGGGCATGGAGCCCAACACAGGGCTTAAACTCATGACCCTGATATCAAGATGTGAGCTGAGATTGAGAGTCAGACACTTAACTGACTGAGCCACCCAGGCACCCCAAATTACTTGTTTTCAGAAGCCAGTAGATATGGATCCAAATCCTTGCTTTGCCACTTCATAGTCCAGTTGCAAGTAAGTAAACATTTTTACTTAACTATTACTTTTTCTTCTATGATATTAAGAGATAATTATTCCATATTTTTACATTCTTGAAGAGTTTCCATGAAGACTAATAAATGAGATAACATGTGAAAGTATTCAGCATGGCACATAACTTGTTACTCCAGTTATAATTCCTCAGCAAATGTACATTTGCACTCTCCACAGTGCTCAAATGAAAACTAGTACCATATTTTATGTCTGTAAGTATTAAAAACTTGAAAGGTAATAAAAACACACTTGCAAAGTATCTATTATACAATTTAGAAGCCTATAAATTTGTTATCAGATATCTTCCCAAAGAAACTTTATATGGCCTTCTATATTCAGATAACATGAAAGTATTATAAATCCTTTTGTCATTTCAGATTAGCTATGATAGCCATGACTACTTTCTCTGTGAGGCTTTGGAGGAAAAAAAAGAACTAATGTCAGTTAAATCCCTACCATAAAGAATATCCTAATTCTTAAGAGATGTTTGTTAAAGGAGTCAGGGACTAATTGTTATGACTGTATCACTGTATTGTATTATCATACTTCTATAATTATAATTCTATCTGCAACTTAATTTTCAAATGGTTTGAGGGAAAAAATAAACCAAGAGACCATCCCTAGACATGTGGACAGGCAGATAAAGCAGACAGAGCAATATGTTAATTGGTAAACCAAGACAGACAAGGTTTCTGCTGTACTTTGAAAATTATAATAAAAAGCAGGAGCGGGATCCCTGGGTGGCGCAGTGGTTTGGCGCCTGCCTTTGGCCCAGGGCGCGATCCTGGAGACCCGGGATCGAATCCCACATCGGGCTCCTGGTGCATGGAGCCTGCTTCTCCCTCCGCCTGTGTCTCTGCCTCTCTCTCTCTCTCTCTCTGTGACTATCATAAATAAAAATAAAAAAATAAAAAAAAAAAAGCAGGAGCGACTTCCTGGATGTGCCAAGCTTTATTTTTCTTCATAGAATTTATCACTCACTACTTAAAAATATGCTTTTATTTGCTTGCATTTTGGTTATTTGTCTCTCCCACTAAAATGAAGAACAGGGATTTTTGTCATGTTCTCTGATATCCAGAGTACCTAGAATGATGCCTAGCACAGAAGTGGCATTCAAAAAATATTCAATGAGTGAATAAATTTATTATTTAGTTTAATTCTCATAATAAGCCTGCAAGATATACGCAAGTAAGAGGAAACAGACTAAGTAACTTAAAAAGAGGCAGAGTAGGGATTTGAACTCGGGTCCGAATCCAAACACAGTGTTCTCAGTTATTTCAAAAATAATTAAACTATTTATTCATTTGTCAAACTTTACTGAATACAGGCAGACAGTCACTTATAATTACTTTGAATAGAAAAAAAAAAGTTTCTTTTCAGTATCAGTCACTTAAAATTCAATTATTTTTGGCTAGGTCTCTCTGTAGCCAACTCAACATTTATAAGAACTGGCATTTAAAGAAAATCATCGGGATCCCTGGGTGGCGCAGCGGTTTGGCGCCTGCCTTTGGCCCAGGGCGCGATCCTGGAGACCCGGGATCGAATCCCACATCGGGCTCCCGGTGCATGGAGCCTGCTTCTCCCTCTGCCTGTGTCTCTGCCTCTCTCTCTCTCTCTGTAACTATCATAAATTAAAAAAAAAAAAAAAAATTAAAGAAAATCATCTGTTTCTTCTAGCTAGAGATTTGAAGGTTTAGTAAGTTTTGTTGAATCAAATCATTGCTTTCATGGACTTATATAATAAAAGAAGAAAGATTTTCCTCATTAATGTCTTCTAGTCTATTACGTCCAAAAGGTGATTATACCATACTTTTATTTAAAAATACAAAATGTAAATGACTTTAATGAACTCTATAAAAACATTGAGAGTTGGCTGGGCGGCAATGTAGTAAATTCTGAAAATTCTGATAGAAAATTTCACTTAACCATAATAGAAGTTGTCCAAAATAATTTTGATTTAATTTCTATAAAAGAAATATTAATTCTTCAGAGACTGACATGATAAAATCAGAGACACTGTCATTGACAAATCTTTCAACACACTATGCGTGAAAACATTTGAAGGTGGAACAGATTAAAATGGGGACAATCTGACAGCAAAAACCATCACATCTGCTGAGAACTACTTTTGATTCTTGCTGTCCCTTTTTTTTCTGAACTTTGTCTAAAATCTGACTTACTATTACTACTTAGATATTATCCAATTCCTTCTAAACAACAGAAAACTGATAACCCTTAATTACAGGCAGGTTTCACTAAAAAATATACTTCATTTTAATTTCCATATTCTCTGATTCTAAGTTAAATGCTTGGCTTATTAATTTTAAGGTGTGTCTTTAAGAGAAGTATTACCCAAAGGATACAAACATAGTGATTCAGAGGGGCACATACATCCCAATGTTTATAGCAGCAATGTCCACAATAGCTAAAATATAGAAAGAGTTCAGATGTCCACCAAAAGATTGTGTGTGTACACACACACACACACACACACACACACACACACACACAGAGGAATATTACTCAGCCATCAAAAAGGATGAAATCTTGCCATTTGCAATGACATGGATGGAACTAGAGGGTATTATGCTGAGCGAAATCAGTCAATCAGAGAAAGACAAATACCATATGATTTCACTCATATGTAGAATTTAAGAAATAAAAACAGACGAACACAGGGGAAGGGAAGGAAAAATAAGATGAACACGAGAGGGAGACAGTCATAAGAGATTTTTTAACTATAGGAAACAAACTGAGAGTTGCTAGAGGGGAGGTAGAGGGGTAGGGGCTAACTGATGGGCATTAAGGAGGGCACATGATGTAATGAGCACTGGGTATTATATGCAACTGATGAATCACTAAATTCTACCTCTGAAACACTATATGTGAACTATACACTATATGTGAACTAAATTAAATTTAAATAAAAATATTTTTAAAAAGTGTCCTCTCTTTATAAGACAGAGAAAGACAAATACCACATGGTTTCATTTATATGTGGAATCTAAATAACAAAACAAAGAAACACTCATAAATTCAGAGAACAAACATGGTTGACAGAGTGGAGAGAGGCTGAGGGTGGGTGAAATAGGTGAAGAGGACTAAGAGGTAGAAACTTCCAGCTATAAAATAAGTAAGTCATGGGGATGAAAAACACAGCATAGAGAATATGGTCAATAATATTGTGGTAACTTTGTGTGTGATAGGTGGTGACGACATGTATCACAGCAAGCACTTCATAATGTATATAGATGTCAAATCACTGTGTTGTGCACCTGAAACTAATTTACTATTCTGTCAGCTATATTTCAATTAAAATTTTTAAAAAAATTTAAAGAAAGGATAATTTTAAAAAGTATCTTCTTTTTAATATATTCTATTGGAAATGGAATCAAAAATTTCAAGTTTAAAATGTGTTATTCCATCTCTTGTCTTTAATTTTTTAAGTCAACGAATATGCACATCTAAAAGTCTGAACTGTGGTAATTCACAAAGAAAAACAATTCTTTACTTTCCTGTATTATCATCCGGCAGGGCCAGATAGCTTCGCCGGCAATTCCTAGTAAAAAGCCTCTTTTAATTCTATATCCATGTTTTATAATTTCTCATTTTTTGAGAACTCATAGGAAGTGCTTCGAAGAACTGTTTTTATTCAAGTGTTATTTCCTTGACCTTGTCAAAGAAAAGGAAAATGTGTCTTTTTAGCACACATACATAAATCTTTCTGTATTTGAGAAAAGAAGTAAAAAGACGACAATCTGAATAATCTAAATGGCTAAATGACAGCAGCTAAAATGGCCAGGTACAGAAAACATTCCATTTTATGCTATTTAACATATAATTAGCAAAGACTTAACAAGTAGACAGAGATCCCATATGTGACTTTACTTAAAGTTGAATACTATTTTGAAATCAGAAAAAAAAAAACCCACATACTTTCACATTATAGTAAATATAATCACTTGGGAGAAAAATAACGAGGAAGGAAGGAACGAAGAAGAGACGAAGGAAGAAAGGGATGAATGAACAAACTATGTGCAGGTAGTACTTGCCATCTAAATACTGGATGAATATCCAGGTAGCTGTGACTTCTATTCTCCACAGGCAGGATAATGCAGTAGTTAACAGCTTGAGCCTTTTAGACAGATTACATAGTTTAAAATCCTAGCTTTGCCATTTATCTTCAAGGAAGGTTATCAAATGTTGCAAAAATTAGTTCAATTTAATTGGGTATCCTGTATTTTACCTGGCAACCTTACCTCCAAATGATTTTAGACAAATGTTTTACTTGTGTTACAGTGAACTCCTCTGAACAATGAGAATGATGGTAATATATTCCCACCTGGCAATGTTGTTGTGAGGATTAAAAGAGACAATCCATTAAATGCTTATATAATGTCTAATTCAAGTAGGTATTTAATAAATGTTATTACTGTGCTAGTCTGATAATAAACCTTTGGAAGGTTTACATACAGATCAGGGATAATTGAGGCTGGGGTGCTTGTCACTCTGCAAGTGCTTAATTAAATACTGGTTGAAGGAGTATCTCTATAAATCCAACTGTTATATTATGAAGAAATTGAGGAATACAAACCAAAGACTAAAGAACTCTTAAAAAAAAAAGAAGGTAGACAAAAATATGAGACTATACTAAAAAATTTCCAGTAACTCTGACATGAACTACACAATACCTATTTTCAAAGAAACTGGTATTGAAACCAGAGGACTACATCCCAAGGCCTGTGGGCTTTGTCAGTTAATAAAGATTATTTAAATCTGTAAATGACCCTCTCCTTTAGAGAATGCTAAAGCCCAAAACATTGCCAACATTTAAATTATTTCAAAATCTAAACTTAGAATAAAAGCAAACAGACCCAAGCAAATGGATTATTTTAAGAAGTGACAATTTTGCAGCGCCTGAGTGGCTCAGTTGGTTAAGTGTCGCCTTTGTCCTGGGATTGAGCCCTGCATTGGGCTCCCTGCTCAGCAGGGAGTCTGCTTCTCCCTCTCCCTTTGCTCTTCCCCCAACTTGTGCTATCTCTTAAATAAATGAAATCTTAAAAAAAAAAAAATGACAGTTTTGAAGTATGCCACTTATAAAGAGGACCCTGTAAAGAATATCCACAGAAAAGTAGATAGGTATAAGTCAGGGAATCCTATAGTTCTGGGGGCAATAGGAAAATATTTATTAACAGAGTGAACGAATACATACCTTATACAAAGAAATACCCACCCATGTTTTAAACAAAAACAAAGCAAGAAAAAAAAAATAATGGCTGTCACTGAGATTATTAAGCTTTTTGGCTTCTTCCTTCTGAGTTCCTGAAGATGCTACTGAACAATTTTTTTTTAAATGGAACCAATCTTCTCTTTTATAATGACAGTTAATTTTTTAAAGTATTCTTTTAATTGATTTCTTTGTTGTAAAAAAAAATCTACACAAGAGAAAGCCACTGAAATTAAACTGGGCTTCATATGAAAGTTACATAAGCCATGGACGAAGGATACTCTCCACAAATGTGGAAAACTAAAGAGATACATCACATAATGGAGCATTAAAGCTCCAAGCATTAATTATTCAAAGAAAATCAATTAAATGGTTTATGGAAATTGATATTTAGTTTTCAGACCAAAAAATAAGTGAAACCACAATGTAGATTGAAATAGATATCAAAGGTAAATCTAAATAATGAAAAATGACCTCAATTTCTTTTTGATGGGTAATAGATTGCCATGGGGGGGAAAAATAGGGCATGAAGAAGAATTTATTGTGCAAAAGTTAGGCATTATGAATCTTTTAAGGCAGAAAACAAACGAGAAATAAATATCAAACCCAGGTTAGTGATTACCTCTGGGGAAAGAGAATAGGTGAAGAGTTATGGCCTCAATCATACTTATAACCATTGGGGTGGGGTGGGATGGGGTCAGGACTGGGAGGAAGGACGCTAAAATGCTAACCTGACAAAGATAGGTGGCAAGCATTCGGAAGTTACGTTTTCCCCCTATATTTTCTGTTTGCCTGAAATATTTTGTAAGTATTTCTTAATTGTTGGAAACAGACTTCTAATCTTTATTTTGAAGGTTTGGCTTGCTGATGGCATACAAAATTATCCTAAGAGCCTAACAGAGACACACTGTCTAACAACCAAAAAATCCATAAATATCATTATGAAGCAGCATCCAACTTTAAAAGACTGGTATGGCAGATTACTGGGTACTCCATTTCCTTTGGTTATGGCAGAAGCACTAATTAAAAAATATAAATATATGCTAGTTTATTAAATCTAGGTATTCCCAAATTTCTACTCAAGATGTTCTCATCTCCAGAGTGATGGCTAATACTTTAAAATTATATCTCCCAAGCCTCTAATCTACAGCTCCAACAATTATGAGCTTCAAACTCAAAATGCCAATAGCCTCTGGACATTGTAGGATGTTGCCTGTTGGGTCTCAGTCAAATTCTATCTATAAGCAAACTCATATCCTCTACTCAATCTGATCTTCAAGTAATATCAGATGGAGCAAAATAAAATTTTTAAAAAATCTGTTAAGTATTAAAAAGCAGGCTCTATTCTAACTTAATCATGATAAACTTTCAACCCACACCCAGCTAATTATTTTTGCTTACTTTTTATTGTGGAAAATGTCCAACATATACAAAAGTAGACAAAACAGAATAAAAACCCATGAACATAACTTAAATAACTAAAAAAACTTTGTCAATCTTATTTTACTCCTACTCACTTTTTCTTCCTGAAGCGTTTTAAAATAAATCTCAGATATCATGTCAATTCATTCATCAATACTTTAAGATTTCTTTATTTACTTGAGACAGAGAGAGAGCATGCAGGGTGGGAGGGGGAGAAGGAAGAGGGAAAGAGAAACTCAAGCAGACTTCGTGCTAGGTGTAGAACCCGATTTGGGACTTGATCTTACCACCCTGAGATCAGACCTGAGCTGAAACCAAGAGTCTGATGCTTAAGGGACTGTGCCACCCAGGCACGTCCCCTACGCCCTTTTGTTTTTAAGATTTACTTATTTACTTTATTTTTTAATTTAATTAATTACTTTATTTTTTACTTACTTATTTTAAAGGGAGAGAGAGAGAGCATCCAGGGACATTCATAAATACTTTAAATACTGCAGTATGCATCACCAGCAAATAGGAACTTTACTTTTTCTTAAGGAAAGATAACAATCCCAGATTTCTCCATAGTATGTGGTATTCTCCACAGTGTAGATAAGTATAAACCGACAACAAACACAATCTTGCCTTCTACTTTCATCCTCCTAAATGCCTACTTAGCATCAACGAAAAGCAGTATGTCACAACGTAGAAAAGACAGCACCAAAAGCTATGAAACAAATTTAGAGAGGTCTCACATATGAAATCACAACAGAACCCTAGATTAAGTTTCCCATCAAGTTAACCATTCCCAATGGAATGCTCTGCCTACGCATTCAAATCAGTGAGATCACACACACAAAGGAGAACATACAATACATGAAAAACTCCAGCACATGGAACAGTGCCTGGCACACAGTAGACGATCAATGAATATTTACTGCTGACTTACCAAATTACAGCTCTGGCAAATGTCAATAGTAGAACTGCCCAAAACCAAGTAAGAGATTTGTTTTAGGAACAAAGTTGCACTGCAACTGACCTGTAGAATCTCCCTCAAACAGTAGATGGGGCTACTTAATAGTGGCCACTTAATAGTAGTTTGAGTAAAGTACCGCTAGGTGTCAGACACGAGTCAAAATTTTCTGGCATGATTAATGACTTAGGCAAGACAGACTCTGGAAGAGTGTTATTCATTCAACAAATATTTACAGAGCTTGTAAATGTGCCAGGTGCCGATTATCTTGCAATGAGCAAAACAGTCCTGGGATCTGCCCTCTCGAGTATTTGAAGTTTATGCAGCATCATTTCTCTCTCTCTCTCAAGTTTCAGGAATTTCACCAAGTATGTCTCACGTGTGGATTCACAGCCCTGCCATTCCTGTTGTGCTGGATTTTAACTTCTCCCAAACCCAGGAAAATTTGTTCCAGTGTTCTAACCACCAGCAACTATCTTTCCATCTCTGACCTTACCATCGCTGGACCCCTTAACGAATTCCACTTGGTTCTTGTTTTTATCAAGATCTTCTGGGGCACCTGGGTGGCTCAACAGTTGAGCAGCTGCCTTCAGCTCAGGGTGTGATCTCAGAGTTCCCGGATCAAGTCCCACATCGGGCTTCCTGTGTGGAGCCTGCTTCTCCCTCTGTGTCCCTGCCTCTCTCTCTCTCTCTCTCTCTCTCTCTCTCTCTCTCTCTCATGAATTAAAAAAAAAAAAAAAAAAAAAAAAAAGACCTTCCATTTCCTTTAGCCCTCCCTATTCTTCAAGATTTGTCAGGCTCCCTCCAGAAATCACTTTCTTTCTTACTTACTAAGATTACCCACGGACCAATAATGCAACAAGATTCACCAACAACTTCAACTTCCTTCCCTGCCCCCTGACCTTCCAAAGCATTCAGCTTGCCAATCTCCAACTATGGAGAATTCCATCCATGCGCCCACTCTGTTCCTCTTCTTGGCCTACTATTTCAGTTGAACAAAACTGCAAATCCCACAACCCACTGAATTATAGTTTCTGAGTTCAGCTAAGTTCTCAATACGGCTCACTCAAGTCTCTTGCTTATGTTTTAATTCCCATTCCTTCAGATTGCTGTTCCAAACTTAATGAGCTTCTTGAACTTGCTGCTCCATCCTGATTTCCTCACACTATCTGGATAACCTTTTCTTTTATGGCACAGTACACTTCAACTGTTGTATCCTGATTTTTTTTTTTTTTAATCTTTGCCCATCCTTACTTCCTTTTGTTTTACCTTAAGTAAGGATTTAGTCACCTGCTTCCCTCAAGACTGTTTCCTTCACGGTCTCCTCTCATGTGTAAAACTTCAGTCAATCTCTGTTCTTCCCTTCACTGGACAGACATACATATTCTCAGAGACATACAGTAGCTTCCTGTACTTAAAAGAACAGCAAAACTTCTCCCTGTCCTTCCACATAGCTACCATCTCTTATTTTCCTTCCCTTCCTTTTCATGCTTTTGAAGAATAGTCCATATCATATCCTCATTTCTTTACTTCTAATTCAGGGTTCCTCCAACACTGACAAGTATCCCCTTGGGGATACAAGCAAAACTTCCCACCCACCCCATTCCCATCCTCATTAAGTTTCCCTGCTCTAATTTATGTTCCAACCCACGATACTTGGTTTCTGTATCCCCTCCGCTCACTCTACTGAAACTATTCTCAGTAACTTTACCAGTGTGCTGCTTGTCAAACTGGGTCCAGCAGTATCCTTTTTAGTCTTCATCCAAATCTCTATGCAAAGGATAGTTATCTCCTCTCCCCTTAAAATGACCACCTCTTACTTAGCAGGTCAGCAACTCCTCCTGGTTGTCTTCACCTTCCACAACTTATTCTCAGACTACCTTTCTGATTCTTAGATGTTTACCTTCCATAGGGCCCTATCTTTATCCTCTGTTTTCATGCTCTCTGGGCATGGTTTCATTTGCACCTAGGACTTAATCAGCGCATATATAACAATGACTTCCAAATCTATTTTCAACCCCACCTTTCCCTATGGGATCCACAGCCAAATTTTTAACCAGGTACTGAACATTTTACAGGCATCAGAAATGCAACTTATCCCAAACTAAACCCATTTCCTCAGAGGAAGGAGGCAGATATGTTCCCCCTCCAGAATCCTGCAGCTAATGGTCCCTCCATCTATCCACTCATTCATGCCAGAGAAGCTAAGCATACTCCTCCAGAAATCATCCTTACTTGGTGACATAAAATTCACACTCAAGTCCCACCACCAAATCTGGGCAGATATAACTTCCAGATATCTCTGAAATCTATTCTAGAACACTGGTCTTCCTTCCTCCTGATGATATCCTATTCACCTGTCAATAGCGCAAAGGAGGGCAGCCCCGGTGGCGCAGGAGTTTAGCGCCGCCTGCAGCCCAGGGTGTGATCCTGGAGACTGGGGATAGAGTCTCACATCAGGCTCCTTGCGTGGAGCCTGCTTCTCCCTCTGCCTGTGTCTCTGCCTCTCAATCGCTCTCTCTCTCTGTGTTTCTCATGAATGAATGAATGAATGAATGAATGAATGAATGAATGAATGAATAAATAAATAAATAAATAAATAAATCTTTAAAAAAAAATAGTGCAAAGGACATCCCACTTAAGACCCCCTTCCCTGGTGCTTAGATGATGATTCCCTGTTCCCTGTGCAGTGGTCCTGCCACAACTGTACACACCTCTACTGTTGCATGTATGTAATTATTCTACACTTTCATCCTCCATCAGAGTAGGGGCTTCTTGAAGCCAGAGCCTTTATTTTACATATATGTTCTTTACATATATATACATTCCAGGAACGGTTTTGAGTTTTAAGCCAAAATAACAAAATAAAGTTCCTGTTCTACATTCCAATTGAGGCAGAAAATGTTTGACAAGAAATAAGTAGCATGAGAGATGGTGATAAGTGTTAGGGAGTATAATAAACAGAGCCGAGAAGGGGAGGAAGGGTGAAAGGCAGGGCTGTAATACTATTTTCATGATATGGTCAGACAAGTCCTCTCTAACAGGTGACATGTGAACAACTACCCGAAGAAAGCCAGGTTAGAAGCCGTACTTCTCCCTTTCCAGCAATGAGATTAGTGGCTTACTTGTGGTAGTGACTCAACAAATGTTTGTTAAGTGAATGAATAAACAACAGGAAATAGATTTCTAGATTTAATATATGTAGCATTCATATACAAATATTTCTGTTCTGGAAAATTATGTTGAACTTCGAAAACAGGGACATAACTATCCCAATTAACTTATTAGCTGCATCTATGAACCACATACTTTGAATGTAGACTAGATGAAGAGCAATCAGGAAAAAAAAGGGGACTATCTGGCCAGATGGTGTCTGTGATCAAAGTCTTAAGTCATGCAGCAGCTGGGAAAAGACAGCTCAAAATCACCTAATTACAGGGTCACCTCTGCAACATTTTCTATAGAGAAGTTTTTCCAGAGAAAAGCCTAGAACATTACTACTACCCCAATTGTGTACTTTCCTAGACTTTTTCACCTGAATAGCCCTATTTCTAATTAGCTGAGACTCTAGATTTCATATTTATTTTTAGAATGCTTTTAGAATGCTTCCAGAAACTTTAAAAATTGCATTGATTGTCTTGACTACCAAAGTAATTTCATGCCTTTCAAAGTCTTAAAACCAATTCCAAAAAATTGGATTTCTGACAGTGCCTACTTAATCCAATCAAATTCCTTTCATTTTAGATTACTGTAAAAATGGTTTCCTGGAACTTTTAAAGTGAAGTTAGATATATATTTTTTTATTTTTTATTTTTTTTCAAAAGAATTATTATTTTTTTAAAGATTTTATTTATTTATTCATGAGACACACACAGAGAGAGAGGCAGAGACACAGGCAGAGGGAGGGAGCAGGCTCCATGCAGGGAGCCTGAGGTGGGACTTGATCCCGGGTCTCCAGGATCAGGCCCTGGGCTGAAGGCGGTGCTAAACTGCTGAGCCACCCCAAAATAATTCTTTTTTGGGGCTGCCCCCAAAAGAATTTTTTAAAAGTTTATTTTTGCCTTACCCAGCAGATATCAACCTATCTTCTAATTTTTTTCCCCAAAGGTTTCATTTATTTATTGGAGTGAGAGAGAGCACAAAATGGGAGGAAGGGGCAAAGGGAGAAGGAGAAGCAAACTCCCCACCACGCAGGGAGCCCAACATGGAGCTCAATCCCAGGACCCTGGGATCATGACCTGAGCTAAAGGCAGACATTTAACGGACTGAACCACCCAGGTGCCCTGCCCTATTTAGTTTTACTTTCAAGTAAGCTCCACACCCAACATGGGTCTTGAACTCACAACCCCAAGATCAAGAGTCATATGCTCTACTGACTGAGCCAGATATATATATATATATATATATATATATATATATATATATATTTTAAACTCTCATCTAACTTAACCATCTGACCAGTGTATTTTACAAAACGGTTTGCCAAATTCCTACTGACGTTCAGGATTACAATATTTTTGTTACTGCTGCCTGAGCTTACACACTTAGTGGCTATGTCACATCTCTAAACTTAAAAAATGTCTGACATTTCATGTTAAAAGGGAGAGAGGTGAAAGAAAGGAAGGAAGGCAGGAGACAATAATTTTCTTCCTGGACAGCAGTGGTACAGACATGAACATGCTGAGTTGTGCAGCTTGGGGAAGAGTCATGTTGGAACAGTGCCAAGTTAAGGTTGGTTCATCCAAAGCATTGACTCAACAACATCTGAGTTACTACCAGGTACATACTAGGCCCTGAAAATTAAACAATAAAGGACAATTTCCTTCCTTAATGGTCTTTGTTCTTAAAGTAATACATAAAAACGCTGTTTTCATAAATACAATGAATAGTCTGGGTATGGAAGAAAATTTCAGTTTGCATACTCTAATACTAATTTTTGATAAGAAATATATTTGCCCCCTCTTATTTCTGCATTTTCCCATATCAGATCTGTGCTGCTGCCACCACCTCCCAGGATCAGGTGGAGGAGGAGGAGGCAGAGAGTCTCTGCTTGTTTATCACATAGCAGGAACAATTGCTCAGATTAACTGTCTCCAAAATATGAGTAGGGATTTTCCAGAAGAGAACAGAGTAACTGTGAAGCATCAAACAATCTATTTATTCCATCTTGTACAAAATACGCTTCCCAACATTTGGAGAATAGCTATCACTTTCATGCCTTCAGCATCTCTTTTGCAAGCCACAGCATCAAGTTCTTTCAATCTTTTCAAAAAATACACACCATAGTTTTAAAATTTATATATACCCTTGCTATCACTGTCCTTTATTTCTGAGGCTCCCCAGTGTTTTGACCATGTTCTATTTAATCAGAAAAAGATCCAGGACCCCTAATTTCCCATGTTTTCCTACCTATCAAGTGGAGAGGAATAAAATAAATATACTGAAGATAAGTTGTTAATAGCAAAATACAGAATCACTTATCTCTCTCTGTGTGTACACATGTATGCATGTGTATATTCATGTGTGTATTTGTGTGTATATAAGCTTATACATTTTTAGATTAGGAGACACTGCCCATAAGAGCAAACTACAAATAACTTGGTCTGATTTTATCTGATTTTATCTATATTGATAGGATATAAAGGTATTTCAATAAGACAATATATGGACAGCAAGTCTTTTATTTTATTTTATTTTTTGACAGCAAATCTTTTTTTTTTTTTTAGCAAATCTTTTAATAAAGTATCAATGTACTAGCAAATTGAGCTAGTACAGGTGAATGCATAATTTATATTTGAACCATAGTATATATATATGTAAGCCTAGCTGCTAGAAAATTACATCCCAAAATACTATTAATATCAATAATATATATCCAGACTGAACAGGAGTCCCTTCCACCCAGCAAGCAGAAGAAAAGCCCAAGTCCTATCTAGTTATGAATCTATTAAGAGATTGTCCCACATTAATAATAAGGGTAACTAGAAATAATGCTCCCACCAACCTGAAGGCTACCTAGGTGCTAAGCAAAGTAAGGGGGGGGGGGGGGCGGTGAGGAAACCAATCTCTAAGAAGTAGCTATGGACCAAACTTCAAATAGATTTGCAGCCTAAAAATATAATAACCTGGTTCTGTATAAAAGCAAACACCAATCTATTTGAAAACAACGTTTTCATCCTAGATCTCAAAAAATTCCCAGTAGTAGTTTTTGATGGACAACAAAGGCAAAATAGTCCAATATACAAAGCAAAAAAACCCCCCAAAGATCAAAGAACAAAACCCACCCTGAGCTAGAACCAGCAGAAAAACAAAAACAAAAAAGAGAAACAGATCCACAAAGACTCCTGATAGTAAAATTACCAATACAGATTATAAAACAACTGTTTACTATTTTTGAAAAAACTTTTTAAAAATCCTAAAAATGATAAAGAGAAAGCTATAAGAAGCAATCATGTATACTTTGGTGCCTTCCCTAAAGAATTTTTAACAATCAAAATTTAAAACCCAAACAGCTAAAAAGAAAATTATTAGATATATATTGAAAGAAATTATCTAAATGCAGCTTCTGAGAAAGATTTGGGGGGAAAAGGGAAGGAAGAGAGAATTTAGGAGCCATGGGGGACAGAATAAAAACATCTAACATTTGTTCAACTGAACCCCAGAAGAATTGAAGAGAGTACTGAAAGATAATATGTGAAAAAATGCTAGCTGAAAATTTTCTAAAACTGATGACAACCACCAACAGACACAAGAAGCTCAATGAATTATAAACAAGAAAAGCAAAAACAAATTCTCACCAAGACACATATACAAAAGGGCCAAACATGAAAGATATGGAGAAAATCTTAACAGCAGATATAAAGTTTGCCTTCATAAAACCAATACACCAAAATATGAATTAATAAGCAAGAATATAAGCCAAAAGAGAGTGGGATATTAACATCAATAGGTTAGAAGAAAACATCATCATAGAATTCTGTAGCCAGCAAAAATCTTTTCCAAAAATGAGAGTAAAACAAAGACTTTTCAGGAATAACAAAAACAAAAACAAACAAACAAAAAAAAACAAAAAAACAAAACAAAAACAAAAAACCCCAAGAGAATTGCAACATAACATAAAAGTAACCTGCAGGTAGGAGGAAGATTAGTAGAGTTAACATATCCTAAAGTCCATATATTGTTTCAGAGGAGAATAAAATATTAATTAGCACTAGACTTTGATAAAGTTGCATATTATGATACCACTAAAGAACCGCAATACATTATTTAATCTTGAGAGAAAAATATAAGAAATTCAAGATAAAACAGAAACTTCAAAATAAAGTAGGAAATTAAACAATAAATGTTATTAATTATATTAAATGTAAACAAAAATTTCCAAATCTAACAATGGTGAACTACCTTGTTTCAGAATCAACTCTTCCACCTATGAGCAACAACCAGAAAAGCTGGACGAAGTATAGGTAACATTCATGTGAAATATAGGTAACAGAAAGCCTCCAAGGCAAGAGGACTCAAAGGGATAGGATCTCAAAGAGAAGGAAGTCCAGAGAAGTGAGCTCAATGTTTTGCATGGCTTTTAACTGTGAGGTACTTTCTGCTTCCAAAGTAATGGCTGAGAGACTGATGAGCTGTATAGAACTTCCATCAATCTCAAAGGGCCAGGAGGACACAAATGGCTATTTGAGGCCAGACAAGGACGGTCTGGAAAACACCATAAGCTTTCAGCTTGGGTCTCCCAAGGAATTGCGTGAGTAGGGGGGTGAAAAAGAGAAAGCCCAGCCACATCAAGCATGCAGGTGTGCTGTACAGATTTCCTTCGAGAGAGAATCTGCTGTGGGGAACACAGCTGAGTGATAGCCCCAGCTGCCACTCCTTTAGATCCACCGTGGTCGCACAGAGGCCATATTTCCCTTTAGGGCACAAAGCAGGATTCTGCTCAAGGGCAGTGTTTTTTTGGGAGCTCCTCAGTGGCCTCACAGAAACCTCCTGACGTTGGGCTGCAGTCTGGCATCTTTCCTACCAAATCCTCCCTTCCCTCTCTTCTCTCACAGATGTCAGACCTGCAGTGTGGTCTGAAGTCTTCCCCTGCATCTTCCGCTCCCTTCTTCTTTATCCTTCACAGGCATTTCTCCCAATGAATCTCTGCCATGTCTAATGCTGTCTTGCCATCTGTTCCTGTCTTGGCATGGCATCTGTTTCCCAGAGAACCCAAACTATTAAACCAAACATCAGAAAAACTAAGGCCCACCTTTAGGTAAAGCCAATCCCTGCAGAGAGATGTAAAAATCCTAAATACAACACAAAACCAAACCTGGTAATATATGAAAAATATCATATAATATGAACAAGCTTGGTTTAGTCCAGTCATGCAATGTTTAACAGTTGGAAAAATAAATCAATATAATTCACTATATTAAGAGGCTAGAGGAAAAAAAAATAAAAGGTTTATGCCAAAAGATGCAGACAAATTCAACATTCATTCATGGGAGAAATACACTGTGTTCATAGATTAGAAGATTCAATTATTTCAAATGTTTTCAAATAATCAAATATTGTAATTAATACAAAACCAATTAAAATTCCAACAGATTTTTTTGTTAAGTGCAGAAACTGAAAAACTGATTCTAAAACTTTGTGATATTGCAAATGGACAAAAATAGCCAATCCAATTGTGAAAAACAAAACTGAAACACTTACTCTACCTAATAGCAACATTTAGTACGTGGTAATTACAGTAATTAAGATCACAATCTTGCTGCAGAGAAAGTGACCAATGGAACAGAACAGAGGTTGGCAAG
Source organism: Vulpes lagopus (assembly GCF_018345385.1). NCBI lineage: Eukaryota > Metazoa > Chordata > Mammalia > Carnivora > Canidae > Vulpes > Vulpes lagopus. Next base: position 65,562,353 of record NC_054831.1, read on the forward strand.
CTGGGTGTATAAAAAGCCAAACAGTAAATATTTTAGGCTTTGCAGAATACATGCAGTCTCTGCCGCATATTCTTTTTTTAAAACAATCTTTTAAAAATATAGAACCGTTCTTACTTTGGAAGGTATACAAAAGTGAGGCACAGGCCAACCCCTGGAATAGAAGAAAGTCCAGAAACAGACCTACAGATATTTTATGATCAAGGTGGTATGACAAAGCAGTAAAAAAAAGTATAGAGTTTTCACTAAACAGTGTAGGGTTAGGGCAGCCCAGGTGGCTCAGCAGTTTAGCACTGCCTTCAGCCCAGGGCATGATCCTGGAGTCCAGGATCCAGTCCCATGTCAGGCTCCCTGCATAGAGCCTGCTTTTCCCTTTGCCTGTGTCTCTGCCTCTCTCTTTCTGTGTGTCTCTCATGAATAAATTTTAAAAAATCTTTAAAAAAAAAAAACAGTGTAAGGTTAAATGCATATCCATATTGGAAAAAAATTAATCTTGGCTTCATACTACATGTAAAATAATCATTACAGGTAAACTGTAGGTTTAATTGTGAATGATAACACAATAAAGCATCCTATAGATAACACAGGAGGGCATCTTTGTGATCATAGCAGAAAAAAAATTCTTAACTAGGACTCAAAGTATTGGCTGTAAAAGGAAAGACTGACAATTGGACTACATTAAAATTAGGAACTTGCCTTTATCAAAATTACTACAAAGAAACTGAAAGGCAAGTCACAGCTGGATACCTGATATAGATATAACTAATAAAATCCTCATCAAGAATATTTAAAGAACTCTTAAAAAATTATTTTTTTAAAAAAGGAACACTGATACCTAATAACCAAATAAAAAGTAATCATCTCTATAATTTTCAGGAAATTTAAATTAACCTATATTCCATACCACTGTACACCCACTAGAATGACTAAAATAGAAAAACTGACAAATATTAAATGTTAGTGAAGATATAGCACAACTGGGACTCTCACACCATGTGGCTGAGTATATACATTGGTCCAATAACTGAAAAACGATTTAGTGGTATCTACTAAATGTAACCATATGCATACCTATGACTCGGCAATGTCACTCTTGAATAGATATACTCACTAAAAATAAACACATATGTGCCCAAAAGTATATGGATAAGAACGTTCTACATCTGCATCAGTTGAAATAGCTAAACACTGGAGGAAAATCTAACTAAACTGTCTATGTCCTCTTTGTTTTATAGCAAGTTTAATGAGGTATAACTTACCTATGATAAAATTTACCCATTTTAAATGTTCACTTCCTAAGTTTTGACAAATGTAACCCATGTAACCACACCACAACCAAGATATAGTACATTTCCATCAGGCTGGAAACTTCCCTTATGTGCCTTCCCAATCAAGCACGAATTGGTTCAGATTCATCTTTCCTCTCCTACAAATGGAATCAGACAGTCTGTCTGATTTGTGCTTGGTTTCTTTCATTCATCAAAATGTTTTTGACAGAAAAACCAGGAGCAACAAAAGAAAAAGTACATAAATTAGATTTTATCAATATTAAGAACTTTTGTGCCTCGAAGAACATTATCAAGAAAGTGAAAAAACAATCTACAGAATGAGAGAAAATATATGCAAATCATGTATCTGATAACAAACCACTCTCTATACATAGAACATTTACAACTCAAAAATAAAAAGATAAAAAAAAAAAACCAAAAAGATAAACAACCTAATTTAAAAAAAAAAAAAAAAAGAGCACTGGATTTGAATAGACATCTCTCTAGAGAAGATACACAAGTGGCTAACAAGCACATGAAAAGATCCTCAACATCACTAGTTATTAAGGGAATGCAAAGCAAAACCACAATGAGACCCCACTTCACACTCACTAGGTTGGCTATAATTCAAAACTGGAAAATAACAGGCATTGATGAGGATGTGGAGAAATTGGGACCTTCATACATTGCTGGTGGGAATGCAAAAATGATGCGGTTGCTGTGGAAAAACAGTTTGGCAGTTCCCCAAATGTTAAACATAGAATTACCATAAAACACAGTAATCCCACTCCTAGACATATACCCCAAAGATTTGAAATCAGGGACTCAAACAAATACTTGCATACGCAAGTTCATAGCAGCATCAATCACAATAGCCAAAAGGTGAAAACAGTGCAAATGTCCACCGACAGATGAATGGATAAAAAAATTGTTATATACAAATGCAAGGAGGGGCACCTGGGTGGCTCAGTGGTTGAGTGTCTGGCTTTGGCTCAGGTCGTGATCCCAGGTCCTGGGATTGAGTCCCACATCATCCCATTCATGAATGAATGAATGAATGAATGCAAGGGAATATTATTCAGCCAGGAATGAATTACCAGTACCTGCCACACATGGACAAAACTCAGAAGCATTACACTAAATGAAGAAGCCATATAAAAAAGGCTATATAAAATATCCAGAATAGGTGAATCCAAAAGGACAGAAAACAGAATGAACTTTGGGGAAGGGAAAACAGTGAATGACAGCCTAATGGATATGGGCTTCCTTTTGGAGCAATGAAAATGTTTCGGAACTAGATAGAGGTGGTAGATGTACAATGTTTCATACATGTCCTTTAATTCTGTACTAAATGCCACTGAATTGTTCACTTTAAAATGGTGAATGAATTTCACCTCAATATAAGAAATGTTTTTGAGATTGATCCACCATGCTGTGTGTATTCCACTGCATGGATATACCGCCATTTGGTTATCTATTCATATATTGATGAATTCAGTTGAATCCAGTATTTATTTATTGAACAAGGCAACTATAAATACTCCTGTACAAATACTTCTGTATGCAAATGTTTCATTTATCCTTAGTAAATACCTATGAGTGCCCTTATCATTTCATAAAAATTAGTGAAAAATACCACAAGAAGTTCTATCAGTCATCAAGATGTAATAGGTACCAAAAATATAACCACATCAAAGATAGAAATCAGCTGCAAATATTAAAGCAATGGTGCCTTATCCTTCGGCTGAACAGACTTAAGCCAACAGGATGTGTTCAATCACGAAGATGAAGAAAATTTTAAAATAAGTATGAAATGCTAATATTAGCTTAGCTGCAACTGTATCTGAAAGTTGAATTAGGATTTTTTCATACTCTACATTTCAAGGGAACAGAACCCTCTTTCTTATACATTTTCAAGGATGAATTATGAGAGTATAGAATGTTCTAAGAAGCCACGGTAGAAACTGAGAGGAAACCCTAGAACTAGATAGCTTGAGTATGTAGTCTAATACTGTCCCTTGCTAGTTACTTAAACACTTCATGCCTCAGTCTCCTCATCTAAAAAATGGAGGTGATACTATCCAACCCAGAAGGTATGAGTTAATTCACACAAAATCCTAAAACAATGCCTGGCATTTTGTAAGTCAGCTGTCACCACTACTACCATACCTCCACTACAACAACCACATCCTCTTCCTCCTCCTCCTCCTCCAACTCCTTTATCATCATCATCGTCATCATCATCATCATTTTTACTTCCTAAAGTATCTTCAAGACAATGCCAGACACCTGTGGATGTTCTATTGAGCACTATTAAAAATTAATAAAAACATGTAACTATTTAGTATACTTACCTATCTACCAGAGAAACTCAAATAATTTAAACAATCAATACAGTTAAAAATGGGTCCCAAGGGGTTTAGTTAATGCCTAAAGATGTCAGCAGAGACCCATGAACTCACTTAGCATTGCTACATTTTAGAAATAATAAAACAAGCTTCTACTGCCCTACCCCCCACACTAGAGACCATGGACTTGCCCATAATAAGAATTCCCTCTTACCACAAATTTTCCATTTGTGTTCCATTTTTTAGTGGAACACATTTTTTAGTGTTATATTATTCTGAGGGAATAGGTTTTCTGCCTATTAATGGAAATCAGTGGCAAAAAATACACCCAATTTTCTCAGCTTTCCAAAATTTACCTCTTCATTAAAGGGAAGAATGATCTCTAAAGCATAGTGGGTATTGTGCAGCTGGCATAAAATGATGAAGTGGCCCAATTAGATTTTGCTCTCAGGAATTTCGAAGTATTATGATGTGAAAGGAAGGACAAACAAAGATACAGTGAGGGCTGTACCTTATACAGATGTCAGCTCATGAGAAAATCAAGTATAATCAAAATTAACTATGAAAGTCATGCAGATGCTCCAGTAAATATCAGAGTTTGGGTCTTTGGAAAGTCAAAGTCAAGACTTGTTGTTATTCTCTGCATTTAGTAGCTTTTTAAGTCCCCATTCTGGTGCCTGTGGCTCCCCAGGTATCCTGTCACTCTTGACACTGAATTTGGAGATATCCTGTTAGGTTTTTTTAGAATTAATACATCTGTCCTGAGGTGGTTTGGAGAAGTTTCTATTTCTTGCCACAAAAGGAGCACTGGTTAGAAAACTCAAACACAGTCTCAGAGCTGTTGTCAGAAACAATAACAATCACAAAATACAATTTTTTACTAGTAAGAAAATTTATAATAGTCCCAATTACTGTTTTCTACTATTAATGCTTAAATAAATTTTAACTCCAAAGTAGAAACCCAACAGTTACTTAAGTACCTACCTAACAAAATAATAAAGACATTGTAAAACACTGGAAATTTCCCTAGAATTAAACTAAGATAGAATTTTTTTACTCATGGAATAAGTAGAAAAGAAATAATAGTAATTACAAACTTTTAATTGCTTATTTTGATTATTTATGAATATTTTCTCCAGAGATTTAAGAGACAACAGGACATCAGCAAGACAGCAATTATCTACAATCAACTATTATCACTAAAAAATATTTTTCTACTTTAATGGCCTTTTTCTTATAAACATTATTTGTATCATAATAGAGAAAACTAATCAAGAAAAAATAATTTTAAAACACAGAACATTACATATATATAGTATATAAGAAATGTAATAGAATGGAAAACTTGGGTAAGGAGAATAATCAGAAAATTAAGTGGCAAAAAGATATTCCACTAAATTGCCAAAAGGAAAGAACACTACAACAAAACCTTTCAACTGTTTCACAGAATTTTGGCATTAAAACAGAATCTCTTAGGAGTTTGAATAAAATTCTGGCAATTACTTCCTCTCCAGTGGTTCTAGGCTTTGACTCAGACCATTACACTGGAGGCTGGGATTCTATTTCATTAAAACAAAATTTACATAAAAGGATTTCATAATCTCACTGTGCTTGAAAATAAGTTTTAAGAGAAAAATGAAACTGTATGATAAAAATCATAACATTCAGTTGAATCAAAATAATAACTAAATGTAGTATGTCCCTATATAGGTGGCATTCTCAAAAATGATCTATAAAGAAATTTTTTTCACATAAAATATGTTCTTATGATTGGTTGACTGGATGAGTGGAAATGGTATTACAAGTGCTATACTTTAGCTAACTAGGCTTCCATGGGCTAATCCATGACCCTGCTACCAACTAGAATGACAAGAGCTAAACTCGGCCCTAGGAGGCCAGAAAGCAAAAGACTAGTCCCTCCTTAAACACAATGAACTTTCTGAGTCCACTGCTAGCCAGGTATTCAGAATTGGATAATAAGTGATGATTGCTTCCATAAGATATTCAGGGCTTCTAAACTTAGGCTATCCCTGACTTTTATGTGAATTCTTTGTCCTTGGGCATTCACAAATATGGAACAAACTTCTTTATTTTAATTTTCTCAAGGCAGAGAAATACCACAGAATAATTTCATAACATATTAAATATACCCTATTTTATCTACTAATTCTCAACTTTACATAAGTCAAGCTGTTTTTTAAAAGACAGTATTATTTCTTTTAAAGATTTTTTTTTTTTTTTTTAAGAAAGAGAGAGAGAACCCACGCCTGTGAGCAGAAGGAGGGGCAGAGGGAGAGGGAGTTAGAGAGAGAGAGAGAGAATCCTTAAACAAACTCTACACTGAGCATGGAGCCTGATGCAGGGCTCAATATCACAACCTGGATATCATGACCAGAGTTGGAACCAAGAGCTGGAGACTTAACCAACTGGATCACCCAGGCACCCCAAAAAGAGCATTTTTAAAAAAGATTTTATGTATTTATTTGACCAAGAGACAAGGAGAGAGAGAGTGTGTGTGCATACAAGCAGGGGGAGCCGTAGCACAGAGATAGGAAGAAGCAGGCTCCCTGCTCTGCAGGGATGTGAGGCTTGATCCCTGAGCCCTGGGATCATGACCTGAGCCAAAGGCAGACAGACACTCAACTGACTGAGTCACCCAGGTACCCTAGATAGCATTATTTTTAAATAAAAATTAGGGAAGAAAAGTAAGTAAAGAAGAGTTAAGTGCAGATGAACTTCAGGGTTAGAAACCTGGTCTGGAAGTCCAGCTTTGTCCCTTAGTGGTGTGCTCCTGTATAAGTCATTTCACATTTTTCTCAGCCTTGGTTTCCTCATCTACAAAACAGGAATACTGTCTCACATCTCTCAGCATTATTATCAGTATTAAATAGGATAATAACATATACTATGATGCCTGGCATGGATTAAGTCTTCAACCACACGGTAAATATAATTTATCCTGTAATTACAGGGTATTCTGGAATGTCTCTGGCCTCTACCCACTAAGTACTAATAGCACCCCCCCCCAACTACTGCCAGTCACAACAACCAAAAATGTCTACAGATATAGCCACGTGTCTATGGGGAATAAAGCTGTCCCCAGTTGAGAAGCCCTTTCTTTTAAGAGACTGGACCTTGGGGTTTTGAAATCACCTTACACTGAAGATACATTTAAAAATAACCATATGGGGATCCCTGGGTGGCGCAGCGGTTTGGCGCCTGCCTTTGGCCCAGGGCGCGATCCTGGAGACCCGGGATCGAATCCCACGTCAGGCTCCCAGTGCATGGAGCCTGCTTCTCCCTCTGCCTGTGTCTCTGCCTCTCTCTCTCTCTCTCTCTCTCTCTCTCTCTCTCTCTCTGTGACTATAATAAATAAATAAAAAAAAAATTAAAAAAATAAATAAATAAATAAATAAAAATAAAAATAACCATATGAAGGAATGGTATTAAGGATATTATTTACTGTATTACTGTTTTCCATTACGAAGACAAGAGGGGAAATCTGTCTCAGGCTCACTGCAAACAGGATGTTGTTTTCATATGGATAATGTGAATCCTTAACTAATCCTATTTTCATTTGTTTTTTGGCCACTAGAAAAGCTCAAAAGCAAATTTAAAACCCAGTGTTAGGATCTACAGCACACATGTATGCACAGTAAATTTCCCAAATGTCAGTTTAATTCATTCTTTTTTCCACCACGAACTTTTTAATGTATCTTTATGATTTAATTAATTTATTTGAGAAAGAGAGGGCGCAACCGCACCAAGCAGCAGGGAGGGCCAGAGGGAAAGGGAGAAGCAGACTCCCCACTGAGCCAGGAGCCCTGTGCAGGGCTCAATCCCAGGGTCCTCAGATCATGACCTGAGCCGAAGGCAGATGCTTAACTGATTGTGCCACCTAGGTGTCTCTTTAGTCTTAATTTTTAATCTTACTACAATACCTGCATTTCTTCATGTGGACACAAACCCTTTTTCACATGAAATTAGGTATATATTAGTAAATAACATAGGCATTTAAACTATAATATTCCCCAGCAGATCACTCCTGACCTAGATTAGACCTGTTCTCTCTAGTCAAAGCAAATAACTAAACCTATTAACTTCAATGGGCTATGTCAGATAGGTAGTCTGCATAAAGTTTTAGAACTGTGTGTTTCAACATTTATTAGAAGTATATTTCTCCCAATGGAGAGTAGAATGAGACAGGCATGATATTCTAGATGCTGTGTGTCATACGCCATCCCAAGCACATCATTCTGCGGGGTAGTGGAAGACAGCGGATGATGCTGGTTTTGTAAGTTTTCCCTTTCCTCACTAACACTACTTCTAACCCAAGCCAAGTAATATTTGGAATTCACCCGGAGCCCCAGTGTATGGCAGACGGTGTCACAAGAGTGGCCACTCTTACACAATAGTGGCAACTATGAAGGGTCCTTCCTACCTGGTCCTACACTCACAGATGACTTTTGAGAATGCTAAAAGGGATTGTTTTCCTCTCATTTAACCCTTTAGCATAGCCATTCTAAGACCTCAAATTAGGTACACGTATTACAAAGCTTCATCAACCGCTGAGAGGGTGAATGGGTGAATGGATAAACAGGTGAGTGGATAAACAATCTGTGGTATATTCAAACAAGGGAAAACTACTCAGCAAAAAATAAAAAAGATAGCATATTAGTACCTATACATACAATGTGGTGGAACCTCAAAAAACACTACCCCAAGCCAAAGACACAAGAGAGTACACATTGTATTATTCCATCTGTAAGAAATTCCTAAGAGGCAAAACAGATCTACAGTGATGGAAAGCAGATTAGTAATTGTCTAGGAACAGCAAAGGGGCACAAGGGAACTTTATGGGATGATGGAAAGGTTTTTCTTTTTTATTGAAGGATATAGTTAACATACAATGTTACATTAGTTCCAGGTATAAAACAGTGAATCTATAGAAAGATTCTTTTTGGTACCTTATCTTGATTGTGATGGTGGTTTCACAAGTTACATATTTACAGAAATGCACCTTAATTATAACTATATACCTATCACAGGTGCTAACATGGTATTCTTGTTAAAAATGCATAACTTTAAACTAATGATGAGAAAACATCAGACAAGGCCAAATTGATGGGCATTCTACAAAATCACTGACTGGTGCCCTTCAAAGTGTTAAGAACATGAAATACAAGGACTGGCTGGAGGTGCTGTCACAGGCTAGAGGGGACTGGAGGGACGTGACAAGGGAATGCAATGTGGAATCCTGCAACACAGAAAGGACGCTAGAGGAAAGATTGGTAAAACTGAAATAAAGTATGTAGTTTCGACAGCGGCATCGTACCAATGTTAATTTCTTAACTTTGTTCACTGTACCCTGATTATGTAAGTTGTTGAACATTAGGGGGGAGTCAGATGAAGGACATATGGAAACTGTGCTACTCTGGCAACTATTTTGTCTAAAATTACCTAGAAATAAAAGTTTTTAAAATGAGTACATTTTATTGTATGTAAATTTTAGGTCTCATGTTCACATGAAATTAAAACAAAAATATGTGGACATTACTAAGAAATATCCCTATCCCCAGCCTGATTCTCTTTTTAAACTCATTACATATAATGCTTAAATAACATCAAGAAGACTCAAAATACTCTAGTTTTCAATAGTTGAGTCAATAAGTCTACTAGATAAAACACACAGCATTTCTTACCTACAAGAATTAATAATATATAACTAATTAAATAAAAATATCAGAATTAAGTTCCTAGAATCCTATATGTTCCCCCCACATAAATACTAATATATAATTAACAATAAAGTCATCACATGTTCAAATCATGATGAGACAATGGAATCCATAAAACTCTAAAGTCGATAGTAAGATTATTTGATTTCTAGAACTCTCACATCTAAGATTTATTATATATGTGGACTACAAAAACTGTACCATCTCATTTAATATTACTTAACATAAAGACTCGTAGAAAAACATTCAGAGAAAAATTAAAATTTTTATAGCATACCTCCTCTGTTGCCATTTTCTTCATCCTACAATATAAAAAAATACATCCATATATGAATACTTATTTATAAACACTAGTGAAATCACAGCAAGGTTCAACTCCATTCAAACGGCCCTCTCCCAAAACATGCCAATAATAATCTCATTAACAGTGCCCCTTGTCAGAAGGATGGAGCTTTCATACAGAAGATGGGGTTTGGGGGGGGGGTGGTGGGGGTTGAAAGGAAGACAAGACAAAGATAGGAATGGCATTGTGGTTTTTTTTTTTTTTCAAGTTACTATAATTAATTATTTCTCTTACCTTATATGAAAATTGAATTGCAGACTCTGGGGGATAAACAATAAAATGCCTTAATGTGAAACCAAAGCCTTGAGATGTTCTTTTCAACATGACTGTTTTGGGACCTGGCCAGGAGAATGTTTCATCTTCGGATGGTGATACAGTTTCACTTTGTTCTTTTCCATCTTTAGTTTTTGATATCTAAAATAAAAAGATATTTAAAAGTTAACTGGATAACTCAATATACTTCCTCACTTAGAAAAAAAATATATGTAAAAATCTAATAATCTGAGCTCTAGAGATACAAATCTAAAGGGAGAAAAAAGAACCATCTTCTTTGTATTACCAGAAATCATGCAGATCATCAAAAATTAATTTTTTTTTCTAGAAAGGAATGCTATAAAAGTCAATCAGAAGTGAGAAAGAGCTCTTGGAAATTAGAAATATAGTATCAAAAATTTTAAATGCAACAGAAGGAATGAAGCTGACACTATGAAACAAAAACTATGAAAGAAGAGACATGAAACTCTTACTGAGTAAGAACTCTAAAACTGGTATCAGAGAGTCCAACAGGAACAAAAGATAATTAGAAATTAATAAGCAGGACCTTCGAGTTCTGAGCATAAATTCAGTATTCACATAGATGATCCTTCTATTATCCTGGCCACCAAGTATCTTGATCTCCTCTACTCCACTCTTGGGTTTCATCAGCTCATAACTGAAAACCCTCTGCAATCTCAAAGCAAAGATCTCACTCTTCATTCCCTCGCATTCCACAGCTCTTCTAAAACTGCAACCTGGGCCTACCTCTCCCACCTCTTCCCTGTCCCTCACAGCCCCATGTTCTCACTTCCATCGTGAGCCAGCTTCATTCACTCCTTTCCCTTTCTCTGTACTTCCTCAAAGTCACCTGACAAAACCTACAGCTGGATAAATAATTAACATTGCCTACTCTGGGCCTGCACCTATGCAGTCAAACGTGAGTGGAAAGAAAACGAAACAAAGCAAAACTAAGCTGTTTTCACTCTTAAGTTCATAACCACTAACCTCAAGGGAGCCTTTTATATTGTCTGTCAATAATAATACAGTTCTCTCCATCCCATTCATGATGGATGACTATTTCAACCCTTCTCATCCAACCTCACTTATAGCTAATGACCCTGCTTTCTATTATACTGTAAAAACATGAGGCATAAGCTAAGAACTTAGTCACTTGCCATGTCTACCCAGCACCTGCAGCTGGGCCCACATTCTCCGCTTTCCTTCCTATTACAATCCTGCTCCAATGGCTTATTCTTCTAGGGCACCAACCCATGTACTATGTCCCTCTTAACAAAGATGTGGTTCCCGCAATTCGCCCCCCTTTCACATCATCTATTTTCTCTACTATTGTCCCCATTGGCACACACACATTTTGTAAATTCTTTAATTTTCATTTTTTTTTTAAATTTATGACAGGCACACAGTGAGAGAGAGAGGCAGAGACACAGGCAGAGGGAGAAGCAGGCTCCACGCACCAGGAGCCTGACGTGGGACTCGATCCCGGGTCTCCAGGATCGCACCCTGGGCCAAAGGCAGGCGCTAAACCGCTGCGCCACCCAGGGATCCCTAAATTCTTTAATTTTAAAATAACAACAGAATTATGGAAGCATGTAGCCCTCTCTAGCTGACAAAATCTGACAAAAGATTTGTAATGCCTACTAACTGAAACTCCAAAACACTACTGAGAGGTTAAAAGAATATCTAAATAAATGGAGAGATATACCATGTTCATGGTTCAGAAGATTCAATAATACTCTAATGTCAACTCCCCCAAAATTGGTCTAGAAATTCAATGAAATAGCAGTCAAAATCCCAGGGGATTTTTGTTTAGAAATTAGTAAGCTGTTTCTAAAATTCACTTTAAAATGAAAAGTATCCAAATAGCCAAAGCAAATATGAAAAAGAACAAAATTTGTGTATTTACAGTACAAGACTTCAAGATTTATCACAGAGCTACCATAATCAAGATTGAAGCCATCTGTGGAGACTGTGCATTTGAAGCTAATTTATCATAATTGCATTTTAGTTTATCCTCCATTCTAGGAGTTAGGGATTTTGATAGAAAGAGGGAGTAACAGCAAACATAAACATGGGAGAGTCTCAATAACTGCAAAAGTCACCATATGATTAGGTAAAGTTTGAAGGATAAAGGTTATTTTTCTGGGCTTAATTACCCAAATAGTTTAGTTAAGATTTAAGTGGTGACTGGATCCTCCTTTTGTGATTCAAATGAGAGAATCAGTTTATACATTCACAAGCCTCTCCCCCCAATTTATTCAGTAAATAAATATTGAGTACCTACTCTGTATCCAACATTGTTCCACCCAGTGAGGATACAAGAGTAAATAAAATATATATAATTTATTGTTTTCCAAGTTAAGCTTCTTATTTTGAGATAATTACACATTTACATGTGCTTGTCAGAAATAACACAGAGGGATCTCTTAATCTTTATGCAATTTCCCTCAACAGTAACATCCTGGAAAACTACAGTATATACCACAACCAGGGTAATGACATGGATACCATCCATTCAACTTATCCAGAGCAGTTTTACTTGTATCCTGTTTATGTTCAGTTCTATGCAGTTTTATCACTTGTGTAGGTTTGTATATTCACCACCAGTCAAGAGACAGAAGAATTCCATCACCTCAGGGTCTCACCTGTGGCCCTTTCAGAATCAATCCACTCTCTCCCTTCACCCCTCACCCAGGCCCTGACCTAGGCAACCACTACTCTTCCATATTTCTATCATTTTGTCATTTCAAGGATGTTATATACATGGAATAATATAGTCAGTAAACTTTTAGGACTGCCTTTTTTCACTCAGCATAATTCTCTGGAGATTCAGTGAAGTTGTTGCATGTGTCAATAGCTCATCCCTTTCATTGCTGAGTAGTACTCCATGGTATAGATGTACCCCAGTTACTTTAAAGGACATCTCTGTTGTTTCCAATTTGGAGCTACTATGTATAAATAGGTTCTGAACATTCATATACAGGTTTTGTGTGAACATAATTTCCATTTCTCTGGGATAAACATCCAAGAGTGCAACTGTTGGGTGATTAGGTAACTGCATGTTTAATTTTGTAACAAACTGCCCAAACTGTCTTCCAGAGTGAATATGCGATTTTACATTCCCAAGATGTATGAGTGATTAGTTTCTTTGCTTCCTCAACAGCATTTGGTACTGTCATTATTTTTTATTTTAGCCATTGTTATAGGTGCGCAGTGCTAGGTACTGTGACCATAATTTGCATTTCCCTCGTGGCTAATAATATACATCTTTTCGTGTGTTGCCATCTCATTATATAATTGTGAAGAACAAAAGACTCTCCAAGACATAAACAAGATCAATAAATGCTTTCATGTTACACATGGGGAAACTGAGACCCAGATGGGTAAGTGATTTATCCGAGATTACTGCTGGCTAGTATGGGGCAAAAATTAAAATCAAGGTTTCCTGAATCTGAGGCTAGAATAGCTCCCCTCTACCATATTATTTTTCATCTCTTTTACTCTGTAGTCAGCACAGATTCTTCTCCCCAGTAGCTCTTTGATCTAATTTATTACATTTTTATATTCCACTTTTCCTGCAGAACCCTGACTTTAGTACTTTAGAAATTATAGATGTATAAAATTTATTTTGAGTGCATTATTAAGACTTGGCCTCACAGCTCCCAAATACATTCAAGTTTTAATTTCTTTTCCTTTGAATATATATATAAACCTCTTATATTATGATTTCATGCTTGGAAGTTTCTGAAATAAGCCTACTATGTCTTGTTCTACTAAGTTCTTCACAAAAATGAAGAGGATGGGATGAAGAAGAATAAGCAATTTCCTTTTTGATCCCTACAAACTTTTAAAATTTCTGAATGCAACATAGCTCTATTATTCCATCTTCCCAGAACATCACACTGAATCCTCTCCAGCCTCCTATCTTTTTCCTACAGGATAGAAAGGAAGGTTATACTTCTTTCCACATAGAAAGAGAAGATGAAAAGAAATACACATATGTGCCTTCTCCACTCTTTCTTCTATTGAGCCACAGAGCCATTTGATCTGTTGCATTTTATAAGGGCAAAGCAGAAGCACACAATGAAGGACACAGCAGTTACAGATCCCTCCACTATGAAGACCCGTTACACATGCCCCTCACCATACTTCTCACCTCCCCACCATGAGCACAAATTCATGTACTAACGATATCAGAATCCAAGAAGTAAAGAGGTGACTAGAACAATATCAGTTAAATTCCTGTGGATTAAGAACTGTCATTTGATCCCCTTGAAAGACTTCATAACAAGGTCACTTCATTGAATAAATAATAACTCAAGGTTAAAAGAAGCCAAAATAAAGGACAAAAACAAACTCCATAAAATCCAGATATAACAATTAGACAAAGCAATCTAAAGGAGTGAAAGAAGGTATAAGGGGGAAATGATCATGTAAGAATAAAGGAAATAAAAAAAAAGAATAAAGGAAATTAAAACCTCACAGAAGAGAATTCAAACTGTTATGAGAGAACTTTTTAGGATAATGGAAATGTTCTAAAAGTAGATTGTGATCAAAATTTCACAATTATATAAATTCAGTACAAGCCACTGAAATGTATGCTTACAGTAGTAGGTGAATTTTATAGTATGTAAATCATACTTCAATAGATATTTTTTAAAAACTCAGGTAAAAAGTACAAAGTCTAAATGTTATCCTGCACTGTCATGAAAGTAAACAAGAGTAATGAAAGAATGCCTACACATAACAACAAATACATAACCCCTCAGCTATCTTTTGTAACTACTTTAAGTAGAATGGAGATAGCTTCCTAGTACATTCCAAGAATCATTCATGATAAACCATAAAAAAAGCATTCATATTGTATTCACCTTAAAAGATTCTAATATTGATTCTATTACACCTAAGATTATGAGACCTCCTCCTATCTCTTTGAAAATTATTTATTTCATCTTACCACTGCCAATGTTAGTAGTACCATTTATTTTATTTTTTTAAAGATTTTATTTATTTATTCATGAGACACAGAGAGAGAGAGAGAGAGAGAGGCAGAGACACAGGCAGAGGGAGAAGCAGGCCCCCTACAAGGAGCCCGATGCAGGACTCAATCCCTGGACCCTGGGATTACAACCTGAGCCAAAGGCAGCTGCTCAACCACTGAGCCACCCAGGCGTCCCAGTAGTACTGGTTGCATAAAGTAAGATTTTCTTCCTTATATATTCTGGGGCCAGACTTTTTAACACTGAAGCAACAGCTTTTTAATTTGTCACTTGCTAAGAAAACACAAGATTTGAATGTCTGCGTCCTTTTTTTCGTCCTTTTACATACATAAAAGTGTTCTCATAATCACATCTGTCATCTGGCTGGATGTTTTTCTATCATTACTGAGGGAGATGGCTTGCACAGGGGGTACAAGCAGGGACTCTGGAGCCAGTCCCAGGGTCCTTGATTCTCCAGATGTGGGCCCTGGGCAAGTCCCCCAACATACCTGTGCCTCAGTTCCTCATCTTTACTGTAAGGATGATAATTATAGTGCCTACTTCATAGGCTTCTCGTGAGATCTAATGAGTCAAAGTTTATCAAGTGTTTAAAACAGTATGTCACACATACTAAGCACTAGTTAACTGCTTTAAAAAAAAAAAACACTGAGGTTACCAATGAATAATGACTTATTTCAAAAATGTATCATGAAAGCCCTTTCTAGATACCCAGGAGAATGGCATATAAAACAGTTTTTTCTGAAAGGAAAGACATTCAAGACAAAATCTTGAATAGACATTAAACTTTCTACTAGATTTTTACATACATCACAGTAAGTCTGATGGAAAAATGGGCTCACAGTAGTTAAGTAATCTGTCAAAAACAAAGGGCTAATAAGTGACAGAGCTCCTTCTGCTCTGTCAGAAGCAGAAAGGAAATCACAACAATCATTTAGCTTGCACTCATTCATTCATGCTTTCATTTTTGAGAGAGAGAGAGAGAGAGCAAGAGCATGTGGGAGGAGAAGGGAAAGAGGGAGAGGGAGAGAGAGACTCCCAAGCAAGCTCCATGCACAACACAGAGCCCAAAGAGGAGCTCAGGCTCACAACCCTGAGATCATGATCTGAGCGGAGACCAAGAGTTGGATGCTTAACCAGGTGAGCCACCTGGGCGAGTCACCCAGGCATCCCTACATATTGTTTATTTTTAAAGCACTTCCTCTATAATCCTAATGCCACAGAGAGTTAACCTTATAACGAATTATTCTTCACATATTGGGCTTCCTTGATATGGTGCTTCTCTGCAAAAATTTTCAACATATGTGGAAACATAATGCTTTTTTTTAAGAGTCTGTTTAAATTCCAATTGAGCTAAGACTCTTGAATCAACTTTTATATGCTAAGTATGGTTGGCAACCCTTCACTTGCAGCTTCTGTTTATAGAGCCCTCCTAAAGGTTTTTTTTTTTTTTTTGACAATCCAGGATAACAATTGGAATTACTCTGATGTTGAATATTAGATGTATCTAAATATGTTTTTCCAAGAACTAATTCTAGTTTTCAGGAGACATTTTAATATTCCAGAGATAAAAGATGATGATCAAAGAAATGGAAAAATCTAGATGACTTTAGTTTTAAAGTATTTCAAATTAAACACTTGGACTTAATTTAAAAAATATAACTCTTAATTTTTCAGTTTATTATTTACTTGGACATTCCTATAGTATTTTCTATCTAGGCCAACTGTTGATATTGGTCCTTTCTGCTGCTGTTCCTAAATGGTTTCACTTACCATTATTTTGAATCAACTGGTATTTGTTTTTATGTGATTCCTTTTTACTCAGAGTTCTGGGTTTTCGTGTAATTTTTTACCTAGCAATGCACTTTCCTCACTTCTCTTTCTCTCTGATTTTCAGATCCCAACATTTCAAAGACACAAATTCTTAATTACTCAATTTTAAAACTTTGCCCTCATAAAAGATAGCTGTTTCAAAATCTAAAATAAATTAAAAAACATTGGAAAGAATGTTGTGAAATTTCTAGAAATGTTTAATAGTTTAAACTACTATCATGACTCAAAAAGTTATTCCTAACTTTCTTATGACACATATAACCTGGTAACAATATTATCAGTCTCATAAAATGACAAGATGGTAAGAATCAGAATATACTTCCTTCATAGCCAATGACCCATTCAGACTCATTTCCTGGGCAAATCCACTGAGTTGTTTTATCAGTAGTCCTGATGGGTTTAGACAACACTTATTTCATTCTCCCCCTCCGTTCTCCTTGTGACTAATAAAAATGTCTTCATGATAACTGGGGGAAAAGTCTAAGTTTGTTTGCTGAAACAGAGAAATCACTTTCAAAGTAGTATCTAGAATGAAAATTCTCATGTGCCACCTGGCATTTGTAAAGCTTTCCTTATAATTTGAGGGAATTCCGCCTTACGACTGATTCCAGAAGCAGGTATGACTGAATCTAGCTGGCATATTTTCTGTGTCCATTTTTTTTCTTCTTTAACGGTCCCTGACATTACTTTCTAATTCTGTTACTTAACATATTCATTAAAGTTAATTAAGGGAGGGTGGGGAATGTGACTAAGCTATTGGCCAGAAAGAGGAGGAAAAGGGTTGATGAACCACCACCCAAACTCTGATGTGGTTCACTGATTTTCACTGATGTAGAAAATTCCATTGTGAATATAGCACATTTTACTTATCCATTATCCTATAAGTGGAAATAAGGCTAATAGAGTTTTTTCTAGTTATTTTGCTATCATAGTAAAAAAAAAAAAGCATCTACAAATATCTCCTCATTGGAAGGATGATGTCCTTTTTTTTTTTTTTTTTTTTTTTTGGATGATGTCCTTTAAACCACAGTTTCTTTAAAGTATTACATAGGATTTACCTGCTTTCTTTAAGGCATTTACATTGGTTTATATTCTGTTTAGATGGTTTCTTTTGATACTCATCTGGTATGGAATATGTCTTTATAATTTAATGCCTGAAGATGGCTTGTTAATATAGTAAATTTCAATATGTAATTCAAAAATCTGGTCTGGACAATGGCCATAAGCAAACACCATCATAGTATATCCCTATCTTCCTACTTCACCAAGAGGAACATATGGTTTAGGAGACTATCTCCCTTTGAACACACAGATTTTGCTCAATATTGCCCCCTCAAAGTTTCTCTCATGCTCCCTTGGTACTATCTTTGGAAATACTTAAAACTCATCTCTCATTAAAAAATTAAAAAAAAAAATAAAATAAATAAATTTATGGCTTCGGTTTTAGAGAAAAAACAACAAATGAAAATGAAAAATGTTTTTATAAAGTATTCTGTACACACTGCACACATTGCAGGGCTGTTTTCTAAACAGCTCAAAGCCTAAATTCCATTTTATATAGGGGAAATATTTCAATTTCAAGATACATCATTGGAGGGCTTGGGGGCTCAGTCAGTTAAGTTTCTGCCTTCAGCTCAGATCTTGATCCCAGAACCCTGCATCAGATGCTCTCTGCTCAGCGAGGAGTCTGCTTCTCCCTCTCCCTGTGCCCTGCCCCCTGCAAACACCATTCATGCCCACAGGTTTGCTCTCTCTCAAGTAAATAAATAAATAAATAAATACATCATTATACCAAAATTCTTCAAATATTATCTACAATTAAATATGAGAATAAATGATGCTAAAAGTTCAAATAATATCCAGTGAGCATTTACGGAGTCTCACCCATGTGTTAAACCATATTTAACTGTTACTACAACTTTGAGCAATATATTTACATTTTTTTAAAATGAGGCTCAGAGAGGTAAAGTGACTTTCCCACAGTCATAAAACATACAACTCCAACTGTAGAGACCTTTTCTCTAAAAAACAGCTCTTTATCCAAAATGTAAAAGACCCCAATCTGATACTTATATATTCCAGTGAAATTTTGAATTACTTACCTGGGACTATATAAAGAATGTTTGCTAAGCCTTAAAATACTCATAACTTCTAAATATTTCAGTTTTTAAAAAGTTCATCACCCATTTATTAATAGCAAATAAAACTAGGTACACAGTAAATTAACTCAAGTATTTATTTAATCTAATAAATTTTCCTCGTTATGTTACATGGCATACTTAAATCCATACAGAAGAATCATCTACTATATACTTCAATCATTTTCTTTCTTTTTTTAAAAGATTCATTTATTTATTTGAGAGACAGAAAGATCATGTGGGGGTGGAGGGGGTGTGCGCAGAGGGACACAGAGACTCTCAAGCAGACTTCCTATTGAGTGCAGAGCATGACGCAGGGCTCAATCTCACAACCCTGACATCATGACTGATCCAAAATCAAGAATCTGAGGCTTAACCTACTGAGTCACCCTGGTGTCCCTCAAGCCTTAGATGAAGCCTTAGATAATTTAGATTTTACAGAAATCAAAATTCTAATATAAATACGAGGAAAAAATGATATTTCACAGAAATTTATCAGTTTGACTGCTGGACACCTTCTGAGCATACTAGGAAGAGATTTATGCCAAATAATGACTGATAACTGGGATGCCAAAATTATTTAAATATGCTTTACATAAACTTAAAAATTATTTTTATTTAGCTAAAAGAGCACAGAATTATGTACTTCTCTAACAAACCATATAGAATACTATATTAATCAGTATTAAAATTTCTGCTTAGCTGCTTTTTACTTTCCTGTATTTTAATAAATATGGAACTTCATAAAGGCAGGAGAGAGCCAAAGATTGGGAAGAAATAAATTACTTACTAAATGCATATTTAAAAGAATACAGTAGCGGTCAATCACATTTAGCATATATCCAAACAATAAAACAAGAACATTATATCACACAATGTTCACAGTTCAATACCATTTATACAAGGATCATCATTTTGTCCATATCACCAAAGCCTATCTGGCTCTACTGAGAATTTATAATCTATTGCGTTTTAAACGTATCTACCAAAATGAAGGAAAACAGTTTTAGTTACATTCTTCATTTGCTGCTATCTTGCCAGAAATTATCTGCTAATCATAAACATCCAATGACAGAATTGATCATTTAGAGCAAGAAACATACCTCTCTCTCTTCCAAATATAGTACTATGCTGCTAGAACTGTCTTCTTAAACATGAAGTCAATCAGTTCCTAAATTCTCATTTCATGAGGTTTTCAAATCATAAAGGAAAGATAATGAATTTCCAAAACACTTTTCTACCAAGGACTTCTGAAGGGAATTACTCTTTACTGTTATGAAGTTTAGTTAAGACTCTTATTAACAATATTCTCTCCAGATAGAGAAAGACAGAGAATAAAAGATACTACATGAAAATTGATCAGAAAAAGAAAAACAGAACAAAACAAAAAAAAAAAAAGGGGCACCTGGGTGGCTCAGTTGGTTAAGTGTCTGATTCTTGATTTCAGCTCAGGTCGTGCTCTCAGGATGGTGAGACAGAGCCCCAGGTTGGGCTCTATGCTGGGCATGGAGACTGCTAAAGAGTCTCTCTCCCTCTCCCTCTGCCTGCCCCCACCAATAAAATAAATAAATAAATAAAATAAAATAAAATAAAATAAAATAAAATAAAATAAAATAATAAAATAAAATAAAATAATAAAATAAATTAAATTAAATTAAATAAATAAAACAACCAACATGGTTCTACAGTGTCCTAGAAGATGGAGTCAAATGAAAGTTTCCACACTTCTATCTGGGAATATACAACCTTTTTGCAAACTCACTTGGCAATATTTATCAAGAGACTTAAATTTTTTTTTGAGACTTAAATTTTATACCTTTTAACCTAATCACTAGCAAAATAATGAGACAGAAAAAAGAAATAATAATACGAGACAATGGCAAAAATTCATATTTATAAGATATTCACTCAAGGTATTATAACCTCAAATTGGCAATTAAATGTCCAACAATAGTGACAGAAAGGAATAGCTAAAAAAAAAAAAAAAAAGGAATAGCTAAGTAAAATTATGATATAGCTACTGAAGTCATAATCGTGAAAAATTATTAATGGCATGCCCAAAATACAATCCTTAGGAAAGCAGTAAAATATAAAAGTCAGAATATGATATAATTTATTTTAAACACACACAATCTTTGGGATCTAGGGCCAGTTTCTGTTTTTACACAACTCATAGATTTTCTATAATGAACATGCCTGCGAGCACTAATAAATTTTCCCATCGGCCTTTACCGTAGCATGTGCCTTGCTGACAGGCTGTATTCTGAAAATTCCATCTGTGCTGAATGGTCCACTCCACTTGTCAGTGCCAAAGTACCTTGCAGCAGAACTCCCCAGCCACTGTACTCCAGTACTGTGAAGCAGTCTCCCAGGCCCTTACAGAGCTTCCTTACTCCAGAACATATCCTACCATGTTGTAGTTACTTGTTTATACAATTGTGTTTTTAATCAGAGCAGCTTCCTGAGGAGACGGTCCACGTCTCATTTGTGCCCAACAAAAACCTGACAGAAAGTAAGACATAAAAAACGAACTAATTTTTTAAAAAGATTTTATGTATTTATTCATGAGACACAGAGAGGGGTGGAGACATAGGCAGAGGGAAAAGCAGGCTCCCCGGGAAGCCCGACGCAGGACTCAATCCCAGGACTTGGGATCACAACCTGAGCCAAAGGCAGACGCTCAACCACTAAGCCACCCAGGTGTCCCTAAAAACAAACTAAATTTAAATGAATTAAATGAATAGAGTTTACATAAAACAAGAATAATATAAAATGATTACTTTAAAATCTTGTGTGCAAGTCCTCCCGTTCACTTTTTTCCCAATATTTCTTAAGTTAGTAAATGTTAATAGTTTTGTTTCATATCAAAGATAGAGAAATACACACAAAACCCGAATATAGATAGCCTATTTTTACACATATTTTCTTATAAAGAAGCTTTATTAACATGAGTTATTTTCAGAAGCTACTTATTTTCTGATATGAATAAAATCTTGTTTACTCTGAATCAGAGAACAGATTTTATTTTTAGGTTAAAAACAATTCTATCCGTACCCTTTGGGCAAGCAGGAATCTCCAATTTAAGATTAAATTTCAGTTCATTTTAGCTACCAATGAATAATGAAGTCCCCTCTGAGGGGTAGAGAAGACATAGATATAGACAGTCAGACAGAAACAGTTGGTTAAGTGTCTGATTCTTGTGAAACATGACTCTAGTGAAACATGATTTCACTATTTGAAGCACTACAACGATCTAGATAGAATGTCAGGGACTCATCTTGTTAAATGTACATACAAATGAATTTTCCAAATCTAAGTTAATTTAGGATTATAATGACATTACATTGGCAACCAATGTTAGTAGTTGACTCAATTCCATTAGACTGAACTATACAGACTCTATAATTTCACTAAATTTGATGGAGGTAGACTGAAACATAGAGATAATATAATCCAACTTGGTCATTCAGAACATTTCATAAAAGAGAACACTGATTCTCAGAGGGGTTAAGTAACCTGCCAAAAGTTACACAATTATAGGTGACCCAAACTATTCATTAGGGTCCAAACTGAAGTAGATAGAGTAGGTCAGTGAGAGAGTATTGCATCAGACATGAAGCATTCATTTCCTTACTAGCTCTTAATGAATACAGCCTATCATAGTCTGATACTTCCAGGAGTGCAAGGATATCCTGATACATAAGGTAAGATCTGTCCTCCAAGAACCTGTACTCCAATGAATAGAAAGATGGTGTGAAGCTTAAAGGAAGAGGCATAAAAAAGTACTTAGAATTACTGAATCTTAGAAATAGGGTACTTTTTTCTTTCCCTTACATTTGGTTGAAAGGTAGCCTAAAACAGAAGCTCAGGATACAGAACATCAAATATACAGAACTGCTCTGTTTGGGGGAGAGGGGCAGGGAGAGTTTGTACTGAAACCTGCTCTATTCTACTAGTTCTACAGAAACTCCAATAGTCTGTAAGGAGCTTATAAATCAGAGATCTAGTTCAACTAACTTATTTCATAAATACAGAAACAGGCCCAGAGAGACTCGCCAATGGTCTCATAGCTAAACAGAGCCATAGTTTGGACTAGTTTCCAGTCTTCTAATCCTGGAACTTCTCCACTACACTACAGCACTAATAGACTGTTTTAGCAATTTGGGATAACAGCTAATGGATAATAACCTATCTTTCCTTTTCCTTTCATAATTTGTTTATTAAACACATACTATATGTTATGTTCACTAAAGGCAAATTAGAAAATAAAGCTAAGCAAAAAGAAAATAATTCAACTAATCTACCATCCCTCCTCCAGAGAAAATTGATGTCAATACTTTGGTGTATGTATTTCCTTCCAGACTTTTTTTTTTGTAAATATATATAAATACACAACTTAGAAAAATGTCCTTCAAATCTACTTATTTTTATTTAGTAGGTTTTGAATGTCTTTTCGTATTAATATATTTATCTGTGCATTGAAGGCTGCATAGTATTTCCTCATATGAATAAACCACAATTTATTTGTTCATTCTTCTCTTTTAGGTATGTATATGGACCATTAAACTTTCTTATTCTACTATTGCTATTAGTATTAGTATTATTACTATTATAACTACTTTATAGACAATCTCTGTGAAAAACGACGAGTAGTTTTTAGGATAAATTTTAAGAATGGATTTGCTACCTCAGTTTTGTTTTTAGTTTTACATACAAAATTTCAAAGTGCTATCTATACAACAGAGAACAAAGTCACAAACACGCTGACAACATTTGAGCCAGCTGTATCCATATTCTAGTGTACAACAGGTAGTCATCTTCTAATTTTTGCAAAGATGCTATGATGAAAAATGATTCTTGTTTTAACTTTTTGTTTCTTTCATTAGTAGTGAGACTAAACATCCTTGCATATAACATCCTATTCTTAAAGACCTCTAATATAAATAACATGGAAAAAAAATATACGGAGAGTCTCCAGCTCAAGATTGGATTACAAAAGAACATGTCATCATTGGAGTTCAGAACACAGTTCGTGTACGAGATTATAAATGAGGGTTGACAGTAATAGCTTAAAACATGGTTGTAGAAAGCAAAGCAAGATCCCTGGGAACTAGAAGGAGAGCTTAAAATACACAGGAACTCAGAAGCGACCACATAGGGAAACAGACCCCAGATCTTAAAGAGTAAGTAGACAGTAAGTCGCTCCCGGAAAGAGGGCCAAACTGTTTCAGGTTCAGAGCAATCTGAGCACTGGGATGTACCCTAACATCAGGTGGAGACATCTAGCTTTGAGTTGCCAGGTCCAGCAAAGGCAAACAAGATGATGTGATCTAACAGCATCCAGAATCCCCTGGGAAAGACAGGGCTCAGAGATGGAGCAACTGGGCTGCCATCCAATTTCTAATGTAGTGATGTACAGTCTGCATATGCCTTTCAAATGTGTCACTATTTCTTGATTTTTTTTTAATTCAAACACTTAGCTACATTAAAAAATTCCAAATGCAAGAAGATCTTGTTTCATACTTTGTTCATAAAAAGTTATAATTAAATATTAACAAGTATTTTGTACACACTTTAGAGGCACTGGTGGAGCTTAGTATTAAAGGAACTCTGGGATAAAGCATTTGGAAGGCAATAAATTATTTTAATCATTCCATAATTTATGTCCTATAAATATAACTGGTTTCAACATAACATATTTCTGGAAACTACATTATAAAATGGATCATTTTTAATAGATAATACTTTCACAAAGAAAAAGCCCTTTAATTGGCTAAACACAGAAATGATTTAACAGTATATAAGAAAAGCAAAGATTTAACAATTTAAAGCCTCTAGAACCATTTAAAAATACAAACTGTTAAAATTTTTAAATAGGCATAAACACACCAGCGGCATATTACACAAAGAGAATCTTAAAAGTATTATAAAATACATACAATACTCATAAAAAATACAAATCCAACATATTATAAATTTTACTAAAAATTTATGTTAGAAATAAGATGAGCCTGAAAAACCAAACGGGAATTATATGTTTAAAAAGGGGCTTTTTACTTCCCTTACACTCCTTTGCTTTGGTTACAGCACAGGTGTTTATGGTTGCAATGGATGCCACAGGGCGTTTCCTTAAATACTAGCTGCCTGGACCATCTCCCAAATCAATTTCCAGATTTTTATTGATGATGCTGATGCTTTTGTTGCAGAATTAATGCAAATTTTGACTAAATAACTGTAATTTCCAAAGGAAGAAATAAGAGTCTACCTTCTTATAAACTAGTCCTATTTTTTGAAGACTGATTTTCTATTCACTCTGTGTCTGGATCTTCTATCTTTAAAAGCCTTTATATTCAAGTTGATAGTGTCAATGAGCACAATATTTAATAAGTGGTTCTTAAGGACTTCTGACAAATTGAAGGCCTGATACTGATACTAACTTGCTTTGGTTACTCAAATAGAGACTACTCAAAGAACTGAAAATTGGATGACAGTCCATTCTTATGGATTTTTTTAACAGTATACTCAAAGAAATTAGGTAACAAGTTCTTAGAGCTAGTGAATCAAAGGTAAAAGATCTGAACAGACACTTCACAAGAGATGGACTCCAAATAGTAAATAAGAAAAGATGCTCAACTTCATTAGGCAAATGAAAGTTTATTTATTTTTTTTTAAACTTTTATTTATTTATGATAGTCACAGAGAGAGAGAGAGGCAGAGACACAGGCAGAGGGAGAAACAGGCTCCATGCACCGGGAGCCCAATGTGGGATTCGATCCCGGGTCTCCAGGATCGCGCCCTGGGCCAAAGGCAGGCGCCAAACCGCTGCGCCACCCAGGGATCCCGCAAATGAAAGTTTAAATCATGAGATACTACTAAACATACATCAAAATATCTAAAAAAAAATTTTTGTTATAACTGACAATCAATTATTAGCAAGGATGTAGAGTAACAGGAATTTTCAGATACTGCTGATGGGAGTATAAATTGGCACAATCACTTGAAAAACTGCTTATGGTATCTGTTAAGGTTTGGCCATAAAATGTGTATCCTGTGTCCCAGTAACTTCACTCCTGGATATAGCGGAAATGCACACATATAAAAAACTGTTCAAAATGTTCATAGCAGTATTTTTTTGTAAAGGCTAAAGACTGGAAAGAAGCCAAATGTCCATCAAATGAGTGAATAAATAAATCGTGGTAGATTCATATGATGAACTACTATAAATAAAATTTTAGGGATCCCTGGGTGGCACAGCAGTTTAGCGCCTGCCTTTGGCCCAGGGCACGATCCTGGAGACCCGGGATCAAATCCCACGTCAGGCTCCCGGTGCAGGGAGCCTGCTTCTCCCTCTGCCTATGTCTCTGCCTCTCTCTCTCTCTCTCTCTCTCTCTCTCTGTGTGTTTATCATAAATAAACAAAAATTTAAATAAATAAATAAAATTTTACAAATTTACAGCTACTGCAACAACACAGATGAACTTCAAAGATAATACTGAGTAGGGGTGCCTTGGTGGCTCAGTCAGTTAAGCATCCAATTCTTAATTTAGGCTCAGGTCATGATCTCAGCTAGTGAGATTGAGCCCATGTGGGACTCCAGGCTGGGCGTGGAGCCTCCTTAAGATTCTCTCTCCCTCTCCCTCTTCCCCTCCCCCTTCTATCCCTACCCCCCACCCACCCACCCACACTCTCTCCTTCTCTAAAAAAAATATATAAACCAAATAACAATAATAATAACACTAAGTTAAAAAAAGCCAAAA
Source organism: Vulpes lagopus (assembly GCF_018345385.1). Classification (NCBI taxonomy): domain Eukaryota; kingdom Metazoa; phylum Chordata; class Mammalia; order Carnivora; family Canidae; genus Vulpes; species Vulpes lagopus. The sequence goes on from NC_054831.1 coordinate 65,589,045, forward strand.
CAAAAGAGTACACATAATATGATAGCATTCATGAAATTCGAAACAGGCAAACCAAAACATGGTGATTATCTTTAGAGGAGAGAAAAGTGACCCCAAGAGGCATAATAGAGGCTACTGAGGAGCTGATAGGCTATAGCTTGATCTGGTCAATGATCCACAGAGGTGTTCACTCTATAAAATTCATCAAGCTATGTATTCATGATTAATGCATGCTGTAATTGCAAGCATCTGTTTAAAATGTTTACATGTTTATGAAAACATAAATCTGATTATGTTACTGTTGCACTAAAAACCCTGGAATAGGCTTCCCATCACACTGGGAAGGAAATCCAAAGCTCTAGACCCTCCATGACCTTGTTTCTGGATATGACTCTGACCTAATTCCTACTTCCTCTCCCCCTCCTCACCAGTTCCTGCCACACAAGTCTCAAACATACCAAGCTCTTTCCCATCTTAGAGGCTTTATCTTTGCAATTCCCTCTACCTGCATGCTGATAACTATACGACTTGCTTCCTTAATTCCTTCAGGATTCTATCTACACATTATCTATTCAGAGGAGTTATTCTGTTCGGAGGGGCTTTTCTTAACTACCTTATCTCTCTCTCCGTCACTCCATTCTGCTTTATTTTTCCTCATAGCACTTATCACAATCTGAAACAGGTTTGTTTGATTGACTGATGATTGACTGATTTTCTGTTCCACCCTCCCCCCCCCAACCATTAAAATGTAAGTCCATAAGAGCAGGGACTTTGTTTTGCTCACACTAGAACAGTACAGGTACAAATAAAAAACTATTGAATGAATAGAAAATGAGTGTTTTCTTTTCCCATAAAGGAAATTTTATATTTTAATTACTTATTTTTGTGGTCTATTTGTTTAAATCTGTCTTCCCTACTTGATTATAATCTCCAAGAATACAGACATACACGCTCAGGATTTTATAGCTAATATCTATCACAGAAGCCAGGTAAAAAGCAGGTACTCAATAAATAATTGTGGAAGCAACAGATATACATCAATGCAACAGTGAAACTTCATTGTTTTCTAAGCTGGCTACACATTAGGATTACTGTCTGAATTAAGCTCCTTAATTTCAAGGCCCTAAAAAGCAAGCACCATTTCTCCTTCACCACTAGGCATAGGCCCAGAATCATCCATTTAGCAAAGTATTTTGACTGATTAGCATTATTTATGGTAAGCTTAATATAAATTCCCATTCCCTCCTATGCAGAAAAGAGTTAATCTAGCAGGCCTGGGACTTCATCCTGAAGAGAGGCCTGCTTACTAGGTAGGTCCTGGGTTGTCATCTGAGTATTTGGATTCCAGATGGGGGCTCTCACCATACCGTAACTGATTAAAGTGGCTTACTGTATGTAACCTGTGTGTGCAGACAACACGGTTTATGCTGAACACCTGCTTTCCTTCTGGAGTCTGGAATTTTGGTCCATGTCAGGCAGGTCATTGTCTCCAATGAGCTTCCCTGGTAGACACTTCACACATAGTGTCACGTTTTGATGCTGGAGGAATTAAGTGTATCGTGTGTGACTCCACTGGATGAGACTCCTGAAGCTTGTATGGTTTTCTCTGAGCTTTGTCCCAGGATGCCTTTTCTTTTGCTGATTTTGTTTTGTGTTCTTGGCTGTTATGAATCATAGTTTAGTACTGCAACATGCAGAACCCTGTAAGTCCTCTGAGCACATCATCAAACCAAGGGGGTTTGGGGGGATCCCTAACATATTTCCCAGTTCTGAAATGGATTATAATCAATCCCAACAAAAGAAGAAAAAGAACAGTGATCCCCACCTTTTGGAGTTCATGCCTACAGATAATCCGCTCTGCTTGAGTGTCGGCTAGACCTGGTGAATTCTAATGAATGGAATTCACCAAATGTGATGGGATGTCACTTACAAGATTAGATTACAAAAGACTTGTGACCTCTGTGTTCCCCACACTTTGTGTCTCTCTTGCTCTTCTCTCTTATTCCTTCTTATGAAATAGGCTGCCATCTTGTGAGCTGCCCTCTGGAGAGGCCCATGTGACCAGAAACCACGGATAGTCTCCAGCCAACAGCCAGCAAAGAACTGAGGCCCTCACAGCTCATGAGAAACTGAATCCCACCAGCAACCACGTGAGTGAGCCTGGAAGCAGATCCTTCTCCAGGCAAGCTCTGAGATGATGTCAGCGCTGGCTGACCCTGAGTGTGGCCTCGTAAGACACTGAGACACTCTGGGCCAGAGGACCCGGTGAAACCACGCCTGGAATTTTAACCAGCAGAAACAGAGATAATAAATATTATTGTTCTAAGTCACTGGATTTTGTATGTAATCTGTTTCCCCGCAGTAGATAACTAACACATTCTATTACCTAAAACAACTAAAAATGTAGACAACATACATGAAACAATGGTTTCCAGACACTGGATATCAGATAACAAAGGACCATGACTGCTGGGGAAAAAAAGGAAATAAAATGAGCACTACTGCCCTAACATACCCCACAGAGTGTCAAAACCATGGCACACCTGGTGGCCTCCCTAAGTTCGATGAAGCCACGGGGGCCTGTGTTTATAGCGGGGAATAAGAGAAAGTAAGTGGCACAGGGAGGGAGCCCTGAACATTTGCCGGGAGCTAGCGCTGTGTCCTCCGCACCAAGCCTTCAGCTTAGTACTCATGAGTCTCTATGAGGAAACCAGCCAGGAAAAGAACTGGAGGGACCAATCCCCGCAGCTCACACCAGGATGGGAAGAGTGCCGGTTCCCTCCCGAGAGAGTGGGGAAAACCCTGTAAATCATGGACACCAGGCAAAATACTCCCAAGTCCTCACCAGCCAGGCAAAATTAGCACAAAATTAAAGCTGCTCTGATCCCACTATTAAGGCTTAAAAACAAGACTCAAAAAAAAAAAAAAGGAAAAGAAAAGAGAAAGGATTATATGTCAATGGAGCTACAGGCCAACATGTATGGTTATGAGGAGAGCACAGCTGGGAGTAGTTTAGATCAATGATGGAATATAAAGCTGGATAATGGTTAAAACGAGGCATTTTACTTGACACAGGATTTAACACTGAGGCAAGGAATAAGACAGGAGAGGTTCGGATACATCATAGGGATGCCTCTAAGAAGCCTGGCAGGCACGATATCCCATATTAAATGAAATTCAGATGCCAGAACCACTGATGGTGACAAAAGGGATGAATATAAGACCGGAGAACTAGGCCTGCTCAATGGGTCTAATGGGTCAGACCGGAAAACCAACCAGCTAACCATGTTCCTTGGGAGGACCCAAGGACCCTGCCTTTACCCAGGCAATTCAGAATGTACTGATGCAGGTGGATCAGCTCCTGTCCCATGCAGGCCACACTGACAGCAGTATCTTCTGTCTACATCTGGGCTTCCTAAGGAGCAATGAGGATGACAGGATCACAGAAGAATAGAGCCCAGGAATCAGCACTTAACTTTTAGAGTCAAGGTGGAGAAATTCAGGCCTGAATATCAAAATCAGAATGGCCTCCAGGGGTCCTCCCCCAAAATCTGCAGAGACAGATGATAAAATGTGTTGTTCCTGGGGGCCACCTGTCACTGGCTCACACTGGCCCCTGCAGAAGAGGGGAATGATGTCCCAGGGGGGACAGACCTTATTAAAGCACAGATGTGGGACAGCTGAAGCTGTTAGGTGCTGGAAGATGGGGGAAGGGAACCTGCAAAAGGGGTCTGGGGAAAGGGGTAAGGGGCAAGGCGGGTGTGGGACAACACGGAAAATAAAGGGAAGGATGCCCTCCCACAAGTGGAAAGAAGAGACCCCTTTCTGTTTTCCTACCTTTCTCTGTCTCTCTCCTCACCTTTCCTTCTCCCTCTCCTGTTATTCCCTGTTCAGGCCACATTTTGTCCAGTACTCCCTAAACAGCCCATCAGTTGGAAGTATGCTTTTTCCATGTTATGAATACAGCTTTATAACTCCCATTTTATCTATTTTTAAAAATTTTTTTAGAAAGAGAGAGAATAGGGGGAGGAGGAAAGGCCAAGGAAGAGAGGGACAGAGAATCTTAAGCAGGTTCCATGCTTAGCATGGAGCCCAACACAGGGCTCTATATGACATCTCTGAGATCATGACCTGAGCCGAAATCAAGAGTCAGATCCTTAACTGGCTGAGCCACCCAGGTGCCCCCCCCCCCCATAATTCTCATTTTTAAAAGCTGAAACATTGAACACTATATTCTTCAACCAAGAGTTTTAGAGTATTATGTACTACATTTGGCGGGAAGGGGTAGAGGAGACAAGGGGGATGAAATTCTAAGGTACTATGTAGACAAAACCAGGAAATTCTACAGCTCCTACATCTGTTTCTGTTTGGATACCCTTGGGAAAAGTAGGTACCACACACTTCAATGCACCTACTGTAAATCTGCATTAAATGATAGACTTTCCCATTCATCACCTAAGCTAAAAGCCACTATGAATGGTACCCTACATAAGCAATGTTCCCCCTCAATCATGAATAAACATGGCATGACACAGGAGTTAAAATTTCATTCCTCAAATATATAGTAGCATATAAGACATATCCTGCTTTTCTAAAACTCACTTTTTGTTAGAACTGGAAGAAAGAGCCCTGGGATTATCTAATCAGTTTACAGATAACAACACTAAAGTCTGGAGAATTAGCAGAATTGTTCAGAATCACGCAACCAAGCAGTGGCGGAGCACACCAAGCACACGCAGGAGCTTCTACTCTTAATCCAAAGATCCTTCTTTCCACTGGACCATCCAACTTCTCAAGCAAATGGTTTCCCCCCAAAGATGGGGATTCAAAAGCTAGTATTTTCAGTACTTTCCTCCTTGTACCAAATCCAACCATCATCAAAAAGCCAAAACAGAGGAGTCTACCATTCCATTCATCCACACACCATTTAGTCTGTCCTTTACAAATCTGCTTCAGAGAGTTCCATTTTGTCTTTCTTATTAATTCAAACCTGAGTCGCCTCATCAACCAGAGCTCCCAGGCCAGAACATCTAGGCCAGACATGGGCATAGCAGACTTTGCAGCTGAGCCCTCTAGTTACTGATCCAGAGGCAGCTGGCTCCATGTGAACTGTCGGCTTGAACTACCTAGTTAAGCTAACTGCTTTCGATTCCAAATGAACCACTTTTCAGCTCCCAAGCAATCACACATATTGTTACATGACATTAATGATGCTACTTTTTAAAACTTTATTTCAACATCAAGCTCTGCTCAGGCAGCTCGGTTTATAATCACATTGCTTATATAACACAGTCACCAACTCAGAGTATATTCATACATGTACCTACATATTAGCGATCTAAAGGCTCAGTATCGGAAACAAGGGAAGAGCCAAGAGTGACTCATCGACTAACCCACTATAGAAGGCACCGAAAACTCACAGCCACAGTAGTTATTGCAAAACCTAGTTCTCCCTTCTTCTGTTTTCTTACCTGTCTTACCCTCCTCTCTCCAGCCTTTTATCTCTACCTCCCCGTACTGTGTATCTGTCATTCCAGACATTCCTAACCCTTTCCTCTCCTCTCCCTGCTCCTTAGTCTTTCTTCAGTCCACTTCTGTCTACTACTCCTGAAACCGGCCATCAACTGAAAAAAAAAACTATATATATGATTTTTGTCATTTCCTCTACATTCTTTTTTTTTTACAAGAATTTCTGTTTATTTTAATTAATGTATTTCTAGTATCCGAGCTCTGTTGTTGCCTTTTATTTCTTTTTAATTAATTTTTATTGGTGTTCAATTTACCAACATACAGAAAAACACCCAGTGCTCATCCCGTCAAGTGTCCACCTCAGTGCCTGTCACCCATTCCCCTCCAACACCCGCCCTCCTCCCCTTCCACCACCCCTAGTTCGTTTCCCCGAGTTAGGAGTCTTTATGTTCTGTCTCCCTTCCTGATATTTCCCAACATTTCTTTTCCCTTCCTTTATATTCCCTTTCACTATTATTCATTATCCCCAAATGAATGAGAACATACACTGTTTGTCCTTCTCCGATTGACTTACTTCACTCAGCATAATACCCTCCAGTTCCATCCACGTTGAAGCAAATGGTGCGTATTTGTTGTTTCTAATGGCTGAGTAATATTCCATTGTATACATAAACCACATCTTCTTTATCCATTCATCTTTCGATGGACACCGAGGCTCCTTCCACAGTTTGGCTATTGTGGCCATTGCTGATAGAAACATCGGGGTGCAGGTGTCCCGATGTTTCATTGCATCTGAATCTTTGGGGTAAATCCCCAACAGTGCAATTGCTGGGTCGTAGGGCAGGTCTATTTTTAACTCTTTGAGGAACCTCCACACAGTTTTCCAGAGTGGCTGCACCAGTTCACATTCCCACCAACAGTGTAAGAGGGTTCCCCTTTCTCCACATCCTCTCCAACATTTGTGGTTTCCTGTCTTGTTAATTTTCCCCATTCTCACTGGTGTGAGGTGGTATCTCATTGTGGTTTTGATTTGTATTTCCCTGATGGCAAGTGATGCAGAGCATTTTCTCATGTGCATGTTGGCCATGTCCATGTCTTCCTCTGTGAGATTTTTCTTCATGTCTTTTGCCCGTTTCATGATTGGATTGTTTGTTTCTTTGGTGTTGAATTTAATAAGTTCTTTATAGATTTTGGAAACTAGCCCTTTATCTGATATGTCATTTGCAAATATCTTCTCCCATTCTGTAGGTTGCCTTTTAGTTTTGTTGACTGTATCCTTTGCTGTGCAAAAGCTTTTTATCTTGATGAAGTCCCAATAGTTCATTTTTGCTTTTGTTTCTTTTGCCTTTGTGGATGTATCTTGCAAGAAGTTACTGTGGCCAAGTTCAAAAAGGGTGTTGCCTGTGTTCTCTTCTATGATTTTGATGGAATCTTGTCTCACATTTAGATCTCTCATCCATTTTGAGTTTATCTTTGTGTATGGTGAAAGAGAGTGGTCCAGTTTCATTCTTCTGCATGTGGATGTCCAATTTTCCCAGCACCATTTATTGAAGAGACTGTCTTTCTTCCAATGGATAGTCTTTCCTCCTTTATCGAATATTAGATGACCGTACATTTCAGGGTCCACTTCTGGGTTCTCTATTCTGTTCCATTGATCTATGTGTCTGTTTTTGTGCCAGTACCACACTGTCTTGATGACCACAGCTTTGTAGTACAACCTGAAATCTGGCATTGTGATGCCCCCAGATACGGTTTTCTTTTTTAAAATTCCCCTGGCTATTCGGGGTCTTTTCTGATTCCACACAAATCTTAAAATAATTTGTTCTAACTCTCTGAAGAAAGTCCATGGTATTTTGATAGGGATTGCATTAAACGTGTAAATTGCCCTGGGTAACATTGACATTTTTACAATATTAATTCTGCCAATCCATGAGCATGGAATATTTTTCCATCTCTTTGTGTCTTCCTCAATTTCTTTCAGAAGTGTTCTATAGTTTTTAGGGTATAGATCTTTTACTTCTTTGGTTAGGTTTATTCCTAGGTATCTTATGCTTTTGGGTGCAATTGTAAATGGGATTGACTCCTTAATTTCTCTTTCTTCAGTCTCATTGTTAGTGTATAGAAATGCCATTGATTTCTGGGCATTGATTTTGTATCCTGCCACGCTACCAAATTGCTGTATGAGTTCTAGCAATCTTGGGGTGGAGGCTTTTGGGTTTTCTATGTAGAGTATCATGTCATCGGCGAAGAGGGAGAGTTTGACTTCTGCTTTGCCAATTTGAATGCCTTTAATGTCTTTTTGTTGTCTGATTGCTGAGGCGAGGACTTCCAGAACTATGTTGAACAGCAGTGGTGAGAGTGGACATCCCTGTCTTGTTCCTGATCTTAGGGGAAAGGCTCCCAGTGCTTCCCCATTGAGAATGATATTTGCTGTGGGCTTTTCGTAGATGGCTTTTAAGATGTTGAGGAAAGTTCCCTCTATCCCAACACTCTGAAGGGTTTTGATCAGGAATGGATGCTGTATTTTGTCAAATGCTTTCTCTGCATCTAATGAGAGTATCATATGGTTCTTGGTTTTTCTCTTGCTGATATGATGAATCACATTGATGGTTTTACGAGTGTTGAACCAGCCTTGTGTCCCGGGGATAAATCCTACTTGGTCATGGTGAATAATTTTCTTAATGTGTTGTTGGATCCTATTGGCTAGTGTCTTGTTGAGAATTTCTGCATCCATGTTCATCAGGGATATTGGTCTGTAATTCTCCTTTTTGGTGGGGTCTTTGTCTGGTTTCGGAATTAAGGTGATGCTGGCCTCATAGAACGAATTTGGAAGTACTCCATCTCTTTCTATCTTTCCAAACAGCTTTAGTAGAATAGGTATGATTTCTTCTTTAAACGTTTGATAGAATTCCCCTGGGAAGCCATCTGGTCCTGGACTCTTGTGTCTTGGGAGGTTTTTGATGACTGCTTCAATTTCCTCCCTGGTTATTGGCCTGTTCAGGTTTTCTATTTCTTCCTGCTCCAGTTTTGGTAGTTTGTGGCTTTCCAGGAATGCGTCCATTTCTTCTAGATTTCCTAATTTATTGGCATACAGCTGTTCATAATATGTTTTTAAAATCGTTTGTATTTCCTTGGTGTTGGTAGTGATCTCTCCTTTCTCATTCATGATTTTATTAATTTGAGTCTTCTCTCTCTTCTTTTTAATAAGGTTGGCTAATGGTTTATCTATCTTATTAATTCTTTCAAAGAACCAACTCCTGGTTCTGTTGATCTGTTCCACAGTTCTTTTGGTCTCGATATCATTTAGTTCTGCTCGAATTTTAATTAACTGTCTTCTTCTGCTGGGGGTGGGGTCTATTTGTTGCTTTTTCTCTAGTTCCTTTATGTGTAAGGTGAGCTTTTGAATTTGAGATCTTTCCAGTTTTTGAATGGATGCTTGTATTGCGATGTATTTCCCCCTCAGGACTGCTTTTGCTGCATCCCAAAGATTTTGAACAGCTGTATCTTCATTCTCATTAGTTTCCATGAATCTTTTTAATTCTTCCTTAATTTCCTGGTTGACCTTTTCATCTTTTAGCAGGATGGTCCTTAACCTCCACGTGTTTGTGGTCCTTCCAAACTTCTTGTTGTGATTAAGTTCTAATTTCAAGGCATTATGGTCTGAGAATATACAGGGGACTATCCCGATCTTTTGGTATCGGTTCAGACCCGATTTGTGACCCAGTATGTGGTCTATTCTGGAGAAAGTTCCATGTGCACTTGAGAAGAATGTGTATTCAGTTGAGTTTGGATGTAAAGTTCTGTAGATATCTGTGAAATCCATCTGGTCCAGTATATCATTTAAAGCTCTCGTTTCTTTGGATATGTTGTGCTTAGAAGACCTATCTAGTATAGAGAGAGCTAGATTGAAGTCACCAAGTATAAGTGTATTATTATCAAAGTATTTCTTCAGTTTGGTTATTAATTGGTTTAAATATTTGGCAGCTCCCACATTCGGGGCATATATATTGAGGATTGTTAAGTCCTCTTGTTGGATAGATCCTTTGAGTATGAGATAGTGTCCCTCTTCATCTCTCACTATAGTCTTCGGGGTAAATTTTAATTTATCTGATATAAGGATGGCAACCCCTGCTTTCTTTTGAGGACCATTTGAATGGTAAATGGTTCTCCAACCTTTTATTTTCAGGTTGTAGGTGTCCTTCTGTCTAAAATGAGTCTCTTGTAGACAGCAAATAGATGGGTCCTGCTTTTTTATCCAGTCTGAAACCCTGCGCCTTTTGATGGGGTCATTAAGCCCGTTCACGTTCAGAGTTACTATTGATAGATATGAGTTTAGTGTCATCATATCTATTCAGTCCTTGTTTTTGTGGATTGTTCCACTGAACTTCTTCTTAAAGGGGAATTTTAAGAGTCCCCCTTAAAATTTCTTGCAGAGCTGGTTTGGAGGTCACATATTCTTTCAGTTGCTGCCTGTCTTGGAAGCTCTTTATCTCTCCTTCCATTTTGAATGAAAGCCTTGTTGGATAAAGTATTCTTGGTTGCATGTTCTTTTCATTTAGGACCCTGAATATATCCTGCCAGCCCTTTCTGGCCTGCCAGGTCTCTGTGGAGAGGTCTGCTGTTACCCTAATATTCCTTTCCCATAAAAGTCAGGGACTTTTTTTCTCTTGCTGCTTTAAGGATCTTCTCCTTATCTTTGGAATTTGCAAGCTTCACTATTAAATGTCGAGGTGTTGAACGGTTTTTGTTGATTTTAGGGGGGGGATCTCTCTATTTCCTGGATCTGAATGCCTGTTTCCCTTCCCAGATTCGGAAAGTTTTCAGCTAGGATTTGTTCAAATACATATTCTGGCCCTCTGGCCCTTTCTGCGCCCTCAGGAACCCCAATTAAACGTAGGTTTTTCTTCCTCAGGCTGTCATTTATTTCCCTTAACCTATCCTCATGATCTTTTAATTGCTTGTCTCTTTTTTCCTCAGTTTCCCTCTTTGCCATCAACTTGTCTTCTATGTCACTCACTCGTTCTTCCACCTCGTTAACCCTCGTCGTTAGGACTTCTAGCTTGGATTGCATCTCATTTAATTGATTTTTAATTTCTGCCTGATTGGATCTAAATTCTGCACTCATGAAGTCTCTTGAGTCCTTTATGGTTTTTTCTAGAGCCACCAGTAGCTGTAAAATAGTGCTTCTGAATTGGCTTTCTGACATTGAATTGTAATCCATATTTTGTAACTCTGTGGGAGTGAGGGCTGTTTCTGATTCTTTTTTTTGAGGTGAGGTCCTTCTAGTCATTTTGCTCAGTGCAGAGTGGCCAAAAACAAGTTGTATTGGGAAAAGGAGAAAAAGAGAGAGAAGGAAAGAAAAGAGAAAAAGAAAAAAGAGAAAGAAGAAAAAAAGGGGGGAGAAGAGAAGAAAAAGAGAAAGAAAAAGAAAGAAAGGAGAAAAAAAGGGTGGGGTGGGGTGGGGGAAGCAATCAGAAATCAAGAAGAAAGAAAGAAAAAAGCACAAAACAAAACAAAAACAAAAACAAAACAAAAAAAAAAACAAAAACAAAACAAAACAAAACAAAAAAAACACGGGGGAGTATCTTCCGATTCTGTATATTTTAAGTCCCTTGACTTCCCTTGGAACTGGTCCGTCTCGCTGGTCTTCTGGGGGAGGGGCCTGCTGTGCTGATTCTCAGGTGTTGGCACTTGGGGGAGCTGCTCTGCCCCTGCCTGGTGCAGGGCTCAGTGGGGGGTGTTCACCCCGTGAGGCCCCGGGAGGAAGCCACAGTGGCGGGGGCAGCTCTGGGACCCTGGAGTCAGCTCCCGCAGTAGCTCCGGGGCTCTCCGTCTGCAGGGCCTGGGAGCTCCTGGGCAGGGCCGCTGATCTGCTCAGTTCCAGGCAGGAGCGTCCTTGCTGTCCTGGGCCCTCCCGGCCTCTGCCTGTCCCGGGGGGAGGCCGGATCCTGGGCTGTGTCCCGGCGCCCTGTGCTCCGGAGCCTGCGCTGTTGGATTCGCGCTCCCGCCCCAGCCCCCTCCGCGGAGCCGCCGCCCGAGCCCCTCCGAGCTGTTCCCGGAGCCGCGCAGCCCCCTCCGCGGAGCTTCTTCCTCCGCCTGAGCCGCCGCCGCTGAGCTGCTCCCGGAGCCAGGCAGCCCCCTCCGCGGAGCCGCCGCCCGAGCCCCTCCGAGCTGTTCCCGGAGCCGCGCCGCCCCCTCCGCGGAGCTTCTTCCTCCGCCCGAGCCGCCGCCGCTGAGCTGTTCCCAGAGCCCCGCAGCCCCCTCCGCGGAGCCGCCTCCCGACCCCTCCGAGCTGCTCCGGGTCCAGCCGAGCGCTGCAGCCCTTAGGGAGCTCGGCGCATTTCCCGGGGCGCGGTTCCTCTGTTACTGTCCCAGGGAGCCCGAGGGCGTCCCCGCCTTTCTGGGGATCCTGCTCCAATTCCCCGGGAGCCCCTTTCCGCGGGGAAGGTCGGTGCAGCTCCTGCTCCTCCGGGCCGGGGCTCTCCTGTCCTGGGGACACTCGCCCCGGCCTCAGCCCGGCTCCTCGCGGGGCCCCTCCCCTCGGAGGCCTTTTGTTCATTTCTTTTTTCCCGTCTTCCTACCTTGATAGAAGCGCGAACTCTTCTCACTGTAGCGTTCCAGCTGGTCTCTCTTTACATCTCAGGCCGAATTCGTAGGTTTTCAGGATGATTGGATGGTTTTCTAGGTAATTTGTTGAGGACAGGTGACCTGGAGACCCTGCTCCTCCGCCATCTTGCCCCTCCCCCCTCTTCCTCTACATTCTTAATACAGCTTGCCAATTACCAATTTTGAGAGCTGATGCACGAATATTACATTATATCCACAGTGAAGAGGCGGTACGGTGTGGGTGTTAAGAGCAAGGGTTCCAGAGTCTGACTAACTGGGGTGCATCCTGCTCTGCAGCTTAATTGTGTGTGGCCCTGGGCAAGTGACCTAGCGTCCCTCCCCTTTGCCTCACCCCATATTTCATCTGTTTCCTGTAAAGTGGGAGCATGAAAATCATATCATCTCAACAGGGTCATTCTAAGATTTAAAGGGGGTTAAGTATGTAAAGTGACACACGGTAAGTACCCACTAAACATTGACTATTCTGCTCTCTTATGAAACACTGAAGTAAAAGTTCCTTCTGACATTTTTCAGTATTTTAGGGGCTTGGTGTTATGGACCCGTCATACGGCACAGAGGTGTTTTTCCTCTCCTGTGCCTTCGACCCACAGTTCTGACAGCTAAGGTTCTGAAGCTTTAGGTCATTCGTTATGTTACTGCCGAAACGCAGCAGTGATCTGCTTGGATTTCCCCTCACAATGACTAAGAGGCCTCATCCCTTCAATATTCCCAGCCTCCCTGATCTCACCTGCATACACTACCTGTGCAGTCAGCCCTCTGTGCATCGTGGCACAGTGAGTTGTATCCCTACACTCGTAATCAGTCCTGCTAACCACACATTCACCAGGCCCCCCACCGACAAGTTTCTCCAGTGTTACTTCCCACTGACAGCATCGTGGCAATCTCCAATACAAGGCCATTTGTATGGAAGTGAGCAGTGAGCATAATGAGGACAGAGATGACTCAGAAGCATGCCACAAAGCCGCACAGAGGGTTGTTCTGGAGGTCAAGCCAAGAAAAAAGTCAATTTACATTATTCTGCCTAGCAAAGCTAAACCCTTGGGGTCCTTAACCAGGAGACCTCATTTTCAGGCTCCCTAATTAAAAAAACAAAGGAGCAATTAACCAGTTATGCATTTTTTAATAAATATAATTATTCAAATAAGCTAGTAAGTGATAATACCATAATACTTTACATTTCCCTTAATTTTTAAAGGAAGACATAATGTAAAGTAATATTTAAAGGAAACAGTTATATTAAGCATTTCTAAAAACAAGACCACATTTAGCTCTATCATTTAAGGCAGAGCTTTAATGTGCAGGAGAAATCTCCGGAGAATCTTGTTAAAATCAAATTCTGATCTTACAGGTCTGGGCTGGGACCTGAAACTCTGCATTTCCTACAAACTTCAGGACGATGCAGACACTAGTGGTCTGTGGATCACACCCAAGAGTAGCAAGAAGTTAAGGTACCTTAAGTGTCAAAAGGCCTATTCCCAATTTCCTAGCTTATCAATTTAAAGCATCCTTTAACTGGTGTTAGAAGCGGCAGCTTCTTCTAACAGCTGGAAGGAACAAAGTGATCTGCAGGCTACCAACTGCTTCTTAACAAAAGGAGCCAAGAGAGGAGCTGGAGAAGAGGAAGGAGCTTCAAGAGGAAGCAATAAAATAAATAAATAAATAAATAAATAAATAAATAAATAAATAAATAAAGTCCTCTGCAGCCTCTCTTTCTGTCTTCCATTTGGTTTCTCCAAGGAAGAAATGAAAAATGTACACCGGGGTCCTTCCTCGGTGTGGTTATCTCCTGGTTTCCAACTCAAGGAATCCAATGCAAGCTTCCTCTAGCTCTTCTTCCCTAAAATGGACTTCCACAGAATGACTATTTCTACTAGATAATTGAAGTTTCCAATCATTTTTACAGTCCTCTTTCAAAGAAAAAAAGAAATCTGCTTTAACAGTACAGTTACTTTTTCCCTTTGTAACATTTTACAAGGAATTTGAACAGAACACTTCCTTGAGAAGGGGAATGTGAATAAAAACCTCAAGAAAGTTAAAAGGCATGTCATGCAGAGGTCAGGGAGTGAAGCATTTCAGAAGAGGGAACATTAAGCAAAGGCCCTGGCACTGAGATAGCAGGGAGTCCAGTGTGGTTAGAGAAGACAGAGTTAGGGACAGGACCTTGGAGATGATGGGGCATGCAGGGACAAACACATAGGGCCCTTGGCTTTTATGTTGACTGACTTGGCCAGTCTTTGGAGGGCTCTGAGTAGAGTAACATGTTCTAGTGTTTAGCAGTATCAGACTGGCTGCTGAGCTAAAAAGACTGTAGATTCTTTACAGGCACATACAAAGAATGATGATGCCAGGATCTTCCGTGCTTGGCACTTCCCAGTATTCCTTCAGAGTTCCCTAGCTAGATATGTGGCCCGTGCCAATATCAGTTGTCACCAGGTTCAAGGGAAAACAAGAACTGGGTTATTGGATATGTCATATATGTGAAACCTTAATGCCTAACATCTTCGTATGATTGAGCTCCACTATTACCCAACATTTAGCCCTTAGTTCTAAATACTGATTAGGACATTTGAAATTTCATACACCACTGCAGAAAAAAAGAGAAAAACATAGGGTCTGCTCTTCCTAAAGGTGACAGTATTATAACCTATAAAATTTTTAAATTCACTCATCTCTCACAAAATCTAAGAACATTCTACTCTCTAAGATTTTCTTAATATAGAAATATATTTTAGAAAAGGAATGTTTTAAAAGTATTATCACCCTAAAAGATAAACAAAGAAGCAAACAAATAAATAATAAAAGTATTATCACTCTGACCCAGTAATTTCACTTCTGAAATGGTATCCTATGCAAGTAATACTGAACAGGAAAACAATTTTAATCACAAAGTATTCATCACATTTTATTTATAATCACAAAAAACTGGAAGCAATTTAAATGTGCAGTGACAGTTAAATGATTTAATAAATTGATAGTGTAATATATAAAATATCAAATACATTATAATGATAATGTACTATACATTTAATTTAATAAATATTAAATATTATGATTAGATACTCTACATAGAAAACCCAAAAGCCTCCACCCCCAGATTGCTAGAACTCATACAGCAATTTGGTAGCGTGGCAGGATACAAAATCAATGCCCAGAAATCAATGGCATTTCTATACACTAACAATGAGACTGAAGAAAGAGAAATTAAGGAGTCAATCCCATTTACAATTGCACCCAAAAGCATAAGATACCTAGGAATAAACCTAACCAAAGAGGTAAAAGATCTATACCCTAAAAACTATAGAACACTTCTGAAAGAAATTGAGGAAGACACAAAGAGATGGAAAAATATTCCATGCTCATGGATTGGCAGAATTAATATTGTAAAAATGTCAATGTTACCCAGGGCAATTTATACGTTTAATGCAATCCCTATCAAAATACCATGGACTTTCTTCAGAGAGTTAGAACAAATTATTTTAAGATTTGTGTGGAATCAGAAAAGACCCCGAATAGCCAGGGGAATTTTAAAAAAGAAAACCTTAGCTGGGGGCATCACAATGCCAGATTTCAGGTTGTATTACAAAGCTGTGGTCATCAAGACAGTGTGGTACTGGCACAAAAACAGACACATAGATCAATGGAACAGAATAGAGAACCCAGAAGTGGACCCTGAAATGTACGGCCATCTAATATTCGATAAAGGAGGAAAGACTATCCATTGGAAGAAAGACAGTCTCTTCAATAAATGGTGCTGGGAAAATTGGACATCCACATGCAGAAGAATGAAACTGGACCACTCTCATCACCATACACAAAGATAAACTCAAAATGGATGAGAGATCTAAATGTGAGACAAGATTCCATCAAAATCCTAGAGGAGAACACAGGCAACACCCTTTTTGAACTTGGCCACAGTAACTTCTTGCAAGATACATCCACGAAGGCAAAAGAAACAAAAGCAAAAATGAACTATTGGGACTTCATCAAGATAAGAAGCTTTTGCACAGCAAAGGATACAGTCAACAAAACTAAAAGACAACCTACAGAATGGGAGAAGATATTTGCAAATGACATATCAGATAAAGGGCTAGTTTCCAAAATCTATAAAGAACTTATTAAACTCAACACCAAAGAAACAAACAATCCAATCATGAAATGGGCAAAAGACATGAAGAGAAATCTCACAGAGGAAGACATGGACATGGCCAACATGCACATGAGAAAATGCTCTGCATCACTTGCCATCAGGGAAATACAAATCAAAACCACAATGAGATACCACCTCACACCAGTGAGAATGGGGAAAATTAACAAGGCAGGAAACAACAAATGTTGGAGAGGATGCGGAGAAAAGGGAACCCTCTTACACTGTTGGTGGGACTGTGAACTGGTGCAGCCACTCTGGAAAACTGTGTGGAGGTTCCTCAAAGAGTTAAAAATAGACCTGCCCTACGACCCAGCAATTGCACTGTTGGGGATTTACCCCAAAGATTCAGATGCAATGAAACGTCGGGACACCTGCACCCCGATGTTTCTATCAGCAATGGCCACAATAGCCAAACTGTGGAAGGAGCCTCGGTGTCCATCGAAAGATGAATGGATAAAGAAGATGTGGTTTATGTATACAATGGAATATTACTCAGCAATTAGAAACGACAAATACCCACCATTTGCTTCAACGTGGATGGAACTGGAGGGTATTATGCTGAGTGAAATAAGTCAATCGGAGAAGGACAAACAGTGTATGTTCTCATTCATTTGGGGAATATGAATAATAGTGAAAGGGAATATAAAGGAAGGGAAAAGAAATGTTGGGAAATATCAGGAAGGGAGACAGAACATAAAGACTCCTAACTCGGGGAAACGAACTAGGGGTGGTGGAAGGGGAGGAGGGCGGGTGTTGGAGGGGAATGGGTGACGGGCACTGAGGTGGACACTTGACGGGATGAGCACTGGGTGTTTTTCTGTATGTTGGTAAATTAAACACCAATAAAAAAAATAAATAAATAAATAAATAAATATTATAATTATATTAGAGAGACTAGCTAGAAATTATGCAGCCATTAAAAATGATGTCATAATATGTCCATACTATGATTGCAACTTATAAAATACACACACACACAGAAGAAAAAACACTGGGCAGGAAAAAAACTGCAAGGTATGTATCAAAATATTAACAAGAGTTGTAAAAATTGGAAAAGTGATTGATTAAAATGGATTTACCCAGCTCAATTATTCAAATACAAGTGACCATGCATTTTGCTTATAATTTAAAAAATTAAATTAATGGGACCTCTTTACTTCCATCTTTTTATTTCCAATATGGATCTCATATGATATCACCTCTCTCTATATATATATATGCATCAGCCTGGAATATACTAATAATAACAGTAAGCTTTATTAAGCACTCATGGTGCTAGGCACTGTGTTAAATGCTGGATCCAGGCCATCAGATTTAAATCTTCACAACAGTCCATGAGGAAGATCCTCAGGAGATGAGAAAGAAGAAGTGAGTGAGCAATGCCAAGGCCATCAGAGAGTCAGAGATAGCACCAGGCCTTGAATCCAGTTTTTGGGCACAAAAATCTGCTCTCTTATCCACAGCACCAGAGTGCCTCCCTACAGCAATACAGAAGTATTTAATAAAAATAGAATTCCCCAGCAGTATGCAAAAAAAAAAAAAAAAAAAAGAGCCAACTGAGCCCTGTGCCAACTGTGGCACCCTCCCATTACCATCATATCACTCATGTGGTCTGCTCCTCCTCCTGTCTGCCTCCCTTGCTCCTCACCCTGCCATTTCCTTTACTCCTTATTTCTCTCCCACACTTCACTACCTATATCACAAACTTTCCAGCAGCATCCCTGGGCATTGGTTAGCTTAAATAGTAAAACTCAAATAAAATCAACTGCTATCCTAAAGCTTTCTAAAAACCAGAAGTTATACACTGGAAGCCTAATGCCACATTTGGCCATAGATGTATTTTGCTTAGATCTCAGTATTTTGAAAAATACTGTGGAGTATTATTGAATGAGTCACCAACACTTAAAAATTAGGATGAATTCACATAAAAAGGCTAATTTTAAATGTCTCTCAAAAACTAAATGATTTGATAACAGGAGGCCCAACAGGGCATCAATCTCCTGAAGCTGATTCTCCACTTTGCCACAGTCTCCACCAGTCCCTGTTAACTCACACCTGACTCTCTTCAACTCGCTTCACTTTTATGGAACCTGCCACCTTCCCCCCAAAGCACTGAGTTTGTGACTTCCACCAAATATTTTAAGTGGTGGCCTAAAGGCCCCAGGAGACGTGATCATATGCCATTTTTACTTTATGCTAAATTCTCCTCTGACTGATGCCAACAACTAAATGGTCTATTGTTGGATGTAAGCCACAGCAAAAGCAGCACCAGCAATCCTGCAGAACCCCAAGCCAACGCAGGTCCAAAAGCACTTTCTGTGGCTGGCTCACTTGATCAGCTCACCCTCAGATTATCCCAACTCAAATATTCCTTTGGGATTAGCCAGAACGAAGTCTTGACCAGGTCCTACCTCAAACTAGGAAATTTTCTGGTGATGAGGCTAATACATTTAGTAGTAATTGCAAACCAGGTACTAAGCAATTTTTTTTTTTTTTAAGTTTCAGCTTTGGTCGGTTCCTGATATTATGAATTTTACATGCAAAGATAATTGCAGTATCTATCTTCTTTTATTCTCTAAGTAGCCATTCAAAATCCATATTTTTACGGTAATGTAAATCCATTAGAAGAGAACTAGAAAGTGCACCAAGGAATCAATCTTATGCTGGAAGAACTACAGACTAAATGACCTTCTCCATCTCTAATTTCTGATATGTTAGTCTATTGTGCATACCCTGAACCATAAAAATGTCCTTTCACCATTCCAGAATAGAGACAATAGGACATAACGTAAAGTACTGGAGACCCAAAAGTCCCACTTGAAACTAAATTCATGTCTCATTAACTTCTGTTCATGTGCTTTGGGAGAACTGAGAAATGGTGCTATACTGGGGGTGGGGGGGGCTACATTTCATTTATCATTTACTACTTTCAATATTTTAATTTTTCTTCTAAATTTCAAATAATACTAAAGAACGTTTTTTTAAAAAGGAAAACAAATACCCACAAAGTGATTAATAAACCCTATGAAGGTAATTAAATCATGGTTTTTAAAGATTCATTGATAACTAAAGCAAAGTTGCCATTGCATAGCTATTTTGTGAGAGAAGCCATTATGATGAATATATACAATATTATTTATGACTTATAAAAGCAGACTGCACCTGATAATAACAATGCTGACTGAAAGTTGAAGGGAGAAAAAAGAGTTTTTTCTTCTTAAGGAAGTAAATTCAAAAGCATATGACAATTATCATAAAAAATATACCCAACAAAGTTTCTCTACTGCAAAACAACTGTTTTCTAAAAACCTGTCCAGGAACAGAATAACTTCAAAAAAGAACTTCATTTAATCCCACAGTGAAAGAAATCAAGAACTGTATTTCACTAAAAATGAAAAACTAGCTAAAAAGCAATTCCTTCCAAAATCTTGCCTACCTTCCTATAAACACAATATGAAACGCCTCTGAAAATATGTAACATTTACTTTGTTTTACAATTTTATTGCTTTAATTTATCTTAGTTTTATTTTTTAAGTAATTCATTCTAACTTCCCCTCCCCCACCACTTAAAGCTCTACAGTCTCATCTGTGCAACTGAAGAGTTAACTACTTCTTTTAAGAGAAAGTCAGATGATACACCATGTTAAACAAGTATTTCAACAAAAAGTAACAATCTGAAAGATTACTTTTTCACTGTTATAGGAAGACACTGATTTTATATTCAGCATTTTCAATGATTTTTTTGTTTATACATTATAGCAGTTTTTAATTAAAAAGCAAAATATATATGCATATATATATATATATTTATGAAACAAACCTGACCACTCCATGCACAGTACAGATTGCACAATAGGCTCCAATTGTGGTTGATCATGCAGTCGAATATCCTGAACTGGGCCATGACTGCCTATAGCACCGTCTGCATGGCTTCTCTGACTCAGCTCCTGTCAGCAGGGTAGTGCTGTTACCAGAGCTCTGCAGTGATGTGAGCTGCAAATACGATCTTCCCCTCCCTTTCCTGTCTAAGCAGCAATAACTCACTGGCAGAGCTACCTTGTCTTCCTAAACACTGGTACATTTAAATTATGAAATCATGGAGGGAAGACTTTTCACAAAAGCCTTATTATATATTTATTACCATCTGATTTTTTAAAAGACGATGGCTCTCTCCTTTCTGGAGATCATAGGCTAGTATTTATATAGTTAATGAAAACACAGCTTGGGAAGGTGGTACAATACATCAACCGTGTTGGCCACATCCCACAACAAACCAGCTCCCAACACAAAGCTGTGACAGCATCTGTGCCCCTCAGACTGTGTCCAATCCGAAGGGTATCCCTGAATCCTATCTTCATCTTTTAGTACATCTCACATGGCTACCATCTCTTTAAAGATCCCTCATCTCGGGCACCTTTTACCATTTTTGTGCTTCTCTTCCTACATCTCTGACCATTCCCTCTTGAAAGAGAGCCTAGACTGTACCAAGACAGACTTCACCTTCTCAACTGCTACCTACAAGGAGATGACCTTAACTTTGGAGCTTCAGCTCATTCATCTGTAAAATGGAGATAATACCTACCCTCATGGGGGCTTTAGTAGGAAATAAAATAACATCTTTAACATGCTTAAAAGGGTGTCTAACAGGGGCGCCTGGGTGGTTCAGTAGGTTAAGCTCTGATTTTGGCTCAGGTCATGAACTCGGAGTCTTGGGAGTACTGGGATCAAGCCTGCATGGCACAGAGTTCCCTGCTCAGTGGGGAGTCTGCTTCTCCCTCTGCCTCTCCCCTGCTTGTGCTCTTTCTTTCTCTCTCTCAAATAAATAAAATCTTTTTTTAAAAAGTACCTAATAAACACCTGATAAGTGATGATTATTAATATTCTTAACATGGGCTTCCCTTCCTGTCCACATCAGAATTCTTGCTCTCATTTCTTATGCTGTCCCTAGATGATGTCATTCTCCAGGGCCATGATTTTATAATGATGAATTATTTCCAAACCTGTCTTCAGCCCCACCTTTTCTCCCAAGCTTCAAATCGGCATGTCTAAACTCTAGTCAAGCCCATTCACCTCAATACCTTACACCACACATTCCAGCTAAACTCATTACCTTCCCCCTCACAACCCACACCAGCCACCAGCTTGGGAGCCCCTCATCTGCATAATGACAGCACAATTCAGCCTCTTAGTCACCGAAACAGAAACCAGCCATCCTCAACTCTCTTCCTTACCTCTCACATCTGTCACCAAATCCTGTCTTTGCAGGGAAAACGCACAGTAAACCTGTCCCTTTGCTGGTCTTACTACTGTCACAGCCTCAATTCAGCCCCCATCAACTTTCTCTTGTGCTACCCCAAGGGCCTCCAGCTGACCTCCTGGAACACCCTGTTTCACTCCTTTCTGGAATCTCACCTCCAGAGGACTACCAAAAGAATCTCTGAAACTACAAACTAATCCGATGACTACCCTGCCTAAATCGCTTCCTTACCCCTTTCTGCCTAAGGCGGTGTTTCCCAAAAAAATGTTCCTACTTGTTCTATAGGATAGGAATATGAATCAGTTAAATGAAAAAAGTTTTTCAATGCAACATAAGTTTACAAAAAGCCAGGCTAAACAAAAAAACAAAGTTGCAAGACTGCTCAGAGTCTAAGCATGAAGATGAGATTCAAAGGCTCCTGGAATGCTTGTTTTTTAACTAGTTCTTCTCAAAACCTTTAGCTCACCTTCCTTCCTCTAGCTTTCCCTTAATTGGTGGTGTTCCATAAGGCTCTGACCTCGGCCCTCTCCTCTCATGTCTCCCAATGAGCTCATCTATTCCCCAAACTATAATTATAGTAGACATTGGCTTAATTGACCACTGCCTAAATGACCTGCCAGACAAACCAAAATTCTCAATTCCAGTTGCATGAACACTGGCTGAGCCCATGGCAAGCTCAACTCTTTCTTATGTTTGGGAAGACAGTCTCTAGCCACTTATTTCTGCTCCCACCAAATGAGACACACACTTAACACACCCATTTTATTTCTGCAAAGCTCTTTATGTAGGTTTTATTTGTGTTACTGTTATTATGTAGCTTAGATGATGAAATATGAGTAAAAATGAGAGTTAGTATTTGTGAAAACTTGAATGCTTTGAAAAGATTCAATAAAGGCTGCTGCTCACTTCTCTACTTTTTTCTTCCTTGGTCTTGTACTTTTTTCTCCAGTAAGATTCTAGAAAGTCTCTCTAGTTGCAGCCACTAGGCATATTCAGAGACTAAGGCAGTTCCTTCTGTCAGAAGATTCTTCTTTTTACCTAGCTAAGTCCTTACCTGACTTGGCTCAACACAATCTTCCCCGGGACACTTTCTCTGATCCCTGCACTAGGTGAGGTTTGTCTCCTCTATGTTTTCATAGATCCCTGTTCTTCTCCTAAAATAATATTCATTTCACTCTACTAAAATTATGTGTTCAATTGTTTATACTTCTCATTATCCATGTACATCCACGAAGGCAGAGACCATACCATGTCTGTATTTTTTCACTGGTGTATCTTCATGTCTGGCACTTAGAAAGTACTCAATAAATATTTTTTGAATGAGGTAAAATGTGGGAGGAAAAATCTAAGTATAATAGGAATCTCTGGAACTAGAAGCATCAAATGTGAATCATTTTAAAATAGAATAACTTTTATCCCGGGAACCAATCAGTCATTATCACCAATTGTGAGCAAAAATACAAACTGCTTCCTTCCTCAAATGATTCCATTAAGCTCTGGAAGCAGATAGCATTCTAGCAAAATCCATAAATACCTACACTACCATCTATTCTATCTCCACCTTAAGATTCTGAAAAATTCTGGAAGAGGGGAAGGAAAGGTTTTAGGCATCTGTTGTTCAAAAGTTCCCTGGTAAGTACATACCTTACTAGTTAATAATCACTGTACGGTTGCATAGACCCAAAATAAACAAATAAATAATATTCAGAGACTCAAGGCCCAACTACAACCAAGCTTTTATAAATCATTCCTATAATCAAACTTTTATAAATCATTACTAAACACAGTGTATAATTCAATAACAATATTGTAGCAATACTAATTTACTGGTTTTGATAATTGCCCCATGTTTACTTAAAATGTACATTAAAGGGGACACCTGGGTGGCTCAGTGGTTGAGCATCTGCTTTTGGCTCAGGTCGCGATCCCTGGGTCCTGGGTTCAAGTCCCACATCAGGCTCCCCTGCCTGCCTCTCCCTCTGCCTATGTCTCTGCCTTTCTCTGTGTATCTCTCATGAATAAATAAAATCTTAAAAAAAAAAGATGTACATTACAGAAATTTGGGTGAAGAACATAAGGCAACTCTGTACTATATTGCAACTTTCCCATGACCTAAAATTATTTCCAAATAAAAAAAAAAAGTTAATGAACAACTGCAACCCAGTAGCAAGGCACATCCCTAACATCCAGATGTGAGCTTGAAATATCATTCACCACGAAAAGGAAGCAGGACTTCTCAGAGAAATGGCTGATTCTAGGTCCCAGGTGGGAAATGTACATAAAAGATGAGCTAGAAAACCACACTCGACAATAAGGACAAAAGACAATCTGGCTTGTGTCTAAAGGACTTGGTTGAAAACTTGGAAGAGCCTACCACTGGTCAAAAAGGGGGTAACTGCTATAAGGATCGAAACCTTTGTCATATGTTGGCATGTGCCAGCTAATAACACTAGATAGAAGGCAGATAAATACATAAATACATATACACACACACATAGGTCACCTTGGAAAGGTGAACAGGGAACTGATCATTTCTAGAAATAAAGGGCAAGAATTAAGGAAAAAAAGGTCACAGTCATATGATTACAACATTGTTTCCCAACATACCGTTTATACTTCTAAAACATTAGTTAATACGTATGTATAATCCCATATTGACACTTCCGAAATTCAAACATCCCTCAAAGTCCAAACATTTTTTGTGACTCACTGACGGCAAAACCTGCCCTGCCCTCAGCTGACGGAAAACTCTTCTAAGCTTGTATTTATTCCCCAGACGATAAATATTCATTACTGATAGCTGGGTGATGTCCCAGAACCTGCATCATCTTACATTTCTAAAATTTGAAGACTTCTAATTTCTGAGAAACCCAAGAATTTCAGAAAATAGATTACAGATCTTCACAAATAGCCCTGGAAATAAGGATAACTAGACAGCAGGGATCCAAAATAAAAAAAGAACAGAGGAAGAAGACCACAGAAAGCAAGACCATTGACCTTGAACTGGGAGCATCTTTTTCACCTAGGGTCACTGGGGTCAGAGAAAGCTTTACAAACAGGTAAAATCTGAGCCAAATTTTGAAGGAAGTGTGGGATTTACGTAAATGACAAGACATAAGAAAGGCATTTCAGGCAAAATGAACATGAACAGACATGAAAACACTTCAGACTTTACATATATTCAAGGGACAATGGATCTGCCATTTGCTTTGAGTAAATGTTCGATGTTGGACAGTGAGACATTATGTGGAAGAAGAATGTGTACTCTAAATCCTGTCACAGTTATTCAGCTTTAAATGAACTTTTTCTTCAGAAAAACATTTTTTAATATATGATATATGGTGGCTGACAGGATTAAATGAGGTAAATGATAAATGTTAAGGTACTTAATAAAGGTTCAGTGTTCTCTCTAAAAGCCCTAAAAAATTATCTAAAATATACTTTGTCTTACTGTATGTTTCCAGGAAACAGATGTTAGAGCCTAGCACTTACCAAAAGTATATTAAGATTAAATAAAAGGTTAGTAAATGTCAATAGTATAAATACCTAAAGTGCAATAGGGATAAAGAATATTAAAGAGCACTGGGTGTTTTTCTGTATGTTGGTAAATTGAACACCAATAAAAATTAATAAAAAAAAAAGAATATTAAAAAGACTATGACACTCAAAACAAATAAACAGCGAATGCTAGAAATCAAAAGGCTACTAATTAACTTTTTCTCTGATTTATATATTTTTAGGCAAAAAAAAGTATACATTATATAGATCTTTAACAACCGTTATCACCCTTTGCAAAGACATAATTACTCTTTTATTTCCATCTATTAGGAATCTATTCTGATGGTCTATACTTTTGCTCTAAAACCAAAAAAATCTAACTAGCCTCTTTTCCAAACTAGAGGTTTGAGATCATCTGGCAAACAAAGTCTTTGGGATTTACACAGTTAATCTAACAGAAACAAATTCACTTTTTCCTGACTTTCCCTGTTAATATTATCTGGAGAAAAGCAAAAACACTACCATAGAAAAATATCCAATGGGAAAAAGTCTCTTCAACAAAGCGTGCTGGGCAAACTGGACAGCTACATGCAAAAGAATAAACTGGACCATGTTCTTACACCATACACAAAAATAAACTCAAAATGAATTAAAGGCCTAAATGTGAGACGGGAAACCATAAATATCCCAGAAGGGAGTACAGGTAGTTATTTCTCTGACATTGGCCATAGCAATGTTTTTCTAGATATGTCTCAAGGAAAAAAAATGCTAAAATAGGGGTACCTGGGTGGCTCAGTCAGTTAAGTGTCTGATTTTTGGTCTAAGCTTAGGTCATAATCTTGTGGTCATGGAAGGGAACCCCAGCGCAGGCTCCACGCTCAGTGCAGAGTCTGCTTTGGATTTTCTCTCCCTCTCCTTCTGCCCTTCCCCCAACTTGTGCTCACTCTCTCTGTCTCTCTTTCTCAAGTAAATAAATAAAATCTTTTAAAAAAAAGAAAGAGCAAATTTAAATCACTGGAGCTGTATCAAAATTAAAAACTTCTACACAGTGAAGAAAATAATCAACAAAATTAAAATTAAAAGGCAACCTACTAAATGGGAGAAGATATTTGCAAAGCACATATCCAATTAAGGGCTAGTATCCAAAATCTATAAAGAACTTACATAACTCAACTTCCAAATATCAAATGATACAATTTAAAAATGGGCAGAAGACATAAACAGACATTTCTCCAAAGAAGACACACAGATAGTCAACGGGTACATGAAAAAAATGCTCAACATCACTCATCATCAGGGAAATGTAAATCAAAAGTGCAATGAGCTATCACCTCATACCTGTCAGAATGGCTAAAATCAACAATACAAGAAATAACAAGTGTTGGTAAGGATGTGAAGGAAAAGGAACCCTTATACACTGTTGGTAGGAATGCAAACTGGTGCAGCCATTGTGCAAAACAGTATGGAGGTTTCTCAAAAGGTTAAAAAACAGCCACCTGGCTGGCTCAATCTGTAGAGCATCTAACTCTTTATCTCAGGGATCCTAATAAATAAATAAATAAGTAAGTAAGTAAGTAAGTAAATAAATAAATAAATAAGGTTAAAAGTAGAACTGCCTACAATCCAAGAATTTCACTACTGGGTATTTACCAAAAAAATACAAAAACATTAATTCAAAGGGATACATGCACCCTTATGTTTATAGCAGCATTATTTACATTAGCCAAATTACAGAAGCAGCCCAAGTGTCCATCAGTAGATGAGTGGGTAAAGAAGATACACACACACACACATACATACACACACACACACACACACACACACACACATACATAATGGACTATTATTCAGCCATAAAAAAGAATGAAATTTTGACATTTGCAACAACATGGATAGAGGTAGAGAGTATAATTCTAAGCAAAATTAGTCAGAGAAAGACAAATACCCCATGGCTTCACTCATGCATGGAATTTAAGAAACAAAACAAATTGAACAAAGGAAAAAGAAAGTGAAAGAGACAAACCAATAAACAGATTCTTAACTATGATAACAAACATATGGTTACCAGAGGGGAGTGGGTGGGATATGGGTAAAATAGATGACAGAGACTGAACAGTACACTTATCATGATGAGCACTGAGTAATGTAAAAAAAAAAAAAGAACAACAACAACAAAACAATAATAACAAAGTTCGAAGACTCACACTCCCCACTTTAAAAATTTACTACAAAACTACAGTAATCAAAACAGCGTGCTACTGGCACACTGTGGTATAATATAGACATATGGATCAATGGAAAATATTACAGAGCCCAGAAATAAATTCTCACATATATGGTAAATTAATTTTCAATCCAGTGCCAGGACCATTCAATGGGGAAAGGATAGTTTTTCAAACAAATGGTGCTGAAAAAACTGAATATCCACAAGAATGAAATAATACCTTTACTGTATACTGTATAGAAAAGCTGCCCCCCCCCAAAAAAAAACAGAAAAGCTGGCCCAAAATGGATCAAATATCTAAATTTAAGAGCTAAAACTACAAAACACATATTGTTTTCACATATTGTGGAAAATCTTCAAGACCTTGGATTTGGCAATCACTTCTTTCTTATGATGCCAAAAGCAAAGGCAACAAAAGAGAAAGATAAATTGGGCTTCATAAAAATTTAAAATTTTATGCATTAAAGGACACTATCAAGAAAGTGAAAATAAAACATACAAAATGGGGGAAAATATTTGTAAATCATATACCTGATAAAGGATTAATATCAAGAATATATAAGGAACTCCTACAAGTTAACAACAAAAAACATACCCAATTTAAAGATGGGCAACAACCTAGAATAGACATTTTGCAAACAAGACAAATGTCCAACAAGCACATGAAAAGATATTCATCATTAGTCATTATGGAAATGCAAACCAAAACTACAATGAGATAACACTTCATACGTATGCTGGTTAGCTATAATTTTTAAAAAGTAATTTTTTAATGGAAAATAACAAGTGTTGGTGAGGATGTTGAGAAACTGCAATGCTCATACACTGGCTGATAGAAATATAAAATGGTCAGCCACTGTGGAAAATAGTTTGGCAGTTTCTCAAAATGTTAAACATAGAATTACCATATGACCCAGCAATTCCATGTCTGAACATATAATCAAAAGAATTAAAAACAGGGACTCAAACAGAAATTTGCATACAACATTATAGCAGCATTATTCACTATGGTCAAGGTGAAAACAACCCAAGTGTACATCAACAGATGAACGGATGAGAAAATACAGTATCACATACAAAAGAATATTATTCAGCCATAAATAGGAATGGAGTTCTGACATGTTCTATACCAGGTCAACCTTGAAAACTTCATGCTAAGTGAAATAGGCCAGACACAAAGGACAAATATTATACGATTCCACTTCTATGAGATACCTACAATAGGCAAATTCATATTAAAAGCAGAATAGACACTACTGGGGTTAGGGGGAATGAGGAGTTATAGCTCAATGAGCACAATGTTTTTGTTTGGGATGATGAAAATGTTCTGGAAATAGTGATAATCATAACACAACACTGTGAATGTACTTAATGCACTTAATTATACACATAAAAATGGCTAAAATGGTAAATTGTATATGTATTTTACCACGATAAAAAAAAGTTAATCAAGAATTTATGAAATAAAAAATATAATTACCTGTCATAGCTAAGGGAAACAGTACAACACAGGTTTTTACCTACATAAGAATCTAGTACTATAGTAATTTGTATAATACTTTCATAAGCAAATCAACTACTTTTATTTTTCTTTTTAAGATTTTATTTATTTATTCATGGGAGACACAGAGAGAGAGGCAGAGCCATAGACAGTGGGAGAAGCAGGCTCCTTGCGCAGAGCCCAACATAAGACTCGATCCCAGGACTGGGATCACGCCCTGAGCCAAGGGCAGACACTTAACCGCTGAGCCACCCAGGCGTCCCTACTTTTTTTAATATATACAAACTGTATTCAGAGTTTACTTATTTAGGTAGGCTTCCAAAGAAAATTAAAGGCTTAGATAAAATTAAATTGCCTAAACGTTGCATGCCAGTTTCATTAAATCCAAGATATATCAATAGTTTGTAACTTAAAATCTACAGAATATGTAATTTTTCAATTTTCATATTCAATTACTTAGAAGTTTTCAATGTTAGCTATAATTAAGGGGAAAAAATTTGAAAAATTTTCTCTATTGAAAAACAAAACTTAAGAATGTTGTCAAAGGGCAGCCAGGGTGGCTCAGTGGTTTAGCACCGCCTTCAGCCCAAGCATGATCCTGGAGACCCGAGATTGAGTCCCATGTTGGGCTCCTTACATGGAGCCTGCTTCTCCCTCTGCCTGTGCCTCTGTTTCTCTCTCTCTCTCAGTCTCTCACGAATAAATAAATAAAATCTTTAAAAAAGAAAAGAATGTTGCCAAACTATTTAGGAGAATAAGATAAGTCCAACGATAGGATGTAACATATGGTATTAGAGCTATAAAGTTTTAAGAAGTCAACTTTCTGAAGGTACAGCAACTCTCTCCCTGACTATTCTTGAAAAAAACTTTGAAATTAGATCTTAGAAATCACAGAAGCTAAAATTATTTTGATTTCCTTCTTTTTAAAAAATATAGTTGGGGGGGGGCTGCTGCCTGGGTGGCTCCATGGGTTAAACGTCTGCTTTTGGCTCAGGTCATGATCCCAGTGTCCTGAGATGGAAGCCCAAGTGAACTCCCTGCTTAGCAGAGTCTGCTTCCCCTCTCTCTCTCTCTGCTCCCGCTCCCCCACACTTGTGCATTGCTCTCTCTCAAATAAACACATAAAATATTTAAATAAATATATATATATATATATATATATATATATATATATATATATATGGAGGATTTCAGAGTAAGGAAGACAAAACTAATATTCCAGTAGTGGGTGAGGTATTTAATGTCTTAGCTGGTAGTTTTAGTTTTGCCCATTAACTTCTCATTATATTTAGGTTTTTTTCCCTGTTTTGCATTTTAAAAAAAATTATGGACCACTTCACAAATATATGTGTCATCTTTGTGCAGGGGCCATGCTAATCTTCTCTGTATTGTTCCAATTTTAGTATATGTGCTGCTCAAATGAACCATGTTTTGTATTTTTAATTGCATTTTCACCTATTTTAATTGAGGCATAAATATTTACACAGAATGTTTAACTCTTACAAAGCACCAGCTCTTAAGTATACAGTTCATAATATGCTACAAATGCATGTATCTAAGTAATTCACCCTAACCTCATGAGACAGAACATTTCCATTACCCCCAGGAAGTTTCCTGTGTGTCCTCTAGTCATTCTGAAAGTCTCCTTACCCCCACAGGCAATATTCATCCATCTTGCTGCATGTGTACATAGTCTACTGTTTTTTATTGCCAAAAAGTATTCCACAGTAGGAATAAATGAAAATCTAGCTACTTTCCTGTTAATACACATTGAGTTGTTTCTGTTTTGCAGCCATCATGAATAAAGCTGTTACGAACATTCCTGAACAAGTCTTCTGTGTGAACATGTGTTTTATTTCCCTTGGGGGTAATTATGTAGGAATGAAAATGGCAGATCATAAAGTAGGTATATGGTGAACTTTATAAGAAACTGCCAAAAGGTTTTTTTAAATATTGTACCATTTTACACTCCCATCAGCAATGTATCAGATGCTCTACATCCTCACCAAAATCTAGTGTTGTCAAACCGGTTTTTTTAAAAAATAAATTTTAGTGTAATTTAATTTATACAGAAGAAAAGTGTCTCCCTTTAAAATGTACGCTGCAGTGAATTCTGTCCACTGCACACATCCATAGAACCACACAGCCACCATACAACCAACATTTTCATCTCTCCAACTCCCTTCATGCTTCTCTGCAATCAAAGCCCTCCCAACTTCAGACAACCACTGATCTGCTGCTCTCTCTCACTACAGATTAGTTGACTAAGTTCTGAAATTTTATATAAGTAGAGTCATGCACTCTTCCAAGTCTGGCTTCTTTTTTTTCCTCAGCATTTTGAGATTCATTCATGGTGCTAACCGTATCAACAGTTTGTTCTTTTTAAATTTCTGAGTAGTATACTATTACATGGATATACCACAGTTGTCTGTTGATGATTTGGGACTGTTTCAAATTTGGGAATACTATGAATAAAGCCATTATGAACATTCATGTATGAGTCCTTTTGTGGACACTGTATTCAGTTCCCTTGAGTAAGTACCTAGGAGTAGTCCACGTGATAAATGTATGCTTCACTTAATGAAAATCGTCAAAATATTTTTCTAAGTGGCTATGTAATTCTGCATGCCTCTCAGCAATGTTTGAGTTCAGTTATCCTACATACCCAATAACCCTTAATATTTTTATTCTTCTTAAATTTAGCTATTCTAGTGGAGTACAGTGGTAGTTCTTTGTGGTTTTAATTTGCATTCCCCCCCCCCCATCATGATGCTATTGAACATCTTTTCATGTGCTGATACACAATTCATGTACCTTCTTTTAGGCAGTTCTGCTTTTTCCCATTTTAAAAATTGGGTTGTCTGGAAGCAGGTCCTTGATCAAATACACATAATACAAATATTTTCTCCCCATCAGTGGCTTTACTTTCCATTTTCTTAATGGTGTTTTACAAAGAGCACAAGTTTTCATTTTGATGAAATACAATTTATCGTGTTGTTTTCTTTTCTGGTTGGTGCTTTTGTGTCCTTTCACAGAACTCTTTGTCTACCCCCAAAGTCACACATATTTTGTTCTTGACTAGTTTTATTGTCTAGCTTTTACATGTATGTCAGTGATCTATTTGGCGTTAACTTTTTTCCATGATGTAAGGTAAAGATAAAGGTTCATTTTGTCTATATGGATATCTACGTGTTCCAGCACCACTCAAATCATCTCATTGAATACTAATAATCATGTATGCATGGGTGTCCCAATTCTCCACTGCCTTTCATTGTTATATATATATATATCACTAAAGCAATTCTATACTAATGATTTTTGTAACTTTAAGTATTATAAAATAACAATATAAATAATATAAAACTAATTTTTTTTTCAAAGTTGTTTGGTTACTCTGCGTCCTTTGCATTTCCAAATAAATTTTAGAATTAGCTTGTTTATTTCTAATAAAAAATTTGTTAAACCTTGCTGGAATTTTAAGTGGAAGTGAACTGGATTTATACAGCAATTTGCGGCTAAGTCACATCTTAATAATACTGAGTCTTCCAATCCAGAAACATGGTACTATATCTCTCTGTTTATTTAGGTTGTCTTTAAGATATTAAAATAATAAGGCTATTATTTTTGTTTCATTTCTCAGTTGTTTAATATATAGAAATACACTGATTTTTGTACAGTAGCTTTGTATTCCTGTATCTTATGACCTTGCAAAATCTACTTACTAGGTCTAGAAAGTGTTTTTGGTAGATTCCTTACAATGTTCTCTGTGCACAATCACATCTGCAAATAAAAAGTTTTACTTCTTCCTTCTCTTTTTCCTTCCTTCCTTTTATTTCCTTTTCATGATTTATTACATTAAGTAGGGACTCCGCAATATTGTCAAATAGAAGTACTGAGAGCAGGGCGGCCCGGGTGGCTCAGCAGTTTAGCGCCACCTTCAGTCCAGGGCATGATCCTGGAGACCCGGGATCGAGTCCCATGTCAGGCTCCCTGCATGGAGCCTGCTTCTCCCTCTGCCTGTGTCTCTGCCTCTCTCTCTCTCTCTCTCTCTCTGTGTGTGTGTGTGTGTGTGTGTCTGTCTCTCAGGAATAAATAAATAAAATCTTAAAAAAAAAAAAAAAAGAAGAAGAAGTACTGAGAGCAGACATCCTTACTCTGTTCCTGATATTAGTAGTAAAGTATTCAACATTTCTCCAAGTATGATACCTGTAGGTTTTCTGTTATCAAATGGGGTAAATTTCTTTATATTCCCAGTTTTCTGAGAGATTTGATCATGAATGAGTGTTAAATTTTGTCAAATGCTTTTTCTGCATCTACTGAGAGATGATCATATGAATTTTCTCCTTTATTGTTTCTTGTTAAGCTATTAAATATGTTAAAATGACAATCTTTCATTTCTGCGATAACTCCAACTTAATCATGACATTATTATCCTAGATTTAACTTGCTAACATATTGTTAAGAATTTTTCTATCTACAACCATGAAGGTTAGTGGTTTGAATTCCTTTCCTTATAATGGTCTTGTCTAATAATTACCAGGCTTATACTGGCCTCATAAAAAGGAGATGGGAAGTATCCCCTCCACCTCATTTTTTGAGTTTGAATAGAATTGGTATGATTTCTTCCTTAAACATTCTAACATATAGAATATGTTAATGCAGCCATCAGGTTCTGGAGTCTTCTTTGTTGGTAGGTTTTTAACTACAAATCAATTTCTTCAACAGATTTAGGACTAGTCAGATTTTTTTTTTTTAATTTCTCCTGGGGTATTTTGGTAATTTGTATCTCTCAAGGTGTAATATTGTGATTTATACTAAGAAATACATATTTGGTCTTCATCTCCATTCCCAGCACAGAGCACCTAAAACCCTTGGAATTTCCAAAGTGGTAAGAGCAACAAAGGTGTCTTTTGTTGTGTTAATGAGGTGACTTTTGGACTGCACCTAAAGATAGGGGCTGGTTGCCAAAAGAACCAAACCTGTGATTAGAGAGTTGGAACTTTCAGGCCCACCCCTCTGACCTTAGGGGAGGAGAGAAGGGCTGGCGTATGAATCACTCACCAATGGCTAATAATTTAATCAATTATGCATATGTAATGCAGCCTCCATAAAAATCCAAAAGGATGAGGTTCAAAAGCTTCCAGGTTGGTGAATACATGAGGATTTGGGGAGAGTAGTGTGCTTGGAGAGGGCATGGAAGCTCTACACCTTTCCCCGTACCTTGTCCCATGCATCTCTCCCATGTGGCTGTTTCTGGGTTATATTCTTTTGTAATAAATCAGTGATCTAGTCAGTGTTTCTCTGAGTTCTTTGAGTCACTCTGCCAAAGTAAATGAACCCAAGGAGGGGGATGTTGGAACCTCAGATCTACAGCCATCTACAGCTGGTGGGTCAGACAACAAACCTGGACTCGAAATGAGTGGCTAGGATGAGGGGGCAGTCCTATAGGAATGAGCGTTTAATCTGTGGGACCTGATGCTATGATGTGGTCTCCAGGCAGACAGTGTCAGAATTGAGTTGAACTGTAAGATGCCCAGCTGGTGCTGCAGAATGGCTTGGTTGGGGAACCCATTGCCACCATACACAAACAAATCTGAATGGGTACAGAATCCTTACACACAATCTACCCATAATAACTAACTGTCAAATTCATGGACTTAAAGTTGTTCATAATATTCCCTTTTTATCTTTTTACTGTCTGCAGGCTCTGAATGATGTCCCCTCTCTTATTCCTGATCTCGACATTTAATGTTTTCCTCTTAATCACACAAACTGATTTCTAAAGTTTGAAATCCTTTCCAGAGACTGACATAAAGTCGCTCTCTGGTCTGCTGTCAATTCAAAGCCAACTAGAAAAGACAAAAAATCAAATTTATGCTAAACATTTCACCATAGTTTGGCAAAATCAAGCAGTATTCACTTTCTAAGCCATGTGTTTTTGGTATCCTTATGCATCCTGAATATATATGAATATTTCAGAGCCTTAAATATCTCTCTACCTTTTTCCTAGAGATCCCACTTGATCCAAACACAATTTTCAGTACTGGTTCAAAGTAGATACAAGATTATGATCAAATAAAAAGACAGCCAAGAGCAGTGACAGATGCTAAGGATTAAATAGGGAAAAATGATTCTTCTTCCAAAGTCCTCACCTAAACTGAAGACAATTTGCATTAGCTCTTGTCTAGAGCGGATGCAGTTCTAGTAACCGTAAACTATGATTATGATATGAAGTTCTGTCAATATCTTCAACTATGGATTCTAGTTTGGGTCACATCACCCCAGGAAAGACTCCAGTGGTACCCAGTCTCTCCCACTAAGTCTACAGTGTAACTGTGTGATTTTTAATCAACTGTACGTTTTGGTAAGGCATCACTGGTGCTTTAGGCAGCCAAAACTAGTGAGAGTCAGAAATGAAGGCAGCTTAAAAAACAAAACAAAGCAAAACAGAACAATGTATCAATTGAAAAATGTGCAAAGGATCTAAACAAACATTTCAACAAAGACATACATACAAACGACCAACAGTTATATAAAACGGTGCTGAACCTCGCTAATCATCAGAGAAATGCAAACCAAAACCACAGTGAGATAGCACCTCATCCTGTTAGAATGACTATTGCTAAACAACAAAAACCCAAAGTATTAGGGAAAATGTGGAAAAAAGGGAACCCTGGCACACTATCGGAAGGAATGTAAATTGGTACAGCCAATTTATATGGAGGATCCTTGAAAAATTAAAAACAGAACTATCATATGATCCAGCAATCCCATTTCTAGGTACTTATCCAAAAGAACTGAAATCAGGATCTCAAAGATAGTATTTTTTAGTGTTAAAAAAGAAAGAAATCTTGCCATTTGTGACAACATGAATGAACCTGGAAGATATCATGCTAAGTGAAATAAGCCAGTCATGGAAAAGTAGATAAATACTATATGATCTCATTTATATGTGGAATCTGAAATAGACTCACAGAAGAAGAGACTATATCACAAGGGGCCAGGGAAAGTAGGGAAAATGGGGAGGTGATTGTCAAAGGGTACAAAGTTTTAGTTATGCAAGATTTTGTAGACTACTATAGAGCAAAGTGCTTAGAGCTAACAGTACTGTATTGTATATTTAAAATTTGCCAACAGGGTAGATCTTATGTTAAGAGTTCTTAATGCAGACACACACATACACACATACACAAATGCAAAAACAGCAGTAACAATAATACTTAAGGAGGTCATGAATATGTTTATGGCCTTAACGGAGGGAACAGTTTCATGCTGTATATTTATCCCCAAACTCACTGAGTTGTACACATTAAATATGTAAGCTTTTTTTTTTTTAATTTTATTTATTTATTCATGACAGACACACACAGAGAGAGAGGCAGAGACACAGGCAGAGGGAGAAGCAGGCTCCATGCAAGGAGCCCGATGTGGGACTGGATCCCAGGTCTCCAGGATCATGCCCTGGGCTGAAGGCGGGGCTAAACCGCTGGGCCACCAGGGCTGCCCTTGTAAGCTTTTTACATATCAATCATACCTCAATAAAGGCATTTTTAAAAGCCAAGGTAAAAAAAAATAAAAAAAATAAAAAAAAATAAAAAGCCAAGGTATGTCAAATATCCAGAACTCTAACATATTTGGGTATCTAACAACTATTCTAACAGGAGGACCTTTGAAGAAGCAACCCTGGACCTCTGTTTGAACAGCTTTATATCAAAGTCAACTAGAGAATCTGGGATTTCCTATTAACTCTCAGAGACACTGTTTTTACCTAGGAAAAGAAAGCAAAAGAGAAATCCATTCACCACTGTCATTTATTCTTCTTCTATTGATATACTCATACCCACTTTTTAGTGTCTCTTGGCAAAACAGATACATGGGGTCTAAACTAAACATCACATCCTAGAAGACAAGAAATACTTCGCATGCATGCCATCACATTCAAGGACGTCAGTTTTCTCCAAGGCTCCTCTTACTCCTTTGAATTCAAATCATTCTCTTTGGAGATGCCTATCAACCTCAGTTATGCCTTCTTCATTTGTTTACCGTCTCACTCTGTCAGAGCCTCCTTATCTTTACTCCTTCTCCAACATCACTTTCAATGACTTCAAGAAATCCTGCCTCTTCTTCAGAATTGGCAACTGGAGTCTGTCATTAGCTTGCATTGTATTTGCACTGTGCTATCCAGTGCACCTCACATTCCATGAGATTGAAAGACAAGACTGATTCAACAGACAGAATGGCTGCTAGTGTTAAATGACTGGAAGGGTATGTGGAAAGAAATATTCTGTTAATGATTAGCTTATTATTATTTATGTTAGAATACCTACTGAAACCCTTTATGATGTATACTTAAGCAAAGAGCATCATATATATATATATACACACATATATATGAATGATAAATATGAAAGAGCACATAGAGAAAGAGAATGAGGATATATACGTTTTATTGCATTGTAACTTTTACTACCCTTGATAGAGTTAATATGAACAAATGACTGACTATAAGATGCACAAAAGAAATTATTCTGTTACTTGCTTAAAGAAAAATACCTTTCTGTAAATGACACAAAACAAATTACTTTTATAATACAGCTAAAATGTATCAATAGCTTCAATATGACCAGAATCAGAGTTCTATAACTTTAAAAAAATTAACTTTTGGTTAAAGTATAACATACACACAAAAATGTACAACACGTATCATGGTTGAATTTTAAAGTGCTCTTTTGACATAAAGTTTATTTTATCTGAAAAGAATATTACTTTGGTATACTAATGACATGTAGAAATGCAGGTGATTGAAAATATAAGAAAATAATTACAATTTTAATCTTGCAATTTTCACTTGTTCAGTCATTTAAATTTCTCTCCATATTTTTGCCTGTTTTTTTTGTGTGTGTGGTTTTTTTTGGTTTTTTTTTGTTGTTTTTTTTTGCCTGTTTTCTTTACATTGATTTCAATCTGGGCAGAAAAATTCCAAAATCAGGATACCATAAGAATTCAGACTTTGGAAGGAGCTATGAATGTCATTTAGTCTTATTTTTCTCAAACTTGGAAGGTCACCAGGGGATCTTTTTAAAAGTTAAGGCTTTTCAGTCTCACTTCCAGGGATTCTAACATTAGCTTAATGGTGGAAATAAGAATCCGTGGTTTTATAAGTTGCCCAAGTGATTCTAATGATCACCCAGATTTCCCTGACTTAAATTCCTACCAAAGCAGGAATTCTGTCTATTATTCCCCAAGTGAAGGTCATCCTATCTACAAAGAATACATTCAATTTCAGTAACCTTCTTTAAAAAAAGTTTTTTTTTTCTGAATACAGAGCTGAATAAATTGGCTCATCTATCCACAGATCCTACCCCTGCCCTTCCTAGCCATTCAAAATAAATCTTACCTCTTTTCCAAATTACAGTACTTGAAAATACAGTATTTTTTAAAAAGTACAGTGCTTTGTAAGTTTCCTTTCCCCATTTACAAAATTGGTAAAATACATGTATGTGTGTCTAAGTATGTATGTGTCTATCTACATAGACATACGTGTACAGAAGGAGGGCTGATACCCACACAGTTCAAAATCTGTATATAACTTTGGACTCCCCAGAACTTACTGTTGACTGGAAGTCTTACAGATGACAAAAACAGTCAATTAATACACTTATTTTATATAATACACTATTTACTGTAGTCTTACAATAAAGTAAAGAAGCTATTATTAACAAAATCATATGGAAAAATATATTTACAGTACTGTTTTGTTTTTGTCAAAAAATATCTGCATATAAGCAGACCCACACAGTTCAAACCTGTGTTGTTCAAGGATCAATTGTATATATCTTCCCTTTGGGCAGAGAAGGGTATCTATAATACACTATTAAATGAAAAAAAAAAAAGGTAAATTGAAAACATTTCCTAAAAGCATTATAATTGGGATCCCTGCGTGGCTCAGCGGTTTAGCGTCTGCCTTTGGCCCAGGGCACGATCCTGGAGACTCAGGATCGAGTCCTGCGTCGGACTTCCTGCATGGAGCCTGCTTCTCCCTCCTCCTGTGTCTCTGCCTCTCTCTCTCTCTCTCTCTCTCTCTCTCTCTGTGTGTGTGTGTGTGTCTATCATAAATAACAAAATAAATAAATCTTAAAAAATTTTAATAAATAAATAAAAATAAAAGCATTATAATTAATATCTGATTTAAGCTGGATGCCCAAAGTATTTCCTTACCCCCTTCACATTCACTAGGTAGATAATACATTTCCAGAGCCAATATGTAGAACCCAGAGGAGAAAATAGGACTCACTGACCAACCTAACACAAGTTCTTTTAAATACAGAATCTTTACTTACTATCAAACTTCTGGGGATTAAAGATGTCTGGATATCTTGAAGTTAAAAAAAAAAAAAAATGATGCCCATTAATCCCCAAGATCACAGTAGCGAAGACATATCCAGAAGAAATGTAATCATAAACCCAGCTTTCTAACTACTGATATTTAAGGATACTCTCCACATTGTAAGAAAAAAGAAAATCAAGATGTTCTTAAGAATATAAGTTCTGCCAAGATATACTAAAGATTAATGCACTGAACAAGAGTCTAAGTCAAGAGACTATGTCCTCACTTGGGTGTAAGAAGGAAGCAGTAGTTATGGGATCAGGAGCAAGCACTGCATATGTAGCACTACTCATGACTGTGCTAGATGTGGATCGTGACAAGGAGAAAAGGCAGTAAGAAACCAATTCTGAATCAAAACCACGCCCAGTATCAAATAGAAAACTTAAGAGCAGCCAATGTAACTAAGGAAAAGAAAATACACTCTTTAACTTGCCATTTTTTAATAATAATAGTTTTCTCTGGTCTGCCCAAAAACTTTCCCCAAAATAGATGGACATTCAGAAATATCAAATATGGGTTCTAAACCTATTCTCTTATTCACAAATCTACACAGTGGGATTCCTTGCATATTCATGGAGAACTAGACAAAAGAGGACTTAGAAAAAAACAATTAGTTTCTTAAACCACAGTACAGTGTATCTGCTTGTCCCTCAGATTATTTTAGAAGTACAAAAGGCCATCTTCCAGATTTTATTGTGAAATAAAATATTTGCACAATCTTCAATTTATTTAAGAATATGACAGCTTCGACTAAAAAACTATTTTGGTGGAAGCAATCCAAAATGAAGTTTTTACATGAAGACATCTTCCTACTCTAAACCAATAGAACATATAAAAGGCTCATTAGATTTAACATATTTAATTCTTTATGGTCAATTAAAAGTAGATAAATATAGGACAATCTTTAAGTCTAATAACCTTTCGGTTTGCTAATCTAATCACATCAACCAGAAAGAAAAACAAGTGCCTCCCATATGGTCTTTCTGTAACAGAAAGTAGCTGCATTCAGTAATGGCATCTGTGCGTCTTTACCCACACTAGCATTGCTCACGCTGAAATCACCATATTGTTAAGTATAATAAGATGACAGGTCCCTTCACAAAGCAGAGAACAAAAGAAATGGAATATCACTTTTGTACTAGAATAATTTGACCTGGTAAAAACTGAAGAAATGAAAAAGGATCAGAGATTCTGTAACCAAAGAATAAGGACTTCACAAAATGTTTATCTCGGAAGAAAACAAATGCTAAGAAACACAGACAATGTATTGAGAAATTTTCTGTAGCTGGGGGTACTCATTTGCTGATGGCCTGCATCTAGTGATAGGTCCCACCCAATTCATTCATATCTGGAATTCTGCTGTAATGTCACTTCATACCTGCTGCTGCTACTGCTGCTGATCTGAATTCTGGAAGGCTTTACCTTTAATCGCAACCTGCAGCATAAAGTTTTTGACATGCAATGGTATTCTGACATACAGACTCAGGTTTACAAAGGAACACATGTTTAAAGTTAAATAATAGTGTTATATTACATGGCACTACAATAAGCCTAGAATGAGTCCTAGGCCTCCCCTGAAAAACAAAAACAAAAAAAAACCACGTTTTTAAAAAAATATTCAAGTACTGTATCCTTCTCAAAAAGTATGTAAGTATTATTTTAAACAGTATAAGTTTTCAAGAAGCCAGAGTTCCACAAGACTAGTG
Organism: Vulpes lagopus; assembly: GCF_018345385.1. NCBI lineage: Eukaryota > Metazoa > Chordata > Mammalia > Carnivora > Canidae > Vulpes > Vulpes lagopus. The sequence continues at coordinate 65,629,840 of NC_054831.1, forward strand.
ACATACTGCCTATTTTTAAAAATCTGGAAGTGGTGTCTGTTGATCATAGTTTTGGAATTAAGCAAAAAAGAGAAAATACAAAAATAATGTAATCCCCAAATTCTTATCATCTAGAATGAACAATGGCTAACATTTTGTCATAACCAATGTCATGATCGTTTTTAACTTGTGATGAAATGTTTATGATATTGAAAAATGTTTAATAAAGAACGTTAATAGACTAGCCGTTCATTTTAAGACAAAATATTTTACCAATACAGACACATTGTCTTTTTATAGTTTCCCCACCAGCCCATGTCCCCATCCACTGGTGTGTTAATTACCATTATCTCACCTCTTAGTGCAAATTATTTCATAGACGTGTGTACACACTGTGTGGGTTACTGTTACTTGGTTACAGGCTTCCCAAAGGGAGGAAAGATGCAAAGAAAAAATGGCACCAAAGATGTGAACAGTAGTCCTAATGAAAATGGAGGTCCAGAAAACAAAATACTCATACCCTACACACTTCTGTATAATCTAAATTAAGTATTCACATGTTCTGTATCCTTACACAAACTCAATAACGTTTTAGAATTTTTCTTAGTCTTGACTCACTCATTCATTCACTCATTGGACAAAAATATTTGTGGGCCAGCAATAGGCTAGGCGTTCTTCTTGGCACAGAAAGTACCATGTGAACAAAACGAACCACACTTAATACTAGCATTCAAGATACATGATCTGCCCCAATAAATAAGCAAAATCAGATGGATAAGCATATCAGATGCACAGTAAAGGCAAGCAAGGTGTGTCATGGGAGCAGGGGGAAGGTGTTCGATAAACCCAATGGTCAGCAAAAGCTTCACTCAGGTGACCTCAAGGCAAGACCTGAAAGAGACAAGGAAGCGAGCCCTGCACACACCTGAGTGGGGAGAGTGCTCCCAGTGGAGGATACAGCTAGTGGTGGGAAGGCTCTGGGGAATGCCACGCCCAGGAGCGTGCTCAAGAGTCCAGAATGACCAGTACAGAGGGAAGGCAGTGAAAGCAGCAGGAGGTGAGGTCCAGGAGGAGGGAGGGCAGATTGTGTGGGGCTCTGCAGGGCCTATAAGGACTTCAGCTTTTAACCCTGAGGGAAATGAGAAGCCATCAGAGGAATGTGAGCAAAGGAGTGACACGCTCTGATCTACAGAAGGTTCGCTCTGGTTACCGTGTGGAGAACAGACTCCAAGAGGGCAAGCACGTGAGGCTGACAGTCACCCAGATTTGTATAGTGTGCATGAGAGAGATCAAAGATCACTCCAAGAAGCCTGACCTGAAAGGCCAGAGTGCTGGTGCTTGAGAGGAGGGAACTGGGAAGGTGGGCAGGAGGAGTGGATGCAGAGAATCTGGAATCTGGTTTTTGATATGCCTCTTTACTCTCCAAGTGGAGACTCAGTGGTCAGGTGGATGTAGGAATCTGACTTTAAGGGATATAGAGACCAGACAGGGGTGGACACACACACACACAACTATACAGGTGTATATTTGAATTATCAGTATATACTTGATGTTTAAAGTCAGGAAAGTGAGCACAAGGTCACCTGGGTGGCTCAGTGGTTGAGCACCTGTCTTTGGCTCAGGGCATGATCCCAGGGTCCTGAGATGAAATCCTGCATTAGACTCCCTGAAGGGAACCTGCCTCTCCCTCTGCCTGTGTCTCTGCCTGTCTCAGTGTGTCTCTCATGAATAAATAAATAAAATCTAAAAAAAAAAAAAAAAAAAAGGAAAGTGAACACAGAAAAAAGAAATAGGGTCAAACTCAACCCTGATGTATATGAAGATTTAGCAGGCCAGAAAGTTGAGGAAATTACCAGGCTGAGAAGTGAGGAGGAGGGACCAATAAGGTAGGCGGATAATCAAGACAGTACAGTGTACCCGAATCTAGGTGAACACTGAAGAAAAATTAAAGCCCTTCCTACATATTCCTTCACTAATTCAATAGTATTTACTGAGTACCTACTATGAGCCAGACACAGTCAAAGCAAACAGGGTGCCTGTTGCTATGGGAGTTGCAGTCCAGGGGGGAATACGGATAAAGCAATTCGCAGGCACTATTCCTAATAAAGCAAAGGGTGTCTGGGAATAATGCACTGGGGGGTAACTACTCCAGTCCTAGACGGTCAGGAAAGGCTTTCCTAAGTTAGTGAAGGTGAAGGAGAGACCAGATTGATGAAAAAGCAGGCAGGAGGGAGGTGGAGGAGGAGAAACTGGAAGGGTGGAAGGAAACAGTATTTGAAAGGACCCAAAGTGGAGAGAAGCGTGGAACAAACAGTGTCCCCAGTGGAACAAAGTGTAGGAGAAGATTATTTACTGTCCTTTCAGCCTTCTCAAGAGTCTGAACTTTATTCCACAAGCGATGGGAAACCAGAAAATTGTTCTCCCAGGGGGAATGTAACAATTGACCTTGGATTGAAGGAGGAGCACTGTGAGTACGGCAGGTCCAGGGTGCCTGCGGAGGACCAGGCTCAAGGCTGGGAACCGGGCTCAAGGCTGGGAAGGTAGTCAGGGAGCCTGGGCTGTGGCTGACCCAAACTCAGGTAGTGGCTGCGGGATCTGGAATGCAGACTTGGTAGGACTTTGGATAGGAAGAATGAGGAGAGAGAAGGGTCAAGGAATGATAACCTGGTTTTTGACTGGGACAGATAAGGAGATAGCTGGTGCTATTCACTAAAAGAAGGAACTCCGCCAGAGGGGAAGGTCAGGTCGCTGGTAGGAGTAAAATCTGTTAAGTTTGATGCCTGTGGGTGATCCAAAAAAAAAAAAAAAAACAGTTTAGCAAACAGGTCTGGAGAGCAACTATAACACGTGGGATTGAGCTGTAAATTTAGAATCACCAGCAAGCAGATTAAAGCCATGGGAGGGTGAAAAGTGAGACCCTTGGAAGTGAGAAACAGTAGAGGAATGGCAAGAGCCTGGCTCTAGGTAAAGCCAACATGAAGGGGGGCAGAGAGTAAGAAGAACCCCAGGGAGAGAAAGGGGGAAGGGAGAAAGAAAGAGAGAGTGCCCAAGATAGCGCCTGAGAAGGAACAAGGGACAAAAGCCAAGTGCACAGTATTCCAGAAAGAGGAGCAAAAGGATGAATTCTCATAGTTCAGACACAGAAAAATGCCTTACTGTATTATCTACACTATTCCAAAATCAACCAATGATTATCTTTCATCAACTATAATACATTTTAGTCCTGGGACAATCTCAGTCAAGATGAAGAAGCCAGACATCAAATGAAATAAATTAATAAATAATACTGATTAGCATCAGTAAATATGTTTATTTTAACAACCAATTGTGGAAGGGCTGAAAATTCTATCCCTGGGGAATACTATGGCCTACAGATAAAAAAAATGAAATAAAGGGATTCCTGGGTGGCACAGCGGTTTGGCGCCTGCCTTTGGCCCAGGGCGCGATCCTGGAGACCCGGGATCGAATCCCACATCGGGCTCCCGGTGCATGGAGCCTGCTTCTCCCTCTGCCTGTGTCTCTGCCTCTGTGTGTGTGTGTGTGTGTGTGTGTGTGTGTGTGACTATCATAAATAAATAAAAATTTATTTTAAAAAAATGAAATAAGTATTAGAAAGAGGAAAAATAATGTGGTCTAAAAAACTGAGGAATGAGTTGGTTAAAAAAAAAAAAAAAGGCAAGCTGAACCTTAAAGGATGAGCTCTATAGTGTATGAAAGGGGTGATGATATCACCAAGGATTCAGTCTAAATTAAGCAATTCTGTGAGCAACGCCACTTCAAGGCTAAATGTCGGAAGACTTCACAGACCAGACTGTACACACGCACACAACACACCAGCTCAGAGAGTAAAATGATGTTTTCAGACACACAAAGTATGTAACTCTGCATGAATAGAACTGTGCCATCCTTACTGTACAATCCCAAGATATATTCTACTGAATTGTCACAATTCGTTATTTGAAGAGGATTGTTTGTCATCTGTTTGGTTTTTAACCTTCCAATATATGCTTGGGGAGTGGTGCTTACATTTATTCATGTACCAACACAATTAGATTCTAATACATATGATGAACAAGTAGTTCCACCTTATTTACAACGGTGGAATTAACTAGATAAGTCATGAATCAGAGATTCCTATTAATTTACTACATTAATTTCTTCTGTCCTACACAGTTAAGTTTTTGGCTGATTAACAATATTAGTATTAAGATATATATGCTTGTGTCTTTGGTAGGTAGAAACACATAAATGTGTGTATTCCAACACATTTAGGAACAGGGCTATCGGTTTCTAAAAGCTTTTAAAGAATGACAGTACTACTCTAGAATGTAATACTTCTAATAAAATTAAACACAAAAATTAAGTGCAGTGTTTCAAGACTTACATATGTATCAACCCAAAGAATTCCAGCGGCAACTCTCTTTTTATTACTAATAAATATTCACAAGTGCATCCAAAGTATCAGTGAGAAGTAAATGCACAACAATGAAACAGGCAATAATTACTCCTTAAGCTGAGATATTAAAATGTTGTCTGACAGCATATAGCCCCTTTATTTCTATTCCCACATAGAATTCGGGTAACTATCTATCTATTCTTTAAAAAGCCAAACTATATGATAGCTTAATATCAAACTCAAGTTCTGTGTATAATCTTTAAATTAGCAAAATACAGGCAATAGAATGACTTCTTGGTTCCCAAACTACAAATAATATGGTTATGCCAGCAGAAACATCCAAATGAAAACAAATGTCACAGCTCTTAAAAAAATACATAACTGTCAGTGTTAATATAAGCCAAGTGTGCAACTGGAAACACTGCCTTCTAGCCAAGGACAAGATGTATCTAATATAAATTCTTGGTTTGGGGACATCCCTTAAATGACACCCCTCTCCCCCCCAAAAATCAAATAACATTAGCTTTTGCAAATATAATGCAAATAACATGCTAATTAAAGTATTCACAAGACAATGACGAATAAGGCTTTGGGACCACAGTACATATCATTATGTAACTACAATACACATTAAGCAATCGCCAAGTTGTACGTAGGCCTTCCAAAAGGAGTTATTATGGTTTACCATGATCAGAGGATTGTGGTGTTATACTTAATCACGTTTTTACCTGCAAGCAGGTGTTTACAGGTGTCAAAAAGTAAAGCACGAATTCTAACTGTAACCCCCTTCTATGGAGTTGTATAGCTATGGGACACTGTACCCACCTCCCTGTATTTTCTACATAAACTTTCTAACCCAATATGAAGTAAGCTACATGAAGCAAGTTTCTCTGCCTGCTTTAAAAACAATTGAACTTGACTCATTTTTATTAAAATACCAAAACTCACACACACAGAAGTAGGCCTTGTTTCAATGGCCATGAACTTAAAATTTAACACTTAACAAGGCACAAAAGAAATAATGAGAGTAAAGGCTCTTGGGAGGATGTTACTATAACCTAGTCAATCTGTCAATAAAAACATAGACGGCTCAAAAGTAAAGTTCAAAGAGTAACAATAGTCAGTCCATTTAGTTAGCAAATTACAGAAACCACCAAGAACTATGTAAACACAATATAGCCCTTAAAGAATTAAGTAGAATATAAAAAGAAGACAAATGTATAGAAGGAGAAGAAAGAATATGAGAGGCAACAGGGCATATGGGTGTCATAAATTAATGGATTTTCTGATTTCTGTCCTGCCTACTTAAAAAATTTCAGAAAGCCTGGCCTATAATCTTCCGAGCCTTCCCAAAGATGATGGCCTAAAGCCAATGCAAGCCACCTGACACCCAAGGGCCGCTCGCAGAACTTCCCAGCACTTCCCAGCGGTGAAAAGAAGGGCACAAATAAAGGAACAGGTAAAGGCAGGAAAGGATTTTTCAGCGAGCTGTAATCACAACTTCTACAAATGTGTTTTTCCAGGCTGTGCTCAAACTGTCCAGGAGAGAAAAGACTTGTTTTTCTACCCAGAGCAGAGAGTCACGTCAACAGCAAGCCCGAATACCCATCAAAGCCCAAGTGAGCCGAGGCCCCGTTGCAGCAGGCATACCAGCTGCCCCCTCTCCACCTCTGAGAGCAGATCCTGGGTACAGACCCACAGAATGCACAAAGGCATCCCGGGCATGGCCCAACTCTAAAACTACTGGTGGACGGAACTGACACAAGACAGAGACACTTGTAGCATTTCCAGTCACCTGAAATGGGAGGATTCCCGGCTCTGAGGTGATGGGGCAAGATGGGGCATTTCTAAGTGAGGAAACCCTTCTTGTGGAATCACGGGCAGTTCCTGGAAGCAAAAGCGGGCAAGGCTGCACCGCCCTGGAGTCAAGCTGGGGAACTCCCACAAACCAGCCCAAAGGCCCCAAGGCCTCTCCTCAAGCCCCTGGCAGCTGACCTCCCCCCCAACCCCAACGCCAGCAGGACTCCTTGCAGATGGCAGCCCAAGATGCTGCCTCTGCGCTTACCTCACAGGTGGGGGACCCGCACGCCTTGAGCTTGTCACCATCTCCCTCCGGCAGACCAGTCCGGCGTGTGGCCATCATTTCATTTCAAATTATAAAGAAGGGACCAACCCTTCGGGGTCCACATTGGGGGGCGGGATGCCACCACACACCGAAAGGGGAAGAAATGCCACACCAGGCTCCGAGGAGGTGCAGGGCTGGAGAACCGAGTAATGCGCCCGGGAACGAAACGTTTTTATGAAAGCTCCTGCAAAACGCCCTGATGTCGTCTTCGGACTTCAACTGACTTCAGCGTCTTCGTCCATCTCTCGAGACTTTAAAAAAAAAAAAAAAAAAAAACCCACACACACACACAAAGACGACGGGTCTTCTTGGCAGCTACGGAGGCCAACTGCAGAAAGCGGTCCCCCTCCTCCGGGCGCTTCTCCGCGACCAAGGGCAATCCGCGTGGGTCGCGAAGGCTCGAGCTCAGCTCCCGGAGAGACCTCGCCTGGAACGGGCAAGAGTTAAAGGGCGTGAGCTTTCTCCAGACGCTGACCTTAGCCTTGCCCCCAGTCTACACCAAGTTCGCGTTTCCAGCACTCGGAAAGATTATCCGGTCCCTGCTGGTGAACCTCACGCACGAGAGAGGAAATAATCCTCCCTTAGAAAGCAGAAAGAAAAGAGGAAAAACCTAGAAATCGGGGGGGGGGGGGGGGGGAGAAAATGAGAAGCATCCTAAGGGCACGGTGTGTGCGCCAAACACGCCTGGGTTGCGTGCAGCCTTCAGGGGGAAAAAAATCCCTTTTCAAGTGCATTTTAATGAATGTATTTTCTGGGCAAAAGAGAGCGCGTCTAGATAGGCTCTGGGGCATCACCCAGACACGTACACTTAACGGGAAGTTTTCTCCCCCACGAGATTAAAATGGAATGATACTTTTCAAAAGCTCGGATCGCTCCCCTACACCCCCCCCCCCCCACCACCACCACCAAAATAAAAACAAAAAGCCAGGCTCGGAGGCGGGCAGCGCCGGCTGGGCGGGCGGCGGGCGGACGGGGCGAGCCCTGCGCCCCGAGGCCGCCCCCGAGGAGGCGGCTGTTTGGCTTGGCCCGCGGCGGCGCTGGGCGGGGAGGTGTGCGCGGCCGCGGGCGGGACCCGGCGCAGCTCCCTCTCCGGGGCATTATGCTGGAGCGACAGAAATGAAGCCGCAGCCCGGGCAACTTTACTTGCTGCTCCCCGAACTACCCTTCGGCACTCTCTTTCCCTTGCCCTGGGGCCACCTCGGGAAGGGAAGGGAAGGAAGGAAGGAAGGAAGGGAAGGGAAAGGAAAAGAGAGGGAAAAAAAAAAAAAAAAAAAAAACCCACCACCCACCCACCCACCCACCCACCCACCACTATTTCCTCCGCCCCTTCCAGAGGCGGGTCGGTGATCTCGATCTCCCGGGAAGGGCGGCCCGAATATGTACTTCTCTAAAGGTGTCGGGAGACCCCGGGGAAACCCCCAAGCCGAGGGCTTACCCTTCGCAGCCCGCCCGCCCGGCTTCCGAGGCGCCGCGGCGAGCAGAGCGGGGACGCGGGCGGGCGCCGGGCCCGGCCGGGACGCGCTAGGCCGCAGGCTCGGTTAATATTCATGAGCGGACGGGAGGCGCCCCTCCTCCACGGCCGGCCGGCCGGACCTCGGCGCTCGGCGCCCGCCGCCGGCCTTTGTGCCCTTCCCTCCTTCCCCCGGCCCTCCCTCGCTCCGCACACGCGGCCGCGGCCCCTCCGCCCCCGCCGGGCGTCCGCCGCGGGCTCCCTGCGGCCCCGCGCCAGCGCCGGGCGGGGTGGCCCGGGGTGGCGGGAAGGGAGGGAGCCCGCGGCGCGCCGGGCTCTCCACCCGCCCGCGGGCGCTGCGCCCCGTCGGCCAAGGCGGAAAGCAAAGCAGACACGCACCGGAGGAAGCGGGGCGAGAGGATCCGCTCGGGGCTGGCGGGCCCCCGGCGGCGCGCCCCGCACGCCCGGCGCGAGGACGATCCGGCGCTGCCCGCCGCCGCGCTCCGAGGCCGCCGCCCCCGGCCGGCCGCTCCCAGGCACCGCCGCGACCCGCCCCGGCCGGCCCCGGGCTCTCGGCCGCCGCGGGAGGGCGTGGGGCGGGGCGGCGGCCGCCGGACTCTCCCCTCGCCTCGCCGGGCCGGGCCGGGGCCGCGCTCGGGCGCCCGCGACCGCCAAGTGACAGAAGCGCCTCGCTCCGCCGCCGCGCCGAGCTGCTTCCCGGGGGCGGATTTCTCGCTTCTTCCTCCCTGGATCCACCTCCTCCCACTCCACCTCCTTCCCCTCCCCTCCCCAGGGGAGGCTCTGGGGCTGAATATTTTCTGTCTTGAATAATACGGTCCCGGGAACCGACGCTGGAGAAGGGGGATTAGCCGGGGCGGGGGCGGGGGGGGGCTCGCCTGCCCCCTCCCGGGGCGGCTCGGACCTGCGAGCCTGCACTTCCTCCCACCCAGACCCCCGCCCCCCAAAGCCTCCCCGGCCTCCTCCGGTCCGCCGAGCGCGGAGCGGGACCGGCCGGGAGCCGAGCTTTCTGCGGGGGAAGACGACGAGGTGCTGGGCGTCAGGGGCGGACGGGGAGCAGCTCTGCGGCTGGACTCGCCGGCTGCAGGGGTCACGGGGTCCCGGCCTGCGGGGAGCCTATCCGGGCGAATTTCTCGCCCCCTTTTTTTGGCTGCGGGAGGGGAAAGGAGCGGCGATGCGAGGTGCGACTTGGAGATAATAAGGGAGTGTCCTTTCACGCCCAACTGCAAAAGAGGTTCCCGAGCGGGGGGCAGGGGGTCGCGGCGCGGCGTTGTTCACTCGCTTATTTCCCCATATAAATCTGCAGACGGCTGAATGAAGTCGGCGCGGCCCGCGGGACCGGGGGAAGGCGGCGGGCGCTCCACGCCTCAGGTCGCCGCGGCTCCGGGCCCCGAGCTCCGCCGCGGCCCCTCCCCACCCGATCCCCGGCCGGCCGCGGACCCCGGGCGGCTCGCTCCGCCCCGCCGCGCCTCACAACATCTCCCGCTGCAAACGGCCCAATCGGGAGGCGCGACGAGAGCATGCGAGCCAATCAGGGGCTGCTGACTCAGGCTTCCCTCCACCCTTCGCCCCGCCCCCGGGAGGAAAAGCCGCCGCCCCTCGGCCTCCTCTTCCCACTGCCCCGCGGACCCCCCCGCCGCCCCCTCCCCCCCACTCTCCGCTCCTGGGGAGGTGGCTCCTCGGCTGCGATGCTCGCCGGGCTGCTGTGGGGTAGTCCGCCCGCCGAGGCGGCGGCGTTTGTCACCTTGTCACCCTCATCCTCGCCCCCTCCCAGACACACCCCTGCCCCTTCCCCAGTCCTCCTGCTGGTGCTGTTGAGGGTCATTTGTATCCTCACTCCGGCGGGGGACTGCCAGCTATTGTGTCTGCTCAGCTGCCACCACCCTCCTGAGGGAAAAAAAGGAACAAAACCAAGAAGCTATGGGATCTGCTTACCTTTTCCTTCTTTCTTAAACCACACTATCCCCTGAAGATTTTAAGACATCTCCCCATCCCCTACTCCCCGCCCGCCGCTGGGGTCCTGTTTCTCGATAAGGAACCCCCCCCCCCCCCCCCAAAACCAACCAAACAACCAACCAAACAAAAACACACTCCCTGGAGCCTGAATACCTGTGCCTTCGTTTTTAATATTCCTCAGAGTGGAAGGTGCCAAACATTTAGAATATACAACTAAATCCTCAGCCTCAATTAGAGGAAAGACTGACTGGATCATCTTTATGTAGCCATGAAATTTGCATGTTCATGACAGCCCCTGACAAAACTAGTCAGCCAATAACAAAGAACAACAACAACAATAAAAAAAAAAAAAAAAAAAGGAATAAAAAAGAGGGAATGCCTGCCAGTCATTTGGTAATTTACTGAATAGCCCACTGGGCTATAGCAGTATCCAGTTCTAGATACTGTTGAGTAAATTAACAAGAAGTGAATAGAAATGCAGGGTTCAAGTAGCGTACCTCTAGTGGGCTTATAGAATATGTCCAGAAAGGAAAAACAATTTCAGGCACAAAACAGCTCCTTACAAATGCAAATGTGCATGCATGGCTAAACGGAGTACTTCATAGCTGAGGATATCTAGGGTTAAGATTTTTGCAATGGAAATTTTTATAAATGTTGATTTTAAAAGATTTTCAGCTTGGTAAAGGAGAGTAAATATTGGCCATGGAAGGCGACATGAGAGGAGGTAAACACATCTTAGGAATTGTGGGCAAATAACATAACCTAGAAAGACATTTCTATAAAAGGTAGATGGAAGCATCAAGATTGCAGTCTAGCTCCATCATTTACCTTGTGACTTAAGGCAAATTATTACTTATGTGTATAAAGTACTAGAGCTATCGAGTAATAGTGCTGCCTGCCATCTATATAGCACTGTCTCTGCGCTAGGTGTAAGCTCCAAGAGCTTTACACACAACTTAATGAAGTAACTGTGTGACAGAGACAGGATTAAGCCCAGAGGGGTTGGCTCCAGAGTTCAAGCTTTTCTCCACAACACTACACTACCCCTAACATGGTTTTCCAACCATACAACAACATTAACTAACGTTTACTTTGCTTATTATGTGCTAATTATTGTGCTTTGTGGGTAACTAATTTATTCTTACCTCTGGGTTAGGCACGACTATGATGTTCCATATTGGGGAATGTTTTTAAGAGCCATTATGAGAAGTTATAATGATATGTATCTTATTTCTGTTACGATGGGAATGATCATGATGTTCTAAAATTTGGAGAAATTTTTAAGAATCATTATGATACGTTGCTATCATATGTATCTATGTATATAGACTATCTGGTTGGACAGGGACAGTAGCACAGAACTTAAACTGGGGAAATCTGGGTCCTAGTCCTCTCCTGGGACCTCTGGGTGTGATAGCACTTTCCCGAGCTAGCTGGGCTATTGAGAACATCAAATGAGATAACACAAGTAAAGGAGCTTTCAAAATGTAAAAAAATCATTATTCTGATTGCAGTCTTATTATAAAGCAGGTGTTTATCCTGTTTCCCCAACTAGGAACTCTCTATACTCTGTATAATGTTTTATCGTCATTGATTAGGAACATTTTAACGTGGTTAAAAATTAGGTCAATTCCTTTCTGAAGGTATGAGCAATAATAATATTTTATTAACGGTTTGAGCTCTCCTTGAGATGCATTCAAAGCAGACCAAAGTGGACGCTCTCTGGGCATCTCTAAAGTGGCAGCCATCAGCCAGTCATTTGCCATTCCAAAGGTGGATGGTGTAACTGGTGGAGAATGCATACTTTAGAGCTCCCTTCAGCTGCCCATCTTGGGCATTTCACTCATTAACACCTCCACCAGAGGGAGGGCAAGAGAAAGGAAAAGGAGCCAAACTTAAATCCTGTGGATACTTGTTAACTGCTTCAGTGAGAGATTTGGTGAAACAGTGGGTTTGGGGGATCACTGTCACTGAAAGGAGGTCTGGAATCAGATGTGGGTTTCACAGTTGGTATCTTGCTAGTTTTCTTTATCCTGAGTATCATGGATAAGCAAGAGCTAACAGTAATTGTACCTTTGTTTTACTTTGAAAGGCTAATGTTTTCCTCTTTTGAGCAAAGCCAATTAATAATCTCGCTTCTTAGAGTCTCCCTTGAAATAGTCTAAGAAATCACTACAGCTGTATTAATAACTGCAAGACAGTCTTATACACTATAATTCTGACAGTGTAGACAAGACATTTTTAAAGATGCGAACTATATCCTTAAAAAATAGCTTTTGACTTTGTTAATGACATAATAATGTTGTTTTGGTGAACCACAATCAAGAAAAAATGTCGAAGCCAGAAATAGAGCCAAGTGTCTTAACCCCTGGTCTAATGTCATTCTGTTATAAGCTATGGATGATTTCTACTCTGAATATAGAAGTTGGCAATTCTAAGAGGCACAAGTCTTTGCCAGTGAATTCCACAGATGAAATGTGTAATTTGGGATGAAGCATTTGTAAAACTATGTGTCCGAGGCAGTTAAGACCAATGGCCCTCAGAAAAGTAAACATTTTTTTGGTGTTAGGACAATACTGTAGACTTTATTTCTTTTTCATACAATAGTAAAAAAGACATATTACCTGCTAATATTTCTCGGAAAAAGATTTTCATGTTGAATTGAATAGTTCCAGAAAACCCACATCTCTACCAAGGCATTCACTACTGTTAACAAGAGAAGGGAGTAATTTTCCATAATAAATAGGGTTTCTAAGATTCCTCTTCCTTCATCACCTCATTTATAATAATCATGTAAATGATTTACTAATTTAATGTTCTGTATTCGCTAAATACATGGTATTATTTCTGTCTTCATGATGGCTATCATCAATTATTAATTTCTAACCTAAAAAATAGTGATGCTACTTAATTCAGTGTGTATAGTACCTAGCAAACTACCATACACACTAGATATTTTTGAGTAATTTCTCTGTCCTCAGCTTATTGTGATCTTTTCCTCCTCTGGACTATATTCTGCTTGGGTTTCTCTTTTTGGTTTGTTTGTTGCTATTAATTAGTTATTTGATCATGAACAATCTTATCATTTAACTGCAACTGAATATTGTCTTCTTTTCTATTAGATTATAAACTTCTGTAGGGAAGATTCTTAGGGCTTTTACTTCTCTTCAGACCCCTGTAATACCTACTACAGCTTTTATACACAGAAATCACTACAAAATGATTAAAGAGTAGAATGATGATTGTGTCACTATTGTTGATAAATGTTGATACCTCAAGAAATCCCTGGCTGACCAACAATTCTCCAGAGTGCGAGTACATCCTGTGTGCATATTGCTTAAAATGGAGAATATAAATTACAAGAGTTGTCCACAAAGAGAGCTCTTGCTATGGCTCTCAGCTTCCAGAAATGCCACATCTTATCTTTACTTAACTTCACTTGTGGTGACTAAGCTAGCTACTTTTTTTGGCCACAACACCATGCCAAAAATTAATATCATTTTTGTCAGTCATTATAAAATATCAGTCCATAGTTTATCCAAAATCATGTATCAAACATTTCTCCTAGATTCAAATAATTTTCAGCTCCAACATCTCCATAATTAAACTTGAGTGGCATGGTCGTCATATTCATCAGCATTATTAAGATTGTATTTCTATATTTTAAGAAAAGTAAATATAAAAATATACAAGTTTTCATTTTATCCTAAGAATCATGATTTTAATTTTAAAGCATTCCAGTTTTCCTTAAAATCTGAGACACGTTTTTTAAATGTTTCCACCCACCTAGCTACATATGAGTTAGAACATCCTGTGAAAATACCAATCTGGATAGAAAGCCATATTACTGGAAAATTGAAGTATGTTTTTATTATCTTGGAATAGAACACTAAGTTTTAACCATTCTAAATAAGAAACTGTGCTAGCAATTGACTATGATATCATAGACGTAATTCAGAACAACCAAATCTCTTTCAACAGAATTAAAAAAAAAAAAAAAAAAAAGGCTAGTTTTCCCTTTCATCTTCATGGAGCAGAAGTAGAAGAGATTCTAAAAACCTCTCCATTACTTGATTCAGTAAAACTCTGGGTATCTTTTAATATTCCCTAGGACCGTAAATTCCATTCCTCTATTCCTGTAATTGCTTGCATTCCCTGCTAACCCAAAAGTCAACTAACCAAGGGCTCTTCCTTCAGCTAGGAAAAGATTTGCAGGAGTATGTGGCAATTCACATCTGGGCTTAAGTATGAAAGATGCAGGCTTGCATAACTTCTCTCCTAAAAGATTTTTTCAATTAAATTTTAATTTCTAAAAATTGCAACATAAAAGGGAAAAAAAATGGACTTTGCAACCAAAAGAGAGCCCAATCTTGTATCACATTTCATAAGTCCAACTCTTGCTTTCTTCCAAGCTCCTCATTGGTTGGATCTAACAGGAAGTCCAAGGTACTCAAAAATAATTCCTCTGCTCTCTTTCATATACACAGAACATCTAGATAGCAAATCCTGATCAAAGATGGACAGGAATAAAATTAAAAGATCGATGTAAACATTTTTAAACGGAAGGGGATGGCAGAGAAGATGAAACAAAGGAGCACATTAATCAAATGAGAAAGAAAGGATATATTATAGAAGACAACTTGCCCCAATAAATGGAAAAAGAGAGAGACAAATGTTTTACACCCTGAAGGAAATAAAATATAAAATATATTAAGAGTGAAATGAGAAGAGAATAAATGAGATATAAAAAGGAGTTAGAAGAGCTATGGAAAGACATCAAGAAGGAAAAAATCATATAATTGCAGGAGTAATAAATGGATCAGGGTTAAAAAAGTAAAAGAAAGGGTATTTAAATTTTTTTTTTTTTTTTTTTTTTAGTTTTATTTATTTATGATAGTCATACAGAGAGAAAGAGAGAGAGGCAGAGACACAGGCAGAGGGAGAAGCAGGCTCCATGCACCGGGAGCCTGATGTGGGAATCGATCCCGGGTCTCCAGGATCGCGCCCTGGGCCAAAGGCAGGCGCCAAACCGCTGCGCCACCCAGGGATCCCCAAGAAAGGGTATTTAGCAGAAAATAGTGGGATGGATGACAGCCTTTTTAAAGGCATATCAAATACAAAGGAAAAAGATGAGATTAAAGTGATTAGACAGGAGACAAGGACAAATAACAAAAATTGAATTTAGAGAAATTGACATCTCTAACAACTAATGAAACTAAAAAAGTATTTGAAGATATAACCTGGGAGACCACTAAATGTCCCCTAATAGCTGTTCTCATCTTCTTCTCTAAGAACAGCATTTTAGCTGAGCACATGCTCAACGAACCAGACTACATCTTCCAGCCTTCTTTCTCAGTAGGTGTGACCACATGTCTAGATTCTAGGCAACAAAATGTGGATAGGAAGGAGTGTCTGCTACTCGGGAGGTCTTCTCTTAGAGGGATTAGATCTGTGCCTTCCTAGTTCTTTTTCCCCTTCCTGATGATTGTAGATAAAGATTGCTTCAATGTAACAAATAAAAATAGAGCACTCAGTTCAACTGGAATTTCAGATCAACAATGAATAAATGTTTAGTATAAGTATATCTCATTTATTGCATGAGACATATTTATACTAAAAAAAGTGTTCCTTGTTTATCTGAAATTCCAGTTGAACTGGGTGTCCTATGTTTTATCTGGGAACACTCCCAGAGATAGTGAGCATATGCCTTTGACCCAGAGAGGGAAGTCACCTGTGGAAGATGGCAGAGACCTTGCAGCCGGCCTGAATTGCCTACTTCTGGATTGTTACCTGAAAATTATATAATTTTGTATGTTGCTACTTCTTTAAATAGGACTATGGTATTTATAAGATTTTTTTTGGTACACGAACCTAGCCTTTGTTCTGATAGGTGAAAACTTTCTTGCAATTCCAAAGATTAAAAGGCCTAACCGTGTTTCCAGAATTATTAAAAGAGAGTAAATACTTGGAGAAAGTTGTTAAACTTTGAGTATAAAATAAAAAAAGGAACCTACAAGTAAATCGAAGTGAATCATCTAAAAGCAAACCATAGCACACAGTCTGAATCCAGTCTGCTACCTAAGTTTTGTAAATAAAGTTTTATGGAGTACATTAGCACTTGTTTACAAATCTATGGCCATTTTAACACTATAATAGCAGAGCTGAGTAATGGCAACAGAGATCATGTGGCCTTGCGAAGACTAAAATAATTTCTATCTGGCCCTTTACAGAAAAGGTTTGCTGACCTCCGACCCAAAGGAAAAACATTACTGACCTCAGAACTCTTGTCAGTATTAATTGACTTGAAAAGAGTTTTGAAGGAAGAACATGACTTAAAGATCATGACCATGTTGTCATCCACGTTTAAAAGCAGCAGCAGGACATTCTCAAATAGGAAGAGATTTGGAAAATACCTCACCTGTCCCCAAAGCAATGATAGGATAGTGTAAACGACTAAAGGGTGATTTAAAATAAATATGGAAGGGACAAGTGTCACCTGAAAGAATGGGGATTATTTTGATGGTACAAAATTTACATGTCATAAATCTTGAAAGAAAAGCACTACAGTGGGAAGTAATAAAATGATAACTATAATCTACTAGGACAAAAATATGCATACAGAAACATTTGAGAGGTGGAACAAGGAGAAATGAAAGAGAATGTTAACTGCTCTTATTCTTTCACTGGTTATGGGGTTCAGAAAGATAATATTCCTATGTTATCTAAGACAGAATGGTTGAATAACTAATTAGAAATAAGGTAAAAAGACAAGCCACAGACTAGCAGAAGATATATGCAACTGATAGAACACCAAAGATTTATATTGAGACTTTATAAAGAGCCCCTAAAAAACAAATAAAATTGAAAAGATAAGCAGACAATTCATAAAAGAGGAAACACATGTGACCACTAACCATAATAAAAGATGCTCTATCACTGGAATCAGGATAATGCAAATTAAAATGATAATGAGACCATTTCAAACCTATCAGACTGGCAAAAATAAGTCTGATAACATCAAGTGTTGAAGTATTGATGAAAACAGAAGCTCTTACACACTGCAGGTGGGAAATATAAATTCATAAAACCAGTCAATGGCAACACTACTTGCTCAGGTCCCAAATCCTGGATTGTCTGCCAAAATCAGAAATGATTGTTCTCTCCACCTCAATATCCAGTACGGGTCTCAAATTTAAGATCCTACTCTACTCCTCTCACATTAGGTGGTAATTCTTTTTTCTACAGCTGGAGACTATAACATCCCAGGTAGCCCTGAACCCTTTTTTCTCTCACACTCCACATCCTGTCATCAGGAAACCCTGGCAGCTCTCACATCAAATTAGATCCAGAATCTGATCACCTTCACAGTGATCACTCAGATCTATCTGTCATCTGGATGATGATCAGAGTCGTTAGCCAATCTTCCAGCTGCTGGTCAATACCAGAGTCAAGGTCACCCTTTTAGGACCTAAACCAGATCACTTTTTCCCCCCACCTTCTATTGGCTTCCCATTCCACTCAGATACAAAACCGAAGTCCTTACCAGAGTTTCTATTGGTCCTGTTTGAGCCACCTCCTGGCTATCTGCTCCCCTGTTGCCACACCAATTTCTTTGCTGTTCCTCAAACACACCAGGCTAGTTCCCACTACTCCCACCGCTCACTCACCTGCTGTTTGCACCTGCTATTCTCCCAGTGTAGACTATGCTTTCTCCAACAGCTACTCGGTTCTCTCTCCCTCATTTCATTAGGGCTCTTGCTTAAACTTTGCTTTATTGGACAGGCTTTCTCTGACCACCTTGCTTAAAATAGTACCATGTTTACCCACCCCGCCCCAGCCCAACTGCTCTCTGTCCACCCCTTATATTTTATGTAATTTTTCAAAGCCCTAATTGCCATCTGGTGTTTTATATTTTCATTTATTTTCTATCTTCTCAGTTTAGAATGTAAAACTCAGAAGAACAGGAAATACGTCTTTGGTTTATTGCTATATCTCTAGTGCTTAGAACAGACCTGGCATATTCTGAACACCCAATATAATATGTCCTAAAGAATAACTAAATAACCACTTTGGAAAGTGTATTTTTTAGGACACTGACTACGAAAGTTGAGGGTGCCCTTATTCCACCATACAGAAAATCTACATCCAGAAGATGTCCAGCCAGAGAAACTGTTTCTCTTATGAATAAGCAGACATATATACAGTACACCTTTCTAGAAAAGTAGAAATAACCTGTTCTTTAGTAGGTGAATGGATAAAATCAGTTTTATGTGGGCAGTGCAAACCTGTTTAGCAGTTAAAATGAATGACTACGCCAATATATATAAAAATTTTAAAAGATTTTATTTATTCATAAGAAACACAGAGTGAGAGAGAGGCAGAGACACAGGCGGAGGCAGAAGCAGGCTTCTTCCAGGGACCCTGATATGGGACTCGATCCCAGGACCCCAGGGTCACGACCTGAACCAAAGACAGATGCTCAACCACTGAGCCACCCAGGCATCCCAATGTATATCAATTTCTATTAAAAAAATGATGTTGGGTGAAAATGCAAATTGTCAAAGGATGAATAATTTGATGGTATGTATATAGTATACATACGTATCCACAAACGTAACATGTTTATGAATCTATAGATATGAATTAAAAGTACAAAAATCAGGGCACCTGGGTGGCTTAGTGGGTTAAGTGTCCAACTTTTGATTTCCACTCAGGTCATGATCTTAGGATCCTGGAATCGAGCACTGCACTGGGCTCTGTGCTCAGCAGAGTCTGCCTGTCCCTCTCCCTCTGCTGCCCACCCCCTTTGCTCTCTTTCTCTCTATATGTATCTAAAACAAACAAACAAACAAATAAGTAAATAAAATCTTAAAAAAATAAAAGTACAAAAATCATGGATCATACACCAACTTCAGGAGGAGGTAGGAAGGAAAGAAAAGAACGATGGAATGAGAGTTTGGCTGCAAAATTTCAGTTCTTTAAAATGAAAAGATAGCTCTGAAGACCTATAATTATAGCATATATATTTTATACATGATGTATCAAATAGTTTATCTGTTTATACAACACATTCTAAAACCAGAAATTGTTGACAGTGTTTGTCTTTGGGTGTAGAACTAGAATGGGGGAGGGAAGGAACGAAGTACCATGATTATTGTTTGGAGTTAAAAAAGATTATTTATGAGTATGCATTACTTTTGTTTTTATGATGACAAGTTTAAAATGCCTTTTTTCAGTCCTTGTCAAATCAAGCAGACAGAAAAATAAAAACACTGAGGACCTGAATAATAGAATTAACAAGCTTGAAATAATAAACATCTGTTAAACTCTCCTTCTGAAAATAAAAGACTACCTTCTGCCCAGGCTCCCATGAAATAGTAATAAAAATTGACCATACATTAAACCATAGAAAATATCTCAACACATTCTACAAGGTATAAAGAACATAAAATATTCTTACCATGTACTACTGGAAGCAGTTTGTTTTTGTTTTTAATGGAAGCAAAGCCTTGAAGCCTTTGGAAATGTTCATATGCTCCCCTAAACAACTCTTGTATCATACAGGTGATTGAAGCCAAACGTCTGAATATCAACAAAAGAAAGATAATGAGGACAGTAGTTATCAAAGTTGGAGGAATGTGATCAAAACTGTACTTCTAAGAAAATTTGTAACCTCATATCCCCTTATTACTGAAAAAGAAAAAATGAAAATAATTATGTTTAAAAATTAATAAAATAGAAGAAAAAGTTAAACCTAAAGAAGGCAGAATGAAGGAATGAACAGACTAAAATATAGAATAAAATTATTCGAAAGCAAAAAGCAGTGGAAATTATAAGTAAACCTTTTTGTAATATAAGCAATAACATAAATTATTTTACTATTTAATAAGAAAAAAGGGAGGAAATAGGAATACATGGAAATAAGAGTGAATAAAGAAAATGGCCACAGATATGGAGGAAAAATACAAGAAGTAAGAACTTGATAATATATCTGAAAACCAGGAAAATAAAAATGTCAAAAGTTGACTTATGACAAATCATGCTTAAAGAGACCAACAATAATGGAAGAAATTAGGAAAGTCCTTGAAAAATTATATTTTAAGAAAAGTACCATAACTAAGAGATTTTTGGGATATAGATATTTTTTCTATAAATCATTAAGGAACAGATAATTCTTATGCCATGTAGATAGTTCTAAGGCACAAATAAAGAAGAAAAATTTCCACAAACAAGATGGTTCTAAGGCACAAAAAAAAGAAGAAAAATTTCCACAAACAATATTCTAAGGACTGAATGATAAATATATGACAGAAAAAAAACTATGACCCAACTTCACATGTGAATATTGACATTAAAATCCTACATAAGATATTAGTATTAGCCTTAAGCAAAATACCACAAAATATTACATGGTTGCAAGAAAGGTTCATCACATAAATGGAACGATTGTTCAAAATCAGGAGATCTTTTCATTTTAGTACATCAAGATAGATGCAGCTAAGCCATTCAGTATTCACTCCTAATAAAACTCCTTGGACTTCTGTTTCTGGGAAGATACAGTAAATGTACTTTTCCCTATTCCTTTCACTAAGTGCAATAAAAAAACCTAGAAAAAAATATATATCAAGGGAAACAGATGAAGTTTAAAAATACACTTAAGTGGAGAAAAATGGAAATACAGTTGATCCATCCTCAAGCAATAGGTATAAGGTATATATAGATATAGATATATATCTTATATCTATATATATATATACACACACACAATCTTAAGAAGTATCAGAAAGGTAGAGAGGAGAAAGAAGACTGCTAGAAATTACACAGTGATGAATTACACAGGATTTCTTTTTTGCTTCATATTTCCCACAAGTGGAGCTAAAGAAGCTGGCAACCTGGAAAGGCCAACATATGCAAAAAAAAAAAAAAAAAAAAAAAAATCCCATAAGAAGCCTACTCTCTCTATTCAGAGGACCAGGAAAGGGGTAACCTAGCAACAAAGAAAGTTTCTAAATAATAAACACTCCAGTGAAACACCACAGAAAACACTGTGGCCCCATGACATCTCCACCCAAAACAGCAAAGATAGCATAGAGAGCCTAGAAGCCCACACTAAACAGGTTATAATGAGTACCCTTGCCACCACTGCCCACAATGTCATTGGGGATTCACTGGGGACAATGGAATTCCATCCCTACCTTGCAGTAAAGAGGTGGTTCTCCCCCTCCTCCCTAAGGTATTGTCTGAGGAGGTTTAGGAAAGAATCAGGACTTTCACTACTTCCCAGTGGTATTGAAGCCATTACAACATGGTACCAATGGAGATGATGTAGGGAGCAGTAACAAGGCACCTTTTACCACTCCTAGCCAGGAGGTATCAGTGAAGGCCTAATATGTATGTACCAAAGAACAGAGCTGCAAAATACGTGAAGCAGAAATGGATAGAAATGAAAGGAGAAACAAATACACAATTTTTGTTAGAGACATCAACATACACTCAATACTTGCTAGAACAACTATACTAATCAGCAAGGTATAATAAGAACTTAACACCATCTACCAACAGGTTCTGATCAATATTAAGAGAATACTTCATGAAAACACAGCAAATAAACATTCTTTGCAGGTGTTCACAGAATATACACTAAAATAGAACCACTCCTGAGCCATACAACAAACCTCAACGAATTACAAAAAAATTGAAAGTACACAGAGCATGTTAATGGTAATGAAATCAAAACTAGAAATCAATAATAGAAAGATCACAAGAAAACTCAGACACTTGGAAAGCAAACAACACATCTCTACACAATGCATGAATCAAGGAAAAAGTCTTGAAGGAAGTTTAAAAATACATTTAAGTGAATGAAAATAGAGATCCAGTCAATCCTCGAACAACACAGATAAGAAGTGGATGGGTCCACTTATATACAGATTTTTTTTTTATAAATACAGTATAGTCCTGTAATTGCATTTTCTGTTCCATGTGCTTTTCTTACTAACATTTTCTTTTTTTTAGCTTACTTTATTATAAAAATACAATATATAATACATGTAACATGTGAAATATATGTTATTCAATTTCCTATGTTATTCCCATCAACAGTAGACTATTAGTTAAGGTTTAGGGGAGTCAAAAGTTATCCACAGATCTTTGACTGGAGGGGAGCACCTCATTCCCAGGTATTCAAGAAACAACTATACAACAAATCAAAATTCATAGGGCACAGCTAAAGCCATACTGAGAAGGAAGAAGCATAGCACTAAAATGTACATATTACAAAAGAAAAAATTCTCAAATCAATAATCTAAGCTCCCACCTCAAAAACCTAGAACAAGATGAAAATACACACAAACAGAAGGAAGGAGCTAATAAAGGCAGGGGCAGAAATAAAATAAAATAAAATAAATAAATAAATAAATAAATACCCCCCCCCCAAAAAAGGAGCAGAAATCGATGAAATTGAAACAGAAAAACCAAAGAGAAAAATCAATGAAACAAATGAGCTGTTTCTCTGAAAGACAAATCTCTCATAAAAATGACAAAGACAAAGGAGAGAAGATACAAATTACAAATTTTGAGAATGAGACAGAAGATATCACTACAGGGACACTTGGATGGCTCAGCGGTAGAAATCTGCCTTTGGCTTAGGGCATGATCCGGTCCTGGGATTGAGTCCCACATTGGGCTCCCCACAGGACATGTGTTTCTCCCTCTGTCTTTATCTCTGCCTTGTGTGTCTCTCATGAAAAAATAAAATCTTAAAAAAATAAAAATAAATAAATAATAATTTTAAAAAGAGATATCATTACAGACCCTGCAGACATCAAAAGGAAAAGCAGATGTGGCTACAAGAGCAGAAGAGCAACTATATCAATACCCATAGCCTGGTTGTGACCTTGTGCTGGAGTTTTGCAAAATGTTATTTTTGGGGAAACTGGGAAAAGGGTACAGTGGGTTTCCATATATAACTTCTTATAACTGCATGTGAATCCCCAGTTTTCTCAAAATAGAAGTTTAACTTAATGAACTCTAAAAACAATACCTTAGCAAAGTATAATTAGAAGCTTACTTCTTCAACATGATGCCTCTTGGCCTACCCCCTCTACTATATTTAATAGTTGAGGAAGTAGAAATTCTACTAGAAATTCTAACCTAAGCATTTTGACAAGGGAATCAGACAAAAGGCACAACTATTGGAGAAGAGGAGGTAAAAATTCCAATGTTAAAACTGATCAATTATGCAAATAGAATATCCAATAGAAAGTAATGGCAAACTATTAGTAATCAAGAAGTTCGGATAGAAGGCCAGTCATAAATAAAAATATAAAAATGTTCTCATTTGAAATTGTCAAAAATAGGAATAGTTTGAATGTGTATAAGTAAGGATTGATTAAACACAACATGATTGATCCAAAGAATGCAATACCACGCAGCTGCTTTAAAAAATGTGGAAATCTGGGGCAGCCCTGGTGGCGCAGCAGTTTAGCGCCGCCTGCAGCCCGGGGTGTGATCCTGGAGACCCGGGATCGAGTCCCACATCGGGCTTCCTGCATGGAGCCTGCTTCTCCCTCTGCCTGTGTCTCTGCCTCTCTCTCACTCTCTCTGAATGAATAAATAAATAAATCTTAAAAAAAAATAAATTAAAAAATAAAAAATGTGTAAATCCATATGTATTTATATGTAAAATATGTTTGTATCAGTCAGTGTAGGCCAGGTTTAAGCTATCATAACAAATAGCTCCAAATCTCAAACGGTTTTTTTCTTGCTCACTTCACATATCCACTGTAAATCAGCTCTACATCATTTTCTCTACATCATCTTAACTCTAGAAGTCAGCAAGATAGAACAGCCTCTATATAAAATTTTCTGATTTCATGGAAGAGGGTAAAGAAAGACATGACAAAAGTAAAAGCTTTTACAGCTTTTGCTTGAAGATGATACATATCATATCTTCTTACATTTCATTGGTCAAAGTTAGTCAATGGCCATGCCTGAGATAAACAAAAACAACATTTATTAACTTTGCACAGTCAACAACATCTTAGAAAGGAGAACCAGTTGTACATGGACCTAATATCATCTACCATAACATCCATGAAATATTATCAAGCAAAACTCAA
Organism: Vulpes lagopus; assembly: GCF_018345385.1. Lineage (NCBI taxonomy): Eukaryota > Metazoa > Chordata > Mammalia > Carnivora > Canidae > Vulpes > Vulpes lagopus. Next base: position 65,653,884 of record NC_054831.1, read on the forward strand.
ATAAACAGGTTACAGGTGGGGAAAGTATTCAATATAATTACTGACATTTTTTGGGAGGGTGGATAGTATTCAGGAACAGCAGGGCTACTAATTTTTGCTTTTTATATTTTTGTAACGTTACAGGATTTTGTAATAGATGTGTATTAATTTTAGATTAAAATAATATTTTATTTAAAAAGTAAAAAAGGAGAAAATCTGATCTTAGTCTCTTCTGCTTTAATTTAAAACACATGCATTTTCCTTTTGTGTATAGTAGACATGGAGAATACATGTGACCAGTCACAGAATAATGCTTAGAAGCATTTATTAAATAAACTGTTAGTTTAAAAAAACTAATATTGTTTGAATTGAACACACAATTGATTAAGTAAGAGGTTCTATGTGGTGCATCAAGCTATAAGAAAATTCAAATCTAGTCAGAAAAGGAAATACCCTTCTATCCTACATTCAACAACTACAGAGCATAACCTTATATTCAGTATGTAACAGAAAGTTATTCACCAGAATTGGAAACAAATAAAAAACAATAGTATTTCCTAGGGGGGTTTGTGTACTTTCCCTTATGTGGAGAAAGAAAAGAGAGGCATAAAAAGAAAGAAAGAAAGAAAGAAAGAAAGAAAGAAAGAAAGAAAGAAAGAAAGAAAGAAAGAAAGAGAAAAAGAGAGGCATGGTGGCAAAACCGAGCTGCCAGGTGTTCTGGCCAATGAGTGGCATGGTTCTGCCATTAGGCAGGAGTGGAAGTCCCAGTGACCATTTTTCAGTTGGGAGGCTGTGCGCCATGGGGGTCTGTGTGCCATGGGCGGGTGATGGGGGAGACAGAGGTAAGAAAGAAGCTAATAGAAAGACACAGTGGTGATGAAGTTGTGTATGGCTGAGAGAGAAGAGATCTTTTTAGCAAATATCCATAAAAGTAAAGGAGGACTGGGCGGAGGGGAGGGTGCTCTTGCTGTATGATATATCATGTAAGACCCCATCCTATCCCCATGAAGAAAGCCTTCCGTAAAGACTTAGAGGCACTTGGGATCCCTGGGTGGCGCAGCGGTTTGGCGCCTGCCTTTGGCGCAGGGCGCGATCCTGGAGACCCGGGATCGAATCCCACGTGGGGCTTCCGGTGCATGGAGCCTGCTTCTCCCTCTGCCTGTGTCTCTGCCTCTCTCTCTGTGTGTGTCTATCATAAATAAGTAAAAAAAAAAAAGACTTAGAGGCACTTGTCCCAGAGGTAGGGATCCTCCCTATTCTCCTGTGACTTCAACACAGCAAAGCCCTTGGCATTCTTCAAAAATATCTCTTAAGAGCTTCACCAAGCTTCACCAACCCCCAAATTCTCAGGTATACCTGGAAGAACTTCATGCACTTGCTGCTGTGACCTCTAGGGGCTCACAGTGGATGGAGATGAGGGTAGCAAAATAAATTTGTCCGCAGTTACTCTTCTCCGCAGACAATTAGCAGGGAGCGCAGCTTTGAACACAGTAAAGAAAAGCCCGTAATTTGAAAACCCAGGCAGTTGTCCAATTAGCCAAGGGGTTGAGGACTGTATTGTTTGGAAAGGCGTCTTAAGGGAATGCATTTCCGATGCCCAGCCAGGCCCCTTGGCATGGCCTAGAGGAAGAAAATGAGAAGGATTGACATCACTCTGGGGTGTAATTTAGAATATACTCTCCAGTGAGAGCAGGAACAGCTGCGCAGATTTTGTTGCTTCTAGGAAACTGTTTCTTTCCCTTAATGTGGATGCAGACTATTGTCTGTCTCTGAGAATTGTTTGTCCTTGGGAGAATGTGTGAATGTGTGTGAGGGGATGTAAGTGGGGGTATCTGTAGGAGTATGTTTGAGCATGTGTCTGCAATTACTCACAAAGACTGCTAGCCTCAGGGAGAATGAGGGCTTTCACCCCACTTTGATAGAAAGATTGTAGACAGGGAGCCTTAAAGTGCCAAAACCCACTCCTGGACTGTTATGCCCAGCCGAACTCACCTGGATGATTCTGCAGATGCCTGTAAGCGGCCTTTTGATGTGAAATTATCCTCTAGAGCAGCAATTGGCAAGGTAGCACCCAAGGACAAAATCTGGCCCACTCCCTGTTTTTGTAAATAAAGTTTTATTGCAACACAGCCATATCCATATATCTACATTTTGTCTATAGAGGCTTTCATATTATAGCAGCAGACTTGGGTAATTGTGACAGAGACTATATCGCCCACTAAGCCTAAACTATTTATTATCGGCTTTTTGCATAAAAGGTCTGTTGACCCCTGGTCTAAAATCAGCACTTCCAAAGAGAAAAGTGTATATAAACAACGCTACCCTTGAAAATCTGTTAGGAAGTGAAGATAGATATTTTGTCACCCAATAAGCCTCTATTAGTGTTTTCTTCAGGAATAGAGGAATAGTGTTTCTTCAACTGAATGCCAAATAAATGATTGGCATATTGTTAGGAGCCGTGATGTATGAGAAATGCATATACCTAATAGCAGAATTACACTTAGCGCAGCGAAATGAGAAACTTGGAGAAATGCAACTCATAAAGGGCATGCAGATTCATGTTTCCCATCTCATTTACACTTGGTCACAAGCTTTTTAAGAAGAAAGTAGGCAGCATCACCTCCACTATACATATTGTCACTGCTCGCTATTTTTAAAGGAAGCGTGTATAGTTGAATTTGAGTGAAATGAGTGGGTGCATCCTGCAAATCTATATTCGGAAATGTACTTTGAGGGGTTTGGGTGCTATGGATAGCCCAGGTTGTGGGAAAGAGTAATTTCAAACGGAGGGAAAGGTCTTTCCAGTACTAAAAGAATCGGAGAAAGGCTTTTTTTTGCAGAGAGACCTAGGTAGGTAGATCTTGAGACAAGGTAAATAGATCAGGAACTGGAATGTGCCAGGAGAAGGCTGTAGGAGAATCACTTCATTTCATTTTTGTTCCTTACACTGAGAACAGCTATATTTTTCCCTGCCATTTGAAGTTCCTTTGCCTTAAATTATAATTCTGTTCAGTTAGTTGGAGACTTTCAGTAAATCTTCTCATGGGCTCAGGTTGGGGGTAGTGTGGAGAACCAAATTTGAGGTAGTAAATGGACGTTTGCCCACGACCAGCATGACAATAGAAAGTTTAAGAACCTGGGGTACTATTAAGGTTTTCAGCAGCAACCAGCTGCAAATGAACAGAAACCTAGTTCAAAAGCTGGAAGCCTTGGGGGGAAAGAGGGTATAGTTGAGCCACAACTACATCGTTGCATGATTTGAGCACAAACATGAGGTAACTAGCTATTTCTTTTACCCCAAATATACTATAGGAACATGACTGGATCTTCAAAATGGTGGAGAATTTAAGTGTGTGTGGGTGCATGCCTGTATGTGTGTGTGTTGGGGAGGGAAGTAAATACATGAATTACATAAACATGTTAATGTTTTACAGTTGAATACTTTGATGTATATCTTCCTACCAGAAGCCAGTTGCTCTTTTCACTGTTACCAACACATTCTCTCCCGCTTGGAGGCCATTATCAACTGGAGGAAGGTGTCATGCGCTGAGCTCACCCACAGCAAGCAGAGTACCAGGAAACTTAGTGGAGGCCTAAATGCTCCTGCTCTCCAACCCAGAAGCACATCTTATTCTGATTTGTGCTTTTGCCAAATTACAATTTTGCTACATGTCAGAGACCTCCAGCTTGGGCAAACTGTAATATCTAATTTACAATTCTATTTTTTACTAGTAAAACTTAGAAGTATTTTATTTTTTAACTGTATTGAGGAGTCATTGACAAGTATAATTGTGCATACTTAAAGTAGTTAATCTGATGATTTGATATATATAATATATTTACCAAGACCAAGACAACTATTTTACAAATTTAAAATTGAACTGTCTGATCACTGAAGAGAGAACTTAGAAGCAGAATGTAAAGTGTGATTTAGAATTCCAGTGACGTTTTTGAAACATGCAGTTTCATTAGGCTCAGAATTGAGTTGATAAAAATGGCAAATTAAGTTGCCCTTAGATGTGATCAAAGGCATGAAATTTTGTACTTCTCATCCCAGGTGATGTTTGAATTTTCTGGGAGCTCTAAAAACTGTTGAGGCTCAGGCCACACTAGAATGGATCACTTAGCTCCCTGGAGGGAGCGCCCAGGCCTCTGTAGTTTGGAAACCTCCACCGGGGACCCCATCCTGCAGTTGGAGCTGGCAATCAGGCCTCCAGATGCAAGGAAATGGTAAAGGGAATGGCTATCTCACAGAAGCCTTCAAAGACTTGACACGTCGAAACGTGTGGAAGGCTTTCTTCAATTCTAGAGCAGAAGGCATTTTAGGAGTGCTTGTTTCATCCAGAAATGGGAACTGTTCTGTTTAGACTTCATTAAAGCACATGTGGGCGATGTCGCCATGAAATCACTTCAGCCATCTGGCAACACAACAGGAAGTTATTCTGGTTTTGAATAAAGTGCAATAAGGCGGGTGAGGCAGCAATTAAAACTTATCAAAATAGCTGCGATTTTCTGAGTGGTACAGAAGGGTAAGCAACCTTTCTGAAGGGATATTTTTTTTCTTTCCCCCTTATTTCCATAGAAAATATTTCTAAAGTGAAGATTCAATTCGATTTAATCGTACTGATTATATTTTAAAAAGCAAATAAACTCTAGTACTTCAAAGGCTTTACTGAAATGTAAATCTCAACTCCTTTTTCTCCTGGAGGAGAATGTATACATCCAATTAATGGGCACTTGAAGTGAATATGGAAGTACTATGAAAACTAAAACAATTTTTATTTTTATTTTATGTTTTTAAAATTTTATTTATTTATTCATGAGAGACACACAGAGAGAGGCAGAGACATAGGCAGAGGGAGAAGCAGGCTCCCTGTGGCGAGCCCGATGCAGGACTCCATCCCAGGACCCTGGAATCAACACCTGAGTGGAAGGCAGAGACTCAACCGCTGAGCCACCACAGGTGCCCCCAAACTAAAACAATTTTAAAATGTGAGAAGGACTTGATTAATCAAGACTAAGCGGGTAACAGTAAATATTAACCTAGGTAGTGAGGTGATGGGGGGAATATTGCCTGTAGTATGCTTTTACCATCACTTAGATGTGGTTTGTTGAGGTAATCATCATAATATCCACTGTCTGGTGTTAATACTGCTTTATTTTATTATGTCGTTTTTCATTTTAATAGGTTTTTCATTTTATTTTATGGGTTCTATTTTTTTAGACTCTAATTTGAAGAATTTCTTCAGATCCTACCATCACCCCACACCATCCTGCCCTCTTCAGCTGTGAAAGATATAGGAGTGGTAAATCTGGGCCTATCTTTTTATTGCCCTTGGACATAAATATGGTGTTCTAGATTTTGACATGTTACTTATTTCCTTTTCTTAATTAAAGGATAGTCAACAATGATGTTTCATTAGTTTCAGGTGTACAACATATTGGCTCAGCAAGTCTATAAGTTATGCTATGCTCATTACAAGTGTGATTATCATCTGTTGCTGTACTATGCTATATAATATTCATCCCCAAACTGAAACACATTACCTGTTTCTTATTTAAACTTTTTATTTGGGAAAAATTATAGATTCACATGCAGTTGTAAGAAATGATGCAGAGAGATTCCCATGCTCCCTTTACCCAGTTCCTCCCAAAGAGAACATCCTACAAAACTATGATATAACCAGGATATTGACATTATTTCAGCCAAGATCAAGGACAATTCTTTTACTGCAAGATTCTCAGGTTGCCGTTTTGGAGTAACCTCCCGTATCTCTCCATTCCCAATCCCTCCCTAACTCGGCAATTCTGTCCTTTTGAAAATGTTACAGAAATGGAATCATATGGTCTGTTATCTTTTGGGATCACTTTTTTTTTTTTTTTTTTTGCCACTCAGTATCATTCTCTGGAGATTCAGCCAAGTTAATGCATGTGTCACTAGTTTATTCCTTTTTGTTGCTGAGTACTACTCTGTGGTATGGATATATCACACTCGGTTCTACCATTCACCTGATGAAAAACAACTGAATTGCTTCCAGGTTTGGACTGTCACTAATAAAGCTGCCATAAAAACACCTATATACAGGTTTTTGCAGGAGTGCATGTTTTTATTTCCTTGGGATAAATATCCAGGAACACAACTGATGGGTCATATGATAGTTACATGTTTTTCAAGAAACTACCATGGTATTTTCCAGTGTGACTCTGCCATTTTTCATTCCCTCCAGCAAAGTATGAAATCAAGTTTCTCACATCCTTACCAGCATTTGGTATTATTATTTTTTTAAATTGTAGCCACTCTGATAAGTGTGGTGTAATTGCTCATTGTGGTTTTAATTTGCATTTCTGTAACAGCTATTGATACAGAAATCTCTTCATGTGCTCTTCTTCTGCTTGCTTTATCTATAACGTACAGAATTGTATTTAGCACCAGCAAGAGGAAAGTTCCACATTTTCTTTTATGATGGGTCAAAATAGAGTAGTAAAGAGAGCAAGTTTTGTTCTCATATGGTCAAGGTCTGAATCCTGGCTTTGCAACCTTAGGCAACTTCTCTTTCCTCAGTTTCCAATCTGTCAAATGGTAATAATACCTACCTTGTTTTGAGGGTTTAATGAGGTAGTGCAAAGCACTTCAAACAGCATGTTCCATAATTTTTAGTTAAATAGAATTCATAATGCATTTCATAAAATTAATAACATAGTTAAAAAAAACATTGTTTCAAAAATTGTAAGATTTGCTTAACTCTCTTCCAGTATTTAATATTAATGAAAACTCTTGTGATGCCAACCCTATTTTTCCTTTTTAAAGTAACCTTTCCTGGGCATGTCAGCACTGCTTGGGGGATTATATTTTTCCTTGCAATTCCCAGCTGTCATCAGTCTGTGTATAGGGGAGTATCTCTTTGTGCTTGATAAATACTTGATAAGCTCTTCCAGTCTGAAAGGACAAGTGTTTCAGCAACTCACTGAGTCATGGGTAAATTGGTCCAGATTCTCTGAATTTCTAAGCATGTGTAAGACATACTTTCTTTACTTAATATTAAATTCCTACAATCATTTCCAAGATTAAGAAAAGAGGGCTATATAGAAAGGGAAAACATTTTGAAGCCTGATTATTCTATTCAAAATCCAAGATATAAACCAGATTTACTAGTATTTACTCTTCTTCTAAGGTTTTTAGTAATACTCTACTGTTCTGAAAATTTGCGTTCAGTGTTTTTTTAAAGATTTTATTTTTGGGGCAACCTGGGTGGCTTGGTAGGTTAAGCATCTGCCTTTGGCTCAGGTTATGATCCCAGAGTCCTGAAAGCAAGCCTGCATCAGGTTCCCTACTCAGCAGGGGATATGCTTCTCTCTCCCCCTGTTTGTGCTCTCTCAAATAAATAAACTCTTTTTTAAAAAAGATTTTATTTTTATTTATTCAGAGAGAGAGTGACTGTGTGAGCTGGGAGAGGGGCAGAGGGAGAAGGACAAGCATATTCCATGCTGAACACAGAGTCCAATGTGGGACTTGATCCCAAGACCCTGAAATTATGACCCGAGCCCAAACCAAATTGGTTGCTTAACTGCTGAGCTACCCAGGGGCCCCTACAATAGTCTTTAAAGTGTAAAATACATACTTAATATGTAAAGATGGAAAATATTCTCTTGTGAGTGACAAAGAAGGGACCATCAAATAATTGGTAACATAATAATTCCATAGACCTTCCCAATCATTGACTAATCCTTAAAGGATATCTACAAATGTAAAAAGTACCTTCATATTTTTTCATATTTATTGTACAGCAAATAGAATACAGGATTCTAAAGTGAATTTGATTAAGTGTACAAAGCTTTCCCCTAGGAGGGGACATTTGGCCAAATGGCTATAACTACGGGACTTGTTACATAAATTATGGTACATCTCTAAAATAGAATATTATGTGGTTGTTAATATGAGTTAGACAAATATATGTGCACTGATGTACAAAGCAGTAGGAGATATAGAGGTATTTTATAGGAAGAAAATAGATTCTATATATGTATTTGTGTGTATTTACATATCGAAACATTTTTGAAAAGCATTTTTTGGCAGAAGACTATAAAACTGCAGAGTGGAACTAGGTAGTGAGATGGAGATTTATTTTATATCTTTCTGTATTATTTGAAGGTTGTTAATATTGCACATTACAAAAAAAATAATTTTTTCAAAAATTGATGCACCACCACAAAGAATATTGGATGTTTAGATATTCACAGACAAAACACATCATTCCTGTTAAATAGGGTAAAAAAATAGAGATATGGATGTCAGGATCTAGCTGAACATATAAACGAGCCATGATATCAAGTTTTGTGTTTACTTAAGATGGTATTTTTCTTTCTTTCTTTTTTTTAAGACTTCATTTATTTATCTATTCATGAGAGACGACACACAGAGAGAGGCAGAGACACAGGCAGAGGGAGAAGCAGGCTCCATGTAGGAAGCCTGATGTGGGACTCAATCCTGGGACTCCAGGATCACGCCCTGGTCCAAAGGCTGGCGTTCAGCCACCCAGGCATTCCTCTATATTTTTTTTTTAAGATTTTATTTATTTATTTCAGAGATCGAGAGAGAGAGAGAGCGCACACAAGCAGAAAGGGAGCAGCAGACTCTCCACTGAGCAGGGAACCCGACTGATGTGGGGCTCAATTCCAGGACCCCGGAATCATGACCTGAATGACAGGCAGAAGCTCAACGACTGAACCACCCAGGCGTCCCTTCAGATGCCTTTTTTTTTTTTTTTTGTATCTCTTAACAATAAGGTTAGTCCAGGAGAAAAATGAGAAAAACAATGAACAATCTTGGCTGTTCTGGTCACTGAACACTAAACCCACAGGATCTTTAATATATTTACATAGCTATGCTTGAAATCCCTATTTGCTGACTGATTTTTAAAGAACTGTAGGCTTCTTTGATGAGAAAGAGGAAGTGCTGAAGAATAAATTAATGAAGGAGAAAGAATCTAGCAACAGGAAAGAGACAATGGTGACGTCTTTAGTTCTACAATACTCTAGAGAGGAATCCAGTTATTTCTCACTTTTGGACAGCTACCATACAAAGCATGACAAAAGCTATCAGGGCAGCAGATAAGGTCTTTTCTGAAGTGGCTGTGTATTTTGTATTTTATCTTTGGGCTAACAAGTCCTTGAGGCTTTTTTAATTTGTAGTCACAAGTACTAGCCTGCCAATCAAAAATATACATATGTTAACTTTCATTTAATATTCAACATGAAATGTCATGTAATATCATAGCTCTGGGGCACAACTCCAATTATGTATCAAATGAACTGAAAACACAATTTAATAAGTTGTAGTCTTTTGGGAAAGAACTTCTGTGACCTTAAATTTTGGCAAGTCTTTCATTTTATAAGCGATTTAGAGTAGCGGATGGCATTTAGATGATATAGAATATAATTCATCAGTCCTTACAGATAAACATTTATCTTAATGACTTTCAAGCATAAACTGAAATACTATATGAAAGCATAACATTATATATATATATATATATATATATATATATATATATATATATATATAAAGACTTTTTAGGGATTCCTGGTGGCTCAGTTGATTAAGCTCCAACTCTTGATTTCGGGTCAGGTCATGATCTTAGGGTTCTAAGATGGAACCCCAGGTCAAACTCTGAGCTCAGTGGGGAGTCAGCTTCTATCTCTCTTCTTCTCCCTCTGCCTCTCTCCTCCTCAATCCCCTGCTCACATGCTCTCTTTCTCTCTAAAATAAATATATCTTCTTAAAAAAGCTTTTTGAAGTTATAATTCATTAAGGCTGACATTTTACAATGAAAGTGTTATAGCCTTTAAAAACAAGTAATATTTTAAAATAGACACGCACTCATACAAATACTATCACAATGCACACAAACTAGAAGTGATGGCAGATCAATGGCATATGATTCTAAGGAATAAAACCATTTGAAAATTGCTTCTCTCCTAGATAAACACTTATGTTTGAAGATATTAACATAAAAGTGTTTAAAATATGATTCCTCAACTTCTACAAAAGAAAGATCAATAGAGCACCTTGAGAGTAACTAGAGGGATATATTTTTCTTTTAAAAATATATTTTATTTATTTATTTGAGATAAAGTGAGAGAGAACATGAGCTGGCGGAGGCGCAAAGGGAGAGGAGAAACAGACTTCCCACTGAGCAGGGAGCCAACATGGGGGCTCGATCCCAGGACTCCAAGATCATGACCTGAGCAGAAGTCAGATACTTAACTGACTGATCCATTGAGGCATCCCTAGAGGGATATATTTCATAGAGGATAATCTGAGTTTTCACAAGATCATGAACGGTAGGAAGAAACTTATGTTTCTGAGCAAATTTATTTTTTAAAATTAGGAAGTTATAGAATTGCTATGATAGGACATTGAACCATTTCTCAAAATGTGAAAATTCATAGGGGATTTGAATCTTAGCCCTTCTTAGAAGGTGAAGCTTCCACAAGACACCTCTCAAATGTGACCATTGAGGGATCCCTGGGTGGCGCAGCGGTTTGGCGCCTGCCTTTGGCCCAGGGCGCGATCCTGGAGACCCAGGATCGAATCCCACGTCGGGCTCCCGGTGCATGGAGCCTGCTTCTCCTTCTGCCTGTGTCTCTGCCTCTCTCTCTCTCTCTCTCTCTCTCTCTGTATGACTATCATAAATAAATAAAAATTAAAAAAAAAAAAAGTCAAATGTGACCATTGAGATCAGTTGACAAGGGAGATCTTACAAATCACACAATAGGAACAGACTGGCTAATCAAGAAACCCACTCTTACTGTAGGGTAAGTCTCCGCCTTTCCTGGAGAATATGATATAGGATATGACCTAGTGACTCACTACAGAAATGGTGCCAGTTCTCTACCCCTTCCTCTATTCATGTCCTTTGCCATGTGACTTCACAGTTCTCACTGTCAAAAGACAGTGTTGGTTTCCTCATCTGTTGATTCTGACCTGACCTTGTGACTTGTTCTGCTAATAGCATGCAGGTAAAATGACAGTGTGCCAATTCTGAGTTCAGGCCTCAAGAAGTTTTGTGTGCTTCTACTCTCTTCCTTGGAACCCTACCATCACCATATGAACAAGTACACCATATGTGCTTCTACTCTCTTCTTTGGAACCCTGCCATCACCATATGAACCATCACCTACCATACCCCAAGACATGGAGTGGAGATGAGTTGTCTAGCTGACACCATCCTAGACCAGCCAGTCGTCAGCCTACCTACAAGCTGATAGCTGATGCATGAGCTAGCACAGCTGAGATCTGCTGAGCATGATTTTGATCAGAACAAACATCCAGCAGCTCTGCAACCTTGTGAACTTTTGGTATTATCACTAGGTTTGGGTGTAGTTTGTTGTACAGTGATAGCTAACTGATGTCCAAAGTAAATATCTTCAAGTCTTCTATTTCGAAACAAAATGAAAAACTACTCTCATCTTCTCTTCAAATTTCTTAAAAGAATAGTCTATGTATGTATCAACTTCTTTTCTTTTCAGTCATCTCTTGGCAATTCTAAAAACTGTTCTTTTTTTAAAAAAGTATTTTATTTATTCATGAGAGACACAGAAAGAGAGAAGCAGAGAGAGAAGCAGACTCCATGCAGGGAGCCCGATGTGGGACTCGATCCTGGGACTCCAGGATCATGCTCTGGGCCAAAGGCAGATGCTCAATTGCTGAGCCACCCAGGTGTCCCAATTCTAAAACTGTTCTTGCTAAAGAGTCTAGACTTTTTAATAAGTCCAGTGGATTTTTCTTCCTTTCTTTCTTTCTTTTTCGAATATATAGCTTTTTATGTCAGGATATCTGGTTTCACTGAAAACTGTAATTGATTTTGCTATAACACATCCACTAAAATTACTATTTTAATACTTAAGTGTTATAATTTCTTATAATTTTCTTATACTTTTTAGGATCCCAATGAGTGATTTCTTATAATTTTTACTTTCTTATAAAATTCTTATAATTTTTAGGATCCCAATGAGTGATTATTTGTTTTTTGTTTCTTATAATTACTTTCTTATAATTTTAGGATCCCAATGAGTGATTATTTGTTTTTTGTTTTTTTTTTTATAAATTTATTTTTTATTGGTGTTCAATTTGCCAACATATAGAATAACACCCAGCACTCATCCCATCAAGTGCCCCCCTCAGTGCCCATCACCCAGTCACCCCCACCCCCTGCCCACCTCCCCTTCCACCACCCCTAGTTCATTTCCCAGAGTTAGGTAATTTGGTTTTTTTAATTGAGATACAACTGACATTACATTACTTTCAGGTGAACAACAATGATTTGTTATTCGTGTATATTGTGAAATAATCACCACAATAAGTCTAGTTAACATCCATCACCACATATAGTTACATATTTGTTACATGATAGGAACCTTTAAGGTTTTCTATCTTAGCAACTTTCCAATATGTAACGTAGTATTATTAATTATAGTTGTGATGCTGTGCTTATAAGTGTGTGCTAAATAAGTGTGCTAAATAAGTATCCCCTGTACTTATTTATTTTATAACTGGAAATTTATACCTTTTGACTGCCTTCCATGGGTATTTTAATTCTTGTCTTAGTTAAATTTCTATACTGTTTGACACAGTTGATGACTCCTATCTTGAATTGGCGCTTCAGGATTTTATGGCACTATTATCATATGGTTTTCCTTCTGTTTCTATGGCTATTGCTCTTAATTCACAGCATAAGTCCATATTCCTTTGCTTCGCCATGAATGTATATAATCCTCACTTATCTGTCTTCAGCCCTTTTCTTTTTTCAGAATACATATGTCCCTTGGTTGATTTCATCTAGGCTCAACAGCTTCTATCATCAAATCTAGATTCATTTCTAAGAAGTAGACTTTTGTACTCAACATAGATCCATCAATTTGGTGATATTGTGGAGGAATATTTGAGGGGAGGCTGGAGGCCATTATGAGGACACTGCAGTAGTCCAAAGGTTACTGGAGAAATACTTCATCTTGGCCAAAACTGGCGAAGGGATGTTGAGAAATATTTAAAAGGCAAAATGTACCAGATATGAATAGTAATAGTGAAAAGTCTTCGATGAAATATTTCTTGAAATTGTCTCTTGTCTGTGCCAATTGGCATGTTGAAATGAGAAAAAAATAAGTTTCTTTCTGTTAATTCTAAAAAGTAAAGAACATCTGTAAATGAAAAATCAAGTAGTCAAGGTTGAAAATACAAAAAAAGGTTTCGCACACTGTACAAATAAAAACATTGTTGAAAAGCCACAGAATAAAGTTTACTCAAACACCATCAGTGCTTACAAGTTCTATTTCTAGTTTTTTTGACTTTATAGCTCAGTAATATGTCACTCACTTTCTTCAAACTAAATATTTGCTATGCTTTCAGTTGAGTGAATTGTAATATGTGTATTCATTAATTTTTCAACATATAAAATGATTATCTACTTTTTGTCAAGTACTTTGATGGAAGCTGTGGAACACACCAAGTGGATAAGCAATGTCCTACAGGGAATTTAGATTCTAGTAAAATAGACTAAAATTTGTCTCTAAACATTCATGCTTTGAGGTCAAACATGAGGTACCAAAGAATTGACAGAAAGAATATCTGTGGGTAGATGAAATCAGGCAGAGGTGAGTTGACATTAAAAGATGGAGTAGAGGGACGCTTGGGTGGATCAGCAGTTGAGCATCTGCCTTCAGCTGAGGACATGATCCTGGAGTTCTGGGATGGAGTCCCGCATCATGGAGCCTGTGTTCTCCTCCCTCTGCCTATGTCTCTGCCTCCCTCTGTGTCTCTCATGAATATATAAATAAAATCTTAAAAAAAAAAAAGGTGAAGTAGATTTGGACCTGCAGAGGCAGGAGGAAAAAACTTTGTAAAATTAGCAAAATCACAAATGGAGCAAAGTGGAATGGATCCTCAGTGCCCAAGGAAGAGCCTGGATTGGGCCGCAGGTTGAGATAGGAGGTTAAAGAGAGAGAAAACCAAGAAGACAGTAAAGGGCTAAAAGTGTAGGACCTTTAGCTAATAGTCTGAACAGTTTAGACTATATTTAGGAGACAACTAGGGGATCACTGAAAGTTTTGAAGTATGTGACCAGGGCCCCTTTTATGGTGATTAGTCAGGTAACAGCAGCATGGTTGGAGGTTGACCTGCTGGCCTAGAACGGGAGTCTGGAGAAGCAGATACAATCAGTGTGATCACAGGGAACATGGGGCAATAGCTTAGGGATGGGGTAATAATTCTAACCTGACTTAGATAGTAAGCAGTGGAAATAGAAGAGAAGGATTAGACTGTTTGAATCTATTTTATCTGTGATTTAATTGGATATATGAGAGCAATTTGGGGATGGACATCTTTGAACATGTTGATTCCAAAATTCAGGTTGGATTTCAAAGTCCACCAGGCATTTTTTTTTTAAGATTTTATTTATTTATTCCTGAGAGACAGAGAGAGAGAGAGAGAGAGAGAGAGAGAGAGGCAGAGACACAGGCAGAGGGAGGAGCAGGCTCCATGCAGGGAGCCTGACGTGGGACTTGATTCTGGGACTCCAGGATCACACCCTGGGCCGAAGGCAGGTGCTATGCCACTGAGCCACCCAGGCTGCCCTCCACCAGGCATTTGGAAGGCTGAAAACCAACTCGGAGCTGAATATGTAAATATATATATATTTAGAGAGACTGTAAGTATGAGTGAGTGGGGGAGGGACAGAAGGAGAGGGAGAATCAAACAGATTCCGCGACCAACTGGGAGCCTGACGTGGCGTTCGATCTCATGACCCTAAGATCATGATCATGACCTGAGCCAAAATGAAGAATCTGATGCTTAACCAACAGAGCCACCCAGGTGCCCCTGAAAATTTTATTTATTACCTTGTATTCTCTATTAGTGATAATCTGGAAAAATGAGCCTCCTCCTTAAGTAATATTTCTCTGACCTGTTTTTTGGCCTTTTGTGTTTGCTTGGTCATTGCAAAAAAAAAACCTCATTATGATTTTAATTGAAATAGTATTGAATGGATAATTTAATTTGGGAAGAATTTGTGTTCGGTATGTAAGAATAGAATATTATGCTTTCCCACCCACAAACACAGATTCTTCTCTTCAGTGATTTGTCTTCTTTTATCCCCCACAGTGAAGTTTTATACTTTTTTTCATGTCATTCCTGCCTATTTCTTATTCAGTTTATTCTCAGGTGTTTTATAATTTATAGTGATTTGTGATTAGGATGTTTGCCTGCTATGTTTTCAAACTCTTTACTGGTATACGGGAAAATGATCAATTTTGCATGTTGATTTTATAACTGGACAACTTATGCAACACTCCCATTAGCTCTAATAGCTGCTCTTTACCTTCCTTTCTTATATTTATATCTGTTTATTTTTCTTGTCTTATGTCATAACTAGAATGACCAGAGCAATCCTAAATAATAGCAATGACTAAGAGCAGAAACACTAGAGAGTTTCCTCACCCTTACAATTTCAGGGAAGTCATTATGTTATCTTCATAAATGAAACACAACTTCATTTGACCTGTGCTATTTATTTTTACTTTTTCTCATTTTACCCATTATGTTTGCCTTTGCCTTTTTATCTCATTCTGTCATTGTTTTGTCCTTTTCTTTCCTCTTTAGTCTTTCTGCTCCTATTCATTGAGACTGCCTCTCTCTGCACTCTGTTAGAGGAAGTCAAGGAGATTCCTGAAATTCTTCAAAACTTTGTGGAGATTACTCTTTCCCTCTAGTCTTATGCTATATTTTTATAGATCTTTATTTTCTTTCTGTTGTTCATTCTCGAATAAGTTGAAATCTAGATGTACTTTTTTGTTCACAGATAGCAGCGGGGACTGCCCTGGCCTCTTTTTCTACACATTTATTGGAAGATTGTGTTCCTTTCTTAGATCTACTGTTTGAGAGTAGGTTAAAGTGCTACAAATTGTTCAGTTGCCAGTTTTGGGTTTTTTTTCAGATTTTATTTATTTAATTTACAGAAAGAGGGAGACAGAGTGCAAGCAGGGGGAGTGGCAGGCAGAGAGAGAGGGAGAAGCAGGCTCCCTGATGAACAAGAAGCCCAACCTGGGACTTGATCCCAGGACTCTGGGATCATGACCTGAGCCAAAGGCAGATGCTTAAGTGACTGAGCCACTCAGACACCCCAGTTGCCAGTTTTTAGAGTAGTTTCACTTATTGTGATTCTACTTGTCTTATCTCACCCCTTGCATTTTGAAACTATGGAGTGTTTGAAAAATTAATATCCCCACTAGGTACCAGTGATGGTTAATTTTATGAGCCAGCTTGACTGGACCATGGGGTACCCAGACATTTGGTCAAACATTATTATAGATGTGTCTGTAAGGATACTTCTGGATAAAATAATATTTGAATGCATAGACTGAGTGAAGCAGATTATTCTCTTATGTGGGTGGGCCTTGTCCAATCAGTTGAAGAGCTCCATAGAACAAAAAGGCTGAGTAAGAGAAAACTGCTTCTGCCTGACTGCCTTCAAGCTAGGGCATTGCTTTTTTTCCTGCCTTTGGATTCAGTCTGAAATGCTGGCTCTTCAAGCCTGCTAGCTTTTGAATTGGAACTACACCATCAGCTCTCGTGAGTCTCCAGCTTGCCAACTGCAAATCTTGGGATTTCTCACCTCCAAAACTGGGTGAGTCAATTTCTTATAATAAATCTCTTTCTATATATGTCCTATTGGTTCTGTTTCTCTGGAGAACCTGACTAATACATCACTCCTACTGGAATTCTCCAATCTTGGCCTTCTACCTTTGGAACTTCACACATGGAGTCTATACCTGCAAAATACTACCACCAACTTTTCTGAGCACTACCTTCTGTCCAATCACTCTCTGGAATAATGATCACCTCTGAGTTATAAAAATAAGTATGATCATGAAAATAGGCAAACATTGATGGGAACTTATTCTAGCTCAAGTACTATGCTAAGGGCTTTATACCTACCACTCCAGGCAACTTAAAAATATAGAAAGGGAAGGAGAGTGACACAAAGCACGAGAAGGAGGAATGAGGACTCTGGCTGCTGCATAGATCAGAATCTACAGGCTAAATACCACCTGCCCAATGTTCCAACTGGTACCCATATGGTGCAGGAATAACAGAGATGGTAAAAATCGTGTTCTACCTCTTTTCGAGTAGTTTAGGTATACTACAAAGCAATGTCTGGGAGATTATAGTCAATTGAGTTGGACTATAAACTCTGAAAGGACTGATTCTCATTGTATTTGTTTATGATGTATTCCCAGTACGTAGTATAGTGCCTGGCCCTAGGGAAACACTCAATATTTCTCATCAACGTTTGTCAAATCTACTTTTCAGTTAGTCAAGATTTCCCCCAGATCCTGGTAAGTTGTATATCTGTTTTAATTTTCCTTCTGATAATTTTTTCTTCCTCTTTCTGTAGTTTTATAGCTATTTTAGAGGACACGAGAGAAATTTTTAAACCAGAAGTCCCTTTAATGAATTTTAAATGACATTGTATTAAAGCTGAGGAATGAGTCTACCAAAGATCAATCAATAATATTATACATTTCATTAACTGAAGCTTGTGATTAATGCACAGGAGTCAGAAATATCAAGAAGGAATAGGATTTTGTAACTAAGTAAATGCCTTCATTACTCACAGCCCATTTCCTTATCTGTACATGAAGACAATTATAGCCACCCCTTGGGTTTGGTGTGTGTGTGTGTGTGTGTATGTGTGTGTGTGTGTGTGTGTGTGTGTTTGGCAAAGGAGAGACTATACTCTATGCAAAACTGCTTTGTGGGATCCCTGGGTGGCTCTGCGGTTTGGCGCCTGCCTTCGGCCCAGGGCGTGATCCTTGGAGTCCTAGGATCCAGTCCCCTGTGGGGAGCCAGCTTCTCCTTCTCCCTGTGTCTTTCCCTCTCTCTCTCTCTCTCTCTCTCTCTCTATGTCTCTCATGAATAAATAAATAAAATCTTTTTTAAAAAACTGCTTTGCAAATTGTGGATCCTATATATATTTTAGTTATCATCACCATGACAGTTTTCTGTTTTGTATGCTAATCTGTGTACAGCATCTTTTCGTGACCAAGATTCCAACTACATATTTTATCCTATCATCCCTAGAAGCCACAGTACAGTATTATACTCAATTTCTCTACCAGATTCAAAGGTCATGATCTCTTTGGCAGGGAGAGAGTTACCATCAGGAAAATCTTACTGTTGGATCCAGGACAAATCATTAAAAAGTTGCGTAAGTCTTTGTCAGCATCAAGCTGTTGTTCTGCAGGTGTTTTGCCATGTTGACACAGCTCATGTTTGCCCTGTTTTATTTATTGCTCTTTCTTTTGGAGGAAATCATAGAAAAAATAGGACTCATACCACAAATGGAAACCGTTTATCTATTTAGCTGTTGAACTCCTTGGGAAAGAGGGAAGAAATAAGTGATAGATGCCCAAACGAATAAAAAATATTCACATATTCACTTTCAAAACACACTGAAAATAGCAATGGAGCATCCAGATTAGAGAAACTCATGGCAGAAACACTGGAGCTCCTGGAAATGGAGAGGAAAATGTGAAAAGCAATTCCATTAATATTAATATTAATACTGTAAATTTTTAAAAAGATTTTATTTATTTATTCGTGAATGACACACAGAGAGAGAGGCAGAGACATAGGCAGAGGGAGAAGCAGCTCCCCACTGGGAACCTGATGCGGGGACTCGTCCCAGGACCCCAGGATCAAGACCTGAGCTGAAGGCAGATGCTCAGCCACTGAGCCACCCAGGTGCCCCTAGAATATATGTTAATCTGCAGTTATGTTCCAGGTTCTGGAGTAGTTACGTTGGTGAGTAAAACAGCAATCCCTGTCTTTGCCTTGCTTATAGCTGAGCAAAAATTAGAGCTAGCAAATAACTCTAATACAAAAGCAAACCATAATAAAATGGCCAGAGCCAGCATCATATCCCTCATTCTAGCAGATCTTAATAAATTTTACTTATATTAACACTTATTTCTCAAATTATATATATTTTTTTTCTTTAAAAATAAAATTATATATTTAATGATAAATTCATATAAGAGTTTTATTCTCAAATACAGCATATGATGAGTCCAGTGAATGAAGCTTCAGAGAATAATACAGAGTTGTCTGGGAAGAAATAAAGGTTTTAGAAGATATAAGTAGCTTCTGTCCAAATGTCTGTCCCTGAGCTTGTTGATGGACACTGGAAGGGCTGAGCATATAGGAAATAGTCTTCTTTCTAATATGAAAGGCATATTTGTGTCCCATGGAATGAGAGGTATGCGTGGTATGAGAACAGGACCCAAGGTCATTGCAGGGCTCACAGTTGTAATGCATATTTCCTGAGTTACTATCCTCCACACGGATCATTGCTTGTTGGTTATTCACATCTATTCCTTCTATTCCTTCTATCAGATCAGTCCTAGGGTGTTTACTTCTTCTACTAATTTTTCATTGTTCTTCTCTTTCTTCATCATACTCTATCTTTGTTATTGTGGAGCTTCACTTCTGTCTTGAAGCCCATCCAATCTCACGTCCAGTGTTTCAACAGTATTTGTTTTACCATTTCTTGGATTCTTTACACATGGTTCAGCAATTTTTTACTTCTTCAAACTTTTAACTCTTCAATGAAGGAAAGGCTCGGAAATATATACAACCTTTATTAAACACATGCAGTTTAAGGTTGAAGAGATGGCACTGGTTTAATGAGAGTAGAAATTGGAAGGCTACTTTTAATAATTGAGTAAAATATAAAATAAAATAAAAATTGAATAAATATTAAGGAGCACAAGAAACTGTCACTCATCATTCGTATGTTACATGACAAAGTTAATATTTGTTAATTTTCAAAGCAAGATTCAGGTAAAATAAAATACAGAAATCTGAAGCATACATTTTGATAAATTTTGATAAATATATACATCCATGAAACCACCACCCAATCAAAACAACTAACATTTCCATCACCCTAGAAAGTTCTTTCATATATTTTTCCAGGTTAATCTTCAAGATCCAGGGGCAACCACTGCTCTGACTCTTGCCACCATGGATTAGTTTTGCCTGTTTGTTCTTCAACTTCACATATGGAAAGACACAGTTTTTACACTATTGTGACTGTCTTCCTTCACTCAATATACTGTTCTTGAGATTAATCAATATTATTATGTGTATTAGTATTTTCTTTTCTTTCTGACTATAAATATACTCCATTGTGTGAATGTAACACAATCTGTCCATTCAGCTATTTATGGATATTTGGGTTATGTCCTGTTATCAACTGTTATTAATATACATTTATAACTAACTCAAGCTCCTTTCAAATAATATACTACTTTGTGAGTAATGTGAGTGCCTTAAAATAAAATATTATTCCATTTCTTCCTCTTATCCTTTGTATCATTGCTGTCATTCATTTCACTTATAAATAAGGACACATAAGCATATATATTTATCTGTGTGTATGCATATGATATATACAGAAGCATATATAATTGAATACATTGTTGCTATTATTCACTACTATTCACAATATTAAACTATTATCAGTCAGATCAATTAGAATAAGAAAAAGGTTTTATTTATCTTACCTTCAATTATTTATTCTTTGATGGCCTTCTTTTCTTCATGTATATCCAAGTTTCTGACCTGTAGCATTTCCTTCTCTTCAAAGAACTTCTTTTAATGTTTCTTGCAAGGCAGATCTGCAGGCCACAAATTCCCTCAATTTTCATTTTCCTCCTTCACTTTTGAAAGATAATTTTTCAGATTATAGAATTCAAAGTTGGTATCTTTTTCTCTCTACATTTTAAATATTTCACTCCACTCTCTTCTTGCTTGCATGATTTCTAAGGATAAGTCAAATATAATTTTTATCTTTGTCCTATAGATAAGGTACTTTTTTCCTCTGGCCTCTTTCGGGACTTTTTCTTTGTTTTCCTTTTTCCTCTTCGTCTTTCATTTTGAATAGTTTCTATTGCTATATCTTTAAGTTCCCTGTTTTTTTCTTCTGCAATGTGTAATCTGCTGTTAACCCCATCCAGAGTGCTTTCATCTCGTACATTGTATGTTTATCTCTACCAAGTTCAATTGGGTCCTTTAAAAATATCTTCCATGTCAAAAAAAATATATACCTTCTATGTCTCTATGTAACTTTTCGAACAGATGGAGTGTAGCAATAGTAACTGTTTAAATGTTCATGTTTGCCAACCCTCACATCTATGTTGGTTTGGGGTCAGTTTGAATTGAGGGATATATCATCTCATTATAAGTTCTGTTTTTTCTGCTTCTTTTATGCCTGGTAATATTTGATCAGATATAGTAGGCTTTACTTTGTTGGGTGCTGGATATTTTATATTATCATAGATACTTCTTGCACATTGCTCTGGGGTGCAGTTAATTTCCTTGGGAACAGTGTGATTCACTTGGGTCTTACTTTTAAGTTTATTGGGAAGAATAAGAGTTGTGCTCAGTCTAGGGCTAATTATTCCTCACTATGGAAACTAGAGCCTTCTCTTTATATAAGCTCTACCCACTGCCTGCTGAATTACGGTGCTTTTCCAGTCTGTCTAGTGGGAACAGTCACTACTCTCAGTCATGTGCATGCAAGAGGTTCTTTTCTGTCAACCATTTGCATGGATCTTTTTCCAGCATCAAGTAATTTCCTTACATAGGTCCATTGATCAGTACTCCTCTACATACTGGAGGGGTACCTTCTTTAGATATCTGGATTTCTCCTTGTGTACAAAACTCTCTTCTCTGTTACTCCATCCTGAATACTCTCTCACAATCTTTCTGGACGGTCACTTCCATCTCCTCAATTCAAGGAGTCTACTGAGCTTTGCCTGATTTTCTCTCTGTGTATAGAAACCTAGAAGTTCTCAAACTTTCCAAGGTCATGTGTATAGGCCATTGTAGCACTCATCTTGCTCATTTCCTGCTGCTCAGGGATCATCGTCTTCCCATTGCCTGATGCCCAGTGTCTTCAAAGTCATCATTTCATGTATTTTGTCTGGGTTTCTGGTTTGTTTGTATTTTGTTGCTGTTGTTGCTTGTTTTTTTTAGGTGAAAGAGTGAATCTGGGCTAGAAGCAGAAGTCTCTATTTTGTATATTTTGGTGGTATTTTATTTTATTTTTATTTTTTAAAGGATTTTCTTTATTCATGAGAGACAGAGAGAGAGAGAGAGAGAGAGAGAGAGAGGGAGAGAGAGGCAGAGACACAGGCAGAGGGAGAAGCAGGCTCCACACAGGGAGTCTGACATGGGACTTGATCCTGGGTCTCTAGGATCATGCCCTGGACTGAAGGCAGCACTAAACTGCTGAGCCACCCGGGCTGCCCTTTGGTGGTATTTTAAATGAACTTCTAAACCTTTCTTTTCCAACTGCTTTTTGCTTGTACTCAGAAGTACAACTGATTTTCATGTTCTCCAAGCAAGTATGATTTTAAAAAGATCATTGCATCACTCTCACATACATCTAAACATAAAGAGCTAAACATAAAGAGATATGATGGATTAGGGGAGCAAGAGCTGGCAGCTGGTTGGGGAAATTATTAGAAAGGCTACATGGAGGAGGTGGGATTTGAAAGATACATGGAATATATTATAAATAAAAACTACAGCATGAACAAAGCACAGAAGGCATAATCAGGGATTCTGAGTAGTTTGATTTGAATGATTTTTCATTCAAATGAAACTGTGTATTGCCTCGATTGAGAATAGAGGACCTGAAGAAACCAAAATCTCTCTGTATATGATACATAAACATAAAACTTCTGTAAGAGAGCCTTCTCTGATCCTCCAGACCAGGTAAAGTCATTTGAAATAAACTCTATATTCCTTTCATAAAATGCTTACAATTCTAATTAACTTTTTGTTCACCTATTCATGTAATGTTTGTCTTCCATACTAGACTGAAAATTCAGTGAGGGCAGGCATCATGCATGTTTTGCTCACTGTTTTATTTCTAGTATTTAAAATAAATATTCATTGAAGGAGTTAGTAAATTGAACCAGGATCAGAAGTCTGAATTTAATTTCATGTGCAATTGGGAGTCTTTAAAAGTGTTCACTTTGGAAGAATGATATTTACAAAGTTGTGCTTTAGGAAGATTTTTCTGGAAGCATGTAGTGAATGAACTTGAGAGAGGCGCTAGGCATGAGGAAAGCACTGAGGAGGCCACTGGAATAGTTTAGACAGGAGATGAAGTGGGTGGGAATCATGGCAGTGGCATAGGAATAGGAAGGAAATAAATACAAAAGATTCTGTAGAAGGAAAATCAGCGAAGTATAAAAATTCAGAATGGGAAGGAATAAAGGAGAAAAATGGTGTCATTCATAGAAATAGGGAATCTAATAGCTTAATAGTGTCATGTCAATAGCTGTCCATCCTGAGTGTCAACTTACCTGTGAACTTTCTAGGTAGGTCTATCTGTTGATCAGGCAATTGGAAACTGTAGATCTCAGGACAGAATTGTGTATTAGAGACATGAAAGTGAGAATCATCCACCTAAAGGGGATACGTAGCCCTAGGGAACAATGAAATTGATGAGAGAGAGAGAGACAGAGAGAGAGAAAACAATGTACATAGAGCAGAGAAGAAGCCTGAAAAAGCCCAAAGAGACAATTTCAGAGGGCATTAATTTTAGGAGGCAGGAGGAAGTCAACAAAGGATATGGATAAGAAAAGTTTTCTAAAGTTGGAAGTAGAACCAATAAAATATCATGTTTAGAAGGAAAGAGTTTAAATGTACTTAACTGAGTATATAGACCATTTGAGTAACACAAAGACAGAAAATGCCATTGACTTTGATCATTAGATCACTAACAAACTTCAAGATTATTTAAGTAACTTCCTTTGATTCTTAGGATAACCATAAAAGAGAAGAGTGGTGTTATTACCCTCACTTTCAAAAAATTATTTGTTTGTTTGAGAGAGAGAGAGAGCATGCACATGGTAAGGGGCAGAGGGGGGAATCTTCAAACAGACTCCTCACTGAGCACAGAGCCCAATGCTCAGCTTAATCTCACAGCTCATGAGATCATGACCTGAGTCAAAACCAAGTCAGATGCCCAAACAACTGAGCTACCCAGGAACCTCAATTTGTAGATGAAGAAACCAAGTCTCAGAGAGTTCAGTGACTTTCTCAAGGCCACACAAGCATGAAACATGAGAACTGGATTTTTACCCCAAAGTCATCCCCAACATTGTCCCCTAATAACCACCCTGCATGCTATTCTTTCTAACATTCTTCAGAGAAATATATTTGTTCTCGGAACTATACTGTTGTTATCCATCTCATTATTGTCTATATCCCTAAGAAAACTATAAAAAACACTTGCCTTGAATGCTAATAGTACAAAGATTGATATTAGTAGCTCCTGTCAATAATGTAGAATGAGTAAGGGCTCAGAATGTTTGTTTACCATCATACAATTTTGCATTTTGAAGTGAAATTTGTAAGTAAACATTATTAAGGAGTTTCTCTTTCTATCAGAGCAGTGACACCAACTCAGGAGTATGTCAAATTTTCCTCACCAATTCTATAAGTAAATTCAATATGCTCCATATTTACTTAGGTTTAAACTTGACTAAAGACTCATATACATATTCACCAACTTCATCTAATCAGTGACATACTGTTACATGAAAGTCATATAAGAATATTTAGGTATCAATTTAAGAATATTTACAAGTATACGATAGTACTCTAAATCCCAGAGTAGTCTCCTGTCCTAACGTTGTCAAACATTCATTCCAAAAGGCACAGGTATGTGATGAGCAGTGCAGAAAAGGATCAGAGGATTTCAAATTACTAATTTACTTTCTCTTACCTCAAGAAAATAGAAAGACATTGGAGATAGTTAAACTGATAGTCTCAATTGTTCTCTTATATAAGGAGTTAATATGGGACAATATGTACTGTCGTCATCTTCAAGAACTTCTAAGACAAATAAACAAACAAGAAAATAACTGTTCTACCTGTAGAAGCTATTTTTGGAATCTATGAGTAGAATATTTGGTTTGCTGGTTGCTATGATGGGTATTTACACATAGAACCCTATCATAATCAATGGTAATTAAAATGCTTTCTTTTAAACCAAAGAGGTTGGTTCTTTTAGTTCAGAGAAGAACTGCAATTATTGTCATGAAAAGCCTGATGTCTGGGCCTCACAAAAACAGAGTAGTCACTTTGAAGGAACGAGAGCTCTTTATTATGCAGCTACTAAAGGTGAAGTCGTATTCTGAAGTGTATGCTTAGTTATCTGACTACTGCCTCAGCACAATGCTAACACCAAAGTTTTGGGTAGGTTGAGTCTTTTTTGTCTATACAGTGGCATGCTGATCTCTTTGACTAGGATTCAAATTTACTATAAATTGATACCATTTTTCAGAAGAAAATAAGGACAATTTTAAGAGCATTTCCATGGATATTCACTTTCCCCCCTGCCAAAAAGTAATGAGACAAGCCTACAGGCTTCGTTCCATTTTGGTCAAATTGCAAATATGTGACATTTTAGAAATCTTGGGCAGTTTTACTCTTCACACCCATTTAATCACAGTTTGGTGACTGGGGCTTGATGGAATAAGGGAGTTGTGTAGATTCAGTGCAGTCCTGTTTCTGGGATTTTGTAGAAACTATGGTTTCAGAAGAGAATGGAAAAAATAAACATACTTAGCAACTCAAACGCCAGCTGCCTTAAAACTGGCTTGGACATTCTGGACTCATCACCATGACTTTTTCAATCTTTGTTGTTGTTGTTATTCCAAATTGTAAACAGACTTGTGTGGATACTCCTTTTGTATATTTATATTTGGGGAAGGAGCAGGTTGGGTTATTTTTCTTTTCCACATTTATATAACCTTTAGAAATTTAAAATAATAAGACCCAGATTTCTTATTTGTTAAAACCTGAAAGACTTGAAAGACATGTAACTAATGACTTGGCACCATTTTCTTTCCCTGTAAGTGAAACTGGATAATAATATTCTTCACCTAAATAACACCTTCTAGTCTAGTCTGTCAAAAAGCTTTAGAAAACATTCATTTGGACTCAATGACCTCTACTGTGTGTGATGGCTATTGTACTGACTTGTGTTATAGGGAATGCAGGAGAAATGTAGTTAAAAGCTTAACTAGTAGAGGTTAACTGAATTGCTCAAGTTTATATAGTAGCATAGTTGGGAGGTAACCTATTCATTGAAGTCTCTCCTCCTTAGATCTAGGCAAAGCTCTTGAAATTGAATTCCCACTACTGTGGTATATATATATATATATATATATATATATATATATATATATATATCATAATATATATATATGACTACTTGGGCCATAACTTCTCAGAATCCTCAGCATACACATAGTTATGTCTCACTGACCCGAATTTGATGATGTTTATCTGAGTACTCCCTATGGCGAGAAAGATAAAATGTTTAAGATAGGCCTAAATCAATCAGGCCCATGTCTGGGTCAACCCCACTGGATTCACTGAAATTTCATGACTAATGGACCATGAATTTGGAAGAGATTCCCCTCAAGAAACTCAGAGTACATTATTAAGCAAAAGAAGAAGAGAATATAGTGACTCACCCTCAAAATATCCACTACACCCTTCATCTTTACTGTTTCTCCAAAATGATGTCTAAGGATGGGTTAAAATGCCACAAACCAGAGTTCACAGAACTTAGGCAATAGTATAGCCTGATTAGGTTTTTATATTCCTGGGCAGCACCTATTCCACTATACTATATTGATGGCACCCCATCATGATATATATATCTACATATTTTATGATATATATATATATATATATATCATAAAAGTTATTTCCCTCACTCTTCTAACTACCTCAAAGGAAAATTCTGCCTCTGGATGGAGTGAGAAGGTCTAGACCTACTAGAACCATGAATGGATCTGTCCTTAAGACAAACCTGAAGCATTAGGGGGTGGGGAGGAAGTCAGGAGAGAGTAGATATGATAGATGAGCAGATAACAGGAGGAGGAGCCCATTTGGCCAAGAACCTCTGAGTCAAGGCCTGGACTATCCTATTGTGTAAGCCAGTAAATTCCCCAATCTTTTAATAATAATCTTTGAGTAATTTTGGGCCAGGTTTTCTCCTACTTATGACCAAAGATATCCTAATTGCTGCAAAGGGGTTGAATTAGAATGTAGTCTCTAGAGTCATACTGTCCAATAGGAGCTTCTGTGATGATAGAAATGTTTTGTAAATATACTGTCCAATATGGTAGCCACATGTGTCTGAGGAAGTAAGTTTTTAATTTAACTAATTAAAATTTAAATTTAAGTAGTCACATATGGTTAGTGGCTACTATATTGTGTAGCACATCACTAGATTTTGTTTAAGATCCCTAATTGTTCTAATATTGTATGATTTTATGCATAGTTTAGTACATATAACACACATGAATGGATCCAAATGTTACCTAAACTAAAATCTCTGTGTATTGGCAATACACACAAAACAACTGATTTCCAGTAAGAATGAATATATTAGATTTATGTTTTCATTCAATGCTGCTATGGTAGTTAATTTAATAGCAGATGATAAAAAAATCAATATTCACTACTTCTTTCCACATTAAGCATTTTACAGCTGGGAGGACTCAGGCAAATTACATAAAATCTCTAATGATATTTTGAGGGTTAAGTGAGAAAATGCATGTGAAGGACCTAGCATAGACTCTTGTCCACAGTAAATTTTCAATGAATGGCCATTGTGTCTCTTGCTGTTAAGACTAACATAAATGGCCAGATGCTGCCACTCCTTAGTGTCTAGAAGTGCCAAAATCTGATGGAGCAGACTAGCAATCAATCATTGAGATATGGACATACTGAAGTTGGAAAATACTTGGAGAGCAAGTAATCCAATAAGGTATAGTTGCAGAAGGTTAAACTAAGTCTTGATCATCAAAATGATCAGGTCTTCAGTACAGGAAAGAAATTAAAACGAAGATCTCCTGGCTCAAAATCCAGGGTCCTGATTGCTGTGCTTCATTTTCTCACACCTCTTCCCAGATTTTTCAAACTGCCTGGTGTTCCCTATTCAATTTAGCAAACAGGTTAATCCTGGTGACTTTTGGGAAATTCAATTTGCCTCCTAGGCAATTTTACAATACAACAATCTTCTCAAGACTGTTCAACCTTGGGACGCCTGGGTGGCTCAGTGGTGGAGTGTCTGCCTTTGGCTCCGGACATAATCCCAGGGTCCCGGATCGAGTCCCACATTGGACTTCCCGCAGGAAGCCTGCTTTTCCCTCTGCCTATGTCTCTGCCTTTCTCACTGTGTCTCTCATGAATAACATCTTAAAAAAAAAAAAGACCATTTAGCCTCATTGTTGACTCTTTTTTCCCTCTTCAAGAAGTAATGAGAAGACTCTTGTAAGTGTTACTGAATGTCTGGAACATAGCTGTCTAAAACATTTCAAAAGTTCAAACAGTTTTGATCTCCTCTATTTCCTTTTTTTTTTTTTTTTCTTAGCAGGGAAAACAATCTTGAGTATAGTACTATATCAATATGGTCAAAAGCAAAATCATTCCTCATTGAGTCAGAGATTTTCATCTTTATTTTGCTTTCTTATTCATGGGCTGCCATTTTATTGCCTTCAAAATGGAGCAAACAATACCTAAAAATATATCCCTGCTGATTTAATATTGAGTTAGCTCATCTTTGGGTCGAGGTGGTAGGAGAGCCCATCTACAATTTATCACTAAATAAACAGATAATATTTGTTTCACATCTCCAAATTTAGGAGTTTCAAAGTCATTCCAATTCTTTCCATGGCATGGTAGGGACAGACTGGTTGGAGTGTGAATTTTGTAGCTATATTAATTCATTAAACATTTTTATAAGATCAGTATTCCTATTAGATTGTGACCAGTACTTTATGGTTGGGAAATCAGCATGAGAAGGTAAGACCCTCATTTGAGTTAATTTTGCATTATATTGCTTCTACAAGGGTCTATGTCTTTTAAGCTACCATATGAAATTAAGTATGAGTCTTTTGAAAGAAATATCTGATTTACAAAGACTTTTTGTTTTACCGTCCATCGCAGCCATTACCCGATGCTTTAAGAGTCTCACCTAAGCTACCTGAAGAGGAAGAAGAGATTACTATACTTCCACAATTAAGAAAAAAAGTCAGCAGACTGTTATTTCTATGGCTATAAGAGAGAAGAATGTGTTACTAGGGCTGCCACATTTCTTCCATTTTCATAAGAAAGTTTAAGGGAACAAACATTTTCTCCCAATAAATGTGCCCTTTTTGATGCCAAAGAGTTGGCTTTCCCAAACATTGTTATATATGATGATTAGACATCTAGGATGATCCATACATAAACACTCAAAAATATACTTCTACTACTTTAGGGATTAAGCTGGCTTTGGGTAGCTAGGGTGGGAACTAATCATGGATTTCAGAATTACTTCTGGGAAATGTCACCTAAGCTCCAAAAGCCAGACTATAAATTTTTAGAATGTAACTCATGTGGAAGTTGGAAACTTACTATGTATCTATCAGATTTAAAGTCTGAATGATATTAACTCAAACATTTTAACAATATAGTTCAATTTATTGGCAACAGTACAAAATAATATATCAGATTGTGAAAATGTAATAATGAATGTTATACAAAAAACTTCACAATGTAAAATATTAATGCAAATGAAAAACTACCAGATATATATATACAGGAATGCATTCTAATATTGGTAGCCAAAAAAAAAAAAAAGCCTTGTTTGAAAAATAAATGCTATGGTTGATACATACATACAAAAGATTCGATAGGTCAATGTTAATCATATCATCCATTGCATTTTTTCACTTTGAAAGCACTGAGAAATCCAGTAGTGAGTCATAACTGTTCTTCCAAACTAGATCAATTTTGAAGGAGACCTAGTCTTGAGACTAGCTGATAAATGTCATTTGTAATGGGAAACATTTGCTTTCTGGCTAGTTTAGTGCATTTAGGTAGACAGTAATGAGTTGCAGCTGAAGGGTGGAGCGCCTCTAAAAAGAAGTATATTTTTTCTTTGCCAAATATAATGAAGAAAGTATGATTTCCAACTGCCCCACTATTGATATTCATTCAAGAAGGATTCTTGCAATGTGACTCTTTCACATTAAAAAAAAAAACCCGAAAACACTGGAAAATCAGAAGAGAGAATTATTACAGCTCAATAAACTGTACGGAGACATAAGAAGAATCAAGATTTATCACTATAGAAACAAAGACACAAATTAAAACAAAGACGAAAATGGCTTAAAGTATAGGAAAATACGTGTATGATAAACCACATATTAGGATGGGCTAGTTTATGTTTTAGTTACAAATAAATCCCAGATCTCAGGTGCTCAAGACAATAAAGGTTTATTTCTCACTGTGCTCCATGTTTGACAGGGGTCTAGAAGGAGGCCTTACTCATCCTTGTCACTAGTATTTTCCTCATCAACCTGAGAAGGGGATTGCAGCACTAAAGTACCTAGTTTTAGCCACTAAATGCCTCCTCTTAGAAGTAACACAGATTACTTTCAGTTTCATTTTATTGGCCAAAGCAAGTCACATGGCCATGGCTAGCTTCAATAGGGTGAATTACAATTTTATCATGTATCTGCCTGGGAATATACTGTGTGTGTGTGTGTGTGTGTGTGTGTGTGTGTGTGTGTGTGAGTGTGAAACAAAAGTTTCCCAGAATACACTCACCTTTGCTACGTGCAATAAACTCTAATATATTGTTTTATACTTTGTGTGTGTGTGTGTGTGCACACGCTGACTTCAGCTCCCCAAGTTGTTTCATGATCTACTAAAGGATCACCACCATAGTTTGAAAACACCGACCCGAGTGAAGTTTCTAGTTGGAATGCTATAGGGATCCAGTCTGTTAAACATTTCCCCTGGTGGCTTGAATTAGGGTATTGATTGAGCACTGATCATGTTTGCAGATGATATCAGACTGGAAGATGTAGCTAATATGGCCCTAATAGGCTGCAACAATGGGTCAAAGAAAACAAGTTGAGGTTTCAAAGAGTTAATGGATAATCCTACACTTGGATCTAAATGATATAAACCATATATACCAAACTTGGAGAAATATTTTAAAATTTATTTTTGTCTTTCAGGAGATGTGGCTTAAAAGTAGAACATATGGAAAATATTTCAAGATTTTAATTTATTCTAAGCACAGCATGAGTCATCAGTGTTAGGTGATTGCCAAAACAACCAGGTGAAACTGAGTTGAAGAGAAATCAGATGAAGAGTCCCTGAGAGCCTTTTCTGAGGCCAGAGCTTACCTGGAGCTTTGTGTTTAGTTTTCAGGACCACATTTTAATCAGATGGCCAATGGCAAATGAGAATGAATTCCATAAGGACAGTGGCCGAAGAATCCCATCATGTGAGGGATAGTTGAAGGATCTAAGGATGCAGAGCCTGAAAACATAAGACTAAAAGAATAGTGATCCTCAAGTATCAGAAAGTCTGTTGTGAAATCCCATAAAAGAAAGATTATGCTTGCTCTCTCTAGTCCAGGAGGCCAGAACCATTCACATGTTCATTCATTCAACAAATATCTGTTCAGCACATAACACTATTTACCAAGGTGGGTTTTAGAGGTACAGGAGCAAAAGCAACTTTCTCCCCTCAAGGAACACAGAGTCTAGTGGGGAAGAAGGGCAGTTTCACTTTCCTGAAGCTTGTGTTTATGTTTCCGTGGGCTGGCATAGCTCCCTAGCAATGTGCAACCTTCCAGGAAGGATTGTTTTTTTGTTTTTTTTTTTTTTTTGAAGGATTGTTTTATTAGCAGGCTCACCGTACCTGACCATGTCACCATCCAGCAAAAATCTTTCCAAGGACCCCAGTCACCTTTGGCATAAAATCTAAAATCCAGGGGTGTGTGGGTGGCTCAGTGGTTGAGCATCTGTCATTGGCTCAGGTCATGATCCTGAGCTCCTGGGATTGAGTTCTGCATCAGGCTCCCCACAGGGAGGCTGCTTCTCCCTCTGGCTAAGTCTCTGCTTCTCTCTGTGTGTCTCTCGTGAATAAATGAATAAAGTATTTTTAAAAATCTAACATCCAAATGGCCCCCAAGGCTTGTTTTTAAAATTTCTCTGTATTTTCAACAATATTGCCTGCTACTCCCCCAGTATACCTACACCCCTCACTCCAGGCTTTTCTGAATAAATCTCAGTTTTCTGAATGTGCTATATACTTTCTCACTGCTTTTACAACATTGCATGCCTTTCATCGCTCTCAGCCCCTGGCTGACTTTTGTTTGTCCATCATGACAACTTAATCCCCTATCTTCCTTGTGAAGCTGCCCTAACTCCCATCGACCCTTCCTCTGGGCTCTCATGCCCCTTTGCTACTCATCTCAGTGAACTACCACTTATCTGTAAATTCCATGAAGACAGGAGTGTCTCCCATCAGTACCTCAGCACCAGGTGCAGTGAGGGGTTACAGAACTGGTCCTCAGCAAATGCCCGTTAAACCTATCAGTGAATGCATGGTGCAGAATGGCTCTTCATAAAGATAAAGCTGTTTATTAGCTTTCAACTTTTGTTTTTTAAGATTTTATTTATTCATGAGAGACACAGAGAAAGAGGCAGAGACAGGTAGAGAGAGAAGCAGGCTTGCTGTGGGGAGCCCAATGCGGAACTTGATCCCATGACCTTGGGATCATGCCCTGAGCCAAAGGCAGACACTCAACCACTGAGCCCCCCAGGTGCCTCTGGCTTTCAACTTTTGAAAATGAATCTATTTAAAGGAAATATGACAGAGATCCCTAGAAACTCACTTCTAATTTCAAGACCACTATTGACCGCTAAGCAACAAGAGTCACAAACCAATCAGGTAACAGGAAGCACTTCCCCCAACTTGCTTCCTTGGGACATTAGAAGGTGCTCTCCATTGGCTGCTTTGCAAATGGCCCTCCCATCACAGGAGCACCCAACATTTCTCTCCTGCATGAGGGCTGGCACCAGGCAGTCCATGTGTCGGAGCAGTAAAACAATCTCGCATGAAGGGCAGCACGTTGTCCGTGGGCCATGCCAGCCCAAGGAAACAGTGCCGCCTTTGAGAGACACAAAGAGCCACTGTCCTTGCCTTTTTTTTTTTCTTCTTCAAAAACTGTAAGGGTCCAAAACTTGCTGTGGAGATAACAAAGACTCCTCGCAGGCAGAGCAGAAGGCTGCAGTTATTCACCTGTAGAATTCCAGCCAAAACCAGCCCACAGGACGCAGCCCACAAGATTAGGGTAGTCAAGCCTCCTTTTCACCTGGACTATAACCTGAAAGAAAAATAAGCTCTGCAGAAAACAGTCTATCCCCTTTTTCTTTTCTCCCCCCACCCTTTTTCTTAGCATCTTTCTGTTCTGGGCTGCCCTAGCCTCAGTGACAGCGAAACAGCTCCTGTGTGCGAGGAGGTCTTCTTGGTAACGTTGACCTCACATGTTGGTGTCTTCCACAATGCTTCCATCATGTTTACTTACTATAAAAGCCTTAGGAATTATTTCAGCAGAGACTGAGTGACCATCCATAAGGGTAAGTCCCTCACTAAATGGAAGGTTGGACTGGCTGGCCACTGAGATCCCCTCTTGGCTCTATAATTAGGGAACGTACGATTCATTCAAACCCGTGGTCACATTAATACCAAGATGGCTCAACTATGGCCAGTGCTGCCATGGATTCGAGTGCAGAAGGCAAGGATCATAAGGAGAAAACAGATGAAAGAGGAAGGCTAAGAAATAGGGCTGCTGTGAAGAAGAAAATTGACTTAACAAATCTACACTGGGCACTTGCAATGTTTCAGGCACAGGCTGAAGGCAGAGCTGAAACTCAGATTTCTTTTAGATGAGCAGTAAAAACAGATCTGCACCGAGGCCATTATAATATAGTGGAATCAGAGCCATGGTACTTCTGTGCTGTGCAGTGAGGAGGAGGGTCTGGAGACAGCATAAAAGAAGACCTTTACTTTTTTTTAAATAAATATTTTATTTATTTATTCATGAGAGACACGGTGAGAGGCAGAGACATAGGCAGAGGGAGAAGACATAGGCTCCGTGTTTGGAGCCTGATGCAGGACTTGATCCCATGACCCTGGGATCATGCCCTGAGCAAAAGGCAGATGCTCAACCACTGAGCCACCCAGGTGTGCCAAAAGAAGACCTTTTCAACCGGGTAACAAATGAACTTAGGAATGAATAATGGCTGATTTAGGCTGGGAGGAGGGTACAGGAAGATATCCCAGGTATAGGAGACAGCAAATGCAAAGCAATAAGGGGAGAAAACATGGCAGACATGGTTCAATTCAGGTAGTTTCTTGGCATGGCTGGCATAGAGGATACATATGGGAGGATGACAGGAATCATGCTGGAGAAATAGGTAG
Source organism: Vulpes lagopus (assembly GCF_018345385.1). Lineage (NCBI taxonomy): Eukaryota > Metazoa > Chordata > Mammalia > Carnivora > Canidae > Vulpes > Vulpes lagopus. The sequence continues at coordinate 65,688,289 of NC_054831.1, forward strand.
AGGCCAAATGGTGAAAAGCGTTCTCACCATCCATAGCAGTAGGGAATTTACTGCAGTGATGGGAAGCAATGGGTTTCAGAACCATGGGGAAGAAGAGCTGCCTCCTGGTAGTGACCTGGGAGGTGGCAGGACTTCAGACAGGGAAAGAGACCACAGGTGCTAGACTTTTCAGCCATCACACATCCCCTCATGCCAGGTGTGGCAGGAGAGTTGACTGTAAGGCCCACATGGGCCAGGGCAATAGATAGCTCAAAGATTCACTAGAATCCCTTACCCTTCAGCCCCTGACTACATCCTGGTACTGTGTAAGGCTCGGGAACTCTTTAGGGATGTGCATAAACAAGCTTCTGAAGTTAAGTTTCCACTACCCAGGGGGTGGGGGCTCAGAGCATATGTGATTTTAAAGAAAATCACACACACACACACACACACACACACACACCCATCAGAATTTGTGGGTTGAGATTTATGCCTACTACATATATCATCTCATTTAAGACTCACAACACAGGTTCCTGGGTGGCTCAGTCAGTTAAGCATCTGCCTTTGGCTCAGGTCATGATCCTGGGGTACTGGGATCAAGTTCCACATTGGGCTCCTTGCAGGGATTTTGCTTCTTCCTCTCCCTCTGCTGCTCCCTCTGCTTGTGCTCTCTCTCTGTCAAATAAATGAATACGATCTTAAAACAAAAGACTCACAATATCCTTAATGTGTGTGGTATTATTGTCCCTATTTTCCAGTAATTAAAATAGAGGTTACATAAAGATTGAGAAAATAAAACACTCTCATTTGAACGCTTCCTTTTGCAACTAAGGTCATTGATGTTTTGGAAAAGCAAAGTGGGTCTTCAAGTTCACCAGATGGAGCCTGGAGGAAAGACTGGTTATACCAACATATATATATATATATATATATATATATATATATATTTTAATTTTAATCTGAACTCTCTTTTTAAGACTTTATTTATTCATTCATGACACAGAGAGAGAGAGAGAGAGAGACAGAGACAGAGACAGAGAGACAGGCAGAGGGAGAAGCAGGCTCCATGCAGGGACCCTGACGTGCGACTCGATCCCAGGTCTCCAGGATCACAACCTGAGCTGAAGGCGGCGCTAAACCGCTGAGCCACCCGGGCTGCCCTTGATTTTGAACTCTTATTATGATTTACCCTTTATAGAGCTGACACATTTGAAAGTCAAATTTCGTGGAGATATCCTACTTTTAAAATATTAATTATAGCCTAGGATGATAGGTATATGTTGTAGGGCATAAAAGTCCATAGGTCTAACAGGGATAAGCTCTTGCCGAAACTCCTACTGCAAGTTTCTAGGAGAGAGACAGCAAATACGAGGAAAGAGGAGAGGGAAACTTCTGGAAGAGATGCTGCTGCGGCTGCTGGAGCAGGGAGGGCACCCAAGGGCATCCAGCCTATTGAGGCGTGCCAGCACCGCCGGTCAGCTGCCAGAACAAGCAGCCAGGCCAGTGGTCCAGCGTATCCTGGTTAGAGACGGAAGTTCCAACTCTGCTGTCAGTCTGCTCTCGGCTTCAAGAAGAAACTACTGTTTCTAAGAGCCTACTGTGTACCAGGAACTTTGACCAGTGTTATCTGATTTAATTGGAGGGAGAATACTCTGAGAAAGATATTTTCACTTAGCAGAGACAAAACCAAGGATCAAAGAGTTTAGGGATCTTGACAAAGCCAGAGAACTAGAAATGGGAGGTGTTGAGATGCAAAGCCTGGTCTTCCTCTCCCCAAAGGCATCTGCTTTTGTTTCCGCTCCTCCATCCCTGTTCCTCCTTCCAGACTGCCCTCCCTTACTGTTTCTCCACTTTTTAAAAGGGCTTTAGAAAAGGGCCAATAAAACCTTCCATACCTTTCTGAAAATCGAGTGAACAACTATAAAACTATTTTGTTTTGTTTTTTTTTTTATTATTATTTTTTTCTTTATTTACGATAGTCACAGAGAGAGAGAGAGAGAGAGGCAGAGACACAGGCAGAGGGAGAAGCAGGCTCCATGCACCGGGAGCCCGACGTGGGATTCGATCCCGGGTCTCCAGGATCGCGCCCTGGGCCAAAGACAGGCGCCAAACCGCTGCGCCACCCAGGGATCCCTATAAAACTATTTTGAAAGAGAAAGATGTGAAATGGATGCCTGGGTGGCTCAGTGGCTGAGCCTCTGCCTTTGGCTCAGGTCGAGATCCCGGAATCCTGGGATCGAGTCCCACTTCGGGATCCTTGCAGGGAGCCTGCTTCCCCTCTGCCTGTGTCTTTGCCTCTCTCTCGGTCTCTCATGAAGAAATAAATAAAATCTTTAAAAAAAAAAAAAGATGTGAAATATATGCAAAGATATGTATGTATGTATCTTTACATAGATATTTATACGTAAAGATATGTATATATCTTGTAGTAAAAAGACACGTGGTTTAGATTTTGCATTACTTAGTGTCGGTGTAAGTCCCCAGGCTTGGTGTCAACATACAAAACCATTGTAATTCCATTTCTAGTACAGGAGAGGCAGGGAGAGGGACAGACACACTGTATTTCCCAAGGATTGTTTTTGGAAAGAAAAAACAATCCTTGGTGCACTAATCTTGAACTTGAGGAACCGTGCCTTTGTCGTCCAGCTGCTGCCTTAGAATCCTGTGTTTGTGTAACGGACAATCGCCATGGAAGTGTTTCATTTCATCTATTTATTATTCATATCCCTCCAACTTCCAAAGATAAATGCAAGGCATGGAAGGCATGGTTTTTGTAGTTGTTGTTTTTCATCTTCGTACTCTAGTTCACATCACAACTCCTCTGTTGGGCTGATGCATCTGTTTAAAAAGTATGGAGCTCAAATACAACCACCAGTCGAGAGGGTTGGAGTAGCAATTACTCTAAAATTCAAATATTTGTATTTGATGCAGAGGTCTAACGGCCAGGACGTGCTGACCTGCGATCGAAGAGCTAAAGCATGAAAGTGCCAACCTTATTCTCTCTCCTGACTATTTCGCAGGGATGCACTGTTGATTTCATCTCTTTAATCTGCCTTGCTGCTTCCAAAGCCACAATTGTTCTGAAGCCACGCAAGGGCCGCAGTGATGAGGAGCCGGCCCCTGAGCGCAGTGCACCACTGGGGCCACAGATCCCCGCAGACCCTTTGTTCAGCCGGCAGAGGATTCTCTCGGTGGCCAGCTGAAGGCCTTTCTTTGTGTCGTGATTGACAGACATGAATTAAATATCACCCCACTGGGCTCTCTGATTGGTGAATGACTATAGATTACAAGAATGTCTAGGGAAAATGGTGTTTCATGATAGGGGGACCAGACCAGAAAGGCAGGCTTTTTCCAGCTAATCCTGAACTTGACAACAGCAGAGACCTTGATTCCGGGCTCTTGTTTTTTCAGCTTGATCGGCCTTGTTCAGGCCCTGCAGAGAACAATCCTAGAATAGCCTAAGAGAAGAGGATGAAGCCAAAGGAAGTAAAAATTTGGGGAAAAGAAAAGGATTATTTTCTCGAAATGGCTGGTGTTTCTGGAGATGTGCTCTAAGGATTTCTATTCTAAAATGGGTCTGGCATTCTCCCTGGAGCATTTTGCTTTCTCAATTTATCAGAGTGGCAATTAATGTTCCTATGCCAATGATATGCTCTGCAGAGTCCACTCTATTGGCGGCGTATAATGCACAGCCTTGGGCATAAACAGCTCTGCACGCATGATCCTCTGGTTTGAAAGCAGGAATGATGTGATAAGAAAGTATGGAAAATTGGAAGAGCAAAGAAAGACATCCCAGAGTGTTAGGTGACACGACATATATGTGGGTAACTAGAAAGCATGACAGAAACAAACCTGCCATCTAGTCTGAGAGTCTGAGAGCTGGGGGAGGTTTCCAGGAGTGTGGATTTCCCAGAAAGCTGGCTCAGCTAATGACCTCCCAAGACAGAAAAGGATGCTTGTAAGGAAAGTTCTCACAGCAGTTGGGGTAGGCATTATTTTCCTTGGTTTATATTTTGTGAATGGTATTGCACTGTGAAAGTACAGTACATTCCAAGGTGAAAGCAGCCTGGTTCTCAGGTCTGCCCCACAGATTTGCTCTCAGTAAGGCTGTTGGGAGAGAGCATTAGGGAGGAATCTTTTGCCTGGTTTGCAATAAATACTAGATTTCTTTGGCCGTTTACTTGGGTGCAAAGATTTTTTCTGCAAGAGGAAAAGAAGGGAGAAGTAGTTAAGGGTGGGTCAGACTTCAGGCAGTAGAAGGAAAAAGGGTAAAAAGGTGACAAGTGCAAAGAGGGATGGATTCTCACGAGGTCTGGAAAGGTAGTATTCATATTAGATAGATATTAGAGATAGGCTAATAACCTTGTCTAGGAAATACATGGGCCCGGTCCAGGTGGGCAGGTGATCCCAGAATCCTGGGATATACATATACCCAGGTGGGAATACATATATTTACCCTATTTTGTAATATCCAATGCTCAGGGTTGCTGCTGAGTCCACAAGCCAGGCAGCTCAGCCACAGACAAACCTGGAACAAAGGGGTGGGAACAGATTAAAGCTTGGGTACAGGATCCAGAAAATTAGGGGAAAAGCTGGGAAAGCAGTACAAATCCAGGCAAGAAAATTTGGGCAATAGGTTGAGTCCATAGCACCAGGAAGATGCTCAAACCAGAGTTGTCTCTGCCTGGAGTCTGTAATGTTCCCTTAAAGAAGCAAAAGTGAATGTTGGCATGGCCAGGCTGAGTAGGCGGTGTGACCATATGGCTCCCGTGGGGGGTGTTGGAGGGGGTAGTGAGGGAGAAGCACAAGGCAGACACTTTAGTAGGAGTACAAAGCCAAGGAGCTAACCACCTACATTCTCTGACTGCTGGAAATGGCATCCTTCTTTTGGGATTAAAGTTTGAGGATTTTCAGACTCCTATAAATCACGATCAAAGTGAAGTCCTAATTTAGGGACTGCACAGTATGAGTGAACTGTTTGTGACTCTGGTAAATAGTTGCCTGGGTGTCTGGGCTATTAATGCAGCAATGCCAGCCCCTGGGGAGCCTTCCTAAACTAGAAGAGTCCTACTCTGGGAGGAAATGGGAGTAATAACAAATATGCTTTTTTAGTAGACCAACAGCTTGCTGATCTGTAGCATGGTACATCCCCACCCCCATCCACCATGTTTTTTTTTTTTTTCTTCCTAAAGCACACTGTGTTGCTAGGATGATTTATTAGCTCTGTGTCTCTTCGGCTCCTTCGTGAATCCAAACAGTTCAGTCCTGATGTCGTGGCTATGGTGTCACTGAGGGCATGGGATTAAGTGGGTAGAGAAGTAGACTAGCAAGGGCAGAGTATATTAGTTTGCTAGGGTGGCCATAAACAACATGCCACGAATCGGGCAGCAGAAGCAACAGAATTTTATTTTTTCACAATTCTAGAGGCTAGAAGGCCTGAAGACCAAGGTGTTGGCAGGGTGTCTCTCTTTGGCTTGTAGAGGGCCAACTTCTCCCTGTGTTTTCATGTGGTCGTTCTTCTATGTGTACCCATGTCCTAACTTCATCTTCTCATAAGGACACTGGAAATACTGGATCAGGGCCCATCCGAAGGACCTCGTTTGACCTTTACTGCTTCTTTAAAGACCTTATCTCCAAATGTGTTCTGAAGTACTAGGGTCGGGCACCCATCACATGAATTTGGGTGGTGATGGGCAGGGCACAGTTTGGCTCATAAGATGCCACTCATGACCTTCCTGAATACTCAGAAGATACAATTGCTTTGGGGTGTATAAGATTGTGGTGAAGTAGTTTTTATAGAAAAACAGAATGTTTATGGAACTATAACCCGTGATTTTCCATTTAACTGGTCACAGCCCCTACTTACTGTCATAACCCTATTATTATCACTTACCATAAAATTATCATTTCAATATCAATAAATATTTATTGAATAAATGAATAACTCTTCTTTCTTGAAAACACCTGCCTTTCCTCGTTAGAAGGATTGGAAAGTTGAGAGGTAGGCTAAGGTCTCAGGTTACACTGCTGATTGCCTCCTATTGAATGAGTTGTGGGCTGTCTCCAGTGGACAATAAAGCATCATAAATAATTCAAATTGAACAACCTTTGTCAACAAAATTAATAAAGTGCTCTTTATAACAGTCAGTTTAGTTTTTTCAAATCTGTTGCCTTGTTCACTAACTCGAAAACTCCAACACCGGGCACTGTGGCTGCCTGCCTTGAGGATGAGGTCCTCCTCCTCGGAATGGAGAAGAAATGCTGGGCAAAGCCTCCTTCAAAATGAGTTTCTGTGGAAAATGCCAGATTGACTGGAATGTAGATAGGAATCCTTCATGTCAGGCTCAGTCCAGACTAGAGCCAAATCTGCCCTTGGTTAATTAATGGGCCTGCTCCATGCAAGCTTAAAGGTGGATAAGCTCTGAGAGACACATGAGTCTTGCCCTAGAAGAGTCTAGAATCAATCTGTTGGCTGTAGTCCCTGAAAACAAGCCCCTACTCTGGAAACAGTTTTCCCTTAGCTAACACTTTGTCACAGACACAATAGCTGTGAAACAGCCTTATGTCAGGAGTGTCTCTAAGTCAACACAATACTTACAAGGAAGGGCAAAGTTGTGGATCAGATCCAGGAAATGGAGTGAAGAATTAAATTCTATAATATCTAATGGCCAGGGATAGATTATTTTTTTAGCTGTGATTTTATATATATAATATACATATATAAATACATATATAATATATGTATGTATGTATATATTTATAATGTACATAATCATTTTGAGTGTACATTTTAACCATTTTTAAGTATACATTTCAGTAGCACCTACAGTAGCACTGTTGTACTTTCCTCACCACCATCCATCTCCAGAGCTCTTTTTACTTTGCAATACTGAAGCTCTGTACCCACTAAACACTAACTCTCCATTCCCTCCTTTCTCCATTACGTGGCAACCACTGTTCCACTTTCCATTTCAATAAATTTGACTACTCTAGATACCTCATATAAATGGAATCATACAACATTTGTCTTTTTGTTGCTGGCTTATTTCACTTAGCATAATGTCTGCAAGGTTCCCTCCTGCCATAGCATGTGTTAGAACTTCCTATCTTTTTAAGGCTGAAAAATATTCCACTGTATGTATATACCACACTTGATGTATTCACTCATTCATCAATGGATACATGCATTGCTTATACCTTTTGGCCATTGTGAGGGATGCTGCTGTGAACATGGGAATGTACCCGTATTCCTGCTTTTGACATTTTTGAGCATTTACTCAACTGCAGTGTCACTGGAAGGTTTGGTTCTTAGTGCCAGGCCTCTCAAACCCAGAGGGAACAATAAGAACAACCAGGGACACCCACCAAGCATCGGGACACAGGAGGGATTGGGAAGAGACAACTTGGCAAACATGGTCCAAGTCTAGTCGAAGGACCTGTGCAGTAGGACTCTAATCCCAGCCTCATTAGGAAGGATTTTTGTTTTTAGATTATGTACCTCCATTGGATCTACAGCTCTGCATCTATTCTAACATCTGGGGTCAATTTCCCACTGCTACATCGTTATTCATACATGTACCTTAAATTCCCTACTAAACTGTAAATTTCCAGAAGGTGTCTATGCTTTACTCATCTTGGACACCCCAGTAGTGCCTAGTAGAGTCTCTGGAGCATAGCTTGTGGTTAATAAATATTTACTAGATAGATGAACCTAATATTTAACATTACAGAAACAGAGCTACTTACTCATTTCCTGGAATTCTTCAAGGAAAGCACCGCACTCATATCAGCTTAGATGTTATTAATAGCAGTTGAGTAACCAGAGGAAGTAATAATAGCACTGTGGGAAAATTAGGCCACATCTGAAATACCATGTGCAAATTCAAGCCTGCCTTAGAGAATCTCTATCCTGTGAATTGGGGATAATCTAGAAAGAGCTCAAGGGAAGGGTCAGCAGAAGCATAAAGACTCTAGAAGCTATCAGGTGAGAAACAGTTGAATAATTGACTGTTAACCTTGGAGACAAGAAGACTAAAGAGAGAGATATAATAAATATTTGTAAATATTGAAAAGGTGTTCTTGCAAAAAAGAAAGCTCAGTTTTGATCCAGAGAAAGATCCAGAACCAATGGATTTGAGAGCAAGAAAGCAAGATTCAATGTAAGAGAGAACTGTTAAGCTTTTAAATTTGAGCTCTTCAACAATGGAATGGACTGATTGATAAGATAGTGAGTTCCTGTTAACACAGATAGAAATAAATAGAAAGGGGAATACAGGGACACCTGGGTGGCTCAGTGGTTGAGTGTCTGCCTCTGCTCAGGTTGTGATTCTGGAGTCCTTGGATCAAGTCCTTTATCGGGCTCCCTGCTGGGAGCTTGCTTCTCCCTCTGCCTATGTCTCTGTGTCTCTCATGAATAAATAGATAAAGTCTAAAAAAAAAATAAAAAAAAAAAAAGAAAGAAAGAAAAAGAAAATGAAAGGGAAATACAGACTAGATCCTGTAGATTCTTCTTTGACCATCATGGTTTTTATTTCCAAGCCTCAAATTGTTTCTTTAAAAAATAAAGTCCTAAAAAAAATAAATAAATAAAGTCCTGCCCAGTTTCAGAAATGCAATATGCCCTCATCTCTCTGAGAATATTACCTCTGTGTCCTCAGGAAAATAAAAAGCTTCCATTTACTGAGTTTGGCACAGTTCTTTGAGATGTTAATTTTTCCTCAAATGATTGACCATTCTTAGCTGTGAGCTCATTGTGGTAGGTGGAATCTCTTTGTAGCCTATGAATGTTTTCTCTACTTCCTAGCATTCTCAAGCACTAAGTGGGACATATTGTCAGCAAGGTGTGCTAGTAGTTAGTCTTCTGGGCATAGGGATTCCCCATGATATCTGGATGTTTCCAAATCTCATATTCATTGCCCCTGCCTAAAGGCAGAGCTTCTATTTGGCAAGGAGGAGTCAGACCTTGATCCATCTGACTGTTTCTACCAGTCATCCCTAGCTTTGCCTCTGGGCTCCCGTCTTGCTCCTCATCACTGCTACCTCCAAGAATGGGGTTGGTGAATCTGAGAATTCCAGAACGTTTTCTTCCTTCTGAAACAGTCTTTTATGGTTTTTTGTTTTGTTTTGTTTTGTTTTTGGAAAGCACCTTCATCTTAGAATTCCAATCCTATCTGCCTTCTCTTATTTAGAAATTCCTTTTTATTTCTGGCCCACCGAGAATATCTCTTCTTGTTTTCCAGTTATACTGTGGGTTTATTATTTTAAACATGTAACTGCATTCTGTCATTTTTAGGCATCTGTGCGCAGTTAACCATCTTAATTCAATCTCCTGTCCCTTCCAATTCTAAATGTTATAATTTTATAGATTCAAAAGGAAAAGTAAACAGAAAACACACAGTGCTTATAAAAAGAACTCATTTTAAAATGTTTTTTTCCAATTATAACAGTAATAGCAGAGATGAAATCCAAGATCATTGACAATACCAAATTCAACTATCATAATACAAGTCACGGCTAATATTTTGAAATATATGTAGAGTATACATAAATATGACTTATAATAAATGTGTATATGATATGCTACTTTTATGACTCAAATACATAAAATGAGAATAAACTCTCCAAATTACCTTAACTGTCTCTTGAATTCCCTCATAAACTGTTATGTGATTATTTCTGTTATTATGCCACATATAAATCTCTGGCTACCTTTTTCTCTTTGAACTCTTTCTAGTTTTTCTCTTTTTTGTGCATTTTGTCTTGTAATTAAGTGTTCCTCTTTCACTGGCTGACCACAAGAGATTTGTTTCCTAGACATTTTGTTCCCTTCACTATGAGTAGCAACCTCTTCAAGGTTTAGCAAATACAAAAACACAGCATCTGCCATGCTAGATGCCTGGAATGATGTGTGTCCACTCTGTCTTTTAAGATTAATTAACTTTAATTTTAATTACTGTAAGTCATGAAAATCATTTTAGAAATCTAATAGTAATTCCCATTCTTCCTAATTTATAGCATAATTTTTAAAGATTTATTTGTTTATTTGACAGGGGTGGGGAAGTGGGGGCGCCCCTAGGGCAGAGGAAGAGAGAGAAGCAGACTCCTCCCTGAGCAGGAAGCCCAAGGTGGGACCCTGAGATCATGAGCCAAAACCAAGTCAGCACTTCAACGGACTGAGCCATCCAGGTGCCTCTATATCATAATTTTTGAGTGAATCAATATTCAGAATTTGCATTATTATGACCATGTACTTTTTTTTTTTTTGGCTGAGCTAAGTGGAATAACAAGATTACATTCCTTTTCTTATTCAAATTTAAAAAAATTTTTTTTTTATTTATTTATGATAGTCACAGAGAGAGAGGAGGCAGAGACACAGGCAGAGGGAGAAGCAGGGCTCCATGCACCGGGAGCCCGACGTGGGATTCGATCCCGGGTCTCCAGGATCGCGCCCTGGGCCAAAGGCAGGCGCCAAACCGCTGCGCCACCCAGGGATCCCTCTTATTCAAATTTAAACAATGTTCATGGAGTTATAGTTACACTGAGCCCTGACTTGGGAGGCAGCGTGGCTGATGGACGGACAGATGTGCCCATCCCTACCCTCCCAGCCGGGTCTAGACTCCACAGCAAAGTAGCGGCTGGTGGCCTCCGGGCTGCCCGGCCCCCCGCAGCCCCCACTGCAGCCTCCTCGGAGGGCTCCTGTTGCTGCTTCTGCCTCTGCTGTGGGACGGGAGGATCCAGCCCAGGGGAGCTCTCCAGGCTCCCCGCCTGTCCTAACCGCGTCCGAGGCCCGGCTTTTCCGCTCTGGGCCTTGGCAGTAGCGCAGGCTCTGGTTCCTGGCGCCCCTCGGGGTGAGGCTGGGGTGGGACGCGCCGGGAGAGGCCTCCTGGGGGGGGGGGCACCCTCCAGCTCCCCCGCCCGGTCAGTTCGGTAACAGCCTAACGCGCGCTTTAACGCGCGGGCCCTGTGCGGTGAGCAGCGCGGGCTGCAGGAGCTGGGGGCGCCCCCCCATCCCCGATCCCCGAGGCCCGGGAGGAGTGTGGGCTGTGCAGCTGCCGCTCCCCTGCCTGCCAGGGCCAGGCCGGGCCTCTCCCTCCCCCGAACAGGGATGTGCGCCTGACTCCAGGGACTTGGGGAAAGCCCAGCTGCCAAAACTCAAGTCGCCTCCGCTCCCATCTGGGCGGCCGGGTGTCCCCGTGCCTCTGCCTTGGGGTCCCAGCAGGCAGCTCATCCCCAGCCAAGGCCCCAGCAGAGGAGGACGCAGAACCCTACCTGTCCCCCCTGGGCCTGCAGGCCTGGAGTCCAGGGCCTGGCCTGCCGGTGTTTATTGCATCCTCTGCGCCCCCTGGTCTGCGGTCTCTGCCCCCAGGCTCCTTGCCACCAACCCTGGTGGGACCTCCTGGACCCAGCCGGGAAGAAGGACATGCTGTTGGTGTGGTAGGGGGGTGAGTGGGTGGGCAAGTGTGCCTCCCCCCACCCTTCCCTTCCAGGAGCCCGACTCTGCTTCTCCTTTTCTGCCCAGGAAATAAACTCCCCTGAAGGGGAAAAAAATATTCCTGCACTTATTAATTGACTATTTTTTTCTTAATTTGTACAATCATTAATTCTAAATATTCTGGTAGCTCCATAATATGCCTCTTGATTCTGTTTTGCTTTCAGTCCAATACATTAGTTTTGTCTGTTTGTTTGTATCCAGAAAATCTCCCTGGAACCTTCCCTTCTCATATTCCAGCCTGAACAGGTTGGTTTCTAGGCCTCCCAGACAGCTATCATCCTGTGTTAGGTATTCTGGTTTCTGTGATTTCTGTTTCATGGTTTTCTCCCATATTTTACAGAAGAAGAACATCAGTATTTTTCTGACAAGAGCATATTGAAAAGCAAAACATCTGAAAGTTTAAATATCTAAAAAGATCTTTTATTCCATCTTTATATGTGGTTAATAATTTGGCTGGACAGAGAACTCTTACACCAGAAAAGAAGTTCCTTCGATTTTTTGAAGGCAATGAATGATCCATTGACCTATAGCTTCTGCTGTCCTTCTGAAGAAGTCCAATGTTGTTTTGATTCCTGATACTTTTTATGTGAACTGTTTTATTTTCCCTCTCCAGACATTTTTAGGGTCTTCTCTTTGTTTCTGATGTTCTAAAATTGCCCAGTGATACTTATGGTTTGGGTCCTTTGTGGTAGGTGCTCATCAATGCCCTTTGAAATCTAGAGAATCAGATTGAAAATGATTTTTTCTTTCCCACACATGTGTTCATGTGTCTGTGTGTGTGCAAGTATACGTGTGCGCATGTGTGTGTGTGTGTACCTGTGTTTGCAGGGGGAGAAAGGCAGTTTGGCTGTACGGGGAAAGGAGAGAAGCTGAACCGTATATGCATTCTTTTATCTGTGTTTTCTTTGTAAGCCTCACACAACCTTTTATGCTACTTAGCGACTCCAAGATCTGAGTTTTTCTAGGGCTCTGGGAGGGCAAACTGACTGTCTTCTCTTTGTTGTTCCCCTGGAACCCATTTAGGTGGCTAGGTCCTCCATTCTGCATAAAAATCTCATCTATCAATTTTTTTTGTCTTCTGAAGAGATGGTCATATCATTCGTTTGATTTCATGGACTTTTTACTTTTTTATTTCTGACATTCTGTTATTGACTTATTAGGCTTGTGTTAAACCTACCATATTTTACAAGAAGTCTAAAGAGGTTTTAGAGTGAGTATTTGAAGGTGACAATGGCCATCGTGTGCTATCAAAGGAGTTACTGGGGAAATGTATCTGAACAAGGCAAAGAAAGGGATATTGTGTTTCTTTTTTCTTTAGTAAACTTAACTTCTTGCCTCCTGGCAGCAAATGATATAAATGACGGAAATCAATTCTAGCTTTCCTCTCTTGCCTAAAGTCTTATCTGCTCCTGACTTCCCCAACTCTTCTTTGCTTGTGGACAACTGAAGGATTTATTGTTTTACACTTGGACTGACCAATAAAAATGGGGCAAGGAGTCATTTGGAGGGCTCTTCTACAAATCGGACCTAAATACAGAGGTTGTTAGGGTAGTTAGTTCTAGTAACCAGATGTTACTAAATTTTAAGGGCACTAGGCTCTGAATCCCCCCTCTTTTTTTTACAAAAGCAAAGGCAAGAAGAAATTAAGATGCTGACCCTGTGATGTCATCACAGCTGTGTTGATATCTGATGTATTTCTGATGATGCGTTTGATACACTTTCTATAAGAATTATCTTTCTAGGGATCCCTGGGTGGTGCAGCGGTTTGGCGCCTGCCTTTGGCCCAGGGCGCGATCCTGGAGACCCAGGATCGAATCCCACATCGGGCTCCCGGTGCATGGAGCCTGCTTCTCCCTCTGCCTGTGTCTCTGCCTCTCTCTCTCTCTCTCTGTGACTATCATAAATAAATAATAATTTTAAAAAATTAAAAAAAAAAAAGAATTATCTCTCTAATTCAGAGTAGCATATCTCTCCTAGAGTTGCTACAGGCTCACGCTAGAACCAAATTGTGTAGGTTTGAATCCTGGCTCCATCATTTCTTAGCCCTGTGACCTTGGGCGAGATACAAGTCTCTCATTCCCTCATCTGTGAAATGCAGATGCAAAAAGAACAGCCTCATCAGGTACCTGTGAGCATTAAAATCAAATAATGTCTCAGGCATTGTGTGTTTGCTATGATCATTGCTGTTGTTATTTCAAATGACAGGATGTTGAGGTTGTGACTTTGGTTTTAAAGAAACTCATTAGAGAATAACACAACTGAGTGGTCTGGAGCAGCCTTGGTTGATCAAATACAAGATATGGAGCTAATTCCTTAGCAACCAAGCCTCAAATGACATTCAGGAGACTCCTTTTTGAGACACATCATGTTCCATTTCTGTATTAGCTGTTTTCCAAGGTGAGAAAGTTCGAGTTTGCCTAATAAAGCAAGTACTCCGGATGTGAATAGAGTGGGTCAAGGGGACGCCTCATGTGCCCACGTGATATCCCTAGATTTCCTCTTTCCTTCTCTTCAGGAAATCCCCTTTCTTATCTGATTCTTCTTCTATAAATAGATGCAGTATGTTTGAAGGCCATGACTAACTTGGGATTTGGAGAGGAAGGTTTGTGAGAAGTGAGATACTTTGCTCTGGCTTATCTGCAGCATTGAGCTCTTGCCCAGTGCTGAGGGAGGTGGGGCTCTGGCAGGAGTGGGGGGCCTGCACATACAGGCCAGAGTGAGCGGGCTCGAGCAGACCTAAGGAGGCTTCTCTCACTAAGGTGGACTCCATGGTGTGCTGGAAAAAGCCCAGGATCCAGAGCCTGTCAGAGCCAACGTCCAGTTTTACCCTGATTCAATTTGTCAAAGCTTTATGAACGATGATGTCTTCATCTGTAAAGGGGATGCTTCTCAGTGTTGTAATGTGGATTAAATGAGTGCATTCACGTATATAAAGTGGTTTGGCACATTATAGAACTCTCACTGTTCCCATTCTCCTCTGTTTTCCCTATTTCACATGAGCATCACTCCAAAATGCATCTCCCAGATTTCCCCTGCAAGACAGGATCTGGCCAGGCCACACCAGGGTGTACTGGGCCCTGGTGATTATCCTCTAGGACATTCACTTAAAGGATCTGCAGAGGTCAGATTTTCAAGGCTATCCTAAATTATCTCTGATAATGGCTTGTTTCCTCTCAGCAATTGAATCATGTGTATCCAATCAATTTAACAGTGTATTTGTTAAGCCCTGTCTTGTGCTCTAGGTACAACAGAGGATATAAAGAAAAAAGAAAAGAGCTTGCAATTTTGTGGATGTAATATAGAACTAACCCAAGTAATGGACTGTGGACAAAGTCTGTGACTCAGTGATGTTCAGAGGGGACACACATGGCTTTGATGCCCTATTCGCCACCACTATACAATAGAGTCATGTGTTGGGTAGGGATGTCCTCACCTCATCCAAGCTGAGGGCGTCTTAGGGAGTTACATGCCAATATGGGTTAGGGTCTGGGGGGTTCCTGGGAACATGTGCATCTGCTGATTTGTCTTCAGGCACCAAAATACTTTCCCAGCCCAGAGCTGTTTCCGTTCAGAATTGTTTTCTCAGCTTCTTGAGAGAGAGAAAAAAAAAAAAAAAACCCCAAAGGGAGAGAGTGCTGATGGATACAGAAAATTCTTTTCAGAACATGTTCTAGCTGGACTTGGCTACCCACTGATTTTTAATTTTCAGTGATTTGCTAGAAGCAAGGCCTCGGTTACAGCATAGAGTCTTTTCTGGAGGACAGTTCTCTTCCTGCCTGCCCCCCTCCATTTTGCTCAGAAAAGATGGAGAGACTCTTGTCTTATGAATACTTGGCACGTCTAGGTTACTTCTCATTCACAGAACTTTAAACACTCTGAAAACACAACTGAAATCAGCCCTTTAGTGCCCTACTCAGTGTCCTTTAGTTAAGATCGTGGTTATTGGTGGTCAATATTTTCTAGGCAGGAACTAGAGGTTGATGATTAGCCAAAGCCTCTTTTTCCCCCTCCTCTTATATAAGGATTGGAAGGTAGGCCTCCCCATGCTAACTTCTGCTTTTTGCTCTGTCTGTACCCTTCACCCAGGTTTGACCTAAGGTAATACCAGGTTTCCTTAATTTGAGTGGGTGGCCTCCTACATTGGAGAATTTCCAGTTTATATCTGTAGGATAAGTGAAGGCATACCCACCGAGCTTGGAGCATGCTTTGGGTTAAATTCAGATGCCATCCTCACATTTCAGTCTCGGAATCTTCTGGTTTCCAGCTGTTGCTTAACTTTTGATGATGGACCAGCCTGTTGGAAGTTTCAGAGAGATTCTGTTCCAACCTCAACTTTGCCCAGGTCACCAAGGTCTGAAGCAAAAATGGGTCATATTGTGTGAAAAGCAATATTCACCTGCTTCTGGCTTCCCTTTGCTAATGCAGTGCCTCTGGAAATCTTGAAAGTTCACCCCAGTTTTTTGAGGGGTGACCAGTTGCTGTTTCACATGGGTTTGCAAATAAGTCTTTCCTGTGTTGGCCAGTTGTGAGTGCTCCCACTTTGGCTCCTTCGGGGGCCATTGCCCTGGAAGGCACGGCAAAGCCCCTCATCTGAGCATAAGGATTGACACCTGGCCAAGGTTGCCCTTAGCTGCTGGTGAAGTCACTGAAGGCACTGCTGCTCTTGGGATGCCATGCCTACAGCTGGGCTTTGTCTGCTGCACCAGGATATGACAGCCAATGCCATTATCGTGAGCCTGCCAACGGGGTTGCTACCCACAGGTGTGGCCCTCATGCTGGTTCTGGATTGGGTTCTGCTACCCCTGTGGGGCAGCCACCCCTAGATTGGGTGCTGGTCTGGGGGTACAGATGCTGATGCCATGTGTTGCTTTCTGGGTCGGCAGGCACACTGTGTCCATGGTGCCCTGTGCAGAGATGGTCTTCTATATCCAAGAGGCCTCCCACTTTCAGGGCATGCTCTCATGCCTCAGGCCAAAGTAGCGTTGCTTTGGGCTGTCAGAGGCTTTTTTTTTTTTTTTTAAGATTTTATTTATTTATTCATGAGAGACACAGAGAGAAGCAGAGACTTAGGTGTTGTGCCCAAGATTGCGAATCTGAGAAACCACGAAGGAGCCTCCACATTAGGCAGAGGGAGAAGCAAGTTTCCTGCAGGAAGCCTGATGCAGGACTTGATCCCAGGACCCCGGGATCATGACCTGAGCCGAAGGCAGATGCTCAACCACTGAGCCACCCAGGTGCCCCGTGCTGCCAGAGTCTTATAGTGAGTTTTGCATGACAAGCCATTTCCAATTTTTACTTGCCTCCCTCTTCTCATCCACTAAGACTCCACTGCATGTTCACTGGGGTGAAGCCATGGAAACATCTAGATCTCAGGCACAGGCTATTTGCTCCACCCACATGAGCATTATGTTGAATCAAGTTGCTGAGTGCTTTCCTAGGGGTGCTTCAGTCCCTCAGATCATAAATCTGTCTCCAATCCTCCTCTGCATTCCAGCCAGAAACACAGTTTGCAAATCTATCTTGTCGCAGAGAAGCATGATGGCATGAATCATAAAAGACTCTCAAGGATAAAAATCAATATCATTAAGCTAAAAAGAAGTGGAGAAGTAGAATGGATATAAGTTCAAGGAAAAATAAGGGTATATCATTTCCAAATATTAAATAAGAATCTTCCTGTATTTTTTTAATGGATGAAAATGAGTAATTAAATTGTGCAGATGCTCCGATTCCATCAGGCACATTTAAGAGTCATGTGTACTTTCAGTTAAAAATATCAACATTTACAATCTGTTGGAAATTATATCCTTGACAATTATTTAAACTTACGTGGGGGTGCCTGGGTGGCTCAGTTGGTCTGGGGTCTGCCTTCTGCTCAGGTCATGATCCCAGGGTCCTAGGATGGAGCCCCGCATCAGGCTTCCTGCTCGGCAGAGCCTGCTTCTCCCTATCCCTTTGCCCCTCTCCCCCTTCTCAAATTCTCTCTCACTCTGCTCTCTCTCTCTCTCAGATAAATAAAATCTTAAAAAAAAAAAAACTTGTGTTGAAAAGTTTTGGATGTTATCTTTAAACAGGTGAGAAAGTGCATAGCTCTACAAAATTATTTTTTGGTGGAGGTGCTGTGAGCAAACATGCTTGAGAACCTCCCATGTAAAGTGCTTTGCCAAATATGCTCTGAACGACTGATTTCTATGACTTTTATTTCACAGATTGCTTTTTCATTTGAAATATTTTATGTTTGTTTAAATTTGTTTTTCACTGGAAACCTTGAAGAACAATAATTATGTTAGATAGTAACTTAATTTGGCTTCCCCTGCATCCTTCACATGCTTCTCCGTCTACGGTTATTCAGAATGTGCCCAAAGCAAGAGACCTCAGATTATCCATCACCAGACGAGAAATACACCTTTGCAGGGAATCACGTTAACACTCCTATTTTAAAGCATTTATCTGTTCTCATTCTCTGCTGCCTCTTTCTGCTTTTTAATGTTAAAAAAAAAGAAGAAGAAGAAGAAAAGGAAAGGAAAGGAAAGGGAAAAAAAAGTGGCAAAACTAGAGATCGGCTTGGCAAGAAAGATGAGTGGGAAGGGAATATAATTAGTGAGTAATCCTTAGTTTTCCATGTGAAGTTATTTTTATTGCCACTCCAAGCCTCAAATATCAGTGGGGAGGGAAGAGTTGAGAATAAATCAGTAATTTGATTATCAAGAGAACTCTTTCCTGATTGGAAAAAGAGTCACTGTCCCAGGAAAAATTGGCTCACAGGGAAGCACTTTCCATGAATATCTTTATACTCTGTTGCTTACAAGAGAGACAGCATTCAGGGGCTGGAAGTGGGGAGAAACCTCTGCCAGCTGCGTTCCTTGTGGGCAGAGAGACAGGGATTTCCTTTAGCAAAGGAACTGCAGGGCATTGGGGTCCTTGGGATTGGCGGTCAAAGACAACATTCTTCTGCTAGGGCTGCGAGAGTCAGCAGGAGGTCAACGGATGCCAGCAGCAGGGGGAGGAGTATAAGGGTTTTAATGCCAAAGCTGTTGCACAGAAGCTGAGCATAAGCCCCTAGAAGGTTCCAGACTCTGAAGAGTCTAGAGTGAGTTCAGTTCCTCCCTTTGCCCTGGTAATGGACATCAGAATCACATTTAGCAGTGGAAACTGGAAAGTTAGCCAGTAAAGAACTTAAATTACATTTCTGTGTTTGTATGTATTTAAATCATGTTCTATATTGCATCCACTTTAACATTTGTAGGCAAACATTGATAAAGTGTGTTTGTTAGGGATTTATACTGATAAGTATATGCACATAGTTTTATCTTTATATGTATGCAGACATATCCACACACATATATGTTTTATGGGAAATGTTTAGCTTATGGCTCCTCTTGCTAAATGTGCCATCAGATCAGCACAGCAATCCTAGGAAAAGCCCAGATGGTTGGTTCACTTTACACAACCGAGCCTTCAAACACCAGCGTTTCTCAACCAAAATTTCAGGAATCATGCCTAAGAGGAAATGAACCTTTTCTAGGGCTGCCCTTGCCAACCCAAGTCTCAAGGTGAGGGCAAATAGGCAGTCAAATCCACACATGCAGGAGTGCCTGAGTCCGGTAGGCAATGTCTGTCTGTGAGCTACCTTCCTCGATGCCCATTTCTAGCCTGGGATCCAATGTTTCATGTTCTGATGATTTTAGTTTTTTTAGGCGGAAGTAGGGCTGGGGCCGGGGGGGGGGGGGGGCGCGCAAGAGGGAGGGGCAGAAGGAGAAGGAGAGAGAGAATCTTAAGCAGGCTCCATGCCTGGCCCAGAGCACCACACAGGGCTCGATTTCACAACACTAAGGTCATGACCTGAGCCGAAACCAAGAGTTGGACACAACCAACTGAGCCACCCAGGCGCCCCTCATGTTTAAATACATGTTCTCTGGTAGGTGGGCCAAAAGAAAGCTTGAGACGGTTCACAGAGTCACATCTCAAGTTAGTCTCATGGCTATCGTGGTGTCAGTGACCAGGCTGGACATCCCTCCACTTTGTTGACAGCGGCACACTGTGTTTGGCAGTAATTCGGCTTTGTTGCCTTTGGGGAAAGCCATGCCCTGCAGCTGGGCATCACTTTTCCCTGCCTGGGTCAGAAAGTTGTGAATGGAGATTCCATGTGGAGATAGGAAATTCTGATCCAAAAAACCTCACCTCTGAGTAGAAGAGGTACACATGTTACATCAAAGTAGGCCTCTGTTTGCTTGATTTTCTTGGCTGAGTGGGAGGAAGAACTGGAGAGTCCAGAACATTCCCATAGAGAAGTAAGGCCCTGCCCAAGGATGTTGTTCGCAATGCCTTTCTGAGTGAATTCTGCTGCTGCCGCTGAACTGGCTTGGGCACAAATGTTCACAGCTGCATGAAGGATGTTGCAGCGGACATAATGGGTGCTGTGTGTGCTGGAGTACAAACAGTCCCACACAGGCCCGGGCCTGAGAGACAATGGGACAACAAACAGCCTTCAGTACAATGCATTCATTTCCTGTAAGGACATGGGGCTAAGTGAGGCCCGAGAAGCCGGTTCCACCTGACCAAGAGACACTCCGCTTGATACCATCATTTTAGTGGCCTGCTGTTCATTAAGAATGAAGAACACATTAAAAGAAGAGAGGTGACAAGCCTTTGTGTTTTTTACCCCTGCAGAGCAAGATATAAATTAAAACTATTTTTTTAATGCCCAGATAAAACAGTGTGATAAAAATACTGAAGAGGTGTTAGAAGCTATTTCAATTTTAAGTCTTTTTGACATTAAATGTGTGTGACTCACTATCACCGCTAAAAATACTGGCGTGAGGCACTCGGGGCTTCTCTGCTTCCCAGCAAGCCAGCTGACTCTGCCATGAGCTCACCTCTCTGCCTAAGCTTCCACCCTCATGCAGATAAAAGCCCTACTGGGAGCCAGTTTAAGATAGATCCTTGATAATGGTAATGATAATTGTAACAGCAGACATCTACTGAGCACTTACTATGTATCAGGCCCAGTTTTGAATGTTTCATACAAGGGTATAAAAAATAGTGAAAAGGATTAAAGTGGAAAGGAGAGAAAATGAGTGGGAAAAATCAGAGAGGGTAACAAAACGTGAGAGACTCCTCACTCTGGGAAATGAACAAGGGGTAGTGGAAGGGGAGGTGGGTGGGGGGTTGGGGTGACTGGGTGACAGGCACTGGGGGAGGCACTTGATGGGATGAACACCGGGTGTTATACTATATGTTGGCAAATCGAACTCCAATAAAAAAATATACCAAAAAAATGCTTAAATCCTCATGAGAATCTTAAGAGGTGGGTACTGGTATAGCCACATTTTATAGATGAAGAAGCTGAGGCCTAATAGAGAGGGTAAACAACTTGCCCAAGGTTCATAGTTTGTGTTTTCAAATACATACCCGAGTCCCCCCAGCCCCGTCAACCCACTTTGCTGGGTCATACTCCACCTGTGCAGGTACTTGCATCACCCCCACATTTGCGATGAAATAGCATCCACATGTCTTGCATGGTGTAGGCATGCCTTGAAGGGACAATGAGAGGGCTTCTAGGGTAGGAAGCGTGAGGAGGTGCAAGGGAGGGACGGGAAAGAAGAACCTCAGCAAGGCTGCTTACTTCCTCAACCACCAATCAAGCACCAGGAGACTCTCCAGGGATCTGCTCAGAAAGCCACAACTGGCACACAGAGTGCTCCTGACTTTCAGACTTGCTGGGCTGTCACTGAGCAGCCAATGTGCCCCAGACAGTTCAAGATGTTGGGAGAGTCTCAGAGGGGTCAAGTGGTGGTCGTGGGAAAGGACACGGTAAGCTGGAGGAAACAGGATCAAGATGGAAATAAATACATAGAACTTTGGAACTGGAGGACCCGTTAGAAATCATTCAGCTACTTTCTCATTTTATCATGGAGAAGCCTGACACCAGGAGGTGAGGAGCCCCAGCGAACACCATTCATGTGGCTCAAGACAGGGCCAGGAGTAAAACCGAGGTCTGCTCTCTCCATCTGTATACAAAAACAAACCCAGTTTTTTCCCAAAATATTATATTTATATATTCATGAGAGAGAGGCAGAGACACAGGCAGAGGAAGAAGCAGGCTACCCGTGGGGAACCCGATGTGGCGCTAAATCCCAGGACACTGGGATTAGGACCTGAGCCAAAGACCATTGCTCAACCACTGAGACACCCAGGTCAAACCAACTCATCTTGTACAAGAGGGCTACCGTAAGATTATTAGAGGGATTCTCAGGAGACCTGATAGGAAGAGGTACACGGGACAATATATTCAAATACTGAAACACCAAAAAATATCTACCAAGAATACCCTATCTGGTGAAACTCCTTTCAATGAATATAGAAATGAACTTTCTCTGGACGCCTGGGTAGCTCAGCAGTTGGGTGGCTGCCTTGGGCTCAGGGAGTGATCCCGAGATCCGGAATCAAATCCTGCATCAGGCTCCCCCGAAGAGCCTGCTTCTCCCTTGCCTGTGTCTCTGTGTGTCTCTCATGAATAAATAAATAAATCTGGATGGAAGGCTACTGTCTCCTTTCTCTTCTCTGCCAGGCTCATTATTTTGCTCCAAAACGATGACCAGGTCTGGCTTTGACACAATGAGACCCAAGAGGAGGAGGTGTCCCTAGTTCTCTAACATCACATCCCTGTAGATTCCCGCCGAGTGCGGTTCAGGCATCTCCACTCCACCTGAGACAATTCTCTGGCCACATCCCTGATTGTCAGCAGTCCCTGGGACCCTGCCATTTCATACTTGTCAAGTATGTCCTGAAAACTAATGAATGGTCTTGGCAGGGATGTGACAGGAGAGAAACAGGAGATAGGGTTCCTCCCCTCCCGAGGGCACGGTCTCCGGGGGGTTCACATGATACATGAGTGGAAGCACCAAGGGACGAATCTCACCACTTCCCCGGAGAATTCGGCTCGCGTGCAAGGACATAGGAATCGGGACTTCCAGGAAGGAGCAGGGTGGTAGGTAGTAATTCAGGAAGGGTTTCCAGAAGTGGGCCTTGACCTCCACGGAGGTCGACGAGAGGAGCGCGAATTGGGAGAGAGAGAGCAAAATGCACGCGCTGCAGAGACAGAGCTCACCTGTGCGGGAGGACACGGCAGCCCGGGGGAGAGAAACCAACCTGCCCGACGTTCCTGTCATACCTTGAGGCAGCAAGTTGCCTGCCATGCGAGACGCCGGGGAATCTGCCCTGGTTTGACGGCTAAGGAACAAGCCTAGTTGTAGGCAGGACCACGTAATTACACGCGTTACTCCCTGCGCTCCGCGGAGCAGCCAGGACGACGTCAGGGTGCTGTTAGATGGGGCGCCTCCCTGTATTCCAGGTGCAGGGACGACAGAGGCTCAGCCCTGCTCTGGGTGCATGAGTGCATTTATGTATTTGTTTATTTATTTATTTTTTAAAGTATTTTATTTATTTATATATATATAGAGAGAGGCAGAGACACAGGCAGAGGGAGAAGCAGGCCCCATGCAGGGAGCCCGACGTGGGACTCGATCCCAGGACCCCAGGATCGCGCCCTGGGCCGAAGGCAGGTGCTAAACCGCTGAGCCACCCGGGGTCCCTGGGTGCTTTTAATAAATGGTTTTTGTTACAGCAGTTCCAGCAGAAAATCAGCCCTCTTTTATGTCTTTCCGAACTAAGGAAGCCCCGTCACTCTCAGAAGCACGAAATAGTCAACCCGGCTCATGGATGTTACATCAGTGAGTGGAGCCGGGGTTGCTTCTCGCCGCCCCCCCACCTAGTCGGGAGGAGAAAGCAGGCCTCCCTTAGACCCTCTTGCTCTTCGGGCCAGAGCCGGGGGGGGGGGGCAGGGATCGCCCCTTCTCTAGGCACGCTGGCTCCCAGCAGACATGCAAGGCGCTTCCCCGGTCACTGGGCTCTTCCCACGTGGAGGCCGCTGGGTGGCACTTTGTAGGACAGGTGGGCAGTGGCCTCCAGCCAGAACTCCCCTGGGGAGGCCGGGCCCCTGAAGCAGAAGGGCTTGGGGAGCCCCGTGGAGAAAGCCTTCCTTTCTTCTTCTCGGTTAAATAAACGTTGTTGGGTACTTGTATGTGTCCGAATCATTTACGGTAGGTCTGCAGTACCTTAATAGTCTTCTCTAAAAATGCATTTCTCACCACCAGACATTTGAAGTTTGGATATATTTAGAAAAAGGTAATACAGGCTTTGAATTCTTTTTTTCTTTATTGTCATCCTTTAGGTTTTCACTAATCTTGTTTTCTCCCAACGTCAGCTTGGCTATACCATGGAAAGCCAAGGAATTTGGGGTTGGAGTTGGGGTTGGGGTGGGTTGGGGGGACAGGGTCTCTGGCCTGCTATGGGGCCACCAGCAAGAATACAATGAAGGGAACATTTGGGATAATGTCAAACGGAGGTTGTTGAAGGCGGTGGAGCTACTGAGCCTTCCCATCTGCCTCTTTCCTCCTCTCTGCTCATTCTGTCACAGTTTGTAGGTTTAGAGCTTGGGATTTGGGTTCATCTGGGAACTCAGAGTTCTGACAAACCGTTGCTTTCTAGGACTTGCATGGAAAACTCGCTATGGAGAGCTCTTGGTCCTGAAGAGATTATGGCAAGAGTGGAGAGAAATGAGAAGAAGGGTACTTCTCTGAGTAGTGGCTCCTCCTCCAAGGGAAGAAAGTGTTGTTAGGACAACTCAATTAGCCCCAGCTTAAAGGGAGCTGATGACAGTAAGGAGGGTCTGGGCTATCCAGCCTGAGACGTCCTACCCCCAAATCTCTGTACCAAGAACTGGTCCACTGGGCATCAGGCTAGGAGGGATCTAGTTGCTACATTACACAAGGCTTTCTAACCCCATTTCAGACTAGAATCAGAAGGCTCTGGGCCAGTGGGAAAGAAAGCAGGGGGGAGTCAGAGAAAAGACATGGTTAGTCAGTGGATGATGAATTTGGGCACTGCCATTTATCAGCTGTGTGATGTTGGCAAATTATTTAAGTTTCCTGAACTCAGTTTACTCATCTGCAAAATACAGAGCAGTCTCTGGAAACAGACAAGTTTAAAGTTTTATTTCCTTCTAGCAGTCTGACCCAGGAAACCACTTCCAACCTCCGTAAGCCTCAGCTTCCTCTTGTGTAAAATGAGAGAGAATAATGAATTATCTACACCAAAGGGTTAAAAGAATTAAATATAATGCATGTTAAGTATTTAGGACAGTGTCTAGTACATGGTGTTCATAAATTTAGCACTGTAGGATGCTAACGCAGGATGGATGTGAGTGTTAGAGAAATACATGCAAAACATTTAGCATATTACCTGACACATAGTGGATGCCTAATAAACATTACGTATCATGCGACTTTGAGCAACCAATAAATACTTGTTGGACAAATACCCAAAGGAGGAATGTGTCTTTTCATGTTTGAATCTCTATTTCCTAGCAGCTGTATATTGTAGGTGTATTAGTTTCCTCTTGCTGCTGTAACAAATCATCACACATTTAGGAACTCATAACAATATGAATTAATTACCATATAGCTCTGGAAGCCAGAAGTCCAACAACAGCTCTCCCTAGGCTAAAATAAAAGTGCTGGCAGGGTTTTGTTCCTTTCAGAAGCTCCAGGGGAGCATCCATTTCCTTGCCTTCTCAGTTTCTAGAGCCCTCCTGCATTTCTTGGCTCTTGCCCTCTTTTTCCATCTTCAGAGCCATAAGTGGAGCATCCCAAATCAATCTCTCTGATTCTGATCCCTACTTCTGTTATAGCATCTCTTTCCCTGAGTCTGACCCTTCTGCTCCCCTCTTATAAGGACCCCTGTGATACCATGGGGCCCCCCCGGACAATCCAGGATGATCCCCCCATCTCAAGACCCTTAATTTAATCATTTACATGAAGTCCCTTTTGTCATGTGTGGCAACATATTCACATGCTCTGGAGATTAGGGCATGGATATCTGGAGGGGTGGGGCGGGGCGGGGTGGTTATTATTCTGTTCACCTCAGTAGGAATGAATGAACAGCTAGTTGCACATTAGTAATTTCTTCTAGAGCCTCTGCTCACCATGTAAATTTGCCAAATTTGTCTTATACTAAAACAACTCTGCCCTGAATTTTATATCAATTCAAGGACATTTGACTTCACAGTGAGCTTTTCCAAATGCTAGCACTTGGGCCACCTTGATATTTGCTATTGCTGGTAAGTTTACCTTTCTTTCATTAACTCATTATTCCTCATAGCTACACAACGAGGAGGCCTGTTTATCTCGCCTGGGTTTATAGATGAGTAACTCCAAGTCCTAGAGAGGACCCAATGGGGCCCAGAATGATAGCCTGAAGTTGTAAAGGTTGGAGTTACTGGATTCTGAGTTCTGGCTTTAAGATTTCCCTTCTTTGCCTTTCACTGGAAGAGGAGAACCTGTTGGGTCTTAACTGTTGAATTTATGAGTTATGCTGAGATCAAAATTCTTTGTTCCACTCTCTGTTGGCACACTTCCTGTTTTCCATGCCTGAGTTGAATATTGCTGTAAAGAGTGTTTATGAACTTGTGACACTAAACTCACAGGGACTCAGCACCTCTCTGGTGGCTTATCAATCATTCTGGCTTCCTGATTAAAAATTGGAAATTCCTTAGAAAGTTTCAACTACACTCAGTTCAAAGATGGTCACCAAAATAATTTGTACTTAAAAAAAAAAAAAAAGCTATCTGTTCAAGTTAGAACAGCACCACAATTATTTTAACCATAGTTTGTTAGGGTAAGTCCAAAAATTAAAGTTTTTGTACCTTTGTAACAAAGTCAAGGTTCAGGCAAACACTACTTGACCATGGAAATAGTAATTATTTAGAATACATTGAGATGAGGCTGAAGGGTATACTCAGAGATGAACAAGAGAAATATCGGCACTAAGTATTTACATTATGACTATATATTTGTATGTTGTATATAGTTGTGTGAATACAAAGTGCTGGGGATTTTAGATATATTATCTTTTTTAATCCTCATGACAACTCTAGAAAGTATGTATTGTCTCCATTTAACTGTACCTCAGAAAGGTTAAGCCACTTGTCCATGGTTGGTTCCTAGTAAAGGGGAAATCTGGACTCAAACACAGGCCTGTCTCCAATGCCTGGGACTTTACCCTCATATTCTAGTATTTTACTCAGAGGTGAAGTGAGTTAGTTCAGCTCTCATGTTTTCAGTGTGAGTTCTAGAAAAGTAAAATGATGCATAGCTAACAGAGAGGGTAAGTGGTGGGTCAAACTACAGAGTGAAGTCTAGTAAATTTTTGCTACTATTTGTTTCTAAGGATTAGGAGGAAATTTATTTCCTAAAAAGCTTTTACACTTTGGGAGGCAAATGCACAACCTAGTGTAGCTTTGAGGTTGCTGGGGCTGGGAAGAGAATACCTTTGAGTAAAACAAGCTCAAATGAGGTAGATGGGATATCACCTCGGAGCTAAAAGGATAGCCTGCTCCCTGTTAGTTACCACTGTCAAGCTTGGGCTTGAGCAGAAGTGGATAATGGAGGCAGGGCACAAGGCCAGGAGCAGGCTGTGAATAGCAAGAAGTGGTGGGGCTTGTGGCTGTGGGGTGAGCTCAGGTATAGAAGTCATGTGAGAAGACTGAGTCTCTGCAGGTTAAGGAATGGTGGACAGAAATAAGCTGAGCAGTCATGTTTGACATGAGCCCCTGAGGCCCCAGCACCCAACAGGCTTGGTCTGGGGGCCCAGCACATAGCTCCTGCCTCGAGGCCTGTGCATGGGGCCCTAGACTAGAGCTGGGTCATGGGTGTCCGTATTCAAGGCTAGCATAGATTCTTGTGAGCAATACTGTGTTGGCCCCTCCATATGCATTTCAGAAAATACCACATTTGACACACAAATGGTTTGTTTATTTCCAGAAATGAAACAAGATTCTGTGTACTTTGTAAAAACATGCCTTTGTATATATCTAGCATTGTGTTGGTGGTCAAGATCATTGTTTAAGCAAAGAGTCATTCTTGGGGTGCCTGGATGGCTCAGTGGTTGAGCATCTGCCTTTGGCTCAGGTGGTGATCCCGGGGTCCCGGGATCAAGTGCCACATCAGGTTCCCTGCAGGGAGCCTGCTTCTCCCTCTGCCAGTGTCTCTGCCTCTCTCTCTTTGTGTCTCTCATGAATAAATAAAATCTTTAAAAAATAAATAAATAAACATAAAGTCATTCTCAAGACACTCCACTGATTTTTTTTTCCTACTGATTTTTAAAAGGTCTAAATCTAGGCATTAAAGGGTCAATTAAATAGACATGCATGGTAAAGAACAAATGCCTACTATATATTAAATAATAAATATTTGTTAAATGAATGAATGAACTTGCGTTGACAACAAAAAGAAGGCCTATCTTTTTTAGAATGCTAAGGGAGGTCAGCATGAACCAGGAGAAACTAGGAACTAACGCCCAGGTGAAATACTTAGTGTATTTGGAAAGTGGAGAAACCATCCCCTTCCCCCCAAGTGTGAAATTTAGGCTTAGGAAGGAGATATTAGATGAGTGTAGATAACAGAGTGAGAGCAGAGAATCTTCCATGAAGGTCACGATCAGCCTTCTTGCCTCTTCTGTTCTTATAGACTTCAGTGCAGAAAGGGATTTATTTTATTTTATTTTATTATTTTATTTTATTTATTATCTTATTTGCTGTTTTATTATTATTATTATTATTATTATTATTATTATTATTATTTTGTATTTTTTATTGGAGTTCAATTTGCCAACATATAGTATAACACCCAGTGCTCATCCCTCAAATGCCCCCCTCAGTGCCCATCACCCAGTCACCCCATCCCCCCCGCCTACCTTCCCTTCCACTACCCCTTGTTCCAGAAAGGGATTTATTCAGCTGCCTGAAGTCTATGTGTAACCAGCAGTAGGTCAGGCAATGACTTAAATGCCACATTATTAAATGTTGCATGTGGGAGCATCTGAAATTGAGATTTTAGTCACTTAGACTCTGCCTCCCACGCCCACGTAACAGAAATGGACCACAGTGCATTGGCTGAGTGCAAGAGGTAAGCAGACAAATCACCAGATACTCTGCTATTTGCACCACATGCACATTGCCTGCATTCCAGGTTCTGTTCTCTTTATCTAAAAAGCAGTTTCCTGTGCCACTTGGTGAGAATGAAGACTTCTCTAGGGAAGTAAAGGTATCAACGGATTGCAAGTTTCAATGCCTCTTAAAATAACACAGTTCTTTTCTAATTTCAGTCCTAAAAATCCTCCTGTCTGAAATCTGGGAACTTCTAAAGCTGCATCAGATTTTGGCAGGATGAATTATTTAACATCTTTGGAGCAAGAAAAGAAGAAATAAGTGCATCTGTTACTTTTAGGGTACTCCGAGATAACAGCAGGTTTGCATTCTTTTCTCACCACAATGGGAAATTCTAAAGTGAAGTAAACTTTTGGAATTAAAAACCTTTCTGAAGAAAGAGTAATTTCTCATTCATTCATTCATTCATTCCCTTTTATTTTATTTTTTAAAAAAGATTTTATTTATTTATTCACGAGAGACTCAGAGAAAGAGGCAGAGACATAGGTAGAGGGAGACATAGGCACAGGGAGGACTCAATCCCAGGACCCCAGGATCACAATCTGGGCCAAAGGCAGATGCTCAACCACTGAGCCACCCAAGTGCCCCCTTTTTAAAAAAGATTTTATTGATATATTTGAGGGAGAGTGAGAGAGAGAGAGAGAGAGAGAGAGAGAGAGAGAGACTGAGATCACCAGCAGGGGAGAAGGGCAGAGGGAGAAGCAGACTCCCTGCTGAACATGAAGCCAGACTTAAGACTTGATCCCAGGACCCTGGGATCATGACCTGAGCCAAAGGCAGATGCTTAACTGACTGAGACACCCAGGTGCCCTCATTCATTCATTATTGTGGTAAAAAAAAAACAAAAAACAAAAAAACAAAAAACCATATGACATAAAATGTATCGTCTTAACCATTTTGCATGTACAGTTTAGTGGCATTAAGTACATTCACATTGCTGTGTAACCATCACTGCCTTCCATCTTCAGAACACTTTTCATGTTTGAAAACTGAAATGCTCTATCTATTAAATAATTACTCCCTATTACCCGCTCTCCGCAGCCACTGGTTTGACTACTGTGGGTAACTCTCATAAATGGAATCACACACACACAGTGCATTTGACCCTTGAACAACATGGGAGTAAGAAGCACCCACCCCTCATACAGTCAAAATGCTGCATCTAACTTTGGGTTCCCCCAAAACTTCACTATTATCAGCCTACTATTGACCAGAAGACTTGCTGATTACACAAGCAGTCAATTAACATATATTTTGTATGTCATATGTATTCTATGCTGTATGCTGGTCTTTTTGTGATTGGTTTATTTTATTTAGCATAATGTCCTCAAGATTCATCCATGTAGCATGTGACAAGTTTTCCTTCCTTCTTAAGGCTGAATAATATTCCACTGTTAGTATGTACCCCATTTTGTTTATCTCGTCATCTATCAATGTACAACTGGCTTGCTTCTACTCCTGGGCTATTGTGAATAATGTTGCTATGAATATGAATATGCAAGGAATACTCATTTCTTGACCTGGGTACTATGTTGTTCAGAGAAGAATTAGTGGATTTAAGGTCTCATTAAGAGTAGAGACAGGAGAGGGGACATACTGATGACCCTTTGAAATATTAGCAACTCTAGTAACTATGCCAAGACCTCCAGCCATTGTGTTATAAGTTTATTCAAATGTATGTATTAGTTTCTCTTCAAAACAAATTACATTATTTTTTTTTTTTAAAGATTTTATTCAAGAGAGACAGAGAGAGGTAGAATTACAGGTAGAGGGAGAAGCAGGCTCCATGCAGGGAGCCTGATGTGGGACTCAATCCGGGGACTCCAGGATCACGCCCTGGGCCAAAGGCAGATGCTAAACTGCTGAGCCACCCAAGGATCCCCTGATACAAATTATGTTAAACCAAGTTGTTTTCTTCTTGGGCTTGATGACAGTATTCAGTCTTTAATGAAGGATTCAGAAACACAGCTTAAAAAAGAAATTAGAAATATCACATTAGAAATGGTTATTAAAACCATTCAAAATACCAAATATGCAAATGAACCATCCACTTATTACGAAGCTAGAGTAGTTCCATGCAAAGATAAGCATAAAATAGCTTTTGTTGAATAACATCTTATCTCTAATCAATATTAACCTATATTGGATGTCAACATTTTTTTTCTAAAGTTCATTTTTATACTCTTAAGTATCTGGAGTCAATAATTATCTCCTTATCTGCTCAACTTGATTACCATGTATTTTTAACTCTTGGGGCATTTTTCCCCTGGCAAAATGGAAATGCAAACAGACAGAGAATAAGTGGCTTGAGCTAACGTTATTTTTTCCTGAAGAAACAGGAGTAGAAAATTGTAAAAGGATATTATTTAAGTGAATGTAATTCCTGTTGCAGACAACAAGCCTAATTCCCCACTCCCATTGCAAAGATTAATAAAAAGACTAGAGCAAAGCAAGAACATTTAAAAATACAGGGACATGTTTCAAGAACATTTAATAGCATGAATATCACGCATAGTTTATCTCTGTCTGAAGGACTGTGAGTCAAAAAGGATGTTAAAAACATCTGGAGAGAAAAAAATAATGTGTAGCTAAGAATACATTTTGCAATTTCTGATCCTTATCTTCTCTTTTAGTGGTTGTTAAGGAGACTTAAAAGGATTTCTTAAATATAAAATCCCCTAAAAGAAATACTATTCACCCTGTAAAGTGTCTACGACTAATACTTTTTTTTTCTTTTAATTCATTCACAATTATCTGCAGTTTTCTTTTTTAAGGTTGAGCCAACTCAGAACAAATTAGTGGAAGAGATTTAGGAACTGATCATTACAAAAATTTATTGTGCAATGTTAGATCAAACTCCTGCATTTTAAAAAAAGATTTAATTAATTAATTAATTAATTCATTAATTTGAGAGAAAGAGAGAGCACAAACTAGGGGAAGGGGCAAGACTCTTCAGACAGGCAGACTCCCTTCACCCACAGGAGGGAGCCTGACAGGGGAGGTTCAATCCCAGGTCCCCAGGGTTCAATCCCAGGTCCCCAGAGATCATAACCTGAGCCAAAGGCAGAGGCTTAACTAACTGAGGCACCTAGGCACCCAAATTCTTTTAATCTTTAGGAAAAATGTAAGATGCCAGTGTTAGACTACATGGAGAGAGCAACTCAGAGAAAAATGGAAGTCTGCCAATTGCAGAAACACATTGTCCAGAAAAATCACTGATTGTAAAGAACATCCTCTGTCCTTATATAAGCTACCAGATGTTGTTGAATTGAATTTTAAAAAGAAAGGAGGAAAAAGCTGATGAGTCATAGGGTGCAACCACAGCTAAGCAAAGTTTTACAGCTCTTTTAATTAAAGCATGTTGTGGTATGTGTAATAAACAACGTTACAGAATGAGAAAATGTAGATCCTGTACCGAATGAAGATTTAAATTTAAATACTTTTTACACTTGCCCATTTAGAAAGCCTTTTTTTTTTTTTTTTTTAGAAAGCCTTTTTTTAAAAAAGATCTTATGCATTTGTTTTGTTTTTTTTTTTTTTGAGAGTGAGAGAGAGCAAGCGAGCATGACTGGGGGGAGGGGCAGAGAAGAAGCAGACTCCCCACTGAGCAGGGAGCCAGATGTGGGGCTCAATCCCAGGATCCCCAGATCATAACCTGAGCCAAAGGCAGACACTTAATTGGCTGAACCCCCCAGGCGTCCCCCATTTAGAAAATCTTAATAGCTTCACCTGTTGCAAGGACTTTGAGAGGTCCTAGCTATGGCTTCTATGTCCTTTCACTTCCCCTCTACCCTCAAAAGCACATTTCGGAGAAATCCTTTTTTTTTTAATGTCAAAATTATTATAGTGTCTGCCAGAGAGAAAATTGAATAAAACGCCCTCCTTACATCAGAATCCATTCAGGTGCCATGTTGGGCCATGTCTTTTCTTTTATCCCAGAGGAGATGGGAATGCTTGCATTTGATTTTCATGAGTAGGGGGATTAGCCCTTCACCTCCAGAATATCTGAATTAAACCCTTACAGCTCCAAACTTCCATCCCAGCCCTAGATTTTTCTCTAAGCTTCTTTATTCTGTCTTTAGAAACCTAATCTCTCCTTTATTCTTTGCAATTTTTTTGCTCTCTCTCTTTATCTTCTACATTAACATTATTCCCAGAACTGGTGCTGGCAACTCTAAAAAAAGTAAATTAGTTCTCTGGTTAACAGGACAAAGTAGCCACTTTATGCAATCAACAGATACTTATCAACCTGTTGTGTAGGCAATGGTGACAAACAGACCACTCAGTTCTTGCTCTTTGCATCATTTATGTAGTTATCTCCCGACTTGCATGTTCATATTTCCAGATGAATACACATGATTCATTAGGTGTGGGGGGGGACACTAAAACTTCTATTTATTTTTTATTTTAAATCTAAAAATAAGAAATTAAACCCTACTAGCATTTACCATATGGATTGTCATGGGAGACTTCATGTGGTCCATATGTCAGATGTCACATTGCTGGTACAGCGTTTAAAATAACCTAAGCCTATAATGTTAAAGGGTCAACAATACGATGTGCATGTCACACATAAGGTATTTCTGATTGGATCAATTTGAAGTTCTATTACCTGGTTTTATTTTTTCTATCAGCTTTGTTGAAATATAATTGAAATGCAAAAAAAAATTGTCCATATTTAAAGTATACAATTTGTTCATTGTTAACGTGTATATACCAGTGAATTCATCACTGCAGTTAAGATATTTCAACACTGATTTAAATTTCCTGCTATATCTCTGTAATCTTCTCTTCTCACATCCCCAGGCAACTACTGATCTACTTTCTGTCACTATACATTGCTTGGTATTTCCCAGAAGATGATGATGTAAAAGAATCACATAATCTTTTTTTTTCTTTCTTTTCTTTTTTTTCTTTCTTTTCTTTTCTTTTCCTTTTTTTCTTTCTTTTGTTTGGTCTGGCATTTTTGACTTAGCATAATTATTTTGAGATTCATCCATGCTTTAGTGTCTATCAATAGTTCATTTTCTTTTGTTGTTGAGTTGCATTCTAATTATAGAGATATACCACAATTCTTTTATTCATCTACTGATGGATAGTTGAAATGTTTCCAGTTTGGGCTATTATGAATAAAGTTGCTATTAACATTCATGTGCCTTTTTCTAGACATACACTTTTATTTCTCTTGGGAAATACTTAAGAGTAGAATAGCTGGATAATCTGGTAAGTGTATATGTAACTTTTTAAGAAACAACCAAACTGGTATGGCAAGTGGACATATTGTATAAATTTTACCTGCAGTGTATGAGAACAATTTCTCCAAATGCATGACAATACTTGGTATGATTAGTCTTTTTAATTTTAGCTATATTGATAGATCTATAGTATTATCTCATTGTGCTTTTAATCTGCATTTCCTTAATGCCTAATGATGTTATCTTTTCATGTACTTATTTGCCAAGTGCATATCTATTTTGGTGCAGTAATTACTTGACCCATTTAAAAATTGGGTTGCTTGTTTCCCTGTTACTGAGTTTTGAGGGTTTTTATGTATTTTAGATACAAGTCTTTATCTGATAAGTGATTTATAAATATTTTCTGCCTTCATGTGGCCTATCTTTTCATTCCCCTAATAATGTCTTTCAAAGATCAGAAATGCATGATTTTGATAAAGTGCAATTTATTAATTTGTTCTTTTATATATCCTACTTTTGGTGTTTTATCAAATGCGTCTTTGCCTGAACCAAGGTCATAAAGGTTTTATCTAGATTTTATAGTTTTGGGTCTTATATATGGGTCTATAATCAATTTTGAGTTAACTATTTATATAGTGTGCAGTACAGATCAATGTACATTTTCTTTGCATATGCAATATCCAATTATTTTAGTACCAAATACTATACTTTTCCCCCTGAACTGCCTTGGCATCTCTGCTGAAGCTCAGTTGTCTATGTATCGGTAGGTTTATTTCTAACCTCTACTATGTTCTATTGATCTATTTGTCTGTATTTATAGCAACACTATACTGTTGTAATTATTGTACATTTAAGTAACTTGACTATCAGATAGTGTTAACCAACAACATTATTCTTTCTCAAAGTTGTTTTGGCTATTCTAGGTCCTTGAATTTTAATATGAATCTTAAATTCAGTTTTTTAAGTTGTTGCAAAAAAAAAAAAAGTCTTGCTAGGGTTTCATTTGGGACTGTGTTCAATTTAGAGAGTAATTTAGGGAGAACTAACATGTTAGCAATATTGAGCCTCTTCTGAGCCTAGAACACAATAAATATATTTCTCCATTAATTTGGAACTTCTTAAATTCATCTCAGCACTTTTTGTAGTTTTTAGTGTACAAGCCTTTCACATCTTTCCTCGGATTTATCACTAAGTATTTAATATTTATTGATATTGTAAAGGATATATCTTAAATTTCAATTACTGATTGTTGTCACTAGTCACATTTGATTTTTGTATATTGATCTTGTAACCTACAACCTTATTAAATTTATTTTACTAGCTTATTTTATTTCTAGGCACATGAAATTGCTAACATTTCCTTATTATTCTTTGGATATCTGTAGAATCTGTAGTAATGTCAGTTCCCTCATTATGTTTTCTCTCTTTTTTCTGGTCAGTGTACGTAGATTTTATCAATTTTATTAATCTTCTCAAAAATCAGTTTGTATTTATTTATTTTTAATATTTTATTTATTTTATTTTTTATTTTTATTTTATTTTTAAGATATTTATTTATTTATTCATGAGAGACATAGAAAGAGAGAGGCAGAGACACAGGCAGAGGGAGAAGCAGGCTCCATGCAGGGAGTCCCACGTGGGACTTGATCCCAGGTCCCCAGGATCAGCCCCTGGGCTGAAGGCGGCGCTAAACCGCTGAGCCACCTGGGCTGCCCAAAAACCAGTTTTTAACCCTTGATTTTTTCCTATCATTTTTCAATTTTCTATATTACAGATTTCTACTTTGACATTTATAATTTCCTTCCTTCTATATACTTTATAATTAATTTGGTTTTCCTTTTCCAATTCCTAAAGGTGAAAGATGAAATTATTGATTTAAAACCATTCTCCAGGGACGCCTGGGTGGCTCAGTCAGTTGAGTATCTTCCTTTGGCTCAGGTCATGATCCTGGAGTCCAGGGATCAAGCCACATCTTGGCTCCCTGTTCAGTGGGGGAGTCTGCTTCTCCCTCTCCCTTTGCCCCTCCCCCAACTCATGTTCTCTCTCTCTCTCTCTTGCTCACTCACTCTCTCTCAAATAAGTAAATAAATAAAATCTTTTAAAAAACTCCATTTTATATATGTGTTTAGTGCTATAAAATTTCCCTAAACATTGCTGTAGCTGCAACCCACAAACTTTGGTATGTTGTGCTTTCATTTTCATTCTGTTCAAAATACTTTATTACTTTTCTTTTGATCTCTTATTTGACCCAGAATTTATTTAGACCTCTGTTAGTTTCTAAATATTTTGAGATTTTCAAGAAATAGGTCATTATTAAAGATTTCTATTCCCTTGTAGTCCTTTTATATAACTTGAATCCTTTAAAAATTTTTGTGCCTTATTCTATGCCATAGAATATGGTATATTTTGGTAATGGTCTACCTGCCCTGTGTATTCAGTTGTTGAATGGTGTTTTCCATAAATATCAATCAGGTCAAGTTGATCAACAGTGCTATTCAACTCTACTTTATCCTTACTGATTTTAGTCCTGCTTGTTCTATCAGTTATTTATTTATTTTTTATTTTTTATTTTAAAGATTTATTTATTTATGATAGACATAGAGAGAGAGAGAGAGAGGCAGAGACACAGGAGGAGGGAGAAGCAGGTCCCATGCCGGGAGCCC
The DNA here is from genome assembly GCF_018345385.1 of Vulpes lagopus. Taxonomy (NCBI): domain Eukaryota; kingdom Metazoa; phylum Chordata; class Mammalia; order Carnivora; family Canidae; genus Vulpes; species Vulpes lagopus. The sequence continues at coordinate 65,724,682 of NC_054831.1, forward strand.
GACGTGGGACTTGATCCTGGGACGCCAGGATCACGCCCTGGGCCAAAGGCAGGTGCCAAACCGCTGAGCCACCCAGGGATCCCTCTATCAGTTATTTAAAGAGGGGTGCTGAAACCACTGTCTATAATTGTGGATTTGTCTATTTTTTCTTATAGTTTTCAGTTTTTGATTTATGTATTTTGAAGTTCTGTTATTATGTGCATAAATATTTAGGCTTGTCATGCCCACTTGATAAATTGACTGTTTTATCACCATAAAATGTATTTCTTTAATCTCTGATAATATTCTTTGTTCTGAAGTCTACTTTGTTTGATATTAATATAGTCATTCCAGCTTTCTTTTGATTAGTATCAGTGTGTTGTGTCTTTGTTCATACTTTTACCTTGAACTTATCCGTGTCTTTATATTTAAAGTTTGTTTCTGATAGATAGTTAGGCCTTGGATTTTTATCCAGTTTGGCAATCTATTTCTTTTAACTAGGGTGTTCAGGCCAAGGGGTAGTGAACTACTCATTCTAGACTAAATGCTATTTTTGCAAATGAAGTTTTTTTTGGAACACAGCCACAGTTATTCACTTACACGTTGTTTATGGTTGCTTTTGCATTCAAAGGCAGAGGTGACTCATTACTCTCAAGTCCATATAGCCAGCAAGAATAAAATATTTACTATCTGGCCCTTGACAGAAAAAGGTTTATCTATCCCTATCCCTAAAGAACCTAAAGGTTCTTTCCATTTAATGTGATTGTTGATGTGGTTAGGTTTAAGGCTAACATGTTGCTTTTTAATCTCATTTTTGCCATGAGTATTTCTATGATCAGACTCCTACCTGGCCCGGATTCTGGGCTTTTCCTTCTGTTCCTTACACCTCACAAGGCAATAAAAATGAAATCTCAACTTCAGCAAGTTTGGCAAATACTCTTGTGTTCTTTTGGGTTGTCTGAGAAGCAGATGCCACAATGTGATTAAATGTGCAAGAAATTTATATTGGAATTAAATTCCTGTGAGAGAAAGTGGGGAGGGAGCTGGAAAAAGAGGGAGTAGAAGCATCTTAGACTGTTGTACAGTTCTAAGGAAATTTCAGCAAGACCATCAGGGAGCCTTGGAGACAAAGATGCCTGACAAAGGACCCCCATGTTCTCGAGGAACAGACCTGGCTTAGTATACCTGCTGTGCTCAGTCACCAACCCGGAGCAGCATGTGGGAAGAGTGGCTGCAGGGCAAAATGTAGTGATGGATTTCAGAGTAGAGCAGTTGAAGCCCCCAGTCTCTGAAGCCCAGGCTCCCTGTTGTTACAGGTCTGAGGCTCATTCTCAAGGCCAGCACAGTCTTAAGATGAAAGCTTGCTTTAGCAAACTTACTTGTCTGGGTTCTGCTTTTACTCAAGTTTCAATTTCTGAGCAATTTGTACTTTTTTTGGGGGGGGGGGCAGTTCATGAATACATTTAAAATGACTTTTTAAAAATATTTTACCTAGCAATTTTTATTGTTTCCTACAAAGAGGTCAGTCAGGGTATCTAAACATTCAGAAGTCCAGTCACTGAATTTATCTCATTCATTATTTCATAATGTCTATTTTTGTATATATTTTATAATGAATATCATTGTAAATCTATAAGTAAAGTTCTGTTGAGGGGATAAAGGTGATAAACATAAACCAGCATGGACTGTTGGATCACTCCCTTCAAACCCTAGAGAAACTACAGAAGTGAGAAGGATAGTATGGGTTCCGTCAATTAATAACAACAGCCCTCAACTGGAGGAATAGGAGGCTGCTTTCAAATGATGTGTCGGGGAGGTGTAACTGAAGTCTAGAGTTGGGGGGGGGGGGGGGCTGGGGACTGGCTGGAGGTGGCAAAGAGAGTGTGGCTAGAAGATGGTTTTGTTTTTGCCTTCCTCTTTCAACCCCATTGTCCTGGGCCTCCACCACAGAATAATAGCCAGTAGCTAATTTGCTAACCAGGAGGGTAAAATTAGGTAGCCCAGAAAGCCTCAGTATTGGGGAACTGATAAAAACAAATTCAGATTGAGCAGCCAGCTTCATGCATTCACTCTGGGAAGTGAGGGAATATTTCCCTGTAAACCCCTGAGGACTGGTGGATTGTAATTTAAGGAGATTGCTTTCTCCCAGCACTGCCTCTACGAATTTAAATGGAAAACTCTTGAGAAACCAAGAACATGTCTGCAGGAATAGCAGCAAATAGGAGTTACCAATAATGGTTTAATGGTATCTGGTATAATCTTTTCCCCTTACTTTCAACACACCTGGTTGAGCACAGACTAGGCTTTGACCTTCTGCAGTACACACTACCAGCTGAAGTAGCTGATCCATCCAGGGAGATGTGAACTCAAGCCAAAATAACTAGATACCTAAAAAATCCAATTATCATAAAGGAAAAACTATGCTGAACATTTACCATCTGAAGGAGGGTTACTGAGCTAAACACATGTGAATTTTAAAATAAACATGAAAAATTTACTCTGGAGGCAGGGAAGATAATGGATGGCATGGATCAATAATAATAAGCCATTAGTAATGACCACATAAAAATATTAAATAGGCAAAATATAATAGTTAAAATAAAGAACACAATAAATGAGAGAACAGCCCGATGCATATGACACATGCATTAGTGAGTTGCAAGATCATATTGAGCAACTTTCTCAGAATGTAGCAGGAAAGAACAGAGTTAAGATATAAGAGAAAAGTCCAGGAGTGGCTAAGATTGAAGTGAAAGTGCTTATGTCTGAATTGTAAAACCTACCTCCGGGAGAGCAAAATAGAAAAGGAGGAAATCATAGAAGAAATAAAGACAAGGAATTTCTCAGAACTAAAGGAAGAGATGAAAGTCCTCAGATTATAATGCTCAGCAGTGCCCAACAGGAGAGAAAGCAACACATTTCTTAAAGCGTCCAGAGAGCAAAAACAGATTCTCTTCAAAGAAACAATGATCAGATGGACATCCTGCTCCCAAAGGCAATACCGGACATAGGAAGATCAATAAATAATGTAAATTAGTCTTGAAAGGAAATACTTTGAAACCTAGAATTTTAAAGCCAGCCAATTTTCCATTCAAATGGAACACAAAAAAATTCACAGACATATTAAGGCTTAGAAGGTTTATCATAAACACACACACACATTGAAAACTTGCTTGAAAGTAGTATTTAGATAGGAAGAGAAACAAGGCCAGGAGGTGGTCAAATACCCTGGCAAAATTTATGTTATCTTAAGAAGATAAAATAGAACTAAAGAATAGAAGAAAGTATATACATACACAGTGTGTATATACTTATAAGTATCTATAAACTTAGAATTTAACCTCTGGACAAGATCAGCATGAAAATATGCCATAGAACTTATCGTATTGGGGGAGAATAGGCACCAAGATTTAAAAAATCATGAATGTGAGCCAATTACCATGAGAACAAAAATTGAAGACATAGCTATCAAACCAGCATAAGTCTATCCAATGAAAATCAAGAAATCCAAGAAAAAGAGAAAAAAAGAAACAGAAAGTACTATAAATGAGAACTATGATATAAAATGGCAAAAATTAAGTCCTAATATACCAATATTTACAACAAATATACTTACAGTAAAATCTGTAACTTTAAAGATCTTTATCAGGAAACAAAAGTTAAAAACCAAAAAGGCTAATAATTCAGCTCCAATAGTTGTTCTCTTTTTGAGCAACAGAATAATCTAAGAACAGAAATAAATGAAGTAGAACATAAAAGAATAGAGAAATATCTTAAGTCAGATTTCCTGGGATGGAGGTCTGCAAGCTTTTCCTGTGAAAGGCTAGCTAGTAAATATTTCTGGTTTGGCAAGTCACATAGGATGTTTATTGAATTTTTTTTTCCTTCCTTCCTTCCTTCCTTCCTTCCTTCCTTCCTTCCTTCCTTCCTCCCTTCTTTCTTTCTTTCTTTCTTTCTTTCTTTCTTTCTTTCTTTCTTTCTTTCTTTCTTCTTTCTTTCTTTCTTTCTTTCTTTCTTTCTTTCTTTCTTTTTCTTTCTTTCTTTTTCAATCCCATACAAATGGAAGAACACTGTTAGCTTGCAGTCCATACCAAAGTAGGCTGTGGGCTGAATTTGACCTGTGGGTTGTGCTTTGCCCACCCTGTCTTAGAAGCAGAGCTGAGAAAACTACTCAGGCACACTCATTCATTCTTTGGTGTTGTATTGAGGGAGTGCTGTGAGGAGGAAGAGTGAAGAAAGGAGACTGGGACAGAGGAAGCTAAGCAAAGATATGCAGAGAACTTCAGCCTGATGCCACAGGGAGTTCTAGAGCATGAATTGCACCATAGACTCCTCTTGGGCTTCTGTGGTGCTCACATGTCTATAAGTCATTGGCTGTGATTTCCTTCGGGAGAGTGTATGCCTTCAGGACACAGGGAAGGGGTGACTGGGGACTCTAGTAGCTAATACTCCATGGAATCTGGAGGATGAGTACACCGGCCTAGAGAAGAAAATCCATTGGAAGAACATTAACAAAGTTAAAGTAGTCTCTTTAGGGGGAAAAGAAAAGTATTAGAAGCAATTAAAATATGCAATAAAAAGAAGAAATGATTACATACACATTGAGATATTTTAAGTAGTAACAATATCAATACACAGAGAGCCCTGATCTTATGCAAGTTGTGTGAGAAAATGGAAGAAATATAAAAGTTGGTGTCACTTTTTGAAGCTAAAACCACATAAAAAAATAGAAGAAAATTATTAGGCTATTTCATATTTGATCGTAGACACATAAAAATAGCAGCTAATGAGGTCTAGTTGCTTAATTACCCAAAGGTTGGTGTGCAAGGCTGGAAATTCCAACCCTCCAATCGCTGGTCTTTCCGGTGACCAGCCCCATCCTGAGGCTTTCTAGAGGGGTTCCACCGTAAGTCACCTCTCTACATAAACTTAGGTATGATAAAAGGAGTTTGTTAAGAGTAACAAAATATCCTATCCCCACTTTGGAAATTCCAAGGGTATTAGGAGCTCCGCCCCAGGAACCAGGGAAAAAGAATATATTTCTTATTATACCACACCATTCTTTCTTATCCTCATCTGATCATCACCGGTGAGTTGAGACACACTTTCTACGTAGTACATGAACTCAGCGCTGTGTACTCAGTACTGACTCAGCAGTCTAATAATGCTGGTTCAAATTCTTGTTTTGAACAAAGCTATGTGACCCTGGGCAAGTGATTTAATCTCTTTGATACTCTAAAGAGTACTTTTCCTTATCTCTAAAATGGAGATGCCAATTCCTACCTCTGGGTTTTACGCTAAACACTAAATAGAGTTATCGTCAAGTTTTTGTGTAGCCCATGATCCACAGCAGTTGCAGCCAGATCTTTCGTGAAATGTCAACACACTCAATGCCTGGGCTTGAGTCTTTTACACACTGTGTTTTGTTATGCTCAGACTAGATCTCTTTTAAATACAACTATAAAGATTCCTGCAGTCACCCAGTAGCTATGTAGTGTTAAGTCATTTCCCCAGGCTATTGATGAATATTCTTCACACAGCACAACCAAAAGCATTGCTCAAATAAAGATAAGACAAATTACAGCACTTCCGTTTTCCAGTCAACCAGCTCTGTCATTCAATATTGGGAGATTAGATAAATGGGACAGCAGTTTTCATTGTAAAGTCCGGTTGGTTAGTACTCAGTGATTTGTTGTTTTAAAAATGTTTTTTTGGGATCCCTGGGTGGCTCAGCAGTTTAGCGCCTGCCTTCCGCCCAGGGCGTGATCCTGGAGTCCCCAGATCGAGTCCCATGTCGGGCTCCCTGCATGGAGCCTGCTTCTCCCTCTGCCTGTGTCTCTGCCTCTCTCTCTGTCTCTCATGAATAAATAAATAAAATCTTAAAAAAAAGTTTTTGAATTGATTTGGTGAGTACTATTTCTAGCATAATGTTATATATATATATAAAATTATATATAATTTTATATATGAGTATATATATGAGTATATATGAGTATATATATATGAGTACTATTTCTAGCATAGTGTTATATATATATATAAAATTATATATAATTTTATATATGAGTATATATATGAGTATATATATATGAGTATATATGAGTATATATATATGAGTACTATTTCTAGCATAATGTTATATATATATATATAAAATTATATATAATTTTATATATGAGTATGTATATGAGTATATATATATGAGTATATATGAGTATATATATGAGTACTATTTCTAGCATAATGTTATATATATATATAAAATTATATATAATTTTATATATGAGTATGTATATGAGTATATATATATGAGTATATATGAGTATATATATATGAGTACTATTTCTAGCATAATGTTATATATATATATAAAATTATATATAATTTTATATATGAGTATATATGAGTATATATATATATATGAGTATATATGAGTATATATATATGAGTACTATTTCTAGCATAATGTTATATATATATATATATATATATAAAATCTCCCTATTCTAGATTAGTTTCTTGGCCAAACTATATAGCAATTTCTTCATATAAAAATGGAACTACTTCTAAGGTTTCAGCTTGAATTTACACTTAGAGAATACTTGGCAAGCAAAAACTACTTTACTATGGTCTTTATATTTTAAATTTAAGCATCTTAATAGAAATAAAATTGCTCTTTCAAAGTCTTCTTAGTCTAGTCCAAACACTATTAGTGGGAGAACATGTATTTCTACCTTTATAATCAAGGTGGGCTACTCTGGTGTTCTTTTTATCATTTCATACTTCCCCATGTGACCAGGTAGTAATTTTCTTTCTTTTTCTTTTTTTGAGATGGGGGAGGGGCAGAGGGTGAGAGAGAGAATCTTAAGCAGGCTCCATGCCCACTGCAGAGCTTGATGTGGGGCTCAATCCCACGATCCTGAGATCATGACCTGAGCTGAAATCAGGAGTCGGATGCTCAACTGACTGAAACATCCAGAACCCCTAGTATCTGTCATCCTTAAAAATCTAGGCAAGCAGGCATGTTTTCAATTATGCATTATGACCATTGAATAATCAGCTTCTCCACTAGTCTCATTAGTGAAAAATGTGCAGGGGAATAACCTGTCTGTGGCAGATATCATCTCCAGCTTTCTGACAATGGCCAGAGCCATACACATCCTACCCTACTTGCTCTACTTATAATGTTCTTCTATCAAGTGGTGGCAGTCTATGTTCCTTCCCCTTAAACTCAGAGTCTTTGTAACTGTTTTGATAACAGATTGTGGTAGAGGCAGTGAACCTGTCAGAAGCAGTATGGCTTCTACCTGCTTCAGTCTCTGTCTCCACTTGCCTTTGGAACCCAGCTACCATGTTGTGAGGAAGTTCATTCTGCATAGAAGAATTCCAGCTGACAGCCTCAGCTAAGGTTCCAGCTAGCAGCCATTATCAACCACCAGGCAAACCTTCAGATCAGAGCTACCTATAGAACTTTCTGTGATTGCGGAAATTTTCTGTTTGTGCTGATACAGTAACTTACTACCTTATGAAGCAGGCAACTGAACAGTTGTAATGTAGCTAATGGGAATGAGGAAGTGGACTTTAAATTTTATTTGATTTAAATTTAAACAAGTACATGTGGCTCATGGTTGCATTGGACCTCTTATCTTTACTTGGTTATAGCCTTCAGCCTTTGAATCTTCCAGCTGAAGCAAAAGATGTCATGAAGCAGAAATAAACTGTCCCCATAGTGTCTCCCCCATATTCCTAGTTCTGATAAGCCCCAAGAAATAATAATTATCGTTCATTTAAGCTACTTAGTTTGGGGTGGTTTATTATAGAGCAATCAGTAATGAATACACTGTTTCTACTGTTTTGTTCACTTGTTTTTTGTTTTCCACAGTAAATAAAAATGTGCAAGTCTTTCTCATCTTTTAAAAGTCATTTGCACTTACCATCCTCGTTCACAGCTTATTAACTAGTCAACACCCATTAGGCTCTGGATACAAAAGAAGTCACAGTAACATTAGTTCAGGCAGGACTTCACTATTCCACTTTGTCTTCATGTTCTTTCCTATTTCTCTCTGAGCAAAGCCAACCCTGGCAGAAAAAGTCAGAAAAGGGGGCCCTCTTGGCCAAGAAATTGCAAAAATAATTTTGGGGGGGACGCCTGGGTGGCTCAGTGGTTGAGTATCTGTCTTTGGCTCAGGGTGTGATCCTGGGGTCCTGGGATGGAGTCTTGCACCAGGGTCCCCACAGGGAGTCTGCTTCTCCCTCTGCCCGTGTCTCCGCTTCTTTCTCTGTGTGTCTCATGAATAAATAAATAAAATATTTAAAAATAAAACAAAACAAAACATTTTTTTTTTAAACGGACTGTGCATGACCCACAGTGAAATGTGAATAACCTGTCTGTCCCAATGTGTGGCCCAGAAGCTACTGTGAACACAGCTCTTTCAGCCGGAGTCTTTGTCTCCTTTTCTCCATGGGGTTCAGAACCAATCATGGGATATGGCTGGGCCAAGAAACAAAGCAGTTCTCTCCATGTACACCTTCTGTCCTTCATCTATCTATGTACATCCCAACATCAATGCACAAACCTCCCTTCCATATATCCCCTTGTTCTCCTCCTGAAATTAGCCTGCCCACCAGCCCTCACATGTTATCTGGAGATCCTAAAGGAACTCTATGATAGCAAAGTAACTACAACTCCCAAATGCTATTTTTGGCCCAAATCAGCCAGACATCTGGGTGGGGAGTGTGATTTAGGATTTCAATTTCCTAGAACGTACTACCTCTATTACAAAAGTGAGGAAATATTTCTATGACACCAGTTCTCTAGAAGTGGGATAGGTCACTTTCTCTCTCCATTGGGAAGACACAAGTTCATGCCATGAGAGGCTGAAAAAATGCCTGCTTATGCTCTAAAATGTTGTTGTTGCTGTTGCTGTTGTTTTTAATAGTTTCAGAAGTCCTAAAACATGGTAAACCATATTATATCCAAATATATTCAAAAGTTAAATGAGATATATGAAGATTTGACTATTTGCAATTCATACTGAGATTGCCTGGTTCAATATTGGATACATTCCAATTTAAACAGAAAGAACCAATTTATAATGAAGCGTTATAATTTGTTTGGAATATCCCAAAGTATTACTGATTATGTTACTGTATTACTGTAGTAAAAGTATTCCTAATTATTGTAACTGAATCCAAATAATGCATTTCACACACTTGTCCCTCACTACCAATCAGCTTTGGAACACTAAATTAATAAATGCATTGGTTGCTAATCAGGCTATCAGTTTTCACATTTTTGGTCTGGGTTGAAAAAACCCAGTGCTATTAAATAGATTTGAATTTTGCAAGAGAAAAGGAAATACTGTTTTTCCCAAGATGACATTCTTGGATATCACTGTCAAAATATTGTTTGATATGAAAAAAATTGCACGAATGATTAAACTTCTTGTGTATTTAATGATTTTTCATTTTCAGCATTAACTAGCACAGGTCCTTCTCAAAATCCTGTGAGGTAGATCAATTTCCTTCCTAATTCGAATAAACATACAGTCCTCAAAAAGTTATACCGATGTTTATTAAAATTCAACATTCTAAAAAAATATTTTAATACAAATTATGGATAATTTTATATTTATAATCAAATGTATCTGGGTTTCTCTAGATCTTCTGATATAAATGCGGCATAGTGGAAATTATATTTAGAACATGAATTTGATCATTCAAGAAACTGGCCAAATTGAATTATCAGTCTCTAACTTGGATACTGATTCTTCTGTGGAACAACGCTAAAAGGAATTCCCTTTGCTGGTTTCTCACTTGGGATATCTGGGTGTGGTTTATTTTCTTCTCTGACTCGAACAAAGATATGCAGGAAAATCTTTTACAACTAAAATTCTTTGTCTTACAAACAAGCTTGAGAAGAAAAAAAAGCAGTAGATCAAGTCTAGCTTAATCGTTTGCTTATACTAGTGCATATATAATCTGGATTTTTTCCAGTAGCTTAAACATATTACTGGCTCACACACATTTTAATGGCTGAAAGTATATAAAAAAAGTTGAAGGAGGAAGAAAAACAGTAAGCAGTTATGAGACGTTAACATAACAAAGTTTTTTATTCTTTATTAATTTAAAGGAAGCCAGGACCTGATAACAATATGCTGCATATGGTTCAGAACCAAACAAAGGCTGCTTAGTTATTTATTTTGCATTTTCTCCTGTTAGGAAGTGAGAAAAAACAGTTCTATTGACACTCAGGTTTATTTTCAATTAAAATCCCCATAAACTGGAAAACATCTCATAAAAACAGTGGAAATAGAAAAAATGTTATTTAGAAAAAAAAAAAAACCTTCTTAAGTGCGCTAGTTTTCTATAGTGCCTTGGGCTGTAGGATAAGTCTTATAAAACTACTCAAAAAATAATTCAATCTCTGTGTTCATGTTGATGATAATATATAGTAGTGTCTTGTCCTTTGATGTAAATAAGAGGAAAACCTGATACTCACCAAGTTTTGAATTGACACCCCCCACCCCCGCACCGCCCTGAATCTGCCATTTGCAAATGTCCTACATGAATAAAAAGATGCAGCTTAGAAATGAGGGCCTTGCTGCCATTGTATTTTTTCTAATTAAAATGCAGAGTATTAAACACAGTTGAGTACATCCATGCATACATGACATACTGTTATCACATACCGGAAGCTCCGATCAACAGGACTGAGCAAAGGCTCATTTCATAACATCATTAAGATTCATTATACACTGCAGTTCAAAAAGGTTTTGTCAAAGCAAATAGTAATGGCCTGCCAGCAATGCCCAAACAGAAATTTATATTAAATTGTCCTTTCCCTCCTTTTTTCCTATGGGAATCTAGTTGCATTCCTAGTATTTGGGTTCAGAGTTTAACTTAAAAGGCTTCCAGTTTCTTCAGATTGCAAAATAATACCAAAATAGAATATTAAAAAAAAGTTAAGTGAAAAATATTTGAGTAACTAGGTGGGAGAATAGTAATCAAGTATAATGACTGTGTCAGAATAAAAGAAGGTAAAGTTCCAGAGTGGGAAGGTAGATAGAAAGCATGAGTCACAAGGCAGAGTATTTAATTTGGAACAAGTCAAATAAAAGCATTTGTTACTTTTTATGTTATAACCTTAGAAAAGAAAGCTCTCTCATTAAAACATTTTTTTCTTTTATACCCTGCTGAGTGAAGATGCCTGGGGAAACAAACTTTACATGCTGGCTTTCTGACTGTAGTCGTAAGTATGATGTTATCTGGAGATTCGATGGTGAGAATTTGCTTCTTTAGACTCGATACTTTTCTTTGCCGTGTTCATTGATCACACATATGTGCTGAAACAATAAAGGATTTAAATGAATTGATTTCTTTAACAAAATATAAGGTGCAGAAAATGTAATGCAGTAATAACAGAATGTCATCTTGTAATTGGTTAAAGTTCATTCAAATATACATGTGTGCATTTATGTGTGTACTCATACATAAAATCTAAAGAGACCCATTCAAAGCTTCATTGTTTTAGTTTTGAGCCCTATTCCAAATCTGGCTCTGTAGATCAGAAATGCTGAAGGAGGGCATCGTTAGCCATGGTAGAGATAGAAGTTTGCACCTGGTAAAATTACAACCTCTAGGGAGAATGGAGAAATAGCCATGGTAAACACAACATTGACTCTTATCTGATCCTTTTTGGGTAGCAAGAAACATGTTGGGAATAATTTGATTGCAAGGCACAGAAGTGGAGTCAGGCTAATGTAGGCAAAAAGGGTGGGTTATTGATAGGATAATGAGGTAGCTCAGAGAATCCAAGGAAGAGCACTAGTGAAGCAACTGGAAGGCCAGAATGGGGTAGTCCATGGTGCTTGTGGATACGCTCTCTGGGGTCCTGCCATTCAGTGGTTTAAGACCAAAATCCTTTGATTTCTGTGACTTTGGGTTTAAGTTTCTAATTCTTAGGAGAGACACTCACATGCATGATTGGTCTATTTTGGGTAGGATATCTATCTCTAGATCATTCAACATTGTTTGAAGTCACACAGCTGGGGGTATAAACTGGCGGTCCATCTATATATGTTGAAACCATTTTGGAACGCCTAGGTGGCTCAGCAGTTGAACGTCTGCCTTTGGCTCAGGGCATGATCCCTGGGTCTTGGGATCGAGTCCCACATCAGGCTTCTTGTAGGGAGCCTGCTTCTCCCTCTGCCTTTGTCTCTGCCTCTCTCTCTGTGTGTGTCTCTCATGAATAAATAAAATAAAATCCTTTTCTTTTCTTTTTCTTTTTTTTTTTTTTAAAGAAACCATTTCTTATTCATAAGGGGAATAGTTAGAATTGTATACAACTGTAATTGGGATTATGAATGCAGAGTGTCCGGAATATTTCTGATGCAGAAGATACCTAATCAGTGGCACCCATCATTACTACTATTTCAGTAATTTGTTAAATTCATATAACTGTTATTTGTGAAAAGAAGGCTAGGGATTTGCATGCATGACTTACATTCAGATCTCTGAAGTATTCATTGTAATCTAAGGCATAACCCACGACAAATAAATTCGGAATCTCAAATCCAACATCTGAGTAGGGAGAGACAGAGAAAAAAAAAAGGAATAACATATAGATAACATAAGGAGAAAGCCATCATATGTTATAGTTGGCACTTACACTGTGAGGACCTTTCATTTAGGCAGAAGTGAGAAAAATGATAAGTAATGCATAGGATGAGCCCAATAGGACCTGGACCAGAGTGACGAGGCAGGAAGACAAGATAGACAAGCAAACATACAAGGAAGAATGGCTGTACTCCTACCACACGGAGCTAAGAGAGGGCTCAGATAGTCCAGGGGATAACAAGAAGTATCTATGAGTTAGTCATATAGTCCCGCTGTTCCAAAGCAAGCAGTATCCAATGATATAATGCCAAAGGAAACACTTTGGAGCATAAAGTTCAGTTCAGACAGAAGGTATTCCAGTCCTCTGGTAGGTGACTAGGTGCACAGGCTTTTGCCGCCAGGAAGTGGTTCTCCCACTGTGCTCAGAGTCCTCAGCTGGATAAAGGGCAGAGAAGCAAAACCTGGGAGACAAGATGAAAGGAAGTGGGATTGTTTAGTGTGAGGAAGAGAACACTAAGGGTTATTCCAACACTAGTCTTTGAATCAAGGAGGCAGATGATATTAATTAGCTCTCTATCTCTATTCAGGGAAGAACAGAAATAAATGGATTTAAATGCAGTATGAGGTACTTAGGTTAAATAAAGGAAAATTTGTTGTAAGGAAGATAATTTTTATGGAAAAGATAGTAGGAACAGAGAATAGCTCTCCTTCAGAGGTCTTGAAACAGAATAAATGTGCCTGTGGTCCAATGGTTTTTCAAACTCTAGTTATTTTAAATCTGTTTATTACAACATTGCAGATGAGAAATATTCTTGCTTACTTTCATGAGACTGTACTTTGGTATAGCCAGTGGACTTAGAGCATGGAGAAAGTTATCCCTCTGGTGAACTATTCACCACCATTTTGATCCCTATGACCAAAGATGCTTTCACATGGAGAAGGCAACTGATTCCTGCTTGCAGAAAGTGCTGGAGGTGAGACACTTACTTTCTAGAGGGTTGCATTACATATTACTGATAAAGACCCTCCTTTGTCCCTCCAAACTGTAGGTTGCTTTGAGAAATATAATCAAAGGAGAGAAGCAAGAACAGAAGAAAAGATGTCAGAGCATATAAAAGATGCCATTGAACATATGGGAAAGAGTCAATTATGAGAAAGGAATCAAAAGTATCAAGCCTCAGAAATTCATGGAAACGAAACAGAGATTCTGACCCAGCTAAAAGGATATCAGTAAATCCCAGAGAACCCAGGCTGTTACCACAATAATGACTCTACAGTAAATGGAGCAATCCCTACAGTAGGCATGGCACCTCAGACTGAGAAAAGCCAATTCAGAAGGCCAAACCTTCAGAGCTGTCATGGAGTAGAAGAAGGACGCTGGACAGGAGAATGGTTAGGAATCAGAGTGACCTACGTCTAGTTGGTAAATGGATGCAGTTCCTACACTTCTATTTGCAACTGCGGTGTTACTTATAGATGTCATGCAAGAGCAAGGGCAGTGATCAGAACCAGACTGCCTGGGTCCAGTACTGATGCTACGCTTACAGCAATGTGACCTTCAAAAGCCATTGAACCTTGCTGTGTTCAATTTCTTCACCTGCAAAATGGGTATATCAGTAGCATCTACCTTGGATGAATGTGGTGAAGAGTAAATGTGTTAATCTCTGTGTAGCTCTTTAAAGAGTGTAGGGCCCATCATAACCTCTTACCAGTGTTACCTATTATTTTATTCATGTCGTTGCTGTAAGTGACACAAATCATCTGTAAGTAGTTGGCTATGTCTGAAGTGACTCTTTCAACTTCAGTTAAAATCTTATCTATATGGGATCTTACGTGATTTCCTTAGAAGATTTCTATTTCCTCACTTTGCCTGACTTTACTGCACCCAGCTTATATTCCCCACGCCAGTAACTGGACAGAAACGTGCTGTTGGGTCTCTGTGCCCAGAAATGATGTTGTCTAGATTTAATACACCCAGCATAGATGAAACTTATTTTTAGAATAAAGAGTCACTGGCGAAATGTCATTGGCACATTACTCGGCCATAGTGTACTCCTCTTGCTCTGATGTTTTTTCAGCTTGCTGATGGGAACTGTAGCCAAATTATCCCAGAGGATTTAGAGCAAATGTAAGTTATAAAAACTCAAGCTGAAGTCCGCCTATATGAGTGAAAAAAAGTTGCCTCTAGTGTTAGAATAATAAATTATCAAGCTGCTTGTTTATTCTTCCTGGCTTTGGAACTATTTGTATTATCAGTAAAGTGCCCTGGATGAGCAAAGTCCTCCAGAACATATGTCCGAAGTCAAGTGTGAAGATGGTATCTGGAGATATTTGTTCTGCCAATTCTCTGTGTTACTGAACTTTTCTTTGAAGGTGATGGGAGAGGTGTCTCGGATTTCCCCTTCTGTGTGCTAAAATTCAGGCTTACAGAAGGTCAGCATTATGCATTGTCTGGTGGCGGTTTCTGGAGGCAGTATGTGAATCCTTCTAACCCTTTATGATGCCCTCCCATGCCCGTCTGACACAGACAGTGGACAAGGCAGGGATCCTGTATGTCAGCCAGTCTGGCGGGGTCAAGTCTCCCTCTACCTCCCTGATACCCATTAGCTCAGTTTTTTAGCTTTACGGTACTATGGAAAACCCAAAAATGAAAATATCCAATTCACACGACAGAGTTTCTGGGAAAAACGCAAACTGGAAATTTAAAAACCCTTATTGTAGAGGACTCTATCCTCCCAGCAAGGCTGGGGAGACCTCGAGAGATTTGTGGGAGTATCAAACCTTAACAGCTTGTGCTTCATATGGAATACTGGCAAATAGGAAATCAGAGAGTCTTCAACATGAATCAACACCACCAGCCAACCAACCAACCAACCAACCAGCCAACCAACCAACCAACAAAAGCCAAAACCACTTACAGTCGGGTCTAAAGCCATCACTTCTAGGTGTTCTCTTCACTAACAAACTACCATTAAGAAAAAAAAGAAAGAACAAAGAAAAAAGCACTTAGTGATCCAGATAAAACTTCTGTGCATTGCAAATAGAACTAAACATCATTAAGATATGTATTTTCCCCCTGGAGCATGTGGGGCACCATCACGGTCCCCTAATTCACCCTCCTGCTACTGTGGCACCACATCAGTGATTCTAGATAAAAGGAAGGGAGAGAGACTCTGGCACCAGGCTCAGCCAGCTGCTCCTGGAAGCCGCTAATGGAGGCACAGCAGCGAGAGACTCAGACACCTAGCAAAGCATGTCCTCTTCCCCTTCCTCTCTCTCAGGCCAGCAGTCAAATGGGCTATTTGTTCAGTGTGGTCAAGCCATAACACTCCAGGGCAAAGGGGTCACTGGTTTGGAATAGACTGCTCTCTTTGGAGACAACATCCTGTGTTAGCATCCTTCTCGGGCTTATGGGGAGATGCAGAAGCAACAATGATGTGAATGTCCTACTCACCTGGCTACCTTAATCATGTTGGGCTTGTATTTCTTTATGCTACTGAGTAGCACTTTCATGGTTTTCCCAGTTCCAACAACATCCTTTGCAAAGAGGACAGACAGATTCAGTTGAGCGCATTTGGGCAGCATAATAGATTTTTCATCCAGACAGATGATTGTACTCCTTATTAATAATGCATCATAATTAGAATTGCCATCAGATGGAGTCAAAGTAGGAAGCAGAGTTGGTTACATTTTTTAGACAGGTGCTTCTCTATGAAGCCGGGTTTAGTGATGAATATTTCCTCTTGGAATCCTTGAACTGTGTTGAAAGCTACGTTCGGCCTTTGGAGAGCGTACGGGGCTGCTCACTGAGTACATTTGGCCTTGTGCATGCACATTCAAGGACTAAATTTGGCCTTGAGGTTATGCAACACAATACGGAACACATGAATTTTCATGGACATGGGATGTACAGCTGAATACGCTGAATGGATAAACACCTCCCCCTTGCCCTCCCCACTCAATAGGGGATTCTACGGCTGGGAAGTGAGATGTGTCTGGACGGCAGCTGGTGACAGCCTGTGAATTCTGAGGGTGCGAGGCTGCGGCGAGCCTCGGCTCATCTCTGCTGATGAGCTGCTGCACAATTAGAGGAGAATGGGCCGCAGAAGTGTATTGTCCTTGGGACAGAAATCAGCTGTCAGGAGCTGATTATCAAAACAACAGGTCTGGATTTAGCCAGGGTTGGGCAATTCGTTTGGCTAGAGAGCCTACTTCGTGGGCCATGTCTGAGCCAGGAGGACTGCAGATACATATGGCACACACAGGCAATTGTGTAACAAAAGCTTGAAAACAGCTCCCTTGAATTTTTGCCAGCTGATAAGACAGGCGTGCTCTTGAAGGAAAAGTGGCCATGTGCTGTATTAAGTCCACGGCTGCCATAGGGCCCATTACCTTTCATTTTTTTTATTAGCAGAAAACGTAAATTAAATTATAGCTTTTTCTTGGATTGTCATTTTAAAATGGATTGTGTTTATGATTTGGTTGCTGAAGGTAGGATTGTTAGAAGTCATTAGAGGTCGCTAGCAAGAACATCGAATTAAGGGTGAAAAGAGTTCAAATCTTGGCTTTACTATTATATACATGTGGTTCTATTGGGCTAGTTTCCTCTTCTGTAAAAATGCCTGATTCGGAAATAGATGTAAGAACCAATTTAGACATGTGTGAAATTAGACATAAAAGTAGATAAAGTACCATGAAAATATTATTACAAAGCTTTTATTCTAAATTATTTCAAGCCACTGATTCTAGTTAGCTCTTAGTACATCTGGAGAGCCATGCACATAGTGTGAATTCAATAAATCCTTGTCTACTTTGATAATAAGTTCTATTTTCAAAACTCACCATTGGATTCTTTCAACTTTCAAATATGGATAAAGAAAAGTCAGCTTACCTCAACAATGAGGACATTCTGAAATTAAAAAAAAAAAACACGGTTATTTAGAATATGATGCAAATCTGGCTCATGAGAGGCACACATTTTTGCTTACAGTTAGAAATTTCACAATTTGCTTAGCTGGTCCTCCCCCATCCATCTAACTCAAATGCTTGGAAGTAATGTAGGCATTCCAGATTCATGTTAACAGTGTCTCTGCAATTACTGGGTGCTGCAATATTGGTGTCTGTATTCAGGTTGGCAGCAGGGTTACCTCAGATCCTATACCTCTCTGAAGAGCTATTCACAAGGTCATCCCATGTCCCTAATTCTGGCAGACACCCCTATCCAGCATTCTTTGGTATACAAAGTTTACTAGGAAAACAACCATATAAACTATGTTGTCAATGGAGACCGTGCTCTGCAGAAGGATCACACATTCAACTGTGACTGTCCTATATTCTTGCATAGCCACCAGTCACAGGGATTCTGTATTTACTCTCCAATTTTCAGCCTTAAGGAAGGAAGGGTTGGCCTGGAGACAGCACTGTGAAGTGCCTGGTTGATATTTTTAGAAACATGGTTGGATTCCTTGCTATGTGCTCACAAGGCATACTTCTCTTTCTACCTAAAAACACCGATTATGTTTCATATCAATTCCTGTTTTTTAATTTATTTTAAAAATTTTATTTATTTATTCATGAGATGCACAGAGGAAGAGAGAGAGAGAGAGAGAGAGAGAGAGAGAGAGAGGGGGAGAAGCAGGCTCCACGCAGGAAGCCCCATGTGGGACTTGATCCCAGGACTCCGGGATCATGCCCTGAGCCAAAGGCAGATGCTCAACTGCTGAGCCACCCAGGCATCCCTCAATTCCTGTTTGATATCTGTCTTCCTACTAGAATATAAACTCCACGAGGGTGGGGATCATGTTTGTTTTGTTTACTATTGTATTCTCAGTCCCTAGTATATATATACCTGCATATAGATGCTCAGCAATTATTTACTGAGTGGAGGACTAATAACTGATGACACTGATTAATGAATTAAAACCAACCAATTAAATGGATTAGTAGTTACATGTCAATACTGTCTCACCAAATTAAAATATGACTTTGTTAACATGATATTGCAATGAACTAAAGGGTGTGGCTATTCCCTCAATGTAGTGTCTCTCTTTAGATGACTCTTCATTATCCCTCTGATTCATATAAGACTTTGAAAATTCTATCAAGCCTTACACCTTAGAAAGCTCACTTATGTCTAATGCAAAAGAAATTTAAGTAATGAAAGTGTTAGCTACCCAACCAAAACCAAATTTACTTTATGAGTCAAATACTTCTTAGGTGGAAATATCTTTCTGGAAGTGTTTTTCTCTCGGGTATAGTCATTAAATAGTCATTTAGTCATAAAATAGATTTTATTCTTTTTAAAGATTTTATTTATTTGAGAGAGAAAGAATATATGAGTGGGGGGAGGGGCAAAAGGGAAGGGAGAGGGACAAGCAGACTTCCCACTGAGCATGGAGCCCGATGTGCAGCTCCATCCCAGGACCCTGGGATTATGACCTGAGCCACGGCAGATGCTTAACCAACTGAGCCACCCAGGTGCCCGTATTAAATACAGTTTAAAAACCTTAGTTTTATCATTAAAATGTAAGGTTATCTTGTCCATTTTTAAAATAGGTCATGCCCACAATATCCCCTACTCTAAGAGTCACAGTGACAGAGGAGTCCCCTTGGTATTCTGAACACATTTGCTGTGTTCTTAACCATTAACCCACAATAGTTAGTTAGGATGTGCATTTTTAGTCTGATTGAGGCTTAACCAACCATGCCTAGTAACCAACCTGAAAACTTGGAGAATACTTGGTTAATTTAATTCCCTGGTTCACAATCTCTTTTTGTTTCAATCTTATAATGTAAAACTCTTTAAAACTTTGTTAGTCTGCATTCTTGCCTAATTAAATAAAGCACACTGAACATAATTAAATTTGCTTTTTAAAAGCTTAGAACCTTGCAAAACAAAAGTCATCTTTGAAAAGATAGCTTTAACTATAAGATATAGTGGTGGCTGGGTAGTGGGACTTGAATGTGTACTAATTATAATGGAGAGATATATTATCAAAATAACTTAAACACATTTTAAAACTAAGGAATGCATATACAGATTCAAAGTCAAATAGAAAAGTCTAAAGATTTTGTAAATGTTGATGTAGACCCAATTGTAAAGTATTTGACCATGCTTATGTACTTTAAAGTTATCGTGACATTCTATATTATGCATAACCAAAATATTATCACATCTAACAAAAATGACAATAATCTATTTTATTTTATATTTTTCATTTTTTCTAGTTTTATTGAAGTATAATTGACATACACTTTAAAAGTTTAAGGCATACAGCATAATGATTTGATTTATATATGTTGTAAAATGATTACCTCAATAAATTTAGTTAGCATTCATCATCTCATATAGATACAATAAAGAGAGAAAGTAAAAAAAGAAAACAATGTTTTCCTTGTAATGAGAACTCTTAGGATTTACTCTCTTAACCTTCGTATATACCACACAACTATAGTGTTAGCTATAGTCATCATATTGTACATTTCATCTCTAGTACTTATTTATCTTATAACCGAAAGTTTGCACCTTCTGACAAACTTACTCTGATTTCCCTGCTCCCCACCCCCTGCCTCAGGTAAACACAAATTTGATCTTTTTTTCTATGAGTTGTGTTTTTGTGTTGTTTTGTTTTAGATTCTACATGCAAGTACAATCATAAGTATTTTTCTTTCTCTGTCTGACTTATGTCACTTAGTATAATGCTCTCAAGGTCCATCCATGTTGTTGCAAATGGCAAGATTTCCTAGTTTCTTATGATTGAATAATATTCCATTGTGTGTGTGTGTGTGTGTGTGTGTGTGTATCACAAGTTCTTTATCTGGCAACAATTTCTTAATATCGTATAAAACCTAGGACATATTTAGATTTCCCTAGTTATCTTTAAAATGGCCTTTGTGGGATCCCTGGGTGGCGCAGCGGTTTAGCGCCTGCCTTTAGCCCAGGGCGCGATCCTGGAGACCCGGGATCGAATCCCATGTCGGGCTCCCGGTGCATGGAGCCTGCTTCTCCCTCTGCCTGTGTCTCTGCCTCTCTCTCTCTCTGTGACTATCATAAATAAATAAAAATTAAAAAAAAAATAAATAAAATGGCCTTTGTAGCTGGTTTGTCTAGTTGAAGCCCATGCACTGGGTCTTTAATTCTCTTTTAATTTAAAATAGTCTCTTTTACTATTCTTCTATTTCTCAATTTAATAATTCTAGAGATCATCTAGTTACTATGTTATATAACGATGAGAACTTAATTCTTTTATACTATCTCGCTTCTTTTTCCATCTCCCAGGGTAGATATTTGTTATGACTGTATCTTCTTGTACTGCTCACATTTTTTTCCCAGTACAAAGTCAAGTAGTATACTATAATTATGTTCCCCTTTAAAGCTTGTTTCTTTACTTGGAATTCCTAATTGCTTTCCTGTCATCATTCAGTGTTTTCAACTGCAATAGCACTTCCTTGTCTGCCTTTCTTTCTTTCTGGCAAGCTCTTCTTTCTTGGAAGGATTAGTATGAGGAAAATATTGGTTAATTATGGTTTAACTATATTTCTCAAAGAATTTTGGAGGATTAAGGAAGCTAAGTGGGTTGATAACATCTGTAACAACACAAAGAACTTTCTGAGTTGTGTACAGTATTTAAAAAGTAAAATTATTTAGTGGGTTCATAAATGATGGATACTGATATATGAATACCAATGAATACTGATATAAAAAACCCATCTGTTACTGAAAGAGAGCTATGCAGAAATCTACAGTTTCTCAGTGAGTTAAATAGAACAGTCAATACATATATATTTCTTTTCTTTTATTGAACATCACACTATTTTCATCACACATATTTTCAAATTCTTTCCTAAGTAATACATGGGTTTACTGTCTGGATTGCTAGCTGCCTATCTGCTGTTCACCTCCAAAAAAGCAATATCCTAGTACCTTTGGAAATTACTATACAAAACAAGTAGCCCAAGAGTATGGAGAAAGTGACTACCCTTAGAGGCATTTTCAGTAGTGTCTGAGAGAACTAATCTCTTCACACTTCAATATACCAGGGTTAGCTCCATAAGCTAAGGGACAAAGACAAATTCATCTTTATATGATCAGCATATATCATGGAGACCAGTATGTAATAGGTGCTCAAGAAATGCAACAAATTGACAATTTGGACCTTATTTCTTTCTTTAGTTCCTTATACTTTTAACATATCCCCTCTGTTTTTTTTTTTCCTTCAATGATGTACAATTCCTCCTTAACTGAGCTATAATTAATATTTACTGCTTTTAATTTTGCACCAAGAACTCTCCCAAAATTCCCCTCACTTTCCCCTCTTTTTCTGAGCAAGTAACCTTGGAAATTTTTTCAGGACATGCCGTGCCTCCTAAACGCTTCCAATCTGATAATTCCGATCACTGAATCTGAGATGTCTGCCAGTTACTGTCTTAGTCTTCTCATCACACCTAGCTCATTTCCTCCTGGAAAGTAAGTAAAATTTGCAACCTTAGGGCCACAGGCAAAAATTCTATGGGGCCTCTGGAGTGTGTCCTTTCGTTGCTATGGTGCAGTCCTGATGGAAGCTAATCACCTTGAGTTTCTTGAAGGAAAAGAAAGGAAAGATGAAAAAGAAGAAAAGAAAGAAGGAAGGAATTATGTAAATCTAAATGATTTTCTTAACTAGGTTATTCCCACTTTCAGTCTTTTAAAATGCAAAATGATTAGCACGCCACAGTCTAATCGGCAGCAGCATAGTTTCGCATCTATGGTCACGCCAAGCAGAGGGATGGCAGTAATGATGATGGGCTCATTGTGGGTGCTGAGCATGGGTAAGAGTGTGAATATGAACCCCATGGAGAAAGGAATGTAGTTCAGCATTTCACTTTATGTGATAAGTCACAAAATTGCCAGAATCATCAGTCGGTGGGCATTTCCATTATTGTTCTCAGCCTAGTCAGATGCAATAAAAAGGAATGATTTAAATAGTTAAGGCAGCCAAGGAGGAAATTTGGCAGGTTCTGACGCTTCATTCTGGCATTTGATTAGAAACTTATTTGGTGGGGGAAGGTGGCACGTCTCCTGAAATCTTGCATTTAACCTGCACATCTGTGTTTTCCCGTTGCCAGATTTGGGTCTGTTTCCATGCATTTGGTTTTATTCTACCCCTTTCAGAGATTTCCCTTGAACATGAACAAAATCTTCTTGCTTTAATGGATACACACATTTTATGAAGTGCCAGGATTAAATCAACTTTGAAAAAAAATCAACTAGAGAGCACGTTGTGCAGACAGCTTGAACACACCAAGGAAAATGCTTTTAAACATTGTGAGCCGACGAGGCCATTTAACTTAATCATTGAGGGTTCCCTTTATTCAACAGCCATGACCTATTTAGAACCATGACTCAGCCAGCTTCCCTTATGAGCTTCCTTTTCTTTGCTTTAAAAAAAAGTAGAAAGAAGGCAAGGAAAAAGAAAAAAGAAAGAAGGAAGGAAGGAAAGAAAGAAAAAGAAAGAAGAAAAGAAGGAAAAAAAAAATAGAAGACAAGAAAGAGACAGGTCCATGGGGGCTATTGTCTCTTTTCTGAATATTTTAATCCACGCATCTTTACAGAGTTTAAGAAGTTATGTAGTACAGTTATGGGATTTATAATGTATAGACAATTATATAGGTGAGCGATGTCCCTATGTTTTTAAAGGTTCTTTTATGAACAAATCTGAATTTAAAAAAATCTTTTCACAGTGTTCTTTTATGGACAAATCTGAGTTAAAAAAAAAATCTTTTCACAGTGTGTGGGTGGCTCCATCAGCTCAGGTTCTGATCTCAAGGTAGTGAGATCGAGCCCTGCATCAGGCTCCATGCTCAGCTGGGAGTCGGCTTGAGATTCTCTCCCTCTGCACCACATCCCCCCACCCCCCGCCCACACACTCTTTCTCTCTCTCAAATAAATAAATAAATCTTTTAAAAATTTTAAAAATCTTTTTTAACCTTCTCTCCTTCATTTCATCACTGAGCTCTGCTGCTGCTACTTTGGACAGCACTGTGCCTTCTGCAGTGCTCCTATTTGGCTCTTGTGGTTCTAGTGCTCACACTTGCTCCACCCATCTGACCTCCAGACTAGTTTCTCTGCCTGGAATCTCTTTCCAGTCCTCAGTGATTCTACCCTCCTATCAAGTTCATGTTCCCAAAGCATAGCTTCTCGATGTCACTTTTGCCCAAAAACTTTTGCAACTCCTCTTTCCTTTTCTGAGCAAAGTTAAACTCTTTACTGAGACATTCCATATATTCTACAAACCAAACTTAACTTACATTTTTGTGGTTTTAAAGTATTGTTTCTCTATTTCAGGCTGATTTCCTTCAGTCACATTGGTCTGCTCTTGTCCTCTGGCTCTCCTATTTCTCTCTTTTGTACCTCATTTCATGATCCTCTTCCTCCCTTTTCTGTGTTACTCTCCAGCTTTCTGGTCCCAAGTAATACCTCTGGCTCCTCTTATGAAGACAGTCACAGTCCCAAGGAATCGTTCCTACTTTGGATTTCTTTTATGGGCAAGGAAAGAGTCTCATGTGGAAATACCTGTGAAGCTCTTCCCTAGGGGCTGAGCATTAAAAAAAAGAGGAGTGTACAAGTTCAGGGCAGACTAATAATATAATGATAAATAAAGCTTCAGTATAAATTTGTTGATTGAGAAAACGTATAATCACTTTGTAAGGGAAAAGTTAGATGATGATTTACAGCAATGCTTCCATTCTATGCAGGTATTTACTGCAGTTTGACTTTCTTCTACAACATTAAAAAGAGTACCCACTAATTGTTTGGTACTATTTCAAGTTTTTTCCCCCCAGCTGGTGTATATTCTGCTTGATGGAAAGATTCTGAAGGGCCTCTGAAACTTATTTTTAAAGTTCTCTCAAACTCAACACCTAGCCTTTCTCTGAAAAGCTGAAGAGTGGGTGAACAGATCAGGCCATATAAATGCCTTCATCTGTTTTAAGGAAAAGGGAATTCCAAATATTAAGTGAAATTGTTTTCATTCCTCCACCTTCAGGTGTGCAGCGTTCACCAACCCAGTCCCCACTTTGAATCTTTTATGACACCAAAGCCCTTATGCTTCTTGAAGACAATGTGTCCTCACT